>NC_053394.1:46271251-47687501 GCF_905171765.1 Bufo bufo
GACAGGGGGTATAAGGTGTTCACTTGGTCTTTAAAGTCTGCAGATCTCAAGCCAATTGAACATTTATGAAATGTACCGGAAAAATATCTGACCCATGGACAACTTACAGGACTTAAAGGACCTGTTGTGCACCTTCACAGGTCATGCGAAGTCCAGGCCTTGGTTATTTTGATAAGAGTCAACCTATCAGCATTTTCAGTTGACAGTCGGAAGCGCTTATCAAGTATTATGCCCCCAGCAGCACTAAATACACACTCTGACAAAACGCTGGTGGCAGTGTAGGAAAGCACCTCCAAGGCGAAGAGCGCCAGTTCGTGCCACGTGTCCAGCTTGGACGCCCAATAGTTGTAAGGCACAGAGGGATCATTGAAGATGCTGACACGGTCTGCTATGTACTCTTCACCATCTTCCAAAACTTTTCTCTCATTGTGACACTAGACTGCGCATCAGGGTGAGGTTGCTGGCGGGGTGTAATGAAACTGCCCCAGGCCTTGGAGAGTGTTGCCCTGCCTCTGTTGGAACTGCTGTGTGTTTCCCTTGTCTCCCCTGTTCGGTTGCCCAAGGAACTACGTACTCTGCTGCCACCGTTGTCAACTGGAAATTTTTGGAGCAATTTTTCCACAAGGACCTTCTGGTATTGCACCATTTTGCTAGTCCTCTCCACCACAGGAATGAAAGATGAGAAGTTCTCTTTGTAATGCGTATAACGCGAGGGTCATGGGAAAGGTAGCATAACATAAAGTCAGCCATGTAAAGCAGGTAATGTCGCTGTGACCAACGGCTAATAAAAAATTACAGGTAATGTCATAGCTATTTGGGATGTACAAACGTTATGCAGGAGATGTAGCGCAGGTAATGTCGCTGTGACCAGCGGCTAATAAAAAATTACAGGGAATGTTACTGATATTTATGACGCGCAAACGTTATACAGGAGATGTAGCGCAGGTAATGTCGCTGTCCGCAGCATCTATGGAAAAAGTACACTGAATGTCACAGATAATTTTAGGATGCACAAACGTTATACAGGAGATGTAGCGCAGGTAATGTCGCTGCTGTCACCAGCGGCTAATAAAAAATTACAGGGAATGTCACAGCTATTTGGGATGCGCAAACGTTATACAGGAGATGGAGCGCAGGTAATGTAACTGTCCGTAGCAGAAACCGTCTACGGAAAAAGTACACTGGATGTCAGAGATATTTTTTGTATGCGCACCTGTTAAACAGAAGATGTAGTGCAGATAATGTCGCTGTCCACAGTGTCTATGAAAAAAGTTCACTGGATGTCACAGATATTTTTAGGCTGCACATACGTTACACAGGAGATGTAGTGCAGATAATGTCGCTGTCTGCAGCGGCCAAACAATTGCAAGATATTTAGTGCAGGTTGTGCTAAAAATATATATTGCTGCGAGATACAACCATAGTCCTTAAAATGACTTTTTGGTCTCTAACACCAACCCTGCCTAACAAAAAAATATAATTAAATTCCCTACACTATCTGTCCCTTCTACAGCACAGCTCTCCCTGACTAAGACTGTCCGAACCAGGTGTCCTCGGGTGCGATGACGCGTTCTGGCCAGCCAATCACTGTAATGGCAGTAACCAACATGGCTACGGCATTACAGTGAGTGGCAGTAATTACCTGCATGTTTATTGGCTGTGTAGCAGCCAACAAACGTGTGGGGAGGAGACTGGAGCATCGCGCTCGAGCACACGCGATATTCGGCCAAACACCGCAATGTGCCGAGCATCGCGATGCTCGAGCTAAACTGGTGTTTGGCCGGGCATGCTCGATTAACACTAATATACACATTTTTGGTGTGAGGTGCACCTGCACTGCATCCGTGAAAGGGAAATTAATATAGTTAATCTATCTATTAGTTCGGCGAGTGACATGTAAACATTTTTGGTGTGAGGTGCACCTGCACTGCATACGTAACAGAGAAATTAATATAGTTAATCTGTCTGTTAGATCGGTGGGTGGGGGTGATCACAGACAAGAGCAGCTGCCTGTCCACAGCCAACGTGGACAAGCTCACGTTCAATAAAATGAACCAGGCATCGATACCACAGGACTTGTCTGTACCTTGTGCTGAGTAGACAAGTATACCGGCTGCACCCAGCCATTGTTATACTCCAGTGCACTTTCTCTTTGCATTCTCTTTTCCATTTCCCAATGTTTTGGGTCCTTCCCAAATTTAAAATAAATAAATAAAGGAAAAAAATAAAGGAAAAAAACATCAAAAACAGTGTTGGCTACCTCCTCCACCACCACTTCCACCTACACCACCACATTCACCGCCTCCGCAACCTCCTACTCCACTTTGATTCCCGCCTCCTAGTTCAAGATTATTATTTTTTTGTTGTTTTCTATTCTATGTTATTTTAAGTCATTTCACTATCCACATTTGTTTGCCGGGCAATTGTCCTGCTCTTACCCCCATTTTGCTTCCTTTTGCAGCCCTCTAGCCCTTACTACGACTATTTTACGGCCATTTTAGTGCGCCAAAGTTCAGGTCCCCATTGATCTCAACGGGGTCCGGGTTTAAGTTTGGGTCAAGTTCAGGTTCCGAACTCGAACTTTGACCCGAAGTTCGGCCGAACCCGGCGAACCCCAACATCCACGGGTCCGCTCATCACTACATCTGATGAATACATCATTCAGTATAATGATTGCAACCTGATCTTCCTTGGGTCTCTGTACTTTAAGTGCCATTTTTCAATCTCAGATGATATCATTGCATGTATTGATCTCTCTCTAATTAGCTGAAAGCTGGATTTTTACAGCTAGTTACTAAGCAATTACTCTTGACATAAATGCACAGTTTCACCTAGTTGACAAATATTCAGCTACATTAATTAGTTTCTTTATATAAATTCATGTTACTACATTCCAAGAGACATTTTACTGTTGTTAAGCAATCACACTAGCATGCTGTATTTTCTGGACTTTAGAAGTTGGTTTAGACAGGTTTAGATAACAGAAAAAAAAAAATATATATCTCTACCAGATGCACACACACACACACACAGATCTGCTGAATACAACAAAAAAACATGCACACAAATGGTTATGCTACATACACATAGCTATGCTACATGCACACACAAAGACACTGGTCTGCTAAATGGACACAACAAACACAGCACTGCTACATACACACAACACTCACAGCTATGCTACATACACACAACACACACAGCTATGCTACATACACACAGCTGTGATACATACACTGACACACACAGCACTGCCACATGCATATAGACATAGTACTTTGGATCTGGCCCCGCCCATGGGTGACATTGTCGAAGGTCCTTACGGTACAGATCTCTTGCATAACGACTGCGTGCTGATACCCGTGTATGCTGGTTGCTTGGGTTCTGTGTGTCTGTATAACAGTGTGGTTCACTGTGACACTTGTTTTGAAGGCTGGCTGCATGCGATCTTGTGTACTGGCTTTGGGGGGTTGGTTGCGTGGGTAGTGCGTGCTGGCTGTGGCCTTCTAGTGTGTGAACTGTGTCCTGTAAGTTTTATGTTCTGTGTTCACGTAGGGTTAATGTTTCCCGGATCTGTGTATCTGAATATCAGGTGGTCAGGTGTTGTAATCACCCTGCTATTTAGACCTGTGAGCTGTGTGCTTGAGGTCTGTCCGTGTTCAGACTGCAGATGACTAAATAACGACAGAGGCACATGTTTTGTAGAGTGAGGATCGGTCACAGCTTTATTTATCTTTTTTTAATCGCTTTTTCACCAAACCACTAAACTCCAGGACTGTTAAACAAAACATGCAATGCAACAGTTCACTGCAAACCAAAAAAAGTACAAAATTGCATCATAATTGCAAATGCTATACTAATAAGTTAGAGATGCTTGGCAAATCGTTTTGTACAAAATTATTTGAGCCCGTCTGCCGCACGTCAAGGCGATCTCTAGTTAGACGGGTTCCTAACACTAAATTTTACCTGTTATGTGCCATGACGGCTATCATATAATTCAGAAAGTGCAGGTTCCACACTAAACTCCAGGAGTATGAGAAGCGATATGCCCCACGGAAACCACAGTGGGCAAGTCCTCCTTCTTCTCCGGTCTTAGTAATTTATTTCCACCGACCTCCAGCTGTGACTTAAACCATGACAACTGTAACAGAAAGATATGTAAGCCAAAGCATCATAGAGAAAAAACAATCAAAAGGGCTGGAGGGTGGTAAAATTCCTGTTGAAGGTGCCGGTGAAAAGAGACTGAGATGTGATAAGCCCTCCTATTTATTAACTAATGGGGGGGGGGGACAGGAGAGACCATAAATCTGCACCAGGGGAAGAGGGGGGGGGAATAAGGGAGAAAACCCAATACTCAAACAGACAGACACAGTACTAAAGGAATAATTCCCCCCCCCCTTCAGGAGAAACCACAATGACGGCAGAAGACATGAGGGATTTAACACATGAGCTGCCAACAGTATCTGCAGTGTCACAGTATCTGCAGTCAAAAATGCCCTCGCTATATGCTGTGGCGTTAACTAGACTGCAGATAACTAAAAACCCAACCGCTTAAGACGTGCTTCCCCGCCTAAACCAAATAAAGACAGAGGCACATGTTTTGTGGAGTGAGGATCGGTCACAGCTTTATTTATCTTTTTTAATCGCTTTTTCACCAAACCACTAAACTCTTATCACCAGAAACCACTTCCAGGAGTATAAGAAGCTATATTCCCCACGGAAACCACAGCGAGCAAGTCTGCCTTCTCCTCCGGTCTTAGTCATTTATTTCCACCAACCTCCACGGAGGAGCCCGTGTACTCCTACACGGCGCTCCGATCCCCACCCAACAAAAACAAGGCCTGTTCCACTGTGTTTTGAAGGCCGGAAAGAAAAATGTCCAGACCAATTTCATTCAGGTGGACACCATCAGGTCGCATAAGGCGCTGGTTGTCCCCTTCCAGCTCATGATGGCGGATTACCATGCCCCCCCGCGAACAAAGCGAGAGATCATCGCATTTACTGTGCATCTAGCCCTTTCAATAGCACCTGCGTCTCTGGCACCCTGCAAAGTAACTCTAGAGATCATCTCAGAACAGACCAGAATAACTTCCTGAAAGAATGTAGGGATTCTTTCCAGATCAGCTCTAATGAGGGTGATGAGCTCTGTAACCCTGAACATGCAGAGGTCATTCCCCCCAGCGTGAATTACTAGAACAACCGGGGGTTGTATCACTGTACTGACAATAACAGTCTCCGAAAGTACTTGCGACCAGCCACATGACCTCAACATTCCAGAAACCCAGGCTTTGTCCACCAGGCCTGAACTCCGCTCCTGACCCACAGAATGTAGGAATGCCCCAGAAAACAAACGGTGGGGCGAGGAGAATCTGTGAAGAAAATAAAATATAATAGCTCAGGGCGAACATAAGAGACAAAGCATGCTGACTTCCACCTATCAATCCGTTGTACCTCAGAATCCGGTAAACCCGCCCTGGCGGCCTCCGTGGCTGCCCCAATGCGAAACGAATGAAATACATATTTTGTGACAGGCATACCTAATGATGCGAGGCAACGGTGGAAAATGGAGCAAAACTGAAAACGAGTGAGGGGGAGGCCAGAGGCATGGCATAAAAACGAAGTGCCATTTACACGGGAGGCATTGAAGTCCGCAACAGCGCGAACAGGGCAAACCGGGCCCGAAATACGGTGCAAAGAAACCCCGGCACCACAAGCAAAAACATTGGTTTTAGAACGACAGATACAAACTCGCACAGACGAGTCGGAAAAAGAGACATCAGCAGGAGCAAGCCCACCGGGGCGGAACCTGGACTGAGGAAGCAGCTCGCCAATTCTAAAAGCACCGAAAAAAGCGAGGCAAAAAGCGGCACGAAAAAGTAAAACCTCAGCAGGAGAGGAGCAGACCTTGTCGGCCCCGTCTTTACTCATGTTAGACCTTGTCTAATGACTGGACTAACTGGGTGAGAAGCTGATAAGAAACGGGGCGCCTGCATTCCTTCCGAACATATTCTTTCCGCCACCCTCTAAGGGCTTGGCGAACTATGAAAAACTTTGTGACGTCTGACCAGCCCCGAAGACTAAAGGGGAAACTAATCACCAACAACCTGCGCTGGGCAACCACAGCTGAAGCCCCTGCCAGGAATTGCAACATATAATCAATAGTAACTCGCAGCCTATCAGCAACAGACGTGTGAACTGGCAGGTCAGCCGCCAATGCTGCCCAGTCCGCCTAAGCCAAGCCTTACCATAACCAGACCAGGTCCTTGATGCTACTGAAGCTCAAATAAGGGGCATCAGCCGTTCATCTGTATGTGCCACAGGTGAGTAGGGCACCGAAAAAACCCTCCAACGCCGCGTCCGGCACAAGCTTCCGGAATTCCTGCCAACGAAAACGTGAGAGAGCATCAGCAGCAACATTGACAACACCCGGAACATGTGAGGCCCGGAAATAAATGTTTAATTGCAAACATCTAAGTACAAGGTGACATTTTGTCAATTTGTCAAGTATTATTCTACTTTATATAGATCTGAAACGGCATGTAGTCCTTCTAAAATTGATGACTATTTGGACCAATTAGAAATGCCCCTTCTCTCACCTCAGGAAACCGGAATGCTTGATCACCCTATACAACAGGCAGAATTGGAAGATGCCCTTCAGTCGGTTAAACATAACTCATCCCCTGGGGCGGATGGCTTGCCATTTGAACTTTATAGATACCACGCTAAGGTACTCCTCCCTATTTTGTTGCAGGTTTTAAGTGAATCTTATAGATATGGTTCTCTCCCTCCATCTTTTAGGGAGGCAATCATCAATTTAATAAAAAAAAAAAAAGATAAGGATGGTAGTGAGGTCGGGTCTTATAGGCCCATATCACTCCTTAATACTGACTATAAGATCTTTGCAAAATTTTTAGCAAACCGTCTTAAACGGGTGATTGCAGCCCTGGTTCATCCTAATCAAACAGGATTTATACCTGGGAGACAGATTCAGGCGAATCTGTATGGGGCGTATTTGAACCTGTCGGTAGGGGGGGGACCGGACCACTCCATCCTGTCTTTGGACGCTGCCAAAGCTTTCCACAGGGTGGAGTGGTCCTTTCTGTGGCGGACCATGGCACATTTTCGATTGGGGTCTTCCTTTATCGCAATGACTCAACTGTTATACACTCAACCAATCGCGTTAATATTGATGGGGTTAATTCCTCCATTATTGAGCTTCAACGGTGGCACGAGACAGGGATGCCCCCTTTCTCCCCTATTATTTGCGCTATTTATGGAGCCGTTGGCTTGTAAGATTCGTTTGGATGGTTCGATTCGGGGGTTCGGGGTAGCGGGAGAGAGTGACAAAATCAGGCTTTATGCTGACGATGTTATACTCTTTTTGGATCAGGGCTGGAATGCTGTCCCCTATGTTATGCACAGGGCCGGCGCCACCTTTAAGGCGCCTTAGGCAGCCGCCTAGGGCGCAATTTAGCAGGGGGCGCCGGAACGTTGATTAAGTGGCCTCCTGAGCCCTGAGCCGTACAGCGCGGGACACAGGCCGGAAGAGGCCTGCAACGCATCGCTGACATGGAGGTAAGTATAAGTTTTTTGTTTTTTTTTTGTCAATACTGGTGGCTACTGGGCTGGCACATGATGGGGGGCTCTGGCTACTGGCACATGATCGGGGGGCCTATGGCTACTGGGACATGATAGGGATAGGGGGGGCCCTATGGCTACTGGGACATGATAGGTATAGGGGGCCCTATGGCTACTGGGACATGATAGAGGGGGGCCTTATGGCTACTGGCACATGATAGGGGGGCCCCTATGGCTACTGGCACATGATAGGGGGGCCTATGGCTACTGGCACATGATAGGGGGCCCTATGGCTACTGGCACATGATAGGGGGGCCTATGGCTACTGGCACATGTTGATGGGGGGGGCTCAGGCTACTGGCACATGTTGATGGGGGGGCTCAGGCTACTGGCACATGATAGGGGGGGGGGTCTGGCTACTGGCACATGATAGGGGGGCTCTGGCCACTGGCACATGAGATAGGGGGGCTCTGGCTACTGGCACATGATATAGGGGGGCCCTATGGCTACTGGCACATGATAGGGGGGGCCCTATGGCTACTGGCACATGATAGGGGGGCCCTATGGCTTCTGGCACATGATAGGAAGGCCCTATGGCTACTGGCACATGATAGGGGGGCCCTATGGCTACTGTCACATGATAGGGGGGCCTATGGCTACTGGCACATGATAGGGGGGCCCTAAGGCTACTGGCACATGATAGGGGGGCCTATGGCTACTGGCACATGATAGGGGGGCCCTATGGCTACTGGCACATGATAGGGGGGCCTATGGCTACTGGCACATGTTGATGGGGGGGCTCAGGCTACTGGCACATGTTGATGGGGGGCCTCAGGCTACTGGCACATGTTGATGGGGTGGCTCAGGCTACTGGCACATGATAGGGGGGGCTCTGGCTACTGGCACATGATAGGGGGGGCTCTGGCTACTGGCACATGATATAGGGGGGGCTCTGGCTACTGGCACATGATATAGGGGGTCTCTGGCTACTGGCACATGATTGGGGGGGCTCTTGTTACTGACACATGATGGTGGGGGGGCTCTTATTACTGGCACATGATTGGGGGGCATCTATGAGGGCACATTTTACTGGCACATTATTTGGGGACATTTATGGGGGCAATTAGCCCTATGGCTACTGGCACATGATAGGGGGGCCCTATGGCTACTGGCACATGCTAGGGGGGCCCTATGGCTACTGGCACATGCTAGGGGGGCCCTATGGCTACTGGCACATGATAGGGGGGCCCTATGGCTACTGGCACATGATAGGGGGGGCCTATGGCTACTGGCACATGAACAACATTCATTCTTTGATTATTGCTTTTCTCACGTAGGGAAAAAGATTCAAATGGCACAGATTTATTCGAAAATGCGAGATTCACTGTCCACGTTGTTCCCTTTTAAAAGTATACATAAATGGGAGCAGGAACTAAAAACTTCCCCCCTCCCCTTGCCACAGATTTTCAAAAATATCAAAAAGGTAGTATCTGCAGCCAGCTATAGATTGATCCAGTTTAAGATTTTACACAGGTTATACTATACACCACAAATGCAGGCTAAGTTTGCTAATAACAGAGGTCGTGACTTTTTCTGTCGAAAGTGCGGCAGTCCCAATGTTGGATATATCCATCTATTATGGGAATGCAGTGTGATAAAGCGCTTTTGGGAGCAGGTATTTATAGTATTGCAGGGGGATCTTCCCCAATCTTGTGCACCAGATATGATTTCCGTAATTTTGGGTTTCTATATACCAGAAAGTCCTAACCCCTCCGTACATCAATTAGTCTGGCTGAAGCAGTGGCGTACCGCCAATATAGGCAGACCACGCCGTTGCTATGGGGCCCGCGGCACAGGGGGGCCCGGAGCGCATGGAAGGCCCCGCCCCCTACTCTGCATAAGATAGTGACTGACAGTTTATTCATAGGAGGCGTCCCGACTCCCGTGGACCACCCACTTGTTTTTTTTCTCCCTCCGGCTCCTACCCCGGGCCCCCCCTTGACACGCCACCCCTCCCTGTCTGACCTCCGGGCTGCGGGCTCCCTCCCTCCTCCAGGCTGAGCCTGCGCTCATCTGCATTTTACACTGGCCAATCAGCTTTTAGCAGCGCAAAGATCCTGCTGCTGATTGGCCAGTGTAAAGCTGGCACAGCAGGAACAGCGCAGGCTCAAGCACGGAGTGCCCGCCATCTGACTGCCGCCCTCAAGAAAAATCATCTGTGTGCCAGTGAGTGCAGCCCCCCACCCCGGCCCATAATGAAGGAAGGACCGCTCCGGTCAGTGGACATAGAACCCGGGGGATGGAATAAACAGACTTGTGTGCCACATACAGTAAGAGGTCTGACAATAAAAAGTTCATATATGTGTATCAGGATGGGTATTCTTGATGGGGGAAGAAACACCAAAGAAAAAAGGCCAGCACAGAAATGAATATATGATTAATCTTTATTATGGTCTCAAACCAGGACCAGAAGTAAAAATACAGATAAAATACAATACATTGTAATGTATTGTATTTTATCTGTATTTTTACTTCTGGTCCTGGTTTGAGACCATAATAAAGATTAATCATATATTCATTTCTGTGCTGGCCTTTTTTCTTTGGTGTTTCATCCTACGTGCAGGCTTGGCACGAGTACTCACTTCAGTGAGTCATATATTGGTGTACATTGATGGGGGAAGGCAGCAGCAAGCATTGGGATTTTTTTGGGGGGGGGGCCTGTGGGCTCATAGAGGACTCAGGAGGACAATGTGCTTTCCTCCTACTCACTGTACTCCTGAGTCCTCTATGAGCCTACAGGGCCCCCCAGCACATCAGTCACCTTGCGGGCGGGATATGATTGGTGGCTATGTATGTGCACACTCAGCATCAGCAGCAGTGAAAGGGGCTATATATAATGCCCCCCAAAATGCCCGGGGCCAGGCACCTTACTTACCTCATTCCCCGGCACCCGCATTGCTCCTGATGCCCGCAGTGTCGCCACTGCCTCCCGTCACGCAGATGAAAACATCCAGCGACATGGTGGGGCAGTCAATAGCAGGCCACGATGGGAACGAGCCTCCCTAGCATCGTGGGTGACTCTAGGGAGGCTCATTTCCGACGCAGCCTGCTATTGTCTGCACCTCCCCCCCCCCCATTGGGCATAAGTATTATCTGTATGTGGTGCCTGGGCATTTTGGGGGGCATAATAGGGGTTAGATAGTCCCATTTAACCCTTAGGATACCGGAATTGGCAAATAGGGGTGTGGCAGGGGAGGAGCCAGGGCAGGAGGTGGGGTGGGCCAGGGATGGGTAGTGGGCGGGGTTAGGGGCCCAATTCAGATTCTTGCTATGGGGCCCAATGATTTTTATGTACGCCCCTGGGCTGAAGGGCTGCTTGATAGCAAAGGTTCTGATAGTCAAGAGATGGGGTTCCCCCATTCCTCCTGTACTTGAGGAGTGGAGATGGATTATGTCCCAAATAAAGCTCTATGACGAGGTTGAGAGGTGGAGAAGGTAAGGCACGTGATATTATTCTGTTCTGCAGAAGTGAGGTGGACTGACTAGGTCAGCTTGATGGGTGGAGTATGTGGACGGGTAGTACGGGGGGGGGGAGGTTTGGGGTCCGGGCTACCAGCGACCGCAGCTAAGGGAAGGAGGGGGAATAGTTGGGGTTAAAGGTATTAGGCTTGAGCTCACAGCGCTGGATTGAACGTTACTGTCTGCGATAATGTTGAAATTGTAGGAGGACAGGTCGGGGCTGGAGATTTCAGGAAGCTGCCAGCAGTTGTGGCCGTTATAACACTGGAGGAAGTCACGCCACACATATAGGTCACGCTTCAATTGCAGGGTTAAACGGACGTGGTGATGGAGATTAGAGACGCCTCGTGTCACCAGAGATAAATGTCGTGAGAAGACCCTGCCCATGGGAATAGCTCGGCAAGCAAAAACTAGAAGCCCGAGAAGGGACTGAAGCTGCTTGAGGATGACAGAGTTTACCGTGCAAAAACCTTCAATAAGGGCGAGGAGCTTAGACAACTTATCCTGGGGAAGTCGAAAAACCATTGCAGATGAGTCAATTTCAATACCTAAAAAGATAATAAAAGTGGCTGGGCCCAGGGTCTTATTGGCAGAAAGAGGGACACCAAACCTGGACATTAGAAAACAAAAAGAGTTCAAAAGAAATTGACACTGGGAGGAATCGCCTAGGGAAACTAAAATAAAATTGTCCAGGTAATGGATGATGAAGCGGTAACTACAGTAGTTTCATAGCGGATGACCCATTCCAGGAAGGAGCTAAATAATTCAAAGAAATGGCAGGAAATGAGCAACCCATGGGGAGACACGTGTTGTAATAGTAATGCCAATCTACCATGCAACCCAGCAGGTGATAACAATCACGGTGCACAGAAAGCAGGCGGAAAGCCGCCTCGATGTCAGCTTTTGGCATCAATGCCCCCCTGCCAGCTTCCCGAACTAAAGTTACTGCCCTATCAAAAGAAACGTAGGAAACAGAGGCGTCGTCTTTTGGGATACCGTCGTTAACCGAGGCAGCCTTGGGAAAAGAGAGGTGGTGAATCAGGCGAAAGCACCCGGGCTCTCGCTTGGGAACAAGTCCCAAAGGGGAAACTTGGATGTTGGCAAAAGGGGGCAAAGTAAATGGGCCAACTATTCTTCCCAATTCTACCTCCTTGAGAATTTTATCTCGCAAAATATCTGGGTAGCGCCTGGCAGAAGGTAAATTATAGGAATGAATGGGGATGATGGAAAAATAGAAAGGGATGAAAAAACCGAAGGAAAAGCCAAATCGCAGCTGTGGCGCTGCACTTTTATTGGGATATTGGTCAAGCCACGGGGACATCGCGACCATGCTCACTGGAGTCTTTCCCACTAGAGGGGGCTGAGGGTCTGGGGGGGACAAATCATGAACAACGGATGGCCAAATGGGACCCACCACAAACTGAGCATTCGTGTTTGTACTTACAGAGTGCAAAGAATTTGCAGTGTCCTTCGTTATAAAGCCAGCAGGCTCCCGGTTTGCGAATGGCGACGGGCCCCTGGCCACCGGAAGGGGAGACAGGGGCTGCAGCCGGAAAGGGGGGGGACTCTCTGAGACATCATCAGACGTAACTAAAGATCCGTGGCTTTGACTCCCCAACCAATTTCTGGTTGGAGTGCCAATCGTCCATGGAATTCTTCATCAGACCGCCACCAAGCGGACCCCCCATGAGACTTGTAAGCACTATATATGGAGTCCATGTAAACAAATAATTCTGAACAGTTCTGAAAAACTAATTCTAGGTGCTGCAGTCCCATAACATAGCCCAAGACTGAAAAAGCTTGTAACCAATTACCCATGGTGTGAGCCACCTTAGGCCTGCAATCAATAAATCTATCAGATTTGGTCCTACGCTCCTTATCAACTGTGTGCTAATCGACTGTAAGCAAGGACCAAATATCAACATACTGGTTGTTCCAAATTTAATTTTTAGTATCAATGTCTAAATGCGCTCCCAGAGGGGAGAGGCCGCAAAATAAGGATTCTTTGTGATCGCTGGCCTTAGGTGGAGGAACACCAGGGGCAGTAGGCTTGGGGTGCGTATGAGAACCCATCGGGTCCAGTTGCGATAGCAATGCCTTAAGGACCGGAACTAACTGCTGACCCATATATGCCGAACCCCAGGCCCCCGTAAAATTAAACTCACCGCCAGTAGAAGTAGAAGGAGGCTCCGCAGGAACGACTGGAGGATCCGGCTCCTGGACCGCGCTGACTCGACTGGCCCCACGGGATGATCTTCTGGCCGAGTGAGTGGATCTCCGCCTCTGGCGTGAATGTGACCTGCCAGAACTAGCGCTGCAGTAGCTGACCTCCGATGAAGAAGACGACTGCCAACGAGAGGACCTAGAGCGGACATTTCTGCGGATCCGCCGTGAGGGTCGTGAGCGTTAACGGGAACAGCTATGCCAATTGGATTCAAACCTGCGCCTAGAGTGGCGGTCGGAGCATCGTCCAGGAGAGGTGGAGGGAGAGCCCCTTTGTGGGTTAACATGCTGAGCTGGCTGCTCAGGGAGAATGAGGACAGCAGGGTTCTCAGGCTGCTGTAACACAGGATCTGGTATGGGGGCTGGGGCGGAGGCTAACGGAGGAGTTGTGACAAGCACATTGGTGGGCAGTGATAGTTGCCCAGCATTCAGCAAGCCATGGGAAGGGTTAACTGAGATCTCCTCAGCAGAGGAGGGGGTTTTGGGAGTGTTTCCCATTATGTTTGAAGGGAAAACAGTATGATTAATTGCAGGGGTATTGCTTGCAGAGCATGCCAGTGCGGGAGCACACGATGCAGGAGCGGGGGGCGGGGTCACAGAACGAGCAGAGTTTCCAGCAAGCGGGCTGGATACAGCGCCCCCCGCTTGTCAGCACTGGACAATTTATGGATGGAGGAGGAGGGGTGAGTGAGACAGCTTGAAGTAGCAGGGGAATAGATACCGGCCGGGACACTTTCTGTTGAAGGTGTCGGTGAAAAGAGACCGAGATGTGATAAGCCCTCCTATTTATTAACTCTAGGGGGAGGGACAGGAGAGACCATAAATCTGCACCAGGGGAAGAGGTGGGAAATAAGGGAGAAAACATAATATTGAAACAGGCATACACAGTGCTAAAGGAAAACCCCCCCCCCCCCACACACACACACACACACACATACACACACACACACACACACAGGTTCAGGAGAAACCACAATGCCGGCAGAAGACATGAGGGATTTAACACATGAGCTGCCAACAGTATCTGCAGTCGAAAACGCCCTCGCTATATGCTGTGGCGTTAACTAGGAATGCGGTGTGCAGGGTACATTCTACTGACCAGTGTGCTTGTCATTCTCCCCTGAACTTGTGTGGTTAGCTTAATATTTCATCAATGTCACCATGTCTTGCTCTATCTGGGAGTTTGTACAATGTCTCCATGTCTTAATCTGTCTGGGAATTTCTACTATGTTACTTTGTCTCAGTATTTTGTAATCACCATCCACCCAGTTCCGCATGGAGTCCAGGCATGTTATTACAGCATGTTGTCTGCTCGTACTGGTATGCCTGTGTACGCCATGCTCCCTGTATCCGTTTCTGCATGGGTTCTAGCTATGTCTGTATGTATCAGTGAGTGATGTGCTCCTTGTACCCAGTTCTGCATGGGTTCCTGACAATGTGGCTCATCTATGTCCCTGTTACTTGGTCTGTGTCTGAACAGTGTCCTATGTTGCATGTTTGTTTGTTTGACTTCTGCTTGTTGGCCTGTGTTCCTAGATTTATGTTTTATCTGGACCGCTGGTGTCTTACACCAGCGTCTGTTCCTTGCAGGTCAGTTGAAAAGTGACTGGGGCCATCCCAGGAGGTAGTGGTCTGGTCGCTCCTCTGCAACAAAGACCAGATGCCTATATAGGGTTTAAAGGGTGAAAACCAGGGGAGCACCGGAATAACACCCTTTAGGGTTTGGTCGTAAATCAAACCAGTCTCTTGGCCCATTGGTTCTACATCTGCCACTGTTTCCTACCTGTTTGTCCAATATTATTATGGTTGTTTGGGTCTGGCCATTTGCTTAATAAAGCATTATTTCTTGGCCTACTCTGGATCTGTTTGTCTGTTTTCTGTATGCTTGTGATATGTTCAGGGGTTCTAGTGACCCCAGAACAATACAGTCCTCTTGCTGCTGCATGTGCTGCAGACGCACACTTCTTTCACTAATCCAGAGAGATTACTGTGGTCAGAGCATATGGCCACTACTATAGGAAGCCATATAGCTAGTGGTCACCTGCCACATATACAGTTGCAAGAAAAAGTATGTGAACCCTTTGGAATAATATGGATTTCTGCACAAATTCGTCATAAAATGTGATCTGATCGTTAACTAAGTCACAACAATAGACAATCACAGTCTGCTTAAACTAATAACACACAAAGTATTAAATGTTACCATGTTTTTATTGAACACACCATGTAAACATTCACAGTGCAGGTGGAAAAAGTATGTGAACCCTTGGATTTAATAACTGGTTGAACCTCCTTTGGCAGCAATAACTTCAACCAAACGTTTCCTGTAGTTGCAGATCAGACGTGCACAATGGTCAGGAGTAATTCTTGACCATTCCTCTTTACAGAACTGTTTCAGTTCAGCAATATTCTTGGGATGTCTGGTGTGAATCGCTTTCTTGAGGTCATGCCACAGCATCTCAATCGGGTTGAGGTCAGTGACTGGGCCACTCCAGAAGGCGTATTTTCTTCTGTTTAAGCCATTCTGTTGTTGATTTAATTCTATGCTTTGGGTCGTTGTCTTGTTGCAACACCCATCTTCTGTTGAGCTTCAGCTGGTGGACAGATGGCCTTAAGTTCTCCTGCAAAATGTCTTGATAAACTTGGGAATTCATTTTTCCTTTGATGATAGCAATCCGTCCAGGCCCTGATGCAGTAAAGGAGCCCCAATGCATGATGCCCCCACCACCATACTTCACAGTTGGGGTGAGGTTTTGATGTTGGTGTGCTTTGCCTCTTTTTCTTCCAAACAACTCAACTTTAGTTTCATCTGTCCACAGAATATTTTGCCAGTACTGCTGTGGAACATCCAGGTGCTCTTGTGCAAGCTGTAAACGTGCAGCAATGTTTTTTTTGGACAACAGTGGCTTTCTCTGTGGTATCCTCCCATTAAATCCATTCTTGTTTAGTGTTTTACGTATCGTAGACAGGTAAAACACTAAACAGGTATGTTAGCATATGCCAGAGACTTTTCTAAGTCTTTAGCTGACACTCTAGGATTCCTCTTCACCTCATTGAGCAGTCTGCGCTGTGCTCTTGCAGTCATCTTTACAGGACAGCCACTCCTAGGGAGAGTAGCAGCAGTGCTGAACTTTCTCCATTTTGGTAAGACAATTTGTCTTACCGTGGACTGATGAACAGCAAGGCTTTTGGAGATACTTTTATAACAATTTCTAGCTTTATGCAAGTCAACAATTCTTAATCGTAGGTCTTCTGAGAGCTCTTTTGTGCGAGGCATCATTCACATTAGGCAATGCTTCTTGTGAAATGCAAACCCAGAACTGGTGTGTGTTTTTTATAGGGCAGGGCAGCTGTAACCAACACCTCCAATCTCATCTCATTGATTGGACTCCAGGTGGCTGACACCTCACTCCAATTAGCTCTTCGAGATGTCATTAGTCTAGGGATTCACATACTTTTTCCACTTGCACTGTGAATGTTTACATGGTGTGTTCAATAAAAACATGGTAACATTTGATTATTTGTGTGTTATTAGTTTAAGCAGACTGTAATTGTCTATTGTTGTGACTTAGATGAAGATCAGATCACATTTTATGACCAATTTGTGCAGGAAGCCATATCATTCCAAAAGGTTCACATACTTTTTCTTGCAACTGTAGGTCCCGAGACATAGGTGGGGAAACACTGTTCTAGTCTATACTTCCTGAATGCTGGACTTACAGTTAGAGATTTCCCAAATTCCCCAACATTCATTTTGGGGTCATTGGAATCAGCCGTCAGATTTCATTTCAGTCGAAAGTGCCCTGATTGCCCGGAAAAGTTGTGTACAACACTCTTAGGTCTCCTAGGGCTGTATCCAACCCCTTTTCAAGCTCTAATGCCAAGACAGTATCATAAATATCAAAGTGACTGTGACACCTATAGCTATGGGTAAATTAATGGTAAAGGAACAGGTGTTAACGGACGCTTTAAAAGGTTTGTGCACCTCTGGAGGAGGTGGCCAGGATGGCTGGCAAACTCCCTCTATTTGGGCAGACCTGCAAAGGGAAGCATACTTACCTGATTCTCGGTGCTGGCTTCAGGCTCCATCTATGCTTGGATCCCAGGATGTGGACATCTGTTTTGATGCCTCTGCAGCCAATTGCTGGCTACAGCGGTGATCTGCTCCCCTTGCGTCAAAACAAATGATCACGTGACATAAGTGGGGCAGGTCACGGCCTCAACACAGAAGTTTACATCCTGTGAGCCAAGCTGGAGAAGCTGTGGCTGGAAAGAGAAGAAGTCGGGAGCCAGCGCCAGGAAGCAGGTAACTATTCTTCCCTTCATATGTCTGTCAAGAGAAGGGTTTTACCACTCCCGCCCCCAAAGGTGGAAAACCCCTTTAATAACACACTGTCAATTAAAATTCATTAAAACACACTCCAAAAATGATCCCTTTTTAATAGCAGACACCTTCTTCTCTGTCTTCTGATCTGTAAAATGGTGACCTCCATTTTGAGTGATTTGTATGGGACAATTGCCTAAAGTTTCTTTGTTGCCAAACATAGAATTTTTTAGGAACTTTGCAACAAATTCTACGCATGTAGAACTGACTTTCTCATCTGTTCTTGCAATTTTCCAGTCTGACTGACCCAGACTTATATCCACCTATTCCTTATGTAATATCAGATCCTTCTTCAAACACGGAGCCTTGTTTCACCGATAAGAACATTAGGAGAAAACATCATCTCACTAATGCCCTCTAACACTTTATGTCGATGAGCAATCTCTGACAGTGCCGCCTGCTCCTATCTACCAACTACTAAGATATTACGCATGAATTTGGGCAGATGAAGATACCAAAGACTCACTGGGGAGAGGCTGTCCACATTATTAACTTTGAAAATCTATGGAAGGTATAGTAACTCTTCACCTGTAATATCTGCAAATGAGAATATCTACGGCAGGTGATTTGTGACATCTCAATGGCTGTTTTAGATGATTTCGTCCAAATTTATTCTAGCTTGACCTCTAGAAAATTCAATTTGTAGGCCACAAATCATTGAAATTGTAGAAATGCAATTTTTGGAAGCGCTCTGTATGTTGTTGACCCTGGTAGCTTGAAGTGGTTGATTTAACCATTGCCTTGTTCTTTCCTTTGCTGCCTATAAAATTGTATTCAGACATGAGAAAATTCAGTTAAATGCCAGGCCTCCTCCCATGATGCAGGGAGTACATACCAGGGGCCCCATGAGCAACAAATGGCCCAATCCAACCTGCTTTTGTACAGCAGGTAATGGTTTCCATGGTTCACAATTAATGTGGATTGATGGACTTTGAAGGATTTCTGGCAGAGCTATGAGACTTTGTTCACATGGCTTAAGGTCTCATGCACACAACCGTATCCATTTTTGAGATCCACAAATCGCGGATCTGCAATTTTCCACATTTTACTTGTGGACCCTTTGTTTTCATTGGGTCTGCATTGTGCGGACATTTTGCGGAACAGATATACCGATGCAGAAGGCACACAGATGATCTGTGTACTTTCCGCATCCGTATGTCCATTCTGCAAGTTGATACAACAAGTCGTATACTTGTCCGAAAAATGTGGACCATGGCCCTACTGAAGTGAATGAGCTTCCAAAAAAACGCAGATTCAACACAGACTATTTTGCCGATCCACGATTTGTGGACTGCAAAACGGATACATCCATATACATGGGGCCTAAAACTGCATGGTCAAATCCAGTGGCTGATCAGAAGTCTGATCGGCCACAAAGAACAGCGCATTTTATCACCAGACACACAAAACTGCGCTAAATATCGCCAGCCATTAGAGCCCTTCCCCACAGACTATGGGGGAGATTTATTAAAACTGGTGTATAGCAACCAATCAGATTCTACCTTTTCATTTTTCAAAGCATGAGATGCTCCTAATTTTTATAGATAGGTATATATATGCATATATAAATTTATTATACACATATATTAAATGAGGCACATCTCTGCTCTGCTGAGCACCAGATACTGAAGTCTACACCATCCAGACTGTGGTGTAGATTTCAGCTATAACTTATGCTACTTTCTGGCATGACTTTCCATTGTGCCAAGCCCCACCCTGTTTATTGGCACTTTGGAAAAGTGGTGAAAAGTTTAAAAAGTCGCAAATTATGGTGCACACATGCTGTGCACCATATTTGGTAACTCTTTTTACTCCACAATAGTGGCGTTAAATCATTAGTAAATGTCCCCCTTTGTTTCTGTGTTTCTATGACTTCAGCTTAGATACACTTAAAAGAAGTAGCATGCTACATAGCAAGATAGTTTGTAACGCTGAAAAAAAACATCCGTTAATCCAGTTCAGCCTGTTATCCTGCAAAATTGATCCAGAGGAAGTCAAAATACCCCACAAGGTAGAAGCCAATTTTTCTCATTTTAGGGGGAAAAAATTATTTCCTGACACCAACCAGGTATTCAGAATAGCTCCCTGGATCAACGACCCTTCTTTAGTAATCGAATAACTATAACTAGTGTTTAGCAAATCGAAGTATCCTTAGTGGACTTCGATCCGAATTTCAGGAAGAATTTGATTCTCTACAAAGCTGAATTTCCTAATGCTTCATAGTAACATAGTGAATTCACTATCACTGTCTACTCAGGCAGAGAGTTCTATAGTCTCACTGCTCGTACCGTAAAGAATCCTCTTCTATGTTGGTGTACAAACCTTCTTTCTTGTAAATGTAGAGGCTGTCCTCTCTCCCCAGGACAGACTTTTATATATATATATATACACTCACCTAAAGAATTATTAGGAACACCATACTAATACGGTGTTGGACCCCCTTTTGCCTTCAGAACTGCCTTAATTCTATGTGGCATTGATTCAACAAGGTGCTGATAGCATTCTTTAGAAATGTTGGCCCATATTGATAGGATAGCATCTTGCAGTTGATGGAGATTTGAGGGATGCACATCCAGGGCACGAAGCTCCCGTTCCACCACATCCCAAAGATGCTCTATTGGGTTGAGATCTGGTGACTGTGGGGGCCATTTTAGTACAGTGAACTCATTGTCATGTTCAAGAAACCAATTTGAAATGATTCGAGCTTTGTGACATGGTGCATTATCCTGCTGGAAGTAGCCATCAGAGGATGGATACATGTTCTCATTCTGTTTACGCCAAATTCGGACTCTACCATTTGAATGTCTCAACAGAAATCGAGACTCATCAGACCAGGCAACATTTTTCCAGTCTTCAACAGTCCAATTTTGGTGAGCTCGTGCAAATTGTAGCCTCTTTTTCCTATTTGTAGTGGAGATGAGTGGTACCCGGTGGGGTCTTCTGCTGTTGTAGCCCATCCGCCTCAAGGTTGTGCGTGTTGTGGCTTCACAAATGCTTTGCTGCATACCTCGGTTGTAACGAGTGGTTATTTCAGTCAACGTTGCTCTTCTATCAGCTTGGATCAGTCGGCCCATTCTCCTCTGACCTCTAGCATCCACAAGGCATTTTTGCCCACAGGACTGCTGCATACTGGATGTTTTTCCCTTTTCACACCATTCTTTGTAAACCCTAGAAATGGTTGTGCGTGAAAATCCCAGTAACTGAGCAGATTGTGAAATACTCAGACCGGCCCGTCTGGCACCAACAACCATGCCACGCTCAAAATTGCTTAAATCACCTTTCTTTCCCATTCTGACATTCAGTTTGGAGTTCAGGAGATTGTCTTGACCAGGACCACACCGCTAAATGCATTGAAGCAACTGCCATGTGATTGGTTGACTAGATAATTGCATTAATAAGAAATAGAACAGGTGTTCCTAATAATTCTTTAGGTGAGTGTATACAGTACAGACCAAAAGTTTGGACACACCTTCTCATTCAAAGAGTTTTCTTTATTTTCATGACTATGAAAATTGTAGATTCACACTGAAGGCATCAAAACTATGAATTAACACATGTGGAATTATATACATAACAAACAAGTGTGAAACAACTGAAAATATGTCATATTCTAGGTTCTTCAAAGTAGCCACCTTTTGCTTTGATTACTGCTTTGCATACTCTTGGCATTCTCTTGATGAGCTTCAAGAGGTAGTCCCCTGAAATGGTTTTCACTTCACAGGTGTGCCCTGTCAGGTTTAATAAGTGGGATTTCTTACCTTATAAATGGGGTTGGGACCATCATTTGCTTTGAGGAGAAGTCAGGTGGATACACAGCTGATAGTCCTACTGAATAGACTGTTACAATTTGTATTATGGCAAGAAAAAAGCAGCTAAGTAAAGAAAAACGAGTGGCCATCATTACTTTAAGAAATGAAGGTCATGCAGTCAGCTGAAAAATTGGGAAAATGTTGAAAGTAAGGGCTATTTGACCATGAAGGAGAGTGATGGGGTGCTGCGCCAGATGACCTGGCCTCCACAGTCACCGGACCTGAACCCAATCGAGATGGTTTGGGGTGAGCTGGACCGCAGAGTGAAGGCAAAAGGGCCAACAAGTGCTAAGCATCTCTGGGAACTCCTTCAAGACTGTTGGAAGACCATTTCAGGGGACTACCTCTTGAAGCTCATCAAGAGAATGCCAAGAGTGTGCAAAGCTGTAATCAAAGCAAAAGGTGGCTACTTTGAAGAACCTAGAATATGACATATTTTCAGTTGTTTCACACTTGTTTGTTATGTATATAATTCCACATGTGTTAATTCATAGTTTTGATGCCTTCATAGTCATGAAAATAAAGTAAACTCTTTGAATGAGAAGGTGTGTCCAAACTTTTGGTCTGTACTGTATATATATATATATATATATATATATAAAATGTAAGTAGATTAATATTTGGCACATACACAATTTACACCAATAATAAAGTTTCCGAAGTTTGAGCGAGCTTGGGTTAAAACAGATGGCTACTTATACTCACATTTATGCAGAACAGTATGCCTCAAAAATTTATCTTCCTATTATGCAAAAGAATCACGGGGAAACACAAGATGCAACATCAAAACATTCTCAAATGTGCTTCTTTTCTGTAAATGCGATAAAATACAGCATATGCTGGTCTATATTTAACACATCAGGTAGTCTCCTGAATAATCATAGCTGTATGCCATCAGAAAGCGTTCTCAGGTTTATTTTCATTAATTAGAATAAAGATATTAACAGGAATTTAATATTATTCTTAATTTATCATCTATGTATCTCATTTATCTATCTATTGTCTATTTATCTATCTTCCTAATATCTATATATATATATATATATATATCTGTATCTGTCTATCTATCTATCATCTACTTATATGTAATTTTTATCTATTAGTATTAGAGATGAGCGAATCAAAGTTGACGAAGTGGAATTCAATCCGAATTTCAGGAAAATTTTGTTTCATCCTGAAGTCGAATTTCCTCGTGCTTCATGATAACGAATCACATTTTTTCTAAAATGGCTGCTGCACATGATAGAACGAGGAAGTAAGAAGCCCGGGAATGAAGGACCCATAATGTCCTGCAGCTAGCCATCCACTGAGATGTCACAGCCCTATAAAAAGTCTTAGCCTGCTCGGTCTCCTCCATTAGTGCAGGGAGAGGCGTGACAGGAGCTAGGGAGAGTGTTAGGAAAGACTTTATTCATAAAAACCGATTGAGCAGTTCAGGGATTATGCTTTTTCAAGATTATTCATAGTGTAGGGAAAGGATAAGGAGGCATTATGCACACTGTAGGGAGAGAGCAGGGTCCAATAGGGGAGTGTACAGCCTGTGTATTAGGGGCTATTCTATTACAACTTGCTGCACTAATTGGGGTTATTAAAAGTGATCTATTACTACAGATTTTAGGTTGTTTTAAACAGTATTTGCAGTAATCTTAGCATCTGTTATTGGGTTAAATGTGCTGTCTGATACAACCCGTTTTGGGGTGTATTTAGTTGATATACAAGTACATGCATTCCTCCTTGTGTCTGTAGTCAAATTGCAGTCTGATACAACTTGTTTTGAGGTGTATTTAGTTTACATCCATTCCTCCTCGATTCTGGGTTGAAATTGCTGTCTGATACAACCAGTTTTGGGGTGTATTTAGTTGATATGTAGGTACATCCATTCCTCCTTACTTCTGGGATAAAAGTGCAGTCAGGCATGCTGCACGGGTGAAGAAAGCACGCTCCTCGGGCTAAAAAAACAAAACTACATACAGGTGATCACTAGTCTTGAGCGCGAATATTCGTATTACAAATTTTTATCGTGAATATTGGCACTTCGAGAATTCGCGAATAATTAGAATATAGTGAAATTTGTAAATTTTGTTTGTTTTTAACACAGTACACAACAGGTGATCATCCCTCCCTTCTTCTAGCTTGTGGGCCAATGAGAAGGCTTTGTCACAGCTTAGCAACATCCCTAGCAACCAATAGAAAAGTTGCCTACCCCTTCACTATATAAATTAAGACACTCCCCATCAAGCATTTTGTGGAGTTTCATGTGAGAGAGAGAGGAGCTTGAATACTGTGCTGTGCTTTTTCAAATTACATTCCAAATCGCATATAAATATCCCAGATAGTTAGTGTTAGTTAGTATTAGGGAATAGTGTAGCTGAATAGCTGATAGGGTCCAGTGCAGGGTGTAGTGTAGGTTATAGAGATAGTTAGCTGAAATATATAATCCATATAGTTAGTGCTAGATAGTATAGGTTACAGTGTGTGGCAGGAAAATAAATGTGCAAAGTGCATGTGAGAGAGATTTCTCTGCTGTCCATACATACATGCTACAGACATAGTGCTGTGATGTCACAACAATGCTAAGTTCAACAATCAGTATTATGTTGTCAGACCTGATTAAAGGTGAAATTGTATGTATTGCGCTGAAATATTCGAATTAATAGTGGCGATTTGCGCGATCTCTAATACTTTGAAAAACTCTATCTGCATATAAAGCTATTGTTATGACATGCATGGAATTTTAATCTAAAACAGTGCTGTAATGTACAATTACTTACCGTGATCAGGAGTTCTTCATCGCTATCTCGAAACCATGCCAACCATTTTCATCACTTATGTAGCTAATAGTGCGTGCGTGCGTGCACGCACGCGCATAATAGAACAATCGAAAATAATATCACAAAATCACGAATATTTGGCTAGTATTCGGCGAAATATTGCGAATTTGAATATTGCTCCTGCCGCTCATCACTAGTGATCACACCATAAAGGCCGAGAACAGATAACCGCAAAAGGGTTAGCCGCTGAGGCCGCCGTTCGCAGAAGCAGAACAATTCTCTACACACTTTTAGGGTGGTCAAATTCGTTCATACTTAATTTGATTCAATCAGTAGTTGCGGAGTTGGTGTGAAATAGCCGCCTGATACTACACACTTTATGGTCAGTTCACACTTCAGTTATTTGATCAGTTATAACTATCATTTTTTGTGAGCCAAAACCTGTAGTGAGTCCTACTCATAGATACTATGTAATGGAAAGATCTGCACCTGTTCTCTGTTTTTGACCCAAACCTGGTTTAATACTACACATTTTAGGGTGTTTAAATTCTTGTACACTTAATTTGATGCATCAATCAGTAGTTTCGGAATTGGTGCAAAATTGCGGCCTGAGACTATTTACTTTTACCCTTGCAGTTAATGTTACAGTAAAGTATGTCCGACAGACAGGTGAGGAGGAGAGATCCACTGATTCCTCCGGTAGGCGGGCAAGTAGCGGCGATTAGAGTTGCGTGGGAGCTGGTGGCCCTGAGACTTGTGAGGGTGACATCAGTGACATGCAGACAGTAGTGGATGATGCTGTAGCCGATCCCACATGGGAGCTGGGTGAAGAGGGGGCTTCATTATCATCAGGAGAAGAGGGTGGCAGCTTGTGTGTGAGGCAGCGACTGAGCCAGAAGGCTGGTAGCATGGCAATGAGTCAGAAGGGTGACAGCAGTGCGAGATCTGTAGCCAAACATGACCAGGGTAGACTGCCTGCTACAAAGGAGCCTACTTGTCCAGAAATAAGTAGCGGTACATGGGTTCACTGAGGCAGCAGTAGCAGGCAGTCAGCAAGGAGTGGTGGTGGGAAAATGCCATACTCAGCAGTGTGGAAATTTTTCATCAAGCTGCCAGAGGATGTCAGCATGGCCCACTCTGTGACTGGGCCACTGTGTTGACTCCTCATGCGATTCCCACCCTTATCACTCTGTGACTGGGCCACTGTGTTGATTCCTCATGCGATTCCTCATGCGATTTCCACTTCCACGCTCACCACTCTGTGACTGAGCCACTGTGTTGACTCCTCATGCGATTCCTCATGAGATTCCAACCCTCACTACTCTGCGACTGGGCCACTGTGTTGACACCTCATGCGATTCCTTATGTAATTCCCACTCGCCCCACTCTGTGACTGACCACTGTGTTGACTCCTCATGCTGTTGTGCTACCTCACTACTATGTCACTGGGCCATTGTGTTGACTCCTCATGCTGTTGCCACCTCACCACTCTGTCACAGGGCCACTATGTTCACTCCTCATGAGATTACCACCCTCCCCACTCTGTGACTGACCACTGTGTTGACTCCTAATGCTGTTGCCACTTCACCACTCTGTCACTAAGCCACTGTGTTGACTCCTCATGCGATTCCTCATGCGATTCCCACCCTCACCACTCTGTGATTGACCACTGTGTTAACTCCTCATGCTGTTGCCACCCTTCCCATAATGTAACCGGGCCACTATGTTGACTCCTCATGCTGTTGCCACTCTCCCAATAATGTAACTGGGCCACTGTGTTGACTCCTCATGCGGTTTCCAACTCATTTCTCTGTCACTGGGCCACTGTGTTGACTCTTCATGCGATTCCTAATGCGATTTTGGGGGTTGTTCTTATGATGGATGACAAGAATGGCAAAATAAACTGTGACATCAACACAAATGTACTGCTGACACACTCTCCAATCTGTCAGGGGGACACTACTTGGATAAGCGTGTAACAGAACAGGTTCTGAAGAAACGGGCTCCCTATTATCATGAACCAGCGGGTGTGAACCCACTGTGCCACGCATCCTCCTCTAAGGGCGTTATCCAAGTGAACCCCTCATTATTCACAGTACCCATGATGGTGAGAATAGGCTTTCCTAAGAGGAATACCAGGTTGCTACTAGTGTTGATCAAGCACCAAAGTGCTTGGAAGCTCGGGTGCTCAGGCTGAACACCTCGGGATGCTCAGGTGCTCTACCGAGCACCTGAGCACAATGGGAGTCAATGGAAGAACCCAAGAATTAAACCAAGCACCCCCTGCTCTAAAGAGGGGAGGGTGTCTGGTTCACATGAAAAGGTCATAAATTGATGGAAACACAATTGAAATGGTTCGGGAAAAGCATGGGAAGGATATCTGAATGCATCTTGTCACTGCTAGAAATGATGTTGTCTGAGTAGTACGCCACTTTTTACATACTGACAATAATATGCACAAAACCAAGATAAAATCAATTTTAGAGGAAAAATTGTTAGGAAACATCCTTTCCTGTATATTTACTTGAATACAAAGTGCACGTGCTGCCAAAAATTACAAGGAAGAGGCACTCCGATACAACCTGTATATAAAGGAAAAAAAGAAGGACCTCATTCACATTGTGGTACAATTGTTCAGGTAGTGGGACTCCTACACTCATAAAGCCTAAGCACTAAGTGAAAGGGCCACCAAAAATTACAAGGAACCGGCACTCCAATACACTCTTTATTACACATAAAGGAGGGCATCATACACCCTTGAAAAATTATGATTGATGGCCTGCTGGTGAGATGACCCTCTGAAAAATTATATGCGAGGGTCTGTAGGTGAGCGGATCATGTAAAAGATTGTAGATGAGGGTCTGCTGGTGAGCTGACCCTGTAAAACATATGCAAGGGCCTGCAGGTGAGCTGACCTTCTAAAAAATTATATGCGAGGGCCTGTAGGTGAGATGACCCTGCAAAATATTGTAGGTGAGGGCCTGTAGGTGAGCTGAACCACTAAAAGATTGTAGGTGGGGGGCTGCTGGAGAGCTGACCCTCTAAAACATTATATGCGAAGGCCTACAGGTGATCTAACCCTCTAAAAAATTATATGCGAGGGCCTGCAGGTGAGCTGACCCTGTAAAAAATTATATGCGAGGGCCTGCAGGTGAGCTGACCTTATAAAAGATGGTAGATGAGGGCCTGCAGGTGAGCTGACCCTGTAAAAGATTGTAAGTGAGGTCCTGCTGGTGAGCTGACCCTGTAAAACATTATATGCGAGGGTCTGCAGGTGAGCTGACCTTGTAAAAATTTATATGCGATGGCCTACAGGAGAGCTGACCCTCTAAAAAATTATATGCGAGGGCCTGCAGGTGAGCTGATCCTATAAAGAATTATATGCGAGGGCCTGCAGGTGAGCTGACCCTGTAAAAGATTGTAGGTGACGGCCTGCAGGTGAGCTGACCCTGTAAAATATTGTAGATGAGGGCCTGCAGGTGAGCTGACCCTGTAAAAGATTGTATGTAAGGGCCTGCTGGTGAGCTGAGCCTCTAAAAAATTATATGCGAGGGCCTGCAGATGAGCTGACCCTGTAAAACATTATATGCGAGGGCCTGCAGGTGAGCTGACTCTCTAAAAGATTGCAGGTGAGGGCTTGCTGGTGAGCTGACCCTCTAAATAATTATATGCGAGGGCTTGCAGATGAAATGACCCTGTAAAACATTATATGCGAGGGCCTGCAGAAGAGCTGACCCTCTAAAAAATTATATGCAAGGGCATACAGGTGAGCTGACCCTATAAATGATGGTAGGTGAGGTCCTGCTAGTGAGCTGACCCTCTAAAGAATTATATGCAAGGGCCTGCAGGTGAGCTGACCCTGTAAAACATTATATGCGAGGGACTGCTGGTGAGCTGACCCTCTAAATAATTATATGCGAGGGCTTGCTAGTGAAATGACCCTATAAAACATTATATGCGAGGGCCTGCAGAAGAGCTGACCCTTTAAAAAATTATATGCGAGGGCATACAGGTGAGCTGACCCTATAAAAGATGGTAGGTGAGGTCCTGCTTGTGAGCTGACCCTCTAAATAATTATATGCAAGGGCCTGCAGGTGAGCTGACCCTGTAAAACATTATATGCGAAGGCCTGCAGGTGAGCTGACCCTTTAAAAGATTGTAGGTGAGGGCTGGCTGGTGAGCTAACCCTCTAAAAAATTATATGCGAAGGCCTAAAGGTGAGCTGACCCTATAAAAGATGGTAGGTGAGGTCCTGCTGGTGAGCTGACCCTCTAAATAATTATATGCAAGGGCCTGTATGTGAGCTAACCATGTAAAACATTATATGCGAGGGCCTGCAGGTAAGCTGACCCTGTAAAACACTATATGTGAGGGCCTGCAGGTGAGCTGACCCTGTAAAAGATTGTAGGTGACGGCCTGCAGGTGAGCTGACCCTGTAAAAGATTGTAGGTGAGGGTCTCCAGATGAGCTGACTATGTCAAAGATTGTAGATGAGGGCCTGCAGGTGAGCTGACCCTGCAAAAGATTGTAAGTAAGGGCCTGCTGGTGAGCTGAACCTCTAAAAAATTATATTCGAGGGCCTGCAGATGAGCTGACTCTCTAAAAGATTGTAGGTGAAGGCCTGCTGGTGAGCTGACCCTCTAAATAATTATATGCGAGGGCCTGCAGAAGAGCTGACCCTCTAAAAATTTATATGAGAGGGCATACAGGTGAGCTGACCCTATAAAAGATGGTAGGTGAGGTCCTGCTGGTGAGCTGACCCTCTAAAGAATTATATGCAAGGGCCTGCAGGTGAGCTGACCCTGTAAAACATTATATGCGAGGGCCTACAGGTAAGCTGACCCTGTAAATCACTATATGTGAGGGCCTGCAGTTGAGCTGACCCTGTAATAGATTGTAGGTGACGGTTTGTAGGTGAGCTGACCCTGTAAAAGATTGTAGGTGAGGGCCTGCAGGTGAGCATACTCTGTAAAAGATTGTAGGTGAGGGCCTAAAGGCGAGCTGACACTGTAAAAGATTGTAGGTGAGGGCCTGCAGGTGAGCTGACCCTGTAAAACACTATATGTGAGCGCCTGCAGGTGAGCTGACCCTGTAAAAGATTGTAGGTGACGGCCTATAGGTGAGCTGACCCTGTAAAAGATTGTAGGTGAGGGCCTATAGGTAAGCTGATTGTAAAAAATTGTAGATGAGGGCCTATAGGTTAGCTGACCCTGTAAAAGATTGTAGGTGAGGGCCTGCAGGTGAGCTGACCCTGTACAATACTATATGTGAGGGCCTGCTGGTGAGCTGACCCTGTAAAATATTGTAGGTGACGGCCTGCAGTTGTGCTGACCCTGTAAAAGATTGTAGGTGAGGGCTTGCAGGTGAGCTGACTCTGTTAAAGATTGTAGATGAGGGCCTACAGGTGGGCTGACCCTTTAAAAGATTGTAGGTGAGGGCCTACAGGTGAGCTGACCCTTTAAAAGATTGTAGGTGAGGGCCTGCAGGTGAGCTGACCCTGTAAAAAATTATATGCAAGGGCCTACATTTGAGCTGACTCTGTAAAAAATTATATGTGAGGGCCTGCAGGTGAGCTAACCCTCTAATTAATTAGATGCGAGGGCCTGCAGAAGAACTGACCCTCTAAAAATTATATGTGAGGGCCTACAGGTGAGCTGACCCTATAAAAGATGGTAGGTGAGGTCCTGCTGGTGAGCTGACCCTGTAAAACAATATATACGAGGGCCTGCTGGAGAGCTGACCCTGTAATAGATTATAGGTGACGGCCTGCAAATGATCTGACACTGTAAAAGATTGTAGGTGAGGGCCTGTAGGTGAGCTGACCCTCTAAAAAATTATATGCGAGGGCCTACAGGTGAGATGACCCTATAAAAGATTGTAGGTGAGGTCCTGCTGGTGAGCTGACCCTCTGAAGAATCATATGCAAGAGCCTGCAGGTGAGCTAACCCTGTAAAACATTATATGCGAGGGCCTGTAGGTGAGCTGACCCTGTAAAACACTATATGTGAGGGCATGCAGGTGAGCTGACCCCGTAAAAGATTGTAGGTGAGGGCCTGTAGGTGAGCTGACAATGTAAAAGATTGTAGATGAGGGCCTACAGGTGAGCTGACCCTGTAAAAGATTGTATGTGAGGGCCTGCTGGTGAGCTGACCCTGTAAAACATTATATGCGAGGGCCTGCAGGTGAGCTGACTCTCTAAAAGATTGTAGGTGAGGGCATGCTGGTGAGCTGACCCTCTAAATAATTGTATGCAAGTGCTTGCTGGTGAAATTACCCTGTAAAACATTATATGCGAGGGCCTGCAGTAGAACTGACCCTCTAAAAAATTATATGCGAGGGCCTACAGGTGAGCTGACCCTATAAAAGATGGTAGGTGAGGTCCTGCTGGTGAGCTGACCCTGTAAAAGATTGTAGGTGAGGGCCTGCAGGTGAGCTTACACTGTAAAAGATTGTTGATGAGGGCCTAAAGGTGAGCTGATCCTGTAAAAGATTGTAGGTGACGGCCTGTAGGTGAGCTGACCCTGTAAAATATTGTAGGTGAGAGCATGCTGGTGAGCTGAGCCTCATAATAATTAAATGCGAGGGCTTGCTGGTGAAATTACCCTATAAAACATTATATGCGAGGGCCTACAGAAGAGCTGAACCTCTAAAAATTATATTCGAGAGCCTACAGGTGAGCTGACCCTATAGGGGAGCTGAAGATGCTGGTGAGCAGACCCTCTAAACTATTATATGCAAGGGCCTACAGGTGAGCTGACCTTGTAAAATATTATATGCGAGGGCCTGTAGGTGAGCTGACCCTGTAAAAAATTATATGCGAGGGCCTGCAGTAGAACTGACCCTCTAAAAAATTATATGCGAGGGCCTACAGGTGAGCTGACCCTATAAAAGATGGTAGATGAGGCCCTGCTGGTGAGCTGACCCTCTAAAGAATCATATGCAAGGGCCTATAGGTGAGCTAACCCTGTAAAACATTATATGCGAGGCCTGTAGGTGAGCTAACCCTGTAAAACACTATATGCGAGGGCCTGCAGGCGAGCTGACCCTGTAAAAGATTGTAGTTGACGGCTTGCAGATGAGCTGACCCTTTAAAAGATTGTAGGTGAGGGCCTATAGGTGAGCTGACTATGTAAAAGATTGTAGATGAAGGTCTTTAGGTGAGCTGACCCTGTAAAAGATTGTAAGTGAGGGCCTGCTGGTGAGCTGACCCTCTAAAAAATTATATGCGAGGGCCTGCAGGTGAGCTGACCCTGTAAAACATTATATGCGAGGGCCTGCTGGTGAGCTGACCCTGTAAAACACTATATGTGAGGGCCTACAGGTGAGCTGACCCTTTAAAAGATTGTAGGTGAGTGCCTGCAGGTGATCTGACCCTGTAAAAGATTGTAGGTGAGGGCCTGCAGGTGAGCTGTCCCTGTAAAAAATTATATGCGAGGGCCTACAGGTGAGCTGACCCTCTAAAACATTATATGCAAGGGGCCTACAGGTGAGCTGACCCTAGAAAAGATTGTAGGTGAGGTCCTGCTAGTGAGCTGACCCTCTAAAGAATCATATGCAAGGGCCTGTAGGTGAGCTAACTCTGTAAAAAATTATATGCGAGGGCCTGTAGGTGAGCTGACCCTATAAAAGATGGTAGGTGAGGTCCTGCTGGTGAGCTGACATTCTAAAAAATCATATGCAAGGGCCTGTAGGTGAGCTAACTCTGTAAAACACTATATGTGAGGGCCTGCAGGTGAGCTGACCCTGTAAAAGATTGTAGTTGACGGCCTACAGATGAGCTGACCCTTTAAAAGATTGTAGTTGAAGGCCTATAGGTGAGCTCACCCTGTAAAAGATTGTAGATGAAGGCCTGTAGGTGATCTGACCCTGTAAAAGATTGTAAGTGAAGGCCTGCTGGTGAGCTGACCCTCTAAAAAATTATATGCGAGGGCCTGCAGGTGAGCTGACCCTGTAAAACATTATATGCGAGGGCCTGCAGGTGAGCTGACTCTCTAAAAGATTGTAGGTTAGGGCCTGCTGGTGAGCTGACCCTCTAAATAATTATATGCGAGGGCTTGCTGGTGAAATGACCCTGTAAAACATTATATGCGAGGGCCTGCAGGTGAGCTGACCCTCTAAATATTATATGCAAGGGCCTACAGTGGAGCTGACTCTATAAAAGATGGTAGATGAGGTCCTGCTGGTGAGCTGACCCTCTAAAGAATTATATGCAAGGGCCTGTAGGTGAGCTGACCCTGTAAAACACTATATGTTAGGGCCTGTAGGTGAGCTGACCCTGTAAAAGATTGTAGGTGACGGCCTGCAGGTGAGCTGATCCTGTAAAAGACTGTAGATGAGGGCCTGTAGGTGAGCTGTCCCTGTAAAAAATTATATGCGAGGGCCTGCAGGTGAGCTGACCCTCTAAAAAATTATATGCGAGGGCCTACAGGTGAGCTGACCCTATTAAAGATGGTAGGTGAGGTCCTGCTGGTGAGCTGACCCTCTAAAGAATCATATGCAAGGGCCTGTAGGTGAGCTAACCCTGTAAAACTTTATGTGCGAGGGCCTATAGGTGAGCTGACCCTGTAAAACACTATATGTGAGGGCCTGCAGGTGAGCTGACCCTGTAAAAGATTGTCGTTGACGGCCTGCAGATGAGCTGCCCCTTTAAAAGATTGTAGGTGAGGGCCTATAGGTCAGCTGAATATGTAAAAGATTGTAGATGAAGGCCTATAGGTGAGCTGCCCTGTAAAAGATTGTAGGTGAGGGCCTGTAGGTGAGCTGTCCCTGTAAAAAATTATATGCGAGGGCCTGCAGGTGAGCTGACCCTCTAAAAATATAAATGCGAGGGCCTATAGGTGAGCTGACCCTGTAAAAGATTGTAAGTGAGGGCCTGCTGGTGAGTTGACCCTCTAAAAAATTATATGCGAAAGCCTACAGGTGAGCTGACCCTGTAAAAGATTGTAAGTGAGGGCCTGCTGGTGAGCTGACACTCTAAAAAATTATATGCGAGTGCCTACAGGTGAGCTGACCCTGTAAAACATTATATGCGAGGGCCTGTAGGTGAGCTGACTCTCTAAAAGATTGTAGGTGAGGAACTGCAGGTGAGCTGATCCTGTAAAAAATTATATGCGAGGGCCTGCAGGTGTCCTAAATCTCTAAAAGATTGTAGGTGAGTGCCTGCAGGTGATCTGACCCTGTAAAAGATTGTAGGTGAGGGCCTGCAGGTGAGCTGTCCCTGTAAAAAATTATATGCGAGGGCCTACAGGTGAGCTGACCCTCTAAAACATTATATGCAAGGGGCCTACAGGTGAGCTGACCCTAGAAAAGATTGTAGGTGAGGTCCTGCTAGTGAGCTGACCCTCTAAAGAATCATATGCAAGGGCCTGTAGGTGAGCTAACTCTGTAAAAAATTATATGCGAGGGCCTGTAGGTGAGCTGACCCTATAAAAGATGGTAGGTGAGGTCCTGCTGGTGAGCTGACATTCTAAAAAATCATATGCAAGGGCCTGTAGGTGAGCTAACTCTGTAAAACACTATATGTGAGGGCCTGCAGGTGAGCTGACCCTGTAAAAGATTGTAGTTGACGGCCTATAGGTGAGCTCACCCTGTAAAAGATTGTAGATGAAGGCCTGTAGGTGATCTGACCCTGTAAAAGATTGTAAGTGAGGGCCTGCTGGTGAGCTGACCCTCTAAAAAATTATATGCGAGGGCCTAAAGGTGAGCTGACCCTGTAAAACATTATATGCGAGGGCCTGCAGGTGAGCTGACTCTCTAAAAGATTGTAGGTGAGGGCCTGCTGGTGAGCTGACCCTCTAAATAATTATATGCGAGGGCTTGCTGGTGAAATGACCCTGTAAAACATTATATGCGAGGGCCTGCAGGTGAGCTGACCCTCTAAATATTATATGCAAGGGCCTACAGTGGAGCTGACTCTATAAAAGATGGTAGGTGAGGTCCTGCTGGTGAGCTGACCCTCTAAAGAATTATATGCAAGGGCCTGTAGGTGAGCTGACCCTGTAAAACACTATATGTTAGGGCCTGTAGGTGAGCTGACCCTGTAAAAGATTGTAGGTGACGGCCTGCAGGTGAGCTGATCCTGTAAAAGACTGTAGGTGAGGGCCTGTAGGTGAGCTGTCCCTGTAAAAAATTATATGCGAGGGCCTGCAGGTGAGCTGACCCTCTAAAAAATTATATGCGAGGGCCTACAGGTGAGCTGACCCTATTAAAGATGGTAGGTGAGGTCCTGCTGGTGAGCTGACCCTCTAAAGAATCGTATGCAAGGGCCTGTAGGTGAGCTAACCCTGTAAAACTTTATGTGCGAGGGCCTATAGGTGAGCTGACCCTGTAAAACACTATATGTGAGGGCCTGCAGGTGAGATGACCCTGTAAAAGATTGTCGTTGACGGCCTGCAGATGAGCTGCCCCTTTAAAAGATTGTAGGTGAGGGCCTATAGGTCAGCTGAATATGTAAAAGATTGTAGATGAAGGCCTATAGGTGAGCTACCCTGTAAAAGATTGTAGGTGAGGGCCTGTAGGTGAGCTGTCCCTGTAAAAAATTATATGCGAGGGCCTGCAGGTGAGCTGACCCTGTAAAAGATTGTAGATGAAGGCCTGTAGGTGATCTGACCCTGTAAAAGATTGTAAGTGAGGGCCTGCTGGTGAGCTGACCCTCTAAAAAATTATATGCGAGGGCCTGCAGGTGAGCTGACCCTGTAAAACATTATATGCGAGGGCCTGCAGGTGAGCTGACTCTCTAAAAGATTGTAGGTGAGGGCCTGCTGGTGAGCTGACCCTCTAAATAATTATATGCGAGGGCTTGCTGGTGAAATGACCCTGTAAAACATTATATGCGAGGGCCTGCAGGTGAGCTGACCCTCTAAATATTATATGCAAGGGCCTACAGTGGAGCTGACTCTATAAAAGATGGTAGGTGAGGTCCTGCTGGTGAGCTGACCCTCTAAAGAATTATATGCAAGGGCCTGTAGGTGAGCTGACCCTGTAAAACACTATATGTTAGGGCCTGTAGGTGAGCTGACCCTGTAAAAGATTGTAGGTGACGGCCTGCAGGTGAGCTGATCCTGTAAAAGACTGTAGGTGAGGGCCTGTAGGTGAGCTGTCCCTGTAAAAAATTATATGCGAGGGCCTGCAGGTGAGCTGACCCTCTAAAAAATTATATGCGAGGGCCTACAGGTGAGCTGACCCTATTAAAGATGGTAGGTGAGGTCCTGCTGGTGAGCTGACCCTCTAAAGAATCGTATGCAAGGGCCTGTAGGTGAGCTAACCCTGTAAAACTTTATGTGCGAGGGCCTATAGGTGAGCTGACCCTGTAAAACACTATATGTGAGGGCCTGCAGGTGAGATGACCCTGTAAAAGATTGTCGTTGACGGCCTGCAGATGAGCTGCCCCTTTAAAAGATTGTAGGTGAGGGCCTATAGGTCAGCTGAATATGTAAAAGATTGTAGATGAAGGCCTATAGGTGAGCTACCCTGTAAAAGATTGTAGGTGAGGGCCTGTAGGTGAGCTGTCCCTGTAAAAAATTATATGCGAGGGCCTGCAGGTGAGCTGACCCTGTAAAAGATTGTAAGTGAGGGCCTGCTGGTGAGTTGACCCTCTAAAAAATTATATGCGAAAGCCTACAGGTGAGCTGACCCTGTAAAAGATTGTAAGTGAGGGCCTGCTGGTGAGCTGACACTCTAAAAAATTATATGCGAGTGCCTACAGGTGAGCTGACCCTGTAAAACATTATATGCGAGGGCCTGTAGGTGAGCTGACTCTCTAAAAGATTGTAGGTGAGGAACTGCAGGTGAGCTGATCCTGTAAAAAATTATATGCGAGGGCCTGCAGGTGTCCTAAATCTCTAAAAGATTGTAGGTGAGGGCCTGCTGGTGAGCTGACTTTCTAAATAATTATATGCGAGGGCTTGCTGGTAAAATGACCCTGTAAAACATTATATGTGAGGGCCTACAGAAAAGCTGACCCTCTAAAAATTATATGTAAGGGCCTAAAGGTGAGCTGACCCTATAAAAAGATGATAGGTGAGGTCCTGCTGATGAGCTGACCCTCTAAACAATTATATATAAGGGCCTGCGGGTGATCTGACCCTGTAAAAGATTGTAGGTGAGGGCCTTCAGGTGAGCTGTCCCTGTAAAAAATTATATGCGAGGTCCTGCAGGTGAGCTGACCCTCTAAAAAATTATATGCGAGGGCCTATAGGTGAGCTGACCCTATAAAAGATGGTAGGTGAGGTCCTGCTGGTGAGCTGACCCTCTAAAGAATTATATGCAAGGGCCTGCAGGTGAGCTGACCCTGTAAAAGATTGTAGGTGATGGCGTGCAGGTGAGCTGATCCTGTAAAAGATTGTAGGTGAGGGCCTGTAGGTGATCTGACCCTGTAAAAGATTGTAGGTGAGAGCCTGCAGGTGATCTGTCCCTGTAAAAAATTATATGCGAGGGCCTACAGGTGAGCTGACCCTCTAAAAAATTATATGCGAGGGCCTACAGGTGAGCTGACCCTATAAAAGATGGTAGATGAGGTCCTGCTGGTGAGCTGACCCTCTAAAGAATCATATGCAAGGGCCTGTAGGTGAGCTAACCCTGTAAAACTTTATATGCAAGGTCCTGCAGGTGAGCTGACCCTGTAAAAGATTGTAGTTGACGGCCTGCAGATGAGCTGACCCTTTAAAAGATTGTAGGTAAGTGCCTATAGGAGAGCTTACTATGTAAAATATTGTAGATGAAGGCCTATAGGTGAGCTGACCCTGTAAAAGATTGTAAGTAAGGACCTGCTGGTGAGCTGACTCTCTAAAACATTATATGCGAGGGCCTGCAGGTGAGCTGACCATGTAAAGCACTATATGCGAGGGCCTGCAGGTGAACTGACCCTGTAAAAGATTGTAGGTGACGGTTTGTAGGTGAGATGACTCTGTAAAAGATTGTAGGTGAGGGCCTGCAGGTGAGCCTACGCTGTAAAAGATTGTAGATGAGGACCTAAAGGTGAGCTGACCTTGTAAAAAATTGTAGGTGAGGGCCTGCAGGTGAGCTGACCCTGTAAAACGCTATATGTGAGGGCCTGTAGGTGAGCTGACCCTGTAAAAGATTGTAGGTGATGGCCTGTAGGTGAGCTGACCCTGTAAAAGATTGTAGGTGAGGGCCTGCAGCTGAACTAACTCTGTAAAGGATTGTAGATGAGGGCCTACAGATGAGATGACCATTTAAAAGATTGTAGGTGAGGGCCTGCTGGTGAGCTGATCCTGTGAAAAATTATATGCGAGGGCCTGCATTTGAGCTGACCTTGTAAAACATTATATGCGAGGGCCTGTAGGTGAGCTGACCCTCTAAAAGTTTGTAGGTGAGGGCCTGCTGGTGAGCTGACCCTCTAAATAATTATATGCGAGGGCCTGTAGGTGAAATGACCCTGTAAAACATTATATGCGAGGGCCTGTAGGTGAGCTGACCCTCTAAAAAATTATATGTGAGGGCCTACAGGTGAGCTGACCCTATAAAAGATGGTAGGTGAGGTCCTGCTCTTGAGCTGACCCTCTAAAGAATCATATGCAAGGGCCTGTAGGTGAGCTAACCCTGTAAAACATTATATGTGAGGGCCTGCAGGTGAGGTGACCCTGTAAAAGATTGTAGTTGACGGCCTGCAGATGAGCTGACCCTTTAAAAGATTGTAGATGAGGACCTGCTGGTGAGCTGACCTTCTAAAATATTATATGCGAGGGCATGCTGGTGAGCTGACCCTCTAAAAAATTATATGCGAGGGCCTGTATGTGAGCTGACCCTGTAAAACATTATATGCGAGGGCCTGCAGGTGAGCTGACCCTGTAAAACATTATATGCGAGGACCTGCAGGTGGGCTGACCCTGTAAAACACTATATGTGAAGGCCTGCAGGTGAGCTGACCCTGTAAAAGATTGTAGGTGAGGGCCTGCAGGTGAGCTGACCCTGTAAAAGATTGTAGGTGAGGGCCTGCTGGTGAGCTGACACTCTAAAAAATTATATGCGAGGGCCAGCAGGTGAGCTGACCCTCTAAAAAATTATATGCGAGGGCCTGTATGTGAGCTGACCCTGTAAAACATTATATGCGAGGGCCTGCAGGTGAGCTGACCTTGTAAAAGATTGTAGGTGAGGTTCTGCTGGTGAGCTGACCCTCTAAAAAATTATATTCAGAGGGCCTGTAGGTGAGCTGACCCTGTAAAACATTATATGCAAGGGCCTGCAGGTGAGCTGATCCTCTAAAAAATTATATGCGAGGGCCTGTAGGTGAGCTCACCCTGTAAAAAATTGTAGGTGAGGGTCTGCTGGTGAGCTAACCCTCTAAAAAATTAAATGCGAGGGCCTGCTGATGAGATGACCCTGTAAAACATTATATGCAAGGGCCTGCAGAAGAGCTGACCCTATAAAAAATTATATGCGAAGGCCTACAGGTGAGCTGACCCTGTAAAAGTTTGTAAGTGAGGACCTGCTGGTGAGCTGACCCTCTAAAAAATTATATGCGAGGGCATGTATGTGAGCTGTACCTGTAAAACATTATATGCGAGGGCCTGCAGGTGAGCTGACCCTGTAAAACATTATATGCGAGGACCTGCAGGTGGGCTGACCCTGTAAAAGATTGTAGGGGAGGGCCTGCAGGTGAGCTGACCCTGTAAAAGATTGTAGGTGAGGGCCTGCTGGTGAGCTGACCTTGTAAAAGATTGTAGGTGAGGGCCTGCAGGTGAGCTGACCCTGTAAAACGCTATATGTGAGGGCCTGTAGGTGAGCTGACCCTATAAAAGATTGTAGGTGATGGCCTGTAGGTGAGCTGACCCTGTAAAAGATTGTAGGTGAAGGCCTGCTGGTGAGCTGACCCTCTAAAAAATTATATGCGAGGGCCTGCAGGTGAGCTGACCCTGTAAAAGATTGTAGGTGAGGGCCTGCAGGTGAGCTGACCCTGTAAAAGATTGTAAGTGAGGGCCTGCTGGTGAGCTGACCCTCTAATAAATTATATGCGAGGGCCTGCAGGTGAGCTGACCCTGTAAAAGATTGTAGGTGAGGGCCTGCAGGTGAGCTGACCCTGTAAAAGATTGTAGGTGAGGGCCTGCTGGTGAGCTGACCCTCTAATAAATTATATGCGAGGGCCTGCAGGTGAGCTGACCCTCTAAAAAATTATATGCGAGGGCCTGTATGTGAGCTGACCCTGTAAAACATTATATGCGAGGGCCTAAAGGTGAGCTGACCCTGTAAAACATTATATGCGAGGGCCTGCAGGTGAGCTGACCTTGTAAAAGATTGTAGGTGAGGTTCTGCTGGTGAGCTGACCCTCTAAAAAATTATATTCAGAGGGCCTGCAGGTGAGCTGATCCTCTAAAAAATTATATGCGAGGGCCTGTAGGTGAGCTCACCCTGTAAAAAATTGTAGGTGAGGGTCTGCTGGTGAGCTAACCCTTTAAAAAATTAAATGCGAGGCCTGCTGATGAGATGACCCTGTAAAACATTATATGCAAGGGCCTGCAGAAGAGCTGACCCTTTAAAAAATTATATGCGAAGGCCTACAGGTGAGCTGACCCTGTAAAAGTTTGTAAGTGAGGACCTGCTGGTGAGCTGACCCTCTAAAAAATTATATGCGAGGGCCTGTATGTGAGCTGACCCTGTAAAACATTATATGCGAGGGCCTGCAGGTGAGCTGACCCTGTAAAACATTATATGCGAGGACCTGCAGGTGGGCTGACCCTGTAAAAGATTGTAGGTGAGGGCCTGCAGGTGAGCTGACCCTGTAAAAGATTGTAGGTGAGGGCCTGCTGGTGAGCTGACCTTGTAAAAGATTGTAGGTGAGGGCCTGCAGGTGAGCTGACCCTGTAAAACGCTATATGTGAGGGCCTGTAGGTGAGCTGACCCTATAAAAGATTGTAGGTGATGGCCTGTAGGTGAGCTGACCCTGTAAAAGATTGTAGGTGAGGGCCTGCAGCTGAACTAACTTTGTAAAAGATTGTAGATGAGGGCCTACAGATGAGCTGACCATTTAAAAGATTGTAGGTGAGGGCCTGCTGGTGAGCTGATCCTGTGAAAAATTATATGCGAGGGCCTGCATTTGAGCTGACCTTGTAAAACATTATATGCGAGGGCCTGCAGGTGAGCTGACCCTCTAAAAAATTATATGCGAGGGCCTGCAGGTGAGCTGACCTTGTAAAAGATTGTAGGTGAGGTTCTGCTGGTGAGCTGACCCTCTAAAAAATTATATTCAGAGGGCCTGCAGGTGAGCTGATCCTCTAAAAAATTATATGCGAGGGCCTGTAGGTGAGCTCACCCTGTAAAAAATTGTAGGTGAGGGTCTGCTGGTGAGCTAACCCTCTAAAAAATTTAATGCGAGGGCCTGCTGATGAGATGACCCTGTAAAACATTATATGCAAGGGCCTGCAGAAGAGCTGACCCTCTAAAAAATTATATGCGAAGGCCTACAGGTGAGCTGACCCTGTAAAAGTTTGTAAGTGAGGACCTGCTGGTGAGCTGACCCTCTAAAAAATTATATGCGAGGGCCTGTATGTGAGCTGACCCTGTAAAACATTATATTCGAGGGCCTGCAGGTGAGCTGACCCTGTAAAACATTATATGCGAGGACCTGCAGGTGGGCTGACCCTGTAAAAGATTGTAGGTGAGGGCCTGCAGGTGAGCTGACCCTGTAAAAGATTGTAGGTAAGGGCCTGCTGGTGAGCTGACCTTGTAAAAGATTGTAGGTGAGGGCCTGCAGGTGAGCTGACCCTGTAAAACGCTATATGTGAGGGCCTGTAGGTGAGCTGACCCTATAAAAGATTGTAGGTGATGGCCTGTAGGTGAGCTGACCCTGTAAAAGATTGTAGGTGAGGGCCTGCAGCTGAACTAACTCTGTAAAAGATTGTAGATGAGGGCCTACAGATGAGCTGACCATTTAAAAGATTGTAGGTGAGGGCCTGCTGGTGAGCTGATCCTGTGAAAAATTATATGCGAGGGCCTGCATTTGAGCTGACCTTGTAAAACATTATATGCGAGGGCCTGCAGGTGAGCTGACCCTCTAAAAAATTATATGCGAGGGCCTGTATGTGAGCTGACCCTGTAAAACATTATATGCGAGGGCCTAAAGGTGAGCTGACCCTGTAAAACATATGCGAGGGCCTGCAGGTGAGCTGACCTTGTAAAAGATTGTAGGTGAGGTTCTGCTGGTGAGCTGACCCTCTAAAAAATTATATGCGAGGGCCTGTATGTGAGCTGACCCTGTAAAACATTATATGCGAGGGCCTACAGGTGAGCTGACCCTGTAAAACATTATATGCGAGGACCTGCAGGTGAGCTGACCCTGTAAAACACTATATGTGAGGGCCTGCAGGTGAGCTGACCCTGTAAAAGATTGTAGGTGAGGGCCTGCTGGTGAGCTGACCCTCTAAAAAATTATATGCGAGGGCCTGCAGGTGAGCTGACCCTCTAAAAAATTATATGCGAGGGCCTGTATGTGAGCTGACCCTGTAAAACATTATATGCGAGGGCCTAAAGGTGAGCTGACCCTGTAAAACATTATATGCGAGGGCCTGCAGGTGAGCTGACCTTGTAAAAGATTGTAGGTGAGGTTCTGCTGGTGAGCTGACCCTCTAAAAAATTATGTTCAGAGGGCCTGCAGGTGAGCTCACCCTGTAAAAGATTGTAGGTGACGGCCTGCAGGTGAGCTGATCCTGTAAAACATTATATGCAAGGGCATATATGTGAGGGCATTATATGCGATGAATAAACATGGTTATATGATGGAAGAGGAGGATGAGAAAAGGAAGATTCAACCATATACCCTTGTTTGTGGTGGAAGGGGTGCATGGGAATACATTGTATTCAGTACATTATAAACAACACATTTAAAGTGCTTTTATGTTTATCAGCTTTTCTCTGGTGGAGTCGAAACGTTATGGTCAATCCAGGCCTTGTTCATTTTGATAAGAGTCAAAATGTCAGCTTTTTTAGTTGACAGGCGGATACGCGTATCTGTTATAATGCCACCAGTAGCACTAAATACCCGCTCAGACAAAACGCTGGCGGCAGGGCAGGCCAGTACCTCCAAGGCGTAGAGCGCCAGTTCGTTTCACGTGTCCAGCTTGGACAATGTCGACAGGACTACTTCCTTTAGCAATCCATTCACCAACAGTAAACAATACACTATCACACATACCATCACCTGTAATACTCCAGGTGTGATATATGTGGGGAAGTGTCCATGCCAACGCATTTATGTTGGGTTGACATCCAGGGAGCTCAAGAGGAGGATACGAGAACACGTCCTGGGTATTGAGGCTGCCAAAGATGAAAATTATGTGACCCTACTAAAAACGATTCCCAAACATTTTAAATTGTTTCACAATTGTAATAGTTCGCAATTTAGAATCTGTGGGATCGATAGGGTGTACATGACACCACGCGGTGGTAACTGGAGGAAGATCTTGGCGCAAAAAGAAGTACACTGGATTCACGAATTAGACAGCATGACACCTAGGGGGTTAAATGAGGACCTCTCTTTTGCTCCTTTTCTATAACTGATACATCCCGTGATGGATGTCCTTAATAATATTCCCTGTTTTTGAGTCCCCTCGGGGTCCCTCTGCTCATACCGGGTCCCGTGTTTTTAATTTTTTGTCTGTCATTCCCGTGTTTTTTAACGTACTGTGTTTTCTTGATTTATCTTTAGCACTACCGATGACGTCTGTGGCAGTGGAGGACCATTCCAGTGGAGTCATGGTTCCATACAGAGTTATGTCTTTGTGCATGGTGCCTTTTGGATACATTCTGGACTTCCCTGAGCCATATGCTGGTTATACAACTACGATTCTTCCATCAATATTACACAATAACTCCCCTTTTTTCGAGATGTTCCGACCATATATTTTCACCATGATGTATAATTTTATAGTTTTCTTCTGTCTCCTTTTCTTTCCATCACTGCACCGAGCACTCTTTTCTCTTGCTTTTCACTTGCGCCTCTCTTCCCTTTTTTAAGTATATAATTATTTTGAGTGTGTTTTATTATAATCGAATTTGTACTCTACTGGCACTTATCTTCCCAGCAATTGTGTATGATCCAATATTGTAATAATTCAGCCCCTAAGGTTGGATGCTCCTGTCAATATTTATGTATATATATATTATTTCTGGTTTATGCATTAGCACTTTATGTCAAACTAAGTCAGCTGTTGTCTTGGAATACTGACATTTTTGCCATTATTCCTCCTCATAATATATGGTACGCACCTTTTACACTGTATACGGTGCGATTATAATGAGTCTGAACATGGTCTCTTAACACAACATCGCGGTCCACAGCGCAATGTAGTTATCTGCCGTCCATTAGGATAATGAGCGGTTAACTGTGTGCTTTCGTAGTCTATGTCATCTTACGTCATGTCCAGCTCCCAGCCACTGGCCTGGTACTTTTTACCCTGACCTATACTTAATAAGTTTCCATGCATTTTGATCATCTGCCCATATTTAGAGGAGTCTGTGGGCTGGTATGTGTATCCGCATTGGGCTGCTTTCACACTGGCGTTCAGGGTTCCGCTTGTGGGTTCCGTTTCGGGGCTCTCGCGGGCGTCCCAAAACGGATCCGTGGAGCCCCGGGGCATTCTGAGCGGATGCGGATCCGCTCGGAGTGCACCCGGTTGGCTCCGCCTGGCCTCCGTTCCGCTCAGCGGGCGGACACCTGGGCGCAGCTTGCAGCGTTCGGGTGTCCGCCTGGCCGTGCGGAGCCAGACAGATCCGTCCGGACTTGCAGTGTGGGTCGGTGGGTGCGGATCCGTTTGGAGTTGACACAATGTGGTGCGATTTCGTCTGATTAATTTTCACACTTGGAATTTTTCTGAGCTATGGTGCAGACGGATCCGTTTTGAGCGGATCCCAATGCCTGCATTGTCGAAGCGGATCCGTCTGTGCGGACACAAGACGGATCCGCACTGAACGCAAGTGTGAAAGTAGTCTTAAGTGTGCCGCCGCGGTCGTGTGCCGCATCACGTGACCGCTCCGTCACTAAGGCTTGCCTGCATTGCCGGGGTGGGGCGTCCACCACTGCTTGTGGTTTTGCAGTGGGGGCGTTGCCTTGGCGGCGCCCGTGACATTGCGGTCACGTGCTGTGTCACGTGATCGCCGCATCACTATCCCTCCGCCCCTTGGAGTTTGAGGCCTCATGTTTTGTTGGTGCCGCTGTCACTCAGACGTTTGGCCGCACCTACTGCACTGCCCCCGGTTCCTCCTCCATATGACTACATGGGCTACTGATTGGCTTTCCTGGCATGGTCAGGGCGTGTCTTATGATGCACCTCTGACACTGCGGTCATGTGCTTGCTCACATGCTCGCTCTGTCAGCTTAGTCCTGCCCCCATTAGGTGCTTTTGGTTCTATTAATTGGCTCTTAAGTACTGGGGCTCCAATTCCATTGGTGCTGACGTCATTCAGGTCCTGCAATCTTAATTATCTTCCACACACCTGTGTGGGCACTATATAGGGGAGATGTTTTTATGTGTTTCCGTATCCCCGGAAGAAGCCAGATCTACTGGCGAAACGGCGTTGGGTCAGGAGTTGGCAGAGAGATCTTTGCACCATTCAGGGTATGTTTAATTGTGTTCCTTTGTGTTCCTTCCATCTTAACCTCAGTCTCCACAATCGCCTCTGTTGCATTGTGTTTGGGGCGTTGCTGCTATGAGACTCTGAGGTATGCTCTTTCAGCTAGTATTCTTTTTCCCTGTATTTTTGTGCACTGATCTCCCGGCCTCTCCTTGGGTCCTGCTCCTTATCTGTGTGTCCCGCCTTGTGCTGCCTGTTTTATAATACATGTATGTACTGTTTATATATATATTTACAATAAAGCTTTTTGGATTTTCATACATACGAAAGTCAGTTTCATTTTTTGGTGATTATTATGACCCCTTGGGGGTCCGATGTTTTGATATCATTCTGTCCGGTTAATATTGGTTGACCAACAACAGCTTGGACACCCAGTAGTTGTAAGGCACTGAGGGATCATTGAGGATGCTGACACGGTCTGCTATGTACTCCTTCACCATCTTCCAAAATCTTTCCCTCCTTGTGACAGTAGGCCGCGCATCAGGGTAAGGCCTCTTTCACACGGCCGTTTTTTTTTTCCGTTTTGCGGGCCGTTTTTTGCGGTCCGTATACGGTCCGTAAACGGAACCATTGATTTCAATGGTTCCGCAAAAAAAACGGAATGTACTCCGTATGCATTCCGTTTCCGTATTTCCGTTTTTCCGTTCCGTTTTAACATAGAACATGTCCTATATTTGGCCGCAAATCACGTTCCGTGGCTCCATTAAAGTCTATGGGTCCTCAAAAAAACGGAATGCATACGGAAGTGCATCCGTATGTCTTCCATATCCGTTCCTTTTTTTGCGGATCCATCTATTGAAAATGTTATGCCCAGCCCAATTTTTTCTATGAAATTACTGTATACTGTATTTGCCATACGGAAAAACGGAACGGAAAAACGGAACGGAAACGGAAACACAACGGAAACAAAAAACGGAACAACGGATCCGTTTAAAACGGACCGCAAAACACTGAAAAAGACATACTGTCGTGTGAAAGAGGCCTAAGGGTGTTGGCGGTGTGTCATGAAAGTGTCCCAGGCTTTTGAGTGTTGCCCTGCCTCTGTTGGAACTGCTGTGTATTCCCCTTGTCTCCCCTTCTCAGTTACCCAAGGAACTACGGACTTTGCCGCCAGCATTGTCAGATGAAAATGTTTGGAGCAATTTTTCAACAAGTAGATTCTGTTATTGCACCGTTTTGCTCGTCCTCTCTAGTGTTGATCACGAATATTCGAATTTCAAATTTTTATCACGAATATAAGTACTTCGAAAATTCGCGAATATTTCGAATATAGTGATATATATTCGTAATTTCGAATATTCAATATTTTTTTTTATCAGTACACATGATCCCTCCCTGCTGCTAGCTTGTGGGCCAATGAGAAGGCTGCAGTATATTTGACTTTAGGAGTAGTGTTTGCGAATTTTCAAATTTTTATTGCGATTTTTTTTTTTTTTTTTTTTTTTCAACTTACAACTATTAGACAAAGAAGATTATAGCACTATATTAGCTAAATTGCTCCATATTCGTTTTTTTTCCCGAATATTTGCTATATTGCTATAACTTTGTTTTTTCGTATATTCGTAATATTCTAAAACAAGAATATATAGCAATATAGTGAATATTCGAAAAAAAAACTAATTTAGATCAAGTTAGCTAATATAGTGCTATAATCTTCTTTGTCTAATAGTTGTAATTTTTTTCTCACCTGAAGTTAAGATTGGAAAAAAATTAGAACTATAAAAAAAAAAGATTATAGCACTATATTAGCTAGATTGCTCTAAATTCGTTTTTTTCCGAATTATCACTATATTGCTATATATTCTTGTTTTAGAATATTACGAATATTCGAAAAAAACGAAGTTATAGCAAATATTCGGAAAAAAAACGAATATAGAGCAATTTAGCTAATATATTGCTATAATCTTCTTTGACTAATAGTTGTAATTTGACGAAAATTCGCATATTACACGATCATTACCTTGCCGATTTTTCTAGGTAAAAAAAATCGTAGATTATAACGAATATTCGAATTTGCAAATTCGAATATGCAAATTCTAATATGACCCCTGCCGCTCATCACTAGTCCTCTCCACCAGAGAAATGAGAGATAAGAAGTTGTTTTTGTAGTGGGGTTGAGAAGGGTGAACAACCAGTAATCCGTGTTGTCTAAAATGCGTATAACGCGCAGGTCGCTGGAAAGGCAGCCTAACATGAAGTCAGCCATGTGTGCCAGAGTATCAACAGGCAAGACGTCACTGTCGTCATCAGGAGGATTACTCTCAATCTCCTCATCCTCTTCCTCCTCTTCTGCCCACTCACGCAGAACAGAAGGAATTAAACTTTAATGGATACTACCCTCTGTAGTGGAGGTAACCGTCTCCTGCTTCTCCTCCTCCTCTTCCTCGTCCAATTTGCGATGAGAAGACGAACTAAGAGTGGTTTGGCTATCTCTCTGTGTAATGTCTTCCCCCATTTCCACCTCTTCCACATGCAAAGTGTCATCCTTAATTGTGAGCAGCGAGCGTTTGAGTAGACACAGAAGTGGGATGGTAATGCTGATAATAGCATTATCGCCGCTCACCATCTGTGTTGATTCCTCAAAGTTTCTTAAAACCTCACAGAGGTCAGACATCCATGCCCACTCCTCGCTTGTGAAAAGCGTAAGCTGAATGGAAAGACCATGTTGCAGCTGGTATTCCACAACTGCCCTCTTCTGCTCACAAAGCCTGGCCAACATGTGGCAGGTCGAGTTCCAGCATTGGTGAGCTGGCAATTGCAACAGTAGCTGCAGCGTTGCCAGACCGGCGGCAGATATAGATGACTTTTGGAAATGGGCACACACGCGGTGCACCTTCACCAGTAGCTCAGGGTAGGTATTGAGAAACTGGTGAACCACTAAGTTGAACACGTGGTCTAGGCATGGTATGTGTGTGAGCTTGCCGAGCTTCAAAGCCGCCACCAAGTTACGTCCATTTTTAGACACAACCATGGTTGTAGGTTGAGTGGGGAGAGCCACAGCTCAGTCTGGTCCCTTATACCCTGCCACAGCCCGGCGGTGTGCTGTTTGTCCCCTAAGCATATCCGCTTTAGCACGGCCTATTGCCCCTTCCCCACTGCAGTGCTACACTGCTTCCAGCTACCGACTGATGGCTGAATGGTGCTGCACGCGGATAATTTGGAGGTGGAAGTGGAGGCAGAGGAGGAGAAGTTGGGTTTGGAGCCACTAATGTAGGTGGTGGCGGAATCCCTGATCGACGTAGGGCCCGCAATCCTTGTCGTCGGTAGCATCTGTGCTATCCCAGGGTACAACTCGCTCCTGGCTTTCACAATGTTCACCAAGTGTGCTGTCAAGGAAATGTAGCGTCTCTGGCCGAATGCAATTGTCCGTGGTTAAGTGGACCTTCCAAGTAACTGTGTTGGTCAGGGCATGTGTGATGTTATGGGACACATGTTGGTGTAAGGCGGGCAAGGCAAACCTTTAAAAATAGTGGCAGCTGGGCACTGAGTAATGCGGGATGGCCACCGACATCAGGCTGCGAAAGGCCTCAGTGTCCACAAGCCTAAATGGCAACATATCCAGGGCCAAAATTTGGAAAGTTGTGCATTTAGTGCTATGGCCTGTGGGTGGGTGGCTGGGTATTTGCGCTTGCGTTCAAATGCCTGCGGTAAGGACATTTGGACGCTGCGCCGGGACACTGAAGTAGATGTGGTAGCTGATGGTGCTTGCAAAGTTCCAGGTTCAGAGCGTGAGGCATCCGGGCCTGCACCTTCAACAGGGCATTGGCCAGCACGTAACACAAGGGAAGAGGAGGCAGTGGTGTGACCCACAGACATAGATTGTGGACCCAGGCGTTCATCCCACTTATTACGATGCTTGGTTGCCATGTGGCGGATCATGCTTGTGGTGGTGAGGTTGCTAGTGTTCACGCCCCGACTCATTTTAGTGTGGCACAGGTTGCAAACTACTATTCTTTTGTCAGTCGTACTATTCTCAAAAAAGCGCTATACTGCTGAACACCTACCCCTTGGCAAGGGAGACTTCCGCAAGGGGTTTCTCTGTGGAACAGTTGTGGGCCTGTTTGGTGTGGCCAACCTTCCCCCTTTTGCCACCCCACTGCCTCTTCCAGCCTGTTGCGGTGCAGTAGATCCCTCCCCCTCTGTACTGCTGTCCTCGCTTGTCTTTCCACCTTCCCAGGTTGGGTCAGTGACTTCATCGTCCACCACCTCCTCTTCCACTTTCTCACTCTGCTTATCCTCCTGACTTGTTGACCTAACCACAACCTCAGTGATTGACAACTGTGTCTTATACTTGAGACAGTAATTGCCGTTGACTTATTGGCAACTGTGTCTCATCATCCACCTCATTACACAGTAATTGCCATTCCCCACAGTCATTTTCTTGTGACTGTGGATGCTCAAGAGTTTGGGAATCAGAGCACAAGATTTGTCCCTCTTCAATCGTGCTTGGCGAGAGGGCCAAATCAAGGAATGGCGATGAAAAGAGCTCCTCGGAATATCCGAGTGTGGGATCACTTGTTTGCCCAGACTTGGCTACTGAGACTAGACTTGGTGAAAGACAGGGTAGTGCTTAAAGGATAACTGTCACATTTAGACCCTAATTTCAATTTTCATATATGTAGTTACTAATAACATGATATTCCAGAATCGGTTACTATTAGACTGACTTACCCCATATTTAATAAGATTCAGCACTTAGCAACCAGTCTGCATAAAACTACAATTTCATTATTCAGTTAAGATGGCGGCCACTGCCCTCACCCTGCGGCTAATCCCGACTGCCCTCACTAGCGAGTAACAATAGCCCCCCAAAAGTGTCAGTAACCAGAGCCCTCCCCCCTAAAGGGTTAATCTCCTGCAGCACAAAGGGGTCCTCTTACCACATGTTGCTTTCATTTATACACTGAGCAGATGGCAGATCTCCCTTCCCTGGTCTGCGCTGCACCAACTCTGCATTCTGCAGCTCTGCTGAGTGAGGGAGCGTCTGCCAAGCGCAGGGACAGGGAAAAGTGCACACAGCCCAGGCACTGTTATCAGCTGCTGGGGAGGACCTGGCTTTAATCATTTACTTACAGTCCCTGGCTGTCAGTAATCTGACCCTGCACGCAGCCTGCTTCTGCGTGCTCCGTCCTTCAACAGATAGACGCACCATGCCTAGCAACCCTATTTTAAGCACAGGTAAAAGTAGGCAGTACAGGGAACAAAAATGTGGAATTAAGGGGTAATTGAATACACAGTGAAAAGTTGAAATAGGGCCACCAAGGTGATATTAATCACCACAATCCAATACTCCCCAAAAAAATAATACGACAGTTATCCTTTAAGCGACTGGAAGCATTATCTGCTGCAATCCAACCGACCACCTGGTCACACTGGTCTGACTTCAAGAGTGGTGTCCTAAGCCGCCCTGCAAACTGGGACATGAAGCTAGGTATCGTGGATGTTTGTTTTTCTTGTGCTCTGGCAGCAGGCACAGTTTCACTGCGCCCCGGGCCACGGCCTCTGCGTGCACCATCAGCATCATGGCCACTGCCCCATCCCTTATTGCTTCCCCTCTTCATATTAAATGTTATATATGCTTGAAAGTCTGTCACACGTACAGTAGCGTAGGATTTGGAAGTGTATGCGCAAACAAATTTTAAAAGATATTTGGGATGTGGAAACGTCACACAGGAGATATACCGCAGAAAATGTCAATGCTGTCACCAGCGGCTAATAAAAAAATCACGGGGAATGTCACAGGTATTTGGGATGAGGAAACATTATACAGGAGAGTTACCACCAGTAATGTCACTGTCTACAAAAAAAGTACACTGTATGTCACAGATAAATTTTTTCAGCGCACACGTTACACTGCAGATGTGTTACTGTCATAAGCGGACGCCATCTATTGAAAAAGTACACTGTATGTCACAGATAAATTTTTTCAGTGCACAAGTTACACTTCAGATGTGGCACTGTCAGAAGCGGACACTGTCTATTGAAAAAGTACACTGGATGTCACAGATATTTTTTGGATGCGCACACTTTACACTGGAGATGTGGCGCAGCTAATGTCACTGTCCGCAGCAGACACCGTCTATTGAAAAAGTACACTGTATGTCACAGATACATTTTTTTTTTCTGCGCACACGTTACACTGCAGATGTGGCACTGGTAATGTCACTGTCAGAAGCGGACACCGTCTGTTGAAAAAGTACACTGTATGTCACAGATATTTTTTGGATGCGCACACTTTACACAGGAGATGTGGCGCAGCTGTCACTGTCTGCAACGGACACCGTCTACCGAAAAAGTACACTGGATGTCACAGATATTTTTGGGATGCGCAAACTTTACACTGGAGATGTTGCGTAGCTAATGTCACTGTCCGCAGTGGACACCGTCTACCGAAAAAGGACACTGGATGTCACAGATATTTTTTGGATGTGCACACTTTACACTGGAGATGTGGCACAGCTAATGTCGCTGTCTGCAGCGACCTAACTATTGCATGCTATTTAGTACAGGATGCACTAAAAATAGATATTGCTGCCACACATTAATAGGACTTTTGGGTCTGAAAAGTTTTAGCTATTTAGCGCAGTTTGCGCTAAAAATAGATATTGCTGCTGCCACACACAACAATAGTCCTTAAAAGGACTTTTGGGTCTCTGAAAAGTTTTGGTGGTAATAATATTCTTAAATCACTTCCTACACTGTCCCTTCCTCAACACAGCTCTCCCTGACTAATAATGAGCCGAACATGCGTCATCGAGTGCTATATAGCACCTGATGACGCGTTACGGCCAGCCAATCACTGTGATGCCATCAGCCAACATGGCTACAACATTACAGTGAGGGCAGTACTTACCTGTACGTTTATTGGCTGCAGAGCTGCCAAGAAACGTGCGGGCAGAGACTCGAGCATTGCGCTATTCTTACTTTTGGGTCTCTGAAAAGTTTTTCTAATAAAATTATTCCTATATCGCTCCCTACACTGTCTGTTCCTTCCTCAGCACAGCTCTCCCTGACTAAGATTGAGCCGAACACGCGTCATCGGGTGCTATATAGCACCCGATAACGCGTTCCGGCCAGCCAATCACTGTATTGCCAGTAACCAACATGGCTATGGCATTACAGTGAGGGCAGTACTTACCTGCACGTTTAAACATGCGGGGAGGAGAATCGAGCATTGCGCTCGAGCACATGCTGTATTCTGCCAAATCCCACCATGTGCCGAGCATCGAGATGGTCAAGCTGAACTGGTGTTCGGCCGAGCATGCTCGATACACACTAGTTGCTACCTCTTGAGGAGTATTTGGCACACGAGGCAGCTAGTCCAGGCAGACCAGGAGGTACCTGAGAAAGGTACCAGAGGTACAGATGTAGTCAGCAGGCAGAGTCGTAACCAGAAGCAACAGTTCAGGACCGAAGGATGAGGCAGAGGCGAAGTCAAACACGCAATAAGTCAGGGCAGGCGGCACAGTACAGGTCAGGCAGTCTAGGTCAGAAACAGTAGAGTCAAGGAAAGCAGGCAGGGATCAAACTGGTAGCAGAGTCCAGAAACACAAGCACGAGTCAGGAACACAGGAACACAAGCAGAGAAATAAGCAACCTTTGCAGGACACAAGGACCTTGACACTCAGGCATCTGGGAAGAGTGCTGAGCCTCTTATATACACGCAGGAGGGCTAGGATTGGTCAGCGAGGTGATCTAACCCATAAAGCACAGGAAGTGAAGCGCGTCGGCCCTTAAGGAAGCGCTACAGGGAAGAAGCAGCAAGCATGGTGTGGCCAGGGCTAAAACGAAACTGTGGAGTGGATCCCAGAAAAGACAGTACCTGCAAGGACAGAGCTCAGGACTGCATGGGGATGCACAGGCAGCAGATCACTGGTGAACACGGCGCCCAGGACCGTGGTGGTAAGCAGGACAACAGCGGCGCACAGCAGCCGCTGTTATACCTATGCATGTTTCTGCAATGCACAGTGTTCTACACCACTATACAGGCTCTCTGCAGACAGGAAATAGCTGTTTTTGACGTGATTTGTCATAAATAAATTTGGGAAATTAGGTGAAGCATCCGAATCTAGGAAATCCATGCACCTTTACAGAAAACTTCTATGACACTATGTTGATATTAGTTTTTTGAGTCTTTATATGCTTTGCTTCAGACTGAAATGTCAGATCTTAGGAACACTTGATTAAAATGGCAGAAAATCTCTGGACTGGGAAGATTATTGTCAGATATTGCAGTGCAAACATCAGACAGAATGTGCTACAAACGACTCTATAACTGAACAAAGACTTTGAGCTGTAAACAATACAGTGTAGTGATAACCTCTTACATCCTCGGGGGGGTGTTTAACCAGAGATATGCATGGAAATGGCACCTTCCTTTATCTAAGCCACGGTTTTATGTGTTTTGCCTAAAATTCTAGATTTTTTTTATTGCTTTATTTCACACTTTCCTAGAGAATCAATTAACAATTATGTATCAAAACTCAGAAAATCTTTTTATTCTACTGCACCACAGGAGAATCAGAAATAAGGTGCATGCGATCTGGCAGATGCTGCATTATACAATACATCTTCATTGTGACTAGTGATGTCGCGAACATAAAATTTTCAGTTCGCGAACAGCGAACGAGAACTTCCGCAAATGTTCGCGAACTGGCGAACCGGGCGAACCGCCATAGACTTCAATAGACAGGCGAATTTTAAAACCCACAGGGACTCTTTCTGGCCACAATAGTGATGAGAAAGTTGTTTCAAGGGGTCTAACACCTGGACTGTGGCATGCCGGAGGGGGATCTATGGCAAAACTCCCATGGAAAATTACGTAGTGGACGCAGAGTCGGGTTTTAATCCATAAAGGGCATAAATCAACTAACATTCCTAAATTGTTTGGAATAACGTGCTTTAAAACATCCAGTGTGTGTATACGATCAGGTATGATGTTGTATCGATCAGGTAGTGTAAGGGTTACGCCCGCATCACAGACATTGACAGACCAAACTCCCCTTTTAATGCACCGCAAACAGTTCATTTGCACAACCGCAAACTCCCCATTTGCACAAGGTTGGATACCAAGCTAGCCACGTCCCGGTGATGTCATTGAAGGTTTCTTCCTCCACCCAGCCACGTACAACACCAAGGGTCCCCGAAAGGTCAATTGAATTGATTTTTCGAACGGGGAGATGGTTAAAAAAACGCTGGCTCCCTCCCCTTTGTTTTTATCCACGGTGACTGCGTCTGCGCCGTGCAATTTACTGTCACACCCGATATGAGTGGTATTTTCTGTAGTACTATTCTCATCAGTTTAATCCCTCTAACGTCCCCAATCTGGGTGCCATTTATTGAATAGATTTTTCGAACGGGGAGATGGTATCAGTGGTTGGCACTGGCAGTGGGCACACTACAGTCAGTAGAAGCGGGCCTGACACACACTGGCAGCAGGCAAGCAACTGAAATTACACTAAAGTGTAAAAATTAAATGCCTTATTTATCGGCAAGCTACTGTGCCACCCGGTATGAGTGGTTGGCACTGGCAGTGGGCACACTACAGTCAGTGGAAGAGGGCCTGACACACACTGGCAGCAGGCAAGCAACTGAATTTAGACTACTGTCTAAAAATTAAATGCCTTATTTATCGGCAAGCTACTGTGCCACCCGGTATCAGTGGTTGGCACTGGCAGTGGGCACACTACAGTCAGTGGAAGCGGGCCTGACACACACTGGCAGCAGGCAAGCAACTGAATTTAGACTACTGTCTAAAAATTAAATGCCTTATTTATCGGCAAGCTACTGTGCCACCCGGTATCAGTGGTTGGCACTGGCAGTGGGCACACTACAGTCAGTTGAAGTCGGCCTGACACACACTAGCAGCAGGCAAGCAGCTGAAATTACATTAAAGTGTAAAAATTAAATGCCTTTTTTAAGCAAAGTCCTGTGCCAGCCGGTATGAGTGGTGGGCACTGGCAGTGGGCACACTACAGTCAGTGGAAGTCAGCCTGACACACACTGGCAGGCAACTAACCTTAGATTAAAGTGTAAAAATTAAGTGCCTATTTTTTAAGCAAAGTCCTGTGCCACTCGGTATGACAGGGGTGGGCACTGGCAGTGGGCACACTACAGTCAGTGGAAGTCAGCCTGACACACACTGGCAGGCAACTAACCTTAGATTAAAGTGTAAAAATTAAGTGCCTTTTTTTTAAGCAAAGTCCTGTGCCACACGGGATGACAGGGGTGGGCACTGGCAGTGGGCACACTACAGTCAGTTGAAGTCGGCCTGACACACACTAGCAGCAGGCAAGCAGCTGAAATTACACTAAAGTGTAAAAATTAAATGCCTTTTTTATGCAAAGTCCTGTGCCAGCCGGTATGAGTGGTGGGCACTGGCAGTGGGCACACTACAGTCAGTGGAAGTCAGCCTGACACACACTGGCAGGCAACTAACCTTAGATTAAAGTGTAAAAATTAAGTGCCTATTTTTTAAGCAAAGTCCTGTGCCACTCGGGATGACAGGGGTGGGCACTGGCAGTGGGCACACTACAGTCAGTTGAAGTCGGCCTGACACACACTGGCAGGCAACTAACCTTAGATTAAAGTGTAAAAATGAAGTGCCTTTTTTTTAAGCAAAGTCCTGTGCCACACGGGATGACAGGGGTGGGCACTGGCAGTGGGCACACTACAGTCAGTTGAAGTCGGCCTGACACACACTAGCAGCAGGCAAGCAGCTGAAATTACACTAAAGTGTAAAAATTAAATGCCTTTTTTATGCAAAGTCCTGTGCCAGCCGGTATGAGTGGTGGGCACTGGCAGTGGGCACACTACAGTCAGTGGAAGTCAGCCTGACACACACTGGCAGGCAACTAACCTTAGATTAAAGTGTAAAAATTAAGTGCCTTTTTTTTAAGCAAAGTCCTGTGCCACACGGGATGACAGGGGTGGGCACTGGCAGTGGGCACACTACAGTCAGTTGAAGTCGGCCTGACACACACTAGCAGCAGGCAAGCAGCTGAAATTACACTAAAGTGTAAAAATTAAATGCCTTTTTTATGCAAAGTCCTGTGCCAGCCGGTATGAGTGGTGGGCACTGGCAGTGGGCACACTACAGTCAGTGGAAGTCAGCCTGACACACACTGGCAGGCAACTAACCTTAGATTAAAGTGTAAAAATTAAGTGCCTTTTTTTAAGCAAAGTCCTGTGCCACACGGAATGACAGGGGTGAGCACTGGCAGTGGGCACACTACAGTCTGTGGGCCTGCAGCTCCTCACACACAGGCAGGCCAGGCAACTGCAATATGTATATAAAGGAAAAAAAAAAAGCAGACTAATGTTGCAGCCCTAAAAAGGGCTTTTTGGGGTGCTGTCAGGACGCTGTCCTTACAGCAGAGATCAGATGAGTCTTTCAGGACTGGAGTGGACACTGAATTCACTAGCCTAGCTATCGATTTCCCAATTAAATCAGCAGCAGTTACAGTCTCCCTCCTCTCACTAAGACTGCAGCTTCAGAATGAATCTAAAATGGATGCTGTGCAGGAGGTGGGAGGGTCTGGGAGGGAGGGTATGCTGCTGATTGGCTGGAATGTGTCTGCTGACTGTGAGGTACAGGGTCAAAGTTTGCTCAATGATGATGTATAGGGGGCGGACCGAACATCGCATGTGTTCGCCCGGCAGAGGCGAACGCGAACAAGCTATGTTCGCCGGGAACTGTTCGCCGTCGGATAGTTCGGGCCATCTCTAATTGTGACTAGTGTGAAATTACATTCAAAATTGCAGAAAAAACTATAATATTTCTTTGCTTATCCCCAGACTTATTTTCCTTTTTTTATTTAAACATTCCTATATTTGTTTTTCAAGACAATGACTAATTATATTATTCTTCTTCTTCTTGTTATTATTATTCTCAAAGTAACATTGGTAACACTTACAATGTTGTATTAAATTAACCCCTTCATGACACTGCCATTTTTCACCTTAACGACCAGGCCATTTTTTGCAAATCTGACGTGTCACATTATAACTTTAAAACGCTTTTACTTATCCAAGCCATTCTGAGATTTTTTTTCTCGTCACATATTGTACTTCAGTTTCTCTGCTTTTAAAACAGATAGTGATACCTCCTTTATATAGTTGTTACTTTAAATTTCCCATATGTCTACTTCATGTTTGGATCATTTTGTAAATTACATTTTCATTTTTTGGGATGCTCGAAGGCTTAGAAGTTTAAGACAATTTCCAAAACCCAATTTTTAAGGTCCAGTGCAGGTTTGAAGTCACTTTGTGGGGCTTACAGTACATTATAGAAACCACCCATAAATGGCACCATTTTAGAAACTACACAACTCAAGGTATTCAAAACAGATTTTACAAACTTTGTCAACCCTTTAAGTGTCCCACAAGATTTATTTGAAAATGGAGAAGAAATTTCAGAATTTCACTTTTTTGGCATATTTTTCATTTTAATCAATTTTTTTCAGTAACAAAGCAAGGGTTAACAGCCAAACAAAAGTCAATATTTATGACCTTGATTCTGTAGTTTACAGAAACACCCCATATGTGGTTGTAAACTGATGTAAGGGTACACGACAGGGCGCAGAAGGAAAGGAACGCCATATGGTTTTTGGAAGGCAGATTTCACTGGGATAATTTTAAGCTGCCATGTCACATTTGATGACCCCCTGATGCACCCCTAGAGTAGAAACTCCAAAAAAGTGACCCCATTTTGGAAACTGAACCCTTTAAGGTATTACATTTTTTTTTACAAACTTTGTTAAGCCTTTAGGTGTTTCACAAGAATTAAAGGAAAATGTAGATGAAATTTCAGAATTTCACATTTTTGGCAGATTTTTCATTTTAATCCATTTTTTTCTGTTAACAAAGCAAGGGTTAACAGCCAAACAAAACTCAATATTTATTACCCTGATTCTGTAGTTTACAGAAACACCCCAGTGGTGACCGTAAACTGCTGTACGGGCACACGGCAGGGCGCAGAAGGAAAGGAGCGCCATGTAGCTTTCAGAGGGCAGATTTCACTGGGATAATTTTAAGTTGTCATGTCACATTTAAAGACCCCCCTGATGCACCCCTAGAATAGAAATTCCAAAAAATTTACCCCATTTTGGAAACTAAGGAATAAGGTGGAAGTTTTGTTGGTACTATTTTAGGGTACATATGAGTTTTTGTTGCTCTATATTATATATACACTTTTTGTGAGGTAAGGTAACAAAAAATAGCTGTTTTGGCACTGTTTTTATTTTTATTTTTTTACAATGTTCATCTGACAGGTTAGATCATGTGCTATTTTGATAGAGCAGGTTGTTACAGATACAACAATACCAAATATGACTACAATTTTTGTTTGTTTGTTTCAGTTTTATATAAACATTTTCGAAAAAAATATATATTTTTTTTAGTGTCTCCATATTCTGAAAGCTATAGTTTTTTTTTATTTTTTGGGCGACTGTCTTATGTAGGGGCTGATTTTTTTTCGGTATGAGATGACGGTTTGATTGGTACTATTTTAGGGTGCATATGACTTTTTGATCGCTTGGTATTACACTTTTTGTGATGTAAGGTGACAAAAAATGGCATTTTTTACATCGTTTTTATTAACTTTTTTCTACAGTGTTCACCTGGGGGGTTAGGTCTCATGCACACGGCTGTTAGTTTTTTGCAGTCCGCAAAAAATGGAAGCCGCTCGTGTGCCTTTCGCAATTTGCGGAACGGACGGCCCATTGTAGAAATGCCTATTCTTGTCCGCAAAATGGACAAGAATAAGACATGCTATATTTTTTTTGCGGGGCCTTTGAACGCAGTAACGGATGCGGACAGCACACGGAGTGCTGTCGGCATCTTTTGCGGCCCCATTGAAGTGAATGGGTCCTCATCCGAGCAGCAAAAACTGCAGCTCGGATGCGGACCATAACTACGGTCGTGTGCATGAGGCCATAGTCTGAGAGCCATAGTTTTTTAATTTTTTGCCCGATTGTTTTATATAGGGGTTCATTTTTTGTAGAATGAGGTTTGATTGGAACTATTTTGGTGGGCATACGCCTTTTTAATCGCTTGGTGTTGCACTTTTTGTGATGTAATGTGACAAAAAAAATTATTGTTTTAGCACAGTTTATATTTTATTTTTTCTACGGCGTTCATGTGGGGGGGTCGATCATGTGATATTTTTGTAGAGCTGGTCGTTACGGATGCTTAAATGCCCAATATGTCTGGTTTTATTATTTTTTCCTATTTATTTTTTTACAATTTTATGTGTTTTATTTTGGAAAATTTTGTTTATTTTTTTTTTACTTGAGACTTTATTTTTTTATTATGAAAAACACTTTTTTTCACTTTTTATTTTTGTCCCACTCTGGGACTTCAACTTCTGGGGTCTGATCCCCTCTGAAATGCATTACAATACAATCTGTATTGTAATGCATTGGCTGTCAGCTTTTATGCTGACAGCCTGTATGTGAGAACCAGACTAATGGCTTCCGTAGAATGCAAACCCTGATGCCTTCTCTGCCATCGGGTCCCCGCCACTGCAGCACTTGGATGCACTGGGGAAGTGGATAATTTCTACTGGTGTGATATACCAGTTGCCCCCCAAAAAAACTGATTGAAGCAGGGGTGCTATATACAAATAATATACTTTCTATATAGTGCATTTAGGTAGTGCAGCATTTGTCTGCGGTTTTGCTGCGTTACCACATCTAGACAGAGTGACAAACACTATTTGAAGAAATAATTTCTACTGGTGTGATTAACCAGTTGCCCCCCCCCCCCAAAAAAAACTGATTGAGGCAGGGGTGTGATATACCTTCTTCCACAAATACTGCTCTTCTATAGGGACTTTTGTCACAGGGTCATTTTGAAAATGACAGGCAGAGGAAGAGGCAGGCCATTCCACAGGGGTGTTAGGGGTCGGGCAGGTGCACTAGGCCGCAGCCTAAGTGAGAAGTTGCAGAAGGTGCGTGCGATTACGTCAAAGGACGCACCAGACTTGGTTGAGTGGCTCACTCAGCCTTTCGCTTCTGCACCCTCCTCATCCTCTCTATCTGCACCCTCTTCATTCTCTGCTGTGTGCACCCCCAAAGACACTACCACCATATCCCCTCCGCTCAAGTCAGAGGAATTATTTTCCCATCCATTCCCAGACATTACCGATGCACAACCATTTTTGGCATCGGATCAGGAAAAGGATGTATCAATGGTCGCCACCAAGCAGTCTGACGACAGTACCCAGATCAGCCCAAGGAGGGTGGTCCCCGCTGACTTTTATTTCCATTGAAAATACGCTTTTCAATGAAAAAAATAGCAAAAAGAAAATATCCCCCATATGTTTGGTATTGCCGCGTCCGTAACGACCCGGACTACATAAATAATACAAAAATTATCCCCTATGAACGCCATAAAAAAGACAGAATTTCTAATTTATTCTTAGTTTCCACCGAAAAAAATGTAATAACAAGCGATCAAAAAGCGGCATTTACTCCAAAATGATACCAATGAAAAATACAAGTCGTCCCTCAAAAATCAAGCCTTCACACAACTCCATAAAAAAAAAAAAAAAGTTATGGGCAATGCAAAATCATTTTTTGGGTTAATAAAAGGGGTTTTACTGCAAAAAAAGTAGTAAAACGTAAAAAAAGTTTAGTATCACTGTAATCGTACTGACCCAGAGAATAAAGATATTATGTTATTTGTACCGAAAAATGAACGCCGTAAAATTTATAATGTAAAAACGCAGTGGCAGTATTGCTATTTTTTCCCATCTCCCTCCCAGAAAGAGTTAATAAAAGTTAATCAGAAAGTTATGTGTACCCCAAAATGGCGCCATTAAACACTACAACTTGTCCCGTAAAAAGCAAGCCCTCATAAAGCTATATAGACAAAAAAAATAAAAAAGTTATAGCTCTTGGAACGAGACCATGAAAAAAGGAAGAAAAACGCTTGGTCATAAAGGCCCAAACAGGCTTGGTCACTAAGGGGTTAAGAAGGCACCTGTCCTCCCATCACCGAGCCCAGTGGGAGCAACACCGTCAGAACCCACAAAGCCACACTCCCAGCGCTCACGGTCCTGCCTCTTCTCCTTCTCCTCACTCCTCCCAGTTGTCCTCCACTCCACCTTCCACCATGCCGTCGTCGCGTTCATGTGACAAAAGGCAGGCCTCCTTGCCCCAAATGTTAGAGCGAAAAAATATGATGACGCCAAATAACCCTCTTGCCCAACGGCTGACCGCTGGCTTGTCAGAACTGCTAGCCCGCCAACTACTGCCATATAAACTGGTGGACTCGGAGGCCTTTAGAAAACTTGTGGCCATAGGAACACCGCAATGGAAGGCACCCGGAAGGAAATATTTCTCCCAGAAGGGCATCCCAGAGCTATATGGCCACGTTCAGCGGCAAGTGATTGTATCTCTGGCACACAGTATCGGTGCAAAGATACATCTGACCACAGACACGTGGTCTAGCAAACACGGGCAGGGAAAGTACTGTACATAACTTTTACTGCCCACTGGGTGAACCTTCTGACGGCCGTCAAGCATGCAACCCGTGGCACCCATGTAGATTTGGTGTTACCTCCATGGATTGCATGCAGGCCTGCCTCTTCTTCTCCTCCTCCTACTCCATCCTGACTCTCCTCCTTGGCTGACTCCTCCTTTTCCGCTGCTACCGTCTCTTCTGCTGCGCCCCCCGAGCTCCCCAGAACCTATTCGACGTGCCAGGTGAAACGTTGCCATGCTGTGCTGCGGCTGTTGTGCCTGGAAGCCAAGAGCCACACCGGTCCTGCACTGCTTTGCGGTCACAGACTGATCAGTGGCTAACCCCGCTCAATTTGACAGTTGGTAAAGTGGTGTGCGACAACGGTGCCAATCTGCTGAGCGCGCTGAAACAGGGCAAAATGACACACGCGCCGTGCATGGCACACGTCCTGAACTTAGTCGTGCAGCGATTCGTTGCCAAATACCCAGGACGTCTTGCGACAGGCCAGGAAAATCTCTGGCAATTTTAGAAGATCTTACACGGCCATGGCTCGCCTTGCTGACATTCAGTGGCGACACCACCTGACGGTCAGGCGTCTGATTTGTGACTGCCCGACGCGAGTGAACTCCACCTTGTATATGCTTGATAGGCTGCTCCAGCAGAAACATGCAGTCAACGACTACCTGTACAAACTCTGCGGCAGGACAGGTTCTGGGGAGATTGTTTTTTTTTTACCGCGACAGTGGACAGTGATATACCAGAGGGGGATCATTGGCAAAAATTCCTGTTTCTACCGTGCTGAGAACAGGAAGTAGACCTGAGCACCATTAGAACAGCAGCGGTAAGGGGATCTGTGTGTTAATATAAGCTAATTTAATTTTTTTTACTATTTTATGTCCAAAATACTTCTTTTACCAAAATAACCCTTTAACTTCTGGGCCAATAGCATCTGCTATGATTACTTTTCCTGCCCCACCTCTCAGAATTGTGTTCTGGTCGACCAGCTCCTTCCAACTTTTCCTCAGACTGTTCTATAAACTTTTTAGATGTAGTTAACCCTAAAAGTACCAAGTTTAATATCCTGAATTACCATTGCAAAGCATTTAAAAAAAAAAGGTAAAACATTTCTCAAATTGGTGCTTTGAAAGCAGAGATTAGCGGCGCAGCTTCCAAGCTGTTATTACAAAATCTTCCCTGTGGTGGTTCTACTCCCATTTTGTTTTTTGATGGATGATAACAACAGGAGATGAGATCTGCATTAGTGTTATTCCAACCTTACATGAACTGTCAAACAAATTACACATCCTCCAAAACTCTTGACACCAATCCTACAAAAGCCTTAAATCTGAGCTCCCAATTTCCAAAGCTCCTCCGCTGTTACATAAGATAACGACACTTTTAAATTTTAATGTCTTGTTCAGTGCTTACAAGTCATGAATATTCTTCGATAGCAGTGACTGACATTTCAAGTTTGACTGTTTTGGTGCTCCTGTGCAATAGGGGTTCATAGTTTTTGCAATTTTTTTTTCAGGGCACACAAACTGTACTAACAGTTCTTGAATCATCACCTGATAGGAGTATGAATATCTGCAGGAAACTATAATATGCCATATTATAGTTCATAAAGGTAAACAGATATTGCAGATATTTGTGCAACTGTCCAAAGATTTTCAGAGATTTGTGTACTTGATGCCAAAACAGCTACTTTCAGATGAATGGAACTGATCTTTGTTGAAGAAAATTAGGCAAAAAAAAAATTGTCTGTGAGTTCACCCTTACTGTCTACATTTTTTCTCTTGACCCACTGTTAAACATAGAAGTGGACCCGCCAACTGTTGTTAAAAGGGTTGTCCAGGATTTAACTATTGATGACCTGTCCTCAGGATAGGTCATCAATATCAGATTGACGGGGGTCTAACACCCGGAACCCCCTCCAATCAGCTGTATGAGGAGAGGGCGCACGCAGTGTGCATGTGCTGTCTCTCATCTCTCTTCCTGTTCATAGCTGCTGCTGTCTATGGCAAAGACCATAGACAGCAATAGTCGACAGGAAGAGAGAAGGGAGACGGCATGTGCACTCTGCGTGAGCCCTCTCCTCATACAACTGATCTGCGGGGGTTCCGGTTGGCGGACCCCCGCCGATCTGATATTGATGACCTATCCTGAGGACAACCCCTTTAACCCTATTGATGGACATTAGATTCCCATAGGTATGAAGACTAAATAGAAGACTTATTTTTGTCAAGGTTCCCCCCAAAGGAGATATTAATAAATGTAAAAGTAAATGAAGAGAGCCCTGCATGGGCATCCATCTCCATCACCAGACAGAGCAAAGGTTCAGGATCCAGAAATGAGACGCACTTATGGCATATTCCATGTATAAAATGAAAATGCCCATTTGAGACCCTGCCTTTTAGCAGAGCGAAGGAGCACTCTAGTGAGACAATTGCTGTCTGGTAATGCAGCGTAAATGGGACTAATCTGCAGTACCAGGCACACCCACACTTGTATTATGGCACTGCATCTGTTTAAGTTTTGAAAGGGATATGGAGCTTCCAAAAGCCGATTCACCTAGAAGGGGTCCTGGGATTCAATCCCCATGGATCAAACATTTAATGCCTATTTTAACGGTTAAAAGGGGTTGGCCAATCTCAGACATGGATGGCATATTGCTATGATATGCCATCAATGTCAGATAGGTGCTGGTCCCACCTGTAGACCCCACTCCAATCTCCAGAATGAGGCCCCCAAAGTGAAGGAAAGCACACATCACATGCATGGCCACTATCCTTTCACTGCTAAGTACAGAAAATAGCCAAGCGAAATTTTGGAAGTCCGAGGTATATGGAGATGACACTATGCATGTATGACCACCTCTCCATTCACCGATATGGGACTGCCCATAATAGTAGAGCTAACATTTGACTTCCATAGCAATGAATGGAAGTGGCTGTGCTTGGGCTGTGCACTCTCCTTTACTTTGGGGCAAAGGGGGACCATTCCAGAGATAGGAACAGGAGCCAGAGAACCCGCACCTATCTGACATTGTTAGCAAATTGCAGCAATATGCCATCAATGTCTGAAATGGGTGAACCCTTTGACCCTTAGGACAGGCGTTAAGGGGCACATTTATTAAGAATAGCGTTTTAGACGCTGGTCTTAATAAGGCCATGTGCTGGCGGTAGATCCGTTGAAGTTGTGTAGAAGTGTTAGCCTCTACATAACTTCGGCGGAACCACCTCCGCTACTAAATGTAAGACATCTTCCTAGCCCATTTTTTAGACCTGGCATGAGCGGGGAAAAGTCGCAGATTGTGGCGCTAATATAGGCGTATTTCTGTTTATCAAATTACCCCTTAAACAGGGGCGTAACTATAGGGGGTGCAGAGGTAGCAGTCGCTACCGGGCCCAAGGGCCTGAGGGGGCCCAAAGACCCTTGGGCCGCATAAGAAGACACTGGTATTATAGAAAATGCATGCTGGTCCAGTTAAACCTCTGGCGGGAGGCAAGGGGTTAGGTCAAGAATTTGGCATGGGGGGGTGCTGTTTCAAGTTTTGACTCAGGCAGCATGAAGGCTATGTTGTTCTCTTCCCCTGGCCACAAAGGACTGAGGAAAGGGGGGCCCAAGCTGAACTCTTGCAGGGGGCCTAAGCTGAACTCTTGCACCAGAGCCCATGAGCCTTGAAGCTACCGCCCTGCCCCTAAATGTTTCATCCATGGGGTTTGAAGAGGTGGTACTGACACCTATTTGACAATGATGGCATATCCTAGCGATATACTATCAATGTCTGAGATAGGGATACCCCTTTAGGCTCCAACTGTGGTTTTTGCAGCTATAAAGAAGGTTCATAGTTTATGGTCAAAGTATTGGATTACTACTCTGCATACAATGTGCGATAGGTAAAAAAAAACAAAAAAAAACTTTTTGGAAAATGAAACCAACAACAGTTTACTTTGCAGTGCAATTTTATGAAGATATACAAGACAGCAGCCTTGCTCTAGAGAATATTGCTTCTGTCTGTCAGACAGGTAAACTGTCTAAAGGAATCTGATACCTGACAAATAAAGGCAGCAGACGCATGTTCGGTTTATACCAGTAATGAGAGGAAAGCTGAGGACAGACTTCAGAAATTGCCCTGGTAGCCTGCTTGGGGTGTTGTGATAAGACCCAGAGTCCACGCATTGCGATAACAGAGCTCAGACAGTTCAAGGATTTGCATGTTCTGCCATAAAAACAATTTGTTCAGTGATTATCCTCTGCCAGCAAGAATGTCAGTGGAAAACTGCAGATTATATCCCGCTAGCGCCGAGCCAACGGATACAACATGAGAAAGAATTGTCTGCTGCAAATAAAACTCTGTAAATTTTTCTCATTTTGTAGATATTGGCCGTTGTATAATACCCTCTGATGGGGATGGATTTCTCGTTTCTTACAGAGTTGTAGACAGAGGCATAAGATAGAGGCATAATGTGACTGTACGGACCCCTGATGTACAATATGTAACAGGATCCCCAAATGTCAAGCATCATTTGTAATACTGGCTGTTATGTAAGTCGGTGTGGACGCACTTCGTCTCTGACTGGCTATACCCTGGAGGGGCGACACTAAGTAACTGCTTGGTTCTCACTAGAGCTTCTGATGGTGAGGATAGGCTTGAGCCATTAGAGTAGTTACCAGGTACCACTCCAGAGCAGCCCCCGGGTCAATGGCAGCTGAACAGGAGGTCAGAGATATCGGTGCAAGCACCAAGGGGAAAGATGTAGTCAGGAAGTCAGGGCAGGCAGCAATAAAGCAAAGTCCGTAATCGAAGTCCAAGGTCAGAGGCAGGCGGCAATCAAGAAAATCCAGTTTAATCGAGAAGAAGGGTCTGGTACACAATAAAGCAGAAACTTACAAACACCTTCACACAAGGAACTAGACTAGATAGTGACCAAGATTGCTCAGGCACCTTCCTGGGGCAGGAAGTGCCTTTAAATACTTCCTGCAACCCAGACATAGGCTGGAGACATAGAGGGTGTGTACATGCTGCCTCACAAGGGAGAAGAGACACTCCTGTGCAAGCCCTAACAGACAGTAAAGGATTCAATCAGGAAGTAATCTCTGGCACGGAGCACAGATACAACAGCTAAGCTACCTGCTTCCTACGTTTGTCAGCGTGGCACCAGGCAGCAGGGGAAAATGAGGGAGCCCGGCACCCGTGCCCGCGTGTAGAGCCAGCAGCACAGGAACGGAGCGCTGGACTAACACTGGCCTAATCATATTTGACAGAGGGACCTTTTGACCCCCTCAGGCTCCAGAATTGGCACCCTCTATAGTTATACCACTGGCCATACAGTTGTGTCCTTTTTTACTTTTCCTCCTGGCTCAAGATATACTGAGGTGTGTGAAGCAAGACATGCAATAAATAAATAAAAAAAAGCATGATTTCACGATACTCGCAGGATATTTTATGTAAGCCTATGAACTTATACTCATCTTGGTTATCCTCCCCCTGCTGCCATTCTGACAGCCGTGATCCCTGCTGCTTTTCTCAGGCAGGAAATGGTTGAAAATGCAGCTCAGCCAATGAGCAGCGATTACCCGCCTCAGCCAGTGATTGGCTGAGCGGCAATCCCAATCATTTTCTGCGGAGACAGCGACAGGAAGTGGAGCTCAGCAAGTACCCAGACACTGTTGGAACTGCAGTGGCGAAGCATGGGCTAGATGAGCATAAGTTTTGTTATTTTTTGACAGCAAATGCAGGGGAAAGATTTTTTTTTGTATGCGCTGGACTACCCCTTTAACTAAATCTGAGCTAAGATAACGGTGGACCCATCTATCGGTAACACTCTGGAATTGTCCAGTTTGCCAACCACTAAAACCAGACCTTTCTATAGGGACTTGGTGTGACACCACATCTGGTCTGTACAAGTTGCCCTGAAGGTTAAATGGTAGTTGACTTTTTGAGATTTCCAACCTAATATATAGAGTTGAGCAAAACTGCCTTTTGGTAGGTCCGAGTTCGAATTCGGGCTTTAAGTGAATTATGTAATGGATTCTGTTCTCATGGAATCCATAATGTAATTCAATGTTGCCACGCCAAATGGAATTCCTTTCGTTTTGCATGCCATCATAATACAAGTGTATGGCCAGAATAACGGAACCCTATGAGCTGGCCATACACTTGTATTCTATGCAGTGGTGCACCTAGCCTTTCTGCTGCGAAAACTGAAACGGCGCTATACTAATTTCTTAACCTAACCTCTTTGCCACAATGAAAGCCCTCATTGCCCATGGCCCTTCCGCTTCCCCCCTCCTGTCCCTACCTGGTGCTGCCTGAGGCGATCGCCTCACCTGGCCTCATTGATGGTACACCCCTGATTATACGGCACACCGGCATTGAACTTCCGTGAGAACGGAATCCATAATGTAATTCACTTAAACCCCAAACCCAACTCTACTAATAAATATATGTAATCAAAGACTTCTTCACAGATAGCACCCGCACAAACATAAGCATAAAAAATAAACACCTATCCGTTTGGGCTCTAACTTAGTTTAATTTCACACTGGCGTTTTGGTTTCCGTTTGTGAGATCCGTTCAGGGCTCTCACAAGCGGTCCAAAACTGATTAGTTTTGCCCTTATTGCATTCTGAATGGATAAGGATCTGCTCAGAATGCATCAGTTTGGCTCCGTTCCGTCTCCATTCTGCTTTGGAGGCGGACACCAAAACGCTGCTTGCAGCGTTTTGGTGTCCGTCTGACGAAACTGAGCCAAACGGATCCGTCCTGGCACACAATGTAAGTCAATGGGGACGGATCCGTTTTCACTGACACAATATGGTACAATAGAAAACGAATCCATCCTCCATTGACTTTCAATGGTGTTCAAGACGGATCCGTCTTGGCTATGTTAAAGATAAAACAAACTGATCCATTCTGAACGGATGCATGCAGTTGTATTATCTGAATGGATGCGTTTGTGCAGATCCATGACGGATCCGCGCCAAACGCGAGTGTGAAAGTAGCCTAATACACAGTACTTTTTCCTGACTCACCTCTAAGCACAGCTTATACACTGGGTTTCAGGCTCCAAGCCTGAGCAGATCCGCTCACCGAACACAAGTCCAGATAGGGAAGAGATCCGTCTACATGTAGCCTCGTGGCCCCTCAGCCCTCCTGGCTGAGACCACCCAGAGCCTCTGTAGACCTCTGTTTCCAAGACTTCTCTGCTCAGACTGACACACAGATGGTTGGTTTTATCCCTCCTTGATTACAGCAGGCCTCACCTGCGATGACCTCAGGCACAAGATAATACCCGGACTGGAAGGGTGTGGACTGGCAGATCCCACTACCAAACCTATCCACCAGTCCAAATGAAATCCAGCCCAGAACAAAATGTAAACAAAACTGTCTCCGCAAACTACGCTTTGCTGAAACCCCTGCAGCTTTCTGGATTTTATTTATCTCATCCAGCTAAGGTATCTGGGTGGGATATCCACACCTTACAGCACTTGTACCGTACACATCACCACTATCCCCCTTCCCCCTCTTCTGCATTTTCCGACATCGCACCGTGTCCTCCGGACGATGTGGCTGGTGTCACACTTTTTACTTTATTCTGTTACAGAGCCCAGCAGAGCTCAGTTTGTCACAAACACTGAATTTCTACCCACTAGATAATGCCTAAGGGACTCCTGTGCACATCTAATGGCCAGATATTCTCTTTCTACTCTTTCACAAGCAACATTGATGCGCTCTCGTACTCTTTGATCTCGCTCTCTTTTATCAACAGATAGCATCTCTCTTTTTCTCTTACTCAGAGTTTTGATTTTGGCTTCTGAAACTCTTTTTATAATATGTTTATACGATCAACAGGCTCTACTTTTGGATTCTTTGGCTCCCAACTATGCTTACGCCCTTTCTTGGACTGCTGCAGCTCTTGACTGAACTGTTCTCACAGTTGCTCCCGGCCGTGGTCGTGTCCATACACTTTCTCTTTTGCTATGTGGAGCTCCTTTACCAGAGCATGCTTGCCCCCGCTCACTTCTTTTAAATGCATCTGGTTCACTTCTTTCTTGACAATGGCATCATATACCACCACTCTTAATTCCTCCTTTTCTTTCTCATCGAAGTTGGAGGTACGAGGAATATTGGGGTCTTTATCAGTAGTGTTGAGCGCGAATATTCGACTAGCGAATTTTAATTGCGAATATCGGCACTTTGAGAATTTGCAAATATTTTAAATATAGCGCTATATATTTGTAAAATCGAATATTTGGGTTTATTGGTGATCATCCCTCCCTTCTAGCTTGTGGGCAAATGAGACAGCTTTGTCACAGCTTAGCAACATAGCAACCAATAGAGAAGTTGCCTACACCTTACTATTGCCGAAAATTCGCAAGCGCAAATATATTGGAGCACTGCCGTGCCAACCATTTTCTCCAGTCTCAGGAAACTTATACCAGCTTGAAAAATGTAGTATAAGTGACCCACGCCTGTATTTCACGCGCATTATGCGAATATTACATTGCCGATTTTCACAATCAAGAATATAATGTCGAATTCTCGAATTTGCGAGTATATGACGAATATTCTACAAAATATTCACGAAATATTACAAATTCGAATGTTGCCCCTACCACTCATCACTACTCAGACTCTTCACCTTCCTCTTCTGGCATTACCTCCAGAGGGTCACCTAGGACATTGTTCTCTATTTGTGAAATCTCCAGGAGAGCCATCCCAGAGAAGTAGACAGCATCTGTATATTGGTCATCCATCTCACTGTATTTCATCCCCAGAAAGCTATGGACTTCCTGGAAAGCGTCGGCGACAGAGCGGATGCCTTTCATGACCAAGTCCTGTCTACTCACTGCCATGAGTCTCTTGGTTTCTTCATCCATATCAGCCCTTCCAACTTGTGCAGCAGAAACTTTTTCCATCTTCTCTGCCTCGGCCGCCACCGCAGTGCCATCATCTTCAGACCCATTCTCAACAGATGCTGACTTGGATTTCTTGGCCTCTTTTACCTGGCGCTTCAACTGTTTCATATGAACCTTATTTTTCTCTGCCTGGTCTTTATACTGTTCAGCATTGCGCCTTTCATCTTCCAGTTGCATTAGCACATCCTTCAGCTTTATCTCTGAGCCAGGGACTTGTTTACTTGCAGCCTGTCTTTCTTTTATCTCAATATCAAGCTGTTCCTCCAGTTGTGTGATCTTTGCTTCCAAGGCTGTGATGGAGGCCTTGAATTTGGAGTTAATAGAGCCTTCCAATTCTTGCAATTTTGTTTTTAACTCCCTGTTTTGGCAATCCGATTGCTGATGGTCATTCTCACTCTTCTGAACATTAGCACATACTGCATTCAGATCAGCATTCATCTGGTCAATCTGGAGAGTAGTCTTTCTTAGTCTGCCGTTGACCCATTAATCTCTTTCCTCTAGTGCTTGCCTTTTGGCACGCTCTGCCTCGGAAAGCTCCTTCTGCATATGGATCCTCTCCGCCTGCAGACTTTTAAGTTTCATTTCATTTTCTTTAGACTGACTTACAATACCATCCCTGGATGCTCTAGTAAAAAGTATATATATATATACATATATTTTGGTCCGCGCTGAAACAACTTTGATAGAAGCTTGCACAAAAACTACAGATTTTTCAGGGAACTGTTCCACTTGATCTTCTTTCTCCACCTCCTCAGACTCTGAACCGAACAGCAACGATCATATTCATCATTCCTCCCCAGTATATAAATCAGCCGGCAGCAAATGTTAGCGTATGTTCCTTTAAAGGAAATCAACATAGAGCAGACCCGTAGGTAAAAGCATTCAGTATACTTTATTATACTCAAAGAGTTTTCCTCTGTTAGCAAGGCATATACAATAAAAATGCTGCCCTGTATATTGTATATGCATTGTTGAAAGAGGAAAACTCTGTGAGTATAATAAAGTATACTGAATGCTTTTACCTATGGGTCTGCTCTATGTTGATTTCCTTTAAAGGAACATACTCTAATGTTTGCTGCCGGCTGATTTATATACTGGGGACAGTTTCCAGCCACTTCCGTACGAGATAGATGAGGTCATTCATATGAGATCGGGCAGGCTGGTCCATGATATAGCTCCACGTGTGGACCCTCCGGGCACGAACAGCCGGCGTAACGCCCAAGCGAGCCAGGACCTCGATTTTTAACTTGGCATAGTCCCGGACATTCTGCTCCCTGAGGTCATAGTAGGCCTTTTGTGGTTCACTGGACAGAAAGGGCGCAAGGACCTCTGCCAGCTCTGCTACTGGCAGTCTCTCTCGGCCACTCTCTCAAACACGGTGAGGTATAGGCCTCGACATTGTCATCGGGCTTCAGCTTTTGCAAGGCGCAACCCTCCTCACATTATTTGTGCCTGGGGGATCCCATCCGCTCGTTGGGGTTGAGTCACAGCAGTCTCTCTAAGTGCAGCAATCTGCTCTATCAACAAATGATTAGTTTCCTGCTGCTGTGCCAAGGCCTGTTGTTGCTGCACATTAGTCTGTTGTTGGACACGTAAGGCTTCTTTGTCTCTTTTTTTATCCTCTGCATGCAATCTTTGCTGTTGCTCCATGGCCTGTTGTTGCCTGAGGTTAGCCTGCAACAGCAGCTTCATCATTTTCTCCATGTCACTTGATGAACTTTGCATTGTAGTTGCAGCTATTACCTAGGACATAAGAGTTACAAACCAAAAGGGGAAAAAAAAAAGCTCTCAATAGGTCAGTCTCTTTACTTGGGCTTTGGGCCCTTTATAGCAGCATTTAGCAGCATGCCATTGTCATGCCATTGCCCCTAGCAACAATCACTGTGCCCTTTTTGCATGAACATTGCCCGCATCCTTCACCAATTGTAAGGGATCACTCTCTCTCAGGGGGTCGCAATCACAGACTTCTTCGCAGACAATATGATTTAATGTCCAAACTGGTGCTTTATTTTGGCACTTCAGCACCCGCACAAACATAAGCATAAAAAATAAACACCTGCCCATCTGGGCTCTAACTAATACACAGTACTTTTCCCTGACTAACCTCTAAGCATAGCTTATACACAGGATTTCAGGCTCCAAGCCTTAGCAGATCCGCTCACCGAACACAAGTCCAGATAGGGAAGAGATCCGGCTATACGTAGCCTCGTGGCCCCTCAGCCCTCCTGGCTGAGACCTCCCAGAGCTTCTATAGGCCTCTGTTTCCAAGACTTCTCTTCTCAGACTGACACACAGAGGGTTGGTTTTAACCCTCCTTGATTACAGCAGGCCTCACCTGCGATGACCTCAGGTAAAACACAATACCCGGACTGGAAGGGTGTGGACTGGCAGATCCCACTACCAAACCTATCCACCAGTCCAAATGAAATCCAGCCCAGAACAAAATGTAAACAAAACTGTCTCAGCAAACTACGCTGCAGCTTTCTGGATTTTATTTATCTCACCCAGCTGAGGTATCTTGTTGGGATATACACACCTTCCAGCACTCATACCATACATATCACCACTATATATATATATATATATATATATATATATATATACACACAGGATTATCCTCTATTAGCAGTGTTTCCCAACCAGTGTGCCTCCAGCTGTTGCAAAACTACAACTCCCAGCATGCCCGCACAGCCAAAGGCTGCCCGGGCATGCTGGGAGTTGTAGTTTTGTAACATCTGGAGGCACATTGGTTGGGAAACACAGCTCTATTGTACTGTTGAAGAATGGAAATGATCTGCAGGACAGGGGTAGGGGATAGGAGAAAATGCTGCATGGAACCCACTTATCAGTTATATTCCAGTTTATTATATATGGGCTTTTAGAGCATATGTTTTCTTCTAGAAGCTATAAGGGGTGAGGAATAGATGAGGTGCCGCCTGTGATTTATTTTTAGGTGTACTATATTTCTTTCACTTCTTAATCTCATGGAGATCTACAGCGGAATAATTACCGCAAACACTTCACTGATGGCCATGACATTTATTTCCATCAAGCCCCTTGCCAATTTTTCCTGCTGCTATATTTTAATAAAAAGACTACCTACGACAATGACATCCATAGCAATAAGGCTAGCCCTGGATCCGGGACTTTCATTAAAGATTTATAGGACGGGGGCTCCGTAGTGGTACGAATTCATTACTTGACACTTTTATGACATCCTTTAATACTGCTGGGATGCACCAGTCTATTAGATGTACCACCAACGAATGAATTGAAAAATGTCACAAACTGTAAAATAAACAGCAGAAGATTATTTTCTCCATTCTATGCATAGCTTAAGTCATCCCTTCCTTTTAGGAGACCGTATTGGATCCCTCCTGCCCTTGTAAGACCAAAGCAAGTAAACATTGCTTCATCTTTACCAGTTACAAATGCTTTTTCTTTTTACGAGATGAGAGCATTCCTCGTGCACTGAAAGCATCTATAATGGAATTATATTATAACCATTATTATTGAGTTAAAGGGAGGTTCCATGTTATAAGAATAAATGAAAAAGGGCTTAAAGTTTTTTTTTTCTTTCACATTATTATTAATGGAATGCAGGGAATCTATTAGAAAAATAAAAAATATGTTACACTTACCACCCAAATCCAATTATTTTCTTGTCTGCAGTGGTGACTTAAATCATACATGACTGTTGCCAATCACTGGCTTCAGCAGGTTTATTCCGTGTACTGCTGAGGCCAGTGTTTGGCTGCAGAAGCCATTTAGTATATGGGCAAGTCACCAATGCAGCCAAAACATGATGTTATTGGTTGAGACTATGCTAGAATAGAGGGGGTTTGGGATGGTAAATATATATATATATATATTTTTTATTATTCTAATAGGTTTCTGGCCTTTATAAAAAAAATATATATATAATAACTCAGAATATCCTTTTAAATTGTAGAAATAAATAAAAAAAAGTGCCACATACTTTGTAGGTGCAATCACATTAGTGAATGTGGACCAGTGTGTGTTGAAAGGGATCTTGACGATGAGGTTTATAGAATTGTAAGATACAGTACAATGTACAATGGACTTTAGTTTTTTCTTGGGCTTGTGCCTATGGGGTAATGACACCAATTTACATGCCAGCCTTCCAATAACTAGGACTTAAAAGGATTTTCCAAGATTTTAGAACTGATGACCTATCCTCCGGGTGACCTAATACCCAGGACCCCCGTTGATCAGCTGTTGAAGAAGGAATTGGTGCTCCTGTGAGCGCTGCAGCCTTCTTCACCAAGCACAGCGCCGTACATGGTATGTTGGCTGTGCTTGGAATCATGCTCAGCCCCATTCACTTCTATGAGGCTGAGCTGCGCCTAGGCCATGTGACCAATTAACGCGTCGTCACTGGCCTAGGAAAAGCTTAGAGAAGGCCACGGCACCGGGAGATAGGTCACAAACCTTCAGTAGGAGTCTAGTAGAGAAGTAAGAAAATGCACCTGTCTGTCAGTCCATCTGTCTATCTGTCCATCCATCGATTGTTCTATCTATTTAATATCTATGAATCTATCTATGATCTGTCAATCCATCCCTCCATCGATTGATCTATCTGTCTATCATCACAATTATGACACATTTACAAATACGTATTATACTTGAATATTCTTTATGCTGGGTGTGAGGTGGAAGGGAGTGTGACCTACATTACCAAAGGGAATGTCGGGAAGGTAAAGGGTTTGCTGTATTATCTTTTAATTTGTGGGGTGACTGCTGTTTTGGAGGGATGTAGGGAGCTGGCAGCAGCCTGCAGCTTATCCAAAATAGTGGAGTTTAAGAACTTGATAGCAATGTGGGGAGGTTTAGGAGGGGAATATCATTATTACCAGGGAATGTGCCCCACTAATATGCCTCTGCAGAGTGCCCGCCACCATGGTTGACAGGGAAGTACTGCATCATTGACTTTAGTGGCCAACACGAGTGATCCTGACACACTGAAGCATTGATTGGGTCACCCATGTGGGATTCCCATCAATCAGGGGACATGACATGGCAGTGAGAGCAGTGATCAGCTATATACAGTGTATATGTACTTGCCCAGTGTCGAGAGGTGTACAGTGCTCAGCGAGATGTCTAGTAGGGCCTGTGGAGTGTAAGAGGAGAGGACAGTGACTTTCCCTTTTTCTCATGCTGCTTTTGGGTTAGGACTGAATAGTCTTAACCATTGAGGTAGAAAGTTCTTGGCTCAAGGAAACTAAAGCTGGATTGTCAGGAACTACGCGAAATAGACACTGAGGGGTAGCTAGTCATCCCATTTAAGTGTGTATCAAAATGGGGTTGGTCTATTGTAAGGTATGCTGACTGTTATCTGTCTCATGGATAGATTGTTGGCTTCCACATACCTGGCTTTTGGCATATAGCCTTTGTGTGCTTGTCTATTGTATGTCATAGATAATAGGAGTCCAAGACGCATCCAGCCATCCTCTTAATGCTATTTCCAAACTATTTTGATGGGTTTTCCATCAATTTCTAACTTTTTTTTGTGAACCAGACACCCTCTCTTCTTCAGAGCAGGGGGTGCTTGGTTTGATGCTCGGGTCTCACATTGACTTTTATTGTATTCAATTGTACTCGAGCACCCGCAGTATTCGGCCAAGCACTGCAATGTGCCGAGCATAGAGATGCGCAAGCCGAACAGCAGTTTGGCCGAGCATGCTCGCTCAACACTAATGACCAGTTCAAGGCCCCAGACTAGAGATGAGCAAATTTCTCAAAAATTCGATTCAGTCGGTTTTCCAAATTTTCCGAAATAATTTGATTCGATACAAATTTATTTGTGGCGAATTGCGTTTAAAAACAGCTATTTCTTGGCTGCAGAGAGCCTGTATAGTGGTGTAGAACACTGTGTCTTGCAGTAACACGCATAGGGAGTCTGCTGTGGTAGTGAAATAATACTGTGAGTCCATATGACATGCAGATGACAGGCGTCGCTCTTAGAATCACTGCACACTTCACTTATTTGGGCAGTTTCGGGATCAAAACTGACCAACTAACTGATGTGTGAACTCAGTCTTACAGGTCGATGTTAGCGTCAAGAAGAAGAGCACTACTTTTACACCGTCTTCAGCTGATTCCACATAGATGTTAGCAGAACCTGTTCTATTAAACGCTTATACAAGTAGAGCCCCCCCGACAGAGTGGAGAGGGTGTCAGCAGTAAGTTTGTGTTGACGTCACTGATAGTGTTGCTCAAACCCGAACTGTAAAGTTCAGGTCCGTACCGAACTTTACGATTTTTGGTACCCAGACCCGAACCCAAACTTTGCCGGAATAGTTCGGGTTCGAGTTCGGTGTTCGGGCATTTAAAAAAGCTTGTTGAAAGGCTGCAGGGCAGTCAATCAACAAGCTATTAAGCTGTGTGCCTTTAGAAGCCATCACAGCCATGCCTACTAATGGCATGGCTGTGATTGGCCGGTGCATCATGTGACCCAGCCTCTATATAAGCTGGATCACGTGTAGCACCGCCTATCAGCTCTCAGTAGTGAGGGGACAGAAAGCAGGCAGCTGAAGTGAGGGACAGTGTTAGTGCGATTTTTTTGTGGGTGCAATACACCATCTTTGCACCCCTGACACAGAAAGCTAATCATAAATCTGGTTGTTAATTCTGTGGGTGACCTACAGCGATTTTATTTGTGGGTGCAATGCAACATTGTACTTTGTAACCCTGACACGCAAATATAATAGTTAATCCGTCTGTTAGTTAGGTGCACGTCATATACCCATTTATTGCGTGAGATACACCTGCACTGCATAAGTGACAGGGAAAATAATATAGTTAATCTGTTTGTTAGTTCAGTGGGTGACTTCAAAGAATGAGGAGAGCATCAAATAAGGGACATGGCCCTGGTCGTGGTGCTGCTGGTGGAGCTCCTGTTGCACAGAGAGGACGCGGTCGATCTGTGCCAGCTACACACCCAAATGAAACACCTTTCTTTTTAGGGGTGTGCTGCGCAACGCCATCTGTGGCAAGGTCCACATAACCACCGATACGTGGACCAGTAAGCAGGGACGTTATAACTCCCTAATTTCACATGCAGTGGCGGTTGGGCCTGAGGTGGATAGCAGTTTGGCGCATGTCCTTGCACCACCAAAGATTGCGCAACGTTTCTCTTTGCCTCCTGTTGCTTCCTCATCCTACTTCGCTTCCTCCTCTACCGCCTCCTCATCTGGTCAGTGTAACACCCTTACCACCAACTTCAGCACAGCCAGGGGAAACGACAGCAGGCTGTTTTGAAACTCATCTGTTTGGGGGAAAAAACCCACACTGCTCAGGAGCTGTGAACGGGCATCAGGGCCGGCTCTATAATAAGGCAGACCAAGAGGCTGCTTGAGGGCGCAGAGAAAGAAGGGGGCGGGGTGGGTGGCAGGTCGGAAAAATTATTTTTATTACATTTTTTAAAATTATTATTATTTTTTTATACATAACTTGCGGAATAGCCCTGCTGGGCCTGGCTGCCCGCCCCAGCCTGCAGGTGTGCCATGCGGCTCCGTCCCTCACCTCCTAACAGAGCAGCATGCAGGCTCAGCAGCAGCACGGCATCGGCAACACAGACAGTCACGGGGTCAGGGGGGTGTGACTGCCGAGTGGCGCTGCGGAGGCGGACAACAGGCAGCAGCAACTGGTGTAGACTGGGGAGCGGAGGTCTGGAGACTGGAGGCGGAGCTGTTTGTGGTGAGTAACTGTGTGTGAGTGAGTCTGTAAGACATCAGACAGTGAGAGACTCACACAGCCAGGCCCAGACCAGACTGTCCGGACTGCCGTAGGTGGCACAGACAGGTAGGTAGGTCAAGGTGATCTCATTGAGAGCAGAAACAGAAGAACATTAATGCGGGTGGGGTCAGGGTGAGGTGGGTGACATTACAATGTGACATGAAAGGAGGGGGACAAGACATTTGGACATATGTCTCTTAGTAGTCTGTCTGTGCGGCCCGCAGGGAGAAATGTATGTGGCATGGGGGGAGTTGTGGTGAAATGGACATGATGGGGGGGGGGAAATGTGACAACATGGATGGAGGGGGGAGAGAAATGTGGCAACATGGATGGAGGGGGGAGAAATGTGGCAACATGGATGGAGGGGGGAGAAATGTGAGGGCTGATGTGACATAGGTGATTTGACATGGAGGGCGAGAAATGTGACATTGGGGGGGAAATGTGATGAGGGGGCAAAAATGTGACATGGGGGGCTTATGGCTGACATGGAGGTATAATGGCTGACATGGGGGCTAATGGCTGACATGGGGGGCTGATGGCTGACATGGGGGGCTGATGGATGGGGGCTCATGGCTGACATGGGAGCTGATCTGAGGCATTGGGGGTCTGATCTGAGGTCTGATTGATTAACATTGGGGTTCTGATTGCTGGTCTGACCTGAGGTGTAATGGAAAATATTTTTTTCTTATTATCCTCCTCTAAAACCTAGGTGCGTCTTATGGGCCGGTGCGTCTTATAGGGCGAAAAATACGGTCCTCAAACCAGCGATTGTCTGAAGCAGAGCAAAGATACCAGAACCACACAGAGGAGAAGCCAGCTGGGACCAGAGCCAGGTGAGCTGTGGGGGGGATGGGGGGGGGGCACCAAAATGTACCTTCGCTTGACGGGCTCTGACGGGCATGGAATAACAGAACGATAAGTGGTTGGTGCCACTGAGCCTCAAGCCTTGCCTGGTGGTGTGCGATAATAGACGGAATCTCGTAGCAGCTCTGGCCTAGCCAGTTTTATGCACATCCCTTGCCTGGCACATGTGCTGAATTTGATGGTGCAGGTTCCTGAAAAATTACCCTGATATGTCAGAGCTGCTGCATAAAGTGCGGTCCGTCTGTGCGCGCTTTCGGCGTTCTCGCCCTGCTGCTGCTCGACTGTCTGCGCTGCAGGGTAACTTCGGCTTTCCAGCTCACCGCCTCATATGCAACATGCCCACAAGGTGGAGCTCCACCTTGCACATGCTGGAGAGACTGTGCAAGCAGCAGCAGGCGATAGTGGAGTTTCAGCTGCAGCATGCCCGGGTGAGTCACTCTGCAGGACTGCACCACTTGACCACCAATGAGTGGGCCTCCATGCGGGACGTGTGTGCTGTGTTGTGCTGTTTCGAGTACTCCACCAACATGGCCAGTGCCGATGACGCAGTCCTCAGCGTTACTATCGCACTTCTATGTCTCCTTGAAAAAACTCTTCAGGTGATGATGGAAGAGGATGTGGCACAGGAGGAAGAGAAGGAGGAAGAGGGATCATTTCCACTGTTATCAGGCCAGTCATTCACAAGTGGCTCGGAGGGTGGATTCATGCACCAATAGAGGCCAGGTACACAATTGTCCAGCCATGGCACAGTTCTGGAGAATGAGGATGAGGAGGAGGAGGATGATGAGGAGGAGGAACCGTGTTCACAGCAGGGTGGCACCCAAAGCAGCTCATGAGCATCACTGGAGCGTGGCTGGGGAGATACAGAGGACACAGACGATACACCTCCCACAGAGGACAGCTTGTCGTTGCCTCTAGGCAGCCTGGCAAACATGAGCGACTAAATGCTGCAGGGACTGCGCAGCGACTGCCGAGTTGCCCACATTCTAACCAGTGGTGATTACTGGGTGGCCAACCTGCTGTCCCCGCTGCAAGGACAACATGCCTCCCTTAATTCCGTCACTGGAGCGTGATCGGAGGATGCGCGAGTACAAGCGCACGCTGGTAGACAAGCTGCTGATGGCATTCCCACCTGACACCAGAGGCAGAGAAGGAGGAAGTAGTCGCCCACACAGCTAGGGCACCGCCAGCACCTCAGAAGGGAGGGTTAGCATGGCCGAAATATGGAAAAGCTTTGTCAGCACGCCACAACAACCAGCACCACCAGCTTATATGGAACATCTTAGCAGGCGGCAGCATTTCAGCAACATGGTGGAACAGTACATGAGCACACGCCTACATGTACTGACTGATGGGTCTGCCCCATTCAACTTCTGGGTCCCCAAATTAGGCACATGGCCTGAGCTTGCCCTTTACGCCTTGGAGGTGCTGGCCTGCCCTGCGGCAAGTGTATTGTGTGAACGTGGGTTTCAGCATGGCAGGGGGATGAGATCACAGACAAGTGCAGCCGCCTGTCCACAGCCAATGTGGACAAGCTCACGTTCATTAAAATGAACCAGGCATGGATCCCACAGGACTTGTCCGTACCTTGTGCAGAATTGACAAGTATACCGGTCGCACCCAGCCATTGTTATACTCCAGCTCATTTTCTCTTTGTTTTCTTTTTTATATTTTCCAATGTTTTGGGGCCTTCCCAAATTTATAAAAAAAAATAAAAAATACAAAAACCAGTGTTGGCTACCTCCTCCTTCTCCACCACCGCTTCCACCTACACCGCCACGTCCATTGCCTCCTCAACCTCCAACTCCACTTTGACCTCCGCCTCCTAGTTCAAGATCATTATTTTTAACTTTTTTTAAATTCAATGTTATTTTAAATTAATTTCACCATCTACATTTGTTTCAAGGGCAATTGTCCTGCTCTTACCCCTATTTTGCTTCCTTTTGCAGCCCTCTATCCCTTTCTATGACTTTTTTAGAGCCATTTTAGTGCCCCAAAGTTCGGGTCCCCATTTATTTCAATTAAGTTCGGGTTCGGGGTCAAGTTCGGGTCCAGTTCGGGTACCGAACTTTGCGGCGAAGTACGGCTGAACCTGTCGAACTTCCAGGTGTTCGCTCAACCCTAGTCACAGATTATTTTGCCCTTCCTCTGATCCGTCAAAACAATAACCCCCCAAAAAACGGATCCTGTCTGTTGAGCAACCACTTCACTTGATCAGCATTTCGTCAGTAATCCATCAGTATTGCTAAAGTTAAAAAAACACAGGAGTGGAACAGAGATGACATGTGAATGGAATATTTGCATGTCTTCTGTGTTTTGTACCCACTCCTGCTTTTGGATACCAAATCAAAAGCCAATTATGATGCAAAATAGGGACCATGTCATACAGGCCTTACAGCTTCTACATAGACAGGATTCGTCGCGCATCTAATTTTTCCTTCCTTCTGACAGATCAGAAGAAGGATTAAATAAATGATGATGTCAACGATGCCAAAAAGGTAAAATAGTGGCCCAGTCATGAAGTGGAGAGGGTTGGAACAGCATGAGAAGTCCGCAGAGTGGCTCAGTGACATAGTGTTGAGGTAGCAGCAGCATGAGGAGACCACAGAGAAGTGATGTGGCAGCAGCATGAGGAGACCACAAAATGGTCCAGTGACAGAGTGGGGAGGGGACAGCAGCATGAGAAGACCACAGAATTTCCCAGTGACATAGTGTTTAGGTAGCAGCAGCATGAGGAGACCACAGAGTAATTATGTGGCAGGAGCATGAGGATACCACAGAGTGGCCCATTGACATAGTGTTGAGGTAGCAGCAGCATGAGGAGACCACAGAAAGGCCCAGAGACATAGTGTTGATGTAGAACAGCATTAAGAGATCACATAGTGGCCCAGTAACATAGTGGTGAGGTGGCAGCAGCATGAGGAGACCACAGAGTAGGGAGGTAGCAGCAGCATGAGGAGACCACAGAGTGGCGCAATGACAGAGTGGGGAGGTAGCAGCAGCATGATGAGACCACAGAGTAGCGATGTGGCAGCAGCATGAGGAGACCACAGAGTGGTGAAGTGGCAGCAGCATGAGGTTTCTTAAGTAGGCGGGTGAAGAAAACTGCTCGAGCATAAGGAGACCACATAATAGTGATATGGCAGCAGCATCAGGATATCACAGAGTGGTGAATTGGCTGCAGCATTAGGAGACCACAGCGGTCCCGTAACAGAGAATCTGGCCTTATGTCAGCGCAAAATCAGTCTTCATGTCATAGCAGAGAATCAAGCTTCACGTCACCCACCACTGGAACAGGCCACTGTCACACATTTAGGCCCAGGCACCCAGGCAGAGGAGAAAGGTCCCGTAGCAGAGAATCTGGCCTTATGTCAGCGCAGAATCTGTATTCATGTCATAGCAGAGAATCAGGCTTCACGTCACCCACCACTGGAACAGGCCACTGTCACACATTTAGGCCCCGGCACCCAGACAGAGGAGAGCGGTCCCGTAACAGAGAATCTGGCCTTATGTCAGCGCAGAATCAGTCTTCATGTCATAGCAGAGAATCAAGCTTCACGTCACCCACCACTGGAACAGGCCACTGTCACACATTTAGGCCCAGGCACCCAGGCAGAGGAGAGAGGTCCCGTAACAGAGAATCTGGCCTTATGTCAGCACAGAATCTGTCTTAATGTCATAGCAGAGAATCAGGCTTCACGTCACCCACCACTGGAACAGGCCACTGTCACACATTTAGACCCAGGCAGAGGAGAGAGGTCCCGTAACAGAGAATCTGGCCTTATGTCAGCGCAGAATCTGTATTCATGTCATAGCAGAGAATCAGGCTTCACGTCACCCACCACTGGAACAGGCCACTGTCACACATTTAGGCCCAGGCACCCAGGCAGAGGAGAGAGGTCCCGTAACAGAGAATCTGGCCTTATGTCAGCGCAGAATCTGTATTCATGTCATAGCAGAGAATCAGGCTTCACGTCACCCACCACTGGAACAGGCCACTGTCACACATTTAGGCCCCGGCACCCAGACAGAGGAGAGCGGTCCCGTAACAGAGAATCTGGCCTTATGTCAGCGCAGAATCTGTCTTCATGTCATAGCAGAGAATCAGGCTTCACGTCAGCCACCACTGGAACAGGCCACTGTCACACATTTAGGCCCAGGCACCCAGGCAGAGGAGAGAGGTCCCGTAACAGAGAATCTGGCCTTATGTCAGCGCAGAATCTGTATTCATGTCATAGCAGAGAATCAGGCTTCACGTCACCCACCACTGGAACAGGCCACTGTCACACATTTAGGCCCCGGCACCCAGACAGAGGAGAGGTTCATTCAACTTTGGGTTGCCCCACAATATAATGGTAAAATGAAATTAAAAATAGTATTGAATGAGGAAGTGCCCTGCAGTAGAATAATGTATTGTTAAGGGGAGGTAGTTAATATCTAATCTGCACAAGGGATGGACAGGTCCTGTGGGATCCATGCCTGGTTCATTTTTATGAACGTCAGCTTGTCCACATTGGCTGTAGACAGGCGGCTGCGTTTGTCTGTAATGACGCCCCCTGCCGTGCTGAATACACGTTCAGACAAAACGCTGGCTGCCGGGCAGGCCAGCACCCCCAAGGCATAAAAGGCTAGCTCTGGCAACGTGGACAATTTGGAGACCCAGAAGTTGAATGGAGCCGAACCATCAGTCAGTACGTGGAGGGGTGTGCACAGGTACTGTTCCACCATGTTAGTGAAATGTTGCCTCCTGCTAACACGTTCCGTATCAGGTGGTGGTGCAGTTAGCTGTGGCGTGGTGACAAAACTTTTCCACATCTCTGCCATGCTAACCCTGCCCTCAGAGGAGCTGGCCGTGACACAGCTGCGTTGGCGACCTCTTGCTCCTCCTCTGCCTTCGCCTTGGGCTTCCACTGGTTCCCCTGTGACATTTGGGAATGCTCTCAGTAGCGCGTCTACCAACTTGCGCTTGTACTCGCGCATCTTCCTATCACGCTCCAGTGTAGGAAGTAAGGTGGGCACATTGTCTTTGTACCGGGGATCCAGCAGGGTGGCAACCCAGTAGTCTGCACACGTTAAAATGTGGGCAACTCTGCTGTCGTTGGGCAGGCACTGCAGCATGTAGTCGCTCATGTGTGCCAGGCTGCCCAGAGGTAAGGACAAGCTGTCCTCTGTGGGAGGCGTATCATCATCGTCCTGTGTTTCCCCCCAGCCACGCACCAGTGATGGGCCCGAGCTGCTTTGGGTGCCACCCCACTGTGAACATGCTTCATCCTCATCCTCCTCCACCTCCTCCTCATCCTCGTCCTCCTCATCCTCCAGTAGTGGGCCCTGTCTGGCCACATTTGTACCTGGCCTCTGGTGTTGCAAAAAAACTCCCTCTGAGTCACTTTGAAGAGACTGGCCTGAAAGTGCTAAAAATGACCCCTCTTCCTCCTCTTCCTCCTGGGCCACCTCCTCTTCCATCATCGCCCTAAGTGTTTTCTCAAGGAGACATAGAAGTGGTATTGTAACGCTGATAACGGCGTCATCGCCACTGAACATGTTGGTGGAGTACTCAAAACAGCGCAACAGGGCACACAGGTCTCGCATGGAGGCCCAGTCATTGGTGGTGAAGTGGGTCTGATCCGCAGTGCGACTGACCCGTGCGTGCTGCAGCTGAAACTCCACTATGGCCTGCTGCTGCTCGCACAGTCTGTCCAGCATATGCAAGGTGGAGTTCCACCTGGTGGGCACGTCGCATATGAGGCGGTGAGCGGGAAGGCCGAAGTTACGCTGTAGCGCAGACAGGCGAGCAGCGGCAGGGTGTGAACGCCGGAAGCGCGAACAGACGGCCCGCACTTTATGCAGCAGCTCTGACATGTCGGGGTAGTTGCGAATGAACTTCTGCACCACCAAATTCAGCACATGCGCCAGGCAAGGGATGTGCGTCAAACCGGCTAGTCCCAGAGCTGCAACGAGATTTCGCCCATTATCGCACACCACCAGGCCGGGCTTGAGGCTCACCGGCAGCAACCACTCATCGGTCTGTTGTTCTATACCCCGCCACAACTCCTGTGCGGTGTGGGGCCTGTCCCCCAAACATATGAGTTTCAGAATGGCCTGCTGACGTTTACCCCGTGCTGTGCTGAAGTTGGTGGTGAAGGTGTGTGGCTGACTGGATGAGCAGGTGGAAGAAGAGGAGGAGGAAGCTGAGTAGGAGGAGGAGGAGACAGGAGGCAAAGAATGTTGCCCTGCGATCCTTGGCGGCGGAAGGACGTGCGCCAAATAGCTCTCCGCCTGGGGCCCAGCCGCCACTACATTTACCCAGTGTGCAGTTAGGGAGATATAGCGTCCCTGGCCGTGCTTACTGGTCCACGTATCTGTGGTTAGGTGGACCTTGCCACAGATGGCGTTGCGCAGTGCACACTTGATTTTATCGGACACTTGTTTGTGCAGGGAAGGCACGGCTCTCTTAGAGAAGTAGTGGCGGCTGGGAACAACATACTGTGGGACAGCAAGTGACATGAGCTGTTTGAAGCTGTGTGTGTCCACCAGCCTAAATGACAGCATTTCATAGGCCAGTAGTTTAGAAATGCTGGCATTCAGGGCCAGGGATCGAGGGTGGCTAGGTGAGAATTTACGCTTTCTCTCAAATGTTTGTGAGATGGAGAGCTGAACGCTGCCGTGTGACATGGTTGAGATGCTTGGTGACGCAGGTGGTGGTGTTGGTGGTACATCCCATGTTTGCTGGGCGGCAGGTGCCAACGTTCCTCCAGAGGCAGAGGAAGAGGCCGAGGCGGCGGCAGCAGCAGCAGAAAAGGCCGAGGCGGCGGCAGCAGCAGAAGAGGCCGAGGCGGCAGCAGCAGAAGAGGTAGCAGGGGGAGCCTGAGTGACTTCCTTGTTTTTAAGGTGTTTACTCCACTGCAGTTCATGCTTTGCATGCAGGTGCCTGGTCATGCAGGTTGTGCTAAGGTTCAGAACGTTAATGCCTCGCTTCAGGCTCTGATGGCACAGCGTGCAAACCACTCGGGTCTTGTCGTCAGCACATTGTTTGAAGTGCCATGCCAGGGAACCCCTTGAAGCTGCCTTTGGGGTGCTCGGTCCCAGATTGTGGCGGTCAGTAGCAGGCGGAGTCTCTTGGTGGCGGGTGTTCTGATTTTGCCCACTGCTCCCTCTTTTGGTACGCTGTTGGCTCGGTCTCACCACTGCCTCTTCCTCCGAACTCTGAAAGTCAGTGGCACGACCTTCATTCCATGTGGGGTCTAGGACCTCATCGTCCCCTGCATCGTCTTCCACCCAGTCTTGACCCCTGACCTCCTGTTCAGTCTGCACACTGCAGAAAGACGCAGCAGTTGGCACCTGTGTTTCGTCATCATCAGAGACGTGCTGAGGTGGTATTCCCATGTCCTCATCATCAGTAAACATAAGTGGTTGTGCGTTAGTGCATTCTATCTCTTCCACCCCTGGTGAAGGGCTAGGTGGATGCCCTTGGAAAACCCTGGCAGCAGAGTCTTCAAACAGCATAAGAGACTGCTGCATAACTTGAGGCTCAGACAGTTTCCCTGATATGCATGGGGGTGATGTGACAGACTGATGGGCTTGGTTTTCATGCGCCATCTGTGCGCTTTCTGCAGAAGACTGGGTGGGAGATAATGTGAACGTGCTGGATGCGCTGTCGGCCACCCAATTGACTAATGCCTGTACCTGCTCAGGCCTTACCATCCTTAGAACGGCATTGGGCCCCACCAAATATCCCTGTAAATTCTGGCGGCTACTGGGACCTGAGGTAGTTGGTTCACTAGGACGTGTGGCTGTGGCAGAACGGCCACGTCCTCTCCCAGCACCAGAGGGTCCACTAACACCACCACGACCATGTCCACGTCCGCGTCCCTTATTAGATGTTTTCCTCATTGTTCCCGTTCACCACAATTTTGAGAATGGCAAATTTGGGAATGCTTTTTCAACCCAGAACAAAAAGTCTGCTTTTACGGTCACTACAAATAACTTGACCAGCTAAAACTGTGCAGATTTGGTTGAATAGAGATGTGAGACCTGTTTTTTTTTTGCGCTGTGTGACAGTTATAGGTTTAATCACAGAATGACACTTCTATCAGCACGCTAGCGTGTGTCTTAGGTTTTTCTGAATGATACTATCAATAACTTCAATGGAAGATTTTCTTTTTGGGATAGACTTCAAGTAGGCCTGAAATACCACAAACTAGTTATTTTCAGAATGGCAAATTTGGGAATGCTTTTTCAACCCAGAACAAAAAGTCTGCTTTGACGGTCACTACAAATAACTTGACCAGCTAAAACTGTGCAGATTTGGTTGAATAGAGATGTGAGACCTGTTTTTTTTTGCGCTGTGTGACAGTTATAGGTTTAATCACAGAATGACACTTCTATCAGCACGCTAGCGTGTGTCTTAGGTTTTTCTGAATGATACTATCAATAACTTCAATGTAAGATTTTCTTTTTGGGATAGATTTCAAGTAGGCCTGAAATACCACAAACTAGTTATTTTCAGAATGGCAAATTTGGGAATGCTTTTTCAACCCAGAACAAAAAGTCTGCTTTGACGGTCACTACAAATAACTTGACCAGCTAAAACTGTGCAGATTTGGTTGAATAGAGATGTGAGACCTGTTTTTTTTTGCGCTGTGTGACAGTTATAGGTTTAATCACAGAATGACACTTCTAGCAGCACGCTAGCGTGTGTCTTAGGTTTTTCTGAATGATACTATCAATAACTTTAATGGAAGATTTTCTTTTTGGGATAGATTTCAAGTAGGCCTGAAATACCACAAACTAGTTATTTTCAGAATGGCAAATTTGGGAATGCTTTTTCAACCCAGAACAAAAAGTCTGCTTTGACGGTCACTACAAATAACTTGACCAGCTAAAACTGTGCAGATTTGGTTGAATAGAGATGTGAGACCTGTTTTTTTTTGCGCTGTGTGACAGTTATAGGTTTAATCACAGAATGACACTTCTATCAGCACGCTAGCGTGTGTCTTAGGTTTTTCTGAATGATACTATCAATAACTTCAATGTAAGATTTTCTTTTTGGGATAGATTTCAAGTAGGCCTGAAATACCACAAACTAGTTATTTTCAGAATGGCAAATTTGGGAATGCTTTTTCAACCCAGAACAAAAAGTCTGCTTTGACGGTCACTACAAATAACTTGACCAGCTAAAACTGTGCAGATTTGGTTGAATAGAGATGTGAGACCTGTTTTTTTTTGCGCTGTGTGACAGTTATAGGTTTAATCACAGAATGACACTTCTATCAGCACGCTAGCGTGTGTCTTAGGTTTTTCTGAATGATACTATCAACAACTTCAATGGAAGATTTTCTTTTTGGGATAGATTTCAAGTAGGCCTGAAATACCACAAACTAGTTATTTTCAGAATGGCAAATTTGGGAATGCTTTTTCAACCCAGAACAAAAAGTCTGCTTTGACGGTCACTACAAATAACTTGACCAGCTAAAACTGTGCAGATTTGGTTGAATAGAAATGTCAGGTCTATTTTTTAGGCGCTGGGTGACAGGCTCAACTTGCCCCTGATGTAATATATGGCCAAAAAATAACCAGACTGTTGATGGTTAAATGCACTTGGGTGAAACAGGCTCAGCCTGCAGCTGATGTAGTATATGGCCAAAAAATAACCAGACTGTTGATGGTTAAATGCACTTCGGAGACACAGGCTCAGCCTACAGCTGATGTAGGATATAGCACAAAATAACCACACTATCGATGGTTAAATACACTTGGTGATAGCTCGTGCTGGCGCACCACAAGTCACAAAATGGCCGCCGATCACCCCAGAAAAAAAGTGATCTAAAAACGCTCTGGGCAGCCTCAAAAAAGTGAGCAAGTCAATAATAGCACTTCAATGATCCACAGCTGCAGATCGATCACAGAATGAAGTCTTTTGGAGGAGTTAATCTGCCTAATCTCGCCCTAACGTCGCAGCTGCAACCTCTCCCTATACTGATCATAGCAGAGTGACGTGAGGCGCTACGTGACTCCAGCTTAAATAGAGGCTGGGTCACATGGTGCACTGGCCAATCACAGCCATGCCAATAGTAGGCATGGCTGTGATTGCCTCTTGGGCCAAGTAGTATGACGCTTGTTGATTGGCTGCTTTGCAGCCTTTCAAAAAGCGCCAAGAAAGCGCTGAACACCGAACCCGGACTTTTACGAAAATGTTCGGGTTCGGGTCCGTGTCACGGACACCCCAAAATTCGGTACGAACCTGAACTATACAGTTCGGGTTCGCTCATCCCTACTGCCCAGTAGTCCAGGGGATCTTCGATGTCGGGTAGCAGAGTGCACTCCAAGTATGCCACAACCTGCTAGTTCAGGTTCTGCTCAAATCTAGCTGCTTCTGCTGGAGAGTAGTTTCTTCAGTAGGCGGGTGAAGAAAACTGCTTGAGGATGGGCAATGGCACACATAGGCAGCATAGTAAGTCTGACTATATAGGAAGTCTCAATAGTAGTTCAGTTTGTCCTCAGTAGTCATCTCTCTGGCGAATGGTGACAACTCAGCTGTCACTACGCAAGCAAGTGAGCATGCATCAGGCCATTTGTGCAAGTGACTGGGAGAGACTCCCTGCCTCCATCTCCACTGCATACTGCCATGGTGTGCCTGGGTCCTCTACCTCATCTTCCTCATCACCCTGTAGCTCCTCTGGCAGATCCTGCTCCTCCTCTCCTGTGACCTGTGTAGAAAAACCACCCATTTCTCTACACATTGCTTGTGCTCCTCCTCCTTCTTCTCCTCCTCTAGTTCAGCCCCCATAGGGCTCATGTGGCCTTGAGATGTAGTTACCATGTCTCCTGTCCCCTGGCCAGCCAGATTTAGCAGCATCTGTTCCAGGAAATGAATCAGTGGAATGACGTTGCTCATCCCGTTGTCCTGGCGACTGACAAATAACGTGGCCTCATCAAATGGCCTGAGCAAATGGCAGGTGTCACACTTGAGCTGCTACTGGCTAACATCGAAGTTACACAGTGGAGTACCTCTGTCCGCCTGTATCATCAAGAAATCGTTTATTGCCTTTCTCTATTCATATAATCGGTCCAACATATGGAGGGTGGAATTCCAACGAGTTGAAACGTCGCATATAAGCCTATGTTGGGGGATGCTGTTCTGCCGCTGCAGCTCAAGTAGGGTGTGCTTTGCGGTGTATGTGGCTGAAGTGCATGCAAAGTTTCCTGGCCATTTTCAGGATGTCTTGCAGATGGGCGGAAAAAACTTCAGGAACCACTTTACAATCAGATTGAAAACGTGTGCCATGCAGGGCGTATGGCTCAGCCCTCCTCGGCGCAGCGCTGACACCATGTTCTTCCTGTTGTCGGTCACCGTGGTTAAGATTTTGAGTTGTCAAGGAGAAAGTCAGGATTCGATTTCTTGATACATGCATACTGTTATCTCTTGGCAATCGCTTCGGTGATCGATTGCTGATGGAATGACTGATGAGGAGTAGGAGGAGCAGGAGCATCAGGACCAGCAGATGATGGGAAGGACAGACAGCTTCCTTCAGCTGAGGTGGTGGAGCCTTGACTACATGAAATCGGGTGCGTGCCTCTGGGTGATGCAGCGGTTGCTGCGGCAGGCTGGACCACCACATCGGAGCCACGGTTCTCCTAGGCCACTTTATGGTGACGCTGCATGTGTTGACGCAGGGCAGTGCTGCCAACATTGGCACTCTGCCCAGGCTTCAACTTCTGCCTACAAATTCAGCAAATAGCCATGTTCACAATAAAGTCTTTTCTAACACTATCTCTAGCGCCCACTGATGTCTCTCCCTGCACTAAGCACACTGGAAAATGACAGAATCCAAAATGGCTGAGGGTATTTACTTAGCTGTGACATTGTCTGCATGGCATTGTGGGTGATCCCGCCTTCCCAGAGTTCCTTTCTCCATGTCCTAACATGTTCAGCAGCCATTTTAGGAAAAAATGTGATTCGTTACCTAGAAGTGTGAGGAAATTCGGATTCGGTGCGAATCTAATTCCACTTCGTCAACTTTGATTCGCTCATCTCTACCCCTGACCATTTTCTCACATGGGGCTCAGGTAATTATGATGGTGACCTTGGTTCTGATAAATTTTACATCGGGTCCCAGCCAGGAGCACAGTAACTTCTTTGATAAAACTATAATTGATAAGATGAGAATATACAGCCCAGTATTGTTATCTCTAAGCCCTCCAAGTCACATGAAAACAAGGTCACCATTCTGTCAGCGAAACATTACATTTAGGCTGTTCAAGCTGAATGGGACAGGCTGTTATCACAGTGATCTGCACAGGATAAATGTCCACTCATTTCAAGAAACACAAGCCTGTTCTATGATGAAAAGAATTGCATGAGCTTGACCCAAGCAACCCAGCCTGCTATTCCAGCTCACGCCATATAAAATTATGATGGTCTCGTATCACTCTTTTACTCAGCAAGACAGCTGGACGTGAGGAGCATGCATGGTGTCCAAAATGATCCACAACAGCAGTGGGGAGAGCAATCTAGAGGAAGAAGAAAGGGAAAAGGCTTATCTGATATGTGTCTTCATGAATATTGCTATAACTGGATATGGTAATACATTATACCGTGTCTAGTTCTTTGTTAGTAGGTGTGAACCTAGGAGACAGCTTAAGTGGCTTAGGGGACCACATATGGTAAGAAGGTACCAGTATTATAAATGGCATGCGGTAGGTACAGGGCCCTGTTACTGAAATTGCTTTGAGATGCTTTATTGTGGAGCTACAGTGTCTTGCAAAAGTATTCACCCCCCTTGACTTTTTTTTTCTGTTTTAGTGCCTCTAAACCTGGAATGAACATGGATTCTTTGAGGATTTGCATCATTTAATTTACAGAACATGCAAACAACTTTGAAGATTATTATTATTATTATTTTAATTGTGAAGCAAACAACAAATAGAACAAAATAATAGAAAAAGTCAATGTGCATAACTATTCACCCCCTAAAGTCAACACTTTGTAGAACCACCTTTTGCAGCAATCAGAGCTCCAAGTCACTTTGGATAAGTCTCTATGAGCTTACCACATCTTACCACTGGGATTTTGCTATTCCTCCTTGCAAAACTGCTCCAGCTCCTTCAAGTTGGAGGGTTTGCACTTGTGAACAGCAATCTTTAAGTCTGACCACAGATTTTCTATTGGATTGAGATCTGGGCTTTGACTAGGCCATTGCAACACATTTACAACACACATTTCCCTTTAAACCACTTAAAGGGGTTATCCGACTTAAATAAATCTATTCTAATTGCATTTATTGTAGACCAGTGAAAGATTCTTAAAATCACTTTCATTACCTATCTATCACTGTTTGGCCAGTTCAGTTCAGGGTCATGTTACACCTGACGTCAGTAGCCCTGCTCTGCTGGTGACGTCTCGTTTACAAGCTTTTCCCTGCTTGAGGGAGTGTCCAGGCTCTGTAAACGAGACGTCAGAGCCTCTGGTGCCCTTCCCCCTCCCCCCTCCAGCTCTCCTCACACTGCCCGGCTCTGCTCTGCTGGTGACGTTTCGTTTACAAGCTTCTCCCTGCTTGAGGGAGTGTCCAGGCTCTGTAAACGAAACGTCAGAGCCTCTGGTGCCCTTCCCCCTCCAGCTCTTGTCACTGCCTCGGCTCTGGTATGCGATCGCTTATGCTGAGGTGATCTCTTCTCCAGCAGCACAGGGTATGTTTGTCCCTCCTGCATTCACTGGGGCTAGAGGTGGCAGTTTGTAAACGTTCCCCTCTGCATCTGGGGATCGTTATTACAGCCCTGGGTCGTCCCCGTACCCCCCACACTAGTACACATTGAACACCCCCTGGGAAATATAAATAAATAATTGGCCATCATTATTATCATCATCATTATTCAGCTATATAAAATCCTTATCTGCCACCAATATATGGATTTATCTAAGCAATATCCATATTGAATATATATTTGAATAATATAGATATTGCTTAGATACAGATAATGCTAATGATATTTTCACACTAGCGGCAGGACGTATCTGACAGGCTGTTCACCCTGTCGGATCCGCCCTGCCGCTATTTGACGATGCCGCTGGACGGATCCGTTATTGCAATGCATTTATAGACGGATCCGCACCTGGATCCGTCTACAAATGCTGTCACTTGTCACACTGATCGGCGGATCCAGCAGGCACGCAGCTCTGACGACGGAGCTGCCTTGCGGATCTGGCGTTGCAAAACAACTGAAGGACGGATCCGCCCTTCCGGTCTGCGCATGCGCAGAACATGAAAACTGTGAAAAAGACTGCAAGAGGGATCCGTCCATCGACAGGACAAGCGGATAGACGGATCCGTTATTGCAATGCATTTCTAGACGGATCCGCACCTGGATCCGTCTACAAATGCTGTCACTTGTCACACTGATCGGCGGATCCAGCAGGCACGCAGCTCTGACGACGGAGCTGCCTTGCGGATCTGGCGTTGCAAAACAACTGAAGGACGGATCCGCCCTTCCGGTCTGCGCATGCGCAGAACATGAAAACTGTGAAAAAGACTGCAAGAGGGATCCGTCCATCGACAGGACAAGCGGATAGACGGATCCGTTATTGCAATGCATTTCTAGACGGATCCGCACCTGGATCCGTCTACAAATGCTGTCACTTGTCACACTGATCGGCGGATCCAGCAGGCACGCAGCTCCGACGACGGAGCTGCCTTGCGGATCCGGCGTTGCAAAACAACTGAAGGACGGATCCGCCCTTCCGGTCTGCGCATACGCAGAACATAAAAAATGTGAAAAAGACTGACAGAGGGATCCGTCCATCCACATGACAAGCGGATAGACGGATCCGTCCTTCCGGTCTACGCATGCACAGAACATGAAAACTGTGAAAAAGACTGAAAGAGGGATCCGTCCATCCGCATGACAAGCGGATAGACGGATCCGTTATTGCAATGCATTTCTAGACGGATCCGCACCTGGATCCGTCTACAAATGCTGTCAGTTGTCACACTGATTGGCGGATCCGGCGGGCAGCTCCGACGATGGAACTGCCTGCCGGATCACACTAACGCTAGTGTGAAAGTACCATAAAAAGTCGAAAATCCAGGACTTTTAGTCAAGTGGCCGCTCGCTGTGCACTGCTGTGCTGCGCCATAGCTCCACCACCGTCCCCTTTATAGTCAATGGGGACAGAGCGGCAGTCCAGCGGCACGGCAAAATAGCGGCTGGCCGGATCCGACAGGGTGAACAGCCTGTTGGATGGATCCTGCCTCTAGTGTGAAAGTAGCCTTAGGCTCCATTCACACATCCGCAAATGGGTCCACATTTGTTCTGCAATTTTGCGGAACGGGTGCGGACCCATTCATTTTCTATGGTGACGGAATTTAGAATTAGTGCAAATACGTCCTCCTTGATATACTGTAATAACAAAGAAAATTTTTAGACTAGAAACAAAACCAAACATGAAAGAAATGTATGTAAAATAACATAACTTACACTGTGCAGCTGCAATGTGACAGGGAGGTCTTCTGCCCTGTGTGTGTATTTTTTTTTTTTTTTTTGCAAAGTGCAGAGCAGGGTGAGGGAAAGGTCAGGTTGTTCACGCCCAGAAATATTCATGAGGGAGAGCTCAGGCTTTGTTATACGCCCCCTCACCTTGTACTGCAGCATGTAAACAAAGCAATGACAGGACCATGAAAAGGTGCAAATATGGGTTTTAAACTTGATGAAATCAAGCTTAACCAAAATATATGTATATCCTGATGGATTTTAAGTGTTTTTTTTTTTTTTTTTTATTAACTCGGATAACCCCTTTAAGTGTTGCTTGAGCAGTGTGTTTGGGGTCATTCCTAGCCTCAAATCAAGCACAGAGTGGTACAAGTTTTGCTCAAGAATATTCCTGTATTTAGCACCATCCATCTTTCCCTCAACTCTGACTAGTTTCCCAGTCCCAGCTGCTGAAAAACATGGTGTTCTTTAGGTGATGTCATGTGTTGGGTTTGCCCCACACATTGCCTTTTCTTTAATGGCAGAAAAGTTTAATTTTAGTCTCATCATACCAGAGCACCTTCCTCCATACATTTTCGGAGTCTTCCAGATGCCTGTTCGCAAACTCACAATATGCCTTTTTGTTTTTAGCTGAAATTAATTACTTTCTTCGGGCCACTCTGCCATAAAGCCCAACTCTATGGAGCATACGGCTTATTGTCGTCCTATGTACAGATACTCCAGACTCTGCTGTGGAACTCTGCAGCTCCTCTAGAATTACTTTAGGTCTCTGTGCTGCCTCTCTGATTAATGCCCTCCTTGCCCGGTCCGTGAGTTTTGGTGGGCGGCCGTCTCTTGGCAGGTTTGCTGTTGTGCCATGTTCTTTCCATTTGGTTATGATAGATTTGATCATGCTCCTGGAGATCATCTAAGATTTGGATATTTTTTTATAACCTAACCCTGACTTGTACTTCTCAAAAACATTGTCCCTTACTTGTTTGGAGAGTTCCTTGGTCTTCATGGCAGTGTTTGGTTAGTGATGCCTCTTGCTTTGGTGTTGCAGCATATGGGGCCTTTCAAAAAAGGTGTGCATACGTAATGACAGATCACGTTGCACTTAGATTGCACACAGGTGGACATAATTTCACTAATGATGTGACTTCTGAAGGAAATTGGTTGCACGAGAGCTTTTTATGGGCTTTCTAACAAAGGGGGTGAATACATACATACGCACATGCCAATTTTCTGTTTTCTATTTCTAAACAATAGTTTTATTTATATATTTTTCTCATTTCACTTCACCAACTTAGACTATTGTGTTCTAAACCATTATATAAAATTCAGATTAACAAAACATTGAACTTAAGGCTGTAATGTAACAAAACACGAGTCAAGGGGGTGAATACTTTTGCAAGGCACTGTATTTCCTTCTTCTGGTAGGCAGATTATCAAGGATGTTGCTAGGGTCTTAAAAGTTTAGTGGCACAAGAGCCAAGTCTTATCTTTTTTACCTCCCATAAAAAATAGAAGTTTAAAAGTGTATATCCAGCTCACCCTCCAGGATACAGCTGCTGAATTCTTTGATAATATATTTCAAAAAATCAGTCACCAACCAATGATCAGATACCAATACTGTTCAGTAAAAAAGAAAACCCAGTGCAGTTATAAAAAGTTAACTCCCAGGAGATGTATTTAGCAATCATCCACTTTTCCTTTACTTCTTCATGTTTCCAGACCACCATGAAAACACAACCGGGACAGCATGAGTAGAAGACAAAATAATCCGAGTGGATAGTTGCACAAAAGCTGAAACAATTGGGTGTTATATCAGAGTTGTTGATAAGGTTGTTGTAGGTAATTAACCATTATTCACAGGTCCCCTGCCGCTACTAATACACCCTCAATGTTCATGAACTGTCCTGGAGGCAGTCTCCTCATTTGGCAGGTCATGTTAGACATCCCCCTCGAATACCTGGGCAGTCTTGGAGGAGGTTAGGAGCACAATTAAGAAGGCAGCTGAGAACCAGCTACAGAAGTCAGGTAGGGTGAGACACCACACAGACCAGACACTGCAGACAGCTTCTAGGTCCTGAATTGCTGTTTCAGTTCAGCAGAATGCCATGCTGTGAAGTGCTTTGAATGCCTGGAATAGTTGTCTCTCCCTCTCTCTCTCTCGGCAAAAATTCTCCCAAATCGAATCACCTAAATTCATATCATATAGAATCCAAATTTTTAAAGAAAGTTTAGTGGAGTTTTCATTCTATGGAATCAATTTGCTCATCTATAGTGTCAACACATCCCTGCTATACCTTGTAATTGGCTGCAGTGGTAACATGTCATGTGAACACATCAGCACTACTGTTGGGCTCGAATATCGAATATTATTCGCGAATATCGGCACTTCGAGAATTTGCGAAAATTTAGAATATAGTGATATATATTCATAATTTCGAATAATCGAGATTTTTTTTTTGAACAGTAACCTCCCTTCTTGCTTGTGGGCCAATGAGAAGGCTGCAATGTTTTTTTCTGATCTTAGCAACATCCCTAGCAACCAATAGGACAGTTGCCTACCCCTTTCTATATAAGACCCTCCCCAGCAGCACTTGTATGCAGTATTTTGCGGATCTGAGAGAGAGAGAGCAGTGTTATTGCTGTGATGTGTGCTTTCCTGTGTCATCACATTAGATAGTTAGTTAGTTAGCTTATATATATATAATACAGATAGTTGGTGGGAGATAGTCAGTGTAGGTTAGATCGTGATATAGTGTAGCTGATTCTGCTGGTTCTGCTGTCCATACGTACATGCTACAGACATAGTGCTGTGATGTCACAAGTTCACAACAATACTTAGTGCACCAATCACTAATAAGTAGTCAGACCTATTAAAATGTGAAATTGCACTTATTGTGCCAAAATATTCGCATCATTGGTGCCGATTTCGCAGTTGCGAATATATTGGAGCACTCTATCTGCATATAAAACTATTGTAATGTTCTGCCGTGCCAACCATTTTCTCCAGTCTCAGGAAAATTCTAGCAGCTTGAAAAATGTAGCTATAGTGACCCACGCCTGTATTTCGAGCGCATTACACGAATATTGCATTGCCAATTTTTTGCGATTAAGAAAATAATCTCGAATATATAACGAATATTCTACCAAATATTAGCAAAATATTGCAAATTTGAATATTACCCGTGACGCTCATCACTAATCAGCAAAAGATTGTAGGAAACATTCAGACTCTTTTTACAGGGAGTGCAGAATTATTAGGCAAGTTGTATTTTTGAGGATTAATTTTATTATTGAACAACAACCATGTTCTCAATGAACCCAAAAAACTCATTAATATCAAAGCTGAATATTTTTGGAAGTAGTTTTTAGTTTGTTTTTAGTTTTAGCTATTTTAGGGGGATATCTGTGTGTGCAGGTGACTATTACTGTCCATAATTATTAGGCAACTTAACAAAAAACAAATATATACCCATTTCAATTATTTATTTTTACCAGTGAAACCAATATAACATCTCAACATTCACAAATATACATTTCTGAGATTCAAAAACAAAACAAAAACAAATCAGTGACCAATATAGCCACCTTTCTTTGCAAGGACACTCAAAAGCCTGCCATCCATGGATTCTGTCAGTGTTTTGATCTGTTCACCATCAACATTGCGTGCAGCAGCAACCACAGCCTCCCAGACACTGTTCAGAGAGGTGTACTGTTTTCCCTACTTGTAAATCTCACATTTGATGATGGACCACAGGTTCTCAATGGGGTTCAGATCAGGTGAACAAGGAGGCACCCTTTCTTGCCAGCCACGCTGTGGAGTACTTGGACGCGTGTGATGGAGCATTGTCCTGCATGAAAATCATGTTTTTCTTGAAGGATGCAGACTTCTTCCTGTACCACTGCTTGAAGAAGGTGTCTTCCAGAAACTGGCAGTAGGACTGGGAGTTGAGCTTGACTCCATCCTCAACCCGAAAAGGCCCCACAAGCTCATCTTTGATGAGACCAGCCCAAACCAGTACTCCACCTCCACCTTGCTGGCGTCTGAGTCGGACTGGAGCTCTCTGCCCTTTACCAATCCAGCCACGGGCCCATCCATCTGGCCCATCAAGACTCACTCTCATTTCATCAGTCCATAAAACCTTAGAAAAATCAGTCTAGAGATATTTCTTGGTCCAGTCTTGACGTTTCAGCTTGTGTGTCTTGTTCAGTGGTGGTCGTCTTTCAGCCTTTCTTACCTTGGCCATGTCTCTGAGTATTGCACACCTTGTGCTTTTGGGCACTCCAGTGATGTTGCAGCTCTGAAATATGGCCAAACTGGTGGCAAATGGCATCTTGGCAGCTGCACGCTTGACTTTTCTCAGTTCATGGGCAGTTATTTTGCGCCTTGGTTTTTCCACACGCTTCTTGCGACCCTGTTGACTATTTTGAATGAAACGCTTGATTGTTCGATGATCACGCTTCAGAAGCTTTGCAATTTTAAGAGTGCTGCATCCCTCTGCAAGATATCTCACTATTTTTGACTTTTCTGAGCCTGTCAAGTCCTTCTTTTGACCCATTTTGCCAAAGGAAAGGAAGTTGCCTAATAATTATGCACACCTAATATAGGGTGTTGATGTCATTAGACCACACCCCTTCTCATTACAGAGATGCACATCACCTAATATGCTTAATTGGTAGTAGGCTTTCGAGCCCATACAGCTTGGAGTAAGACAACATGCATAAAGAGGATGATGTGGTCAAAATACTAATTTGCCTAATAATTCTGCACGCAGTGTATACCATAGTTAGCTGTTTTTGAAAACATTTAATGTAGTTGCTCAACTGCTTTAACTGGTGTTTGCTCAATTTCTACATGTCTTGTACTGATATATTCTTATGGGGCTTTCACCAAAATATGAAACCATATATATTTTTATTGTATATGGTGTCTTTATTAGAGAAGGGTGTATTTCTTGAGTAATTCGTTTCAGGTGTGATTCAATTGACTTTGATTTTGGTCTAAAGCAATTCAACCCGAATCAAAAGTGCTCAGATGGACTGCCAGTCTCTCTCATGACATAAAAATTTAGGTTTGTTGATATCAGAAATTGTAGAAAAATTTTGGTCAAATTTCAGAATTTTAGAATAAATTCACTTATCTCTACTCATCATATATAATTGTGTGCTTAGTTGTTAATGTAATTTAAAAATTTTTGACATAATCTTTTTGGACATTGTGGCAATGTGAACATTGAGGTGGTGTTTCCCCAGGGATCCTATTTAATCCTGCTACTGGATCTTGGGTGTGTCTCACTCTGGAGAGTGTGCAGACAGAGGCCTGGTGAGGCTCTGTCAGTGTGGTCTCAGCTAGGCAAGGCTGAGGGGACACGAGGCTAGGCAATAGCCTGGACTTTGGGGGACTTGCACACAGAAGGCTGTGTGGTCTGAGCCGGGAGGGCTGAGACCACTATCCCACAAGAGACACTGGTGTGGGAGCAGCCTGGAGGCTGCTGGAGGTTGGGCTGGGAAAGCCGCATCTCATCACGGGTGTGAACTGTGGTACGCTTTAGGTGAGTCAGGGAAACCTATGTGTTTAGATAGGGCCCAGACGGGCAAGGTATTTTATTTTGGCTTTGTGTGTTTTTCTTTATGCCGTGTGCCACAATAAAGCACAGTTTGGCCCCTAAATCCTGGTGTCTGTGAAGAAGTGTATGATTGCAACCACCGGAAAAGAGCTAATCCCCAACAATTGGTGTCGGATGTGGGCACATGTCCGTGCTGAAAAGTAAAAAAACAACGTGGTTGCTAGGGACAACGACCTCACTGAAAGGAGCAGGTGCTGCTCATGCTGTTCTGGACACTTTTTGCTGGCTTGCAAAGGAGTTACTGTGCAGTGAATTAAAGGGCCAGTAGCCCAGCAAAAGTGGACTCGCTGCTGAAAGTTTTTCCTGCTACGAGACTGTTTGTTGCCATGGGTCTCGAGGAAGAATACGTCCGACGGACGTGGGAGATTAAACGGCAGGAAAAACTGGTAAAACAGATGGGTTGTACCCCACGTGAGTTGGCGAAATTTGATGCTGAGCGAGAGGCTCTGGAGGCGCAGCTGCAGCTAGCCCTGAATAGAGGGTCCTGAACGCTGTATGGACCCTGCACAAAGTTCCCAGAGGTTGGCAGTATGCTGGGAACGCCGGAGAAAAAGCAAAGATATGCCGTTGCCAAGGGCAACCGTCGGGAAGAAAAGGAGGTGGAGAGTGGTGCAGCTCTCAGGAGATCCTATGTTTCCTGCACGTGTGCGCAAAGTCCTAAAGGGTGCGGATGGAGTGACTGTCTGGATAAAGGCTGGAATCAAGGCCAAGGCGTTTCCCGTGGCAACTACTGTATTAAGGAGAAGGGTGATGACCGTGCTGGAGATATTCCTGGACTCCCCTCATCTCCCGTGAGTGCCGAATCCGTGACGACAATCGGTAAGATCGTTCCGATTATCCCATGTGTAACAGACCCAATGACATTGAGCAGGCGGCAGTTGCTACCCGCTGGGCCGATGGGTGATATGTCACGGAGGCTAGAAACTGTCTCAAAAGTGTGTGACTATATGGAAAGTAATATAATGCTAAGTGTACGGGACAGTCATGCAGTTAATAAGAATTGTCCGATGATTCTCTCTAAGTGTGAGACTACCGTGAGAACTGGGACTTATGGACTTGCTGGTAGAACTACGCTCATGCATGAGGGACTGTTGGGACATGATTTCCCGTTGTTCCGTGACTTGTGGGGCAAGGTAGACACTTCTGCAGATAGTGACGAAACTCCTGCAGAACCTGTACTTGCCCATGTAAATAAAGGTCTAAGAGAGCTGCACATTGACTGCCATGGGGAAAGAATATTGCCTATTGAAAACAATGGTGCTGATAAGAAACATGTGAATGATGCAGAAGTGCAGATAAATGTTGTGAGCACCGAGTGGAGCAATCCTACTCTGGTAAACGTGCAAGAAAGGGTAGCAGTCCTAGAGGGAGTATCACACGTACCAGAGGTGGACATGCAGTCTCCACAGTGTTTTATGGTCAATAAAGTAATGTCCCAGGTAGGGATTAACTCGTCAGTGCCTCTAGAAGTCCGTGTTAATCATGACACCAGTGACATAGGCGATATATGCGCTGTGACCATTAGCAACTCCGAGAAGGAAGCTACCAAGTCAAAGTATCGCAAAATTCAGGTGGTCACTAGTAGCGACCAGACGACAGTTATACATGACGTGACGAGAGCTGAGTGGGGAGATGGCAGCCTAGTGTCTGAGACCCATACCCAGGCAGGGGTAGATGACCTGACACGTCAGTACAGCTGCAATCCTGAAGATTTTTCTCTCTCCACACAGTCTCTAGATATGATAGAGAAGGGACTAGATGTCTTCACAGAGTCACCGAAGAAGACTGCAGTAGATACAAACAAAGTGCTTAAAGAGACCCTGCGTGAAACCCCCACAGGTGATAATGGTGATACTCCTACATCGGCTGCAGCAGAGCCAAGTGAAGAGCATCTGGAACAGGAGACCCTCTCCTCGGCTCGATCCCTTGAAGAAGCGCTTGAGGAGCGAGATGAATGTGAGAGGCTGAACAGACAACTCAGAGCAGGGATGGAAGATCTCATGAGCTCAAAGGATGATGTCAGGAAGAACGTCTATGAGTTGAAGAAGTCTAAGCCAGAGCCTGTTAAGAATGGGTCTGGAGATGGTGGCGCCGTGGTGCCGACCGAGGCGGAGAAGACGGAAGATCTTTCTGCTCACCCAGCTGATGTGAATGCAGAGGCCAAGAGACTCGTGGCAATAAGTAGCCAGGACCTGGTCATGAAAGATGTTCTCTCTGCCATCAGTGCCTTACAGAAAGCCAGCGGTCTGCTGGAGAAGGCAACGGAAGGAAGGAAACGAGTCTGGTGAAGATCCTGATGTCCCCAGTGCCTCCAACCTTGATGAGAAGGAGGAGGAGGAGTTAAGAAGGCATGGATATGAGGCCAAGTCCGTGAATGATAAAAAGGATAATAAAGTAAGTGGAGACTCCAAAGAAATAGAGGCCAAAGAAGCTAAGGCAGAGGTCTTGAAATGGGAGAAATCCTTGGATGTTCCAGAGATCAAGGGTAAAGCCGAAGTGGGGAGAGGCAGTGAAGAGGCAGAAGACCCTGAAACTGAGGCACCATCTGAGAAAACCACTGCTGGAAAAGAAGTGAGCGGGGGCAAGCCAGCTCTGCTGATCGAGCTTCGCAAAGACAAGAAGAAAAGGCCTAAGCGTCTGCAAGAGCCAGCGAAGTCAAACAGAGAGTCTGTCGTTTGCATAAAAATATATTCTGAAGGGAGTTCCAGAAGCCGAGATCGAAATTCTAAGAGTAAAGGAAAAAGAAATGTACGATCTGCTGTTAAAATAAAGAGACAAAAAGAGGCGAGTCATAAGAAGCGTGCTCAGCTGAAGCAGCTGTGTAAGTCAAAGAGAGAGAAAGATAAAAAAATAGAAAGAGAGGGTCTGCCTCTCACATGGACATGGGAACATTGTAGACAATGTCTCTTGGGCAAGATGTCAGTTTGGGTAACAAACCAAGCATTGATGGTATGGGTCTGGCAAAATAAAGGGAAGCCTCTGACGCTGACCACATCTTCCAGAGGGAAGGTTGAGCCAGGCGATGGCAAGAAAATGTGGATGCCCTGTCATGAGCATCCAGTTAGTACATGTGTTCACCCCCACAGGTTTGAACAGAGGGGGGGGGGGGGGGGGGCGATATGTGGCAATGTGAACATTGAGGTGGTGTTTCCCCAGGTTCCAGTCCAGGACTTAGGGCATGCTCATGTCCAGGGATCCTATTTAATCCTGCTACTGGATCTTGGGTGTGTCTCACTCTGGAGAGTGTGCAGACAGAGGCCTGGAGAGGCTCTGTCAGCTGTGGTCTCAGCTAGGCAAGGCTGAGGGGACACGAGGCTAGGCAATAGCCTGGACTTTGGGAGACTTGCACACAGAAGGCTGTGTGGTCTGAGCCGGGAGGGCTGAGACCACTATCCCACAAGAGACACTGGTGTGGGAGGAGCCTGGAGGCTGCTGGAGGTTGGGCTGGGAAAGCCGCATCTCATCACGGGTGTGAACTGTGGTACGCTTTAGGTGAGTCAGGGAAACCTATGTGTTTAGATAGGGCCCAGACGGGCAAGGTATTTTATTTTGGCTTTGTGTGTTTTTCTTTATGCCGTGTGCCACAATAAAGCACAGTTTGGCCCCTAAATCCTGGTGTCTGTAGAAGTGTATGATTGCAACCACCGGAAAAGAGCTAATCCCCCACAACATCCATTAATGCGCCCCCTGTTCATTTATATATGGGTGGTACCCAACTGTCATAAATGTAAAAGGGGACAATACTGTCATAAACTGTTCCTTAGAACTTACACGAAAGTGATTATACTCCTTCGAATACTTGCAACAACTGGTGGAATAGCAGACATAAGTGAGGATTTTTTTTAGGTGGCATTGAAAGATGGTCTAGGGTCCCTGCAGCATTGACTTCAAATTAACAGTTGCGAAACAAGGAACCCATAAACTGAACTTACACTGGGGCCACTGCGGTATTGCTAGATGTGTCCTTTCTTACCTTTCCTGTTGACACACCATATCCTGATACCATTTTGAGATGCTCTGTCATGAGATATCTATTGTGTTTGGATTTGTTTTATGAGAAACTAGAGTCCTTAAAGGGGTTGACTCATCTCTGACGATGACGGCATATCACTAGGAGATGTTGTCATGGTCCGATTGGTGCTATCTTAAGAACAGACCCCAGGAAGCAAAGGAGATCGAACTGTGTTCCCCATTCATTTCTAAGGGAGTTCCAAAAATAGGGTTATAAGAGATAGGTGAGGGTCCTACCTATCTGTCATGCATGGCCATCAACCCTCTCACTTCTATAGGACTGTCAGAAATAGCGAGCCAGTGCTTGGCTATTTTTGGCAGTTCCATAAAAATGAATGGAGGGAGGCTGGACATGAGCGGCTGCTCTCCGATCACTTCGGGGGTCCCATCTGACAATGTCAAAGATGAGACAACCATTTTAGCCAATGGAGCTAAGGTAAGAATGGTTATATCTGTCAAATATATGGAAAAATAGAGGCGGTGCGGAGAGGAAGAGGAAAGAGGAGCCCTTCGCACACGTTAAAAGAAAGAAAAAACACGTACTCGGCGCCAAATCCCTTAGTCACTATTCATGATAAGGATTATATTTAGTTCTTTTTTATATGTATGAAATAGAAAGACCTTCACCTGGGTCTAGTAAAAGAGTTTAAGAAAACAACACACCCTCTAGTGGTGATGTTTACAAGTGAAAAGTGTAAAATCAAATGCACCCACTTCACAGGGGGGGGTAGTCACTAGGATAAACTCAAGACACCTAGGACTATTTTCCCCCCCGGCCAGGATCGCATGTAGAAGTATAAATAATTGAACGCCGCCTACACAAGTGGCTTCTGGTCAATCATTTTAATAATACGTGGCTCAACGCATTTCGAGGGTCTGAAGCCCTCTTCTTCAGGAGGAATAAAGGAATTTAGTTACAACAGAGAGAAAAAAACACACAAATGCTAAATGAATAGATAAATAAAAATTTAGCATAACTATACTAAATTATATGTCTAAATATATATATATATATATACACACATACACACATGTCTATACGTACATGTGTGTGTATATATATATATATATATATGAGTCTGACATATAATTTAGTATAGTTATGCTACATTTTTATTTATCTATTCATTTAGCATTTGTGTGTTTTTTTTCTCTGTTGTAACTAAATTCCTTTATTCCTCCTGAAGAAGAGGGCTTCAGACCCTCGAAATGCGTTGAGCCACGTATGTACCGTAATCCTCTTTTTTTTGTATATTTCTAAATATATGGAAAACATGCTATGAATTGAGCCAGGGGCGTAGCTATAGTGAAAGTAAGGGAAGCGGCTGCTACGGGGCCAGAACTCAGAAGAGGTCCACCCAGGAGGAGGACTGAAAGATTTTATTGTCAGAGCCCCCTCAACAGTATTATACAAAGACATTATACTGTATATATTGACAGTATGCATTTGAATATCTACAGATATAACCACTCACCATATACGTGTAGGAAACAAAGTGAGGGTTTCATGGGAGGAGGGAATTGCTGGGGGCTGGGGGCTGTTCAAAAGTTTCTTGTGGGGCCCAGTCAGTTCTAGTTATGCCACTGAATTGATCCTAATACTCAGAAACTGCACATAATAGACTCCGCCCTGAAGCTATAATTGATGTATGTTAATAGCACAAAAAGCATTTACAATGTTGAGTTTGATTCATTTCAATAGAGAGCTGAAATACATAAACAAACAATTATTATTATTATTATTTTTTATTTTTTGTGAAGTTATTGACCAAGCGCATAGTCCTCTCCACTTGACAAATTTTATGTAAACATGTAAGATTACTAGGCTTTGCTGTCTTATAATAACCATTTATATTTAATTTTCTTTCTAAATCCGGGTCTGCTCCTCATCAGTAAGCATGCAATGAAGATAAGAGTTGTATTTTCCTATCCACAGGTGAAAGTTCCGATGAACGGCTTAAACAGTTAAGACAATTAATTTTCTCATTGCACACATACACTGCGCATTTTGTCAGTCACTGATGGATTGCAAGGTTATGAACAAAGAACATTTTAATTGATGAAACATAATTGCCAATCCAGGTAACCGCAGCCGCTTGCATGGAGGTTTCAGTAGCCAGTAATATGCATTTACAGAGCGTGACTCGCAATTTACAAGCTTAATATCCATGGGCTGCATACTTGATACATTTTCCATGTTTTTAAGGGCTCATTTACATGACCATATGGTCACAGTGCCTGTGTTGCAGACGGCAAATAGCGGTATGCAAAACACGGGCACCAGCCGTGTGAATCCCGTATTGCGGTGCGGACCCATTGACTTGAAAGGGTCCGCGATCCACAAAATATGGCAAAAGATAGGACATGTCCTACCTTTTGCAATGCGAATCATGGACTCGAAAGCCCACAGGAGTGCTTCTGTATGTTTCAATGGGCTTCTGATCCATGCCACTGCTCCGCAAAAGATAGGACATGTTCTATCTTTCGCTGTATTTTGCGGACCGCTGACCCATTCAAGTCAATGGGTCCACATCTGTATCATGGAGTTCAAATGCCTGTGTATTCAAATGGTCAATGCCTGTGTATTGCAGACCACAATATGGGCACCACGGCCATACAGTCGTGTGAATGAGCCCTCAGGCATATTATAAAATACAAGAGAAGGCATCACCTACAATGTAGGAGGTAAATGCACATGGTTCAGATTTGCAAAAGAAATCTTTCACAGCAAATCCAATAATATTTGCAGGACAATTTGCAGTGGCGAATCTGCACCAAATCAGAAACAATCGAGAACTTATGTGAATGGCAGAAATGTATCCAGTGCTACGAAATATGATGTTGCTACATAAGCAACAAAAATAAAATACATTAAAGGAGTTGGCCGCCTTTTTTTTTTTGCAAACCCCCTCCTGGCCAGACCTGCAAGAGGGAAGCATACATACCTAGGTCCTTGCTCCTCTGCTCCTTGTCTGCTTCGCTACTGTCCTCCACTGTAAACATCTGCTTTGACACTTCGCTGGCCGCAGCAGTGAACTGCGCTCCTTGCATCAGGTCAGTTGGTCTTGCCCAGTGATTGGATGCTGCCGTGTCAAAGGGGATATCGACAGTAGGGCACCTGAGTGAGGAACCGGTTCCCAACGGAGAGGAGGGGATGGGGGCTAGGTAATTGTGTTTCCCTTTTCCTGGTCTGGTTTTTCAAAAATCGTCCAAAAGGTGGCCAAGACTTTAAATAGGTTTTCTGTGAATGTAACACATTTGGCCACGCAATAGCAAAGAACGACAATAGCAAAGAAACAATACTAACTTTTTAAATCTGTCACCACTCCAGTGCTCCTTGCCAGGCTTTGCTCTCCTTCCTGCAGTGATGGCGTGCCCATCAGCCAATGTAACTGCTTCAGCAAATCATTGGCATCAGCGTTCTCATTCAGTACACTTCTGAGGACAATGATTGGCTGCCGCAGTTCCGTGGGTGGATGGGCTTGTCATGGCTGCCGTAAACTACACTAAGATAGTCAGCAACCACGAAAGCGCCAGGGAATTTATCAGGTGCTTATTGGTTCTTTCTATAGAAAGGCACTTTCTACAACCATCTCATATGTAATTTATCATTGATGAAACACAACCACTCAGTCACTGTGAGCCTATTGTGGTCAGTAGGTGTATAGAGTGAAAATCATAGCCTTCTAAACCTTTTATTTTAGTCTCAGCATTACATAAAATCAATTGCCAGCCCACTGTGCTTAGATGTTCAAATAAGTCTTTTTAATGTATTGCACACATGGGGAAAACTAATTTCTCCATGCTGCCTACTATAAACACTTGACTAATAATGGGTAGGCGGTAAGATATGAAATTTAAGTCTAGTTCCATACATTTCTTTATTTAGCCATTACATCATAACAATCTTTAATGTACAAGTTCACCTCAAAACAATATCTGTCTACAACTACTTTACCCCAGATCTGGAGGTATCCATATTTATGTGTTGTTGTTATTAGTATGTATTTTCATGTACTGGCCATATGTACCAGCAAGAGGAGGTGTGATTGGCATTGGTTGGCAGGAACAGGGCTAATCACCCTGTTCCTCCTCTCTTGGAAGGAGTGGGCTTATCCTACTTCTTGCCAGGAGGGGGATTTACCGAGCAGTGTTTGAGGGGAGAGGAAGCACATGCTAGGGCTCCTGCACCTGGGAACAATATATGAGAGACCAATGAAATTCAGCTTCAATAAAACACCCAATAGACGAAAAAGCAGAGTGATTAGCAAAATACAGCTTTAAAGACACTTCTGCAAGGTGAGGGACTACAGCTCAAACACCCATCACCTAAACCACCATCAGACCAGATAAAGTTCAAGTTTGAACCTTAATGTCGACACTTATCTCTACAAGTGCCTGCAACTGCCAATCTATAGTCAACCAACCATACTTCCTTAACTGGTGCCAGAAACTGCACTTTTAATTTGCTGCTAATGGATGTACCGTAATTTATATTTTGTACTAAGTAAAAAAAGACTGTTTTACTTTCACTTCTGGCCTGATTCTTTAAACTACACTTCCACTGCACTGATCCCCAGGGAGCAACGGCCTGAGTGAGTATGCAATGTGCCACCCCCCAGGACCAATCGTGTCCCAGGTTTATCGGAATGCCGAGTGGTGTGGTGCGGCCTCAATAGTTTTCTGTGTGTGTCACGGTGCTCCTACCTGCATACCATTGCTCCCCAGGGTTAGGCTCCGAAGCAACAAAGGGGAGGGTACGGGTGGAGGTGGAGAAATAGTCGAGTCCAGACTTTTATAAAGTTCAACAGCTTTACTTGAATTAACTTACATCCATACAAGAAGTGGTATTTCTCTTGGCTCCAGCAGGTTTTGGCATAAACTGGCAGGCAAACTTGAATATTCTGCTTCCTCTCCCTGCTGTGCTAAACTCAGCTTTAGTCTGGTAGCCGGAATTTAGGACCGTTCTGGTACCTTTGGAGTGGGATGCCTTTGGCTGTGTTGACCCCCTTGCAATGTCTGTAAACCTGTAAGGAGTCAGGGTGATTCTCCTCTCTTTCCAACTCTACACTAACCTCAGACTGACTGAAAACTTCCTGCAAAAGGGGAAGAATGGAATGGTAAGTTTCATTCTATCTAAAGATCTCTCTGCTATATATGCTGCCACCTGCTGGTGAACCAGCCACATTACATGTAATACAAGAAATAACAGTTACATGGCAATGGTTAGGAATAGAGATGAACGAAATTCATGAAAAGTTTGATTCGGCACACATAACTTTGCCATGAAGAGTATTTTTTTTGTAAGCAGTGGGTGCAATGACAGGGAGCTGCAATAGCTTCGCCCCCTGTCATTGTGCCCCTCAGATGCCGCATTCACACATGATTGCTGCATCTAAGTGTAAAAACAGTGTGAAATTAATATAAAAAAATCATTAATTATTAATATTTATTAAATTAAACTTACCGCCTCCATTTACTTGCGACAGGCCAGACGCCGCCATCTTGCTTAAAGATCCGGAGCAAAATCTCACACGGCGCCAGATTACTTCATCACGCTGGCCGGTGTGGTGACATCATACGTCACCACATATGGGATTTCGGACGGGATCTTCAATCAAGATGGAGGCTGCCGGCCCGTCGCGAGCAAATGGAGGAGGTAAGTATGATTTTTTTTTTTTTTTTTTTTTACACTATTTCAGGTTAATTCGATTCTCTAACACGAACCACGAGAAAATTCGTTTTTGAGGCTAATCGAATTTATCCTGAAACTCGGATCGAATTCCACTTCACGGGATTCGATTTGCTCATCTCTAGTTAGGAATGCACAATTTATAAAAAACCTGGAATAAATGCACAGAGGACATTATGCTTAGCCCATTAGAGACAGTAGCAGGGTGTAAGAATGGTAATTCCACTCTGGGGTATTACAAATAAACCATGAAAACATCTCATCAGGGCCACTATCACTAACCTCCTCTGCAATGGCTCCTAAAGTCACTCTACATTGCACATAATGACTGTATATTGTGTTAAAGCACATAAAGCGACACGCTGAGACTGCAGCTTGACAGTTGCAAAAAATCCAGACTTGATGGATTTTATACAGCAGTTCGCAAGTCGCATGCAACTTTTACTTCATTGACTTTAATGTAAGTCGTGCATGACATGCGACTTACCTGCAACTTGGCTTTGTTTTCACAGCCAAATCACAGTTCTAAAATAGTGGGGAGACAGCAAGTCACACATATTTTTTTTGCTGCATTTTGCTGTTGAGCGACACGTTGCCATGTACCATTACCCTCACTGAGGAGAATTTGTAATCACAATTACAAATCCCATAGAGCCAATCCTTCATGTTTAGTGTCCTGGGCTCTCTGCACTTAAGGCTTCCTAACCTACCCTCTATGCTCTGAGAGATGGCTCTAGTGCAACGCGCCGCCCCCCAGCTTTCTTGCTTTGTGCTGCACTACACTCTGCTTAAGTCTGGTTTCTGTACTTTAGGTCTGTTCTGGTATCCTTGGATGGGGATGTTTTTGGCTGTTATTCCCCTCCTGACACTCAGCAAATAACTTATTTTCAGCCGAAGAACAATTTCCTCTGACTGCTACCTCTTTCAGGTCTTCTCGGCTCCAATATGGAGTCTAAACTGGAACTAACTAGAACTGTCACCACTCCCTTCTGGAAGGACGCAGAACTGGCCCACTTTTACCCAAAGGGGGAGAATGGAATAGTGAGTTCCATTCTATCTAAGGATAGCTTTGCGATATACGCTGCCACCTGCTGATGAACCAGGCACATTACATGAACAAAACAGTTGCATAACAAGATTAGGAATGCACAGCATACAGGACCTGGACAGAACTACATAAGATGACAATTAGGTTAGACCATTAAAGACAGTAGCAGGGTGTAGAAATGGTAACACCACTCCGGGGTGTTACCCTAGCATCCATCCAGGAGGTGACTATAGCAGAGAGGAGGGATTTGGGAGATTTAATTGCAGAAAACCATGACATTGGGGCATTAAAACTTCTCCTTGGTCATGCAAGATGCATAAGTACCCACCGCAGTATGATTAAAGTCTAACTAAACCTTTCCAAATACTTTATGAAAATATTATAAATGCCATAAAAAACATTTTTCTAATATACATTTTTTTTAAAAGTTTTTACAATGAAATAGGCACCTAAAGTTCAGGTGCCTTTTGTGCTTGAAAATCCATGCTCCCATATAATGCTGTGTATGGGAGTATGGACTCCCCTGAGGCTCCACTGAGCATTGTACAGGCTGGAGCATTGCTGCTCCTAGCTGTACTAGCACTGCCTTCCTGAAGCCTGGCTTAGATGGGCTACACCATGTCAAGTTTTGGCAAAGCAAGCACAGACAGAAAAGCAATGTCTTATGTGAGCTCCTGCTCTGCACTTGCTTGTTCTACTCTGTTAATAGCCTGTACAGCTATTAGAGCAGATTTAGAAGGTGCAGTACCCCAGAATACTTGCAAACTGTTGTCTTTAAGTAATGTTATGCAATGGTATTTGATATGTAAATGTCATGTAATGTCTTAGCCTACATCTGTATGGATCAGTCAGGGTTAATGATTCTGACACAAGTTAGGTGTGGAATTTAGATCTGCCTCTAGCTCACTTTGTAGTGTGTTAGCTGAGGAAGTGTGAGAAGCTACATGTGCTCACTCCTCACAGAACTAGGTGTAAGTTACACAGAATCACTATTTCTGAGGATATTTGCATCAAGAAATCTATCTTTACTGAACTTCACTGTACTCCACTTGTAACGATCTCTGCACAGAGAAATGGCTAGAACCAAGCAGACCACACATAAATCCACCTCCAGGAAAACAGAAAGGAAATAACCAAGAAAGTCCAGAATCTGAATGGCCAAGCATTTGAGTCAAACAGTAAGCTATTTGCTGTTCAAGGCTGATAGACTTTACTGCAGTAAGAGGGACTTTGCTAACTCATCCTTCCTGCCTTATACATGGTCCTGGCCAACCATGTCTCAAATTCTGTCTCCTTTAGTTGGATATTACAGCCACCACTACAAAAGTGATATTGCCAGCCATAAAATTTGCACAGAGAGAGTTTGGAGAGAAAGAGGAAAAGAGTACTAATTCCCATCATTGTTCAAACCTATTATTGCTATCTGGGAAGATTTGCATGGTCAGTTGTTTGGATGCTGTTGGATGTACTACGACTCGCATTCTGCACATTAGTAGAGAGACATTTATTTTCCACAACTGGCAGAAAAAGCCCAACATCAGGGTGTCCCCCGAGGGAAGCATTGGTGTGAAGGTTGCCACTGTGAATAATTGCTGCATCCAGAGCCACTACCACTCCTATATTACGCTCCTGCACCATTAGGGCAATAATTGGTGCCAAAACCAAGATTCCAAATCCTCTGTGTCCTGCTGAACCAGTGGCCATATTACAATGTTACCAACCCTAAAGAGACTTTATTGTGCTACCAAAGTGTGTTTTGTGGAGCTAACGGGCACACCATGCTGCAAAGACACATCGTGGTTGCACCCCAGCTTGCTGTCAAGGCATAGAGTTATACTACTGGCTGCACACAAAAGGTTAATCAGCCATATTGGTTCTGTGTCTTCCAGGCCTAGCTCTGCCCATTCAAACATGGGAATCAGCGAGAGTACACTCTGCAAGGAACAGGCAAGATGAGCCTGTTCTGGTCTCCTCATTTTCTAGGTGTTCAGCAGCTTCAGCTGAACCCCATTTCTTATTTTGCCAAGAAAGCTTCAAGATAGAAGCCTGTTCCTGGGACAGAAGCGTGTTGCCTATTGCCAGAAGCTGCCGTCCCATGGATTCAGGTTCTGTAAAGAAACGGCAGGAGCCGGCCACATGGTGAAGCAGAAGTAAGATGGCGGAAAGGAGATCACATCCAGACTTTTCGTCTATGATGTGGGGAGATGACCTTGAGATACTGCAGCTCATATAGAAGTTATGGGTGGCCAGTGAAAACAGTCACAATTGCAATCAGCACTGTTTGGTGCCCCGTTCTCAGCCGTAGCTCCTGTTCTCTCACCCAGCCTGAGAGGGTCTATTCTCCACTTCCCAGCTCCTATACGCTGGATAAATGCTGAATATAGGCTGCAGGATCTGCTACAGTTAAAGACAAACCAATCAGATTCCGACTTTCATTTTTAACAGCTCCTTTGTGGGGAAAAAGGTGGACTCTGATTGGTTGCTATGGGCAAGTAAGCCAGTTCTACTTTACACCAGTTTGATAAATGACCCCATTAGTCTTTTACCAAATAAATTAGTCTGCTCCAGTATTACAAGCCATGAACCCTTTCATAAACAACGTTGAGCATGTAACCTCACCAGTTGGCAAAGGGTGGATTCATGGCGATCCCTTCAGTGCAACCCGACACATGTAAGGGCATCACAGAACAGTTAGTGCCACTTGGCCATCTAGAAAGTTGGATGCGTTATTGTTCAACTTACCATCATTATTAGGGCACGGTTACAGAATCAAGGAAGAACCATTTATCTACAGCAACTTTAATTAAATGTCATTGGACATCTGTTTCCTTTGAAAGGTTGAGGAGGCATAACCCACAAGGGTAGATCCCTTCAGTGCAGTGCTTGCCGCTTCGCACATTTAAGGGCATCACAGAACAGTTACTGCTGAACGCCACTTGTCCTTCGAAAATGTTGGACACGGCCCATCTGAGGTCAATTAAATTTGGTTTAAAACCAGACGGTTCGATCTTGATTGAAGGATCAAACATGGCAGCTGGATTAGTGCAACAAAGGAGGAGTCCCGTTGGTTATCGGAATGAATCAAACAAATTGCTTCACCAACTTGACCCACTCCTGTTTTTGGCTTACAAATCAATTACTGATCAAAACACTGACAAAATACTGTCTGACTTTATGGATGCTGAAAATATTGTTTTTTGTTTGTTTTATATGCCACTGCTGCTGGTGTTCCTGCTCTATGATTCCCAGCTGTCTTGCTTGCTTTAATCTTGTATCTTTATTTTTTTAAAAATGGTCCTCAAATGGGACGTGTTTCGGCACATATAGCCTTCCTCAGCCATACAATAAATGACAATAGATTCTCTTTTATAAGTAACCAATCACATCACATGCTCATGATGACATCATCAAATGAATAATTAATTATGTAAACCCAACCTGGCCTAATACATCACATGACTAAGTCAATTCATCTGAACTCTACTTCAATTTCTCCATAAAATATCCTTAAAACGCCATGACTTCATAATCCCTATTCAGACCTCTGGGCTGCAGTGTATCTAATGTGTGGATCCAGAAAGCTTCCCTCTTTATTAAAGGTTTTTTCATATCTTCTCCTCTTTAAGGAGGGCAAACCTGCTCTATTACCTGGTATTTTAACTGAGAAATGGAGTGTCTGCAATTTTTTTAATGAAAAGGTATCGGTAACAATAGATTTTTCTAGCGTATTGTGGACTTATGCTTACAAATCCGGTTTCTAATGGTCTGCATAGTCTCTCCTATATATAAAAATCCACAAGAGCATTTAATCAAATATATCACATTAGAGGTGTCACAAGTGTAATATCCCCTGATCTTCAAAGATTTCCCGTTATGTGGATGATAAAAGGAAGGGCACTTTACTACATTGGAGCACTGCATGCAGTGCAGACACGGAAATGTTCCGGTTTTCTGTTGTGTCAAGGTTCTCTGAACCTGACTGCCCCTTATGCTTCCTATGTCTACATGTATCAGCTGATCTCTCAAATTGGAATTTTGTTTGTTACAAATAAGTGGTGGGCTCTGAAATTCTTTAACCCTTGGATATGCTTTTCCTAATACATGCCAATGCTTACAGACTATATTGTCCAAGAGATGATTAAAAGGATGATATTTGTGTATGAATGCTATACGCTTTGTTGTACGATCACTAATTCCATTCGCTTTTGTCAGTAATTTTAGGGGATAGTCTCTCCAGAAATCTGGATGTCAAGGCAGCTGGGAATCATTGATTTGGATTTTATGGTGGGGGTTCCTCCGCTTTACCGTGCAGCCAAGACAGGACCGTGAGCTGTTGATTTTGATTACAGTCCCTGCTCTGTCATGGGGCCACTATTGCCACTGCTGCTGCTGCCACCATCCCCACTCTGTCATGGTGCCACTACTTGAATCTTGGGGCACTGTACGGTTAAGTCCACGGTGATGAATAAGTCCAAGGTGATGAATTAGACCTGATGCTAATATTGACCTGTAAGACTGAATCTGAGTAATTTCACAAGCTAACAGAAGGGATTAGCTATAAATCTTGGTGCCCTCAAAAGTGATGTATACAGCAATAAATTACAACTGCCTATAATACTGACAGCACAGTACCTACAGAACGGATTAACTATGAATGTGGGTGCACTAGAACGGCAATACCCTCTCATTGCAATCTCCCTGCACTGTCCCTGCAGTTTAAATTCTAATGCTTCACACTGAGATTGGGCCTATAAGTGGGATGCATATGATTCGGCAGAAAGGTCTGGGTATACAAACTTCAGCGAATCATCTGAATCAAATTTTTCAAACTTTACTCATCTCTACTTTTCAGTAATTTACCATTTTATAGCCACAGTTTAACAGCTCAACCTAGGTGGACTGACCACCAGAACAGGGTCAAATAGTTAATCCATAGCAACAGGTTAAATGTAAACGAATATTAGGCGTAGCTCTGGCATAGATTGCGGACCAATGGGACCAGGTGAGGGGAAGGGGCTAAAGGGAAGGGGTTAGGTTAAGAAATTGGCATTGGGGAAGGAGGGGCGCTGTTTCAGTTTTCGCCTCAGGGAGCAGGAAGGCTAGGTGCACCCCTGCCGGCCGGCCTGTCTCATTCATTATTTTCTACGCGTGGTTTAGGCATACAGCAAGGTGTCATGGTAGGTAGGTAAGCAGGGAAATAACCAAACACAGGAAAAACAAACAGAACCATTGACTAGGCCCAAAAGCTAGGGAGAAAACGGTCACCTCCTAGCGATCCCTAAGGCTTTCCCTATACTGCTGTGCACATGTGCATACCCTTATGGTGGATATGCACATGCCCTCGTGCCTAAGTCTATACACCCTGGGAAAACCCTGAGCAGTAGGGAAAGGGGAAAGACCTGCTTCTTCAAACAGGAGGAAGCAAGCGTCTCCCTAGAGGCCTAGATAAAAGACACCAAGGGAAGAAACAGAGAGGACTTATCTTGAGCTGAGCTTGAGCAGACGATCCACAACACATCCAAAGCCCACAGGAATGAACTATAACCTGCACAGACCACTGGGAGAAAGAGGAATAAATAGCCTCGCTAACAATCAACCCAGTACACCTGAGGGAAGGTGAATCCAGCTCAAACCCAAACCAAAGCAAAGAGAAGAGTCAGATATGTGCAGCCAGCCTGGCAGATCTCCGCACATTCACAGGGCAAGGCGTGACAGTACCTCCCCTTCTACGGGTGACCTCCGGACACCCCGGACCAACTTTATCCAGGTGTGCCCTGTGAAAGGCCCTCAACAGGTGGCTAGCACTAACATCAAAAGCCGGAATCCACATTCTTTCCTCGGGACCGTATCCCTTCTAGTGCATTAGGTACTGGAGGGAACCCAGAAGAACACGTGAGTCAAGAATCCTAGAGATCTCAAACTCTAAATTGCCATCCAGCAGGACAGGGGGAGGTGGCAATGGAGATGGTTCCACAGGTTCCACAAATTTCTTCAGTAAAGATCTGTGAAATACATTATGGATCTTCCAGGTCTGCGGAAGATCCAGATGAAACGCCACCGGGTTGACCACAGCAGAGATTTTGTAAGGGCCAATAAATCTTGGACCCAGTTTCCAAGATGGTACCTTGAGCTTAATGTTTTTAGCGGACAACCACTCCGAATCACCCACACACATGTCCGGACCAGTCATACGTTTCCTGTCAGCCATCCATTTATATCTTTCACCCATCTTTTCTAAATTAACTTGGATCTTCCGCCAGATAGATGACAAGGCGTAAGAGAATCTCTCCTCTTCTGGCATTCCAGAAGATCCAGTCCCAGAAAAAGTACTATACTGTGGGTGAAAACCATATGCGCCAAAAATCGGCGACTTATCAGTGGACTCATGTCTACGGTTATTCAAGGCAAATTCGGCTAGAGACAAGAACGAGGACCAGTCACCCTGGTTCTCGGCAACAAAACACCTCAAATAGGTCTCCAGGTTTTGGTTAGTGCGCTCTGTCTGACCATTCGACTGGGGATGAAAAGCCGAAGAGAAAGACAGTTGAATTCCCAGACGTGAGAAAAACGCCCTCCAAAACCTGGAAACAAATTGCATCCCCCTATCAGACACTATATCAGAGGGAATGCCATGTAGTTTTACAATGTTATCGATAAAAACCTGAGCGAGAGTTTTGGCATTAGGCAAGCTAGGTAACGGTACAAAGTGGGCCATCTTACTGAAGCGGTCCACTACCACCAAAATCACAGTTTTCCCAGAGGAACTCGGTAAATCGGTAATAAAGTCCATGGACAAATGCGTCCAAGGATGAGACGGGATGGACAAAGGAAGAAGGGATCCTGAAGGCCGAGTGTGAGCCACCTTCGCCCGTGCACAGGTCTCACAAGCTGCCACATAACTATATGTATGGTAGATTTGCTTCCAGGATGTCCCGCAAGGACCGTATAATGATGTTGCTTGAACACCTTGTATCGCAGTTCAGCAGGAACAAACAACTTGTCTTGAGTACAGGAATCAGGAGCCTCTTCCTGGGCCCCCAACACCTCCATCTCCAACTCGGGGTACAGAGCAGAAACCACCACCCCATCAGCCAAAATCGGAGCGGGATCCTCCGAATCACTCCGCCCAGGAAATATTTGTGACAACGCATCTGCCTTGACATTTTTAACCCCAGGGCGAAAGGTGACCACAAAATTGAACCTAGTAAAAAACAGTGACCACCTAGCCTGTCTAGGATTCAGGCGCTTAGTAGACTGCAGGTAAGCCAAATTCTTTTGGGCAGTATATACCGTAATAGGATGAGTAGCCCCTTCCAACCAGTGACGCCATTCTTTAAAGGCCAATTTAATGGCCAGTAATTCTCTATCTCCTACATCATAATTTCTTTCAACGGCGGAGAGTTTTTTCGAGAAAAAAGCACACGGATGCCATTTGCTAGGGGATGGACCCTGCGATAGAACTGCTCCGACCCCACTTCTGATGCATCAACCTTCACGACGAACGGTTGAGACACATCAGGTTGCATCAGAATGGGAGCAGACACAAAACATTTCTTAATAGCAGAAAAGGCCTGTGATGCCTCATCCGACCACACAGAGAAGTTGGCGCCTTTTTTAGTCATATCTGTCAAAGGTTTTACAATGGTGGAATAATTCAAGATGAATTTTCTGTAGTAATTGGTAAAACCCAAAAACCGCATCAGAGCTTTCTGATTCTCAGGCCAGTCCCATTCCAGTACCAACCGGACCATTTCGGGGTCCATACGAAAACCAAGGTGAGAAAGCAGGTATCCCAAAAACGGTAGCTCCTGGACAGCAAATACACATTTTTCCAATTTTGCAAACAATTAATTCTCCCAAAGGATCGACAACACCTGTCTCACGTGATCCTAATGGGTCTCCAAATCGGGTGAGTAAATTAGTATGTCATCAAGATAAATAACAACAAATCTTCCCACTAAATGATGGAAAATATCATTGACAAATCGCTGAAAGACCGCTGGCGCATTAGTTAAACTAAAGGGCATGACAAGATTCTCGAAATGACCGTCGGGTGTATTGAAGGCCTTTTTCCACTCATCTCCTTCCTTTATTCTGATCAAATTATAGGCTCCTTTTAAATCCAACTTGGAGAACACCTTGGCTCTGACAATTTGATCAAATAGATCAGAAATCAAAGGAAGGGGATACGGATCACAAACCTTAATAAGATTCAATTCCCGGAAATCCAAACACGGTCCATCTTTCTTTTTGCGAAAAAGAAGCCGGCGGCCACAGGGGACTTGGATGGCCTAATATGTCCCTTTGCCAAACTCTCGGCAATATACTTCCGCAAAGCCTCTCTTTCGGGTTGGGAAAGGTTGTATAGCCGAGATTTTGGCAATTTAGCTCAAGGGATGAGATTGACCTGACAATCATATTCTTGATGGGGGGGAAGCACCTGAGCTCCACCCTCCGAGAATACATCCGCAAAATCAGAGAGAGACTGAGGTAGGACCGTAGTTGACACCCCTGAGATAGAAGCACAGAGACAGTTGTCCGTACAAAATTCACTCCAGCTACTGATTTGTCTTGTTTGCCAGTCAATAGTAGGGCTATGCTTTATCAACCATGGTAAACCTAGAACCATCGGAGCAGGCAAGCCCCTCATAACAAAACAAGAAATGGACTCAACATGTGAATCACCCACACTTAACTGAATGTCATGAACGATATGAGTAAGGCTCTTTTGTGAGAGAGGGGAGGAATCAATAGAAAAAAATGGTATTACCTTTTCTAATGCGCTAGTTCTAAAAGATTTTGGAGAAAATGAAAGTCAATAAGGTTTACCCCCGTACCACTGTCAACAAATACCTCAAAATACCTCATAGCTTGCTGCATTTTCAAACTGCTGCTTTTAAAAGTGCATTGGAGATATTCAAGAGACTAACTTAGACTAACTTAGAGCTTTTCCACTGTAGCAGAACTTCGGCTGTGTTTCTGATGGATACTCAGACACTGCTTCCAAACAGGTAAGGAATTTGTTAGACAGGTTCTCACTATTGTCTGATTGCAAATGAGCATAGGTGATTAAGGTGTTAAATTTGTTGTTGGGGGAGGAGCTTTTGTGGGAGTGTGTGTGTATATATAGCCACATAGTATTAGCTTGCCAAATTATAGCTTGCTGCATTTTCAAAGTGCTGCTTTTATAAGTGCATTGGAGATATTCAGGAGACTAAGGGCTCTTTTACACTTGCGTATGTGCGGATCCGTCGTGCACTCCATTTGCCGGAGGTGCCCGCTGGATCCGGAAAAACGCAAGTGAACTGAAAGCATTTGAAGACGGATCCGTCTTCAAAATGCGTTCAGTGTTACTATGGCAGCCAGGACGCTATTAAAGTCCTGGTTGCCGTAGTAGTAGTGGGGAGCGGGGGAGCAGTATACTTACCGTCCGTGCGGCTCCCGGGGTGCTCCAGTATGACGTCAGAGCGCCCCATGCGCATGGATGACGTGATCCATGTGATCACGTCACCCATGCGCGTGGGGCGCCCTGACGTCACTCTGGAGCGCCCGGGGAGCCGCACGGACGGTAAGTATACTGCTCCCCCGCTCCCCACTACACTTTACCATGGCTGCCAGGACTTTAGCGTCCTTGCAGCCATGGTAACCATTCAGAAAAAGCTAAACGTCGGATCCGGCAATGCGCCAAAACGACGTTTAGCTTAAGGCCGGATCCGGATTAATGCCTTTCAATGGGCATTAATTCCGGATCCGGCCTTGCGGCAAGTGTTCAGGATTTTTGGCCGGAGCAAAAAGCGCAGCATGCTGCGGTATTTTCTCCGGCCAAAAAACGTTCCGGTCCGGAACTGAAGACATCCTGAACGGATTTCTCTCCATTCAGAATGCATTAGGATAAAACTGATCAGGATTCTTCCGGCATAGAGCCCCGACGACGGAACTCTATGCCGGAAGAAAAGAACGCAAGTGTGAAAGAGCCCTAACTTAGACTAACTTAGAGCTTTTCCACTGTAGCAGAACTTCAGCTGTGTTTCTGGTGGATTCTCAGAAACTGCTTCCAAACAGGTAAGGAATTGGTTAGACAGGTTCTCACTATTGTCTGATTGCAAATGAGCATAGGTGATTAAGGTGTTAAATTTGTTGTTGGGGGAGGAGCTTTTGTGGGAGTGTGTGTAAATATAGCCACATAGTATTAGCTTGCCTAATTATAGCTTGCTGCATTTTCAAAGTGCTGCTTTTATAAGTGCATTGAAGATATTCAGGAGGTAATCTGGAGATGGATACAATCTAAAAAAAGTAAGATTTGTTTGTTTAAAATCTTTCCCCTCTTTTAAATGGCAGACCTAGTTCTGTGCAGGAATTGTTGTACTTTAATTTCAGGTTCCACTCTTCGGAGGTTTGGATACTCTCTGATCTGTAGATAGCTCTCCATAATGCAGCAGGAAATTGCATTTTGGATATCTGAGATTTGTAAATTAACTGTTAAACAAACTCAGGCTGGGAATACCACTGCCACAGAGGCCCCCTAGAAATGGAAGATGGGTTACTGCAGGTTCGGGTAGACTGAGAGCCACAGGATAGAAGACAAGTCCCACAGTCTATGGCTCTCCATAATTCATTTGCAGCACTTTCAGAGCGCAAGAGCAACACGGAGGATGGCTCAGGCACAGTGGGTGAGGAACAATCATCTCCCATGCCTAAAGTATGCAAAACTGAAGCCAAAGACAAAAAGGAGAAGGTGAGGACTGATAGTAAGCAGCTGTTGGTGGGCGATTCTATCATAAGAGGTGTGAAGTTTGAGGAAAATGGTTTTGTGAGATGTCTCCCTGGTGCTACCGCTAGCAGGGATAGACGACGTATCCTTAATATTGTTAGGCAAGCAAAGCAGGAAAGGGAGGTGGATGTTATTGTCCATCTTGTGACGAATGATCTGGCTTGCAATGAGGTTTCAAAGGTGAAGGAAGCTTTTCACACACTTGCAAATGATATACGGGAGGTTGCATCAACTGTTTCCTTATCTGCAGTTTTGCCTGTGCATAACCTTCAGCATGACAGGAAGATGCGCATTAAGGAATTCCATGTATGGCTTGGTGAATGGTGTCTGAACCAAGGGTTTGGCTTTGTGTCTCATGTTAGCTCTCATTGGAATGGAAAAGAACTGTACAAAAAAGATGGTTTGCATCTTTCTCTCAAGGGAACGAATGTCCTCAGTCAACAGTTCCAAGTATTTGCTAAGTAGCATTTAAACTAGGAAAGGGGGGTAAAAGGGTGATAATCCAGCAGTCCGACTGCCCCCCCCCGGAAAGATGCCAGTAGCACAGAGGTTAAGAAATTACAAGCTCAGAGTCTTGTCTACAAATGCTCGCAGTTTAGGGAATAAGATCAATGAACTTTAGTCTATAATGGCATCTGAGAATATAGATTTAGTGGCTGTTACTGAGACATGGTTCAATGGGAGTAATGAATGGGATATAACAATACCAGGGTTCTCTCTACATTGGAAAGACGGAGAAGGCAAGAAAGGGGGAGCGGTGGCCCTGTATGTGAAAGATAGCATAAAATCTAATTTAATACAAGTTAGCGAGACCAATTTAGAGTCAGTTTGGGTTACCTTGCATCTTGATAATCATAAGGTAACTCGTGTAGGTGTAATATATAGACCACCTAGCCAAGTCAAAGAATTATATGATCTACTAGTTGAGGAAATAGCTAAAATGACATTGAAAGGGGAAGTTATCACAAGTTGTCACAGGGCGCCGGCGACGCAATCTTCCTATGCTGCGCCGCAGGCATCCTGCTTCTCTCCCTGAGCAGCGACACATGCTGCATCCCCGTCTCCCAGGTAACAGAGGGCGGAGCTGACCCGACTGCACTCCTGCTGTCTGTGCGGTCGGCATCCTCCGTTTCCCTGGCAACAGTATCAGGCTGAGCACCGAGCTCGCCACTCGGTGCTCGGCTTCTGTGTCTGAGCGGGTCATGTGACGCTGGCCACATCACATGACCTTAGCCTTTCACTATTTATACAGGCAGCCTGCTGGCCACAGGTTGCCTGCGATTTTGGTCCTATTACTAACTGCTATTACTCTGTGCTTCTGCTACTCTGGATTTTGACCCTTGGCTTTTGTTCCTGACCCGACCTCGCCTGCCCTTGTGTACTGACGTTACCTCCAGGTTTGACCCTCGGCTAGTACTCTGATCCGTCCTTGCTATTCCTTGTGTACTGATGTGACCTCCAGGTTTGACCCTCAGCTTGTACTCTTACCCGTCCTTGCTGTTCCTTGTGTACTGACGTGACATCCTGGTTTGACCCTAGGCGTGTTTGTTTACCGTCCTTGTTACCCCTGCTCGCCTACCTTAGTGTTGATCTCTGGCATTTCAGTATTGCTCTTGACACTTTACGTGACTTCGGATCCATCTGCAGGGTTCCCTCCTACTGCCTCTGCCTGGCTATATTCTGTCTCTGTCCGCTCTGCCTCTCTGCACTTATAGAGGTTAGGGACCGTCGCCCAGTTACACCCCGTTGCCTAGGACGGGTAGTGTAAGTAGGCAGGGACAGAGGCGTGGGTGGCAGCTAGTAGGTGCACTTCCTCTTCCCCACTCCCTAGTGCATGACATTATCATTATAGGAGACTTTAATCTTCCTGATGTAAACTAGAAAACCAAAATAGCTAGTTCTGCCAGGAGTACAGATATTCTAAATTCCCTACTGGGATTATCTCTACAGCAAGTAGTTGAGGAGCCAACCCGGAAGGAGGCCAATTTAGATTTAGTATTCACAAATGGGAATTTGGTATCTGATATTACTGTAGGGAAAAGTTTGGGATCTAGTGATCACCAGTCAGTGTGGTTTACTATAAGTACAGTGACTGAGTCACACCACACAAAAACAAAAGTTTTAGATTTTAGAAAAACTGACTTTTCTAAAATTAGATTAGTGATATACGAGTCCCTATCAGATTGGAACAGTTTCAATGGAGTCCAGGAGAAATGGGACTACTTAAAAGTGGCACTCTTGAAGGCAATAGATAATTGCATTAGGCTTGTCAGTAAAAGCAAAAAAAGGTAAGACCACTGTGGTACTCAGCAGAAGTGGCCAAAATCATTAAAAACAGCATTTAGTAATTATAAAAAAAAACTAAACGAGGATGACAGGCAAATTTATCATATTAGGTAGAGAGAGGCCAAACAAGTTATAAGAGCTTCTAAAGCACAGGCAGAAGAGAAATTAGCTCAGTCAGTGAAAAAAGGCGATAAGACATTCTTCAGATACATAAATAAAAAAAGGAAACTACAACAAGGAATTACATGCAATGTTCTCAACTGGCGCTCAACCACATACAAAATCGCAGCAGTGTTCTAGCAGTCCCGTAACCTGCTATGTAGGATAATGTGCAGACCAGCTGCACAAAACACAGATATGTATATATAACAAAATGCAACACTGCGCGCTACAATATAGATAGATAGACAGCCAAACTACACAAACGCCTACCTCCTAATCACGCAATTACACTACAAACACATATCTCTGTGTCCAAGTCCTACCTTAACCCAGGTGTGTCTGTTGCAATAACGTGTTCTGCGGCGGTCCTCGTGTCTTTTCTGTATATAGTACAGAGCAGGGAGAGCAGATCCAAGGGAGGATGGCTGTAGCATAGGCTGTCTAATATAATTAAAAGTATTGGGAATTCGCCCCGGCCGGTGGCAGAATATTCCCGTTACCTGTTAAGCTGACGCTCGCGTCTGAGCGGGTGACGTCACCGCAGGTGAGCTACGGATAGCAGCGAGGGTCAACCCTCCTACGCGTTTCGAGTACAAGCGGTACTCTTCGTCAGGGAATGTTACACTCACTGCGTTTGTTCTTGTCATTTATAGTCCATGCTGTCCATCTCTCCCTCCCCACTGTGTCTCCGTCTAAAAACAAAAGAAGGAAGGTATATGGAAGAAGATAAAGAACTAGCTGACTGCCTCAATGAATACTTCTGTTAAGTTTTTACAATGGAAAATTAAGGAAAAGGACCTCAGTTAGGAAGGAAGACTAATAAATCTTTTGATGCATGTGTCTTTACAGAGGAAGAGGTTCTAAGTCAGCTGTCTAAAATTAATACAAATAAGTCACAGGGGCCTGATGTGATACACCCAAAGCTATTAAAAGAGCTTAGCGGTGAACTAGCAAAACCATTAACATAATTATTTAACCAATCACTGGTAACAGGAGTCGTCCCAGAAGATTGGAAATTAGCAAATGTTGTGCCCATTCACAAGAAAGGTAGTAGGGAAGAATCGGGCAACTATAGGCCAGTAATCCTGACATCAATAGTGGGGACATTAATGGAAACCATACTTAAGGAGAGGATTCTGGAACATCTAAAATCCCATGGATTGAAAGATGAAAAACAGCAAGGGCTTACTTCAGGGAGATCATGCCAAACTAATCTTATTGATTTTTTTGATTGGGTGACTAAAATAATAGATGCCGGAGGTGCAGTAGACATCGCTTATCTAGACTTTAGTAAGGCTTTTGATACTGTCCCACATAGAAGGCTAATCAATAAACTAGAGTCTTTGGGCTTGGACTACCATATTGTTCAATGGATTAGGCAGTGCCTGAGGGACAGACAACAGAGGGTTGTAGTTAATAGAGTATATTCAGACCATGGTCTTGTTACCAGTGGGGTACCTCAGGGATCTGTTTTAGGACCCATATTGTTTAATATCTTTATCAGCGAAATTGCAGAAGGCCTCGATGGTAAGGTGTGTCTTTTTCCTGATTACACAAAGATTTGTAACAGGGTTCATGTTCCTGGAGGGATACACCAAATGGAAAAGGATTTAGGAAAACTAGAGGAATGATCAAAAATCTGGCAACTAAAATTTAATGCACCTGGGGTGTAAAAACCCAAGAGCAGAATATAAAATCTGTGATACAGTCCTATCCTCAGTATCTGAGGAAAGGGATTTAGGGGTCATTATTTCAGAAGACTTAAAGGTAGGCAGACAATGTCATAGAGCAGGAAATGCTAGCAGAATGCTTGGGTGTATAGGGAGAGGCATTACCAGTAGAAAGAGGGAGGTGCTCATGCTGCTCTACAGAGCACTAGCGAGACCTCATTTGGAGTATTGTGCGCAGTACTGGAGACCATATCTCCAGAAGGATATTGATACTTTGGAGAGAGTTCAGAGAAGAGCTACTAAACTAGTACATGGATTGCAGGATAAAACTTACCAGGAAAGATTAAAGGACCTTAACATGTATAGCTTGGAAGAAAGACGAGACAGAGGGGATATGATAGAAACTTTTAAATACATAAAGGGAAGCAACAAGGTAAAAGAGGAGAGAATATTTAAAAGAAGAAAAACTGCTACAAGAGGACATAGTTTTAAATTTGAGGGGCAAAGGTTTAAAAGTAATATCAAGAAGTATTACTTTACTGAGAGAGTAGTGGATGCATGGAATAGCCTTCCTGCAGAAGTGGTAGCTGCAAATACAATGAAGGAGTTTAAGCATGCATGGGATAGGCATAAGGCCATCCTTCATATAAGATAGGGCCAAGGGCTATTTATAGTATTCAGTATATTGGGCAGTCTAGATGGGCCAAATGGTTCTTATCTGCCGACACATTCTATGTTTCTATGTAAAATCAAAATTTCTTGAGTCTAGCACCACCATGGCAGGCAGTAGGAAACAGGTATTGCAGGGAGAATGCATATTAGCTTGCTCAGACTCCCCATTCACACTACCAAGAGTCAGGGAGGTTTTTTCTTTCTCTTTATGTGAATACCTCCGTAGTTTTTCATTACCGTTTTGAGGTTTAACAAAAGGACACGCACAAACAAGATTACCTTCTTTTCCACAGAAGTAACATAGCTTATTCCACTTCCTAAAGTTCCTATCACCTGAGCGAAATGAAACCTGGCCCAACTGCATAGGCTCCTCTCCTGCCCCAGATTCAAATGTCATATTTCCCCGGGGAATAGGTGGGACGGATCCACTTTCAGACGGGACCCCCCACTCGAGAGGAATCTTATACCTCTCTCTAAGACGTCTATCAAGCCGCACTGCCAAAGACATGGCCGTCTACAATGAATCGGTATATTCATAAAAAGCAAGGGCATCTTTCAACCTCTCAGATAGCCCCTGACAAAACTAACTATGGAGTGCAAGATCATTCCACTCCGAGTCAGTTGCCCATCTTCTAAATTCTGCACAATGCGACTCCGCAGTACGTTCTCCCTGTAACAAACTGCGTGACTTAGATTCAGCCATAGAGACCCAGTCAGGGTCATTATAAATCAAGCCCAAGGCTTTGAAAAATTCATCCACCGACCGGAGGGATGGTGAATCGGTCGACAGAGAAAAAGCCCAGGTGTGCGCGTCCCCTTTGAGCAGAGATATAATGATCCCCACTCTTTGGTTCTCGTCACCAGATGAAATTGGCCACAGATGAAAATACAACCTGCAGGACTCCCTGAACCGAATAAAGTCATCACCACCCCCTGAGAACCTATCAGGGAGAGCGATTTTAGGCTCAAAGCAGACCTGATTTCCTCCAACGGCGCCAGACGCAAGAAAATTCTGACACTGTGCAACAGAACTGCGGAGGTCAGCAACCTCCAGCGATAATCCCTGTATGCGATCAACCAAAGCATCTAAAGCCTCCATTTCACGGACAGCAGGAAAATGACTGTTTTATGGCGGGTTATAATGTCACTGTAGGTAGGTAAGCAGGGAAATAACCAAACACAAGGAAAACAAACAAAACAATTGACTAGGCCCAAAAGCTAGGGAGAAAAGGGTCACCTCCTAGCGATCCCTAAGGCTTTCCCTATACTGCTGTGCACATGTGCATACCCTTATGGTGAATATGCACATGCCCTCGTGCCTAAGTCTATACACCCTGGGAAAACCCTGAGCAGTAGGGAAAGGGGAAGAGGCGACCTGCTTCTTCAAACAGGAGGAAGCAAGCGTCTCCCTAGAGGCCTAGATAAAAAACACCAAGGGAAGAAACAGAGAGGACTTATCTTGAGCTGAGCTGGAGCAGACGATCCACAACACATCCAAAGCCCACAGGAATGAACTATAACCCTCACAGGCCACTGGGAGAAGGAGGAATAAATAGCCTTGCTAACAATCAACCCAGTACACCTGAGGGAAGGTGGATCCAGCTCAAACCCAAGCCAAAACAAAGAGAAGAGTCAGACATGTGCAGCCTGGCAGATCTCCGCACATTCACAAGGCGTGACACAAGGGACCTGTATTACATTTAGAATCAAAGGTGGATACGCCGAAGTTATGTATACGCTGGCGCCTCTACATATCCGCGGCAGATCCACCGCCAGTGCAGGGCTTTATTAAGATCGATTTCTAAACCATTGGTCTTAATAAATGTGACCCTATGTATTTGAGACATATACTGTGTAAAGTATATGGATCTTGCATAGCACATTATTACTCAGTGTGACTGTATGGCACTATCAGTGTGACCGTATGGCACTATGACAGTGTAGTGTAATGTACTTCTATAAATTAGAATTACTAGATAGGAGGCAAGAACTGGAGCCCCTTGTGTGAGAAAAGCATTTGTTGAAAGATTTTTGTTATTTCTTGCCAGATATGTCATTGCTTTTTGGAGCATAGACAAAATTGAGGCTGATATTGATATGGAGGCAATGTTACTGTCATTGTTGCTGGAGCTTTGTTATAGGGATGCTGACTGTACATACAGTATGTGCCCATTCTTACCTTAGCTCAGATTAAAAACCTGATAGGCTGCAATTCACAAAAACTGAGTGGCCACACATAGACCCATTTAGGATAGATATCTTGTGACATAATATCACAAAATCCTTTTTTTTTTTTTAAATAAACTTGGTCATCTCATAGCACATATCCCAAGATATGTAGACATAAGTGGAAAGGTAAGAAGGACACATCTGTAACTTAGAAGAACACTTGCTTTTGTGGGTACATGTGTGTGCACCTTTATTTGAACTGCCATTGACAAAACCCTGTATAGAGTGCTGCATTTGTTCATTATTGTTAATTATATTTAATATTAAATTATATTGAAGTCTCTGGGTCAGTGGTTTCTTAAGAAATTGCACCCCGTTTTCTTTTTTCATGGTGCTGCTTATGTTTTAAGTTTTTTCGTATATACCCAGCGTCCAATAATCCAGAATTTTGAAAATTGATTAGGTCCCATCACTCTTTTATTAAAATTTACTTTATATGTTACAGAGGTTATCCAATGATTAATGTTAAAAATGAAAATCAGACATGATATAGTACATGACAATCTCTTTCGAACAAAACTAGAAGCAGCCTTGTACCAGAGATCACCCATATTCATAACTCCAATTGATCTGCTAGATTTATATCAAGCTGGCCGCTCAGTGTCTGGAGCAGCTCTGGTGGTATGTCCCGACTTCTCCAGCTCTCTCCATATCACAGCTCAGGAGGCAATTGAAAGATGGAACCGAGCATATGCGTCCACCGCAGAGAGGTAGACAGGAAATAAGAAAGAGAACAAACAGCAGGTGGCAATTACAAAAGTATTGGTTTGAAATCTGCTGAATATTTTTCCTGGGGCAACCCCTTTAAAGGTTTTGTGTGATGTAATGAAAACTTATAGGCAAAAATTAATGATAGTTATTTATATTGTAGACATTTTCTTGCTATTGTAACCAATGAACAGAGTACCATGAGTTCAGTGACCTATCAGTTACTTACTGTATATATTTTGTATTCTGCAATACTAATGAAGAGTAATTACACAAAAGGCATTTTGTCAGACTTACTGTACTATTAATTTTACCAGTGGCAGAAGATCCATTGGCAATCTACTGTATATTAGCTAAGTGCACATTAAGGATAGACGTTTGGAAACGCATTCATATGAGGATGCCAGTGATAAATACCTCTGTAGGAGTGCAGCTAATAAGCCTGTACTGTTGGCTATGAGTAGACAAGCAGCTACTTGTATCAAGGCACAGTTGTAGCAAAGTCACAATTAATTGAACTATAGAGTAAGATCAGCAGGCGGCGAGTCTATTTAACATGTTGCCAGCAAATAACACAATACTGGCCTGCTACATATAGAGATGGTAGATGTCATAACTAGGGATGAGCGAATCGACTTCGGATGAAACATCCGAAGTCGATTCGCATAAAAATTTGTTCTAATACTGTACGGAGTAGACGTAGACGTGGCGGTGTAGGTTGACGTGGCGGTGTAGGTGGAAGCGGCGGTGCAGGAGGAAAAGGTAGCCAAGACTGATTTGTGTTTTTTTTTTTTTTTTTAATTAGGGTATCTCCCAAAATATTGGGACATATAACAAAATAAAACAAAGAATAAGTGCACAAGAATGGATGGTTGAGGCTGGTATAAATGTCTATTCTGCACAAGGTACGGACAAGTCCTGTGGGATCCATGCCTGGTTCATTTTAATAAACGTAAGCTTGTCCACAGTGGCTGCGGCCTGTGATAATGCTCTATACACTGGCTGCAGGGCAGGTGAGCACCTCTAAGGCTGACAAAGCTTTTCCACATTTTGGCAATGCTAACCCTGCCTTCTCTCTTCCTCCTCCTCTGCCTTCGCCTTGTGCTTCCACTGTGCCCCCGCTGTCAGGTGGGAATGCCATCAACAGCGTGCGCTTGTAGTCGCACATCTTCCGATCAGTAACAGATGTTTTCACTAAATTTAGTTCCCTGTCAGCAATGCAGAGCAGGGGTTCATTCACGGCAAAAGGGGGTTCTTGTCACCCAGCAATATAACAGAGGATTATGAGAGATTTAGGCCCCTGTCACCCAGGCACAGCAGGGGTTCATTCACGGCAAAACTAGCTTCATGTCACCCAGCAATAGAACAGAGGATTTGAGAGATTTAGACCACTGTCACCCAGGTGCAGCAGGGGTTAATTCACGGCAAAACTAGCTTCATGTCACCCAGCAATGCAACAGAGGATTTTGAGAGATTAAGGCCCCTGTCACACAGGCACAGCAGCAGTTTGTATACACCAAAAATGGTAAAATGTTACCCGACAATTAAAAATAAGATTTTTTTAAATTTAGGGTACTAAAATTGGCACTTTTTTGCATTAAAATATCTCTAAAATAGTCCTTAAAAAGGCTAGAGGAATGTAAAAGGCAGTAAAATGTGCTTAAGAGCATGGCAACTGCTCTGCAAACAAATGTGGATAGGGAAATAACTAAAAAAAAAGAAAAATTACAAATTATTAACCTGTAACTCAGAGAAGGAGGTGGATATGGAGTCGGAGGTTGAGGAGGCGGTGAATGTGGTGTTGTAGGTGGAGGCAGCAATGAAGGAGGAACAGGTAGCCAACAATGTTTTTTTTTTTTTTTATTGGGGTAGGTAGCCCCCAAAATACTGGGACAAATAAAAAAAAAAGAAGAACAAAGAATCATTGCACTTGACTTACAAGAAAGTATGTTTGATGGTGGTATAAATGTCTATTCTGCACAAGGTACAGACAAGTCTTGTGGGATCCAAGCCTGGTTCATTTTAATGAACGTGAGCGTGTCCACGTTGGCTGTGGACAGGCGGCTGCGTTTGTCTGTAATGACGCCCCCTGCCATGCTAAATACATGTTCAGACAATACACTGACTGCAGGGAGGGCCAGCACCTCCAAGGCATAAAGGGCAAGCTCAGGTCATGTGCCCAATTTGGAAACCCAGAAGTTGAAGGGGGGCAGACCCGTCATTCCGTACGTGTAGGCGTGTGCACACATACTGCTCCACCATGTTGGTGAAATGCTGTCTCCTGCTAAGACGGTCCATATCAGCTGGTGGTGCTGGTTGTTGTTGCGTGCTTTTCCACATTTCGGCCATTCTAACCCTGCCTTCTGAGGTGCTGGCGGTGCCCCAGCTGCGTTGGCGACCTCTTCCTCGTCCTCTGCTTTCGCCTTGTGCTTCCACTGTGCCCCCGCTGTCAGGTGGGAATGCCATCAGCAGCGCATCTACCAGCGTGCGCTTGTACTCGGGCATCTTACGATCACGCTCCAGTGACGGAATTAAGGATGGTACATTGTTCTTGTAACGGGGATCCAGCAGCGTGGCCACCCAGTAATCAGCACAAGTTAGAATGTGGGCAACTCGGCGGTCGTTGTGGAGACACTGCAGCATGTAATCGCTCATGTGTTCCAGGCTGCCCAGACGCAACGAAAAGCTGTCCTCTGTGGAAGGTGTATCGTCTGTGTCCTCTGTATCCCCCCATCCACGCACCAGTGATGGTCATGAGCTGGTCTGGGTGCCACCCTGCTGTTAACATGGTTCCTCCTCCTCATACTCCACCTCGTCATCCTCCCGAACTGTGGCCTGGCTGGACAATTGTGTACTTTGGGTTTGTGGGTGCAGGAACCCACGCTCGGAGCCACTTGGGAATGACCGGCCGGAAACCCTACGAAATGATCCCTCTTCCTCTTACACCTTCTCCTCCTGTGCCACATCCTCTTCCATCATCGCCAGAAGCGTTTTTTCAAGGAGGCATAGAAGTGGGATAGTAACGCTGAGAACGGCGTTATCGGAACTGGCCATGTTGGTGGAGTACTCGAAACAGCGCAACAAGGAACACAGGTCTCGCATGGAGGCCCAGTCTTTGGTGTTGAAGTGGTGCTGTTCCGCCGAGTGACTCACTTGTGCGTGCTACAGCTGAAACTCCACTATCGCCTGCTGCTGCTCGCACAGTCTGGCCAGCATGTGCAAGGTGTAGTTCCACCTTGTGGGCACTTCACATATGAGGCGGTGAGAAAAAAGGCCGAAGTTACGCTGCAGCGCTGACAGGCGAGCAGCAGCAGGGTGAGAACGCCGAAAGCGCGCACAGACGGCCCGCAGTTTATGCAGCAGCTCTGACATATCGGGGTAATTTTTAAGGAATCTCTGCACCACCAAATTCAGCATATGCGTCAGGCAAGGGATGTGTGCGACAAACCGGCTAGTCCCAGAGCTGCTACGAGATTTTGCCCATTATCGCACACCACCAGGCCGGGCTTGAGCCTGACTGGCGCAAACCACTCATCGGTCTGTTGTTCAAGGCCCGTCCACAGCTCCTGCGCGGTGTGGGGTTTGTCCCCCAAACAGATAAGTTTTAAAACTGCCTGCTTTCGTTTACCCCTGGCTGTACTTGTGCTGAAGTTGGTGGTGAACGTGTTACGCTGATCGGAAGAGAAGATGGTAGAGGATGAGGAAGCAGAGTAGGAGGAGAAAGCAACAGTAGGCAAACTGAAGCGCCCTGCAATCCTCGGTGGTGGAAGGACATGCGCCAAACTGCTATCTGCCTCAGGCCCAGCCGCCACTGCATTTACCCAGTGTGCTGTTATGGAGATATAACGGCCCTGACCGTGCTTACTGGTGTACGTATCCGTAGTCAGGTGCACCTTGCCACAGATGCCGTTGCGCAGTGCACACCTGATTTTGTCCCCTACTTAGTTGTGAAGGGAAGGGATGGCTCACCTTCAAAAGTAGTGGCGGCTGGGCACGACATACTGTGGGACAGCCACCGCCATAAGGTTTTTAAAACTATCCGTCTCCACCAGACAGAATGACAGCATTTCAAAGGCAAGAAATTTTGAAATGCTGGCATTCAGGGCTAGGGATCGCGGGTGGGTGGGGGGGGGGGTACTTCCTCTTCCTCTCCAGCATTTGGGATATGGAGAGCTGAACGCTTCCGTGGTACATTGTGGAGAAGCTTGGTGACCCAGGTGTTGGAGTTGCTGGCAGATCCTCTGTTTGTGGGGTGACAGGTGGCACTGTCACTCCAGAGGTGAATGAAGAGGCCGCGACTGCAGCAGAAGATGAAGCAGGAGGAGCCAGAGACCTTTCTTGGTTTTTGAAGTGTCTACTCCACTGCAGCTCGTGCTTTGCACTTAAATGCCTGGTCATGCAGGTTGTGCTCAGGTTGAGAGCGTTTATGCCTCGTTTCAGGCTCTGATTGCACAGCGTGCAAACCACTTGTGTCTTGTCGTCAGCACATTGTCTGAAGAACTGCCACGCCAGGGAACTCCTTGGAGCTGGCTTTGGTGTGCTCGCTCCCTTGCTACGGTGGGCAGTAGGAGGCGTACTGTCTAGAGGACGGCCGCTCCGCTTTTGCACCCTGCTCCCTCTTCTGCTGTGCTGGTGGCTCTGTGCGACCACCGCCTCTTCCTCCGAACTACATCGGTCACTCGCATGACCTTGATTCCATGTGGGGTCGAGGACCTCATCGTCCTCCACATCATCTTCCACCCAGTCTTCACCCCTGACTACCTTGTCGGTCTGCACACTTTCGAAAGCCCCAGCAGTTGGCACCTGTGTTTCGTCATCATCCGAGACGTGCTGCGATGGTCCTCCTATGTACTCATCTTGGAAAATAAGTGGTTGGGCATCGGTGCACTCAATCTCTTCCACTTCAGGGGCAGGGCTAGGTGGATGGCCCTGGGAAACCCTGCTCATCAAAAAGCAGAGGAGACTGCTGCATGACTTGGGGCTCAGACTGCTTGGCTGCTTTTCAAGGGGGTGAGGCGAAAGACTGATGGACATCGGGTGCAGGTGCCAACTGTGGTCTTTCAGCAGGAGACTGGGTGGGAGACAATGTGAAGGAACTGGATCCACTGTCAGCAACCCAATCTACTATCGCCTGTACTTGTTCAGGCCTCACCATTCGTAGAGCAGCATTAGGCCCGACCTAATACCGCTGCAGGTTTTGTCGCCTACTCGTACCCGAGGAAGGGGTTTCACTTGTGCGTGTAGCTGGCACAGATCGACCCCGTCCTCTTCCTGCAACAGGAGTTCCACCAGCAGCAACACGACCTGGGCCACGTCCCTTATTTGAAGCTCTCCTCATATTTTTTAAATTTAGGATCTTGCCCTAAATGGGTGTTTTAATTAATAGTAGAATAGAACGACAGTATGTAAAGGGTGTATCCCACACGGCTTGAACCAGACTAGGCCTCAACAAAAGATTTTTTTGCCCAAAATGGCTGTATTTCAGATGCCTAATTCAAACCCCTGTATGTAGAGGTAGCATCTCAGAAGGCCTGAACCTCTGTAGGCCTGCAGTAAATATATCTTTGCACAACATGGCTGTATTTCAAATGCCTAATTCAAATGCCTAATTCAAACCCCTGTATGTTGAGGTAGTATCTCACAGGGCCTGAACCAATGTAGGCCTGCAGTAAATATATCTTTGCACAAAATGGCTGTATTTCAAATGTCTGTATTTCAAATGCCTAATTCAAACCCCTGTATGTAAAGGTGGTACCTAACAGGGCCTCAACCTCTGTAGGCCTGAAGTAAATATATATTTGCACAAAAAGACTGTATTTCAAATGCCTAATTCAAACCCCTGTATGTAGAGGTGGTATCTCATAGGGCCTGAACCAGTGTTGGCCTGAAGTAAATATATCTTTGCACAAAATGGCTGTATTTCAAATGGCTGTATTTCAAATGCCTAATTCAAACCTCTGTATGTAGAGGTAATATCTCAGAGGGCCTGAACCTCTGTAGGCCTGAAGTAAATATATCTTTGCACAAAATGGCTGTATTTCAAATGGCTGTATTTCAAATGCCTTATTCAAACCCCTGTATGTAGAGGTAGTATCTCAGAGGGCCTGAACCTCTGTAGGCCTGAAGTAAATATATCTTTGCACAAAAAGGCTGTATTTCAAATGGCTGTATTTCAAATGCCTAATTCAAACCCCTGTATGTAGAGGTAGTATCTCAGAGGGCCTGAACCTCTGTAGGCCTGAAGTAAATATATCTTTGCACAAAAAGGCTGTTTTTCAAATGGTTGTATTTCAAATGCCTAATTCAAACCCCTGTATGTAGAGGGGGTATCTCCCAGGGCCTGAACCAGTGTAGGCCTGAATTCAATATTGGTGCACCAAATGGCGGTATTTAAAATCTCTGAATGTAACCAAAATGTATTAAGGGTGTATCTCACAATGACATCTGCATCAAAGGCTGCCAACTAAATTTTTGGTGCCCAAATGAGTGTTTGTTTAAAAACTGAATTTGACAGCAGTATATAAGCCTGTAATTTCACACGTGCTGATGCTGCAAGGCCTGAAAATAGTGTTTTTTGTCAAAAGAGTGTTTTTTTTCAAACCCCAGAAAATGATGGGTGTATTTCTACCTTAAATTGCACACTGACTAAGGCTACTTTCACACTAGCATTCGGGGCTCCGCTTGTGAGCTCTGTTTGAAGGGGCTCACAAGCGGCCCCGAACGCATCCGTACTGCCCTAATGCATTCTGAGTGGACGCGGATCCGCTCAGAATGCATCAGTCTGGCAGCGTTCAGCCTCCGCTCCGCTCAGCAAGCGGACACCTGAGCGCTGCTTGCAGCGTTCGGGTGTCCGCCTGGCCGTGCGGAGGCGAGCGGATCCGTCCAGACTTACAATGTAAGTCAATGGGGACGGATCCGTTTGAAGTTGACACAGTATGGCTCAATTTTCAAACGGATCCGTCCCCCATTGACTTTCAATGTAAAGTCTGGACGGATCCGTCTGAAGCTACTTTCACACTTAGAATTTTTTCTACAATATAATGCAGACGGATCCGTTCTGAACGGATCCCAAGTCTGCATTATATGAGCGGATCCGTCTGGGCAGACATCAGACGGACCTGCTCTGAACGGTAGTGTGAAAGTAGCCTAATACAGATGTTGTAAATTGCCAAAAACGTCTTTTTTTGCTAACAGAATATGAAAACTGTATATATTAAACTTGAAATTAACACTTGCAGATCTGGCAAATACTGTTTTTTGAAAAAAATAGTGTGTTTTTAAAACCCCATAAAATGATCGGTGTATTTCTACTTTAAATTGCACACTGACTAATCCAGATGTTGTAGATTGCCAAAAAAGTCTTTTTTTGCTAACAGAATATGAAAGCTGTATATATTAAACTTGAATTTAACACTTGCAGATCTGGCAAATACAGTTTTTGGAAAAAAAATACAGTGGCCCAGATTCAAGAAGCACTTGCGCGGGAACAAGTGTGATTTGCGCCGCGCAAGTACTGATTTGCTCCTATGCAAATTTGCGGCTGATTCTGTAAACCAGTTAAGCCTGAAATGCTGCCATTTTCCCGCGCACGCAGCCTAGCTGTTCCTGCGCAATTTGCGTGCAATTTTGCGTGGGGTGTAAGTTGCGCCTTCATGGAATTCCCTCAGCGAATATGCAAATTAGGTACTGCCGATGATTCAGAAACATGCGCGTGTGATGCGCATCTTGCGCTGGAAGCGTGCAAGCTTTTTTCCCTGGGCAAACTTGCTCCTGTTAAAAGCAGGGGCAAGTTAGCAAAAGATGGCCAAATGTCATCTGAAGGAGCGCGCAACTTCAGCAGCACCTAGACAGACGATCTGAACAAGCAGATTTGAAATACATCTAAAGAACATCTAAATAGTTATTCTAGATGGCAGTTTGTTCTTATACCTTTTTATCCTATGAGAATAAAACACAAAAACAAGTGTTCCTTGTGCTCTTCAAATGAAAAATGACATTTTCAGATGTTTCTAGAATTTACTTATCTCATTCAAGTACTACACTAAAACAGCTGCACCAATAAAATAAAGGCTATGTATGTTTATTTCTGTTCTTTTATAATTTAAATTCTTTATACAGTAATATAAAATATTTTGGTCCCTTTGGGAGGTGCCATGTCTTGCAAAAGGGCTGAATTTCCTTGCTCAGGGGGGTAGGAAAAAGCAGGATGAAATTCAGCAAAGAACCTGCGCAAGTCTGCTCCTATTTATTTGCTCAGTGCAAGCAGCTGAGCAGGATTTGCCCTGAAATTATGCTAGCAAACCTCTGCTGAGCCGAAAATTCCTCATTTACATAGGGGCACACCCACTTTGACTTGCACGGCCTTGCGCCCTCAGCTTTGCCTTAAACAGGAGCAAATTAAATGAACAAACGATTCCTGAATCAGGTGGCAATTTGGCAAAATTGCTCCAGCGCAGAGAAATTCAGCTGAGCGGCTCAGGTGTAAGTAATGGGCAAATCTACCTGAATCTGGGCCAGTGTTTTTAAAACTCCAGAAAATGATGGGTGTATTTCTACCTTAAATTGCACACTGACTAATCCAGATGTTGTAGTTTGCTCCAAAAAAATGATTTGCAATGTCTCAAAAGCTCAGATGCAGTGCTGGTGCACTGAGCATGCATAAAATGGCCGCCGCCACCCACCTAACTAACAGATTTCTAAAAGTTTGAATTTTTTGGTCAATGAGCTCAGGGCAGGGTAAAACGATTGTGCCCTGCACCCACACAACTATTTGTCTGTAGATCGCTGAGTTAGATTCTCTCCTATTCTGTCCCTGAAATCACAAGTCCAGCAGCATACTCTCCCTACACTTGTAACAGCAGAGTGACGTGCAGCGCTATGTGACTCAAGCTTATATAGAGCCTGGGTCACATGCTGCTCTGGCCAATCACAGCCATGCCATTAGTAGGCATGGCTGTGATGGCCTCTTGGGGCAAGTAGTATGACGCTTGTTGATTGACTGCTGTGCAGCCTTTCAAAAAGCGCCAAGAAACCGCCGAACACCGAACCCGAACCCAAACTTTTACGGAAATGTTCGGGTCCGGGGTCCAAAAATCCTAAAGTTCGGTACGAACCGAACTATTCAGTTCGGGTTCGCTCAACCCTATGCAAGACCAATGGCGTGAGAATGTGGAGGCGGAAGCGGCGTCACCCAGCCAAGTTGCTGGTGGGGCTGGGCAGGAACCACATTTACCCAGTGGGCCATAGAGGACATTTATTGTCCTTGACTGTAGTTACAGCTACCAACCAATTTTCCCAAAAAAGGCTGTTTCACAAAAAAAATTCACCACTGAAAGGCTAATCAACGTAATTCGGTCCATAAAGAAGAAAGTCACCAATCACCCATCAATTTTCCCAAAAAAGGCTGTTTCACCAAATAAAAATACCCAACGAATGGCAAATCAACGTAATTCAGTCCATACAGCAAAAAGAGGTCTACAATCACCCATCAATTTTCCCAAAAAAGGCTGTTTCACAAAAAAATCCCCAACGAATGGCTAATTGACGTAATTCAATCCGTACAGCAAAAGGAGGTCTACAATCACCTATCAATTTTCCTCAAAAAAGCTGTTTCACAAACAAATTTCACCAATGAATGACAATGTAAATTCACTGCAGAACAGCTAATAATACATACTTATTTTTGATATTAATACAGCGCAACAATGTCAGTATGACAGTGTAAATTCACTGCAGAACGGCTAATAACACGTACTTATTTTTCACATTATTACACCCCAACAATAGCAGTATAACAATGTCGGTTCAGTGCAGACCGTCTAATAAGACGTATTATTTTTCCTCACTTTACCACACAACGGCTAATAAGCCCTTTTTCTTTTCCCCCACTAATACACTTCACAAAATACTTTAGCACATATAATTGCACCGCTGAACGGCAAATATCTTTTTATTTTGCCACAAATACACGCCAAAAAAGGCTTTAGAACATATAACTGCACCGCTGAACGGCAATGTCACCGCCAGAGCTCTAAGAAGCTCTGACAGACGTTCTTCTGTACCTCCTGCATGAAGTTCTTTTGTTTTGCTTTCACTTTGTCATCTCTTTTCCTTCCCCCAGCTGTCATCTATTCACACTGATTGCCTCCCTTTATATCCCCTCCCATACTGCCTCACTTTGTGGTTTATACTACTTCCTGGATTGTGCTCTCTGCTAGAAGCTGCAACTGCTGGTTTCTCAGATAAGTCTCTTCCTCTATTTGTGTTTTTCTGCTGGCATGATTCTAGGTGACCCTGGCTCCCTCCGTGTTGAGTGCAGGGAGCCGGTGGTCGTGTCCCCTCACTATTGTAGGGTTTTCAGGTGTCATACATTCGAGGCACGAGGGCATGCAATTATCTATCATAGAGATCTTTGCATGGGCTGAACAGTAAGGGAGAGCTCTAGGGCTTTTATAGGGCTTACCCATTTGTTCCTTAGTTTGGGATCAAGTCAGTCTGTTGTTTATTTGTGACTTCCAGTTTTCTGCAACACCATCCGTGACAGGCAAGTATATGTTTATTTTGCCACTATTACACGACAAAAAGGGCTTTAGAACATACAATTGCACCGCTGACCGGCAAATATATTTTTTCTTTTTCCACTAATACACACCACAAAAGGCGTTAGAACATATAACTGCACCTCTGAACGGCAAATATATATTTTCTTTTTCCACTAATACACGCCACAAAAGGCTTTAGAACATATAACTGCACCGCTAAGCGGCAAATATATTTTTTCTTTTTCAACTAATATACAGCAAAAATGGCTTTAGAACATATAACGGCAAATATCATTTACTTTTGCCACTAATACACGCCACAAAAAGGGCTGTAATTTTAGCACTTCACCACACAATGGCTAATAAGCCCTTTTTTCCCACTAATAGAAGCCAAAAAATGCTTTAGAACATATAACTGCACAACACAAGGGAAAATAAGACATTGAAATATTTGCTTGTAATAAACCCTGTTAATGCCGGTATCAAACAGCACTTGCACCCCAATAATAAGAACGGTTTGCTGGAAATACAGAGCTGTATAATGGTAATTTGGATCCCCAGTCAGTGCAGCAAGGTGTAATAGGATTGTTCCTATTACCCAGGCTATAACCTCTCCTACTGAACCCCTTTCAACATAAATGCTGTGGAATGATTCTTCCCTATCCTTTCCCTAAACCTTCAGAAATATTTCCCTGCACTTGTAAATCGTTTTTTTTAGCACAATGAAGTTTATTCTAGCACTGTCTCTAGCGCCTGCTGACGTCTCTACCTGCACTAAATACACTGGAAAATGGCAGAATCCAAGATGGCTGAGGCTATTTATAGGGCTGTGACATCACAGGGCTGGCTGCTGATTGGCTGCATACATGGCATTATGAGTGATCCCGCCTTCCCAGAGTTCCTTGCTCTATGTCCTCACACGTGCAGCAGTCATTTTAGGAAAAAATGTGATTTATTACCATGAATCGCAAGGAATTTCAGCTTCGGTGCGAACCAAATTTTTCCTGAAATTCTGAACAAATTCCACTTCGTCATCTTTGATTCGCTCATCTCTAGACATAACAATAGTATCTTCCCCCAGTCACGTCACACATGAAACGGTGCAGCATCCCATATTGACATAGGTCAATCGAGACCAATACGATTATGCATCGATAACTTATTTTGCATCCACTTTGTGTCTTTTCGTGCTCTTTTTCAGATCGAAAAAGAGGACTACAACAATAGTGAATATTTATTCATATATTTCAAGCTGCTCAATACTTTGTGATTATTTATATGCTTATTTGCACATTTGACATACATGTTACCACTGCTTATTTATGTTTTTATATATTTTAATTGATTTTAATAGTATTACTATATAGTTTTAATAAGTAATAAATTCCTATAGCCATATATTTTGTTTCTCCTTATGTATTTTTTTTTATGTAGGTGTGCCCCTCTTATATACCATATTGACATAGGTAAACTGCTCCACCATATATCATACTCCATTTGGGACTACATTGGTTTTAAAGTTCACACATAGAGAATCACACCCCTCCCCCATTCTCACACAGCATACTGTGTCGCATCCAAACATGGGGTCATAGCCCACTATAATGATGATGACAAAGGTGAAATCGGTGGTATTACTTTTCTTGTAAAACATTGTCCTCTCCTCCTTTGGATCCCCCCATCCCTATTCACAGGTGCAAGAGGGGGTAGTGCTAGTTTGTAGATGCTCCCCAACTTCTCCTCTTTTTAAATGGGATCTGTCACCAGGCAATTCCCTGTTAAACCAGGTACTCAACCTTGTAGGATGAATGAGCTAAGCTAAATGTAATGATACCTTTTACTTAGTAATCTGCTGATTCATTATGGGGGAAAAAAGTACTTTAAATCCAGCTACAATCGAATATTTAAGTGCACCGAGGGTGGGCACACAAACTATGTGCAGCTTTTATCCTCCTCTGAAAGCCCGTCCCTTTCATTCTTGGTTGACAGGGCCAGCTTCCTCTGATGCACCCCTCAATATTGTTCATTGGTGAAAGCAGGTTCTCCCTAATAATGGCCGCATTATAGTTTGCCGGGGGGCTGGAGAGCACCTACAGCCATCAAGCATAGTGTGGAGACACACAGGACCAACACCAGGTTTCATGGTCTACCATGGCCATTTTTATCTGGTATTCTTGAAAGAAACATTGACCAACCTTTGGTATGTCCATGGAATCAGTCCACTGCCTTTTTTGACTCAGGAGACATGGTGGTCCAGGAAGGTAACACCTTTTTACCCACTGGCCATGCTACACAACATGCTCTTCAGGGTCTCCACAAGCTCCTCTGGTCAGATCTCTCCTCGATCGAGAATGTCTGGGACTGGGCGAGGTGATGGATCTGCCATGCACAGCAGCCAACAACTACCTTGTCTGAATTACGAGTAGAAAGAGCTTGGATTAAGGTTCCACAGGGGGATCTCAGCATCTGTAAGACTGTTCCCTTGCCAGAGCACCATGTATTGCAGCAAGGGGAGATGCCACCCAGTATTAATGTGACCCTGCTTCATCATATACCCTGCTGCAGAAACCAAAATAAAGAGGGTACCACCTTGGTTGTGTGATCATTGGCAAAGCACCACTAACAGTTTATACTTTGTCAATCTCAGCTCAATCGCATTAGGTTTTCCAGGTGTTCGTTTATAATTTTCCAGTAGTATATTCTATAATTATAATGAAGCTACTGCACATAATTCGTTGGTTCGATGAATTTTTCCTTAATTGGCCATTTGTTCCGTAGGTGTGTTATCAAATTTATGTGATATCTACATAAAAAAGAATCACAGAGAATAAATGATATCCAATCTCAGAGAATACAATACTACAATAAGCCCAGTGTCTCTATAGCTATAGCTAGAGCATAGCTGTTAAAACCCACCTCAAGTGTCTGGCCACAGTACGTCAATTCAAGTTGTGAAACCCAGTCCTGACCTTGAGAGACAGCTGTATCCATTATTGTTTAGGAAGAACCTGTCAGCAGAGCAGACTGTACATTACTAAGAACTGGGGGCTCCAGGGCAAATGTTCAACCTGCTGTTAAGTCATTTCTATTTTACTTAGTTTAAGAAATTCTATAGAGACAAAGTGAAATCTGACTGTGGATTCAGTAGCTTCAAGCTGATGATTATCAGAGACAAGACTGCACTTACTGTGTACTCATCCATGTATCTACATCCACAGGTAAAAAACAGAGGTTTCAAATCTTCCTGGAACAAGGCTGAGGTATAGTGGTGCTTGAAAGTTTGTGAACCCTTCAGAATTTTCTATATTTCTTTATACATTTTAGCTAAACTTACATCAGATTTTTATCTGAAAGAAATGAGTCATAAATATTCGACTTGGTCATTTATTTACTGAGAAAAAATGGTCCAATATCACATGTCTGTGAGTGGCAAAGTATGTGAACCTTTGCTTTCAGTATCTGGTGTGACAATATCTGCAACTAAATGTTCCAGATAATTGTTGATTAGTCCTGCACATCGACTTGAAGTAATTATTCTGTACAAAATAGCTTCACCTCTACTGTTTTGGTGGTTTCCTCCCATGAACTGCTTGCTTCAGGCCCTTCCACAACCTTTCTATTGATTTAAGGTCAAGACTTTAACTTGGCCATTCCAAAACATAACCTTTATTATTCTTTAACCATCCTTTAGTAGAAGGGCTTGTGTTCTCTTGAGATTCAGCTCATGGACAGATATCCTGACATTTTCCTTTAAAACTTGTTGATATAATTCAGAATTCATTGGTCCATCACCGATGATAAGTAGAGTTGAGCGGACACCTGGATGTTCGGGTTCGACGGGTTCGGCCGAACTTCAGAAAAAAGTTCGAGTTCGGGACCCGAACTTGACCCCGAACTCGAACCCCATTGAAGTCAATAGGGACCCGAACTTTTGAGCACTAAAATGGCTGTAGAAATGTCATGGAAAGGGCTAGAGGGCTGCAAATGGCAGCAAAATGTGGTTAAGAGCATGGCAAGTGCTCTGCAAACAAATGTAGATAGGGAAATGACTTAAAATAACATAAAATACGTAAAAATAAAAAATAATAATCTTGATCTAGGAGGACCAGGTCCATATGGAGTAGGAGGTTGAGGAGGCGGTGGATGTGGCCGTGAAGGCGGAAGTGGCGGTGGAGGAGGAAATGGTAGCCTACACTGCTTTTTGTTTTAAAATTGATTTATATTTTTAAAAATTAGGGTACACCCCAGAACATTGTGAAATATAACCCTCCAGTCGTGCTAAACACACGTTCAGACAATACACCGGCTGCAGGGCAGGCCAGCACCTCCAAGGTGTAAAGGGCAAGCTCAGGCCATGTGCCCAATTTGGAGACCCAGAAGTTGAAGGGGGCAGACCCCTGTCAGTTAGTTCGTGTAGGCGTGTGCATACTTACTGCCCCACCATGTCGCAAGTCCCCGTGATGTTCACGATCCAATTTGATATCAACTTTCGATGTTCTTTTATGCGCCTACCATGGTAATTACGGGTGGCGGGGAATCAGGGTTCCAGGCCGGAGAGGGAGCGTGAGAAAAAGAGACCACATTTAAGGGAGATAAATTTATTTTAAAAAATTGGGATCGAGAAGAAATGTGGGAAAAGCTATTGGGGCGTAAATCTGGGACAAATTACAGAAGCACAAATGTGGCCCAAAAGAGTCAAGCGGAATTGTGGGAAAAGCTATTGAGGCGCAAATATTGGCCAAAAGAGTATAGCGGAAATGTGGGACAAAGTATTGAAGCTTAAATGTGGTACAACTTGTTTAAGTTTAAGCATTGAATCAAAGTTGGTGGCGCGCATCAATTAAAGAAGCAGTTCAGAAATTTTATTCCCTGTCACCTATGCAGAGCAGGGGTTTATTCATTTCTAAAAGTGTATAATGTCAACCCAAGAACGTAACAGAAAAATTACAGAAATTAATTAACCTGTCTACTTGGTAGAGCAGGGGTCTATGACAGAAAACAATTGTTTATTGTCACACGAAAATGTAAAATAAAAATTATTGAAATTTATTAAGCTGTCAACCAGGTAGAGGATACTGCACCCAAAAATTGGTGAATGTGACCATAAAATGTAACTGACAAATGTTATTATTATTTTTTTACCGGTCTAATAGGTATAGCAGTGGTACATCACACCAAAAAATTGCTGAATTTCACCAGAAAATGTAATTGCCAATTTTTTTTTTTTTTTTTAACAGCCTACTAGGTATAGCAGTGGTATATCACACCCAAAAATTGGTGAATTTCACCATAAAATGTAACAGACAAATAGTTTTTTTGTTAACCGGCCTACTAGGTATAGCAGTGGTACTATACACCCAAAAATTGGTTAATTTCACCAGAAAATGTTAATGACAATTTTTTTTTTTTAACCGGCCTACTAGGTATAGCAGTGGTACTATACACCCAAAAATTGGCTAATTTCACAAGAAAATGTTAATGACAAAGTAGTGAAATGATATAAAATAAAACACATAAAAAAAATATTGATTTATGAGGTGGAGTTCCATATGGAGTAGGAGTTTGAGGAGGCGCTGGACGTAGCATAGTGTAGCGTAGTAGGTGGAAGCGGCGGTGGAGGAGGACGAGATATACAAAATACAAACATGAGCAATTGCGCTGCAGTGTAACAATGGCTGGTTAGTGCCGGTATACATGTTTATTCTGCACAAGTCCTGAAGGATCCATGCCTGGTTCATTTTAATGAACGCGAACTTGTCCACATGGGCTGTGGACAGGCGGTTGCGCTTGTCTGTGATGATGCCTCCTGCCGTGCTAAACACACGTTCAGATAATACACTGGCTGCAAGGAGGGCCAGCACCTCCAAGGCGTAAAGGGCAATCTCAGGCCATGTGCCCAATTTAGAGACCCAGAAGTTGAAGGGGGCAGACCCGTCATACAATACGTGTAGGCATGTGCACACATACTGCTCCTGAAATGCTGCCTCCTGTTAAGATGATCCATATTAGCTGGTGGTGCTGGTTGTTGTGGTGTGCTGACAAAGCTTTTCCACATTTCGGCCATGCTAACCCTGCCTTCTGAGGTGCTGGCGGTGCCCCAGTTGTGTTGGCGATCTCTTCCTCATCCTATGCCTTCGCCTTGTGCTTCCACTATGCCCCACTGTCAGGTGGGAATGCCACCAGCAGCGATTGAACTCGCGCATCTTACGATCACGCTCCAGTGACAGAATTAAGGACGGTACGTTGTCCTTGTAACGGGGATCCAGCAGCGTGGCCACCCAGTAATCAGCACAAGTTAGAATGTGGGCAACTCGGCAGTCGTTGCGGAGACACTGCTGCATTTAATCGCTCATGTGTGCCAGGCTGCCCAGAGGCAACGAAAAGCTGTCCTCTGTGGGAGGTGTAACGTCTGTCTCCTCTGTATCCCGCCATCCACGCACTAATGATGGCTATGAGCCGGTCTGGGTGCCACCCTGCAGTGAACATGGTTCCTCCTCCTCCATCTCCTCCTCCTCATTCTCCACCTCGTCATCCTCCAGAACTGTGGCCTGGCTGGGCAATTGTGTACCTTGATTTTGTGGGTGCAGGAACCCACCCTCAGAGCCACTTGGGAATGATTGGCCGGAAACCCTACAAAATGATCCCTCTTCCTCCTCCTGTGCCACATCCTCTTCCATCATCGCCAGGAGCGTTTTTTCAAGGAGGCATAGAAGTGGGATACGGCATTATCGGCACTGGCCATGTTGGTGGAGTACTCAAAACAGCGCAACAAGGAACACAGGTCTCGCATGGAGGCCCAGTCATTGGTGGTGAAGTGGTGCTGTTCCGCCGAGCGACTCACCGTGCGTGCTGCAGCTGAAACTCCACTATCGCCTGCTGCTGCTCATACAGTCTGGCCAGCATGTGCAAGGTGGAGTTCCACCTTGTGGGCACGTCGCATATGAGGCGGTGAGCGGGAAGGCCGAAGTTTTGCTGCAGCGCTGACAGGCGAGCAGCAGCAGGGTGAGAACGCCGAAAGCACACACAGACGGCCCGCACTTTATGCAGCAGCTCTGACATATCGGGGTAAGTTTTAAGGAATCTCTGCACCACCAAATTCAGCACATGCGCCAGGCAAGGGATGTGCGTCAAACCGGCTAGTCCCAGAGCTGCTACGAGATTTCGCCCATTATCGCACACCACCAGGCCGGGCTTGAGGCTGACTGGCACAAACCACTCATCGGTCTGTTGTTCAAGGCCCGTCCACAGCTACTGCGCGGTGTGGGGTTTGTCCCCCAAACAGATAAGTTTTAAAACTGCCTGCTGTCATTTACCCCTGGCTGTGCTGAAGTTGGTGGTAAAGGTGTTACGCTGACCGGATAAGGAGCTGGTAGAGGATGAGGAAGCGGAGTAGGAGGAGGAAGCAACAGGAGGCAAACTGAAGCTCCCTGCAATCCTCGGTTTTGGAAGGACATGCGCCAAACTGCTATCCGCCTCAGGCCCAGCCGCCACTGCATTTACCCAGTGTGCTGTTATGCAGATATAACGGCCCAGACCGTGCTTACTGGTCCACGTATCCGTAGTCAGGTGCACCTTGCCACAGATGGCGTTGCGCACTGCACAGCTGATTTTGTCCCCTACTTGGTTGTGAAGGGAAGGGGTGGCTCGCCTTGAAAAGTAGTGGCGGCTGGTCACGACGTACTATGGGACAGCCACCATCATAAGGCCTTTAAAACTATCCGTCTTCACCAGAAGGAATGACAGCATTTCAAAGGCAAGAAATTTAGAAATGCTGGCATTCAGGGCTAGGGATCGCGAGTGGGTAGGGGGGTACTTCCTCTTGCTCTCCAGAGTTTGGGATATGGAGAGCTGAACGCTTCCGTGGGACATTGTGGAGATGCTTGGTGACCCAGGTGTTGGTGTTGCTGGCAGATCCTCTGTTTGTGGGGTGCCAGGTGGCACTGTCACTCCAGAGGTGGATGAAGAGGCCGCGACTGCAGCAGAAGAGTAAGCAGGAGGAGCCAGAGACCTTTCTTAGTTTTTGAGGTGTCTACTCCACTGCAGCTCGTGCTTTGCACTTAAATGCCTGGTCATGCAGGTTGTGCTCAGGTTGAGAACGTTTATGCCTCGCTTCAGGCTCTGATTGCACAGCGTGCAAACCACTCGTGTCTTGTCGTCAGCACATTGTCTGAAGAACTGCCATGCCAGGGAACTCCTTGGAGCTGTCTTTGGTGTGCTCGGTCCCTTGCTGCGGTGGGCAGTAGGAGGCGTACTGTCTAGAGGAATGCCGCTCCGGTTTTGCACCCTGCCCCCTCTTCTTCTGTGCTGGTGGCTCTGTGCGACCACCGCCTCTTCCTCCGAGCTACATCGGTCACTCGCATGACCTTGATTCCATGTGGGGTCGAGGACCTCATCGTCCTCCACATCATCTTCCACCCAGTCTTGACCCCTGACTTCCTTGTCGGTCTGCACGCTTTCAAAAGCCCTAGCAGTTGGCACCTGTGTTTCGTCATCATCCGAGACGTGCTGCGATGGTCCTCCCATGTACTCATCATGAAAAATAAGTGGTTGGGCATCGGTGCACTCAATCTCTTCCACTTCTGGGGCAGGGCTAGGTGGATGGCAATGGGAAACCCTGCTAACAGAGTCATCAAAAAGCAGAAGAGACTGCTGCATGACTTGGGGCTCAGACTGCTTGGCTGATTTGCAAGGGGGTGAGGTGAAAGACTGATGGACATCGGCTGCAGGTGCCAACTGTGGTCTTTCAGCAGGAGACTGGGTGGGAGACAATGTGAAGGAACTGGATCCAATGTCAGCAACCCAATCTACTATTGCCTCTACTTGTTCAGGCCTCACCATTCGTAAAGGCCCGACCAAATACCGCTGCAGGTTTTGTCGCCTACTCGCACTTAAGGAAGGGGTTTCACTTTTGCGTGTAGCTGGCACAGATCGACCACATCCTCTCCCTGCAACAGGAGCTCCACCAGCAGCACCACGACCTGGGCCACGTCCCTTATTTGACGCTCTCCTCATATTTTTTGAATTTAGGATGTTGCCCAAAATGGGTGTTTAATTAATAGTAAAAAAGAACGACAGTATGTAAAGGGTGTATCTCACACGGCCTGAACCAGACTAGGCCTCAATTAAAGATTTCTTTGCACAAAATGGCTGTATTTCAAATGGCTGTATTTCAAATGGCTGTATTTCAAATAGCTGAATCAAACCCCTGTATGTATAGGGGGATCACACACGCCCTGAATCAGTGTAGGCCTGAATTAAAGATTTATTTGCACCAAATATATTTCAAATGGCTGTATTTCAAATGCTTGATTCAAAACCCTGTATGTATAGGCACTTGATACTGGCACATGGGGGGGTTTGGCACTATGATACTGGCACATGGAGGTGGGAAGGAGAGAGGCACTTGATAATGGCACTTTTTTTTGGGGGGGGGAGATGGCACTATGATACTGGGACATGGGGGGGAAGAGAGAGGCACTTGATACTGGCACATGGGGGGGTTTGGTACTATGATATTGGCACATGGGGGTTGGGAAGGAGAGAGGCACTTGATACTGGCACATTGGGGGGGGTAGATGGCACTATAATACTGGGGCATGTGGGGGGGGAGGAGAGAGGCACTTGATACTGGCACATGATGGGGGGGCATCTATGGAGACACTTACTGGCACATTATTGGGGGGCATTATGGGGGACACTAGGCCGGCAGCCCATCAGAGGCCGGACACTGAGGGCATCTACTGGGGCACTATATATGGGGCATTTTATACTGGTACATTATGGGGGGCACTAGCAGGAAGGGAGGAGAGGAGCACTATGGGGGAATTTACTGGGGGCACTATATAGGGGTATTTTATACTGACACATTATGGGGGCACTATGGGGACATTAGCTCAACTGGGGGCATTACAAGGGGGTATTTTTGCACATTATAAGGAGAATTATTTCTACTGGGGGGGGCATTATGGTGGGCTTTATTACTCCCCCATGGTATGACCCCCTAGTAGCAGCACCAGCCTATCCCTGCTCTGCTATCCCTCTGCCCCTTCTCTAAATCCTTATTATGAAATCTTTCTCATTAGGAAAAAACACATCAGCTCCACCGAGCCCCCGGCCAAAGTGTTGAAGTGGTGTCCGAGATCCCCAAGGGCCAAGTCAAGTAATTGTAAGTTTTCATGTGAAATATGTTTGTTATACACATATAGCCTACACTGTGCCACACAATGTACAGTATACCGCTACACTGTGCCACACAATATACAGTATACCTCTACACTGTGCCACACAATATACAGTATACCTCTACACTGTGCCACACAATGTACAGTATACCGCTACACTGTGCCCCACAATATACAGTATACCTCTACACTGTGCCACACAATATACAGTATACCGCTACACTGTGCCCCACAATATACAGTATACCACTATAAGCACCATTGTTTTGTGGCAGCGGACAGAAAATAAACTGGAAGTGCCCCTCCCGAGACCAGGCTCTGACTGCTAGGGGGGGTCTGCTAAGCTCATGGATGCCCCATATGGCAGTAGCACCACCATAGCCCCCATATATGGCTAAACAATTATTGCTTCGGGGAGGGGGGGGTGACACAATTTTCTACCGCACCGGGTGACACCAGCCCTAGCAACGCCACTGTAAACTTGAATTTAGGGTACACCCCAGAACATTGTGAAATATAACCCTCCAGTCGTGCTAAACACACGTTCAGACAATACACCCCAGGGGGAGATGGCATGGCACTGTGATACTGGCACATGGGGGGGAGGAGAGAGGCACTTGATACTGGCACTTTTTTGGGGGGGGAGATGGCAGTAGCACCACCATAGCCCCCATATATGGCTAAACAATTATTGCTTCGGGGAGGGGGGGGTGACACAATTTTCTACCGCACCGGGTGACACCAGCCCTAGCAACGCCACTGTAAACTTGAATTTAACACTTGCAGATCTGGCAAATACTGTTTTTTGAAGAAAAAAAAATGTGTGTTTTTCAAACCCCAGAAAATGATGGGTGTATTTCTACCTTAAATTGCACACTGACTAATACAGATGTTGGAGATTGCCCAAAAAGTTTGTTTTTTTTGCTAACAAAATATGAATGCTGTATATATTAAACTTGAATTTAACACTTGCAGATCTGGAAAATACAGTTTTTTGAAGAAAAAAAAGTGTGTTTTTCAAACCCCAGAAAAGGATGGGTGTATTTCTAGCTTAAATTGCACACTGACTAATACAGATGTTGTAGTTTGCCCCCCAAAAATGGTGATTTGCAATTTCCCAAAAGCTCAGATGCAGTGCTGGTGCACTGAGCATGCATAAAATGGCCGCCGCCACCCACCTAACTAACAGAATTCTAAAAGTTTGTATTTTTAGTCAATGAGCTCAGGGCAGGGTAAAACGATAGTGCCCTGCACCCACACAACTATTTGTCTGTAGATCGCTGAGTTAGATTCTCTCCTATTCTCTCCCTGAAATCACAAGTAAAGCAGCATCCTCTCCCTACTCTTGTAACAGCAGAGTGACGTGCAGCGCTACGTGACCCAAGCTTATATAGAGCCTGGGTCACATGCTGCTCTGGCCAATCACAGCCATGCCATTAGTAGGCATGGCTGTGATGGCCTCTTGGGGCAAGTAGTATGACGCTTGTTGATTGGCTGCTGTGCAGCCTTTCAAAAAGCGCCAAGAAAGCGGCGAACACCGAACCCGAACTTTTACGAAAATGTTCAGGTTTGGGTCCGGGGTCCAAAAATCCTAAAGTTCGGTACGAACCCGAACTTTACAGTTCGGGTTCGCTCAACCCTAGTCTTAAACTGAATGAAGGAATGAAGATTGTAGATGGAAACAGTGCAACCGTTTCTTTTATTTATTTTTTTCTCTCCAAGGCAACTCCTCACTTTTTATTTGAAAAAAATCCTATTTTATGTCAAAAGTGGCCACAGCCTTTCAGACTGACCGTACCTAATAACATGCACATTATAATCCAGCCATTTTTCCACTTCCATCAAGAGGTAAGTATGCTTTACGGTAATCCTAAAGCCAATACATTTATTTACAATGCAAACTTATAAAGCTTTACAAACACAATTTTATATCAAGGCAGGAGACTCCATTATGCTTTAAGATCTTTCTTTTTTTACTCCCTGCAGCAAACAGTTAACAATGTAAAACAGAAATATTTACATAAGATATGTAAATCAGCGTTCACTAACAGCCAATCAACAGGCAGCAAAGGTCATATAAGGTCTAACTCTAATCAATCATGTGAACTTCTTTCTTTCTTGCTGCTTGAATCCCAGAAAGATACGTAAAATTGCTCTCCTCATATAGTTATTAGTTATATATACAGTACAGACCAAAAGTTTGGACACACCTTCTCATTCAAAGAGTTTTCTTTATTTTCATGAGTATGAAGGCATCAAAACTATGAATTAACACATGTGGAATTATATACATAACAAACAAGTGTGAAACAACTGAAAATATGTCATATTCTAGGTTCTTCAAAGTAGCCACCTTTTGCTTTGATTACTGCTTTGCACACTCTTGGCATTCTCTTGATGAGCTTCAAGAGGTAGTCCCCTGAAATGGTCTTCCAACAGTCTTGAAGGAGTTCCCAGAGATGCTTAGCACTTGTTGGCCCTTTTGCCTTCACTCTGCGGTCCAGCTCACCCCAAACCATCTCGATTGGGTTCAGGTGACTGTGGAGGCCAGGTCATCTGGCGCAGCACCCCATCACTCACCTTCATGGTCAAATAGCCCTTACTTTCAAAGTTTTCCCAATTTTTCGGCTAACTGACTTACCTTCATTTCTTAAAGTAATGATGGCCACTCGTTTTTCTTTACTTAGCTGCTTTTTTCTTGCCATAATACAAATTCTAACAGTCTATTCAGTAGGACTATCAGCTGTGTATCCACCTGACTTCTCCTCAACGCAACTGATGGTCCCAACCCCATTTATAAGGCAAGAAATCCCACTTATTAAACCTGACAGGGCACACCTGTGAAGTGAAAACCATTTTAGGGGACTACCTCTTGAAGCTCATCAAGATAATGCCAAGAGTGTGCAAAGCAGTAATCAAAGCAAAAGATGGCTACTTTGAAGAACCTAGAATATGACATATTTTCAGTTGTTTCAAACTTGTTTGTTAAGTATATAATTCCACATGTGTTAATTCATAGTTTTGATGCCTTCAGTGTGAATCTACAATTTTCAAAGTCATGAAAATAAAGAAAACTCTTTGAATGAGAAGGTGTGTCCAAACTTTTGGTCTGTACTGTACATCATTATCAACTTCACTGCAGTCTGAAATATATGTACTTTTATATATATATATATATATACATATATATATATATATATATATATATATATTGTTTACCTTATTGATAAGTTCCCAATAGTATATATATATATATATATTGTGGCAATGTGAACATTGAGGTGTTGTTTCCCCAGGTTCCAGTCCGGGACTTAGGGCATGCTCATGTCCAGGGATCCTATTTAATCCTGCTAATGGATCCTGGGTGTGTCTCACTCTGGAGAGTGTGCAGACAGAGGCCTGGTGAGGCTCTGTCAGTATGGTCTCAGCTAGGCAAGGCTGAGGGGCCACGAGGCTATGCAATAGCCTGGACTTTGGGGGACTCAGCGACACCCAGGAACAAGCATTGAAAGGTCAGAGTCAGGAGGACTGCTAGACCACAACCCCCTCCAAAGGTACTGCATTTGTTACAGCCTGAGGGCTGGTGGACTGTATGTCTGGGGTAAGCCGCACCTGGTTCCATGTGTGAATGCTATCGTATAGCCGAGTTAGGGATACGATGTTTATTATGTTTAGGTAGAGCCCAGACGGGCAGGCTTTTGTTTTATGCCATGTTGTGTATGAAGAGTGTAAAATAAATTGCACTGTTTGGACCTGAAACCCAGTGGTTATGAAGATCCTTGTGAGAATGACCCCCGAATGAGAGGCGATCCCTTACATATGGTGGAGGATGCGGGCAATAACAGCAGGTTGCTAGGGGCAACGACCTGACGGAAAAGAGAAGGTGCTGCTGAATGTTGCCAAGGAATTGCTGTGTTTCTGTGCAGTGACTTAAAGGGCCGGAAGCCTGCTTGTTCGCTGGAGCTGGAGCAGGTGCTGCTGGAAAACTGCTGGTTAATCTGGACTTTATTTTTCTGAGGTGTAAGGTGTGCAGGGATTTAAAGGGCACAGTAAAAGAAACTGACCTGTGAAAATGGCTGCCAAATGGTGGAGCGCGTGGGAAAAGTCCTGTGAGATGGTGATCGGGGGGATCCCGCTGCTGGTTGTACTAGACTCCCGCCAACAAGTGTCTCAGGTCCTGCCCGTAATTCTGGACTTTCTGGAGAGAGGGCCAGAGACAGATGTCACCGTGTCTCTGACCTTTATAACAGACTATGGCCCTGTGCAGTGGGAGCTCTTAAAATGTGAGACCCTGGAAGTGGAGTTTGTGCTTGGCAAAGACTTCCCGTTATTTTGGCAGCTGTGGAGAGGAGAAAATGCTACAAATTGTGTACCTGGAGAATCCGATGAACAGCAGATATGTGCCGTTGCCAAGGGCAACCGTCGGGAAGACAAAGAGGTGGAGAGCGGTGCGGTTCTCAGGAGTGCATATCTTCCCTGCGACTGTGTCCGGAGTCCTGGAGAGGGAGTGCGGAGGTGCAGTAAAGCTGTTGCTAGGAGCAATCACAACCTTGAGGAGTCCGCGGGAGAGAATGTCACTGCTTTACCAGAATGGTTTATTACAAAGGGTAAGACTGTTCCTGTTATTAACTATGTGGCAGACCCAATGACAGTGAGCCGGCGGCAGGGGAGACCTGCTGGTCCGGTAGGTAATAAGTCACACAGAGAAAAAACTGTGTCTGAACAGGCGGATAAGCCTGCTGTGATTGCTCCCTCGCAGAAACCTGCAGGGGAGAAGGTTTCTGGGTCGCCCAAAGAGCCGGTGATCAAAGCTAGATTTGGGGTGGTGAAAGTCAGAGATCCCATGCTAGCCCAGGTAAGAGGTAGCATGATGGCCACCCCAGAGACTGGTAGAGTGTTACATGTTCGGGACAATTATGTGAATAATACGGACTCTCAGGTGGTTCTCACTGAGAGTGAACCTGATGTTACAAATACGCTCATACATGAGGAGATGGTGGGCCGTAATTTCCCCTTATGCTTGGAGGTTTTAAGTAATGGAGACATTTCTGCAGAGAGTGACAAAACTCCTGCAGAACCTGTACCTGTCCCTTTAAATGATAATGTGAAGGAGCTGCACATTGAGAACAAGGGTGCAGATAAGGTGCAAAGTGATGGTACCATGTTTGACGAAATGCATAATGGAAATGTGATGTCATGTAAAATATGTGATAATAATGACATGCCTTTTCCTTTGCAGGCTGTGATTGGGGAAAAAGCTAACCCTGTTGGTAAACATGTGTCTGATATAAAAGTGTTGATAAATGTTGAAGAAACACCCCTAGGAGACCCCATTGTAGACAATGTGGCGGGGCTAGAGGGTGTACCACACGTACCAGAGGTGGATGTGCAGTCTCCACAGGTTTCTATGATTAATAAAATGTCCCAGGTGGGGATTGACTCATGGGTGCCCCTAGAGGTCAGGGTTAATAATGACACAAACAGTATAAGTGGCGTATGTGCCGTAACAGTTAGCAACTTTGAGAGTGAGGCTACCATGTCAAGACCCAGCAAAACTAAAGTGGTTACTAGTAGCGAGTCTAGCGACCAGATGACAGTTATATCTGACGAGACGAGAGTTCAGTCGGGTGACAGCCTAGTGTCTGAAGCTCATATCCTGACAGTTGTAGATGACCTGACAGGACAGTACAGCTACAAACTTGAAGATGTTTTCTCTCGCTCCGCACAGTCGCTAGATACACTAGAAATGGGGCTAGCGGTTCTCGCAGAGCAACTGCAGGAGTCTCCAGAGGAGTCACAGAAAGAGATGAATGAACTGAAGGAACTAGAGTCACTAATAGAAGCGGAAATTCTCCAACTTCAAGAGGAACTTGCAGCTTCTGAGCGATCAAGACTTCATGCAGAGCAGGAAAGAGATGAGCTGGCTGATGAGGTTCTAAACAGAGCCTCAGAAAAATCTGCTCTCTTGGAGGAGAAAAGTCATTTGGAAGCCAGGATGGCTCAACTTGATCAAGAGTTGCATGTTCGGATGGTAGACCTGGACCACCAGAAACAAATTGTGTCTAAATTGGAGAAGAAACATAAGATGTTGGACAAGCTCCTGGCTGAAGAGAAAACCACCTCTGCCAGATATGCCGAAGAACGTGACCAAGCGGAGACTGATGCTCGAGAGAAGGCGACCAAGGCCCTCTCCTTGGCTAGAGCCCTTGAAGAAGTGCTTGAGGAGCGAAATGAATTAGAGAGGCTGAACAAGCAACTCGGAGCAGAGATGGAAGCTCTCATGAGCTCAAAAGATGCCATCTATGAGTTGGAGAAGCCTAAGCGTGCTGCTGCACAGCAGGTGGAAGAAAATGAGAAACTGGAAGAGGAAGATCCTCTGGAAGGTGCCAAGAAGTCAGAGCCTGGTAAAAGTGGGTCTGGAGATGGTGGTGCCGGGGTGCTGGCCAAGGCAGAGAAGGTGGAAAAGGTATCGGCTGAACCAGTTGATGGGGCTGATGTGCATGCAGAGGCCAAGAGTCTCATGACAGTGTGTAACCAGGACCAGGTCGCAAAAGACGTCCCCTCTGCCTACAAGGTCTTCCAAGTAGCCAGCAGCCTGCTGGGGAAGAGATATGAGGAGATGGACGACCAGTTTGCAGATCCGGGCTATTACGATGGGCTGTCTCTCCTGACTCCTCCCCAAAAGGAGTCCAGTGTCTTGGGTGAGCCTCTGGAGAAAACGCCAGAAGACAAGGAGTATGCTGAAGACCCCAGTGCCTCCAACCTTGATGCGAAAGGGAAGGAGGAATTAAGAAAGCAAGGATATGATGCCATGTCCCTGAATGGTGAGAAGGCTAATAAAGTAAAGGAGGACACCAAAGAGACCAAGGCCAAGGAAGCTAAGGCCGAGCTCTTGAAGTGGGAGAAATCCTTGGATGTTCCAGAGATCAAGGGTAAAGCCGAAGTGGGGAGAGGCAGTGAAGAGGCAGAAGACCCTGAAACTGAGGCACCATCTGAGGAAACCACTGCTGGAAAAGAAGCGAGCGGGGGCAAGCCAGCTCTGCTGACGGAGCTTCGCAAAGACAAGAAGAAAAGGCCTAAGCGTCTGCAAGAGCCAGCGAAGTCAAACAGAGAGTCTGTCGTTTGCATAAAAATATATTCTGAAGGGAGTTCCAGAAGCCGAGATCGAAATTCTAAGAGTAAAGGAAAAAGAAATGTACGATCTGCTGTTAAAATAAAGAGACAAAAAGAGGCGAGTCATAAGAAGCGTGCTCGGCTGAAGCAGCTGTGTAAGTCAAAGAGCGAGAAAGATAAAAAAATAAAAAGAGAGGGTCTGCCTGTCACATGGACATGGGAACATTGTAGACAATGTCTCTTGGGCAAGATGTCAGTGTGGGTAACAAACCAAGCACTGATGGCATGGGTCTGGCAAAATAAAGGGAAGCCTCTGACCCTGACCACATCTTCCAGGGGGAAGGTTGAGCCAGGCGATGGCAAGAAAATGCGGATGCCCTGTCACGAGCATCCAGTTGGTACATGTGTTCACCCCCACAGGTTTGAACAGAGGGGGGGGATATGTGGCAATGTGAACATTGAGGTGTTGTTTCCCCAGGTTCCAGTCCGGGACTTAGGGCATGCTCATGTCCAGGGATCCTATTTAATCCTGCTAATGGATCCTGGGTGTGTCTCACTCTGGAGAGTGTGCAGACAGAGGCCTGGTGAGGCTCTGTCAGTATGGTCTCAGCTAGGCAAGGCTGAGGGGCCACGAGGCTATGCAATAGCCTGGACTTTGGGGGACTCAGCGACACCCAGGAACAAGCATTGAAAGGTCAGAGTCAGGAGGACTGCTAGACCACAACCCCCTCCAAAGGTACTGCATTTGTTACAGCCTGAGGGCTGGTGGACTGTATGTCTGGGGTAAGCCGCACCTGGTTCCATGTGTGAATGCTATCGTATAGCCGAGTTAGGGATACGATGTTTATTATGTTTAGGTAGAGCCCAGACGGGCAGGCTTTTGTTTTATGCCATGTTGTGTATGAAGAGTGTAAAATAAATTGCACTGTTTGGACCTGAAACCCAGTGGTTATGAAGATCCTTGTGAGAATGACCCCCGAATGAGAGGCGATCCCTTACAATATATATATATATATATATATATATACACAAATGCAATGAATGGCAGCACCAACCTTTTGATTTGAAAATTGGGTGCAAGCTCCAATAGGAAAAGCGTCCCAGGATAATAAAAATAAAAAAATAGAGCAGCACTTCGGTATGGTGAAAAAAGAAAGCTTGAGAAAGGCTTCATGTTGGAGCCGAAACGTCGCGTCACTACTGGGTGAATAAACAGTTTTCTTTTTTCACCATACCGGAGTGCTGCTCTATTTTTTTATTTTTATTCTCCTGGGTCGCTTTTCCCATTGGAGCTTGCTCTATTTTTTTATTTTACATACAAGACCAGCGCGTCATGCAAACATCATGAAAAGGCGTCATCATGAACACACGCCTGCGCAGTAGTCAGTACTCCTCCAAAGCCGCAATCTTGGAAGAGGTAAAACACACATCACACTGCTCATCCATCATGTAGTCCTTAGCCATTCACCACAATAATCTGTATATAGAAAAAGAGAGAAGAAAAATAATTAATATAAATATACCCTCCACATATTGCAAAATAATAGTTCCATTAGCAATAATAATAACAATAACAATAATGGAACTATAATTTTGTAATATGTGGAGGGTATATTTATACTAATTATTTTTCTTCTCTCTATTTATATATAGAGATTATTGTGGTGAATGGCTAAGGATTTCATGATGGATGAACAGTGTGATGTGCAATCAACGCAAGTTCAATTCCAGAACTCCTTTTTTTGGCATCAATTTTCATTATCTTATTGCCTGTGATAACACATCTTTTCAGTCTCCTAAGTATGATTGTGATGGTATGAGAAGATCCCTCATTATGTTACAGGATCAGCAGGGTTAATACTGCATGGGAATGCTGTTGGTTCGGCTCCTCCCACATGGTGTCCCCTGTAGATGTATCAACGGTTGGTGCTTGATGGTACTTTCAGTTGGATACAGAGGATCTTATAAGTAACAGTATGCCGATTGTATGATTAGTATGTTTTGCTGCTGTCCGATTGGGGGGGGGGGGGGTGTTACATAGGTGATGACGCTGTATACTAGCTGCGCCTGACCTGTGTTTTACCTCTTCCAAGATGTGGCTTTGAAAGAGTACTGACTTCTGCGCAGGCGTGTGTTCATGATGACGCCTTTTCATGATATTTGCATGACGCGCCAGAGATTTGGGCACGCTGTGCTTAACAATTGAGTTACAATAGGGATTTGTAAGTTGCCTTTTTATGTGCCTTAACCTATGCCCACTGCCATGTGGTTCTGCCACTCCCCATGTATAATGAATTGCAATTGCTTTTTTTAACTATTTGTCATTGGGAGCAATTTTATATGTATCACACATGCACAGTGTTTTTGCACTTACTTTTGTACGGACACTTATGACATTGTTTTATTGCATTGTATTCTGTCGGATCTTTTGTCTCTAGTTGCCTGGTTCATTTCAGGCCAGTAGGACTTGATTACGGAATTTCACAGTCAACTAGCAACATCCTCTCTGACGCCTGGGCTCCAGGCACCCGATCATCTTACAGATCAGCCTGGAAGATTTGGTCTGATTGGTGCCATCAACGGACATTGGATCCCGTAAGTGCACCTCTAAACCATATTATAAACTTCCTTTCTGATTCTTTCGACGCAGGGAAGGCATATCGGACTATTAATGTCTACTGATCGGCAATCTCTTTCTATCATGCACCTATCCAGGCTTTACCAATAGGCAAACATTCTTTAGTTTGCAAACTTTTGAAGGGCATTAACTTTCAATGGCTTGCCACTCCCAAATATCACTTTACTTGGGACGTTAACTTGGTACTGGACCTATTTTTAACTCAGGAAGATAATGATCTTCTCCTTCTGTAGTTATTGTCCTTTAAGTTAACCATGTTATTATGTCTAATATCTTTTAAACGTGTTTCGGACGTCCGAGATTTAGACATATCTCGTAGGCAATTTCTACCACAACGAGTTCAGTTTTCTATTGTCCGTCGTACCAAAACTAATATCTCTTCTGTTTTCTACCCCACTTTCTCTCTACAAGAAAAGCTTTGTGTGGTCAGGTGCCTACGATCCTACGAACATAGAACATCTGTATCCCAACTCCTCAATTTATATTGCAGACCCCATCTACCAGTGTCATCGGCAATCCTAGCTAGATGGGTTTCTCGAACTTTGTCCTTAGCAGGGGTGGACACTTCTCTTTTTGGGGCGCACTCCACTAGAGGAGCTATGCCCACAAAAATTAGGCAATCTGGAGGATCCTTATCAGACATTCTAAGGCAGCCAACTGGGCCTCAGAATCTACATTTAATACCTTATATTTCTGACCTGATCCACACGTTTCCACTGTATTATTTCAGTAACCATTAGTTGGTATCTATAGTTATTTTTAGAATTATATTATAGAGCATAAGCTTTGAACTTGCATAATGGAATGTCCTGCCTTGATATAAAATTGAAGATTTTCCTAGTTTTAATGAAGAAAAATATAGATTTTAGAAAAGACAAGAACGAACATTATCCCACCCTACTGACCCGACCCTTGTTTTTATTGTTTTTGTCTACTTTCTATTAGTCTTAAACATCTTTCATCCTCAAGACTGTTCTTCAACGGGTCATCAAATCCTACTACATTCTCCAACCAGTGTTATTACCATGGATGTTTGCGTTTTCTTCATGCATCCTGTTATCCCTCACCATCTCATCAAGAAAGAAGGACATTCTCATGATTGATTAGACCTTATATGACCTATGCTGCCTGTTGATTGGCTGTTTGTGAACACTGATTTACATATCTTATGTAAATTGTTCTGTTTTACATTGTTAACTGTTTGCTGCTGGGAGTAAAAAAGAAAGATCTTAAAGCATAATGTGTGTCTCCTGTCTTTCATAAAATCTATATTTTCCTTCATTAAAACTAGGAAAATCTTCAATTATAAAGTATCCCCCCCTTCCCCACAGTCTCCATTATTTTAGAAACTTCTACTAATGTCTTATGCTTTAACCCCAGGGGGACGAGGGCAAATGTTTTATTTTTTGTTTTCTATGCACGATGTGCTGAATTCATTCACAGCAGTTTTGAATCAATATAAAGAACCAACTGAGAATAACAATTAAGAAATATATTCCTGCAGCGCAAAGCTGGTTTTTCTTCTCTTTCCTTCTATTCTTTATAACTGTGACTTTTTGCCCTTTATTTAAACTCCTTTCTTTATCCGCAAGAAATTCCTGTTGATTCTACAAATATAATTAATTTTATGAGGACCCTTTAATTGCTTCTGTTGAAAAAATGAATGTATTAAAAATGCTTTTTTGCTATTGTAGAATATGGTGTTTCTGGTCTTTTTTGACAAGTGTACTTGAAGAAACAATATATACTTTGATACAGTGAGAAAGCCCCATGGCGTACAACTGGAATAAGGATTATAACAAAATAGTCAGGTCGTTGTTACTTGCTAAAAGGAAAAATCGCTCACGTCAAAGAGCCAAGTGAAATTATTCTGTCTCAATCTATTTCTTTAGTGCGAGAACAAAAACTAATCACGGTGGTGCAATTGTAGGAGCCTGGATGTAGATTTGCTCCTAAAGTTTCATTCTTCGGGATAAAACACAATTCTTTCATCAATACTGAATTCATAAATAAAAATGCAGATTTTTAATCTTCAGTAGTATCTCTATATAACCACCGAAATAATAAATGGCTTATATACAAAACAAATCATATTATCTAAAACAAACAACCTTTTGTACTTTATGAGCCATATTCAATAAAAAATGAAGACAAGCCAGGCATATTAATCTTGGAAATATTAGAAATCTTAAACTTGAAAATATTTACAAGTACTTTGGTGTGAAGTTTGACATATTAGTATCATTATCATACCAGCCGGACTGGCACTGTTCGGAGGTTAGAACGTGTCTGTGATACTGTCATGGTGGGCACTGCATTGAAATTGTATATAGCCTTAACCGTGCTCCAATGTTCCTAGCTACAGTATCTATTTATCTTTATATCTATCTATTGTAAGGGACCATGTGCTTGTAGCGGGATCAGGAATGACGGACTCTCAGACTCAGGGAGTGAAAAGACCAAATAGCGCTTTATTTGCTCATCAGCGCAGCACAATTTGTGGCATCCAAGTTAACAGTCACTTTGCTGAAGCTGCGCCAGATAACACAAAAAACATCAAAATATACAGTTCTTATGTCAGTTTCTTGTGATATACCTTGACGATATTTAGTTTTTTTTCCCCCTTGATTAGTCATCTCATGTTACACATATGAAAAAAATCCTCCAAAAATTGAGGGACCATAAAGTAAATGTGAAATCTTGTGTAAGAGTAATCTCCTTCCTGGGTTATATGCTGTCATCCCCAAAAAATGTTATATATCCCACAAAGGTGTGAGTCGTAGTTGATATGGTCAGACTTACCTCTCTCAAGACCCTTCAACAATTCAGTTATTGCTAAACCAGGAAAGGTATGAATCTTCTCCATTGGTCACCTGAGGCTCTGTCTACCTGTGATACACTTAAGGCACCTTTCACGCGGGCGAGATTTCCGTGCGGGTGCAATGCGTGAGGTGAACGCATTGCACCCGCACTGAATGCGGACCCATTCACTTCTATGGGGCTGTGCACATGAGCGGTGATTTTCACGCATCACTTGTGCGTTGCGTGAAAATCGCAGCATGCTCCTCTTTGTGCGTTTTCCACGCAACGCAGGCCCCATAGAAGTGAATGGGGCTGCGTGAAAATCGCAAGCATCCGCAAGCAAGTGCGGATGCAGTGCGATTTTCACTCACGGTTGCTAGGAGACGATCGGCGTGGGGACCCGATTATTATTATTTTCCCTTATAACATGGTTATAAGGGAAAATAATTGCATTCTTAATACAGAATGCATAGTACAATAGGGCTGGAGAGGTTAAATTTTTTTTTATAATAATTTAACTCACCTAATCCACTTGTTCGCGCAGCCCGTCTTCTCTTCTATCTTCATCTTTGCTGTGCACAGGAAAAGGACCTGTGGTGACGTCACTACACTCATCACATGGTCCGTCACATGATCCATCACCATGGTAAAAGATCATGTGATGGACCATGTGATGAGCGCAGTGACGTCATCAAAGGTCCTATTCCTCAAAGAAGAAGAAAGAAGAGAAGCCGGGCTGGATTAAGGTGAGTTAAATTATTATTATTTTTTTTTTAACCCCTCCAGCCCTATTGTACTATGCATTCTGTATTAAAAATCCTATTATTTTCCCTTATAACCATGTTATAAGGGAAAATAATACAATCTACACAACACCTAACCCAAACCCGAACTTCAGTGAAGAAGTCTGGGTACCAAACATGCCGATTTTTCTCACGCGCAAAACGCATTACAATGTTTTGCACTCGCGCAGAAAAATTACGCATTTTCCTGCGACGCACCCGCATCTTATCCGGGTCAAAAACATGAAGCCCGTGTGAAAGAGGCCTAATGGAAGCTTCATCCATGCACATATTGTTGAAGTGGATGCCTCTGAGGTAAGAGTGGGTGCTGTACTATCTCAGGGATCGTCTTCTCTAACTAATTTACAAACGTACATTTTTCTCTGGGAAATTTTCCTCCGCTGAGAATTATGATATTGGCAATTGAGAACTGTTGGCCATCAAGTGGACCTTTGAGGAGTGGTGGCATTTTTTAGAAGGGGCTCAGCACCAAATCACAAGAACCTAATTTAACTGGATACTGCTAAACGCTGGAATCTTAGGCAAGCACAATGGGCCTTTTTCCGTACTCAGTTTAACTTTATTGTTACTTTTCATCCTCGGTCTGGTAATGTGAAGGTGGATTCCTTATAACATAGTTTTGGTACTTCTTACTCTATCGATACTGAGTCTGGAAATATTCTTCCCCCTGGTGTTGTCATTGCTGCCGTTAGTTCTAATTTTGCCTCCAAAATATGATGTTGTCAGAATCTGGCTCCTAGTAACCTTCCCTCTGGAAAATTGTTTGTTCCTCCAAATCTTTGCTTTAAGGTTTTGGAGGAATCTCTTTACTCTATACTGACAGGCTTGGACTAAACATCTGGTCTTCAGAGCCTACTGTTGGCCTACTTGGTCACAAGATGTGGTTGCCTTTGTTTTGGCATGTGATTGTGTGCTAGGGCCAAGATACCCAGGAGACTTCCTGCAGGTTTCCTTTGCCCTGTGTCCATTCCACAGAGATCTTGGACCCAAATCTCAATGAATTTCATTACGGACCTTCCACCCTCCCAGGGAACGACGGTTGTCTGGATGGTCATCGATAGATTCTCTAAGATGTGTCTTCTGATTCCATTGAATAAACTTTCTGACGCCAAACAATTGGCTGCTTTTTTGTCAACAATATTCTTAGATTACATGGGATACTCGAGTCCATGTCTCAGACAGAGTTGTCCAGTTTGTCTCGAGATTCTGGAGAGAATTTAGTGACAGGTTAGGTATCAAAACCTTCTTCTCATCTGCATTCCATCCTGAGACAAATAGACAAACTGAAAGGGTCAACCAGTTCTTAAGATTAGAGTTGAACGGACACCTGGATGTTCGGGTCGACGGGTTCGGCCGAACTTCACAAAAAACTTGAACTTTTGAGCACTAAAATGGCTGTAAAAAAGTCATGGAAAGGGCTAGAAGGCTGCAAATGGCAGCAAATTGTGGTTAAGAGCATGGTAAGTGATCTGCAAACAAATGTGGAAAGGGAAATAACTTAAAATAACATAACATACGTAAAATCTAAAAATAATAATCTTGATCTTGGAGGACGAGGTCCATATGGAGTAGGAGGTTGAGGAGGCAGTGGATGTGGTGGTGTAGGTGGAAGCGGCGGTTGCGGGATGAGGAGGTAGCCTACACTGCTTTTTGGTTTTATTTTTTATTTTTTTTTGTTTAAATTAGGGTACACCCCAAAACAGGCCATATGCCCAATTTGTAGACCCAGAAGTTGAAGGGGGCAGACCCATCAGTCAGTACGTGTAGGCGTGTGCACACATACTACTTCACCATGTCGCACCTCTCCGTGATGTCCACGATCTAATTGGATATCTGCTGCTCTATCAACTTTCAATGTTCTTTTCTGCGCCTACCATGTTGATGACGGTTAGCGGCAAATCAGGGTTGCACGCCGGAGAGGGAGCGTGAGAAAGGGAAACCACATCCAAGGGAGGTCAATGGATGCAATGTGATCAAGCTCAAATGTGGGACAAATTATTGAAGTCGAAGCTTCCAAGTAAAGATGGGGCGCGCGGCAATTACTCACTCCCGACTTGGGGAGGTAGTGACTAGAGTTGAGCGAACACCTGGATGTTCGGGTTCGAGAAGTTCGGCCGAACTTCCCGGAAATGTTCGGGTTCGGGATCCGAACCCGACCCGAACTGTGTCCCGAACCCGAACCCCATTGAAGTCAATGGGGACCCGAACTTTTCGGCACTAAAAAGGCTGTAAAACAACCCAGAAAAAAGCTAGAGGCCTGCAAAAGGCAGCAACATGTAGGTAAATCCCCTGCAAACAAATGTGGATAGGGAAATGAATTAAAATAAAAATAAAATAAATAAAAATTACCAATATCAATTGGATAGAGGTCCCATAGCAGAGAATCTGGCTTCACGTCAGCAGAGAATTAGTCTTCATGTCATAGCAGAGAATCTGGCTTTACGTCACCCACCACTGTAACAGTCCATTGTCATATATTTAGGCCCCGGCACCCAGGCAGAGGAGAGAGGTCCCGTAACAGTGAATCTGGCTTCATGTCAGCAGAGAAACAGTCTTCATGTCATAGCAGAGAATCAGGCTTCACGTCACCCAACGCTGGAACAGTCCATTGTCAGATATTTAGGCCCAGGCACCCAGACAGAAGAGAGAGGTCCCATAACAGAGATTCAGGCTTCATGTCAGCAGAGAATCAGTCTTCATGTCATAGCAGAGAATCAGGCTTCACGTCACCCAACACTGGAACAGGCCACTGTCAGATCCTTTTAGGCCCGGCACCCAGACAGAGGAGAGAGGTCCATAACAGAGATTCAGGCTTCATGTCAGCAGGGAATCAGTCTTCATATCATAGCAGAGAATCAGGCTTCATGTCACCCACCACTGGAACAGGCCACTGTTAGATATTTTTAGGCCCCGGCACCCAGACAGAGGAGAGGTTCATTCAACTTTGGTTTGCCCCTCAATATAATGGTAAAATGAAAATAAAAATAGTATTGAATGAGGAAGTGCCCTGGAGTACAATAATATATTGTTAAGGGGAGGTAGTTAATGTCTAATCTTCACAAGGGATGGACAGGTCCTGTGGGATCCATGACTGGTTCATTTTTATGAACGTCAGCTTGTCCGCATTGGCTGTAGACAGGCGGCTGCGTTTGTCTGTAATGACGCCCCCTGCCGTGCTGAATACACGTTCAGACAAAACGCTGGCCGCCGGGCAGGCCAGCACCTCCAAGGCATAAAAAGCTAGCTCTGGCCACATGGACAATTTGGAGACCCAGAAGTTGAATGGGGCCGAACCATCAGTCAGTACTTGGAGGGATGTGCACAGGTACTGTTCCACCATGTTATTGAAATGTTGCCTCCTGCTAACACGTTCCGTATCAGGTGGTGGTGCATTTTTCCACATCTCTGCCATGCTAACCCTGCCCTCAGAGGAGCTGGCCGTGACACAGCTGCGTTGGCGAACTCTTGCTCCTCCTCTGCCTTCGCCTTGGGCTTCCACTTGTTCCCCTGTGACATTTGGGAATGCTCTCAGTAGCGCGTCTACCAATGTGTGCTTGTACTCGCGCATCTTACTATCACGCTCCAGTGCATGAAGGAAGGTGGGCACATTGTCTTTGTACCGTGGATCCAGCAGTGTGGCAACCCAGTAGTCCGCACACGTTAAAATGTGGGCAACTCTGCTGTCGTTGCGCAGGCACTGCAGCATGTAGTCGCTCATGTGTGCCAGGCTGCCCAGAGGTAAGGACAAGCTGTCCTCTGTGGGAGGCGTATCGTCATCGTCCTGCGTTTCCCCCCAGCCACGCACCAGTGATGGGCCCGAGCTGCGTTGGGTGCCACCCCGCTGTGAACATGCTTCATCCTCATCCTCCTCCACCTCCTCCTCCTCCTCGTCCTCCTTGTCCTCCAGTAGTGGGCCCTGGCTGGCCACATTTGTACCTGGCCTCTGCTGTTGCAAAAAACCTCCCTCTGAGTCACTTCGAAGAGACTGGCCTGAAAGTGCTAAAAATGACCCCTCTTCCTCCTCCTCCTCCTGGGCCACCTCCTCTTCCATCATCGCCCTAAGTGTTTTCTCAAGGAGACATAGAAGTGGTATTGTAACACTGATAACGGCGTCATCGCCACTGGCCATGTTGGTGGAGTACTCGAAACAGCGCAACAGGGCACACAGGTCTCGCATGGAGGCCCAGTCATTGATGGTGAAGTGGTGCTGTTCCGCAGTGCGACTGACCCGTGCGTGCTGCAGCTGAAACTCCACTATGGCCTGCTGCTGCTCGCACAGTCTGTCCAGCATGTGAAAGGTGGAGTTGCACCTGGTGGGCACGTCGCATATGAGGCGGTGAGCGGGAAGGCCGAAGTTACGCTGTAGCGCAGACAGGCGAGCAGTGGCAGGATGTGAACGCGCACAGACGGCCCGCACTTTATGCAGCAGCTCTGACATGTCGGGGTAGTTGTGAATGAACTTCTGCACCACCAAATTCAGCACATGCGCCAGGCAAGGGATGTGCGTCAAACCGGCTAGTCCCAGAGCTGCAACGAGATTTCGCCCATTATCGCACACCACCAGGCCGGGCTTGAGGCTCACCGGCAGCAACCACTCGTCGGTCTGTTGGTCTATACCCCCCCACAACTCCTGTGCGGTGTGGGGCCTGTCCCCCAAACATATGAGTTTCAGAACGGCCTGCTGACGTTTACCCCGGGCTGTGCTGAAGTTGGTGGTGAAGGTGTGTGGCTGACTGGATGAGCAGGTGGAAGAAGAGGAGGAGGAAGCTGAGTAGCAGGAGGAGGAGACAGGAGGCAAAGAATGTTGCCCTGCGATCCTTGGCGGCGGAAGGACGTGCGCCAAACAGCTCTCCGCCTGGGGCCCAGCCGCCACTACATTTACCCAGTGTGCAGTTAGGGAGATATAGCGTCCCTGGCCGTGCTTACTAATCCACATATCTGTGGTTAGGTGGACCTTGCCACAGATGGCGTTGCGCAGTGCACACTTGATTTTATCGGATACTTGGTTGTGCAGGGAAGGCACAGCTCTCTTGGAGAAGTAGTGCTGGCTGGGAACAACATACTGTGGGACAGCAAGCGACATGAGCTGTTTGAAGCTGTCTGTGTCCACCAGCCTAAATGACAGCATTTCATAGGCCAGTAGATTAGAAATGCTGGCATTCAGGGCCAGGGATCGAGGGTGGCTAGGTGGGAATTTACGCTTTTTCTCAAATGTTTGTGAGATGGAGAGCTGAACGCTGCCGTGTGACATGGTTGAGATGCTTGGTGACGCAGGTGGTGGTGTTGGTGGTACATCCCATGTTTGCTGGGCGGCGGCAGCAGCAGAAGAGGTAGCAGGGGGAGCCTGAGTGACTTCCTTGTTTTTAAGGTGTTTACTCCACTGCAGTTCATGCTTTGCATGCAGGTGCCTGGTCATGCAGGTTGTGCTAAGGTTCAGAACGTTAATGCCTCGCTTCAGGCTCTGATGGCACAGCGTGCAAACCACTCGGGTCTTGTCGTCAGCACATTGTTTGAAGAAGTCCCATGCCAGGGAACTCCTTGAAGCTGCCTTTGGGGTGCTCGGTCCCAGATGGCGGCGGTCAGTAGCAGGCGGAGTCTCTTGGCGGCGAGTGTTCTGCTTTTGCCCACTGCTCCCTCTTTGTCTTTTGCTACGCTGTTGGCTCGGTCTCACCACTGCCTCTTCCTCCGAACTGTGAAAGTCAGTGGCACGACCTTCATTCCATGTGGGGTCTAGGACCTCATCGTCCCCTGAATCGTCTTCCACCCTGTCTTGATCCCTGACCTCCTGTTCAGTCTGCACACTGCAGAAAGACGCAGCAGTTGGCACCTGTGTTTCGTCATCATCAGAGACGTGCTGAGGTGGTATCCCCATGTCCTCATTATCAGGAAACATAAGTGGTTGTGCGTTAGTGCATTCTATCTCTTCCACCCCTGGGGAAGGGCTAGGTGGATGCCCTTGGGAAACCCTGCCAGCAGAGTCTTCAAACAGCATAAGAGACTGCTGCATAACTTGAGGCTAAGACAGTTTCCCTGATATGCATGGGGGTGATGTGACAGACTGATGGGCTTGGTTTTAATGCGCCATCTGTGCGCTTTCTGCAGAAGACTGGGTGGGAGATAATGTGAACGTGCTGGATCCACTGTCGGCCACCCAATTGACTAATGCCTGTACCTGCTCAGGCCTTACCATCCTTAGAACGGCATTGGGCCCCACCAAATATCCCTGTAAATTCTAGCGGCTACTGGGACCTGAGGTTGTTGGTACACTAGGACGTGTGGCTGTGGCAGAACAGCCACGTCCTCTCCCAGCACCAGAGGGTCCACTAACACCACCACGACCATGTCCGCGTCCCTTACTAGATGTTTTCCTCATTGTTACCGTTCACCACAATAAGAAAAATATTTTTCGGGCCAATGTATTGAATTCAAATTCAGGTCTTTTTTTACAGACACCTAACACTATCTGGCTATCTATTTAGGTACCGTATTACACTAATACAGGCACACCAGTAATGACAGATTTAGCTGAATATAAATTTTGAGGCCTATTATTTAGGCGCTGGGTGACAGGTATACGTTTACGGACAGAATTAGACTTGGATCTGCACAGTAGCGTGTGTGTGAAGTAATTGAGAATTACCCTATCAGCACCTTGAATCTAATATACCCTTTGAGGGATAGATTTAAAGTAGGCCTGATACAGCAGAAACCACTAATTTAGAGAATTGCAAAATTGGGAATTGTATTTCCACCCAGAACAAAAACTGTGCTTTGACGGACACTAAATAACTTGACCAGCTAAAGCAGTAATGACAGATTTGGATGAATATAAATGTGAGGCCTATTTTTTAGGCGCTGGGTGACAGGTATACGTTTAATCACAGAATTAGACTTGGATCTGCACTGTAGCGTGGGTGTGAAGTTATTGAGAATTACCCTATCAGCACCTTGAATCTAATATACCCTTTGAGGGATAGATTTAAAGTAGGCCTGATACAGCAGAAACCACTAATTTAGAGAATTGCAAAATTGGGAATTGTATTTCAACCCAGAACAAAAACTGTGCTTTGACGGACACTAAATAACTTGACCAGCTAAAGCAGTAATGACAGATTTGGATGAATATAAATGTGAGGCCTATTTTTTAGGCGCTGGGTGACAGGTATACGTTTAATCACAGAATTAGACTTGGATCTGCACTGTAGCGTGTGTGTGAAGTTATTGAGAATTACCCTATCAGCACCTTGAATCTAATATACCCTTTGAGGGATAGATTTAAAGTAGGCCTGATACAGCAGAAACCACTAATTTAGAGAATTGCAAAATTGGGAATTGTATTTCAACCCAGAACAAAAACTGTGCTTTGACGGACACTAAATAACTTGAACAGCTAAAGCAGTAATGACAGATTTGGATGAATATAAATGTGAGGCCTATTTTTTAGGCGCTGGGTGACAGGTATACGTTTAATCACAGAATTAGACTTGGATCTGCACTGTAGCGTGTGTGTGAAGTTATTGAGAATTACCCTATCAGCACCTTGAATCTAATATACCCTTTTAGGGATAGATTTAAAGTAGGCCTGATACAGCAGAAACCACTAATTTAGAGAATTGCAAAATTGGGAATTGTATTTCAACCCAGAACAAAAACTGTGCTTTGACGGACACTAAATAACTTGACCAGCTAAAGCAGTAATGACAGATTTGGATGAATATAAATGTGAGGCCTATTTTTTAGGCGCTGGGTGACAGGTATACGTTTAATCACAGAATTAGACTTGGATCTGCACTGTAGCGTGTGTGTGAAGTTATTGAGAATTACCCTATCAGCACCTTGAATCTAATATACCCTTTGAGGGATAGATTTAAAGTAGGCCTGATACAGCAGAAACCACTAATTTAGAGAATTGCAAAATTGGGAATTGTATTTCAACCCAGAACAAAAACTGTGCTTTGACGGACACTAAATAACTTGACCAGCTAAAGCAGTAATGACAGATTTGGATGAATATAAATGTGAGGCCTATTTTTTAGGCGCTGGGTGACAGGTATACGTTTAATCACAGAATTAGACTTGGATCTGCACTGTAGCGTGTGTGTGAAGTTATTGGGAATTACCCTATCAGCACCTTGAATCTAATATACCCTTTTAGGGATAGATTTAAAGTAGGCCTGATACAGCAGAAACCACTAATTTAGAGAATTGCAAAATTGGGAATTGTATTTCAACCCAGAACAAAAACTGTGCTTTGACGGACACTAAATAACTTGACCAGCTAAAGCAGTAATGACAGATTTGGATGAATATAAATGTGAGGCCTATTTTTTAGGCGCTGGGTGACAGGTATACGTTTAATCACAGAATTAGACTTGGATCTGCACTGTAGCGTGTGTGTGAAGTTATTGAGAATTACCCTATCAGCACCTTGAATCTAATATACCCTTTTAGGGATAGATTTAAAGTAGGCCTGATACAGCAGAAACCACTAATTTAAAGAATTGCAAAATTGGGAATTGTATTTCAACCCAGAACAAAAACTGTGCTTTGACGGACACTAAATAACTTGACCAGCTAAAGCAGTAATGACAGATTTGGATGAATATAAATGTGAGGCCTATTTTTTAGGCGCTGGGTGACAGGTATACGTTTAATCACAGAATTAGACTTGGATCTGCACTGTAGCGTGTGTGTGAAGTTATTGAGAATTACCCTATCAGCACCTTGAATCTAATATACCCTTTTAGGGATAGATTTAAAGTAGGCCTGATACAGCAGAAACCACTAATTTAGAGAATTGCAAAATTGGGAATTGTATTTCAACCCAGAACAAAAACTGTGCTTTGACGGACACTAAATAACTTGACCAGCTAAAGCAGTAATGACAGATTTGGTTGAATAGAAATGTGAGGCCTATTTTTTAGGCGCTGGGTGACAGGTATACATTTAATCACAGAATTAGACTTGGATCTGCACTGTAGCGTGTGTGTGAAGTTATTGAGAATAACTTTGTAACAGGCTCAGCTTGACCCTGATGTAGGATATAGCCAAAAAATAACCACACTATTGATGGTTAAATGCACTTGGGTGACAGGCTCAGCTTGCCCCTGATGTAGTATTCGGCCAAAAAATAACCACACTATTGATGGTTAAATGCACTTGATGACAGCTTGACCCTGATGTAGGATATTGCCAAAAAAACCGCACTATTGATGGTTAAATGCACTTGGGTGACAGGCTCAGCTTGCCCCTGATGTAGTATATGGCCAAAAAATAACCACACTATTGATGGTTAAATGCTCTTGATGACAGCTTGACCCTGATGTAGGATATAGCCAAAAAATAACCACACTATTGATGGTTAAATGCACTTGGGTGACAGGCTCAGCTTGCCCCTGATGTAGTATATGGCCAAAAAATACCCACACTATTGATGGTTAAATGCACTTGATGACAGCTTGACCCTGATGTAGGATATAGCCAAAAAATAACCACACTATTGATGGTTAAATGCACTTGGGTGACAGGCTCAGCTTGCCCCTGATGTAGTATATGGCCAAAAAATAACCACATTATTGATGGTTAAATGCACTTGATGACAGCTTGACCCTGATGTAGGATATAGCAAAAAATAACCACACTATTGATGGTTAAATGTACTTGGTGGCAGCTTGTGCTGGCGCACCACAAGCCACAAAATGGCCGCCGATCACCCCAGAAAAAAGTGACTGAAAAACGCTCTAGGCAGCCTAAAAACAGTGAGCAATTGAATAGCAGCAGTTCAATGATCCACAGATGTAGATCGATCACTGAATGAAGTCTTTTGGAGGAGTTAATCACTGCCTAATCTTGCCCTAACGTCGCAGCTGCAACCTCTCCCTGCGCTTGTATCAGCAGAGTGACGTGCAGCGCTACGTGACCCAAGCTTATATAGAGGCTGGGTCATATGCTGCACTGGCCAATCACAGCCATGCCAATAGTAGGCATGGCTGTGACGGCCTCTTGGGGAAAGTAGTATGATGCTTGTTGATTGGCTGCTTTGCAGCCTTTCAAAAAGCGCCAAGAAAGCGCCGAACACCGAACCCAGACTTTTACGAAAATGTTCGGGTTCGGGTCCGTGTCACGGACACCCTATACAGTTCGGTTCGCTCATCCCTAGTCATCACTAATAGTAAGGGGTAGGAAACTTTCCTATTGGTTGCTAGGGATGTTACTAAGCTTAGACAAAGACATTGCAGCCCTTCTCATTGGCCCACAAGCAAGAAGGGTGGTTACTGATGAAAAAAAAAAATCTAGAATAGTCAAAATTGCGAATATATATCACTATATTCAAAATATTTGCGGATTCTCGAAAGTGCCGACATTCGCAATTCGAATATTCGCGTCCAACACTTATTAATAGCACCATTTCTATTTTTCAGATTACACCAAGCTATGTATTACTGTGCAGTCTATGGAAGATGTCCAAAAACTATAAGCGGACTTGGACACTCTGAGTGATTGGGCATCAACTTGGCAAATGAGGTTCACTGTGGATAAATGTAAAGTTCTACATCTGGGTACTAATAATCTCCATGCCTCATATGTCCTAGGGGATGTAACATTGGGAGAGTCACTTATATAAAAGGATTTGGGTGTCCTTGTAGATGGTAGATTAAATAAAAGCATAAAATGTCAATCAGCTGCTTCTAAGACCACCAGGATATTGTCATGTATTAAAAGAGGCATGGACTCGCGGGGCAGGGATGTAATATTACTACTTTACGAAGCTTTGGCACAGCCTCACCTGGAATATGCAGTTTAATTCTGGACAACGGTCCATAGAAAGGATGCTCTGGACCTGCAAAAAGTACTTAGGAGAGCGACTAAACTGATAAGGGCCATGAGCTTATGAGGAAAGATTAAAATAATTACATTTATTTAGTCTTGAGAAGAGACGTCTAAGGCGGGACATGATTAACCTATACAAATATATAAATGGTCTGTACTAAAAACGTGATGAAAAGCCTTTCCATGTAAAATCCCTTCAAAAGACAAGGCGGCACTGCCTCCATCTGGAGAAGAAAAAGTTCAGTCTCCAGAAGCATCAAAGCTTCTTTACTGTATGAATTGTGAATCTGTGGAATAGATACCTCTGAACGAGGTCACAACAGTCACAGTGGACAGTTTAAAAAAAGGCTTAGCTTAATTTTTAAAATTAAATAACATTAATACTTATGAAAATGTGTAGAAATATGGGTCTCACTCCCCTTTTTCTAAAATTCACATCCCCTCCTATCCCTTGGTTGAATTTGATGGATTTATGTAATTTTTTCATTTGTATTAACTATGTAAGGTTACTTTTGTCACCAATTCACCTGCACCTAACAAGTCATACATAAATCATCCCATAAGAAATAGACCCAAGTGACAAGCGATTGGCTCCAAGGTCACCTCCAAATGGGCAGGGCTCGAGTCGAGGGGGAACGGGTGGGAACGGCGTTCCTGCACTTTTTTCATGGCAGGAACGCCGTTCCCAAAGTTTCAGGGCTACCTGGTCCTCGGCTGTCGGCTCTGCAGTGCGCACAGGAGTGAGTCGCTCTGTGACGTCACGCTGTGCGCAGCCTTCACAGCACAGCCGACAGCAGGAGAAGAGGAGCGTCTGCGTCCAGGAGCAGGAGAGGTGAGTGTTTTTTTTTTTTCATATATTATGGGCAGTGGGCTGATGAGAGGCACAGGGGGGCTGATGAGACAAGGCACTGGGGGGCTGATGAGACAAGGCACTGGGGGGCTGATGAGACAAGGCACTGGGGGGCTGATGAGACAAGGCACTGGGGGGCTGATGAGACAAGGCACTGGGGGGCTGATGAGAGGCACAGGGGGGCTGATGAGACAAGGCACTGGGGGGCTGATGAGACAAGGCACTGGGGGGCTGATGAGACAAGGCACTGGGGGGCTGATGAGACAAGGCACTGGGGGGCTGATGAGAGGCACTGGGGGGCTGATGAGAGGCACTGGGGGCTGATGAGAGGCACAGGGGGGCTGATGAGAGGCACAGGGGGGCTGATGAGAGGCACAGGGGGGCTGATGAGAGGCACTGGGGGGGCTGATGAGAGGCACTGGGGGGCTGATGAGAGGCACTGGGGGGCTGATGAGAGGCATGGGGCTATTATCTGAGGTCTGATTGGGGGTCATTCATATTGGGGTCTGATCTGAGGTCTTATTGGGGTCTTATTAACATTGGGAATCTTATTGGGGTTGTTAGCTGAGGTCTGATTAACATTGGGGGTCTGATTGGTGGTCTGACCTGAGGTGTAATGAAAAATATTTTTTTCTTATTGTCCCCCTCTAAAACCTAGGTGCGTCTTATGGACCGGTGCATCTAATAGGGCAAAAAATACAGTACTTGCTTGCTCCAGCCGACCTCCCCTGCCCTTTGCGAACGCTGCACGCTGTGACATCACGCGGAGGCACTTGGGTGAGTTCCCACACTTTTTTTCCCAGGACTTGACCCCTGCAAATGGGGTTGTCTTCTGCTGGACCTTGTGCAAGTAGGAGCCCATTATTGATTCATATCGGGTGGGTCTGTCTGACTTTGCACACAACACTAATGTATGTGAAATGCTATGGCTATGGAAAACCGATACAAAGCGCACATTTGCATGATTAATGTAAGTGCACAGTACATAGTTAACCTAAGTCAAGTTCAATGGCTATTTAATATGTTGTGTAGCTTCCCCATTCCAGGATATGCACTTCAGATTAGAGTCCATTTGACTTGACCTTCACTCCCCGGAAAAGGCTAATAATGAAATAATGCTTATCACCCAGATTTCACAGACATCTGTTTTTCTTGCGTGACCTTTGATAAACCGGAGTAAATTGTTACTTGATATCCCTTATACATTGTACATCACTTTACATGTATCACATCATTGCTATGTGTGTTTTCCAGGGCAGAATTTGGACCATTTTTATTATATCCATGCTGGTTAGAGTGGAAAACATGAATCTATAACGCAGTGTGGTTATTAGAGGAACTACAATTATAGTGAGATCTGTACAGCGCAAACCTGTCTACAGTAATGACTGATGCTCATTTCACTGCACAGTAATTAACTGAGAAGCAGAGAGAAATAGACATTGTTTCAAGCCATGAATGCAGAATAAAGAGGTTGTCATAGCGCAGGCAAGTTGGCTTAGATAATTTCATCAAAATGTTTACAAGATTCTCATGTTCATATAAAATTGTTTTATACACTGCCTGTCCCAAAAAAAAGTCGCCACCTGGATTTAACTAAGCAAATAGTTATGAGCCGCCTATTGGATAATTACTGCATGGGCGATTATCTTTCAGCTGGCAACAAGTTATTTAACCCCAACTGGTGCAATGAGTTGCTTCTCATTTCTTAAACAACCATGTCGAAAGACACATCTTGTGGTTGTGGAAAAGATGTTAGTCTGTTTGAGAAGGGTCAAATCATTGGCATGCATCAAGCAGAGAAAACATCTACTGTAAGTCTACTTTCACACTAGGGGCACGGACCTCCGGCAGGCTGTTCCGTCGGGTGAACAGCCTGTCGGATCCGTCCTGCAACTAGTGAACGTGTGCCCCCGGACTGCCGCTCCGCCCCCATTAACTATAATGGGGCGGGGGTGGAGTTCCGGCAGAGGCACAGCAGCGCACGGCGAGAGGCTGCCGGAATAAAACTACGACATGTCCGACATTTATTTCGGCAGCCTCTCGCCATGCGCTGGCATGCCTCCGCCGGAACTCTGCCCCACCCCCATTATAGTTAATGGGGATGGAGCGGCAGTCCGGGGGCACACGTTCACTAGCGGCAGGACGGATCCGACAAGCTGTTCTCGTGATTGGCGATCACTTAAACGTTTGGTGAAATCAAATCGAACAAAAACAACAGTAGAACTCAGGGCTATGTTTAATAGTGAAAGTAAGAGCATTTCCACACACACAATGCGAAGGGAACTCAAGGGATTGGGACTGAACAGCTGTGTAGCCGTAAGAAAACAACTAATCAGTGGGGGCAGTGCTATGATCTGGGGTTGCTGCAGTTGGTCAGGTCTAGGTTCAGCAACAGTATGTGCTCCAAGAATGAGGTCAGCTGACTACCTGAACATACTGAATGACCAGGTTATTCCATCAATGGATTTGTTCTTCCCTGATGGCACCGACATAATCCAAGATGACAATGCCAGGATTCATCGGGCTCAAATTATGAAAAAGTGGTTCAGGGAGCATGAGACATCATTTTCACACATGGATCTGCCACCACAGAGTCCAGACCTTAACCCCATTGAGAATCATATATATTTTTTTTGGTGGCCACTTTTTTTTGGGACAGGCAGTATAGTATTTTTATACACAATTTAAAAATAATACTGTACACTATCTGTAGAAATACGTATATTTTACTAAGATGTATCTATCTAATGAATCTATTTCATATTTATCTATTCTCTATTTATCTATCTATCCATTTATTATCTATCTAATCAATTCCTTATCTGTATATCTATCTGTCTAGCTATATCATCTATCTAATCAACTTCATATATTTCATATAGTATTTTATAGACAATTTTTAAATAATCTAATATATAAAGCTAAGTGTATGTACTGTATGTGTGTGTATGTGTGTATGTCCGCTAAAGGAATCCACACCGTCGCATTTACAATCACTAAATTTGGCACACAGGTACATCATGTGTCTGGGAGGGTTTTAGACCGTGTCTCAGCTCTCTAGGACGTACCGTTCCTGAGATTTTCTCAAAAAAATACAAATATGGCACATCACATGACCTACATTAGCCAATAGAAGCCTGCAGGTCTTTCTCTTCATATCCTAACTGCCATACACACGGTCACATGTCCCTTATTAGCCAATAGAAGCTCGCAGGTCCTTAGTCTCCACATACACACAGTTTTACACCAGGTTTCCATAACAACCCATCCATTTTTCTTCACTGCTATAGGTCAGCTTTAAAAGGGCAGGGCGCTGTGGATGACACTGTTAAGGGAGCGGAGTACTGTGGAGGTAACAGTTAATGGGGCAGGTAGGGTGGCCATTCACACAATCCTCAAAGGACGGACTTAAAAACCCTGCCCCCAGGTCCATCTAAGCCACGCCCTGGTCTGGTTATGCCACGCCCCTCCCAATCAGCAGCCAACGGGTATTGAACAAATAAAGGTAAAAATCAACTTCTGTCAGCTGCAGGGGTGAGAGGGAGGGTGACCTTCTCCCTGCAGCTCACACTTAGACAGCACAGTGCTGTTGTCAGAGAGTGAGCCGTCCAAAAGGATATATCTGTGTCCGTCCAGGCCCTGCGCCGGTAGGGATTCTGAAAGCCTGACTGTCCGGCCTAAAACCGGACCTCTGGCTACCCTAGGGGCAGGCTGCTGTGGAGGTCACAGTTAAGGGGACGGTCCACTATGGAGGTCAGTGTTAAGGGGCAGATTGCTGTAGAGGCCACTGTTAAGGGGGCGGGCCCCTGTGGAGGTCACTGATAAGGAGACTGGGTACTGTGGAGGTCACTAATAAAAGGTCAAAGTTAAGGGGGTGAGCTGCTGTAGAGGTCCTATTTTAAGGAGACGGGGCACTGTGGGGAGGGGTTAAGGGGTGCGGAGCTGTGGATGTCACTGTTATAGTGGATACTGTCGATATCTTTTAACGACACACACACAAACATTAAATTAAATAGATTAAATATACCCGTGCGCGGCCGGATCCTTCAGCTAGTCCAATATATAAAGCTGAGTGTATGTGTGTATGTCCGCTAAAAGAATCCACACCGTCGCACTTACAATCACGAAATTTGGCACACATGTACATCAGGTGGCTGGTAAGGTTTTAGACCGGGTCTCAGCTCTCTAGCACGTACCATTCCTGCGATATTCACAAAAAATGCATTAGCCAATAGAAGCATACCATGTGCTGTTCCTTTCATATTGAATTTCTGCACTGTATTATTTCTTGTTTTACCTATGTTGTTTAAGTCTATTGTTCTCTGCTGCCATCTGCTGGCCGGAATTTGTATGCTGCACGCCTTGTTCGTTGTCTATAAAGTTTTATCTCTGGGCGTGGTTTTAGCAGCCTTGGGCCTTGTCACTTCCTGTAGCTTTTTTCAGTGCTGCATTCCTTTGTGACTGGAGACACACACCTCGGCTTGTGAAGGCATCAGTTTTTGACCAGCAGTTGCCTCAGCAGTTAGCCTCAGGAAAGACATCCACATCACAGCATCTACTGCATTCCTGTATTATATCACCATATGTCACTGCTCTGGATCAAATAAACCCACGTTTGATTGCATCCTCATGTCTACGTCTGGGTCCATCTAACCTGAGCATCTGCCGGTCCGGTCTGCTCCACTGCTTGGATACGAAGGTAGGACAGTCACAAAGTCATTATCAGTTACACCTTCATTCGCCTTCATGTGGGGACAGAACAGTCAAAAACTGCCTTAAAGCCTTATACCCCAGTCAATATCCGTCTGAATGTCCAATGCCCGGCTACAGGTTCCCTCAGAGCCCAGTACCACACTCAGGAACCTCCCCTGCAACAGGCCCACTCCCAGCAAATCTGCCCGGCAACAGTGCACGTCCCATAAGCCTAAGGGGAAGCACGGCGTGTCCGCAGTAGATATACTCTCGCCTGGAAGTCCTCCACTACTCGCCAAGCCACTTTCTACACCCTATATTAACCCTTGCTCGCATGATATAAGAACTGTTCACGCACGCGGGGCCTCCCTTATTCCAAAACCCCGCAATTCACTAAAAGGACTTTGGGAAACTCATCGGGGTGCCTCATCTGAGCCGCACTGCAATTTTCAACCCCCAATTCAAAAGTTCGATTTCTTAAAGAGACAGCGCACCTTAAATCAAAATGTCCGAAAAGGACCTCGTACAGTTCCCCAGTGATGAAATAAAGCAAATGCAACCTGATACTGATCATTATGAAGAGCTGGAGGTAGAACCCACACTTCCAGCAGACCAAGTCACGCAACCAAGGCGCTCTCTCAAACCAACTATAAAGATCACAGAAAACTATCACACCATGAAAGATGAGCTATGTGACAACCTGGAAGAGCTATGGGAACGAGTTTCCTCCCTCATATCAGGACTTAAGTCCTCCTCAGGCGATGCCACCAGTTTACAAGTCGCCGTCGGGCGGCTGAACGCAGCGCATGAAAGATACAAGAGACTGTCCACAAGGTATATAACCTTTCTAAAAGACTCTAATATTGAAGAAGCCCCGTCAGAATTGTGCAAGGCAAAATCAATAGACAGACAAAGAGACGCCATGGTGCTGGACGCTAAAGATAAAGTGGAACTCCGCATCTCTCATTTGCAAGAAACTAGATCACACAGATCGCATTCGTCCAAACATTCCTCACGGTCCTACAGATCATCATGCTCTAGAAGCTCCGCCCTGAGCGACAGATTACTAGAGGCCCGCATAAATGCAGAGCAATCCAAAGTGAGGCGTTCCTTCACCGAAAAAGAAGTCCTTGCGAGGGCAGAAGCAGAGGCGGTGGCCAAGAGGGCAGAAGCGGTAGCCAAGGAGGCAGAAGCCAAGAGGGCAGAAGCAGAGGCTCGAATAAAGATCCTTGAATCAGAGAGGGAAGAGGAAATTGCATTAGCAAAGGTAAGACTACTTGAGCAAGCATTGAGCCAAGGCCTTGATTCAGTCTGCTTGCCACCAGAGGAGATAGACGATCCAGTTGATCGCACCAGCGACTATGTACTGAAACAGTTATCTGCACCACCCCCAGTGTGCAGTACTGTCCAAGCCAACAACACTGAAACCTCCAAGTCAGCTCTACCTGCAGTGGCAGCGATACCCACAGCACCCGAGCAATCCAATAACAGTCGCCCAGACGCACCCTCTCAAGGACAGTTATTACAGCAAGATGGCTACCAGGTGTTTCCTGGCCTACCTCCACAGCTCAAGCAGCAGTCATCAGAATCTACAGAGGCTAGACCACAGCTCAACCCTGCAGCAACATCATTCTACCCGGAAGCATCTCACCCTTTCACGCCATGCAACCTATACGCCCCAGGGGCATCACAAGTTGTCATGGCAACAAGCAGTGAGAAATCAGATATGTCTGAGTTTGCCAGGTTTATGGTGAGCAGAGAGATAATTAACACCAGTCTCTCAAAATTTGATGACCGTGCGGAGAGCTACAGAGCCTGGAAGGCAACCTTCAAAGCTGCCATCGCCAACCTCAACCTAACCGCAGAGCAGGAGCTCGACCTCTTGATCAAATGGCTGGGCCCAGGCTCCACAAATCGCATCAAGAGCCTTAGAACTGTCTATGTGGGACAAGCAGAAGCAGGTCTCGCTGCAGCCTGGCAGAGACTCGAACGCACCTTTGGCAGTGCAGAAGCAATAGAGAAGGCACTATTCAGGAGACTGCAGAACGTCCCCAAGATCAGTCTCAAGGATGTCCATAAGCTTCAGGATTTAAGTGATTTGCTCACGGAACTGGAGCTTGCCAAAAGAGACCCTCGTCTGTCCGGGCTGTGCTACCTGGATACAGCCCATGGGGTGAACCAAATCGTCGTGAAGTTACCATACAGCCTGCAAGAGAAGTGGGCGGCATCAGTCTCAAGGTACAAAAGAGTGCATGACGTCACTTTTCCCCCATTTATTCATTTCTGCAGATTCATCGATGAACAGTCCCAGATGAGAAATGACCCCAGCCTTGACTTCCTGGAGTTCAATACTACAGCCTCAGTGACACCATCATCAAGGTATGAAAGTATTGTACATAAACACAGAGACTTTAAGAGCAGCGTGAATGTTAGAAAGACTAACCTACCATCATCTGCAGTACCCACTGGTAGACAGTACACTACCTCATCAGGAGACAAGGCCTTCAATCGTGAATGTCCCATTCATAAAAAACCACACTCGCTGAACAAATGCAGAGGATTTAGATCCAAAACCATACAGGAGCGCAAGAAAGTCCTCACCGAGCTTGGGGTATGCTTCAGGTGCTGCGCTTCATTGGAGCACATGGCTAAGGACTGTAAATCCATTATCAAGTGTGAGGAGTGTCATAGTGAAAGACATGCCTCAGCTATGCACCCAACTACACTCACAAGGGATTCACCTGCTGTCGTCACCACCAGTCCTGCTCAAAGTCATGGCGGGGAGCCCCAGAACCACGCTAACACAGCCACTGCTGTTTCCTGCTCATGCTTGGACGTATGTGGGGAGGGCCAGAGTGAGAAATGTTGTGCCCGCATATGCCTAATCAAGGTCTACCCGGAGGGGCTACCAGAAAAGGCAGTAAAAATGTATGCCATCATTGACGACCAAAGCAACCGCTCCCTAGCAGGACCTAAATTCTTTGAAGCATTTGGAATAAAGGGACCGTCAGAACCCTACATCTTAAACACCTGCTCAGGTCGCATAGAGACTAGCGGCAGGAGGGCACAAGGATTCATCGCTTGTTCAGTCAGTGGAAATGCGGAAATACCTCTACCGACGCTGATCGAATGCGATCAAATACCCAACCATAGGGATGAGATTCCTACCCCGGAAGCTGCATTTCACCATCCACACCTAAGGCACCTAGCCAACGTTATCCCACCTATGGACAACAACGCCGAGATTCTACTCCTGCTTGGCAGAGACAATCTAAGGGTACACAAGGTGCGTCAACAGTGTAATGGTCCCGACTATGCACCATACGCCCAGAGACTGGACTTGGGATGGGTAGTCATAGGAAATGTATGCTTGGATCAACCAAAAATCCGCTCATTCAAAACGTACGTGCGTGGAAATGGACGCACAACTTGCATTAAGCCTTGCCCTCATCACTATGAGGTGAAAGAGAAGCCTCCAGACCTCATACAACCACCTGACGACATTCCTTCCTTTGCCGACAACTTGGGAAGATTAGTCTTTCATACCAGCAAGGACGATGATAAAGTAGCTTTGTCAGTAGAGGACAGAGAATTTATCAAGATAATGGACAATGAGTTCCTTAAAGACGAAACCAATCACTGGGTTTCTCCATTACCCTTCCGAGCTACCAGGGTAAGACTCCCGAACAATAGGGAACAAGCTCTGTCTAGATTTAACTCTCTGCAGCGTACCATGAACAGTAAGCCTGAGATGAGAGAACACATCGTTGCCTTTATCGACAAAATATTCCGCAACAACCATGCAGAACCAGCTCCATCCTTAGGGAAGAACGACGAGTGCTGGTACTTGCCTTCATTTGGAGTGTATCACCCATGGAAACCTAATCAAATTAGGGTTGTTTTCGACTCAAGTGCCAAACATCAAGGTGTATCTCTTAATGATGTCCTCCTCACAGGTCCTAATCTGACGAATAACCTAGTTGGAGTGCTGATGAGGTTCAGAAAAGAGCTCGTTGCCATCACCGCTGACATTGAACAGATGTTCCACTGTTTCGTAGTGAGAGAGGACCACCGGAATTTCCTCAGGTTTCTGTGGTACAAGAATAACAACACCAACGCAGAGATGGCAGAATATCGAATGAGGGTACACGTATTTGGAAACAGCCCTTCACCTGCCGTCGCAACTTACGGCCTTCGGCGAACTGCATTAGAGGGAGAATCCGAGTACGGTAAAGACGCCAGAGACTTTGTAGAAAAGGACTTCTACGTAGACGATGGACTCAAATCACTAACGACCAAAGAAGCGGCTATCGATCTGCTCAAAAGGACTCAAAGTATGTTGTACCAAGCTAAACTTAGACTACACAAAATTGCTTCAAACAGCCTGGCTATTATGAGGGCCTTCGAATCAGGCGATCATGCACCAGGATTCAAGGACATTAACTTGGGACTGGACAGTCCACCTGTGCAGAGGAGCTTGGGCCTCAGATGGGATCTCTCGGCTGACTCTTTCGGTTTTCAGATAAGTTGTGCAGACAAGCCATTCACAAAACGAGGCGTCCTATCAGTGGTAAACAGCCTATTTGATCCGCTGGGATTTGTAGCGCCCATCACCATACAAGGTAAATCTCTACTGAGACAGTTTTCTGAAACAGTCAAGGATTGGGATACCCCACTTCCCTCCGAGAAAGAGCAAAAATGGGAAACATGGAAGCGATCCTTGTGTGCCTTGGATGAGATCCACATCCCGAGATGCTATATTAAAACCTCACTTTCCTCTAGCATAAAGAAAGAACTCCACGTGTTCTCGGACGCCTCCACGGAGGCCATCGCAGCGGTTGCCTATCTGAAGGTGACAGAACCCAACAACCAAAACCACGTTGGATTCGTCTTTGGTAAGGCTAAGTTAGCCCCCAAGCCCGATCATACTATTCCCAGACTGGAAGTTTGTGGGACCGTGTTGGCAGTGGAGATTGCGGATTTTGTACAACAAGAACTGGGTGTCGACATAGCTGAAGTCCAGTATTACACCGACAGTAAGGTCGTTTTAGGTTACATCCACAATCGGACCAAGCGATTTAATGTGTACGTTAGTAACCGCATAGAGAGAATCAGGAGGTCCTCCAAACCTGAGCAATGGCACTATGTACCATCCGAACTTAATCCAGCAGATCACGCCACTAGGCCTATGTCTATAGGTTCCTTTACTAACTCTACTTGGCTTACAGGTCCAGAGTTTCTGCTTGGAGAGGCAGACAAACGTGTACAGGAAGTTTTCAGCATCCAGGATCCGGATAATGATCCAGAAATCCGCGCTGAAGTTAGTGCATTAGTCACTGGAACAAAGCAAACCGCCAGCTTCGGTTGTCAGCGCTTTGAACGTTTCTCCAGCTGGATGAGACTCGTCAGAACTATTGCAAGGTTAGTGCACATCGCAAGATGTTATCATAATACTCACCAAGATAAAGATTGTCATGGTTGGCATGCCTGCCATAAACCCTTCTCTGCTGAGAACATCTCTCATAGTGAGTACCTCATAATACGTCACATCCAGCAGGAAAATTTCAACATAGAATGGAAGTGCTTGTACAACAAACAGCAGATTCCTTTAAAAAGTCCTCTTGCCAACTTAAATCCAGTTATCAACAGTTTTGGTTTGCTGAGAGTTGGTGGTCGTTTGAATCAAGCCCACCTGGGAATTGCAGAACAAAATCCTCTCATCATTCCCAGCAAACATCATATCACCGTCTTGCTAATCCGGCACTACCACGAAAGGGGCGAACACCAAGGCAGGCAAATTACTGAGGGCAAAATACGGTCTGCTGGCCTTTGGATTATAGGTATGAAAAAACGTGTGGCCCAAGTACTGCATGAATGTGTGCACTGTCGTAAAGCAAGAGGAAGACAACTACACCAACAAATGGCCGACTTGCCTGCGGATAGACTATGCACAGAGCCGCCTTTCACCTATGTTGGCCTAGATGTCTTTGGGCCATGGATGGTGTCCGCACGCAGGACCCGCGGCGGTCACGCAAACAGTAAGCGTTGGGCTGTACTATTTACTTGCATGAGTGTGCGAGCAGTTCACATAGAGGTGATAGAATCTATGGACACATCCAGCCTTATCAATGCCTTAAGACGGTTCTTCGCAATCAGAGGACCAGTTAAACAATTGAGGTCTGACCAGGGAAGCAACTTCATCGGAGCTTGTAGAGAACTTAACATCGACACCAAGTCCATTCAAGATCAGTTGGCGGAAAAAGGTTGCACCTGGATTTTCAATCCTCCTCATAGTTCCCACATGGGAGGCTCCTGGGAGAGAATGATCGGCATCTCACGCAACATCTTGAATTCTATGCTGATGGATGTAAACTCGTCAAGACTCACACATGAGACTCTAGTCACCCTTCTCGCTGAAGTTTCGGCCATTATCAATTCAAGACCCCTTGTGCCAGTGTCTATGGATCCTGAAACGCCAGCCATACTGACTCCAGCTATTCTACTTACCCAAAAAACTGAGAGTACGCTAATACCTAGTGGAGAATTTACTCATGCCAACATCTATCAAAAACACTGGAAACGTGTACAATACCTAGCAGATTACTTCTGGAACAGGTGGCGAAAGGAGTACCTCAGTATTCTTCAAGGAAGAAGGAAATGGCAACACAACAAACCAAACTTGAAGGAAGGAGACCTTGTATTGATGAAAGAGCAACAAACCGAAAGGATTGACTGGCCTATCGGACTAATTTCAAAGGTTTTCCCTAGCAAGGATGGCAAGGTCCGGAAGGTGGAGTTGAAGATCTTCAGGAAAGGCGAGCTTAAAAAGTTCTCAAGACCAATCAACAAACTCATTTTAATATTGCCCATCGAGAACGTCCCTGCAGGGTGAACAGGACTGTATCTAGCTTCGCAGATCTTCTCCATTCCAAGTTGGAAAACAGGACTATCTATGTTTGCATTCTAACATGTTTTCTTTTACAGGTTGTTTATATTTTATGGACATTCGTCATAGTGAAATCCCCAAAGTGAATTTCAGACGGGGAGTGTGCTGTTCCTTTCATATTGAATTTCTGCACTGTATTATTTCTTGTTTTACCTATGTTGTTTAAGTCTATTGTTCTCTGCTGCCATCTGCTGGCCGGAATTTGTATGCTGCACGCCTCGTTCGTTGTCTATAAAGTTTTATCTCTGGGCGTTGTTTTAGCAGCCTTGGGCCTTGTCACTTCCTGTAGCTTTTTTCAGTGCTGCATTCCTTTGTGACTGGAGACACACACCTCGGCTTGTGAAGGCATCAGTTTTTGACCAGCAGTTGCCTCAGCAGTTAGCCTCAGGAAAGACATCCACATCACAGCATCTACTGCATTCCTGTATTGTATCACCATATGTCACTGCTCTGGATCAAATAAACCCACGTTTGATTGCATCCTCATGTCTATGTCTGGATCCATCTAACCTGAGCATCTGCCGGTCCGGTCTGCTCCACTGCTTGGATACGAAGGTAGGACAGTCACAAAGTCATTATCAGTTACACCTTCATTCGCCTTCATGTGGGGACAGAACATACCATACACGCAGTCACATGTCCCTTAGCCAATAGAAGCTTGTAGGCCCTTAGTCTCCACATACACAGTTTGATACCATGTTTCTATAACAACCCAGCCATTGTTCTTCACTGCTGTAGGTCAGCTTTAAAGGAGCAAGGCACTGTGGATGACACTGTTAAGGGAGCGGAGTGCTGTGAAGATTACAGTCAAGGGGGCAGGTAGGGTGGCCATTCAGGCTACCCTCAAAAGACGGAATTAAAAACCCACCCCCAGGCCCCGCTAAGCCACACCCTCGACTCAGTTAGGCCATGCCCCCTCACACTCTGCAGCCGACGGGGCTTTAAAAAAATGAAGGTAAAAATCAACTTCTGTCAGCTGCAGGGGTAGAAGGGAGGGTGACTTTCTCCTTGCAGCTCATGCTCAGACAGCACAGTGCTGCTGTCTGAGAGTGAGCGGTTCAAAAGGACATCCCTGTGTCCGTCCAGGCCCTGTGCCGGACATAGGACAGGGAGTCTGAAAGCTGGAATTTCCGGCCTAAAACTGGACCTCTGGCCCCCCTAGGGGCAGGCTGCTGTGGAGGTCACAGTTATGTGGACGGTCCGCTATGGAGGTCAGTATTAAGCAGCAGATTGCTGTAGAGGCAACTGTTAAAGGGGTAGGGTGTTGTGGAAATCACTGATAAGGAGATGGGGCACTGTGTAGGTCACTAAAAAAGGGGTGGCCACTGTGGAGGTCACTGTTAAAGGGGCGGGCTGCTGTGGAGGTCACTTTTAAGGGGGCATGATGCTGTGGAGGTCACTTTTAAAGAGGAGGGCACTGTGAAGGTCTCTGTTAAGGGGGCAGGAAATGGTGGAGGTCACAATTAAGGGGACCGGGGTGCTGTAGAGGCCACTGTTAAGGGGTTGGTGTGTTGTGGAGGCCACATTTTAAGGGAACGGAGCTCTGTTAAGGTCACTGTTAGGGGGGTGGGTTATTGTGGAATCACTGTTAAGGAGACGGGGTACTGTGGAGGTCACTAATAAAGGGGCGGCTGTTGTGGAAGTCACTGTTAAAGGGGAGGGCACTGTGGATGTTACTGGTAAGGGAGCAGGCCGCTGTGGAGGTCACTGCTAAAGAGGTGGGCACTGTGGAGGTCACTGTTAAAGGAGAAGGGGACTATGGAGGCCACTATTAAAGGGGTAGTGGGTACTGTGAGGTCACTGTTAAGGGAGCGCGGTACTGTGGCAGTCACTGTTTAAGGGGCAGTCGCTGTGGAGGTCTCTGTAAAGGGGGCAAGGAATGGTGGAGGTCACAGTTAATGGGACTGTAACCTATGGTCAGTGTTAAGTGGTGGGTGCTGTAGAGATCACTGTTAAGAGGGTGGGCCCCTGTGGAGGTCACTGTCAATGGGGTGGGATGCTGTGGAACTCACTGTTAAAGGGGCAGGCTGCTGTGAGGGTCAAAGTTAAGGGGGACTGGGCACTGTGGGGGGCTCAGCGTTAAGGGGTGGGGGGCCGTGGAGGTCACTTTTAAGGAGACAGGGTACTGTAGATGTCACTGATATAGTGGATACTGTCAATATCTTTTAACGACACACACAAACATTAAATGAAATATATGAAATAAACCCGTGCGAAGCCGGGTCCTTCAGTTAATACAGCATATAATCTTTAGAAATACATATCATTTTCTAAAATGTATTTATATAATCTATCTCATACTATATCTATCTATCTATCTATCTATCTATCTATCTATCTATCTATCTATCTATCTATCTATCTATCTATCTGTCTATCTATCTATCTATCTCTTATATTCTAAAAATGAGTTTCTGTCTGTCTGTCTTTCTAGACGTCTGTCTGTCTGGACGTTCTTTATGCGCGACTGGACCGATCTTCACCTAATTTGGCACACAGGTACATCAGGTGTCCGGGAAGGTTTTAGATGAGGTCACAGCTCTCTAGGACGTACCGTTCCTGAGATATTCCCCAAAAATTACCCACATTAGCCAATATAAGCCTGCAGGTCTTTCTCTTCAAATCCCAACTGTCAGAAACACAGTTTTACTCCAGGTTTCCATGACAACCCAGCCATTTTTCTTTACTGCTTAAGGCTACATTCACACGACCGTATGTGTTTTGCGGTCCGCAAATTGCGGATTAGCAAAACACGGATACCGGGCGTGTGAATGTAGCCGGCCCTATTATAGAAATGCCGCGATCGCGGACAAGAATAGGACATACTCTATCTTTTTTGCGGGGCCGCGGAACGGAACTACAGATGCGGACAGCACATTGCGTGCTGTCCGCATCTTTTGCGGCCCCATTGAAATTAATAGGTCCGCACCCGTTCTACAAAATTGCGGAACGGATTCGGAGACAAAAAAAACGGTTGTGTGAATGCACCCTTAAGGGGCGGGCACTGTGGAGGTCACTGTTTTTAAAGGGGCGGGCACAGTGGAGGTCACTGTTAATAAAGGGGCAGGCCCTGTGGAGGTTACTTATTAAATGGGTGGGCACTGTGGAGGTCACTGTTATTAAAGGGGCGGGCGCTATGAAGGTCCCTGTTCAAGGGGCGGTCACTGTGAAAGTCACTGTTAAAGGGGTGGTTACTGTTAAAGGGGCAGCCACTGTGAAAGTCACTGTTAAAGGGGCGGCCACTGTCAAATGGGCGGTCACTGTGAAAGTCACTGTTAAAGGGATGGTCACTGTGAAAGTCACTGTTAAAGGGGCAGTCACTGTGAAAGTCACTGTTTAAGGGGCGGTCACTGTGAAAGTCATTGTTAAAGGGGAGGTCACTGTTAAAGGGGCAGTCACTGTGAAAGTCACTGTTTAAGGGGCGGTTACCACTGTTAAAGGTGCAGTCACTGTGAAAGTCACTCTTAAAGGGGCGGTTACAGTGAAAGTCACTGTTAAAGGGGAGGTCACTGTGAAAGTCACTGTTAAAGGGAAAGTCACTGTCAAAGTCACTGTTAAAGGTGCGGGCACTATGAAAGTTACTGTTAAAGGAACGGTCACTGTTAAAGAGGTGGCCACTGTGAAAGTAACTGTTAAAGGAACGGTCATTATTAAAGGGGCGGCCACTGTGAAAGTCACTGTTAAAGGGGCGGTCGCTGTGAAAGTCACTGTTAAAGGGGCAGTCACTGTGAATGTCACTGTTAAAGGGGCGGTCACTGTGAATGTCACTGTTAAAGGGGCGGTCACTGTGAAAGTCACTGTTAAATGGGCACTCAATGTTAAAGGGGCGGTCTCTGTGAAAGTCACTGTTAAAGGGGCGGTCACTGTGGAGGTCAATGTTAAACAAGCAGGCACTGTGGAGGTCATTGTTAAAGGGGTGTGTACTGTAGAGGTTACTGTTATGGGCGAAACTGTCAATATCTTTATACGACACATGGAAACATAAAATGAAATAGATGAAATATACCCCTGCGAAGCCGGGTCCTTCTGCTAGTCTATTATATATATAAAAATGAGTCTCTGTGAAAGTCACTGTTAAAGGGGCGGTCACTGTGGAGGTCAATGTTAAACAAGCAGGCACTGTGGAGGTCATTGTTAAAGGGGTGTGTACTGTAGAGGTTACTGTTATGGGGGATACTGTTGAGATCTTTTTGCGACACATGGAAACATGAAATGAAATTGATGAAATATACCCGTGCGAAGCCTTGTCCTTCTGCTAGTCTATCTATAAATAGAAAATAAAATTCTACCACACTTCCCAAAAATAGATACGTGTTTATTACACCAGATGCAATGTTTCGGTTCTCCCTTTGGAACTTTTTTTTAAGCAGTGAAAGGTTCCAAAGGGAGAACCGAAACGTTGCATCTGGTGAATTAACACATATCTCATATCTAGCTATTTATAATCTATCTAATCAATTTCATGTATTTCATATAGGATTTTTATAGAATTTTTTTTAATTAATACTATATACAATCTATAGAAATACTTATATTTTTCTAAAAAGTATCTATCTAATTAATCTATTTCATGTCTCTCTCTATCATCTATCTAACCTATCTGTCTATCTATCTAATCTACTGTATATCTATCCAATTAATTAATCTCATATCTATCATCTATCTGTCTATCTATCTATCAATTTAATATATTTTATATAGTGTTTTTATACACAATTTCTTTATTAATACTGTATGTAATCTATAGAAATACATAATTTTTCTAAAATGTATCTATCTATCTAATTTAGGGTGGGTTCACATCAGTGTTATGGATTCCGTTTTTGTTTTCCATTATAACATGGTTATAACGGAAAATAACGGAATCCATAAGACGGAAGTTAAAATGGAAGCTTTTAAGAGACATTGCGCTTTGAACCTTCCTAATACAAGTCTATGGGCAGCATATCGGATCCTTCCTGGTTTTCCATTATGCAGGAGTCCAGTCCTGCATAACGGAAACAAGGTCGGATCCGTTATGCTGCCCATAGACTTGTATTATATGATGCAATGCAAAACGAAAGCCTTTAAAAGGCATTCCATTTTGTTTTTCGTCATAATAGAAGTCTATGGGAATTATAACAGATCCATCTGGTTCCTGTTATGCAGAACGGGAAAAAAAAGCCCTGTCGACAGGACTTTGTTTTCCGTCTTGCATAACAGGAACCAGACGGATTCGTTATGATTCCCATAGACTTCTATTATGATGGATCAAAACGGAATGCCGCTTAAAGGCTTCCGTTTTGACTTCCGTCTTATGGATTCCGTTATTTTCAGTTATTAGCATGTTATAACAGAAAACAAAAACGGAATCCATAACGTTTATTTGACCCCACTTTTATCTCATTCTATCTATCTATCTATCTATCTATCTATCTATCTATCTATCTATCTATCTATCTATCAACATGGCAACTCAGCAGATCCCATAGCTTTTCAATGGGATTCTGGTCTGGAGAAAGTGCAGGCCCCTCCATTTGAGGTACCCCAGTCTCCAGAAGCCGTTCCTTAATGATGCGACCTCGATGAGCTGGCGCATTGTCATCCATGAAGATGAAATTAGGCCTGTGTTATTCATGCAGAGGCACAATGACTGGATTAATAAACTGGAAAATTGATGTTATTCAAGTAGTATGGGCTTGTTACTGTACCATTCACAAAGTGTAGGGCAGTTCTGTATTGACTAGACCACACTGATGTAAACGGTTTAGAATGGTCTGACGTGACACTTGGGTGCCTCTCACCTTCTGCTGTTTTGAGACCCGGGGATAATGTCTTTGATTATTTATAGAGTTGAGCGAACACCTGGATGTTCGGGTTCGAGAAGTTCGGCCGAACTTCCCGGAAATGTTCGGGTTCGGGATCCGAACCCGACCCGAACTTCGTCCCGAACCCCATTGAAGTCAATGGGGACCCGAACTTTTCGGCACTAAAAAGGCTGTAAAACAGCCCAGGAAAGGGCTAGAGGGCTGCAAAAGGCAGCAACATGTAGTTAAATCCCCTGCAAACAAATGTGGATAGGGAAATAAATAAAAATAAAAATAAAATAAATAAAAATTAACCAATATCAATTGGAGAGAGGTCCCATAGCAGAGAATCTGGCTTCATGTCAGCAGAGAATCAGTCTTCATGTCATAGCAGAGAATCAGGCTTCACGTCACCCAAAACTGGAACAGTCCATTGTCAGATATTTTTAGGCCCCGGCACCCAGACAGAGGAGAGAGGTCCCATAACAGAGATTCAGGCTTTATGTCAGCAGAGAATCAGTCTTCATGTCATAGCAGAAAATTGGATGATTTTACTAATTTATGACGTAAAGTCATGATTTTATTAAAGACACGGAGGCGAGTATTGCTATATCTTCCTTTACTACAAAACCACAGCAGCAAAGAAAAAACTTAAGAGATTAGCATATCTCCATGGTAACAAACCCCTCCCACATGGTCCCCTATATATAGTCTCTGTCACAGGAAACCCTCCTCTTTCTTGGCGGATGCCACTCCAACTCTTCAGGAACCTTGGATAACAGAATTCGAGAAATCGGAGGAACTGGAACTGCGATGCTGTAACTGGAAACTAGGAACGTAGATCATATGTAATCCAGCCGATAAAGATGATTAAGTCACACTGGAAGAAAGAACAGAAACAGGAAATCACATAGAGGGGATACTAGTCTCCTTTAAAATAAAATATGTATGCAAAGCAGTAAACAACATGATAAATAGTAAGCATAAAGTAATCAATACAAAAGCAAAATAGTAAGATAAATATATTAATTAATGTGACAAGGAAGGGAAATAAGAAAATGAGGGGGGGGCAATACTCGCCTCCGTGTCTTTAATAAAATCATGACTTTACGTCATAAATTAGTAAAATCATCCAATTTTATTTCAAGCCACGGCGGCTCCTATTGCGAGTTTAAAGCTGTCCAATAACAGAAGAAAATACATGTTGAGTAGGACGAAAGTAAAATTCTCTGAAAGTTGATACCCTGGACCAGTCTGCAATTTTCATAACGTCTTCCAGACGAGCACCTGCTGCCATCATAGAAGTGGAAGACGCGCTCCGAGTAGAATGAGCAGTGAATACGGAGTGTCAACACCTGCCAAAGACATGAGCCATTTCACCCACCTGGCCAAAGTCGTGGTGGAGACCGGGGCGAACGGATGGCGATAAGAAAGGAACAATTGAGGGACCTCGTTGGAACGATGAGATAAGGTTCGAGACTCATATTCCTGTAAACAAGATACCGGACAGAGAGCGGGAACCGCCGGAAAACAAGGAAAAGAAACGGAGCGAATCTGGGTCTTAGTTCGACGAGAAATGTCAAAAGTGACTCCTTCAGGAGAGAAAAATCTGGCGTCATAATCTAAAGCTCTCACGTCAGAAACTCTCTTGCAAGAGATAAGACAGAACAAAGTGACTAGCTTAGCCGACAATTGACGTAATGAAAGTTCGGAGTTGGAAGGCCAGGAAGAGAAGAAATTTAAAACCAAAGAAACGTCCCATGTGGCAGAAAAACGTGGTCTGGGAGGACGGGACATCCTGGAACCCTTGAGTAAGCGACAGACCAATGGGTGCTGTCCAGCTGGACGGCCTTCGAAACCCTGGTGAAAAGAGGAAATGGCGGATCTGAAAAGATTTATAGTCCGATAGGCCTTACCATCCTCGAATAGGGAAGTAAGAAAACTCAAGATGTCCTCTACAGGGGCCGAAACGGGATCCAGACTCCGGTCCACGCACCAACTAGACCAAGATCTCCAGGCTGCTTTATAAACCCGTCTGGTGCTGGGAGCCCAAGACTCCTCCAGTAATCTCCAAGTTGCTTCCGAAAGGTCGCGGCCTTCGTGGGAACGCCTGATACTCTGCAAGCTAGTAGTCGAAGAGAACCCTCCAGAAGAAGAGGGTGTTGAACGTCTCCCGGACCTAAGAGAAGATCTGGACAATCTGGCAAGAGAAAAGGAGGAAGGATGAGAAGCTCCAAAAGGTTGGGAAACCACGACTGAGTGGTCCAGAACGGAACAATCAAGATGATCTCTGCTGATTGGAAACGAACTTGACTCAGGGTTCTCGGGATCATTGAGAACGGCGGAAACGCGTAGTGGAGGTCTTCGGACCAGTCCTGAAGGAATGCGTCCACAGCTTCCGCTTCCAGGTCCGGGCGCCAACTGAAGAATCTCGGTAGTTGTTTGTTCAAACGGGAAGCAAAGAGATCGATGTAAACAGGACCCCAGACTGAGGAGATGGCAGAGAACACCTGCGAGTTTAATCTCCAATCGCTGGCATCCCTGAGATAGCATGAGCTCCAGTCCGCCTGAACGTTGTGTAATCCTGGAATATATTCTGCCACCAGTGTAAGTTCCCGGCTCAGACAGAAAGACCAGAATTCCCTGGCCAAATGAGAAAGCATGGGAGAGTGTGTACCGCCCATGGCATTGACATAACGGACAGCGGAGACGTTGTCCATGCGTAGTCGAATGCAAGTTCTGATCATGTCTTTCGCAAAACTGCGAATGGCGAATGAGCCCGCCAGGAGCTCCAAAGCATTGATGTGCAGAGGAGATTCCTCCATCGACCAAGGACCTCCGGTAGAAATGCCTTCGCAGTGGGCCCCCCAGCCGAGGAGGCTGGCATCGGAATCCACTGTAAAATCTGGACGAGGACCACAAATCGCCTTCCCATTCCAGGCTTGGAGATTGCAGATCCACCAACGGATTTCGTCCCGAGTTTCGTCGTCTAGACAAATAAGATCCGCGTAGGTGGCTCCCCTGTGTAAATGGGCCGTCTTCAGGCGTTGAAGGGCCCGGTAATGTAAAGGGGCTGGAAAAACGGCCTGGATGGAGGAGGATAGGAGGCCGATGATCCGAGCCAGATGTCGAAGGGAAATTTGTGGTATTTCCAGTGTTCTACGTAATTCCTTGCGAATCTCCTTGATCTTTGTTGTCGGAAGACTGAGGGTTTCTGCTACCGAATTCACAGAAAACCCTAGGAATTCCATTGTCCGTGCTGGGGTCAAAACTGATTTGTCGTAATTGATGAGGAATCCTAACCCGGTTAACAGGTTCGAAGTGAGTTCCAGATGTGATAGAAGGGTATGTCTGTCCTGGGCCAACAAAAGGATGTCGTCCAGGTAGATAATTAGTCGAATTCCTCGACTGCGAAGCCATGCTACTACCGGCCACATGAGTTTGGTGAAACACCATGGAGCCGACGAGAGGCCGAAGGGGAGGCAAGTGAAGCGCCAAGTTTCTCCCTTCCACAGAAACCGAAGTAGGTCTCTGGAGGATTCTTCTACTGGGACAGTGAGGTATGCGTCCTTTAGGTCGAATTTTACCATCCAATCCCCTTTTAGTAGAAGATCCCTGAGAAGATGGATGCCCTCCATCTTGAAGTGTCGATACCGTACAAAACTGTTTAGGGGGCGCAGGTTGATGACGGGACGCATTTGGCCGCCCTTCTTGTGTACCAGAAAGATAGTGCTCAGGACACCCCCAGGGAAATTTGGTGCACGTTCGATCGCTTCCTTTCTGAGCAGGTCCATCAGCTCCCTGTCTATATGAAATAGGGTGTCTGATGGGGTGATCATAGGGTGGGGAGGGAAGGGGAGACTCGGAAGACTTACCAACTCTATTTGGAAACCAAGAATTATGGAGAGCACCCAAGTGTCCGTGGACCAAAGACGAGAAAAATGTCGGAGTCTGCCCCCTACACAAATTGGGAGCACCTCGTGATGGGAAGAAACCCGATGGTTGTTTGGAATCCTGGAATGAGGATCTTTCAGAGAAGGAGCGGTGGTTGTAGGAACCTCGACCCGAGCCCCGGGTCTGGAATGAGGAGCGGCCGGACAGACGGCCCCTGGAACTGCCGGCCCTGTGTGAAAAACGAGGATGGAAAACCCTCCTCATAGAGGATTGGGCCTTGTCAAGGGCCGTAAATGCTCCAACATATTTTCTGATATCTTTTATAAATGAGTCGACAAAAAGGAGACCTTGTGCCTCACTACCTGCTTCGGATAGGGCCAGATTAGATAATTTTGGCTCGATCTTAAATAAGATCGCCTTACGTCTCTCGATTGAAAGGGAAGTGTTAACATTCCCGGCTATACAAATGGCACGTTGTGTCCAACCACGGAGGACCTCAGGGTCCACAAATTCATTAGCCGCTCTAGCGGTCTCGGCCAATTCGAAAATCTTGGCTAGGGGCCCAAAGACGTCCAGGAGCTTGTCCTGGCACGCCCGAAGAGCAGAATCTAGGCCTCTCCTAGGATTCCAGCCAGTTTTGGAAAGAAATTGGACCATCTTAGGGTCTAGTGCTGGTGTATTGCAAACTTTGTTTGCTATTAAAGGCCGCGGGCATTCGGCTTTGAGCTTTTTACGTGCCTCCTTACTGAGAGGGCAGCGGACTCTGGATTCCAGATATTGGGCTACATGATTCAGCGGTAGCCATTCAGCCGATCTTGGATGGTGTAGTGAGTCGGGGTCAAATAATGGCTCCCCAGAGGGGTCGGTCAAAGGGCCCGATGAACCTGATGCAGCTTGAGAAGTAGACGGTCCTGCCGCAGTAGCGGAACTATTAATGGGCCGAGCAGATGGGGAGTCAGACAGGTCTGCATCTGGGAATTCCTCATCTCGAACCTAACCTCCTCGTAGTCTGAACCAATTTCGGATCCTGAATTTGACTCTAGTTGTGCTCTGGCACATTTCCAGCTCCTCGCCTTTTCTGCCTGGCGGGAATAGGCTCTTTTGCGCGATTCTGGCGCGCTATCATGGGTGGCTTTGGACACACCAATCAATTCGGTTCTGGAGGTTGGACGGGAAGCAGTACCTGGTTGGGTGTCAACCCTGGGTGGGGGGGGTTGAACTATGAGTGCATCAGCAATTGACCTGGATAGGGAATGGGACATGGATCCCATTGCCGCCATAATAGCCTCTGACATAGAGCGTTGTAGGATATCCACATGGGAAGGTTCTAACATTAAAGGGGCTCCACTAAATGTAGGAGCTGTAGCAGGGGAGTGAAATTCTACCTCAGAATCCTCTGCCATAGACTGTTTAGATGGGGTATGAGCCATAATAGCCTATGTAGGATACAGTATAAATGAATAATTAATGGACCTGGGTTTAGTGATAAATGTCACTATTATAAACTATAAAGTATGGGGTAGCTGAAAGAAAAGGCACACAAATAAACGGGGTGAGTTACCCCACAAGACGCAGAGCAGTTCTATCTGAAGTGATGCAGGGAATAAATTCACCTCAGAAAAAAGAGGGGGCGTGGCTTAGTGGAAACGCGCGCTCAAAGGAAAGATAAGTGACAGGTGATAAAATGGCCGCCGAGAAGTGAACCAAACGGAAGACGGAAACCCTGTCAGGTACGGCGAAAGTGGAAGTGCGGTTGCGGGGTAATATCTGAGAGCCGATAGAAGAGTAAGACAATAGGGAAGCAGTATGAAGAAAAACCTAATGGGCGCAATGTAGATAAAAAAAAAAATTAAACTACCTGGGCAAAATAAACCAGAGAAAAACAATAAACTGACAGAAATTAAGTTAGTGAATAAAGAAGAGTGCGCCCTGTAATGGAAAGAAATATATATATCTACTATGCATAACATTAGGAAAAATGACACAGTGAAGTACTTAGCTGTGGCAGCAGCAAAGAAAGAGGAGGGTTTCCTGTGACAGAGACTATATATAGGGGACCATGTGGGAGGGGTTTGTTACCATGGAGATATGCTAATCTCTTAAGTTTTTTCTTTGCTGCTGTGCTTTTGTAGTAAAGAAAGATATAGCAATAGGAGCCTCCGTGGCTTGAAATAAAATCATGCTTCACGTCACCCAACACTGGAACAGGCCACTGTCCAGCAATGATATTTTTAGGCCCCGGCACCCAGACAGAGGAGAGGTTCATTCAACTTTGGGTTGCCCCGCAATATAATGGTAATATGAAAATAAAAATAGGATTGAATGAGGAAGTGCCCTGGAGTACAATAATATAAGGGGAGGTAGATAATGTCTAATCTGCACAAGGGATGGACAGGTCCTGTGGGATCCATGCCTGGTTCATTTTTATGAACGTCAGCTTGTCCACATTGGCTGTAGACAGGCGGCTGCGTTTGTCTGTAATGACGCCCCCTGCCGTGCTGAATACACGTTCAGACAAAACGCTGGCCGCCGGGCAGGCCAGCACCTCCAAGGCATAAAAGGCTAGCTCTGGCCACGTGGACAATTTGGAGACCCAGAAGTTGAATGGGGCCGAACCATCAGTCAGTACGTGGAGGGGTGTGCACACGTACTGTTCCACCATGTTAGTGAAATGTTGCCTCCTGCTAACACGTTCCGTATCAGGTGGTGGTGCAGTTAGCTGTGGCGTGGTGACAAAACTGTTCCACATCTCTGCCATGCTAACCGTGCCCTCAGAGGAGCTGGCCGTGACACAGCTGCGTTGGCGACCTCTTGCTCCTCCTCTGCCTTCGCCTTGGGCTTCCACTTGTTCCCCTGTGACATTTGGGAATGCTCTCAGTAGCGCGTCTACCAATGTGCGCTTGTACTCACGCATCTTCCTATCACGCTCCAGTGCAGGAAGTAAGGTGGGCACATTCTCTTTGTACCGTGGATCCAGCAGGGTGGCAACCCAGTAGTCTGCACGTGTTAAAATGGGGGCAACTCTGCTGTCGTTGCGCAGGCACTGCAGCATGTAGTCGCTCATGTGTGCCAGGCTGCCCAGAGGTAAGGACAAGCTGTCCTCTGTGGGAGGTGTATCGTCATCGTCCTGCGTTTCCCCCCAGCCACGCACCAGTGATGGGCCCGAGCTGCGTTGGGTGCCACCCCGCTGTGAACATGCTTCATCCTCATCCTCCTCCACCTCCTCCTCCTCCTCCTCCTCGTCCTCCTTGTCCTCCAGTAGTGGGCCCTGGCTGGCCACATTTGTACCTGGCCTCTGCTGTTGCAAAAAACCTCCCTCTGAGTCGCTTCTAAGAGACTGGCCTGAAAGTGCTAAAAATGACCCCTCTTCCTCCTCCTCTTCCTCCTGGGCCACCTCCTCTTCCATCATCGCCCTAAGTGTTTTCTCAAGGAGACATAGAAGTGGTATTGTAACGCTGATAACGGCGTCATCGCCACTGGCCATGTTGGTGGAGTACTCGAAACAGCGCAACAGGGCACACAGGTCTCGCATGGAGGCCCAGTCATTGGTGGTGAAGTGGTGCTGTTCCGCAGTGAGACTGACCCGTGCGTGCTGCAGCTGAAACTCCACTATGGCCTGCTGCTGCTCGCACAGTCTGTCCAGCATGTGCAAGGTGGACTTCCACCTGGTGGGCACGTCGCATATGAGGCGGTGAGCGGGAAGGCCGAAGTTACGCTGTAGCGCAGACAGGCGAGCAGCGGCAGGATGAGAACGCCGGAAGCGCGCACAGACGGCCCGCACTTTATGCAGCAGCTCTGACATGTCGGGGTAGTTGTGAATGAACTTCTGCACCACCAAATTCAGCACATGCGCCAGGCAAGGGATGTGCGTCAAACCGGCTAGTCCCAGAGCTGCAACGAGATTTCGCCCATTATCGCACACCACCAGGCCGGGCTTGAGGCTCACCGGCAGCAACCACTCGTCGGTCTGTTGTTCTTTACCCCGCCACAACTCCTGCGCGGTGTGGGGCCTGTCCCCCAAACATATGAGTTTCAGAATGGCCTGCTGACGTTTACCCCGGGCTGTGCTGAAGTTGGTGGTGAAGGTGTGTGGCTGACTGGATGAGCAGGTGGGAGAAGAGGAGGAGGAAGCCGAGTATGAGGAGGAGGCAACAGGAGGCAAAGAATGTTGCCCTGCGATCCTTGGCAGTGGAAGGACATGCGCCAAACAGCTCTTCGCCTGGGGCCCAGCCGCCACTACATTTACCCAGTGTGCAGTTAGGGAGATATAGCATCCCTGGCCGTGCTTACTGGTCCACGTATCTGTGGTTAGGTGGACCTTGCCACAGGTGGCGTTGCGCAGTGCACACTTGATTTTATCGGATACTTGGTTGTGCAGGGAAGGCACGGCTCTCTTGGAGAAGTAGTGGCGGCTGGGAACAACATACTGTGGGACAGCAAGCGACATGAGCTGTTTGAAGCGGTCTGTGTCCACCAGCCTGAATGACAGCATTTCATAGGCCAGTAGTTTAGAAATGCTGGCATTCAGGGCCAGGGATCGAGGGTGGCTAGGTGGGAATTTACGCTTTCTCTCAAATGTTTGTGAGATGGAGAGATGAACGCTGCCGTGTGACATGGTTGAGATGCTTGGTGACAGAGGTGGTGGTGGTGTTGGTGGTACATCCTCTGTTTGCTGGGCGGCAGGTGCCAACGTTCCTCCAGAGGCGGAGGAAGAGGCCGAGGCGGCAGCAGCAGAAGAGGTAGCAGGGGGAGCCTGAGTGAGTTCCTTGTTTTTAAGGTGTTTACTCCACTGCAGTTCATGCTTCGCATGCAGGTGCCTGGTCATGCAGGTTGTGCTAAGGTTCAGAACGTTAATGCCTCGCTTCAGGCTCTGAAGGCACAGCGTGCAAACCACTCGGGTCTTGTCGTCAGCACATTGTTTGAAGAACTGCCATGCCAGGGAACTCCTTGAAGCTGCCTTTGGGGTGCTGGGTCCCAGATGGCGGTGGCCAGTAGCAGACGGACTCTCTTGGCGGCGGGTGTTCTGCTTTTGCCCCCTGCTCCCTCTTTTGCTACGCTGTTAGCTCGGTCTCACCACTGCCTCTTCCTCCGAATTCTGAAAGTCAGTGGCACGACCTTCATTCCATGTGGGGTCTAGGACCTCATCGTCCCCTGCATCGTCTTCCACCCAGTCTTCCTCCCTGACCTCCTGTTCAGTCTGCACACTGCAGAAAGACGCAGCAGCTGGAACCTGTGTTTCGTCATCATCAGAGACGTGCTGAGGTGGTATTCCCATGTCCTCATCATTAGGAAACATAAGTGGTTGTGCGTTAGGGCATTCTATCTCTTCCACCCCTGGGGAAGGGCTATGTGGATGCCCTTGGGAAACCCTGCCAGCAGAGTCTTCAAACTGCATAAGAGACTGCTGCATAACTTGAGGCTCAGACAGTTTCCCTGATATGCATGGGGGTGATGTGACAGACTGATGGGCTTGGTTTTCATGCACCATCTGTGCACTTTCTGCAGAAGACTGGGTGGGAGATAATGTGAATGTGCTGGATCTACTGTCGGCCACCTAATTGACTAATGTCTGTACCTGCTCAGGCCTTACCATCCTTAGAACGGCATTGGGCCCCACCAAATATCGCTGTAAATTCTGCTGGCTACTGGGACCTGAGGTAGTTGGTTCACTAGGATGTCTGGCTGTGGCAGAACGGCCACGTCCTCTCCCAGCACCAGAGGGTCCACTAACACCACCACGACCATGTCCGCGTCCGCGTCCCTTACTAGATGTTTTCCTCATTGTTACCGTTCACCACAATAATAAAAAAATTATTTGGCCCAATGTATTGAATTCAAATTCAGGCCTTTTTTTACAGGCACCTAACACTATCTGGCTATCTATTTAGGTAGCGTATTACACTAATACAGGCACAACAGTAACGACAGATTGAGCTGAATATAAATTGTAGGCCTAGTATTTAGGCGCTGGGTGACAGGTATATACGTTTACGGACAGGATTAAACTTGGAAATGCACGGTAGATTGTGAAGTTATTGAGGATGACACTATCCGCACCTTCAATCTAATATACCCTTTTATGGATAGATTTAACCTTGGCCTGATAGTAATTCCCTAAATTTGTGGTTTCTGCTCTAAGTTGGGAATTGTATTTCAACCCAGAACAAAAACTGTGCATTGGCAGACACTAAATAGATTGACCAGCCACAGCAGTATCAACAGATTTAGCTGAATATAAATTGTAGGCCTAGTATTTAGGCGCTGGATGACCGGTATACGTTTACGGACAGAATTAGACTTGGAGATGCACGGTAGCGTGTGTAGTTATTGAGGATGACCCTATCTGCACCTTCAATCTAATATACCCTTTTATGGATCAATTTAAACTTGGCCTGATACAGCAGAAAAAAAATATTTAGGGGATTGCTAAATTGGGAATTGTATTCAACCCAGAACAAAAACTGTGCTTTGGCGGTCACTAAATAAATTGAACAGCCTCAGCAATAAACACAGATTTAGCTGAATATAAATTTTAGACCTATTATTTAGGCGCTGGGTGACAGGTATACGTTTACGGACAGAATAATTTAAACTTGGAAGTGCACGGTAGCGTGTGAAGTTATTGAGGATGACACTATCCGCACCTTCAATCTAATATACCCTTTTATGGATCAATTTAAACTTGGCCAGATACAGCAGAAAAAAAATATTTAGGGGATTGCTAAATTGGGAATTGTATTCAACCCAGAACAAAAACTGTGCTTCGGCAGACAGCAGACAGTATTACAATTGGCTAGCCACAGCTGAAACACCAGATTTAGGGTACTGCTATTTTGGCCAATTGTATTTTACCCCTCAATAAAATAGCAAGCACAGCCAAGCCCCTGATGTAGGATATAGCAAAAAAAATAACCACACTATTGATGGTTAAATGGACTTGGTGGCAGCTTGTGCTGGCGTACCACAAGACACAAAATGGCCGCCGATCACCCAAGAAAAAAGTGACATAAAAACGCTCTGGGCAGCCTAAAAACAGTGAGCAATTAAATAGCAGCAGTTCAATGATCCACAGCTGTAGATCGATCACTGAATTAAGTGTTTTTGCTGAGTAAATCCCTGCCTAATCTCTCCCTAACAGCAGCAGCTGCATCCTCTCCCTACACTGATCATAGCAGAGTGACGTGCGGCGCTACGTGACTCCAGCTTAAATATAGGCTGGGTCACATGCTGCACTGGCCAATCACAGCCATGCCAATAGTAGGCATGGCTGTGATGGCCTCTTGGGGCAAGTAGTATGACGCTTGTTGATTGGCTGCTTTGCAGCCTTTCAAAAAGCGCCAAGAAAGCGCCGAACACCGAACCCGAACCCAGACTTTTACGAAAATGTTCGGGTTCGGGTCCGTGTCACGGACACCCCAAAATTCGGTACGAACCCGAACTATACAGTTCGGGTTCGCTCATCCCTAATTATTTATAACATCGATCACAGACATTTAACTCATCAGAGGCTATTGTCGATAGTGACTATGACATGTGAGTAGTAAAAATGTGGGATTTTGCACAGTTAACAGCTTCCTCTCACTGAGATTGGGGAAGCTGTTCCTTGGTAATAATAGACTGAAGCCTGCTGGAGGTTCTGATGCCTATCACAGATATATTCCAATGCAAGCCCACAGGTGGCATCATTGCACTGAAACATACTGAATCTTCTATTCAGTAATGGTTCAAATTCCATTACTAATTAGAAATGGCAGTTCAATGATTGCTTGTTATAGTCACCTAGTGTGACTTAAAAAAAGTTTAAAAATATAAAAAAACATAAAAATTCAAATCACCCCCTCTCATATATATATATAAAAATGAGTTTCTGTCTGGACGTCTGTCTATCTATCTGGATGTTCTTTATGTGCGACCAAACGACTGGACTGATCTTCACCAAATTTGGCACACATGTACATCAGGTCTCCGGGAAGGTTTTAGACCCGGTCTCAGGACTCTAGGACTTATCGTTCCTGAGATATTCCCAAAAAATTACCTGCATTAGCCAATAGAAGCCAGCAAGCCTTTCACTTAAATTCGAACTGCCATTTACACGGTCACATGTCCCTTATTAGCCAATAGAAGCTCGCAGGCCCTACTCCAGGTTTCCACAACAACTGATCACAGGTTTTAGCAGTTTGCAGGTCCTTAAATATTCAGTCATATGAGGTATGTCAGTCAATATAAGTTCATATTTAATTTATCCAGGTTTTAATAACAACACAGCCATAAATAGACTGTACACACGGTCAAATGTCCCTTATCAGCCAATAGGTCACAGATAAAGGGGCGGGCACTGTGGAGGTCACTGTTAAGGAGGCGGGCACTGTAGAGGTCACTGTTAAAGGGGAAAGCACTGTGGAGGTCACTGTTAAAGGGGCGGGCACTGTGGAGGTCACTGTTAAAGGGGCAGCCACTGTTTAGATCACTGTTGAAGAAGCGTGCACCGTGGAGATCACTGTTAAAGGGCGGGCACTGTGGAGGTCACTGTCAAAGGGGCGGGCACTGCGGAGGTCACTGTTAAAGGGTGGTCACTGTGAAAGGGGCGGGCACTGCGGAGGTCACTGTTAAAGGGGTGGTCAATGTTAAAGGGGCGGGAACTGTGGAGGTCACTGTTAAGGGGCGAGCACTGTGGAGATCACTGTTAAAGGGGTGGGCACTGTGGAGGTTACTGCTAAAGGGGCGGGCACTGTAGAGGTCACTGTTAAAGGGGTGGTCAATGTTAAAGGGGCGGGAACTGTGGAGGTCACTGTTAAGGGGCGAGCACTGTGGAGATCACTGTTAAAGGGGTGGGCACTGTGGAGGTCACTGTTAAATGGGCGGGCACTGTGAAGGTCACTGTTAACGGGGCGGTCACTGTTAAAGGGGCGGCCACTGTGGAGATCACTGTTAAAGGGGCGGGCACCGTGGAAGTCACTGTTAAAGGGGCGGGCACTGTGGAAGTCACTGTTACAGGGATGGTCACTGTTAAAGGGGCGGGCACTGTGGAATTCACTGTTAAAGGGGTGGGAACTATGGAGGTCACTATTAATGGGGCGAGAACTTTGTTGGTCACTGTTAAATGGGTGGGCAATATGAATGTTATTGTTAAAGGGGCGGGAACAGTGGAGGTCACTGTTAAAGGGGCGAGCTTTGTGGAAGTCACTGTCAAAGGGGCTGTCACTTTTAAAGAGGCACTGTAGAGGTCACTATTAAAGGGAGGGCGCTGTGGAGGTTACTGTTAAAGGGAGGGCGCTGTGGAGGTTACTGTTAAAGGGGAAGGCACTGTGGAAGTCAGTGTTAAAGGGGCGACCACTGTGGAGGTCACTGTTAAAGGGGTGGGCATTGTGGCGGTCACTGTTAAAGGGGCGGTCACTATTAAAGGAATGGGCAATGTGGAGGTCACTGTTAAAGGGGCAGACACTGTGGAGATCACTGTTAAGGGGGCAGTCACTGTTAAAGGGGCGGGCGTTGTGGAGGTCACTGTGGAGGTCAGTGTTAATGGGACGGTCACTGTTAAAGGGACGGGTATTGTGGAGGTCACTGTTAAAGGGGCGGGCACTCTTGAGGTCACTGTTAAAGGGGCAGGCACTGCGGAGCTAACTATTAAAGGGGCGGACACTGTGAAAGTCACTGTTTAAAGGGCAGCCACTATGAAGATCACTGTTAAAGGGGTGGTCAATGGTAAAGAGGCGGGCACTGTGAAGATCATTGTTAAAGGGGCAGGCACTGTGAAGGTCACTGTTAAAGGGGCAGCCACTATGAAGGTCACTGTTAAAGGGGTTGTCAATGTTAAAGGGGCAGGCACTGTGGAGGTCACTGTTAAAGGGCTGGGCACTGTTAAAGGGGCAGGCACTGTGGAGGTCAATGTTAAAGGGGCAAACACTGTGGAGGTCACTGTTAAAAGGGTGGACACTGTGGAAATCACTGTTAAAGGGGCGGGCACTGTGGAGGTCATTGTTAAATGGGCAGGCACTGTGCAGGTCACTGTTAAAGATGTGGTCATTGTTAAAGGGGTGGGCACTGTAGAAGTCACTGTTAAATGGGCTGGCACTGTGAAGGTCTATGTTAAAGGGGCAGCCACTGTGGAGGTCACTGTTAAAGGGGCGGGCACTGTGGGGATCATTTTAAAAGGAGCGGGTACTGTGGAGGTCACTGTTATGGGGGATACTGTTGATATCTTTTTACAGCACTTGAAAACATGAAATGAAATAGATGAAATATACCCGTGCGAAGCCGGGTCATTCTGCTAGTAAACAATAAAAGTAAACATCATAGGAATTGCCTCAAAATTACCATACTGTTAAAATATAAAAAATATGTATCCCCTACGTTAAACGGCGTAGCGAAAAAAAAATCTATCAAAACGTCCAATTCACCATTTTTTTCATTGCTTCCCTCCCATAAAGAATTGAATAAATCGTAATCAAAAGTTATACACATACCAAATTGGCATCAAGAGAAATCCACAGATCACCATACAAGAAATGAGCCTTCACACAGCTCTGTAGATATACTGTAACTATAAAAATGTTATGAGGGCCAGAATATGGCGATAAAAAGAAAAGATATATTTTTTCCATTATTAAAACAGAAGAAAACCTATATAAATGTGGTATTGCTGTAATTACACTAATCCAGAGAACGAAGGTTAACAGGTCAGTTTTACTGCATAGAGAACACTGTAAAAACCTGTAAAATTGTGGCAGAAATTGGTTATTTTTTTCCAATTTTGCCATTTTTTTTTTTTTAGCTTACCGCTATATTCTATGCAATATCAAATGGTGCCATTAGAAATAGAGATGAGTGAATCTTCCAAGATTCGGTTAGTTTTGGATTCACTGAATTTTTTAAAAAGTTTGGTTCAGGTCCAAATCTATTAGTTCCAAACCAAAGTTACTCCAATTGCCCTGGAAAGTAGTAGATAATCCCCTCTAGTCCTCTAAAACACAGATTTTTTATTTTATTTATGAAAAGCTCCTATCTTTTTTACAAATTTTTTCATTCTCCCTTGCCTTGCCATTGGTCTGACACAGCATCAGGTGTAACTTTATCAACTTTTATCGTTGCCGCCGGAAACTGCGGTTATTGCTTGGCCGCAACTGACCGCGATTACTTCCTGCTTGGTGGTGACAGAACACTATTGATTGCTTATACGCTGGGCACCGTTTTACAAGATTCATCCGAATCGAAACAGAAAAGATTCGGGTTCGATATGGTGCCTAAAAAAATCGGAGATTCGGAACGAATCTCTGACTTTGAGAATAGATTCGCTCATCTCTAATTAGAAAGTCCAACTTATCCTGCAAAAAACAAGCCCTCATATGGGAAAGTGAATGGAAAAATGAATAAGTTATGGCTCCGGAAAGGCATGAAGTGAAAAACGAAAATGCAAAAAAGAGAAATCCTCCGGGGCTCAAGGGGTTAAAATCTAGTATTTGCATTATTCTACCTCTAGTTAATTTTTACTTTTCCATTAACGTTTTTAGACCGTATTCCTCTCTGCTATTTCTCTGTTATTACTTAAAAGTATTTTCTTACAACTTACACTTGGGTTAATCATTTACGACAAGTAGTTCCATTTTAGTTACATATTTTTGCGTTGCTCTCGCTGCCAGTACAACCATTTTAATTTGACACAATGTAACTTTAACTCCTTGCCTCCCAGTTATATAACTGATTGAGTTTGTTGCAGGTAATAGGGTTGCAGTGAGAAATAACTTATTTTCATAAACCACACAAAGACACAAAATTATCATCATTTTGGGAATATCACTATTATTATGAAGAAGCCCACAGGGCCATCTACATATAAAGTAGTCCGGATATTACATTACATATTTACATTCTATATTTACATTACATTTAAAGGAAATGGCACTATGAAAATGCAGAATAACCTGCAAAAGGCATGTTATAGAGCAGGAGGAGCTGAGCAGATTAATGTATAGTTTTATGGGGAAAGATTCTGTATAATTTACATTTCATTTATTTAAATTCCTGCTTATTCTGGTCTTTGAAGTCCTATCAGTGATTGACAGCTATCTCTGTATATACAGTCGTGGCCAAAGTTTTCACAAAATTTGCTGCTAAACTGCTTTTAGATCTTTGTTTCAGTTGTTTCTGTGATGTAGTGAAATATAATTACACGCACTTCATACGTTTCAAAGGCTTTTATCGACAATTACATGACATTTATGCAAAGAGTCAGTATTTGCAGTGTTGGCCCTTATTTTTCAGGACCTCTGCAATTCGACTGGGCATGCTCTCAATCAACTTCTGGGCCAATTCCTGACTGATAGCAACCCATTCTTTCATAATCACTCCTTGGAGTTTGTCAGAATTAGTGGGTTTTTGTTTGTCCACCTGCCTCTTGAGGATTGACCACAAGTTCTCAATGGGATTAAGATCTGGGTAGTTTCCAGGCCATGGACCCAAAATGTCAACGTTTTGGTCCCCGAGCCACTTAGTTATCACTTTTGCCTTATGGCACAGTGCTCCATCGTGCTGGAAAATGCATTGTTCTTCACCAAACTGTTGTGGGATTGTTGGAAGAAGTTGCTGTTGGAGGGTGTTTTGGTACCATTCTTTATTCATGGCTGTGTTTTTGGGCAAAATTGTGACTGAGCCCACTACCTTAGATGAGAAGGAACCCCACACATGAATGGTCTCAGGATACTTCACTGTTGGCATGACACAGGACTGATGGTAGCGCTCACCTTTTCTTCTCCAGACAAGACTTTTTCTAGATGCCCCAAACAATCGGAAAGAGGCTTCATCTGAGAATATGACTTTTCCCCAGTCCTCAGCAGTCCATTCACCATACTTTCTGCAGAAGATCAAGCTGTCCATGATGTTTTTGTTGGAGAGAAGTGGCTTCTTTGCTGCCCTTCTTGACACCAGACCATCTTCCAAAAGTCTTCACCTCACTGTGCGTGCAGATGCGCTCACACCTGCCTGCTGCCATTCCTGAGCAAGCTCTGCACTGGTGGCACTCCGATCCCGCAGCTGAATCCTCTTTAGGAGACGATCCTGTCGCTTGCTGGACTTTCTTGGACGCCCTGAAGCCTTCTTAACAAGAATTGAACCTCTTTCCTTGAAGTTCTTGATGATCGTATAAATTGTTGATTGAGGTGCAATCTTAGTAGCCACAATATCCTTGCCTGTGAAGCCATTTTTATGCAACGCAATGATGGCTGCACGCGTTTCTTTGCAGGTCACCATGGTTAACCATGGAAGAACAATGATTTCAAGCATCACCCTCCTTTTAACATGTCAAGTCTGCCATTTTAACCCAATCAGCCTGACATAATGATCTCCAGCCTCATGCTCGTCAACATTCTCACCTGAGTTAACAAGACGATTACTGAAATGATCTCAGCAGGTCCTTTAATGACAGCAATGAAATGCAGTGGAAAGTTTTTTTTGGGATTAAGTTAATTTTCATGGCAAAGAAGGACTATGCAATTCATCTGATCACTCTTCATAACATTCTGGAGTATATGCAAATTGTTATTATAAAAACTTAAGCAGCAACTTTTCCAATTTCCAATATTTATGTAATTCTCAAAACTTTTGGCCACGACTGTACAGTCATAGGGAGAAGGCTGTCAATCAGCTGTCCAGTTCCTCCTGCTCTATAGCATGCTGCTTGCAGCTCAGATACTATGTTCAACGTGATAGGTTCCCTTTAAGACAGCTAAAACAAGATTTTACTCAGAAAACCCTTTTCAATTCTGTTATTCTATGCTGAAATATATCAAGGAGATTTTTTTCAGACAGGACTGATTAGCTTGTTTCAAGTAGAGCATTTTTTTTAACTTAAAATGCTAGTCAAGTTTTCCCAAGGAAGAAAAAGAACATAGAAAATGAGGCACTTGTACCTATCCATCAAGTCTGACTAAAAAGCAATTATAGAAGCCAAGGCTGTCGTATACAGTCATGGAGGAGAGCCAGGGTAAATAAGAGAGTACAGAGGCGCCGGTATGACTCAATATGGAATCTTAGGTTTATTACTGGTCACTGAAGCACCTACCAAAGGCCAGACCTATTACAGTAGTAACAGAATAATGTGTGCATGTGTGTCATCATGCAGTATAGCAGTAAAACAAGACAAAAAGGGACATTGCTGCATATCACATCAGTGAAGGTCTGACCACTGTGACCTGGATAATGCATGTTACCAACTTTTTAGATTTTGTGATGGTCTGTGATGGCTATGGCAGTACAATTATGCTCCTGTTCTTCATCTTCTCCTTCTACGCCATATGGTACTTCAGAATATACAGTGCTCTCAAGTATCATTCTGGATATCAGAGACCTCTTCAATAACCACTGTTCTATTACTAGCATGAGTCAGCCTCTATAATATTACAGGAGACATCTGTCAAATATTAAAGTGTACCTCCAGTTATAAACATTTTTTCAGAAATGAATAGTAAAGATGAATATAAGAAACTTTGTAATATATCTCATTAAAGAAGCATGCTTCCTCCTGGGCTTCTCATGCTGCTTTCTTCCTCTTTCCTATCACTCAGACTCTTATCTCTATTAACTGTTATCTCTCTCTCCAGCCTCATACAAACCTCTATGGAGAGAAGAGGAGAAATGAGGAGGCTGTTGCCAACCAAGCATTTTTCTTTAACAAGATATATTACAAAGTTTTGTACATTCACCTGTACTATTCATATATGGAAAGTTGTTTTACATCTGTAGGTACATTTAAAAAAAAAATTGTGTTGACTTCATCATGCTAAATTACCTTTTTTTACAGGTTTCTGTATGAGCATATAGCAATTTGAACTGGACAGTACTCAGGGCCTTTGTTAGGCTCCAAAATGTATATATTACAGCAGTTAAGAGCGAGAAAACATTGGTGCTCCCAAAGAAGCCATGTTTGGGTCTGAGGTGAAGGTCCGTATCCACTGGGAGTATGATGTCATAATCTGGTTAGAAATGTGTATATTTTGTTTACTTGAGCAGCTGGGGTTTATTAACTTCACATATTCAGATATCTTTGCTTCATATATTTTGATTGCATTTGCTTTAATTAGCTAATGAATAAATTACTGCCAACTTATTATACTGTGTATCAAACTTTTATGTACTTCATCCTTCGATATGGATTTTTAATATTTTTAATTTGCTGGATTAAATGGACATATCTTTGTATATAAAATAAAGATAATCATTTATATTTTCTACTTTTACTGTGGTTACTAAAGGGAATCTGTTGCCATATACTTCAGTAGTAAACCAACTACACTGTTAGATTCCTACTATTCTTATTCAGACATTTCCTCTGTGTCAGAGAAATCATGTCTTTTCTGAAATGTTAATAAGCTTTTTGGTGCAACAAGGACATCACTGTTGCACTAAATGGTCCGCCCCACAGAATCCCGTGTATAGCCCCTCATTCCCAGCTGTAAGTGACAGGACCAGGCTGCTGATGTAATCTCGCCTGGCTCTGTGTTCTCTTGTGTGTGTCATAGTGTCAAATATCGGCGCAAGCACAGTACAGGCCTGATGCTTGCCAAGGCTAAAGTTGACTCTACGAGCATTAATGAACTCAGTGATGAGGAGATGTATTGTCACGAGGGTGTCACGACTAGGGATGAGCGAATCGACTTCTGATGAAACATCCGAAGTCGATTTGCATAAAACTTTGTTTCAATACTGTACGGAGCGAGCACTCCATACAGTAGTAGAATGTATTGGCTCCGATAAACCAAAGTTATTACTTCGTGAAGGCTCGTGAGACTTCACATAATAACTTCAGAAATTGATTTATACTGTAAAAAACATTTCCCGAACTTGCTCTCGCTCCGTACAGTATTGCAATGAAGTTTTATGTGAATCGACTTCGGATGTTTCATCTGAAGTTGATTCGCTCATCCCTAGTCACGACCTATCGCTGACTCTGTTGTGTCTGGGGTCAGAAGGTCACAGCGGGTGACTATGTGCTTAGTTTCTCAAGAGAGCGCTCCATGATCTAATGGTCAGAATAAATTCCAGTTCAGGTTTTCTTGCTTAGGTTTGCGGTCCTTTTTGTCCCATTTAGGAGTCTTTAGCTTTTCCTTTCAGCCACTCCCAGATACTATATATTCTACCTTTCTGCTTTACTTGTTTGCCAGATATGGACCTTCCTTCCAGATCTTCTATTCTAACCTCTGGTGGACAACTGTTGCTGTGGTGCCGTTGGAACTGGAGCTGTTGGATCTCTGGTTCGTTCCTGTTGTTGTTGTCTAGCTTCTGGGATTGTTGTTTGTGTTTGTGTTGTTTGTCCTTTCCCTGTTGTTACCCTAGGTGTCAGTGGTGAGGACTAGTGCTCCCACCACCCTACTCACTACCTAGGGCTTATTTCAGGGTAAGCCAGGGACGAGGCACGTGATAGGCGTACGGGTTAGCAGCCCGTCTAGGGACATCAGGGCAGTCAGGTGCCAGTACCAGGTGAGCTAGGGGTCACCGCTCCTCCCTCTCCCTAGTGGTAGGGTACTCCTCTTCCCTCCCCTCTGCGTCACACTTCTGTTACCTGCCACCTCAGACATGATATGTATCGTGATGTGATCATGTGATTATCTTCTGACGGCTCATACTGTAAGTCCCTTCAAATTTGTTTGCCCTTAGTTATGCTTTTGCATTGCATTGTCTTATTTCAAACAAAAAGCATGATTTCACCAATATTTGACAGTGATTGTTTGTGATGTCCCTGGATAAACTGATGTGGACAAAACATGGCGATGCAAGGTGAAGGGGGATACAGCCACTCCTCACCACAGTTAAATGGATTTTTGAAAATGAAGTAAATTGTACTGTTGTAGTAGAAACAGCCCAACAAACATGGGTAGTGCTGTTTCTGGTAAACAGTAAAGAGACCTGTCTGTTATTTGCTGATCTGCTAGTGGCTTGTTAATTGCTTCCAGTAGTGTCAGATTTAGTAGTGATATCGGAAGACAAATGACTGAACTAAAGTTTTGGCCTGGAAGTCTATTTTACTGAATACATGTATTTACCCAAAAATTATGGATCATCTTTCTCAGAACTGTGTTGTTCCTTTAGTCTACTATTCCTCCTTGTAATGTATAATTGGATGTTACCACTCCCCTTGTCAATGAGGTGTGTCTGTACATCAGGGATCAGCAACCTTTGGCACTCCAGCTGCTGTGAAACCACAACTCCCAGCATACAAACATGCTCGGCTGCTCTTCTAACTCCCATGGAAGTGAATGAAGCATTCTGGGAGTAGTAGTTTCTGAACAGCTGGAGTGCCCGAAAGTTGATGATCCCTGCTCTACGGTCTTACGGTGTCCAATCAGTGCTGATATAATGTCAGACTATGGGACACACCCAATTAACACACTAAACTTGTAAAGAACTTTATTACAAACTAAAATTTGTAATAAAGTTACAAACATTGTTGATCTTAACTGCACCCACTTCGTTCTTCTAAAGCCTGACAGCACATCAGTACCGAGTCTGTTTCACGGATCTGTGGTGCCAAGCTCTTAGCGAAGCAAGCAGGAGCAGGCAGGAGCTCTGCATAGCACATGGCTGCTCCCACCTGTGCCCACTCCTCTAAAGCCTGGCATCGGATGTGCTATCCCAGGCTTTAGCAGAGTGGAGTGGTGTAGAGCGGGGCAGGTAGAAGCAACAATGTGTTCTCTAGTGATGGACGAACATCTGCCGGGACGGTTCGCGAACGCGATCGTGCGAACGTCATCAAATGTTCGCGAACCGCAAGTTTGCGGCGGGTCCCATTCATTTTAATGGCAGGCGAACCTGAAAAACCTTCAGCTCATATTTACAGCCAAGAAATAATTACTAGAAGTGCACAAATAGTCCCACAACATGGACAGTGACATACCAGATGTATTATTCGAATTTGCGATAGACATTCATTATTTTTTTCAATGCAAAATATCGGCAATATTATTTTCGCGTACGCGCATGCGCAAATGCACTATATAGTACCCAAATGCAAGAAAGTATATTGGTATATAACACCCCTCTTCAATCATTTTTTTTTGGGGGGACGACTGGTATATCACACCGGTAAAAATTATTTATTCCAATAGCGCTTGTCCCTCTATATACCTGCAGTATCGCAGCAGAACCGCACACAACTGCCGCACAATACAAATGCACTATAATATACTTTCTAACATAGAAAGTATATTATAACATTGTACAAGGAAGGCAATCCATTAGAATATACATAAAGATAAAACGTAACCTTTAATAATTTTACTATGAGGGTCCATTCACACGTCTGTAAGTGTTTTGTGGATCCGCAAAACACGGACACCGGCAATGTGCATTCCGCAATTTGTGGACCGCACATCGCCGGCACTATGATAGAAAATGCCTAATCTTGTCTGCAATTTCGGACAAGAATAGGACATGTTCTATTTTTTTTTGGAAACGGAGGCACAGATGCGGAAGTGCGAATCCGCAAATGCAGATGTGGATCCGCAAATGCGGATGTGGACAGCACATTCTGGCCCCATTGAAAATGAATGGGTCTGCACCCGTTCCTCAAAATTGTGGAATGGATGCGGATCCATTTTGCGGATGTGTGAATGGAAAAGATATCCCTCAAAATGAAAAAAAAAATCATTAAATTATTAAAAATAAGCAAAAAGCATAGATGTGGTCGGCAATAACAAGTGCTCGGCGGCACCAAATCAGAAACCATATGTCCTACCACAATCCGGGGGGTTCCAGTGCACATCCATAAATCCTGGAGGGAAAGCAAAAAACATCCAGCCCTGGGCCTGATGATGATGTGGTATTGAAGGACAGGGTGGGCAAAGAACTGTCCCTGATATTGCCCTACAGGGGGTGCTATTCTGGCCCTGATAGCCTAACCACTGACCACCCGCCCTGATAAGAGCGACCCCGTCCGGAACCTTACCCTATATAAAAATGGCCCTAGTAAGCTCCTAGCCCCTAGGCCCCTGACTTCCAGGTGATCACTATATAGATCTATGTGTTTTTAACTCATTATAAAAGTATATTATAAGTATATCGCACCCCTCTGTGTATCACACCTATCTATAGCACACCTATACCAGTCCTTAAAATGACTTTTGTGGCCCTATTAGCTAGCATTTGTTGTCCCTAACAGTCTGTCCCTGCTCCACACAGCAACCTCTTCCTACACTGGCAAAACACTGAAAGTAAAATGGCGGCTAGATCAGGTTTATTTATAAGGTAGGGGGTACATCCATGTGCTGAAATGTCTCCATTGGCTGTGCTGTACCACCTGATGGATGTGTCATGGGTCAAAGTTCTTCATAATGTAAATGAATATCGCGGGCGCAAATTTCTCCATGAGTTCGCATGTTCGGCGACTCGCGAACACCCAAAGTTCGCCACGAAACGACTGCCGGGCGAACCGCAAGGCCATCTCTAGTGTTCTCCTTTTCCCCACTTACTGGAACCCACAGTGGAATATGTACATCAGTACAATGCTGACATGTCAGCGGTACCTTACCTTCACTCACCGTGGCCCCACAGTGTCATTGGTATAAGAGTATACAGATTCTAAAGCGCTATAGATGTTTAAATTCCGGGGGCCTATTTTGTAAGTAAAACTGGAAAAAAGAAACTATATTACAAAAAAATATTTTATAAGATGTAGAATAGTTTTAATAAAGTTCTTCAAAGGGTACAGTAAGTTACACTTTAACAAGTGGAATAGTAATGCCAATTTGTTAACTTGTTCATACAGTGGATATAAAAAGTCTACACACCCCTGAAAATGTCAGGTTTCTGTGATGTAAAAAAAATTAGACAAAGATAAATTATTTCAGAACTTTTTCCACCTTTAATGTGACCTATAAACTGTACAACTCAATTGAAAAATAAACTGAAATCTTTTAGGTAGAGGGAATACAAAATATAAAAATAAAATAATATGGTTGTATAAGTGTGCACACCCTTAAACTAATACTTTGCTGAAGCACCTTTTGATTTTATTACAGCACTCAGTTTTTTTGGGTATGAGTCTATCAGCATGGCACATTTTGACTTGTTAAATCACGCGCGGTCTCTAACAAAGGAGGTACACTCCCGCAATATATGAAACTACACAACACAAGTGGAGTGCAACCACACTATTTATCAATAAAAAATCAATTTTATTAATATGACAGTTAAAATCATAACATATTATACACAATATGGGTATAACTAAGCAGGGACAAACACAGTCATACATCACCCTGTCAGCACACCCCTCTGAATACTACTCAAAGGTATACCCCCCTTATTTATAATCAATGAACAGGGAAAGAAATTTCCTGGTAGATGTTCAGAAATGGGGATATGCAGTGTGGAAACCTATCTAGATTACAGGCATGCCTCCCTTACAACTGATTACCGCATGACCACGGCACGGACCACCTGGGTCAAGTACAAAAACCGAGGGTGCATCAAGTAAGGATGGAACATACCGATATGACGGGGGCTGCTGGCAGGGTCGAAGCGCTCCTCAACGCGCGTTTCGCGTAATTTGCTTCCTCAGGAGGAGTTGATGATCGGGGAAATGAGGGAGATTTAAAAAGGGGCCGCTCACCTATCGAAAGCTCTGATTAAGATCACGTGACCTGTTCAATGACTCCACGTCAGTACAACGGCGCATGACCTGTCGGCGTCCGCGACGTCCTGGAACTTCCGCCCTTCCCCTGAGGCCGATGGAGGAGAGGGCGGTCACACGTCAATGACGTTGATCGCCGTCGCCACCACCTACGCCTTCATAAGAGAGGAACAGCCGAAGCCGGCGCGCGGACCGGCCGGACATGCGCACACATAACGCAGGTGAATCACAATAGTGGCGGTTACTGCAAATATTCACATGTATCCATTCAGTGCATCAAAAAAGATTTGGAACAAAGTCCTGTATATTACAAAAAGGTGCAGATAGTATATAATATCAATCACAATAAATAATTGACATAATATAATGTGAAAGTGCAAGTGCAATATAAGGTAACAATAAATGACAGCCATGCCGCCATACAGTGCATATCTCATTATTGACAATTTATGAATATCACTATTGCCAATTTTTATATATTAATTCAACTATCACAGTCATAACAATAATTTAGTGCTAAATATATGAAACAGTCAAAAGTGCATAATAGTACAGTTCATAATATCAAAATTCTACCGGATCATAATTCTAAAAACCAGTGCATACATAATCGCCATAGTAGTCCATTGCTGATAGAATAAATACACATTGAAAAAGGCCACAGCTTAATAATAAACAATGGGTATAAACCCCATTCCCCCCCTAAAATAATGCCACTGTTCAGAGAAAAGAACCAAAGCCAAAGCTTTCATTTAGTCCCCTGGGGGTCAGAGTTTTGAGACGAAATATCCATCTCGTCTCAATCTTTATCTTTATCTATGCCCCTAAACCGCAATCCATTTGGATTACATTGATGGTGGATTTTAAAATGTTTGGGCACGGTTTTTAATTCATTGAGATCCATGACCTCTTTGGCCTTTTCTATGTCTCGCACATGTTCGCGTATCCTTTTGCGAAATTCTCTTGTGGTGAGACCAATGTAAATTTTATCACATGGGCAAGTGGCATAATAAATGATTCCAGTGGACGAACAGGAAATGTATTCTCTGATTTCATAAGTTTTACTTTTATCAGAGTCTGAGAATTGGGTAAATCTATCCATGTTGGCGCATGGGGTATGACCCCTTGGTCATTGTTCGGGAATCTGTCATTCGCCCAGGTACATAATGACTGCGGACTAATGTATCTTTTAAATTTTTTGAGCGTCTTGCAGTCAGCAATGGTCTCTCTGGGATGCATTTAGTTAATTTATTATCAGTCCTAAGGATGCTCCAATGCCTATTCAAGATCTCGTGTAGGTGTTTCCACTGATTATTATAGTTCGTAATGAACCTTATATCTTGATTGGAAGTGGTTGTTATTTTTCCACTCTTTTTCTCCTCATTCGGGCACAGTAGTTTGTCCCTTTTGCGTGTCTTCGCTATTTGAACTCCCTTTTTAATCTGTCTATTACTGTACCCTCTTTCCCTGAACCGATTTTTTAATTTCTCAGCTTCCTCCAAATAAGTGGCTTCATTTGAACATATCCTTTTAAGACGTATAAACTGACCTTTGGGAATCCCGTCAATGGTTGATCTAGGATGCGCGGAATTCGCATGTAATAGGGAATTGACAGCAGTTGTTTTCCTGTAAATCTCAGTATGCAATTTTCCCTCATCATCGGCCTTGATTTTAATGTCCAAAAAGTCAACCTCACGTCCTGAGTCTATCAGCATGGCACATTTTGACTTGGCAAGATTTGCCCACTCTTCTTTGCAAAAACACTCCAAATCTGTCAGATTGCGAGGGCATCTCCTGTGCACAGCCCTCTTCAGATCGCCCCACAGATTTTCAATCGGATTCAGGTCTGGGCTCTGGCTGGGCCATTCCAAAACTTTAATCTTCTTCTGGTGAAGCCATTCCTTTGTTGATTTGGATGTATGCTATGGGTCGTTGTCATGCTGAAAGATGAAGTTCCTCTTCATGTTCAGCTTTCTAGCGGAAGCCTGAAGGTTTTGTGCCAATATTGACTGGTATTTGGAACTGTTCATAATTACCTCTAGCTTAATTAAGGCCCCAGTTCCAGCTGAAGAAAAACAGCCCCTTGGCATGATGCTACCACCACCACTACGCTTCTCTGTGGGTATGGTGTTCTTTTGGTAATGTTTTTGCCCCAAACATATCTTTTGGAATTATGGCCAAAAATTCATCAGACCATAACACCTTTTCCCACATGCTTTTGGGAGACTTCAGATGTGTTTTTGCAAAATGTAGCCTGGCTTGGATGTTTTTCTTCGTAAGTAAAGGCTTTCGTCTTGCCACTCTACCCCATAGCCCAGACATATGAAGAATACGGGAGATTGTTGTCACATGTACCACACAGCCAGTACTTGCCAGATATTCTTGCAGCTCCTTTAATGTTGCTGTAGGCCTCTTGGTCGCCTCCCAGACCAGTTTTCTTCTCGTCTTTTCATCAATTTTGGAGGGACGTCCAGTTCTTGGTAATGTCACTGTTGTGCCATATTTTCTCCACTTGATGATGACTGTCTTCACTGTGTCCCATGGTATATCTAATGCCTTGGAAATTCTTTTATACCCTTTTCCTGACTGATACCTTTTAACAATGAGAACCCTCTGATGCTTTCGAAGCTCTCTGTGGACCATGGCTTTTGCTGTGGGATGCGACTAAGAAAATTTCAGAAAAAACCAACTAGAGCAGCTGAACTTTATTTGTGGTTAACCAGAGGCACTATAAATGATGGCCGGTGTATGCTGACTCCTATTTAGCATGATTTTGAATGTGATTGCTTAATTCTGAACACATCCCCAGTTATAAGAGGGTGTGAATACTTATGCAACCACATTATTATTTTTTTAGTTTTCTTCCCTCCACCTAAAAGATTTCAGTTTGTTTTTCAATTGAGTTGTACAGTTTATAGGTCACAAAAAGATCTGAAATGATTTATCTTTGTCTCATTTTTTTTACATCACAGAAACCTAACATTTTAACAGGGGTGTGTAGACTTTTTATATCCACTGTACATGTTATTTCTAGGAGCAATAACAAGGCAACAGCACAAAGCAGAAAGATGCCCCATACCTTTTTTCATAGAAAATACACAATTTACTAAACGAACACATTAAAAGAAAAACACAGTAAAAATACAAAGCGTGAGGCGTTGCCGCTTATCCTGAACCAAAATATATTGGTCGTGTTTTGCATTGAGTCACATAATACTGTGTTTTTGAAGTTTTCTATATCCTGTTATTTAAGCGTTTTAAAACCTCTCACAGAGTACATCAGTTGCAATATTATCCTTTTGAAAACAGAACTTTCTACCGGAAAACTACAGCACATTTTAATCTATCACTTTGAAGCACAAATTCTGTACTATTATACAAAATTACTGATGCGGAAAGTTTGGAAGAAACCTAGAGATGTTATTTAAACTAAAAGCATTTGCAAAACTGAACTGGCTGAGCGAGAGTCCATCAGGGCTCTGTCTGCTGAATGGAAAATGTAGATGAAAGGTGTTGCCTAGTCGAAACTGGCCACCTTGATTAGGACAATGGTCAATATTCACAAGGTCACTGCCACCACCGGATTACATATCTGTTCCTTCGGATTGTAGTCAATATGATTTCAAGTTAACCAGAGACATTTTTACATAAGTTCTGAATCTATGAAAAGATGAGGAGGAGTGATGTCTTCACACTCTATACATCAATACAAGGTGTTCATTTCATTTCATCTTGTCCTTCCTACAGCTTCATTACTGGATGATGTGTTTCAGAACCATGGACAGCTTTCCTCTTACTGCTGCTTACAAGTGTTTATTCTGTCTCATAACTTACAACAATGGTTGTCAACCTGACCCTCTCCAGATATTGCAAAACTACAACTTACAGGAGGCGTGCGGTTGTCAGAACATGCTGGAAATCCACATGCATTCCAATAATCAACCAAAAGAGAACTTATAGGAATTGTCTCACTTCAGCAAATAGCATTTTATTATGTAGAGGAAGTTAATACAAAGCACTTACTAATGTATTGTGATTGTTCATATTTCCTCCTTTTCTGACTTCATTCATTTTTCCATCACATTATACACTGCTTGTTTCCATGGTAACATCTACAGTACAGACCAAAAGTTTGGACACACCTTCTCATTCAAAGAGTTTTCTTTATTTTCATGACTATGAAAATTGTAGATTCACACTGAAGGCATCAAAACTATGAATTAACACAAGTGGAATTATATACATAACAAACAAGTGTGAAACAACTGAAAATATGTCATATTCTAGGTTCTTCAAAGTAGCCACATTTTGCTTTGATTACTGCTTTGCACACTCTTGGCATTCTCTTGATGAGCTTCAAGAGGTAGTCCCCTGAAATGGTTTTCACTTCACAGGTGTGCCCTGTCAGGTTTAATAAGTGGGATTTCTTGCCTTATAAATGGGGTTGGGACCATCAGTTGCGTTGAGGAGAAGTCAGGTGGATACACAGCTGATAGTCCTACTGAATAGACTGTTAGAATTGGTATTATGGCAAGAAAAAAGCAGCTAAGTAAAGAAAAACGAGTGGCCATCATTACTTTAAGAAATGAAGGTCAGTCAGTCAGCCGAAAAATTGGGAAAACTTTGAAAGTAAGGGCTATTTGACCATAAGGGAGAGTGATGGGGTGCTGCGCCAGATGACCTGGCCTCCACAGTCACCGGACCTGAACCCAATCAAGATGGTTTGGGGTGAGCTGGACCACATAGTGAAGGCAAAAGGGCCAACAAGTGCTAAGCATCTCTGGGAACTCCTTCAAGACTGTTGGAAGACCATTTCAGGGGACTACCTTTTGAAGCTCATCAAGAGAATGCCAAGAGTGTGCAAAGCAGTAATCAAAGCAAAAGGTGGCTACTTTGAAGAACCTAGAATATGACATACTTTCAGTTGTTTCACACTTGTTTGTTATGTATATAATTCCACATGTGTTAATTCATAGTTTTGATGCCTTCATAGTCATGAAAATAAAGAAAACTCTTTGAATGAGAAGGTGTGTCCAAACTTTTGGTCTGTACTAAAGGTTTGAGCGAAATGAAGTATCCAAAGTGGATTTCGATCTGAACTTCGCAGCAAAGTCAAATTTCCTCATGCTTTGTGGTTACACATAAATTTTCCCTGAAATAGTGGTAAACATAAAAAAAAAAAAAAAATCATATTCACCTTATCCATTTGAGTGCAAAGAGGCTGCTGCGGTCATATGGATTGAAGATCCCACGCTAAATCTTGTGCACGGTGATGTAATTTTTATTTTTTTATGATTTAGGCCTCATGCACATGAACGTTTTTTTTTGCGGTCCGCAAAAACGGGTTCCGTAGTTCCGTGATCCGTGTCCGTTTTTTCGTCCGTGGGTCTTCCTTGATTTTTGGAGGATCCACGGACATGAAGGAAAAAGTCGTTTTGGTGTCCGCCTGGTCGTGCGGAGCCAAACGTATCCGTCCTGACTTACAATGCAAGTCAATGGGGACGGATCCATTTGACGTTGACACAATATGGTGCAATTGCAAACGGATCCGTCCCCCATTGACTTTCAATGTAAAGTCAAGAGTCCCTATTATACCATCGGATCGGAGTTTTCTCCAATCCGATGGTATATTTTAACTTGAAGCATCCCCATCACCATGGGAACGCCTCTATGTTAAAATATACCATCGGATTTGAGTTATATCGTGAAAACTCAGATCCGACAGTATATTCTAACACAGAGGCGTTCCCATAGTGATGGGGACGCTTCAAGTTAGAATATACTAAGAACTGCCCCCTGCTGCCTGGCAGCACCCGATTTTGAATAGTTAGAATATGACTGCCCCCTGCTGCCTGGCAGCACCCGATCTCTTACAAGGGGCTGTGATCTGCACAATTAACCCTTTAGGTGCCGCACCTGAGGGATTAATTGTGCGTATCATAGCCCCCTGTAAGAGATCAGGTGCTGCCAGGTAGGAGGGGGCAGACCCCCCTCCCTCCCCAGTTTTAAATTCATTGGTGGCCAGTGCGGACCTCCTCCCTTTCTCCCCTGTATTAAATTAATTGGTGGCCAGTGCGGCCCCCCTTCTTCCCTCCCCTGTATTACATTCATTGGTGGCCAGTGCGGCCCCCTCCCTCCCCTATATTACATTCATTGGTGGCCAGTGCGGCCCCCCTCCCTCCCCTGTATTACATTCATTGGTGGCCAGTGCGGCCCCCCTCCCTCCCTCCCCTGTATTTCATTCATTGGTGGCCAGTGCGGCCCCCCTCCCTCCCCTGTATTACATTCATTGGTGGCCAGTGCGGCCCCCCTCCCTACCTCCCCTGTATTACATTCATTGGGTGCCAGTGTGGCCCCCCTCCCTCCCCTGTATTACATTCATTGGTGGCCAGTGCGGCCCCCCTCCCTCCCCAGTATTACATACATTGGTGGCCAGTGCGGCCCCCCTCCCTCCCCTGTATTACATTTATTGGTGGCCAGTGCGGCCCCCCCTCTCCCCCCTCCTAATTAAAATCCCCCCCATCATTGGTGGCAGCGGAGAGTTCCGATCGGAGTCCCAGTTTAATCGCTGGGGCTCCTATCGGTAACCATGGCAACCAGGACGCTACTGCAGTCCTTGCTGCCATGGTTACTTAGCAATTTTAGAAGCATTATACTTACCTTCACTGTCTGTGGCCTGCCGGGCGCTCCTCCAACTGGTAAGTGACAGGTCTGTGCGGCGCATTGCTCATAGCACAGACCTTTCACTTACCAGTAGGAGGAGCGCCCGGCCGGTCACAGACAGCGCAGGTAAGTATAATGCTTCTAAAATTGCTAAGTTATCATGGCAGCCAGGACTGCAGTAGTGTCCTGGTTGCCATGGTTACCGATCGGACTCCCAGCGATTAAACTGGGACTCCGATCGGAACTCTCCGCTGCCACCTATGATGGGGGGGATTTTAATTAGGAGGGGGGGCCGCACTGGCCACCAATGAATGTAATACAGGGGAGGGAGGGAGGGAGGGAGGGGGGGCCGCACTGGCCACCAATGAATGTAATATAGGAGAGGGAGGGAGGGGGGGCCGCACTGGCCACCAATGAATGTAATACAGGGGAGGGAGTGAGGGGGGCCGCACTGGCCACCAATGAATGTAATACAGGGGAGGGAGGGGGGGTCACACTGGCCACCAATGAATGTAATACAGGGGAGGGAGGGAGGGTGGGCCTCACTGGCCACCAATGAATGTAATACAGGGGAGGGAGGGAGGGGGGCCGCACTGGCCACCAATGAATGTAATACAGGGGAGGGAGGGAGGGGGGATGCACTGGCCACCAATGAATTTAATACAGGGGAGGGGGGGCCGCACTGGCCACCAATGAATTTAAAACTGGGGAGGGAGGTGTGGCACCTGAGGGGTTAATTGTGCGGATCACAGCCCCCTGTAAGAGATCAGGTGCTGCCAGGCAGCAGGGGGCAGTCATGTACACAGCTCTTAGTATATTCTAACTTGAAGCGTCCCCATCACTATGGGAACGCCTCTGTGTTAGAATATACTGTCGGAACTGAGTTTTCACAAAGTGAAAACTCAGATCTAAAAAAGCTTTCATGCAGATGGATCTGCGGATCCGTCTGTGTGAAAGTATCCTACGGACACGGATCACGGACGCGGATGAAAAACGGTGCATTTTCCGAGTTTTTAACGGACCCATTGAAAGTCAATGGGTCCGCAGAAAATCACGGAAAACGGAACAACGGACACGGATGCACACAACGGTCGTGTGCATGAGGCCTAACCCATAAATGGCATTAATATTAATCATATATGCCGTGATCAGTGATGAATGTGGCATCTGAGGGGTTCAATGATAGGGGAAGCGCAATCGCCGCTCCCTGTCATTGCGCCCGCTACTTACAAAGAAATGTGTTTTGTGACGAAGTAATTAATCACAAAGCAAGTTTTTATTTTTTTATTCAGCGAAGATGATCTCTAGTTACAGCCACACTGTAATCCAGCAGCGGTGGCCTTGCTTGCACACTATAGGAAAAAGCACTAGCCTACATGCACTTCCACAATCTCGGGCACCAGAGAGGTGGTCGTAACCATGGAAATGAGCAGTGTATAATCTGATGGAAAAATGAATGAAGCCAGCAGAGGAGGCAATATGGACAATCACAATACATTAGTACATGATCAATGTCATTTGCTGAAGTGAGACAACACCTTTAAAATAATTTAAGAATTTAAAGCCTATGAACATGTTTGGGAGCAATATTATTATTATTATTATTATTATTATTATTATTATATTCTATTTATTTTAGGATAAAAAAAATATTTTTTTCATTTGGCCTTTATTAACATTTTCTGTATCTTTTCCTCTACAGCTTTCATTTCACTACATCTGCATAATGTTACTTCTCCTTCTCAGTGAATCCGTCAGAGAGCTGCCCTGATGGCTCGATCTGTAGCTCACTGACAGATCATAAATGATCATTTAGGTCATATATGAGTTTTCATGAATTAAGCTGAAATGATTGTTAACTAGGAAACAAAGATAAGAGCTACAGAGCAGCTCTCTGACATTCACTGAGAAGGACAATCAACAGGCTGTAGAATAATAATAATAATAATAATAATAATAATACCCCCCAAAGGTGTCCATAGCCTTTAAATTAAGACCCACTTTTAAAAATAATATTATACTACATTAACATTATATATACAAGTAAAAGCTAAATTTTTCTGATACTGACCTTCAATCCCCTGCATAGACAAAGTGTTGCATGATGAGCTTTTTTTTGTTTGTTTCAAGTTAGTAGAAATTCCAAGCACTAAACACTGAAATACTATGAATTGATAGTCATATTTCCCAGATTTTTAAGGGATGGTTTTCTGATATACAAACCGGATTCCAAAAAAGTTGGGACACTATACAAATCGTGAATAAAAACTGAATGCAATGATGTGGAGGTGCCAACTTCTAATATTTTATTCAGAATAGAACATAAATCACGGAACAAAAGTTTAAACTGAGAAAATGTACCATTTTAAGGGAAAAATATGTTGAATCAGAATTTCATGGTGTCAACAAATCCCCAAAAAGTTGGGACAAGGCCATTTTCACCACTGTGTGGCATCTCCCCTTCTTCTTACAACACTCAACAGACGTCTGGGGACCGAGGAGACCAGTTTCTCGAGTTTAGAAATAGGAATGCTCTCCCATTCTTGTCTAATACAGGCCTCTAACTGTTCAATCGTCTTGGGCCTTCTTTGTTGCACCTTCCTCTTTATGATGCGCCGAATGTTCTCTATAGGTGAAAGATCTGGACTGCAGACTGGCCATTTCAGTACCCAGATCCTTCTCCTAGGTAGCCATGATGTTGTGATTGATGCAGAATGTGGTCTGGCATTATCTTGTTGAAAAATGCAGGGTCTTCCCTGAAAGAGATGACGTCTGGATGGGAGCATATGTTGTTCTAGAACCTGAATATATTTTTCTGCATTGATGGTGCCTTTCCAGACATGCAAGCTGCCCATGCCACACGCACTCATGCAACCCCATACCATCGGAGATGCAGGCTTCTGAACTGAGCGTTGATAACAACTTGGGTTGTCCTTGTCCTCTTTGGTCCGGATGACATGGCGTCCCAGATTTCCAAAAAGAACTTCGAATCGTGACTCGTCTGACCACAGAACAGTCTTCCATTTTGCCACACTCCATTTTAAATGATCCCTGGCCCAGTGAAAACGCCTGAGCTTGTGGATCTTGCTTAGAAATGGCTTCTTCTTTGCACTGTAGAGTTTCAGCTGGCAACGGTGGATGGCACGGTGGATTGTGTTCACTGACAATGGTTTCTGGAAGTATTCCTGAGCCCATTCTGTGATTTCCTTTACAGTAGCATTCCTGTTTGTGGTGCAGTGTCGTTTAAGGGCCCGGAGATCACGGGCATCCAGTATGGTTTTACGGCCTTGACCCTTACGCACAGAGATTGTTCCAGATTCTCTGAATCTTCGGATGATGTTATGCACAGTTGATGATGATAGATGCAAAGTCTTTGCAATTTTTCGCTGGGTAACACCTTTCTGATATTGCTCCACTATCTTTCTGCGCAACATTGTGGGAATTGGTGATCCTCTACCCATCTTGGCTTCTGAGAGACACTGCCACTCTGAGAAGCTCTTTTTATACCCAATCATGTTGCCAAATGACCTAATTAGTGTTAATTGGTCTTCCAGCTCTTCGTTATGCTCAAATTTACTTTTTTCAGCCTCTTATTGCTACTTGTCCCAACTTTTTTGGGATTTGTTGACACCGTGAAATTTAGAATCAACGTATTTTTCCTTTAAAATGATACATTTACTCGGATTAAACGTTTGATCTGTCATCTACGTTCTATTACAAATAAAATATTGACATTTGCCATCTCCACATCATTGCATTCAGTTTTTATTCATAATTTGTTTAGTGTCCCAACTTTTTTGGAATCCGGTTTGTATTTCAACATCTGAGTATTAAAAGTCTGAGATAGATTACTGGGTGTACATCATCATTTCCTGTGCTCTTTAAACTCAACACCTACCCTGTCAAAAATGAAAAAATGAACCAGGATGTAAACCTCTTGGAGGGCAGTTTTTGGACACCTTTGCTCATTTTTTAAAATTATATAATTGTTGGATAACACAGACAACTTTCTGCTAACGTTCCCAAATCTTCTTTAGGTTAGGGATCATGGTGTCTTCTATTTTGGACTCCAGAATCATCTTCTTGTAGAGGTCAGAGACTCTTCATAATTTCAGTGAATCCACCATCAGCACATGGGTTAAGACCGGCGTCTTAAATGCCCGTCTTCATTTATGACCCCCAATATGTTTACCTTCAGTACCATGCAAAAAGCTCTGATAACATGGTGCACAATGGGTTGTGCCAAATGACATACTTAGTTTTATTACAACCTCATTTTAGGCAAATTGGATTTCGCATTGCAAGCATGTTTTGCTGCTTTTCTCTTGGTCACCTGGGGTTTTTTGAAGATGTGCATTTGAACTAAAATAGTATAAAGATGTAGCTGGCAATCAGTATCTTTGCTGAAAATGCATCGGTATAGTTACTACACGATGATCAGTTGTATTAATGTGGTACCAACTGCTGGGAGAAGAAGAAAGGCAAAATGCTTCCATCAGGAACCCACTGCTTTCACAGAGGCTCACACTGAGGAGCATCTGGTACTTTGGGTATAATACTGCCGTGATGACAGCATGCACTACATGTAAACATGGCAAATGCAACATATGAGATTTTTACCATTTACACAATTATATAACTTTCCTCTATACAACATGTATTTTGGGCACTAAACTTCCACAGTACAAAGTTTATACAAAGAAATGCTAATATCAGACACACATATTTATACTGTATAAGCGAGGGTAGTGAGCAAAGCAACTTCAGACATTTAAAGGCTATGGACACCTTTGGGGCAATTTTCTTATGAGTGCATTTTGCTCATTTTGGGCAAAATATTATTTTTTTTTGTCTTTATTAAAATGTTATCAAAACTGAGGCTAACTAAGCGTTTATGATATCAGGAGATCTGAGATAAGATTTACACATGGGCAGTCAGATGAGGCGATTTAAAGAAAACTGACTGTGACAAGTTGCAAATAGACTGACTTTTAACCCTTGTATCTCAGAAAAGGCTGAATATTTATAATAAAGACCAATTATTTTTAGCCCAAAATGAGTAAGGTGCAATCATAAAAGAAAAAACGCCCCAGAAGATGTACATAGCCTTTAAACGCCTACTAAAGAAGTTGTATTTTCTCCTAATATTTGCTTAAAGGGTTAAACACATTTACCACCTATCCACAAGATATTTGATAAATGTATGATGGCTAGTGATCCAACCACGGGGGCAACCATGAGAACGGCGTTCTTAAAGTGGATGGGGTGAATGGAGCGTAAGTGCACATGTGTGACCACCACTGCATTCACTTCCATGGAACTCACAGAGATAGCTAAGCACTCCATAGTCTTATGGACAGTAAATTGGTCAGGGGTCTCACTTATGCTCCACTACTCTATTCACACAGGGAAGCCCATTCTCGTGGTTGATGAGGGTTCCAGAGATTGGTCCTCCAACCATTGAAGGACAGTTATCAGGCTCAGGGCTCCTGCATGTAACAATTCCCATGTCTCCTAAAGGGGTTTAATTAAACCTAGAACAGCCCCTATAAATGGTCTCAAATAACAAAAGAATCAATACTCACCCCTTTTTTTCTCCTGCTTCTTGTCCTGAGCTCTGGTCCTCCCCACCGATGACATCATCTTCCTGGCTGCATCTGTTACAGTCTGCGCACACAGACCTCATACCGGCCAGAGTGATGACACTATCGCACACCACCCAAAATTTTGCTCCGTATCTTTAATCAAGATGGCCATAGCGGCCTTTTTGTGCTCAAATGGATAACATAAAAACATAGAATGTGTCGGCAGATAAGAACCATTTGGCCCATCTAGTCTGCCCAATATACTGAATACTATGGATAAGGTGAGTATTATTATTTTTTTATAGTTTAACCCCTGAAAGCTCTAGTTTTTTATCTCAGATACTGCGATCAGCGATGAACGTGGCATCTGAGGGGTTCAATAACAGGGGAGGGCACAATAACCTTTTCCCATCATTATGTCTGCTACTTTGTGACTAACTTCTTTGCGAAATTCAGAAAAGCAGCTGAATCAAAGTTTTGTAAACTTTGCTCATCTCTGATGATGACTGTACTAATACAGATTAGGGCTTGTTCATCAGCGGTTCATCATTCTTCTGCTCTGTTGTAGGAGAAGAAGAAATGAAGTACCGGAAGTGCCATATTTGGCAAATACAGTGGGATGTGAAAGTTTGGGCAACCTTGTTTATCGTCATGATTTTTCTGTATAAATCGTTGGTTGTTACGATAAAAAATGTCAGTTAAATATATCATATAGGAGACACACACAGTGATATTTGAGAAGTGAAATGAAGTTTATTGGATTTACAGAAAGTGTGCTATAATTGTTTAAACAAAATTAGGCAGGTGCATAAATTTGGGCACTGTTGTCATTTTATTGATTCCAAAACCTTTAGAACTAATTATTGGAACTCAAATTGGCTTGGTAAGATCAGTGACCCCTGACCTACATACACAGGTGAATCCAATTATGAGAAAGAGTATTTAAGGGGGTCAATTGTAAGTTCCCCTCCTCTTTTAATTTTCTCTGAAATGACCTGAAGACAAAGATTGTTCACCATCATGGTTTAGGGGAAGGACACAGAAAGTTGTCTCAGAGATTTCAGCTGTCTGTTTCCACAGTTAGGAGCATATTGAGGAAATGGAAGACCACAGGCTCAGTTCAAGTTAAGGCTCGAAGTGGCAGACCAAGAAAAATCTCGGATAGACAGAAGCGACGAATGGTGAGAACAGTCAGAGTCAACCCACAGACCAGCACCAAAGACCTACAACATCATCTTGCTGCAGATGGAGTCACTGTGCATCGTTCAACCATTCGGCGCACTTTACACAAGGAGATGTGTGTAAAGTGTGTACACTTTACACACTTTACACAAGGAGATGCTGTATGCGAGAGTGATGCAGAGGAAGCCTTTTCTCCGCCCACAGCACAAAAAGTGCCGCTTGAGGTGGGCTAAAGCACATTTGGACAAGCCAGCTTCATTTTGGAATAAGTTGCTGTGAACTGATGAAACTAAAATTGAGTTATTTGGCCATAACAAGGGGCGTTATACATGGAGGAAAAAGAACACAGCATTCCAAGAAAAACACCTGCTACCTACAGTAAAATATGGTGGTGGTTCCATCATGCTGTGGGGCTGTGTGGCCAGTGCAGGAACTGGGAATCTTGTCAAAGTTGAGGGACGCATGGATTCCACTCAGTATCAGCAGATTCTGGAGACCAATGTCCAGGAATCAGTGACAAAGCTGAAGCTGCGCCGGGGCTGGATCTTTCAACAAGACAACGACCCTAAACACTGCTCAAAATCCACTAAGGCATTTATGCAGAGGAACAAGTACAACGTTCTGGAATGGCCATCTCAGTCCCCAGACCTGAATATAATTGAAAATCTGTGGCGTGACTTAAAGAGAGCTGTCCATGCTCGGAAGCCATCAAACCTGAATGAACTAAAGATGTTTTGTAAAGAGCAATGGTCCAAAATACCTTCAACCAGAATCCAGACTCTCATTGGAACCTACAGGAAGCGTTTAGAGGCTGTAATTTCTGCAAAAGGAGGATCTACTAAATATTGATTTCATTTCTTTTTTGTGGTGCCCAAATTTATGCACCTGCCTAATTTTGTTTAAACAATTATAGCACACTTTCTGTAAATCCAATAAACTTCATTTCACTTCTCAAATATCACTGTGTGCGTCTCCTATATGATATATTTAACGGACATTTTTTATTGTAACAACCAACGATTTATACAGGAAAATCATGACGATTAACAAGGTTGCCCAAACTTTCGCATCCCACTGTACCTGACACTAACGGAACCTAACAGATCCCATTGACTTTGTGGAGAAATCTCTCCAATGTTTTTGACAAAATCTATGATAGGGCCTCCAACACAGATGTGAACATACCCTTACAGTCGTTTCATGCCATCATTTTATCTATGGCAACTTTGCTAACCTTAGCTGATATGAAAAGTCTTGTTTTTGTTACAGTGTTCTTTAAAACATCCCTATTATGAAAAGTGTACCTCAGGTAATAATATCTCAAGCTTACTAGATTGTGCAACACACTGACCGCATTACATATAATATAAAATACAAATGTTTAACAATGTCATAAAATGCACAGTTGTACTCAATTTCTCAACGAAGAATAAAAAATAAATGATTGTATTAAGCCCGGGGGACATCTGTCTATCTCTATTACATCTGTAATATAGTTTTCCTTTCTCAACTTTTAAGAAAAAATAGACATTGAGAAAGTAAAAGGCATATGGTACTTGTACAGTAGGAAAGCAATCAAGAAATAACATTTAACTGAGCAAAGTATGCAGTAGACATAATAGATATTTCATTGGCACCTGCAAAATGGGTAAGTTATCCCATCAGAGAAATGAATGATAATGTCAAGGCTCAGGATTGGAGCATCTATTTCTGTTTTATAATGGAAAGAATTCTGATCTTGAAAGCTCCCAAATTGTGACATTTTGAAAAAATATTGTTTTTATAATTGAATATGTAGCCCTTATTTGACAAGTTCCATTCAGATACTGACATTCAAGAACTATAACATTTTTGATATATGTAATATAACAATAGGTATCAGGAAAAATTGAAAACGAGCACCTCATTCAAAAATTAAGAATTGGCTATTACATTGTTTTATGCCTTCTCTACGCTTTTAATGGAAAGGCTTTCTATTCATTATAGCAACATACCGTAGTTTCTGCATTGTAGCAATTTATGCTATTATCCACATGATAAAATAATGATCTTAAGTTAACCCCTTCAAGGACAACAAATACAAATGTACGGTAGGTCTACTACTTTGAATAGCTCTAAAAGTCTTAGGAAAGAATTTTTTACACAACTTTATAGAAGTAGGCGCTCCAAATCCATAGGACAAAATGATACATTCTGATTGCCTGTATTTACCAGTAAGGGGGGGGGTCACTGCATACTAGTTACACATTGAAATATGCAATAAGCTCCCTCTTGTGGTGGCTACAGGCAGTCAGACTATTATTTTTATTTTTTCTATGCCTATGCAGGGATATGGGGCTATTTATAAGCAAACCGGAGCTTAGATCACTCAACAAAAACAACAGGAAGAAAATAATCAAAGTCAGTTTTGCGTTTAGTCTGTGTTGCCATAATTTGTGCCAAATGTATCCAATGGTGTGAGTCATTTGATACTTTTTTTTACATTGTTAACTATCTTTAATTATAGCACTTTTGCCCAGGGACACCTCCCCCGTTTTTGCAAAGCCACCCTCCTGCTAGAGTAAGACTTCTCCTCTTTTACGACTTTTTAAAAAGTTGTGATTGATAAAGCTAGCGTACATCTAAGTAACATACCTAACCATGAATGGTATAAAAGCACAAAAACCCACAACATGTTTGTGAAAACATTTTCAACTTCTCAGGACTGGCCATCAATATCAGATTGGCATCGGTCTGACTCCAATGAACGAGAAAGGAAGCTGTAATTACCATGCTCCGCCACTAGGAAGTAGACGGCATTCAAGTAAACATTAGAGAGGATGCTGCACTCACACAAGAGCCTTAGCCTCCACCGATACAGATGACCTATCCTGAGATTTGGTTATCAATATCTGAAGCCTGGAGAACCCCTTGAATTTATATTATTATTATCATTATTTTACTTTATTGAGGAAAATATTTTGCATTTCTGACTTTTTTTAAGTTATAACTTTGTGGACCATTCATTCCAGTTGAAAGACAGTCCTTGGCTGCCAAACACATCAGTGATTACCAATGGCTTTAATAGAAATTGCATCTCCATCAAGGACTTTTCTGTGACTGTAATATCCATTGTTCAGCCAGGAAGTAAAAATAAACATTTTAATTGAATGTCTCTCTCTCTCTCGCATATAAAAATGATGGTTTCATTTAATGTCTAAAAGCTCATGCCTACAGGTCTCGTATTACCTTACTATTATTTATAGAGAACAGACATATAATGGAAGTGGTTTTAATTATAGGACGCAGTTTGTAATACTAAAAAGAAAGTCTTCATAGTTGTTCATTTAAAGATGTCCTCTTGTTTCTTAAAGGGATTGGACCATCTCAGACATTAATGGTGTATCATAAGTATAAGCCATCAGTGTCAGATAGTTGCAGTTTCCACCTATTGGACCAACTGCTATCTCCATAGGGGGACCCCGAAAGTGAAAGAGACCGCACCGTGAATGCTCTGCATGTTCTCCAGTCATTTGCGAAAACAGTCAAGTGAGTGCGCTCGACTATTTTCGGAAGTCCAATAGCAGTGAAGAACATGGCTCATGCATGGCCACTTCTCCATTTGCTGTTATGGACATCTAGAAGTATCCTAGCCAGCACTCCTATAGTGGTGAATGGAGGGTGGCTACGCTTGTGTCGTGCGCTGTCCTTCACTTTGGGGGCCCATTCTGGAGATAGGAGAATCAGAATTGCAACACTATGGTTAACATTACATATTGTATTTTTATATTCGCTTAATGTCCAGCTATTTTTTTTCTTAATTTTTTGCTTCTCTATGTTTAAGCAGCCATAATGTTTTTGTTTTTCCATTGACATGGCTGTATGAGGCTTAGTTTTATGCAAGAGAAATTGCATTTTTGTTGGTGCTGTTTGAGGGTACAGATAAATGACTTTATAATGTATAACACACATTACACACTGAATCACCTGTTAAATGAGTTGTTCAGGTTGTGCGGATACTTAAGTGTAATTTTGTTGCTTTTATGTAAATTATTACGCACAATATAATTTATTTTATGTCATTTATTTTTATGTTTTATCATTTTTGCTAGCTTTAAAAAAAATATAAAAAAAATAAATAAAAAAATATATATATATATATATTACATTTTGCATTGCATTTCTTTTTATAATCCCATTATGGAATTCCTGTCTTACAAAATTATTATACACTGTGGGGATTTGCTCTGGTAGGCAGATTAGCGGACGCAGTACAGAGGCAAAAATAAAGTCTTTAACTTAAACAGTTCAGTGTTTATTCACACATAAACAAAATGACAGTTCGCCGTCTTGGTGTTCATTCACACCAGGGCTAGTCCAGAGAACAAATAACATTCACCTTGTCACACTGGCGGATCCGAGCTGCTCAGAAGTGGGGGGGGGGGGCGACGGCGGCGGGGCACAGGGAGATGAACGCTTCCATTTTGGAAGCGTTCATCTCCATAGTTATCTGTATCGCCGTCCTCAGGACAGCGATACAGATGACTGTGCTGAGGCAGGGGAGGGAGAGGCGTGTCCCTTTCCCTTCCTCTGATAGGCTGCAGGCACTAGGTCGACAGCCTATCAGAGGCCGGCGCAGGCGGCGTGATGACGTCATCGCGCCGCCTGAGCCATACAGCGCGGGACACAGGCCAGAAAGAGGCCTGCATCGCATCGCTGCCAAGGAGGTAAGTATAAGTCTTTATTTTTTTTTTTGTGTCCAATACTGGTGGCTACTGGCACATAATGGGGGTCTCTGGCTACTGGCACATAATGGGGGTCTCTGGCTACTGGCACATAATGGGGGGGCTGTCATTACTGGCACATAATGGGGGGGCTGTTATTACTGGCACATAATTGGGGGGCTGTCATTACTGGCACATAATGGTTGGCTGTCTTTACAGGCACATAATGGGGGGCTGTCATTACTGGCACATAATGGGGGGCTGTCATTACTGGCACATAATGGGGCTGTCATTACTGGCACAAGGGAGGGCTGTCATTACTGGCACATGATGGGGGGGCTGTTATTACTGGCACATGATGGGGGGCCGTTATTACTGGCACATAATGGGGGGCTGTCATTACTGGAACATATTGGGGGCTGTCATTACTGGCACATAATGGGGGCTGTCATTACTGGCACAAGGGGGGGGGCTGTCATTACTGGCACATGATGGGGGGCTGTTATTACTGGCACATGATGGGGGGCTGTTATTACTGGCACATGATGGGAGGCTGTTATTAATGGCACATGATGGGGGGGCTGTTATTACTTGCACATTATTGGGGCCCTATAGGGGCATCTACCGAGGCCACAAAGAAGGGGTGTTTTATATGGGGGGCTCTGTACAGTAGAATTTTATACTGGGACACATTATGGTGGGTACTCTGAGGAAGGGGGGAGAGGAGTACTATGGGGTCATCTACGGGGGCACTAAGAAGGGGTATTTTATACTGGCACATTATGGGGGCACTATGGGGACATTAGCTCAACTGAGGGTATTACAAGGGGGTATTTTTTGCACTGTCACATTATAAGGAGAATTATTTCTACTGGGGGGCATTATGGTGGGCTTTATTACTCCCACATGGTTAGACCCCCTAGTAGCAGCACCATCCTCTCCCTGTTCTGCTATTCCTCTGCCCCTTCTCCAAATCATTATTATGAAATCTTTCTCATTTGGATAAAACACAACATCAGCTCCGCTGAGCCCCCCAGCCAAGTGTTGAAGTGGTGTCCGAGATCCCCAAGGGCCAAGACAAGTAATTGTAAGTTTTCATGTGAAATATGTTTATGTTATATATATATATATATATATATATATATATATATATGTTTTATATCCCTAACCAAAACTTGGCCTGGACTGTGGGGAACAGTCACCCACCCTGCACTTTTGCTGCTCCCAGTAAGAGCCAGCCCGGATCGGCTTTACAGCCACACTAAATACCCAAAAGTGTCAGTCAGCACTAGCTGCCGCTGACACTTAAAATTACCAGCTCTTACCTCACCGAGGCCAGTAACCTCGGTGACACATATCTTCCGTCAATGATGGCCCCTTGCGCTTTCCTACATACATCCCCCCTTTGTTCAACCATGAGGGGGTGAACACCCGCCAGACAGTGTACTCGGGACAGGGCATCTGCATTTCCCTGTAACCTGCCTTCCCTATGTTCCACGGAAAACTTAAAGTTCTATAGAGACAAAAACCACCTGGTGACCCGAGCATTCCTCTCTTTGGCTTGGCTCATCCACTTGAGAGGTTGGTTACCAGAGGGAACTTTCTCCCCAACAGATAATAGAGGAGAGATTCGTCAATAGTGCGGCGACTGTAGCAAAGTGGGGGACAAACCTCATATAGTACCCCAACAGAACCAGGAACGACTTTACTTGCCGAGTAGTGACAGGTCTGGGCCAATTCCGAATTGCCTCAATTTTGTTTACCTGTTTAATAATTCCGTGCCCAATTACATACCCCAGGTACTTGGTATCTTCTAACCATATCGCACACTTTTTTAGGTTAGTGGCTAAGCCAGCCTTCCTAAGGGAGTCCACTACAGCCTGTACTTTAGGTAGGTGACTTTCCCAGTTGGTGCTGTGGATAACGATATCGTCCAGGTACGCCGAAGCATACCAACGATGTGGACGTAGTACAATGTCCATTAGCCTTTGAAACGTGGCGGTACCCTTTGGCAAAGTCCAACACAGAAAAATACCAGGCTTGGCCTAACTTCTCAATAAGCTCATCTACTCGGGGCATGGGATATGCGTCAAACTTGGACACCTCATTCAGTTAGCGCAAGTCGTTACAGAAGCGCAATGTTCCATCCGGCTTGGGTATTAAGACTAGCGGTTGGGTATTAAGACTAGCGGACTGGCCTATTCACTTTTTGACTCTTCAAAGACACCTAGCTGTATCATTAGCTGCACTTCCTCCACGATTCCTTGTCGCCGAGCCTCGGGTACCCGGTATGGTTTTAACTGGACTTTTGCCTGAGGCTCAGTGATAATGTCATGTCGGATAATGGAAGTGCATCCAGGAAGGTCCGAGAACACATCCATGTTCCGACTAACGAACTCCCTGGCTTCCTGAGCCTGTTTAGAGGAGAGGTTAGCAGCAATTTTCACTGTGGCAGCCGCTTCCCTTGCTTTAGACAGAGGGACCAAAACCGCTTCCCCTAGAAGCCCTGGACGTGGGCTGTCTTCCGTACAGATTTCCCTATCTTTCCAGGGCTTGAGAAGATTCACATGGTACACCTGCTCCGGATTTCGAATCCCTGGCTGATGTACCTTGTAATCTATCTCTCCAATTTTTTCAAGTACCTCGTAGGTCCCCTGCCACCTAGCTAGGAACTTACTGTCTACGGTTGGTACCAGCACCAATACCCAATCACCCGGGTTAAAGTTCCGGACCTGAGCCTGCCGAATTTAAACTCTGCCCGGGGCTCGCTGTGCTGCCTCCATATGCCCCCTAACCAGAGGTCACACTGTTTCTATCCATCCTGGCATCTGGGTGACATACTCAACAACACTTTTGTACGGTGTGGGTTGTTGTTCCCACGCCTCTTTAGCCATGTCCAACAGACCGCGAGGGTGTCTGCCGTATAGCAGTTCGAAGGGCGAGAACCCAGTAGAGGCCTGGGGCACCTCTTGCACTGCGAACATGAGATAGGGCAGGGGGGTTGCAAAGATGTAATCTCAACGCCTGACACCTGGCAAAGTCGGTTGCGATAATGTCATTGCTTTGCGACTGCCTGCCCTGTTTTACTGACTTATAGGCTTCAGGCCTAGTAGCCTGGAAGTAGATTGAACGGCTTGTCAGAGATCCATCGAGTCCCATGCCCCATCTTAGTATTCAACTATATCACATTTCAGTTGAATCCAGAAGGGCACATGCAGCTGCCAGTCTGGTACATAAGTACCTGCACTTGCAGCATTAATTAGAATGCTATGCATGTGAGGAGGGCTTGGGTAGTACCTGGGCATTGGCCTGCCAGGAATCTTAAAGGGGTTCTGCACTTTGTTTAAACTGATGATCGGCGGGGGTCCGACACCCGGGACCCCCGCTGATCAGCTGTTTGAGAAGGCAGCGGCGCTCCAGCAGCGCCACGTCCTTCTCACTGTGTACCGCAGGCCCAGTGATGTCACGACTAGTATCAGTGGCCTGGGCGGGGCTAAGCTCCATTCAAGTGAACAGAGCTTAGCCGCGCCCAGGCAAGTTGATACAAGTTGTGACGTTACTGGGCCTGCGGTAAACAGTGAGAAGGCCGCGGCGCTGCTGGAGCGCCGCTGCCTTCTCAAACAGCTGATCGGCAGGGGTCCCGGGTGTCGTACCCCCGCCGATCAGATGCTGATGATCTATCCAGAGTATAGATCATCAGTTTAAACTAAATGCAGAACCCCTTTAAGGATAGAATGTATGGCTAATCCGCCCTTGTATAAGGCCTGCCTAAGCCTTCATGTAGATGATGTAATCCTTATAGAAGCATGCTGTCACGGTCCCTCCTGTGACAGAGGTTAGAAGATTTGAGAGACTGGCTGCACGTTAGGTTATCTGACAGCCTATCTGTTTTCACTTGTTGCAGTGTTGTTGTTGGTAATGACCACACCTCTTGTCTCAGGTGTAGCTTGTGGTCATTAGTGATGAGCAGCAGGGGCTATATTCGAATTTGCAATGTTTCACAAATATTTGGGCGAATATTCGTCATATATTCGCAAATTCGAAATTGTTTTCTTGATTGCAAAAAATCGGCAATGTAATATTCGCGTAATGCACGAGAAATACAGGCTACATTTTCCAAGCTCTAGAAGTTTCCTGAGACTGGAGAAAATGGTTGGCACGGCAGAACATTAAAAATGGCTTTATATGCAGTTAGAGTGCTCCAATGTATTCATGATTGCGCTAATCGGCAATAATGATGCGAATATTTTGGCGCAATATGTGAAACTTCACATTTTAGCAGGTCTGCATGTATATATGGACAGCAGAACCTATCTCACTACCTAACACACTGTACTGCAACAGCTACACTATATCAGGATATAACCTACACTGACTATCTCCCACTAACTATCTGTATTATATATATATAAGCTATCTAACTATCTATCTAATGTAATGAGTGGAAAGCACAGAGCACAGAAATGACACTGCTGTCTCTCTCAGAACTTTAAAAAACTGGAGAAAATGGCTGCTGGGGAGGTTCTTATATATTAAGGGGTAGGCAACTTTCCTATTGGTTGCTAGGGATGTTGCTAAGCTCAGAAAAAGACATTGAAGCCTTCTCACTGACCCACAAGCAAGAAGGGAGGTTACTAATGAAAAAAAAATCTAGAATATTCGAAATTATCAATATACACTCACCTAAAGAATTATTAGGAACACCTGTTCTATTTCTCATTAATGCAATTATCTAGTCAACCAATCACATGGCAGTTGCTTCAATGCATTTAGGGGTGTGGTCCTGGTCAAGACAATCTCCTGAACTCCAAACTGAATGTCAGAATGGGAAAGAAAGGTGATTTAAGCAATTTTGAGCGTGGCATGGTTGTTGGTGCCAGACGGGCCGGTCTGAGTATTTCACAATCTGCTCAGTTACTGGGATTTTCACGCACAACCATTTCTAGGGTTTACAATGAATGGTGTGAAAAGGGAAAAACATCCAGAATGCGGCAGTCCTGTGGGCGAAAATGCCTTGTTGATGCTAGAGGTCAGAGGAGAATGGACCGACTGATTCAAGCTGATAGAAGAGCAACGTTGACTGAAATAACCACTCGTTACAACCGAGGTATGCAGCAAAGCATTTGTGAAGCCACAACACGCACAATCTTGAGGCGGATGGGCTACAACAGCAGAAGACCCCACCGGGTACCACTCATCTCCACTACAAATAGGAAAAAGAGGCTAAAATTTGCACGAGCTCACCAAAATTGGATTGTTGATGACTGGAAAAATGTTGCCTGGTCTGATGAGTCTCGATTTCTGTTGAGACATTCAAATGGTAGAGTCCGAATTTGGCGTAAACAGAATGAGAACATGTATCCATCATGCCTTGTTACCACTGTGCAGGCTGGTGGTGGTGGTGTAATGGTGTGGGGGGATGTTTTCTGGGCACACTTTAGGCCCCTTAGTGCCAATTGGGCATCGTTAAAATGCCACGGGCTACCTGAGCATTGTTTCTGACCATGTCCATCCCTTCATGACCACCATTTACCCATCCTCTGATGGCTACTTCCAGCAGGATAATGCACCATGTCACAAAGCTTGAATCATTTCAAATTGGTTTCTTGAACATGACAATGAGTTCACTGTACTAAAATGGCCCCCACAGTCACCAGATCTCAACCCAATAGAGCATCTTTGGGATGTGGTGGAACGGGAGCTTCGTGCCCTGGATGTGCATCCCTCAAATCTCCATCAACTGCAAGATGCTATCCTATCAATATGGGCCAACATTTCTAAAGAATGCTATCAGCACCTTGTTGAATCAATGCCACGTAGAATTAAGGCAGTTCTGAAGGCAAAAGGGGGTCCAACACCATATTAGTTTGGTGTTCCTAATAATTCTTTAGGTGAGTGTATATCACTATACTCTAAATATTTGCGAATTCTCGAAGTGCCAATATTCGCGATTAATATTAGTGATTCGAATATTTGCGCACAACACTAGTGGTCATTACTGCTCCTCTATTTAGTCTGAAGTCACAAGTCATACCATGCAGTTGATATTATCTGCCTGGAGTTGGAAGAGCTGGTGTGTGGTCCTCATCTGAGTTCCTGCTCATCCATTTTCTATTGAAGATAAGTGCACTTCTCTTGGTATTTTGTTGTTCCCATTTGCTCGTTTTGTACCAGGCCTCGGGGAGCCGCTGGTTCGTTCATCTGGGAAGGAACCAGTGGTCTCAGACCCTGTCACTACTTCAAGGGATATTCAGGGTTACTAGGGCCTAGGTTTCCGGTGTATGAATATTCCCAACTTCAGGATCTTTTCAAACTGAGAGGAGTCAGGGCTAGGTTTAGAGTTTCCTAGGTGGTGACCGTTTCCCTTTCCCTTGCACGGAGGCCTAGTTTCCGGTCATTTGCCTTCTGTTGTCATTCTATGTACCTACCAACCCCCAACTTTGTGACCCATGCTGCCTCGTACTATGAAGCTGTATAGACTCCATGATTTTCCCCCTGAGATGTAATGCCTCTTTGAAAAAATAACCTCTGTAATACTGCTAGTGTTGATCAAGCACCAAAGTGCTCGTGTGTTCTACCGAGCACCCAAGCACAATGGAAGTCAATGGGAGAACCCCAGGCACCCCTTGCTCGGAAGAGAAGAGGGTGTCTGGTTGGCAAAAAAGAGATTAGAAATTGATCGAATGCCCATCAAAATGGTTTGGAAACAGCATTAACCCCTTAAGGACCGGGCTCATTTTCACCTTCAAGACCAGGCCATTTTTTGCAAATCTGACCAGTGTCACTTTATGTGGTGTTAACTTTAAAACGCTTTGACTTATCCAGGCAATTCTGAGATTGTTTTTTCGTCACATATTGTACTTCATGACACTGGCAAAATGGTAAAAAATTCATTTTTATTTATAAAAAAATACCAAATTTGCCAAAAATGTGGAAAAAAATTGCACATTTCCAAGTTTCAATTTCTCTACTTCTATAATACATATTAATACCTACACTTATTACTTTACATTTCCCATATGTCTACTTCATGTTTGGATCATTTTGGGAATGACATTTTATTTTTGGGGGACGTTACAAGGCTTAGAAGATTAGAAGTAAATCTTGAAATTTCTCAGAAATTTTCAAAAACAAACTTTTTAAGGACCAGTTCAGGTCTGAAGTCACTTTGTGAAGCTTACATAATAGAAACCACCCAAAAATAGAAACTACACCCCTCAAGGTATTCAAAACTGATTTTACAAATGTCGTTAACCCTTTAGGTGTTCCACAAGAATTAATGGAAAATAGAGATACAATTTCAAAATTTCACTTTTTTGGCAGATTTTCCATTTTAATATTTTTTTTCCAGTTACAAGGCAAGGGTTAACAGCCAAACAAAACTCAATATTTATGGCCCTGATTCTGTAGTTTACAGAAACACCCACAGAAACATGTGGTCGTAAACTGCTGTACGGGCACACGGCAGGGCGCAGAAGGAAAGGAATGCCATACGTTTTTTGGAAGGCAGATTTTGCTAGACAGTTTTTTTTTACACCATGTCCCATTTGAAGCCCCCCTGATGCACCCCTAGAGTAGAAACTCCATAAAAGTGACCCCATTTTAGAAACTACGGGATAGGGTGGAAGTTTTGTTGGTACTAGTTTAGGGTACATATGATTTTTGGTTGCTCTATATTATACTTTATGATCTATATATGCTTATGTTTATGCAAATGAGTTTTTACATGACAAAACTGTATAGAAAGGTTTATGAATATTATGTTAGGACAATTAGAAAACTTTGTTTCCCTAATGATATTGATGTAGGTTTGCAGGTCCACCCAAGCCATCCAACAGATCTGAAGTAACTTTGAGGCTTATTGTCTCTCAGTCAGATGAGAGCTGGTTTGGAATGTTTCATAGTGCACAAGGCTGCCATTGTAAGGTATGGTGATTAAGCCTGTCATCTGTCTCATGGATAGATTGATGGCTTGTATATACCTGGCTTTTGGAATATAGCCTTTGTGTGGTTTTCTATTGATTATGGTAGATAATAGAAGTCCAAGACGCATCCAACCATCCTCTTAATGCTGTTTCCAAACCATTTTGATCGGGTTTCCATCAATTTCTAACCTTTGTTTGTGAACCAGACATTCTCTCTTCTTCAGAGCAAGGGGTGCCTGGTTTGATGCTTGGGTCTCTATGAGCTGAGCGCTGCGATTGGCCAGCGCTACAGCATAGGAGAAAGAGAGACGCCGGCAGGTTCCCCTGGGTGGAGCCTAACTATGAACATACCGGAGGCTATAACCGGAGAACGGAGCGGCGCCCGGGGATAACAGTAAGTGCAGGGGGATCCCTGGGAGCCGCTCTACACGTCTGTATAGTCAGTTTAGATACTTTATTCTGGTGAAAGGTCCTCTTTAAACAGGGTATTTTTTACCACAAGCCACCATCCATTTACCCATATGTCACTTTGATATTACTAATGCTGGCTTGGGGGTTAAATAGCTTGAAGGCTGTTGGAAACAGTCCTAGGAGACCCCATAGTGTCATACACAATTTTTCAAAGCAATTTGGTCAGTTTAGATTCAGACAAAATTTATTTGGACATAATTGAATTTGTCAAACTATTCTATCAAATTAGGCCCAAAATAAATTTTAGAAAAATGTGGTCATCCCTATAGAATTTTTCAGTTTAATACAGATGATAATTCATCCTCTTTGAATATCACAGATAACTAACCCGTTGTGTGTAATTGAAGCAATCTGTCGGCTCTACATGCACCGAGATGTCAGACTAGGCAAATAATGATTATATGACTGAGCGAGATATCTTGTGCACACCGTAACTCACACCAAATGATATTGTGTAGCCCTCAATTACAGCAGTGAACTGAAACAGGTCATGACCAGGCAAGCGGTCTTGAATGGTAATCACAAGAGGAAACCTTGTAAAGTCAACAACACTGAAGGTATCTGCAACCGGGTGATGAAGGTTTATTAAGCTCCAAGAATGAATTAAACTTTTGCAATCTCAGTTTTAACCTTTAAGCACTTTTGCTTCAGTGATGTGAAAATTAAAATGTTGAGTTTCTCTGCTTTCTGCGACTCACTTTTTCATATGGATTCACACATTACCAACAAACTAATGCAAACAGCAGAAAGTATCTTGACAATGTTTTCAAAGACTTCTTGTTATAGAAAAAATATATATACTTCATCATAAAAAAAATGTCATTGAAGGGTTGGGGCTATCATGGTAAATAAGGACGGGGCTTCTACATATTGAGGGTAGGCCTTTGTCTCAGGATATGGTGTCTCTCTCCTGCCTTCATGGATTCAGCAGAGGCCAGAACTGGTCGAAGGAAGCTTAAATGAATTGTCCCATTAAAATAAAATAAAAATAAAAAACGAATTCTACATTTATCAAATAACACCCTGAGATGAATATCAACTGAATCAGAAACCCATGACCCAGCAATTCAGTGAAATACAAAGCCATCACAAGGTGATGTGAGTCACACAATGAAAGTCTTGAGATGATCAGTGTGTTGTTGCTTCTTAGTAGGGGATAAGTAATTGCACATAATTAAACATTTTTGTATAGCCACTGAGTTGTCCAATAAAATGTATCTGTATAGAGACATTGCTGTTTGTTCTTTTCCTAATTTCACTGTCCCCCTTGCTGAGGTGGTCGCTCATACTCAGTTCCATTCTGGTCTGGTTGCTACCCTGCAGCAAAGTCCAGATCCCGGTACAGGGGTTAAAGAGTGAATAATAATCATAATCTTTATTTATATAGCACCAACATATTCTGAAGCGCTTTACAATCAGGGGGTACAAACAGAGTCATAAACAACATAAGCAACAGACAAGTTAACAGTTAAAAACAAGAGGAATGAGGGCCCTGCTCACAACAACTTACAATTGATGAGGAGATAGGGGTGACACAAAAGATAACAAGTGCTTGATTCGTATAATGGTCCAGCCACCTTAACACAATAGGGGTGTAAATACAGTATAAAGCTGCATGAGTCGCCACCAGCCGCTATCTGCAGTGCATGAGGTGTGGATATTTGGTGATGGATCAGGTTCAGAAGAATGATACTAAAGGGTAGTGTGGAGGGACAATGAATGTCCTTCCTCCATACCTTGTAGATTGTAAGCCCTCACAGGCAGGGCCCTCTCTCCTTCTGTACCAGTCTGTAACTCGTCTTGTTCATGCTTAGTGTCTGTAATGTGTATATACACCCCTTATCATATGTACAATGCCATGGTATGAATGGTGCTTTAATAAAATTGCGGAATGGATGCGGACCCATTTTGTGGACGTGTGAATGGAAAAGATATCCTTCACAATGAAAATAAATTTAATTATTAAAGTTAAGCAAAAAGCATAGATGTGGTAGGCAATAAAAAGTGCTCGGAGGCACTAAATCAGAAACCATATGTCCTACCACAATCTGGGGGGTTCCAGTGCACATCGATGAATCCAGGAGGGAAAGCAAAAAAACATCTATCCCTGGGCTAGATGATGATGTGGTATTGAAGGAAAGGGTGGGCAAAGAACTGTCCCTGTTATTGCCCTACAGGGGGTGCTATTCTGGCCCTTATAGCCTAACCATAGACCACCCGCCCTGATAAGAGCGACCCCGTCCGGAACCTTACCCTATATAAAAATGGCCCTAGTAAGCCCCTAGGCCCCTGACTTCCAGGTGATCACTATATAGATCTATGTGTTTTTGACTCATTATAAAAGTATATTATAAGTATTTCACACCCCTCTGTGTATCACACACCTATACTAGTCCTTAAAATGACTTTTGTGGCCCTATTAGCTAGCGTTTGTTGTCCCTAACAGCCTGTCCCTGCTCCACACAGCAACCTCTCCCTACACTGGCAAAACACTGAATGTAAAATGGCGGCCAGATCTGTTTTATTTATAAGGTAGGGGGTACATCCATGTGCTGAAATGTCTCAATTGGCTGTCCTGTACCACCTGATGGATGTGTCATAGGTCAAAGTTCTTCACAATGTAAAAGAATATGGCGGGCGCGAATTTCTCCATATGTTCGCATGTTCGGCGAATCGCGAACACGTAAAGTTCGCCGCGAAACGACCGCCGGGCGAATAGCAAGGCCATCTCTGAAGAGTAGTCACCGTTGAATTTATCTGTCAGTAGGTCATCGGTCACTTTGGTGAGGGCAGTTTCCATAGAATGTAATATGTGAAAAACAGATTGTAGTGGATCTTATCTTTGTGCATAGCAGCATTCTTGAGATATCAGCATTTTTACTATTATGCTAATTATGCTTACGTAATCTTTTGCACAACAAGGGCCCGGGCAGGATGTTTGGAGCACCAGTATTCTAATTCCCAAGAAGTTTTTACATAAGGATGATATTGGGGGCTGGATGAGATATCAAGCCCTGTCATTCAAAAGGGAAGGGGATGTGCACAGGGGAGATGGACATTAAAATAACGGTGCTCCAATCCTTCTTCCTCCCCCTTGGTGCTTGAAACAGCTAACAAAAATGCTGAGGGAATGCTGCTACGTACAAAGATAACTAAATTATCATTTAAATCAACATGATCAACCCTATGAGGCAATATGCCTGATTTAAAAGGTATTCTGTGAATCCAGAAAAGTCTATGGGTGACATACAATGTTGTGTAACTTTGTTATTTGGAGCCAAACTATGATGGTGGCATCCAGGCCTATAAAACATTAAATATCTCACTTTGAAATATTTTAATTTCAGCATTGATCTTTTTCTATGATATCATGCATATACCATCTTCTTCTTCTTGTCTCTAAGCGGTACATATTGTTTTTCTTATCTTTTATAAAGATTTGATGTTCTTACTTATCCCCTACTAAGAAGCAACAACAAACTGATCATCTCAAGACTTTCATTGTGTGACTCACATCACCTTGTGATGGCTTTGTATTTCACTGAATTGCTGGGTCATGGGTTTCTGATTCAGTTGATATTCATCTCAATCTACCATCACAGACACGTTGTTTGCTGGTGTGACTGGGGTTAAAACGCCATCTGGTCGCTCTGTCTCACGCATCAAGTAGAAATATGATACTTTGTAAAAGAAATATGGTGCATTGTGGAAATATGTGACTTTTTTCCAGAATTAGATATCTGCATGACTGCATTGTGAGATGATCAAGGAAAACAGTATCAATTATTTAATGAGGCACCCAGTCGCAGCTCAGAAAGCTCTACGCCGAAATCTGACAGCTTGTTGCAGACTCATGGCCATGACTTTAAAATTTAATGTGGAAAGTAGACAATGTTAAATTCATCCGTCCAAAGATTTCCTTAAAGCTTGCTTTCTGATACTGGTTATGCTTTTTATTTGCACAGTTCTATTTTCATGCTTAATCTCCCAGTGCGACAATCCATGTGAGCGGTAACAGCAGGTACTTGTACTGTATGACCTTATTTTTCAAGCAGCAATTAATTTTAAAGGTATAGCTATGCTTAAAGGGCATATGTCAGCAGATTTGTACCTACGAAGCTGCATGTGTACTCGGCAGCTGAAGGCATCTGTGTTGGTCCCATGTTCATATATTTTTTTTCATATATGTAAATGAGCCTCTAGGAGCAAAGGGGGCATTGCCGTTACACCTAGAGGCTCTTCTCTGTGTTAAACTGCCGCCCCCTCTCCACTTTCATTGACAGGGCCAGGTGCGATGACAATTTTACTGCCTGGTCCTGTCAATCAAAGTAGAGAGAATGCAGCAGCCTCTAGGTGTAACGGTAATGCCCCCGTTGCTCCTATAGGCTCATTTGCTAGTAGGGGGAGCAATAGAGAAAGGAAAAGATGCAAAGAATTATAGCACACACCAAAATAATGAGTAGAGATTTGTCTTGAATTTTCCAAAATTTCAGGTCAAATCCAAATTCTAAATTTGGGTATTTGATTCTGCCAATTTTTTCAAAATGGCATCAGTCATTTTTCACATCAAAAGACAGGAAAGATGAAGAAGGCATTTGCCACAAAAAAAGCAAAAATTTTATGGGGCTTAAAAAAATACCATATCAAACCCTATAATGCAGTTTGTTTTTAAAGAGGCTGTTTGTTACCATCAGAAACCATGCATTTACCCATACCCATATATGTTGTGGTCACTTTCTAGGGGTTATGCACATTTTGGAGGGGCAGAACTTCAAAGGGAAGTATAGTTACCTGCTTTCCAATGCAGGCTTCCACCTCCTGCACTCTCCGACCTCTGCTACTTCACTTCGGTACCTGGATGTAAACTTCCAGCTTGACACCACTGCAGCCATTCGCTGGCTGCAGCAGTGACCTGCTCCATATGATGCAAGGGGAGCAAGTCACCCTTCGGCAGCTATTTTATGCGTCAGACCGAGAGTTTACATTCAGGGACCCCATTGGTGCAGCAGAAGTTGTGGAGAGCAGGATTTATGAGCCAGTGTCTGGAAACATGCTTCTTTTTGTAGCTTTGCCCAAATGTGCACAACCCCTTAGATTGCTAATGCTGCCTTGGTGTTAAAGAGCTTGAAATTAGTTGCATACAGTCCAAGGAGGCCCAAACATTTTATTCACAACTTTTTAGGGCAATGAGAACACTTTCAGTTCAGGTCGATTTAATTCAGATCCAAATGTATTGTTTGACCGATTCGGCCGAATCGAATACGAATTGGATTTCAAGAAATTCACTCAACACTAATTTTGAGCTAATCACTTTCTTTTGGAGTGGAGCCCCATTCCAATTCTGTCTATGGGGCCCTATGGTTTCTCATAACACCTATGGTTCACACATAAGTCATTACTATTAAGTGCTGCAGTCACATGTCAGCTTGTTTCAGGCTATGAGCTGTGCGCTACGATTGGCCAGCGCTGCAGCAAGGGACAACCCTAATACAAAAACTCTGCCCAGTACAACAGAGGGAGCTGCAGACAACGGAGCCTATACCGGGCAAACGGAGCGGCGCCCAGACATACTAGTAAGTGCAGGGGAACCCCTGGGCGCCGCTCTGCCCACTGATATAGTTTTTAGTTTTTAAACTAGTGAAAGGTCCTCTTTAAGGGAGTTGAGACTGGAGTTCAGAGATAGAGAAGTCTGTTGTCTCATGCTCTCTCTCTCTCTTTGGGCCCAGAAAGTCTCTAACTGATCTCTGCAAGTTCTGCAGAAAGAAAGGAGAAGGAAAGAAAGGAAAATAAAGGATAATTTTGGATTTGCATGGTCAAGCATTGGAGTCAGTAAGGTATCCTTCTACATAAGCTATTTAGACTTTACTGCAATGAGGGGAATACTTTTAAAAGCCCCTTCACACTTGGATATGACTTGGCCGGTCGTATATCTAAAAAAAAACTGTATGCCTTATTTGTGAATTACAGGCACAATTGCAAAAGTGAGATTGCTACCCATACATTCTACAGGAAGAGTGTTTTGCTTTTGTTTGAATGTACTACAACTCCTATTTTGCACTTCAGAAACGCGAGATGTTTATTCTGCTACAATGAACTTAGTTACTGACTCCTGCACTCTACAAAGCCTGGTCATTGCACTCTACAAAGCCTGCCTTGCACCCATACAAACACTTAAAGGGTTTCTACCACCACATTTTGACCTATTTAGCTCTCAGACACTAGCGATCTGCTAGTGTCTGCTGTACCTAACCATGCTATTGTAATCCCTTTCTGTGCAGTGGTTACCCTAAAAAACGTAGTTTTATTGGTATGCAAATGAGCCGTAATCGGCGCAGGCGCAGTGAAGATGCCGGCGCAGGGAGACAGTCACTGCGCCTGAGCCAAATACAGAAGCACACGGCGCAGGCGCGAGAATTCGGCCGAGATGGAGAGAAGTAGGCTGTCAATCTAGAGGAGAGGGGCGGGCTGGAGCGCGCTGGGCAGCAGAAATGGTGAGTGGACTGAGCTTCTAGGTGCTGAAAAGACGCCCCCATAGCACCTAGAGGCTCATTTGCATAACAATAAAACTATGTTTTTTAGGGTAACCACTGCAGAGAAAGGAATTACAATAGCATGGTTAGGTAGAGCAGAGACTAGCAGATCGCTAGTGTCTGACAGCTAATTAGGTCAAAATGTGGTGGTAGAAACCCTTTAACATCACAGGCACCTCAACTATCAGCAAGCAGGAGCTGCAGAACCAAGGCATCCATCAGGGAAGAAAGGGCGTGCCCTCCTATCACTGCACAGCCCTAGGGAGCAACAGTTAGAGGGAAGCCACTGTGATTGAGCCAGAGCCACTACCATTCCTATCCTCCGCTTCGCCTCCTCCTGGGCTAGCTGCATCAGTAGTTGGGGGTGGGACACACTCCCACTGTGAACATTCAGATGGACCTTAAGTTCAGACTGCTGGCAACAAATTCATAACTTCTAGAAGAATCATATAAATAGATGCCCAATAACTGTTAATACATGGAGAATGCAAGTAGTGAGTAAAACAGATATACTGTATCAGGAGAGGTGACAGGTCCTCTTCAAGGCTACTTTCACACTCGCGTTTTGGCTTTCCATTTGTGAGATCCGTCATCGGCTCTCACAAGCGGTCCAAAATGGGTCAGTTTTGCTCTAATGCATTCTGAATGGAAAATGATCTGCTCAGAATGTATCAGTTTGCCTACGATCAGTCTCCATTCTGCTCTGGAGGCCGACACCAAAAGGCTGCCTGCAGCGTTTCGCTGTCCGCTTGACGAAACTGAGCCAAACGGATCCGTCCTGACACACAATGTAAGTCAATGGGGACGGATCCGTTTTCTCTGACACAATCTGGCACAATAGAAAACTGATCCGTCTCCCATTGACTTTCAATGGAGTTCATGACGGATCCATCTTGGCTATGTTACAGATAACAGAAATAGATCCGTTTATGACGGATGCATGTGGTTATATTATTGTAACGGATCCGTTTTTGCTGATCCATGACGGATCCCCCCAAAACGCGAGTGTGAAAGTAGCCTAAGTGTACGGTTACACATTATGGTGAGCAGTTGCTTTCGTCTTAAATCGGAGATGAGTGGCAGTATGATAGTTTACAAAGGCTAAACAGACATCTTATCAAGTTGTCAAAAACAGGGGCAGCTTACAAAATAAATGCGCACCGACATTTCCCATCATGTGATCACAATTGCTTCTTATCGGAGGGTCTCTGGTTTGCTATTAAAAGTTAACAGCTACAACAACATGGTCAAAATCAATTCTGTGATTCCTCCAGGTGTGAAAGATGGCAAATGTCATGAGATAAATAAAGTCAACCGAGCTGTTGTATATAATAATACATTTCAAGTCACTTGTCCTTTAGCACCTGCTATTGGAAAAATGTCACCTAAGATAGTGTTTAACCCTCACTTCTTTTCCCTTGCTGTCTATTTAATAGAAAAGTAAAAAAAGCGTGTTATAGGTAAAGCATATATCTTCCCGTCTATTAGTCGATGCAACAAGGAAGTAACTACTAAAGTGGCAGCTATACCCGCTGCCTGAGGGCCAAACAAGTAACATTTAAGGTGCACGTAGCTCTGATTATAGACAGTGGAAGAGAAACTGGCAAATCAGAGGTAACCAGACTGTATGGCTCCCGGCTACCCCTGCTTTATGTATAGCTGACAACTGTCTCGAATTTGCAGGGACTGTCCCTGTTTTTGCTGTCCTGGGCCAAAAATAGGCAGGGTTAACGTGAACCCCGCCACACCAAATGTTGGTAAGTATGTCTATGCATTCTCTGTTGCATTCTTTTGTGCTATTATTTATATGCTGTAGCATTATGCACACATTAAATCTGCATGTGACATCATTTTCCCCCATGCTGTAATGTTACAGTGTACACAGTGCCATTTTGTGTGCAGGATAGCTATGCTAGGGTATAACGGCGTGCATTATTTATGCCCTGTTACATCACGGTGTACTGTTACTTCACTGTGTGCATTGTCCCAGTACTGAAACATTACTCTGTACATTATCCCTCTTCCGTGCACTGTGTTCATTGCCCCTGTAATGTGATATCAATGTGTTTATTACCCATGTACAGTGACATCACTGTGTGATATCCTTGTACAGTGACATCGCTGTGTGCATTATTTACTGTATGTAACTATGTTTATTGTTCCTGTACTGTGACATCATTATGTACATTTCCCTGTACTGTTACATTGCCATATGCACTAACCCCTTTCTCCAATATGTATTTTTCCTACTATTGTGACATCACTGTGTACATTATTCCACTGCTGTGACATCACAGCGTGCATTATCCTTGCAATGTGACATTACTGTACTTTTTATCCATGCACTGTGACAATTGTCTGTACATTTTCCTTATACACTGCTCAAAAAAATAAAGGGAACACAAAAATAACACATCCTATATTTGAGTTAATTAAATATTCTTCTGAAATACTTTGTTCTTTACATAGTTGAATGTGCTGACAACAAAATCACACTAAAATTTAAAAATGAAAATTTAATTTTTCAACCCATGGAGGTCTGGATTTAGAGTCACACTCAAAATTAAAGTGGAAAAACACACTACAGGCTGATCCAACTTTGATGTAATGTCCTTAAAACAAGTCAAAATGAGGCTCAGTAGTGTGTGTGGCCTCCAAATGCCTGTATGACCTCCCTACAACGCCTGTGCATGCTCCTGATGAGGTGGCGGACGGTCTCCTGAGGGATCTCCTCCCAGACCTGGACTAAAGCATCTGCCAACTCCTGGACAGTCTGTGGTGCAACGTGACGTTGGTGGATAGAGCGAGACATGATGTCCCAGATGTGCTCAATTGGATTAAGGTCTGGCGAACGGGCGGGCCAGTCCATAGCATCAATGCCTTCATCTTGCAGGAACTGCTGACACACTCCAGCCACATGAGGTCTAGCATTGTCTTGCATTAGGAGGAACCCAGGGCCAACCGCACCAGCATATGGTCTCACAAGGGGTCTGAGGATCTCATCTTCGTACCTAATGACAGTCAGGCTACCTCTGGCGAGCACATGGAGGGCTGTGCGGCCCTCCAAAGAAATGCCACACCACACCATTACTGACCCAATGCCAAACCGGTAATGCTGGAGGATGTTGCAGGCAGCAGAACGTTCTCCACGGCGTCTCCAGACTCTGTCACGTCTGTCACATGTGCTCAGTGTGAACCTGCTTTCATCTGTGAAGAGCACAAGGCGCCAGTGGCGAATTTTCCAATCTTGGTGTTCTCTGACAAATGCCAAACGTCCTGCACGGTGTTGGGCTGTAAGCACAACCCCCACCTGTGGACGTCGGGCCCTCATATCACCCTCATGGAGTCTGTTTTTGACCATTTGAGCAGACACATGCACATTTGTGGCCTGCTGGAGGTCATTTTGCAGGGTTCTGGCAGTGCTCCTCCTGTTCCTCCTTGCACAAAGGCGGAGGTAGCGGTCCTGCTGCTGGGTTGTTGCCCTCCTACGGCCTCCTCCACATCTCCTGATGTACTGGCCTGTCTCCTGGTAGCGCCTCCATGCTCCACTTTGCAGGGCCTGTCACTTTTCTGTCTGACATACTGTTAGATCAAATAAATAAAAAGGAAATTAATACACCCCAAAAAAAGCTGTAATTTTGTCACTTCACCACACAACGGCTAATAAGCCCTTTTTTCCCACTAATACTCCCCAAGAAAGGGCTTTAGAACATATAACTGCACAGCTGGATGGCTAATATCACTTTTTTTTCCCACTAATACACCACAAAAAGGGCTTTAAATTTGTCACTTCACCGCACAATGGCTAATAAGCCCTTTTTTTCCATTACTACATCCTAAAAAAGGCTTTAGAACATATAACTGCACCGCTGAACGGCAAATACTTTTTTTCCCACTAAAACCCCCCTTAAAAGGCTGTAATTTTGTCACTTCACTGCACTCAGGCTAAAAAGCCCTTTTTTCTCCTTAATACACCCTAAAAAAGGCTTCGAAACATATAACTGCACCACTGAATGGCAAAAAAGACTTTTTTTTCCCACTAATACACCCCAAAAATAGCTGTAATTTTGTCACTGCACTGCACAAAGACTAATAAGCTTTTTTTCCCCCCACTAATACACCCCAAAAAAGTCTTTAGAACATATAACTGCACCGCTGAACAGCTAATAAGCCCTTTTTTCCATCAATGCAACCCAAAAAAGGCTTTAAAACATATAACTGCACCTCACAAGGGCTAATAAGACATACAAATATTTCCTAGTTCATGTCACGGGCATTTCCGTGACAGGTGGCAGGAGATCGGTGAGACTGGCAACATGTGGTTTGATCTGACAGGTTTTCCTTGTGGATCAATAAGCATATGTGTTGTTTCTGGTAATTGTCACAACCCTTGCCTTAGGTGTTGCTAATGTGGTCCTTGGTTATTGTTGCTTCTCCCACAATGCTGTGCTGTTTGTAGCTTCAGTTTCAGTTGTGGATAGCTGGTGTGTGGATCTCGGTGGAGTTCCTGTTGCTTCCATAGCCCCTTTGAAGCTAAGTCTTTCCCTTCCCTTTTTGTATTTTGTTTGGGTTCTATGTGTTGCATTTCCCTATTGTTCGCTGGAATTACAGAGGTATCATCTATTGCAAACCTGAAAGCAGCAGATTTGGATCAGCAGTCAGTGCAGCAAGGTGTAATAGGATTGTTCCTATTACTCAGGCGGTACACTCCCCTATTGGACCCTGTTCTCATTTTATAGTGTGGAATAATTCCTCCCTATCCTTCCCCTACTCTTCTAATGAACTTCTATTTAGCCCAAAAAAAGTTTTAAAGTCTTTTCTACCACGATCCCTAGCGCCTGCAGATGTCTCTCCCTGCACTAAGTACACTGGAAAATGGATGAATCTAAAAAGGCTGAGGCTATTTATAGGGCTGTGACATCACAGGGGCTGGCTGGCTGCTGAATGGCTGCTGAATGAGGTGGGTGATCCCTCATTCCCAGAGTTCTTTACTCCATGTCCTAACACGTGCAGCAGCCATTTTAGCGATTCGTTACTACAATGTCACGGCAAGTGGGGATAAGAGGAACACCAAGTAAACAAACAGCAACAGCTAAACAGACTAGGCCCCAAAGCTAGGGAGGAGGGAATGGTAACCTCCTAAGAATCCCTGAGCCTCTCCCTGACTGCTGACAGTATAAGCAAGTCCTGATGATGAACAAACTCATACGCTGGAACCTAAGCCCTGCTGACACTGTAGCAAACCATAACTTAGGGAGAGGGGAATGAGAGAGCCGGTACCTTCCACAGTGAAGGGACCAGCATCTCCCTGAGACCTAGCAGCAACACACGCACAAAGGAGAAAACAGGAGGACTTAGCTTGAGATGAGCGGGAAGTAGAGGATCCACAAACAACTAGTATAGAACTCCAGAAGGAAAATATCAACTGCAAAGTCAGCAGTAAGAGGCGGACTTAAATAGAGCCTCTTAAACAGCTAACTAGCAGAACCTATGGAGGGGTGGGATCCTGCCCACAACAACAAACAGAACGGAAACACAGAAAACCTGTCAGATAGACTCATATGCTGCAAGTCTATCTGATCTTCTCAGATCTCTCACAGGGCAGGCAGTGACACACGAAGCATGAGGAAATTTGGATTCGGTGCAAAACTAATTTTGCCTGAAATTCGGATCAAATTCTACTTTTTCAACTTTGATTCGCTCATCTCTAATGGTAATGCATCAGAAAAATTGGACTGGGCTTAAATAATATCCCCCTATAACCAAACATATACTGTACAGTGCACATAGGTTTTAGTGTAAACAGATTTACATCTGGATACCATTTTTTTATGTGACGGGGAAGACCTAAGCCAGTATCCATCCACATACAGCTGTTTCAGGGTGTTGCTCCTCATCAGTGTGGAGTAGGATTCTGGCTAACCGGGAGCAATGCCTTGGAGACTAGTCAAACAAAACAATAGCTGATCAGCCATTGTTTTGTTTGAGTAGTCTCCAAGGCATTGCTCCCGGTTAGCTAAAATCCTACTCCACACTGATGAGGGGCAACACCCCAAAACAGCTGTCTGTTGATGGATAACTGGCTTAGGTCTTCCCCGTCACATCCTTAAAGCTTGTAAAAGAGCAGGATCTTGACATAGGGGCCACTTAATATGGTGGATTTGGTGATCTCTGTAATGGGGACACCCCTTTGCTCAGTTTTCCTTCCTTTGAGGGATATCTGGCTTTCATTGTGTTGAAGACCCATAACTGGGGCTCCACAGTTATTTTGCTTATTACTGTTTCCCAGGGAGCTTTGCACTTTGGATTGCTGTGTCGAGAATCTTAAATAAAGCTCCACAGTGTTTTCTGTAGCTGGTCTCCCTAAGATCAGCTATTGTTTTGTTTGACTTGAGATACCTTGGACCGGTGCTCGGGCTCAGATATGTCCTTCATATAAGGATATATTGGCTAAATTCTAAAAAAAAAATTATTTTATTAATTCTTTATTTTAAAATTTTCAATCTTGAGACAGACCAACAATTGCCTGATGGCCATAATCTGATAATATACACTCACCTAAAGAATTATTAGGAACACCTGTTCTATTTCTCATTAATGCAATTATCTAGTCAACCAATCACATGGCAGTTGCTTCAATGCATTTAGGGGGGTGGTCCTGGTCAAGATAATCTCCTGAACTCCAAACTGAATGTCAGAATGGGAAAGAAAGGTGATTTAAGCAATTTTGAGCGTGGCATAGTTGTTGGTGCCAGACAGGCCGGTCTGAGTATTTCACAATCTGCTCAGTTACTGGGATTTTCACGCACAACCATTTCTAGGGTTTACAAAGAATGGTGTGAAAAGGGAAAAACATCCAGTATGTGGCAGTCCTGTGGGCGAAAATGCCTTGTGGATGCTAGAGGTCAGAGGAGAATGGGCCGACTGATTCAAGCTGAAATAACCACTCGTTACAACCGAGGTATGCAGCAAAGCATTTGTGAAGCCACAACACGCACAACCTTGAGGTGGATGGGCTACAACAGCAGAAGACCCCACCGGGTACCACTCATCTCCACTACAAATAGGAAAAAGAGGCTACAATTTGCACAAGCTCACCAAAATTGGACTGTTGAAGACTGGAAAAATGTTGCCTGGTCTGATGAGTCTCGATTTCTGTTGAGACATTCAAATGGTAGAGTCCAAATTTGGAGTAAACAGAATGAGAACATGTATCCATCATGCCTTGTTACCACTGTGCAGGCTGGTGGTGGTGGTGTAATGGTGTGGGGGATGTTTTCTGGGCACACTTTAGGCCCCTTAGTGCCAATTGGGCATCGTTTAAATGCCATGGGCTACCTGAGCATTGTTTCTGACCATGTCCATTCCTTCATGACCACCATGTACCCATCCTCTGATGGCTACTTCCAGCAGGATAATGTACCATGTCACAATGCTCGAATCATTTCAAATTGGTTTCTTGAACATGACAATGAGTTCACTGTACTAAAATGGCCCCCACAGTCACCAGATCTCAACCCAATAGAGCATCTTTGGGATGTAGTGAAACGGGAGCTTCGTGCCCTGGATGTGCATCCCTCAAATCTCCATCAACTGCAAGATGCTATCCTATCAATATGGGCCAACATTTCTAAAGAATGCTATCAGCACTTTGTGGAATCAATGCCACGTAGAATTAAGGCAGTTCTGAAGGCAAAAGGGCGTCCAACACCGTATTAGTATGGTGTTCCTAATAATTCTTTAGGTGAGTGTATAAAGGTAGTATTACAAGTAATCAGGCAGAACATATAATAACATCAATATATAGTAGCCATAGTTATTACAAATTACACAATCTCCTGTACCACTCCTAGAGATTCTATTGTTTACCAGAAGGTGTAATATATTGGAGTGTTCAAGGTAACGTTGGCTACCCAAACATAGGACATAATATACATTAGATAGAGAGAGAGATGATGAGAAAAGAGAGAAGAGAGGGAGGCAAGAAATAGAAAAAACAAAGAGGGGGAGGGGAGGATATAGAAAGAGAAAGGAGAAGGGGAGGAGGGGAAGGAGGGTCGAACTTCAGTACTTAAGAATCTAGTCAGTGCTTAAAAGGCTGGTCAGGTGCTTACAAAGCTGGTCAGGTGATGCTAAGCTAATCAAGTTAAGCCTTCTAACTGTCATCATAGCGTTTCCTAACACCCACTGTCATCCAATGACCTTTATGGTTGCCACTTTTCCAGGAATTTCTCGTGACTCCTATTGATCCAACTTGTCATTTCTTCAAATTGGCAAATCTGATTGACTTTAGCCTTCCATTCTTGTATTGAGGGAGTACTAGTATTCCTCCAATGGAGAGGTATAATGGCTTTAGCAGCCGATATAAGATGGGTTACTAAGTTGTGCTTAGATGGCCAATAAAGATCAGTTGGTAGTGAGAAGAACACTATTTCTAAAGTGATCTTAAGTTCAGGAGTTGAGACCTTATTTATTACTGTGCTAACACCCTCCCAGTATGAAATAATTAGTGGTCATGTCCACCAAATTTGGGATAGTGAACCTACTCCTTTGCCACATCTCCAGCACAGCCGATCAGGGGACAGACCCCTCCTGTGTAGGAACTCCGGGGTTCTGTACCATCTGGAAAGGAGTTTGAAATGATTTTCCTGTAGACGTATACATGGTGAAAAGCCATGTGAGAAAGCTAGAAGTTTTTTAAGTTCCTGATCTGAAAAAAACTGTCAAGCTCTCTCTCCCATTCTCTAATGTACAAAGGCTTTTTCACCTCACCCTCGGCTCCCACCAGAACATATATTGCTGCAATTTTCCTCTGTTTGGGAAGTGGAGATAACAGTATATTTTCGAAATCCGTCAGTGGTCTCCCTGAGCTGCATTTTTTTTTCAACCCACCACACACAGCACTTATATATGACTTTGTGAGGAAAAAGCTTGGGGAGTTTTTTATTCGCTCTGGTAGCCTGCTCAATATAGATGCTTCTGTGTCAAGGATTAACTCCCCCAGTCTAACCTGCGCTATCGAGGACCAGATCTCTGGGAGGATATCCCTGTTGTTTCCTAATAAGTCAGGGATAAGGCTTGCTGGCAATAGAGGAGACGGGTTGGGGGTATAAGTCTTTACCGAGTTCTTTCCATGTCTCTCAAATCCCTTTTAATAAGGGATCAAGGTCTTTGTCTTTGTTTTTGTTTGGGCTTATTTCGGGTAGCCATAGGAGACTTTGGAGTGAAGGGCCTACACTATAATCAAGTAACACCTGTACATCTGGTTGTCTCTTGGGGTCCACTGACTCTAACCACCTATTCAGTTGTATAGCTTGGTAGTATTTTGAAACATCTGGGACTCCCAAACCTCCTTTGTCCCTATGTCTAACTAGAATGGTATGTGAGATTCGAGGTCTCCTCCCATTCCACAGGTATTTAGAGAAGCTTCGCCTGACATCTAGAAGAAATGTTTTTGGTATGTGTATCGGTACCATTTGCATTACGTATAGGATCCTGGGAAAGACATAGGCTTTGAGCACATTTTTCCTGCCCATCCAGGATAGGTAGGGCAAGCTATATTTCTGCAAGGTTTGTGTAATGTCTCTTTTAACCACCTCAGCCCCCAGTGCTTAAACACCCTGAAAGACCAGGCCACTTTTTACACTTCTGACCTACACTACTTTCACCGTTTATTGCTCGGTCATGCAACTTACCACCCAAATGAATTTTACCTCCTTTTCTTCTCACTAATAGAGCTTTCATTTGGTGGTATTTCATTGCTGCTGACATTTTTACTTTTTTTGTTATTAATCGAAATTTAACGATTTTTTTGCAAAAAAATGACATTTTTCACTTTCAGTAGTAAAATTTTGCAAAAAAAACGACATCCATATAGAAATTTTGCTCTAAATTTATAGTTCTACATGTCTTTGATAAAAAAAAAATGTTTGGGTAAAAAAAAAATGGTTTGGGTAAAAGTTATAGCGTTTACAAACTATGGTACAAAAATGTGAATTTCCGCTTTTTGAAGCAGCTCTGACTTTCTGAGCACCTGTCATGTTTCCTGAGGTTCTACAATCCCCAGACAGTACAAACACCCCACAAATGACCCCATTTCTGAAAGTACACACCCTAAGGTATTCGCTGATGGGCATAGTGAGTTCATAGAACTTTTTATTTTTTGTCACAAGTTAGCGGAAAATTATGATTTTTTTTTTTTTTTTTTTTCTTACAAAGTCTCATATTCCACTAACTTGTGACAAAAAATAAAAAGTTCTATGAACTCACTATGCCCATCAGCGAATACCTTGGGGTCTCTTCTTTCCAAAATGGGGTCACTTGTGGGGTAGTTATACTGCCCTGGCATTCTAGGGGCCCAAATGTGTGGTAAGGAGTTTGAAATCAAATTCTGTAAAAAATGACCTGTGAAATCCGAAAGGTGCTCTTTGGAATATGGGCCCCTTTGCCCACCTAGGCTGCAAAAAAGTGTCACACATCTGGTATCTCCGTACTCAGGAGAAGGTGGGGAATGTGTTTTGGGGTGTCATTTTATATATACCCATGCTGGGTGAGAGAAATATCTTGGCAAAAGACAACTTTTCCCATTTTTTTATACAAAGTTGTCATTTGACCAAGATATTTATCTCACCCAGCATGGGTATATGTAAAAAGACACCCCAAAACACATTCCCCAACTTCTCCCGATTACGGAGATACCAGATGTGTGACACTTTTTTGCAGCCTAGGTGGGCAAAGGGGCCCATATTCAAAAGAGCACCTTTCGGATTTCACAGGTCATTTTTTACAGAATTTGATTTCAAACTCCTTACCACACATTTGGGCCCCTAGAATGCCAGGGCAGTATAACTACCCCACAAGTGACCCCATTTTGGAAAGAAGAGACCCCAAGGTATTCGCTGATGGGCATAGTGAGTTCATGGAACTTTTTATTTTTTGTCACAAGTTAGTGGAATATGAGACTTTGTATGAAAAAAAAAATAAAAAAAAAAATAAGCATTTTCCACTAACTTGTGACAAAAAATAAAAAATTCTAGGAACTCGCCATGCCCCTCACGGAATACCTTGGGGTGTCTTCTTTCCAAAATGGGGTCACTTGTGGGGTAGTTATACTGCCCTGGCATTTTCCAGGGGCCCTAATGTGTGGTAAGTAGGTAAATGACCTGTGAAATCCTAAAGGTGCTCTTTGGAATATGGGCCCCTTTGCCCACCTAGGCTGCAAAAAAGTGTCACACATGTGGTATCGCCGTATTCAGGAGAAGTTGGGGAATGTGTTTTGGGGTGTCATTTTACATATACCCATGCTGGGTGAGAGAAATATCTTGGCAAAAGACAACTTTTCCCATTTTTTTATACAAAGTTGGCATTTGACCAAGATATTTCTCTCACCCAGCATGGGTATATGTAAAATGACACCCCAAAACACATTCCCCAACTTCTCCTGAGTACGGCGATACCAGATGTGTGACTGGACCTATTAAGGAGGTAGTATTTTGCTTAGTCTAGTTGCTAGAATTTTAGCCCAAATCTTTAGGTCCAGATTCAAGAGGGAGATTGGTCTATAACTTCCACAGTTCTGAGGATCCTTGCCTTCTTTGTGGATAAGTGTGACATACGATTCTTGTTTCTGTCTAGGAAGGTGACCTCCCTGTAATAACGCCTTACAGACGTCAGTAAATCGGGGTATAAGGATATCCTGAGATCTCCTGTAATACAGAAGAGGCAAACCATCCGGTCCCGGACTTTTACCTGGGGAGAAGCTCCGTATAATAGAACTCACTTCCTCCGTTGTGACTGGATTAGTCAGTGAGTCTGAGTCGTCAGGGTGCACTGACAGTAACTTAAGGGAGTCTAGGAGTTCTTTGATGTGTGTCTGTCTAATATTTTTTTGGTCTGGGGATTTTAATTGGTTAAGGTTGTATAGCCAGGGCTGGTGCAAGGATTTTTGCCACCCTAGGCAAAAGCTAATTTTGCCGCCCCCTTGACTCCGCCCATTGACCCCACCCCTTTTCCCGCCCCTTTTTCAGCCACCTATTGCATGCAACATTTAACTATGGTCGTGTACTCTGTGCCATTCTATGGTCATGTACCCTGTGCCAGTCTGACTATGGTCGCGTACCCTGTGCCAGTCTAACTATGGTCATGTATATATAATATCCAGCCATTGTCTGCCACCTAGTACCATCCCAGTGATGCCAATCACTCTGCGCTGTTCAGCAGGTTGGTACACCAAACACGAGCAGTGCCACCTATTCACTGCCAGGCGCCATTCAGCCACTGTCTGAAATCCTGTGCCACCAGGGCAACATAAAACAGTATGCTGCCTTGTGCCCTCTGCCAGTCTGGCACTGCCCTGCACCCTGTACCATTCATAGCCCTTTAGACAGTCTGTTCCACCTATTAGGCTCCATCTGCCACTGCTGGGCACCCTGTGCCAGTCAGAATCTATGGCCCCTAGTCAAGCAGCAGGTGTGCCCTGACCCCTGTACACAAGTGTGTGCCACCCTGCTGCCAGTCACTGTCCTGCAGCCTCTGACACCCTAGTGCAGGTTGTCAGAGTGCGGTTGCCAGGGGTGCTCACCAAGTTCTGCTCCTCTCTGTGCTCCAGGTCCACATTGCCTTGGCTCTTGCCAAGATCATGTGGCTTTGGCGCGTGATCCCGCGAGACCCACCTCTGGAGGTCACTGGTTTCGCGGGATTGCGCGCCCGAAGTCAGGGCCGGTTGAAGGATTTTTGTCAACAGAAGCAAATTTTCCTCCCCCCCCCCATCATTTCACATTTCTGCCCCTCATGATTCATGTCCATGTCTTGCCCCCCCCCCCATCATTTCACATTTCTGCCCCTCATGATTCATGTCCATTTCTTGCCCCCCCATGTGCTAATATCATAGTGCCATCCTCTCCCCCTGCCCCCTAATGTGCCAGTATCAAGTGCCTCTCTCCTCCCCCCTCCATGTGCCAGTATCATGGCGCCAATAGCCCCCCCTCCCCCGTGGCAGTAAAGTAACAGTCCGGTATTTAAAAAAAAAAAAAAACACTTTCAGAAAAGTTTCTCCTGGGACTCAAACTCACAACCTTTCACATCAGAGGCAAGGCATTTTCCCTCACAGCTATAAGAGCTGTATAGACAGTTACTTAAAAAAAAAAATATATAAGACTTCTACTGTAGATAACTTTAATACTTAGTGTACATCCATACACATGACAGTTGCCCCAGTACACTGTGTATGGATGTAGCAGAGCTGGGTGTGTTGGGGCAGCTGACATGTGTATGGATGTACACTAGGTATCAAAGTTACCTACAGTAGAAGTCTTATATATATATTTTTTATTTATTTATTTATTATTATTTTTTTTTTTTTTAAAGCAACTGGTAATACAGCTTTCATAGCTGTGAGGGTAAATTCCTTGCCTCTGATGTGAAAGGTTGTGCGTTCGAATCCCAGGAGAAACTTTTCTGAAAGAAAGCCTAAATAAGATTTAAATACACCAGGGTCTCGTAGCTGTGTGTCAGCTGCATGCCGCTCTCCCTGCCCGAAGTGAACAAACTCATGCTCGCACTCATCGGAGCGCATCCGACTGGCAAGTACAGGAACAGAAGGAGATGATGTCAGATGGATGACAAGTAGGGGGCGGGGCGAAGGCGGCGGCCCCCAGGCAGAGTGCACTCTACGCGGTTGCCTACTCTGCTTATGGGTGGCGCCGGCCCTGTGTATAGCCCCTCGTAGAATTTTTGGAAGGCTTTTGCTATCTCAGGCGTTTCTTGGGTAACGTTGCCATCTGTCCTTCTTATTTTAGGAATGTATGTTATGTTTTTTGTCTTTTTCAGTAATGAGGACATCAGTTTACCCCCTTTGTTCCCATGGGCGTACACTTTATGTTGGAAATTTAACATCTGTTTCCTTACTTTCTGGGCTAAAAGTTTGTTAAGTTGCAGTCTAAGCTCCGTGAGTTCCCTTTTTTTTTCTCTCTGCTTGCAGATGGTTTGTTTAGCTTTTCCACCCTTGTTATTTGAGCTAGTATTGAATCTAGAGCCTTTTGATGTTCCTTTTTTACCCTGGTACCCAAAGAAATAAAACATCCCCTAACGTATGCCTTGTGGGCTTCCCGGGGCGGGGGGGGGGGGGGGGGCAGTGATATTACAAATTCTGGAGTTAGGGTTAACAAAGAGGGAGGGGAGGGTAGAATCTATCAAGACGTATACTTAGGAAGGATAGCTGTAAGCATATACCGAAGGTATACTCGTCATTTTAGTAGTAAACCGGAACTTCAGTAACTTTTCAAAACTATTAGTAAAAACTGGCAAGTTGAAAAATATAGGCCCAAAGTTCAGAGCCCAGACCCTGAATGTGGGTAAGCTCCCCACGGGTTGGTGAACAACCGGGACAATTATGGCTGTCCTTTTGAGCTGAGGCCTTCAATCCCTGGATCCTTCTTCAGGGTGGAGGGGAATGCGCTCTGGATACTGCCTTGTTCATCTTGGTCTTTGCCTTCAGTACTTTCTTCCAGGGCTCCACTTGTGTGAGTTGCGGTAAATCTGCAGGCTGAGCTATCGGCATCCACGAAGGGAGTTCTACCGGGTGAACTCCTATAGCCTCCCAGGCTTTCTCTAGGTCATCTGGGGTGTGAATCGCTATGCGTCTCCCGTTTTTCAGGATCGAGATGCCAAAGGGATATAGCCACACGTATGGGATTTTTTGCGCTCTCAGAGCATCAAGTAGTGGTTTCATAATGCGCCTTTTTGCAAGTGTGGAAGGTGCAATGTCCTGATAAAGTGCAATGTCCGCTCCGTCGTATGTAATCTGCCTTCTGTCTCTAGCTGAGGCCATTATGCGGGCAGTGTCCACAAAAGAAAGCAAGCCACAGACCACATCCCTGGGTCTTTCGTTCAGCTTCGGCACGGGTCTCAAGGCCCTGTGGATTCGCTCGATTATGATCGAGGCAGCCTGTTCCTGACCTAAGAGATCAGCGAATATTTCCATAGCTACTTTGAGTAGCGACTCAGATGCCCAGGACTCTGGCAGTCCTTTGATGCGAATGTTTCGCCTTCTGCTGCGATTTTCCTTGTCCTCTAGCATTAACATCGCTCTGTTGAGCTCTGCAGTGTGCATGTCAAGGTAGTCTGCCATTCCTGTGGAGTGTGTTACAAGCTCCTGCGTTGCAGTTTCGAGCGTCTCCACTCTATGCCCCATTTGTGCAATCTCCGATTTTATATCGGACAGTTCAGCTAGTACTGGCTTTATGGCTTTTTCAAGTGCCTGCACCAGTACCTTGGTGAGGAAGGACTTCGACAGCGGTGAGGGGTCCTCAGATTCCACTGCATCCCCCTGCAAGCTGTCCGCATCGGAATCCTCTCCTTCCTCGGCGCATGCAGCTGCCGCTGCCATCTTAGGGCCCGCGCCTGGAGAGAGACGGGTTTTCTTCTTGAGGAAACGCTGCATAGCTTGTTGGCTCTTTTGGGTTCTCGGTGTATCGGGGGGGGTCAGGACCCCTGTCTCTCCCGTACTTGACCATTTTGGAGTGGGTCACCGCTGTAAAATTGGTTAAGTTCACTTGTTTGTGGAGGAGCCGAGGTTTCACACAGCCCCGGCTAAATTCTCAATTTTAACACCAGTTTGAGGGTTTAGTTAGACTTGCTTGTTTGCATCCACAGTAGTGCATTAATGTTTATTTAATGTATCTGTGCACCCTAAGCAGAGTAGTAATAATAATAGTAATACTACTAATAATATTTATATAGCGCCACCATATTCCGCATCGCTTTACAATTCAGAGGGTACATGTGCAAATTTGAATAAATAAAAATATAATATTTAGTATATACTCGAGTATAAGCCGACCCGAGTATAAGCCGAGCCCCTAATTTTACCCCCAAAAAATGGGAAAAATTATTGACTCGAGTATAAGACTAGGGTGGGAAATGCAGCTATAATGCAGAGTGTATGTGTATATAATGCACACACTCTACATTTTATACACACATCTGCAAGAGGGTGACTCCCTGTATTTAATGCAGAGTGTGTGCATTATATACACACACACTCTGCATTAAATACAGGGAGCCATCCACAGATCTCCCCCCTAAACAGTGCCATCCACAGATCCCCCCTAAACAGTGCCATCCACAGATCCCCCCTCCCCTAAACAGTGCCATGATGGCACTGTTTAGGGGAGGGGGTATCTGTGGATGGCACTGTAGGGGGATCTGTGGATGGCACTGCCATCCACAGATCCCCCTACAGTGCCATCCACAGATCCCCCTACAGTGCCATCCACAGATCCCCCTACAGTGCCATCCACAGATCCCCCTACAGTGCCATCCACAGATCCCCCTACAGTGCCATCCACAGATCTCCCTACAGTGCCATCCACAGATCCCCCTACAGTGCCATCCACAGATCCCCCTACAGTGCCATCCACAGATCCCCCTACAGTGCCATCCACAGATCCCCCTACAGTGCCATCCACAGATCCCCCTACAGTGCCATCCACAGATCCCCCTCCCCGACGCTCACAGCAGTATTCTTACTTTGTCTTTGCTCCGGTAATACAGGCAGTGCGGGGAGCGGCGCTCACTCACTGACGTCACGCGCCTTCTCCCACTAGGCGGCGCAGGCGCGTGACGTCAGTGAGTGAGCGCCGCCCCCCGCACTGCCTGTATTACCGGAGCTAGACTAGACTCGAGTATAAGACGAGGAGGCTTTTTGAGCACAAAAATATGTGCCAAAAAACTCTTCTTATACTCGAGTATATACGGTATATATAAATAAACAAGTCAGTCACAAGGAGTGAGGGCCCTGCTCTCAAGATCTTAGTTACAATCTATGAGAAATCATGGATGAAATCAGGACCGAGGACGTATTCAGACTTCAGGCCTAGGGCAGTGCTATCTGTATATCCAGCCCTGGTTTCCTATTCCTGAAAATCATTTTACCATCAAATTCTGAAATGTTAAGCGTGATCTTCTCTGTTGCTGCGTTTGGTTTACGAGGTGAGTGAAAGCTCCTTCATTGTCTCGTGTCTGGTGCTTTGTAGAACCCTAGGCATCAATGCCATCTTCCAGGAGAAGAGGGGACGGTATGGTGTAATTTATGCTTCATCTTGTAAAATTTTTAAATTATTTATTCTTTATAGTTTTTCAATACTTGTTAAAAAATGAAAATGAACACAGAAAAACCATAAACTACAAGAAAATGGTCTTGTCCTATGACTGAGTATTGCCCTTCTCAGAAACGTTCTCTCCTTTATGATATCAGTTACATGCAGTATATACTTTGTACTTTATTTCATGTTCATGGAAACTATTTCACTAACCTTAAAAAAAGTTCAAATTAAAAAAAAAAAAAATCCGGCAAACTGATGGTAAAATAATAACAAAAATGTAAAGTCTCGTCAACCTCTCCAGCACTATTTCTGAGTGGTCTCTGCTGGCATGCAGCCATGACATAATGCTTTAGCTGCAGCGGTTTTGTTCCATATACAGCCAGTCAATGACCTCTCATGCCTACATACTGCTGAGGCCAGTGGTTGGCTGCAGTGGTCACATGTGATATACAGGCATGTCACATCTGCAGCCAAAACATTGGGTCATAGCTGGAGTCTGGAGGAGAGCTCTGTAGGAATACTGGCTTTGGATCGGAGGGGGCTTGTGGAGGTGAGTTGAATTTTTTCTTATTTTTTTTTTTTTAACAGCCTCTATGCATTTTGTCCAACATAAACTTGAACTCGAACAACGCCTTCAACTATAGATCTGTTGACCCATGGGCCTCTTTCACACAAGCAAGTTTTCTGTCCAGGTGCGTGACACATTCATTCAATGGGTCCGTGTACACGAGTTACGTTTTTCACTCATCATTTCTGCATTCAGGAAAAATTGCAGCATGTTCTATATTCCAAGTTTTTCACTCAGCTCTGGTTCTATAGAAGTGAATGGGGCTTCACATCTGGATTCAGTATGTTTTTTTCCCTGTGGTTGCTAGGAGATGTAGATTATTATTTTTCAGGTTTTTTTTTTGTCACGGGCATTAAAAACACATCCAATACTGACTGCATCGGCGTGGAAAAAAATTAAACACTGAACGCAATTGCAGACAAAACAGACTGAACTTGCGTGCAAAGCCTTCATGCAATCTGTATCATTTGTGTGAAAGAGGCCTTACCTTTCCAAAAATTTAGGTAGGACTCTAATTTGTCATGATACAACTTCTATAGAATATTGTGATATTTTATACTGTGATATATTAGCAAAACCTCAACAGGCTACACATCCTCTGGGTGGGCACATATAGACAAGGGGGAAATTTATCAAAACTGGTGTAAAGTAGAACTGGCTCAGTTGCCCATAGCAACCAATCAGATTCCACCTTTCATTTTTCAGAGCTCCTTTGGAAAATGAAAGGTAGAATCTGATTGGTTGCTATGGGCAACTAGGACCGTTTTCCTTTGCTCCGGTTTTGATAAATCTCCCCCATATAGTGTAGGCAACTCCTTGTACAGTATCAAAATTCATGTTTTTTCCCAAGCTGGTCATCTCAGACCACTCATTTTGGGATAAGTCAAGCCAAGAGAAAATGTAAGTAAGGGCACCTCTGTAGTATGGTATGTGAACTACAGTATGCGAAAACAAAGGGGAACCCTTATTGGTAGAAGTGATTAACATAATTAATGGAGCTGAGGATAATTCCTTTATTTCAGAAGGGTCTCCTGACAGTAAGCAGATCACAGATCTCCACTGCATTGACCCACAGTGATCAGCTGTGATCTGTGAGAGAAGCTGTCAGCAAGTGTTTGATTTCCCTGCAGCGCCACCACAGGGGAAATTAAGAATTACATGGTTCTCAAATAAATCAAGAGACTCTGTCATGCACAGAAGTGCCAAGTCCTATAAAGCAAGATACTTTTATTTTTTGAGTTGCCCCCCCCCCTCCTGCTGATCCAGACTATTCTCTTAAAGGGAGTCTATAACCTGATCTGAGCTGTCTGAAACCCTCAGATTAGGTGACTTAGAGTTTCAGACCGCTCAGATCAGGTTATAGACTGTTTAGCCCCCATTACAATGGTACCTCTCTTGTCTGTGTCCCTTGCCGAGAAATACGGCAAGTGCGCAGGTGCGTCGTAACTACCGCAATTGCCCAGGCCCCTCAGAGATATGCTGAGAAAACCACACCGTTTTCAGCCCTCTGGCCCTCTCTTCTTTCCTACTATCATGTCCTCCTCTGCCAACCTGATCTCGCGCGTGCGCCGCTGAAAGAGGTGTGGTTTTCTGGGCATATCTCCGAGGGGCCTGGGCACTTGCGGTAGAAATGCCGCCCCTAGGCACTTGCCGAAGCTCATTTGCATCGTTTTATAAAGTGTATTTTTTAACAATCTCGACGAGGGACACAGACAAGAGAGGCACCATTGTAATGGAGGCCAAACAGTCTATAACCTGATCTGAGCGGGCTAAAACTCTCAGATTACAGTAGGTGACAGACTCCCTTGAAAGATACATCTTTGGCTACATAGTCTGAAATTATATACAGCTGATTGTAGCATCTTTGTCATTAATCTTTGTCATTTGACACCCTTCTTGCTCTTTTTCATACATTTTTATTTCCTTGTTTACTCGGTGTAGTGCAAAAGCCATTATCAAGCAGAGTTGTTGCAGATGGTTGATAAATAACAGTGACACATAATGAACAGCTGCTTGTTGATGGTTTCCAGATGTCAAAGCAATTAATTTCCATTACATTCAAAATGAGTGAAAACAGTAACAAAAAAACTATTGCTGATGATATACACCCAATTTAAAGGGGTTGTCTGAGATTTTGATATTGATACCATATCCATAATGAGCCACTGGGAGATGCAGGAGAACCAGAAGTGATTTCTTGGATCTCTCAGTGGCTAGATAGTTACATACAGATCGCACAGGGCAGTATCAGCACTCACTGCTGACATTGTACCGATGTTGGACAGGGCAATATATAGCTATATATAAAGTATTTATGGCCAACTTTAGCGAATATCTGAGGGAGGCAGTGAGGGCAGGGCAGTGCAGTGATCGAAGAACGTCTTCACTATTCAATACTGCCCTGAACAGTGAAGATGGCAGCTCACTGCCAAAAGTCAACTTTAAGTTTTTTTTCGCTTATTAAGAAAAAATGAACCCTCTAAAATATAACCTTTAATAATATACAGTACAGACCAAAAGTTTGGACACACCTTCTCATTCAAAGAGTTTTCTTTATTTTCATGACTATGCCACACTCTTGGCATTCTCTTGATGAGCTTCAAGAGGTAGTCCCCTGAAATGGTTTTCACTTCACAGGTGTGCCTTGTCAGGTTTAATAAGTGGGATAAATGGGGTTGGGACCATCAGTTGCGTTGAGGAGAAGTCAGGTGGATACACAGCTGATAGTCCTACTGAATAGAATGTTAGAATTTGTATTATGGCAAGAAAAAAGCAGCTAAGTAAAGAAAAACGAGTGGCCATCATTACTTTAAGAAATGAAGGTCAGTCAGTCAGCCGAAAAATTGGGAAAACTTTGAAAGTAAGGGCTATTTGACCATGAAGGAGAGTGATGGGGTGCCGCGCCAGATGACCTGCCCTCCACAGTCACCGGACCTGAACCCAATCGAGATGGTTTGGGGTAAGCTGGACCGCAGAGTGAAGGCAAAAGGGCCAACAAGTGCTAAGCATCACTGGGAACTCCTTCAAGACTGTTGGAAGACCATTTCAGGGGACTACCTCTTGAAGCTCATCAAGAGAATGCCAAGAGTGTGAAACCCTAAATATACCTTGGAAGGCCCTCAGATATTTTCCAAGAAGTTTGTTATTATAAGTCCCGGCGCGTTTCCCCATTGAAGATAGTGATTGGTTCATCAGTAGACAAAAAACAGCAGCAGATATATGAAGATGATGGCGACCAAGATGATGTGGGCACACATAGTTTAAAGGGGACCTGCCATCTCTCCTCACATGTCCATTTTAGGAACCACTTGCCTCCCCCATGTAATAACAATTCTGGAGCATCTATTCTTATATCTCTATGATGTGCCATTCCTTTGTTATTCCTGCTAGAAGTCATGAATTAATTCGTCACAGCTTACAATGAAGGTCCAGGTGGGTGTTACCAGATGGGAGGTGTCCTCGAACAGTGTGATACTATCCAATCAGTGCTGCCAGACGGTGCAGGGACACACCCACATTCAGCAGCACACATCTGGACCTTCATTGCCAACTGCTAGCAATTCATTTATACTGTAAGTTCTAGCAGAAATGATAGAGGAATGACAAAACATAGAGTCATAAGAATAGATGCTCCAGAATTGATATTACATGGGGAGGCAAGTAGTCACAAAAATAGACATGTCAGGAGAGAGACGACAGCTCGCCTTTAACTCTTTGTCTACTGCATGGTTCCCACATTAGAATAAGTAAGTATACAGTTACACATACTAATTTCTAACAATTGATGCTGTAAGTTTGGACGCTCATAGATAGTAAACTATGTATACAATGATATTAATGCTTAAGGGGCATCTGTCAGCAGTTTTGTACCTATGACACTGGCTGATCTGTTACTTGTGCACTTGGCAGCTGAAGGCATCTGTGTTGGTCCCATGTTCATATGTGTCCGCATTGCTGATAGAAATGAAGTTTTAATATATGCAAATGAGCCTCTAGGAGCAACGAGGGCCGTTGTCATTACTCCTAGAGGCTCTGCTCTCTCTGCAACTGCCGTGTCCTCTGCACTTTGATTCACAGGACCAGGTTGGTGACAGCTGAAGTATGTGGTAGCCGTGTCTATGAAGCAATGTTGTGATGAGGCATTTCAGATTCAGCATAGGAAACACATTATACTACTAGTCAAAGAACATCTCAAAAATAAATGAATAGGAGTCGTAATTAGGTCTTTGTCACCAATCATGCATAAAAAAGACAAATGCTGATGACAACACTGCTTTAAAAATGTGGAGCGGAGACTAGATGGGTCTCTGCAGCTATCTTTAATAACTCTTTTAAGGAAGGATGACATCTAAAGTGGAACTATTACCTCTCCTCACATGCCGGGTTTAGTAACTACTTCTATTCGTCAATCTATTCTGAAGCATCTTTACTTAGAAATTTAGGAATAGATTGATGCCCATATTCTGACACTGACAACACTGATTGGAAAAGAGAGAGGGACACGTCCACGACTGGCAGCAGCCGGCTGTCAATTTCTTCATACATTTGTAGGAGGAATATCGGAGGAACGGCAGAGTTCTAACAAAAGATGTTTCAGAATTTTATTATAGGAAATACAAGTACTGTATTTACTAAGGCAGACTTATCAGAAGAGATGCCACATCTTCTTTCACTTACAGCAATTACTTTTCAGCACCGGGATTGCTTTAGATGCTTTAAAAGATAACTTTCGGACTGTTATCGTGTATTTGCATGAGGAGCTGTTAGCTTTCTGAAGATGTAAGTGTGAAAAGAGAGACTTATGGTCAGACACCAACACAAGGTGCAATATCTATTTAATTTGGTCAGATCCTTTCAAAGGACAGCATCTAACACAACTGCAAACAAAATGATCCATATGTATAGGGGTAGTGCTCGAAAGCAAGGGTACTTTGGAGTATGGACATTTCTCTGTTGCTGCTATGCGAAGCCATCAACTCACTACTTTAGGGTTAACTTGCCCAATGTGTTTTGCGGTCCGCAAATTGTGGATCCGCAAAAAAAAAGGATTACGTTCCGTATGGCATCCGTTTTTTTTGCGGATCTGTTGTTTTTTTTTGCAGATCCATTGTAATAATACCTATCCTTGTCCGCAAACTAGAAAACAATAGGACATGCACTATTTTTTTTTGCGGGGCAACGGAACGGACATACTGATGTGGACAGCACACGTTTTTGGCGGCCCCATTGAAATGAATGGGTCTGCATCCTATCCCCATAAAAAATGGAACGGACACGGAAACAAACAACGTTCGTGTGCATGTAGCCCTAGACTGTTGTTTATAATTGAAAACGGATTCCTATTGACTTGTACTGAGGCCCAAACAAGTCTATGGCAGCCTTGAACTGCAACACTGTTTTTGTTAGTCTTGCTTCTCCCAATAGAAGGTTCTGTATTAGGTCCGGATGCGTTGCGTCTGCGATCAGGGAAAATCCTGCGAGTAGGTATGCAATTGCAGTCCGTTTTGCACACGCGTGATAAAAAACTGACTGTGGTACCCAGACCCGAACCCGGACTTCTTTACTGAAGTTTGGGTTTGGGGTCGGTGTTCTGTATATTTCATTATTTTCCCTTATAACATGGTTATAAGGGAAAATAATAGCATTCTTAATACAGAACGCTTACTAAAATGTGGCTTTAGAGGTTAAAAAATAAATAAATAAATAACTCACCTTATCCAATTGATCGCGCAGCCGTCATCATCTTCTTTCTTCTTCTTTCAGGACCTGCCAAAGGAGCTTTGATGCTTAAATGGATAGGTAAATATATAGGAATGACACGCTCAGACACTCAAACAAATTAGTAAAAAGGACCCAGGGGGCACTGGTGTCGGTGGTATGCGCGTGTGGAGTAGCGGAGGTGGATCAATCGGGAGAATGATTATTGAGTAAGGAGGATGTATGTTGACAGGAGAGGGGGAGGATGGCCAAAATAAGTGGTGAAAAGTTAGTGTGGATGGGCTCAATACCGTGACCTGGGGGATAATTCAGTGTGGGAAAGGGTAGGACAAGAAATGAACGCGCTAATGTGGACAGAGGCATCGTCAAGTAGCTAAAAATAGCAATGTGTAGCTGAGAGCTATTAGATCTATGAATGAGCTGGTGGGCGTAATGTAAGATAATAAAGATAATGAAATCTGGGGTGGTGCAGGTAGAATGGAAGCAATGTATGACTGGTTACTAAGGACAGAGTGACTTAAGACAAAGTAGTGCAGCAAAACTCGAGCTGGAAGGAAGAGTGGCGGTATCAGGGGAAGATGCCATCTGCTTGCAGTGACCGGGGGACCGGAGGCTGAGGATAAATGTGCACGGGGGAGCCAGAATTGCAAGCAATAAATGTATAGCAGGGGGAGACATGGCGAGGGGCGATGTGGTGGGGGTATAAGGGATTTACCTTAGATGCCGGTGGCCAGAGGTTGAGGATGCAGGAACGCTTCCTATGATGCTGGGCGTTCCTGTATCCTCAACCTCTGGACACCGGTTTTGCAAGATATTTATACAAATGCAGGACAAATAATTATTTTAATGTTTTTAATTATGCATTTATTCACATTCATTCATATTTACAGTATATGTGTACTCTCTTTGCCATTACCGCCATGGCGTTATATCGTTTACCTGTTCACCAATATTATAATTATTTGCTCCCCGCATATTTTCCCTGGTCTCTCTCCCATTTGTATTTTAACTGTGGTAAATGACATCTTATCATACAATGTTTGTATATAGACATACAGTACAGACCAAAAGTTTGGACACACCTTCTCATTCAAAGAGTTTTCTTTATTTTCATGACTATGAAGGCATCAAAACTATGAATTAACATATGTGGAATTATATACATAACAAACAAGTGTGAAACAACTGAAAATATGTCATATTCTAGGTTCTTCAAAGTAGCCACCTTTTGCTTTGATTACTGCTTTGCACATTCTTGGCATTCTCTTGATGAGCTTCAAGAGGTAGTCCCCTGAAATGGTTTTCACTTCACAGGTGTGCCCTGTCAGGTTTAATAAGTGGGATTTCTTGCCTTATAAATGGGGTTGGGACCGTCAGTTGCGTTGAGAAGTCAGGTGGATACACATCTGGAAGTCCTACTGAATAGACTGTTAGAATTTGTATTATGGCAAGAAAAAAGCAGCTAAGTAAAGAAAAACGAGTGGCCATCATTACTTTAAGAAATGAAGGTCAGTCAGTCAGCCGAAAAATTGGGAAAACTTTGAAAGTAAGGGCTATTTGACCATGAAGAAGAGTGATGGGGTGCTGCGCCAGATGACCTGGCCTCCACAGTCACCGGACCTGAACCCAACGAGATGGTTTGGGGTGAGCTGGACCTCAGAGTGAAGTCAAAAGGGCCAACAAGTGCTAAGCATCTCTGGGAACTCCTTCAAGACTGTTGGAAGACCATTTCAGGGGACTACCTCTTGAAGCTCATCAAGAGAATGCCAAGAGTGTGCAAAGCAGTAATCAAAGCAAAAGGTGGCTACTTTGAAGAACCTAGAATATGACATATTTTCAGTTGTTTCACACTTGTTTGTTATGTATATACAAACCGGATTCCAAAAAAGTTGGGACACTAAACAAATTGTGAATAAAAACTGAATGCAATGATGTGGAGATGGCAAATGTCAATATTTTATTTGTAATAGAACGTAGATGACAGATCAAACGTTTAATCCGAGTAAATGTATCATTTTAAAGGAAAAATACGTTGATTCAAAATTTCACGGTGTCAACAAATCCCCAAAAAGTTGGGACAAGTAGCAATAAGAGGCTGGAAAAAGTAAATTTGAGCATAATGAAGAGCTGGAAGACCAATTAACACTAATTAGGTCAATTGGCAACATGATTGGGTATAAAAAGAGCTTCTCAGAGTGGCAGTGTCTCTCAGAAGCCAAGATGGGTAGAGGATCACCAATTCCCACAATGTTGCACAGAAAGATAGTGGAGCAATATCAGAAAGGTGTTACCCAGCGAAAAAATGCAAAGACTTTGCATCTATCATCATCAACTGTGCATAACATCATCCGAAGATTCAGAGAATCTGGAACAATCTCTGTGCGTAAGGGTCAAGGCCGTAAAACCATACTGGATGCCCGTGATCTCCGGGCCCTTAAACGACACTGCACCACAAACAGGAATGCTACTGTAAAGGAAATCACAGAATGGGCTCAGGAATACTTCCAGAAACCATTGTCAGTGAACACAATCCACCGTGCCATCCGCCGTTGCCAGCTGAAACTCTACAGTGCAAAGAAGAAGCCATTTCTAAGCAAGATCCACAAGCTCAGGCGTTTTCACTGGGCCAGGGATCATTTAAAATGGAGTGTGGCAAAATGGAACACTGTTCTGTGGTCAGACGAGTCACGATTCAAAGTTCTTTTTGGAAATCTGGGACGCCATGTCATCCGGACCAAAGAGGACAAGGACAACCCAAGTTGTTATCAACACTCAGTTCAGAAGCCTGCATCTCTATTGGTATGGGGTTGCATGAGTGCGTGTGGCATGGGCAGCTTGCATGTCTGGAAAGGCACCATCAATGCAGAAAAATATATTCAGGTTCTAGAACAACATATGCTCCTATCCAGACATCATCTCTTTCAGGGAAGACCCTGCATTTTTCAACAAGATAATGCCAGACCACATTCTGCATCAATCACAACATCATGGCTGCGTAGGAGAAGGATCCGGGTACTGAAATGGCCAGTCTGCAGTCCAGATCTTTCACCTATAGAGAACATTTGGCGCATCATAAAGAGGAAGGTGCAACAAAGAAGGCCCAAGACGATTGAACAGTCAGAGGCCTGTATTAGACAAGAATGGGAGAGCATTCCTATTTCTAAACTTGAGAAACTGGTCTCCTCGGTCCCCAGACATCTGTTGAGTGTTGTAAGAAGAAGGGGAGATGCCACACAGTGGTGAAAATGGCCTTGTCCCAACTTTTTGGGGATTTGTTGACACCATGAAATTCTGATTCAACATATTTTTCCCTTAAAATGGTACATTTTCTCAGTTTAAACTTTTGTTCCGTGATTTATGTTCTATTCTGAATAAAATATTAGAAGTTGGCACCTCCACATCATTGCATTCAGTTTTTATTCACGATTTGTATAGTGTCCCAACTTTTTTGGAATCCGGTTTGTAATTCCACATGTGTTAATTCATAGTTTTGACGCCTTCATAGTCATGAAAATAAAGAAAACTCTTTGAATGAGAAGGTGTGTCCAAACTTTTGGTCTGTACTGTACATGTATATATGTTTTTTTAGACTTGAAAAGGGAGCTTTGTATGCTCTGAAAAGGGTTGTCATCCTTGAATAAATATAAGTTCAAATCCTTATCTGCCTGGTCATTCAGTTGCACCGACAAAGTGTCTTCACGGAGGGTGTGGATCTCCAAGTGGGCCCCATCCTTTCCAACATTATCAATAATACTGAAATGACTGCTGGTACCTCTCCTAAATTCATTGCTTTTTCAACTGAGCAATGATGCAAGCGAAGCACAAAGGAACCTCCTTATCTGCCAAACTCTCACATTGCTCTACACACCAAAGGGGACATAGTGTGTGAGTGTGACTTGTCTACCAGAGGTTGGTAAAAGAAAAAGGCTGACTGTCAGTAGTCATCTCTGTCTTTCATGTCTTGTTCTTATCGCTTTGCAAGCAGTCAAGCATACAAGCAGTCATTGTTGATAGAAAGCTTGAAGTAACACTGGCATGTACTTCTCCTTCTAATATGCCTTTATCTTTATCATCCCAGTTTTTTTTAGCAGGTTTAGCAGTAGTCATATGGAACAGCATAGTTATCATAGTATGGTGTGCTGAATGGTGGATTGTACTGAAAGGTGGATTTAGACGGGACAATTCTGCAGCCGATTGTCGGGAAAGAAGAATTCCTTCCCGACAGTTGGCTGGTCATTCAGTAAAGGAGACTGCACATTAACATGCAGCAATCTCCTTCACTGTATGAGTATGAGGATGGCTATTGCGATCCCTCGTCCTCATACAGATTTGTGGTTTCTGAGCAGCAGATCGCTGTTTAGACCACACAATCTGCTGCCCAGAAACTATGATCAGTGGTGTCTGCATGAACGACAGGATCACATGATGAAAGAACGTTTCTCTCATTCATCGGGTGATCTGCGGCACATTTACAAGGGCAGATTGTTGGGAACGACCATTCACAGGAACGGTTGTTCACGATAATCTGGACGATTATTGGCTTGTGTAACTGCAGCTTCAGTTCTGTTAAAGACATTATGGCATGCGCATGCACAGATTTATCAGATTTATACAGTATATTCATCTTTGGTACTGATCTGCATGCTTTAGTTTTTAGTAAAGCTATCAGGCTAGTTTTACAGCTGCATTAAATGGGCATCTGTCAGCAGCTTTGTACCTATGAAACTGGCTGACCTGTTCCATGTGAGCTTGGCAACTGAAGGCATCTGTGTTGGTCCCATGTTCATATGTGCCCGCATTGCTGAGAAAAAGGATGTTCTAATTTAGGCAACTGACCCTCTAGGAGCAATGAGTGCGTTGTCATTACTCCTAGAGTCTCTGCTCTCTCTGCAACTGCTGCGCCCTCTCCACTGATTGACAGGGCCAGGTATGATGACGTTTACACTGTCTGGTCCTGTCAATAAAAGTTCAGGGGTGCACCAGTTGCAGAGAGAGCAGAGCCTCCAGGAGTAACAGCAACACCCCCGTTGTTCTTAGAGGCTCATTTGCATATACAAAAAATAATTTTTCTCAGCAATGTGGACACATATGAACATGGGATTAAGATATCTTCAGCATGGAACAGGTCACCCAGTTTCATAGCTACAAATCTGCTGACAGATACCCATTCGCAGTCAGACCCCTTGGCTATAATGGGATCCAACGGGAATCTGGCCAGTTTCCGGCTTGAGTGTTGAGTTTGCATCCGGAGCCCACTAGAGTGAAGATAGTATCCTCCAGGTCAGATTAGCTGAACCCTGGCATGCTGTTCCTCTGCTTGAACAGCCTGCCAGATCAGTTAAACACAGATATTGAAACTGGCCTTAGAAATTAGCAAGTATCCCAAAATATGTTTTGGGTGTGATTTGGAACAATCGGACCATTGTGACTGATTCATGCAGGAATAATCACAACATTTTCGGGTTCACAGAAATAAGAATCTTTTCTGAAATTCGTAACAAATTTGTTCTGCGTAGGAAGATCTGGAGGAAGCGATATAATAGCTACGGTAACTTTGTCATTTATGGAGCCTCCTGGAATAGCTTTTTAAGCTCAATGCAAATGAATCAGAGACTAGCCGTGCCAGGACCAGCTGTGATATTAACCAGAAAATCAACCATTTAGAGATGAAATTGGTCCTCAGCACAGTGTAACATGATATTGCAATGTGTTGTCTGTGGTACACTGGGGAAAAGTGACCGTATGGGCGAGGAGGGGCTAAAAAGAAACAAATTAACAAAGAAAAGTCAGAAATATACCTGAGACAAATGCTGACTTAAAGGAGCTGACCACTTCTCTGGTGGAGTTTTCTATTGTGACCTGTGCAGAGGTCATTGTACAATGTAATGCTGTGGACTGTGTGGTAAGGTGCAGGGTACCGTAATGGGTGGCAGATACGTGTCACCGAGGTTCCTGGCCTCGGTGAGGTAAGAGTCGGATTTTGTGTGTTAACAGCAGAAGCTGTTGACAACTTTAATACTTAGTATGGCTGCAAAGCCAATCCGGGCCGGCTTTTATTGGGAGTAGGTAAAGAGTTGGGCGGGTGCCTACTCCCCACATTCCAGAACCAGGTTTTGGAGCTGGGATTTCAAATCCCAGGCAGCAACCTCAGCTGGGAGGAGAAGGAAGGAAAATCACTGTGAGTCCGGGTGGTTTTTGCAGTGTGTGGAGCTGAGGCCTGGACCCCGACACAGGCGTACAGAGCGCCTAGCATCCTGTGAGGAAACTTTATGTGGCTGTGCGATCAGCCAGGACAGGACTGATTCCAGTAAAGGAGCCAGGTGAAGCTCTCTGTTATTTTGTGTGTGAAGTAACACCAAGTGACTGTTCTGTTTTTTCAGTTTGAGCAAGTGTGAAATAAACGCTCTTTTTCTTCACTACCTGGACTCCATTTGACTCTATACTGCACCTGCACCCCTGTCTACCGGAGTTATTCCCCACAGCTGCTATGACCAGTATTGAAGAAAGGCAGAGACACAACAAAATCTCTTCGACATGGTTTATTGCTTGTTCCAGGCAACTTATAATTCAGTTACAGCCGGATCACAGCCAGGTCATGTAATCAGTCCACAGGCCAGTGTTTGCTTCACACGTGCCTTTCAGTGTGTGATCTGCAGTCTCTCACTCCACAGACACACCCTGCATCATGTTGCTGACTTTAAAACACAATCGTGGACATGAGCCACATACAAAACCCGGAGTGAACCATGGGGAGTAAGCACCCACCCAGCTCTTTGCTTACTCTCAGTAAAAGCCAGGCCCGAATTAGCTTAAATCAGCTTTGCTAGTGGACGCACAACCTAACGGCTTTTACTCCACCAAGGCCGGTTACCTTGGTGGCACGTCTCAGGTGCACTACAGGAAACCTCGATATGCATCTCCTTAGTAGGTTTCTTGCACTATTCTCGGAGATACATACTGTCCTTCATATTTGAGGGCTGTCACTTCCTCACAACAAGGAAAGAGTACATAAGTAGATAAGCTATATAAGGTATAATGTGGTAGACAGCCATGTGTTATAGCATGGCTGACAGATGCCCTACCCCATATTGCATATTTAGGCTAATGATGTTTTATTTACTTTTTATTATTCTGTATGTGATTTTTCAATGTTATCCTATATTTAATCACACTTAGTAAATATATTTATTCACTTAGCCTGCGTAAGCCTATTCATTCTCAAATCTTTTGAATTCACATTAAACTTGGTGGCAGTGGTGGTATTTCATGAAGTTACTATGCTTATTGTTGATAGAGAGGGTAGTTTGGATTCAGCAATCCGAATGGGAACCTGGGCATTCACGGGAATGTGATAATCTGCAGGCAGATTATTAGTGATTGTATTTGTTGTGCAAATCTGCTAGGATCTGTGAGTGGGGCTGTAGTAGATAAGGTAAATTCTAGCAAGGTTCTTTTGGAGGTTGCATAAGCAGAATGTAATGAAAATCTGTAAGAACTTAGCAAGAGCTTGCAGATGGTGGACATCAGAGCTCCTGTGATTTTGAGGGGCGGAGGGGGGGTTCTGATAAGTTGGAAAACAGAACAATTTCAATATTTTTGTTTATGGCACTGGCAAGAGAGCCCAAGTGTCTACAATGATCAGAATGGCATTTGTGTTAATTGTTCAGAAATGAACAGTTTAAGTTTTGTTTTGTTACCCTAATGCTATTTGTGTGTGTGTGTGTGTGTCCAAGTAGTAAAGAACTGTAACGATAGCATTAGAGATTAGATATTGTTTTGTTACATAATGTCACAGACGTACCGAGACATACGCATGTTCCCGCGACAGGAGGTGGCAGGAGATCTGTGAGACTGGCAACAAGTGATTTGATCTGACATGTTTTCCTTTTGGATCAAATGACGTCTGTGTTGTTTCTGGTGCTTGCCACACCTTCTATCACCAGGTGTGGCTATTCTGGTCATTTAACCTTCTTTATTTATTGTTGTTTATCCCACTATGGTATGCGGTTTATAGCTTCTGTTGGACTTGTGGCTAGCTTGTGGTTGGTTCTCGGCTGAGTTCCTGGTGCTGCCAAAGCTTCACTGAAGATAAGTGTTTCCGTTCCCTATTGTATTTTGTTTTGATATATATATATATATGTGTGTTGCCTTTCCCTGTAGTTTGTCATTAGGCCTGAGGGAGGCTTCTGTTCGTCCTTTCCTTTGGAGGAACAGGTAGACTCAGTCCTGAAATTAGTTCCATGGTCCTATAGGGTGAGATAGGATTCTAGGTATACGGTGTATGAACTTGCCTACCTTTGGTGCCTGTTCATACTGGTAGTCTGTTAGGACTTGAGTTAGAGTTTTCTCTAGGAAGTGTCCATCTTTCTTTCCTAGTTTCCAGGCCTTATTCCGGTGTCCCCTTTCCCTCCTATGCTCGGTGTGGTGTTTTCCTCCCTCACACGAGCATGACATATAAGCAGTAAAGGACGATAAGTGTGATACATCAGTGACTGTTTGTCGGTTAATAATGAATAAGTATTGTACCTAGTGTGTTTCAATAGATGTGTGTCTAGCACTAAGAATATGAAGGTGTTAGGAAAATATCTCTGTTGAAATAGTTCTGGTTTCTAATGAGAAGATATTTTGATGATAAAGTTTAGAGTAAGTATTGTCTAGTAAATGTATGAAGTAAAAATCTTAGAGAAGAAATATGTCTTTAAAGAACACCCTACCTTTAAAAAAGGGTTGGTGTGTCTAGAATGCTAAAGGATATAGATGCACACAGATAATGGTATTTTATGGTTCCATCCCCCTTCTAGTCTGGTTGTATAGCTCGGTTTAAGGCTACTTTAACAGTAGCTTTTTAGTTTTCCGGTATTGAGATCTATCATAGGGGCTCAATACCGGAAATCTGGATAGATTGGAGGCTTGGGCAGATAAGTGGCAGATGAGGTTTAACACTGACAAATGTAAGGTTATGCACATGGGAAGAAATAATGCAAGTCACCCGTACATACTAAATGGTAAAACACTCGGTAACACTGACATGGAAAAGGATCTAGGAATTTTAATAAACAGCAAACTAAGCTGCAAAAAACAGTGTCAGGCAGCTGCTGCCAAGGCCAATAAGATAATGGGTTGCATCAGAAGGGGCATAGATGCCAGTGATGAGAACATATTCCTACTACTTTACAAATCATTAGTCAGACCACACATGGAGTACTGTGTACAGTTCTGGGCTCCTGTGAACAAGGCAGACATAGCAGAGCTGGAGAGGGTCCAGAGGAGGGCAACTAAAGTAATAACTGGAATGGGGCAACTACAGTACCCTGAAAGATTATCAAAATTAGGGTTATTCACGTTAGAAAAAAGACGACTGAGGGGAGATCTAATTGGCATGTATAAATATATGAGGGGTCAGTACAGAGATCTCTCCCATCATCTATTTATCCCCAGGACCATGACTGTGACGAGGGGACATCCTCTGCGTCTGGAGGAAAGAAGGTTTGTACACAAACATAGAAGAGGATTCTTTACGGTAAGAGCAGTGAGACTATGGAACTCTCTGCCTGAGGAGGTGGTGATGGTGAGTTCACTAAAGGAGTTCAAGAGGGGCCTGGATGTATTTATGGAGCGTAATAATATTACAGGCTATAGCTACTAGAGAGGGGTCGTTGATCCAGGGAGTTATTCTGATTGCCTGATTGGAGTCGGGAAGGAATTTTTTATTCCCCTAAAGTGAGGAAAATTGGCTTCTACCTCACAGTTTTTTTTTTGCCTTCCTCTGGATCAACTTGCAGGATAACAGGCCGAACTGGATGGACAAATGTCTTTTTTCGGCCTTATGTACTATGTTACTATGTTACTATGTTATTGTCAATGGGGGCAAAACTGAACTGAACAGAACGGAATGCTCCAAAATGCATTCCGTTCTGTTTAGTTGCGATCCCATACCAGAGAGCAAACCTCAACATGTTGTATTTTGCTTTCCATCCTGGGATGCGGAGAAAGACGGATCCGTCATGACCCACAATGCAAGTTAAAGGGCACAATCTGCCATAATAGAAAACGGATCCATCCTCCATTGACTTTCAATGGAGTTCATGACGGATCCGTCTTGGCAATGTTAAAGATAATACAACCGGATCCGTTCATAATGGATGCAGATGGTTGTATTATCAGTAACGGAAGTGTTTTTGCTGAACCCTGCCATATCCAGTAAAAACGCTAGTGTGAAAGTAGCCTTATCTATTTGCTGAAGTCTCAGGAAAGTTGGATGAGTGCTTAAGAGATAAGAATAAGGAAAGGTGGGCTGACTGCAGTGGTGGGCTGATCCATCTCCCAGCCTTAACAGGGAACACTTTTGCTAAGCCCAAACATTCCTTAGATAAGAGATGTTGGATTCTGCGCAATGCAAATGCGACTATGAAGAAGGGAGTGGGAGGGGGTATAAAGAGTAAGACAAATGGAGTCTAAGATTGTTGAAATGTTATGATGTGTTTTAGTAGAAAATTATTTAATAATTTCTTATTTTCCAAGAGTGTAACATGTGAACCCATCCTTAAAGAAAAATGATTATATATGTGCATTGAGTATAAGAATATGCTGCCTTGCTATAAGCTTTTGATTATCAGGTAAAGACCAGAAGATTTTGGCAAGTAATGGCGGAAATAGACAGCAATTCTGTGTGTGGGGTGTGTATCTGTTTCCAGTAAAGCTATGTGACTATACAGTTTCAGGAATATTAGACTGAGGAAAGTTGTGTATCTGAGAACTAGAGATAAGCGAATTTCTAAAAAATTTGATTAGTCCGGTTCACCGAATTTCCCGAAAACATTTGGTTCGATCCAAATTTATTTATGGCAAATCGCGTTAAAAACAGCTATTTCCTGGCTGCAGAGAGCCTTTCTAGTGGTGTAGAACACTGTGCCTTGCATGAACACTCACCGGGAGTCTGCTGTGGTAGTAAAATAATACTGTGAGTCAGTATGACATGTGTAACGGTCACGTACACACACAGGAGGGAGGGAAGTGACCATTGTGCTCCACCCTCACCCCTGGCCCTGCCTACTTGCCTCGCAAGTCCTAATGACAGGGGACAACTGGACGGCAATCCCTAGCTTGAAATAAGTGCAGGAAGGATAGACCAGACAAACAACAGAATGTGAACAATACCAATAACGAGTCAATACCAGGAGAGCAACAAAGTACAAATGGAGCAAGCAGAGAATAGTCAGGAGAAGCCGGGGTCATAAATACCAGGAGAGTCGTGAAGTACCAAAGGAGTCAGCAGAGGATCGTCAGGAGGAAGCCGGGGTCAGAATACCAGGAGAGCAGCAAAGTACACAAGGAGCAGGCAGAGGATCGTCAGGAATTCAGCAGAAGTTAGGTACGCCAGGTAAGACGAAATCGCAGGTGGAACCTAAATAACAGGCAACCTGTGGCCAGCAGGCTGCCTGTTTAAATACTGACTAGCAGGGGTCATGTGACGTGGCCAGCATCACATGACTCACCCTGCTACATAGGGCTGAGCACCGAGAGCCCAGCTCGGTGCTCAGGCTTTTCCTGGTTGCTGGGGGAACCGAGGATGCTGGCCACGCTGAGGAGAGCGAGCGCATTGCCAGCGCCCCGTGATAACATGTAGATGACAAGCGTCGCTCTTAGAATCACTGCACACTTTACTTATTTGGGCAGTTACGGGGCCAAAACTGAACAAATAACTCAAGTGTGAACTCAGCCTTACAGGTCAATGTTGGGGCCAGGTATAAAGTACCGTGCAGAGGCCCAAGATCCTACTATAGTGTGAAAGAGAGCACTCCTTTTACACCAATTCACTGATTCCACATAGATTTCTACAGAACATGTTCTATTAAACACTTATACAACTAGAGCCCCCCCCGACAAAGTGGAGAGGGTGTCAGCAGTAAGTTTGTGTTGACGTCACTGATTATTTTGCCCTTCCTCTGATCCATCAGAACAATAACCACCCAAAAAACGGATCCTGTCTGTTGAGCATCCGCCTTCAATCAGTCAGCATTTGGTCAGTAATCCATCAGTATTGCTAATGCCCAAAAAAACAGGAGTGGATCCAAAACAGAGATGACACGTGAATGGAATATTTGCATGTCTTCTGTGTTTTGTACCCACTCCTGCTATTGGTTACATAAACAGGATCCGTTGTGCGTTTAATTTTTCCTTCCTTCTGACAGATTAGAAGAAGGGTCAAATAAATGATGACGTCAGCCAGGCCAAAAGGCAAAATAGTGGCCCAGTCATGAAGTGGGGAGGGTGGGAACAGCATGAGAAGTCCAAAGAATTGCCCTATGACATAGTGGTGAGGTGGAAGCAGCATGAGAAAACCACAGAGTGGCACAATGACAGAGTCTGAAGGTGGCAGCAGCATTAGGAGGAGGCCACAGAGTGGCACAATGACATTGTGGAGGTGGCAGCAGCACCATCAGGAGGCTACCGAGTGGCACAATGACAGAGTGGAGATGGCGGCAGCAGCAGCATCAGGAGGAGGCCACAAGGTGGCACAATGACAGTGTGGAGGTGGCAGCAGCAACATCAGGAGACCTGGGTGATGAGGTGGAAGCAGCATCAGGAGACCAAAGAGTGACCCGTTAACAGAGTAGGGAGGTGGGTGTCAATACCAGTACCAGCTAAAGATGGTGGGTGAAAGAAGGAGCACTTGGCATCAGATGTGTGGCATCAGGCGGCTGGCAGCATCAGAATAGTAGCTGAGGCAGGCAGCCAGAAGAAACCGGTCTCTTTTGTCAAAGTGTTGGTGTGGAAACATGGATGAGCTAGTCTGATGCATCAGGAATTGCTGGGTGGAAATCCTGGCTGATCCATAACTGATTCATCTTGACAAAGGTCAGTCTTTCCACATTTTAGGTGGACAGGCGTTCTTCATGGGGTCACTATGGCCTCCGCTGCACTAAAAACCTGCTCTGATGCCACACTACTGGCTGGGCAGGACAGCTTTTCCAGGGCAAACTCGGCCAGTTGCGGACACAAATCCAGTTTGGCTGCCCAGTGTTCTAGCGGATCTTCAATGTTGGTTGGCAGGGTGCTGTACAAGTATGCCACCACCTGCTGGTTTAAGTCCTGCTGCTGGTAAGTAGTTTCTTCACTAGACTCAAGTTGCTGCTGATGGAGCTGGAACTACTCCTAACCCCCCACCCCCACCCTGCCACAGCAGCCATGGCAGAGGAACGTGAACGCAGAGGGCCCCCCTGTCAGACCTGCAAGAGGATAACCAATGGCGCAGATAGGCAGCGGCCAACTGACTATATAGGATGTCTCTGTAGTAATTCAGTTTGTCCTCCTGCTCAGCAGGTGTAAACAAGGACCCCATTTTGGACCGGTAGTGAGGGTACAACAAGGTGGAGAGCCAGAAGTCATCCCTCTGCCGATTGGTGTCAATTCGGCTGTCACTACTCAAGCAAGTGAGCAGGAGCCATTTGTGCAAGTGACTTGGAGGGACTCCCTGCCTCCATCTCCACTGCATACTGCCACGGTGTGTCTGGGTCATCTGCCTCGTCTTCCTCATCGGCCTGTAGCTCCTCTGGCTGCTCCTGCTCCTCCTCTCCTGTCACCTGTGTATAAAAACACCCATTTTGCTACACATTGCTTGTGCTCCAATGTCCTCCTCCTCCTCCAGTTCAGCCCCCACAGGGCTCATGTGACAGTGAGATCTAGGAGCCACGTCTCCAGTCCCCTGACCAGCCAGATTTACCAGCATCTGTTCCAGGACATGAAGCAGTGGAATGACGTTGTTCATCCCGTAGTCCTGGCGACTGACAAATAACATGGCCTATTCAAAGGGCCTGAGCAAACGGCAGGTGTCACGCATGAGCTGCCACTGGCTGACATCGAAGTTACACAGGGGAGTACTCCTGTCCGCTTGGATCATGAGGAAATCGTTTATGGCCTTTCTCTGTTCGTATAGTCGGTCCAACATATGGAGGGTGGAATTCCAACAGGCATATCAGCCTATGTTGGAGATGCCGTTCTGCTACTGCAGCTCAAGGATGGTGTGCTTTGCAGTGGATGAGTGGCTAAATTGCATGCAAAGTTTCCTGGCCATTTTTAGGATGTCTTGCAGATGGGTGGAAGATTTCAGGGTCTGCTTGACAACCAGATTGAACACATGTCCCATGCAGGGCAAACGACGTGCAGAACAGCGTGACACTGCCGTGCCCTGCACATGTGGTATGCTGGAGGGGCACTGTAAAATGTCCCTGCAATAAAGGCTGAGGACACGGTGGAGGATGAGGAGGCAGAGGCTGACATTGTCGCAGGACCAACAGCATGAGAATGTGAAGGCATAAGCGGCTTCACCTGGCTAAGTTGCTGGTGTGGCTGTGCAGGAACCATATTCACCCAGTGGGACATAGAAGACATGTATTGTCCCTTACCCTAGTTAGAACTCCACACGTCTGAGCTGCCGTGCACTTTGGAAGACACCAACAGGCTCAAGGACTGGCCCACCCACAATTACATGCATGTGCAGGGCTGGTACTGCCTTTTTATCAAATAAATGATAGCTTGGGACTCTCCACCTCGGCTCGGCACAAGCCAATAGTTATCTGAAAGGTGCAGAGTCCACCACTTGGAAAGGGAGGGACTGCAGCACCAGCAACTTGGCCAGGAGCACATTCAGCTTCTGCGCCGTTGAATGAGTGCACGCATACTGTTGTCTCTTGACAATCGCTTCGGTGATCGATTGCTGATGGAATGACTGATGAGGAGTAGGAGCAGGAGCATCAGGACCAGTAGATAATGAGAAGGACAGACAGCTCCCTTCGGCTGAGGTGGTGGAGCCTTGACTGGTGTTGCTGTATATGTTGATACAGGGTCGTGGTGCAGGGCACCCTGGCCATGCTTCACCTTCTGCCCACAGATTCTGCAAATGGCTATGTTCACCTCCTCCGGCGGCTTAACAAAAAACTGCCACACCGCCGAGTAGGTGATTTTACCCCCAACACTCCGCATTGACTGACTGCTACCGCCGCTGCTTCCGTGAACCCCTGTACCACTACTTTCTGGGCAGGTAGGCTCCTGCGAAGCGAGTAGTCTACCCCGGGCATGTTTGGCTCCCGACCTCCCACTGCTGCCACCTTGCTGTCTCCCCGCCACGCTAGCAACTTTCTGCCTCACGGGCAAGCTGCCACCCTCTTCTCCCGATGATGATCAAACCCCTAATTCACCCGGCTCCCTTTTGCGATCAGCTACATCATAATCATTGAGTACTGTCTGCACTTCACTGATGTCCTCGTCAACGGTTTCTGGGTCAGGAGCTTGATCGCTCGCAACACCAGCTCCAACGCCACTCTCCTCATCACTACTTGCCCACCTACCAGAGGAAGCGGTGGATGTCTCCTCCACATCTTGGCTAGCCATTAGCTGTTGACTGTCCTCTAGTATCTCGTCCTCGCTGTATAGTGGAACTGAGTCCAAAGCATATAATACTTGTCTGGCTGAGGGAACAGAAAAGGACAGAGGGGGGTTGAGGACAGATAAGGGCACAGGGCCTTCTCCCGGGGCATTCCATCTAAGGGTTGTAGATCCTCTACAAACTTATCAAAGTCAGTTTTACTCCCTGACCAAAGAATGAGGATGTCATCTATATAGCATAGCCACAGGTTAATATAGTCAGTTCACTCATTACCGTCATCTGGAAATACCACTTCCCGTTCCCACCAGCCCAGGTAGAGGTTAGTGAACATGGGAACACATGGGCTACCCATCGCTACCCCCCTGAGCTGGTGGTTTGTGCAACGATCAAACAGGAACATGTTATTTTCCAAGACGAAATGGAGAAATTTGCTGACAATTTGCACGCAAGGAATTGATCCTGCAGCAGACGATTGAGCAATTTACGGCTCAGTTGAAGGCACGAAAACATTCCCAATTTCTGAGGGAAACCTCAGACTTTAGGGAGGGTCGTGTCTTGGAGTTTGGGGCCAGGACAGCTAAGTCCCTTGAGATTGAAACGGAACCTTCCTCTTCTGAGGGGGAGACGGAGTTTGAATGAGCCTCACACCCCTCCTCCCAATACCCCATTTTTCAATCATCTAGGGGAAGACCAAGAAATAGAGGGGGCAGGGGTAGGAGACAAAGACAACGTGTTTTTTTTTTAGGGACACCACCTACACCAACATACGGGTTGAGGGACAGAAAAAAACAATGATGCATCAGGAGAATACATTGAGGGGTATGGAGCAAAAGCAATACACAGCACATACACCCACTAACTCTGATTCGCTACAGATTATCAATCTATCAGATAGAACCCTCTCAGAGACAGAAACCCAATTGTTGGGGAAAGGCTTCACTTTTGTTCCTACATGTGCCTTTGACTCCTTTGAATGGGTTAAGGACTTGACCCTGTTCATACGTAATCTCAAGTGGAGGAAATTTTTCAATACGCAAGATAAACAGAAATGCTTAGAGCTGGGGATTGATATGCAGGAGTTTTCAGATGTATGCCTCCTGGCGGATTTAATGGAAGAAGGGAGTAGGGGTCTAGGTGAGGGTCCCTTTACAGATCTCAACAAAGAATCCGCCAATGGGGGAGGGCACACCTTTGGATATATTTCTTAATGTTGTCACAGATCAGCTAAGATGAATGGAGAATTATAGGAAAGGCACTGTGAACTTTACAAAAGGGGAGATGGAGATGCTACTTTCCCTAGAAAGGGATGCGTCTATTGTCATCAAGCCCTCGGATAAGGGGGGTAATATTGTGGTTATGAATTATGAACAATATCGAACAATGTGCCTCAATATTCTCAAAGATGATAAATGCTATCACGTCCTGGAGAGTAATCTGGCTGGGATCCTTTGGGATAAACTCAAAAGGATACTAATCACAGCACGTGTTAGTAAGTTGATCAGTGAAGTGGAATTTGGTTTCCTGCTTCCTAAATATCCTCAAACTCCTTGCTTTTATGGTATCCTGAAGGTCCACAAGGGCCTATCACCATTAAAGGGTAGACCTATCGTCTCTGGTGTGGGCAGTCTCACCCATGGTATAAGCATGTACGTTGACAAGATACTGCGACCATTTGTATTGGCCCTCCCGTCATACGTGCGCGACTCAATGGAGGTCATAAAAAGACTTGAGGGGGTCCAGACAGATAGTAGAACCATGTTGGCCAGTTTGGATGTGAAGGCGCTGTATAGCTCCATACCCCATAAGAAGGGGTGGGGAGTTGTGGCGTCTTTCCTGCACCAACGTGGTATGCATCTATGGCAACATAATGGGTTCATTATGGATCTTCTCCATTTTGTCTTGGAAAATAACGTGTTTCTGTTTGATCGTCGCACGTACCACCAGCTCAGGGGGGTGGCGATGGGTAGCCCATATGCACCCCACATTCGCTAACCTCTACCTGGACTGGTGGGAACGGGAAGTGGCATTTCCAGATGAGGGTAATGAGTGGACCGACTATATTAGCCTGTGGCTACGCTATATAGATGACGTCCTCATTCTTTGGTCAGGGAGTAAAACTGACTTTGATACGTTTGTAGAGGATCTAAATAAAAACGACTTGGGACTGTTTTTTATATCCGAGATCCATGAACATTCCTGAACCTTACCATTTCTAAGGATAGAGAGGGCAATGTGGGGACTCGGCTGTTCCGTAAAGAAACAGCTACCAATAGTCTCCTGCGTTGGGACAGTTGTCATCCTACGTCCCTGAAAAGAGGTATTCCCAAGGGTCAATATTTAAGACTATGCCGTAATTGTTCCAGAGTGAGTGACTACCGTGTTGCATCTAAAGATCTGCAACATAGGTTTAGGCACAGAGGATATCCACAAAATGTCCTAGCTGGGGCATACCAACATTCCCTAGCCATGGATCGAAATACACTGCTCAAAAAAGGGAACACAAAAATAACACATCCTAGATCTGAATTAATTAAATATTCTTCTGAAATCCTTTGTTCTTTACATAGTTGAATGTGCTGACAACAAAATCACACAAAAATGGAAATCAAATTTTTCAACCCGTGGAGGTCTGGATTTGGAGTCACACTGAAAATTAAAGTGGAAAAACACACTACAGGCTGATCCAACTTTGATGTAATGTCCTTAAAACAAGTCAAAATGAGGCTCAGTAGTGTGTGTGGCCTCCACGTGCCTGTGTGACCTCCCTACAACGCCTGTGCATGCTCCTTATGAGGTGGCGGACGGTCTCCTGAGGGATCTCCTCCCAGACCTGGACTAAAGCATCTGCCAACTCCTGGACAGTCTGTGGTGCAACGTGACGTTGGTGGATAGAGCGAGACATGATGTCCCAGATGTGCTCAATTGGATTCAGGTCTGGGGAACGGGCGGGCCAGTCCATAGCATCAATGCCTTCGTCTTGCAGGAACTGCTGAAACACTCCAGCCACATGAGGTCTAGCATTGTCTTGCATTAGGAGGAACCCAGGGCCAACCGCACCAGCATATGGTCTCACAAGGGGTCTGAGGATCTCATCTCGGTACCTAATGGCAGTCAGGCTACCTCTGGTGAGCACATGGAGGGCTGTGCGGCCCTCCAAAGAAATGCCACCCCACACCATTACTGACCCAATGCCAAACCGGTCATGCTGGAGGATGTTGCAGGCAGCAGAACGTTCTCCATGGCGTCTCAAGACTCTGTCACGTCTGTCACATGTGCTCAGTGTGAACCTGCTTTCATCTGTGAAGAGCACAGGGCGCCAGTGGCGAATTTGCCAATCTTGGTGTTCTCTGGCAAATGCCAAACGTCCTGCACGGTGTTGGGCTGTAAGCACAACCCCCACCTGTGGACGTCGGGCCCTCATATCACCCTCATGGAGTCTGTTTCTGACCGTTTGAGCAGACACATGCACATTTGTGGCCTGCTGGAGGTCATTTTGCAGGGCTCTGGCAGTGCTTCTCCTGTTCCTCCTTGCACAAAGGCGGAGGTAGCGGTCCTGCTGCTGGGTTGTTGCCCTCCTACGGCCTCCTCCACGTCTCCTGATGTACTGGCCTGTCCCTTGGTAGCGCCTCCATGCTCTGGACACTACGCTGACAGACACAGCAAACCTTCTTGCCACAGCTCGCATTGATGTGCCATCCTGGATAAGCTGCACTACCTGAGCCACTTGTGTGGGTTGTAGACTCCGTCTCATGCTACCACTAGAGTGAAAGCACCGCCAGCATTCAAAAGTGACCAAAACATCAGCCAGGAAGCATAGGAACTGAGAAGTGGTCTGTAGTCACCACCTGCAGAACCACTCCTTTATTGGGGGTGTCTTGCTAATTGCCTATAATTTCCACCTGTTGTCTATCCCATTTGCACAACAGCATGTGAAATTGATTGTCACTGAGTGTTGCTTCCTAAGTGGACAGTTTGATTTCACAGAAGTGTGATTGACTTGGAGTTACATTGTGTTGTTTAAGTGTTCCCTTTATTTTTTTGAGCAGTGTACATTGTTGTCTCCCAAAGTGACATTAATGGAGAATGACAAGCTCCGCATCATTGCTACATATGATGAGGCACATGAGGAGGTTAGAGATTTCTTTGCACAAATCTGCGGAATATTGAAATCTGACCCAGATGTGGGACATCCCCTTGAAGATAGACCGGCGACGTATGGCCGTGGACGTAATTTGAAGGATTGCCTGGTACGCAATTTTTTTTTAAACTCCTATGAGTACTACCTGGCTCAGTACTGATCTCAAAGGTACATTTCGATGTGGAGGATGTGTGGCGTGCAGTGCCATATTATTGGGCAACGAATTCACGAGTACAGTTATGCGCAGGACCTTTGACATTAGATCTTTTGTGAACTGCAGAACTAAGGGGGAAAAAAACTACAAATAATTGCCAGACCGCTTATAAACAAATATCACTTTATTGCATAATTGCATATGACTTACAAACATTTATTGATGGGCGATTTGTGATCCGCTGTTTGTCCTCCAGTTGATGCCGCCTTCTTTTCCCTGCATCTATGTCTTTTAATCATGTTTGTAAGTCATATGCAATCATGCAATAAAGTGATATTTGTTTATAAGCGGTCTGGCAAATATTTGTAGTTTTTTTGTTATGGTGTGTGCCATAGGCTTATACTGGTAACTACTTTAATTAGTACAGGATTCTTTATTTGGGGCATATATAGGGTATTATGCAGAACTAAGGGGCTGGTGTACTTGGCCACATGGAAATGTGGCAAACAATATGTAGGAAAGACGTTTCACGAATTCTAGAGAAGAATTGGAGAGCACCTTGGTGACATCCGTAAGGACACAAGGTAGGGTAACACACAGCTTTCGGTGACCTGCCTGTCACCCAATAAAACAAGACTTCAATCACTGGTCTGCCATGCTGTTTGTACACAGGATGTCCAGGTGGACCTCTAAGGTAATATTCTGCCCAAGACTTCCTGATCAACCAGCAGGGCCAATACAACTACCTAATGACCAGTGAGGGGAGGAGGCCCTAGTGTAAAAGCTCCTCCCATAGATAAGGTTATGGACTGTCTACATCCACTCCTAATAGGATGTGAAACCTGCACTTAGCATTGTCATTACACCTGCAATCCCCTCAAACAACAACACAGAGAAAGGAAGGGTAAGAGACTGAACTTTGTAAAGAGTTGGAAACCACATGTGTGTTGCTGTATGGTGCACAGAAAAATGGTCTTCGCACCAAAGAGTTTGTTATCCAAGAAGATCAGAAGTGAAGAAGACCTCAATGAGACATTTCTTGTTAGTCCAACACACCTTTTTTTAATTTGAATTTTTTTAGAAATCCAATGGTTCCAAAGTGGTTCTGTCAAATGACTACATTATATATGTGGAATAGGTCCTGATGTTAGTTGTAAAAATAAATTCAAGTGGAGGAACCAGGGATGGAATGTATTCTAAGGGTATTTTTAAGTACTGACTGGTCCTGTCCCCTTTAATTTTGTCTCTTTTATATAACTTTTAGTATTCTGTATAAGGATACTGAGGTTTATAACTGGTTACACACATAAATTAGGGGGGACTCCACTTAAAACTTCATCCTAGGTAATATTGACTTGCCCTATTTCTTGTACACCCCAAGGTGTCAGTCACTTGTTATAATATGGTAGATAGCCATGTGTTATAGAATGGCCAACTGGAGCCCTACCCCATATTGTCTGTGTTATCATATTTATTCTCACTTAGCAAATATATTTATTCACTTAGCCCGCGTAAGCTTATTTATTCTCAAATCTTTTGAATCCACGTTACACCATCTAATAATTATCCTCTATCTAATAAATATGAGATGCCTTGAAATTACTAGAATACCTTTTTAAATTGAAGATGTTCTGCTGTTTACTTATCCATGATTCTGTGGATTCTCCTTTTTTACGTCAGCTAGTTTACAATGTGTTCTTTCTTTAGCTATAATTATTGCCATCATTACCCATATTCTCCGCACTGTCAATCCAAAAAGTATGCTTCTTATGGACACTAGACTAGGACCATGCAAAATCAACACCTTCCAGCAGCAAACATGGACCATCTGTCACTTTATGTCTAACTTTCCTTACTCAGGTACGTCTCATAGAGAATATGACTAATGCACCACACTGCTGTAAAGAAGAAATACACAGAAGTGTGATAACAGCAATCTACAGGGAAACATAGCTTCTCAAAAGAGATGTAAAAATAAAGCAAAAGTGAATACATCGTATGAATAATCTTAAAATGAAAGATTGTGTGATCTGCAGTGTTGATCGAGCACCAAAGTGCTCGGGTGCTCTGGTGCTTGAGTAGAACACTTTGGAATGCTCGGGTGATCTACAGAGCACCAGAGCACAATGGAAGTCAAAGGGAGAACCAGAGCATTAAACCAGGTACCCCCTGCTCTGAAGAGGTTAGGGTGTCTGCTTCACAGGAAAAGGTCAGAAATGGATGGAAACACCTCTGAAATGGTTCAGAAACACTGTGGGGAGGATGTCTAGATGCATGTTGGACTCCCAGGTCGCTGCTGGGAATGATGTTGTCTTAGTAGTACGCCAATTTTATAGACTGACAATAATACACACAAAACCGAAAATAAAATAGATTTTAGAGGGAAAATTGTTAGGAAACATTCTTTCCTGTATATTTATTTGTATATAAGGTGCAAGTGCTGCCAAAAATTACAAGGAAGAGGCACTCCGATACAACCTGTATATCACATAAAGGAGGGCCTCATTGACATTGTGGTACTATTGTTCAGGTAGTGGGACTCCTACACTCATAAAGCCTATGCACTAAGTGAAAGGGCTGCCAAAAATTACAAGGAATTGGCACTCCAATACACACTTTAATACACATAGAGGAGGGCATCATATACACCCTTGAAAAATTATGATTGATGGCCTGCTGGTGACCCTCAAAAACATTAGGAGCAAGGGCCTGCTGGTGATCCTCTAAAACATTATGGGCGAGGGCCTGCTGCTGATCTGACCATCTAAAACATTAGGGGTGAGGGTCTGCTGCTGATCTGACCCTCTAAAACATTAGAAGCAAGACCTGCTGCTGATCTGACCATCTAAAACATTAGGGGCAGGGTCTGCTGCTGAGCTGACCCTCTAAAACATTAGGGGCGAGGGCCTGCTGCTGATCTGACCATTTAAAACATTAGGGGTGAGGGCCTGCTGGTGACTCTCTAAAACATTAGGGGTGAGGGTCTGCTGCTGAGCTGACCATCTAAAATATTAGGTGCGAGGGCAGCCTAATAAGCATGTGGAGCAATTTTTACACAAGGACCTTCTGGTATTGCACCATTTTGCTTGTCCTCTCCACCACAGTTATGAGAGATGAGAAGTTCTCTTTGTAGAGTAAGAGTCCCAACAGACAAGACTTTGCTGTCCTCACCAGGAGGATGACTCTCAATCTCCTCATTCTCTGTCTCCTCTTCAGGCCTTCCACGCTGAACAGATGGAATTAACCTGCTATAGGTACTATCCTCTGTCGAGGAGGCAACCATCTCCTGCTCCTCCTCCTCCTCATCATCCACTTCACGCTGAGAAGATGAGCAGCGAGCGTTTCAGTAGACACAGAAGTGGGATGGTTACGCTGATAATAGCGGCATCACTGCTCACCATCTGTGTTGATTCCTCAAAGTTCATAAAACCTCACAGAGGTCAGATATCCATGCCCACTCATCAATTGTGAAGAGCGGAAGCTGAATGGAAAGGCAACGACCATGTTGCAGCTGGTATTCCACTTACTGCCCTCTGCTGCTCACAAAGCCTGGAACGTGGAGTTCCAGCGTGTGCTCACGTCGCACGACAGTCTGTGATCTGGCAATTGCATGCGCTGCTGCAGTGTTGACAGACCGGCGGCAGCTGTAGATGACTTTCAGAAATGGGCACACACGTGGCACACCTTCACCAGTAGCTCAGGCAAATTGGGGTAGGTTTTGAGAAACCGCTGAACCACTAAGTTGAACACGTGGGCTAGGCATGGTATGTGTGTGAGCTTGCCGAGCTCCAAAGCCGCTATCAAGTTATGCCCATTATCAGACACAACCATGCCTGGTTGTAGGTATAGTGACGAGAGCCACAGCACAGTCTGGTCCCTTATAACCTGCCACAGCTCTACGGCGGTGTGCTGTTTGTCACCTAAGCAAATTTATTTCAGCTTGGCCTGTTGCCGCTTCCCCACTGCAGTGCTACACTGCTTCCAGCTACTGACTGATGACTGATTGGTGCTGCAAGATGACAATTCAGAGGTAGAGGAGGAGAAGGGAGGGTTGCAGCCACTAATGTTGGTGGTGGCGGAAATCCTGATGAAAGTAGGGCCCACAATCCTTGGCGTCGGTAGCACCTGTGCCATCCCAGGGTACAATTCGCTCCCGGCCTCCACAACATTCACCCAGTGTGCCGTCAGGGAAATGTAGCATCCCTGGCCAAAAGTACTTGTCCATGTGTCAGTCATTAAGTGGACCTTCCAATAACTGTGTTGGTAAGGGCATGATTGATGTTACGGGACACATGCTGGTGTAAGGCAGGGACGGCACAACGGGAAGAATAGTGGCAGCTGGGGACTGAGTAACGAGGGATGGCCGCCTCCATCAGGCTGCGGAAAGCCTCAGTGTCCGCAAGCCTAAATGGCAACATTTCCAGGGCCATCAATTTGGAAAGGTGCGCATATAGTGCTATGGCCTGTGGGTGGGTGGCTGGGTATTTGCGCTTTCGTTCAAAGGACTGGGGTATGGACACCTGTATGCTGCGCTGGGACACAGAAGTGGATGTGCTATCTGATGGTGCTTGCGAAGGTTCAGGTGCAGGGCAGGAGGCATCCGAGCCTGCGTCTTGGACAGGGGATTGGCCAGCACATAACACAGGGGAAGAGGAGGCAGTGGTGTGACCCGCAGACACTGATTGTGGACCCAGGCGTTCGGCCCACCTATTAGAGTGCTTTGATGCCATGTGGCGGATCATGCTGGTGGTGGTGAGGTTGCTAGTGTTCACTCCCCTGTTCATTTTGGTACGGCACAGGTTGCAAATGACAATTCTTTTATTGTTCGCACTTTCCTCAAAAAAGCGCCAGACTGCAGAACACCTACCCCTTGGCAAGGGAGATTTCCGCAAGGGGGTGCTTCGGGGAACAGTTGCGGGCCTGTTTGGTGTGGCCAGCCTTCTCCCTTTTGCCACCCCACTGACTCTTCCAGCCAGTTGCGGTGCTGCGGATCCCTCACCCTCTGTACTGCTGTCCTTGCTCGGCTTGCCACCTTCCCAGGTTGGGTCAGTGATTTCATTGTCCACCACCTCCTCTTCCACTTCCTCACTCTGGTCATCCTCCTGACTTATTGACCTAACAAGAGCCTCACTTATTGACAACTGTGTCTCATCCTCATCATGAAACTCTTGAGACACTAATTGCCATTTACTTATTGGCAACTCTGTGTCTCATCATCATTCACCTCGTGAAACATTCATATGCCGTTCCCCACCGACATGAAGCTAGGTATCGTGGATGAGTGTGTTTCTTGTGCTCTGGCAGCAGGCACCATCAGCAGCACGGCCACTTCCCTATCCCTTACTGCTTGCCTTGAACATATTAAATGGTATATATGCTTGCAAGTATGTCACACGTACAGTAGCGCAAGTTTTGTTAGTGTATGCGCAAATAAATTACACTGAATGTCACAGATATTTAGGATGCGCAAACGTTATACAGGAGATGTAGCGCAGGTAATGTCGCTCTCACCAGCGGCTAGGAAAAAATTACGTTGAATGTCACAGATATTTAGGATGCACAAACGTTATACAGGAGATGTAGCGCAGGTACCTGTAATGCTATCACCAGCGGCTAAGAAAAAATTACACTGAATGTCACTGATATTTAGGATGCACAAACGTTATACAGGAGATGTAGCACAGCTAATGTCACTGTCACCAGCTGCTAAAAAAATATTACACTGAATGTCACAGATAATTAGGATGCGCAAACATTATACAGGAGATGTAGCGCAGGTAATGTCGCTGTCACCAGCGGCTAAGAAAAAATTACACTGAATGTCACAGATATTTAGGATGTGCAAACGTTATACAGGAGATGTAGCGCAGGTAATGTCTCTGTCAGCAGCGGCCAAACAATTGCGCTGAATGTCACAGATATTTAGGATGCGCAAATGTAACACAACTGATGTAGCAGAGGTTGTGTCACTGTCAGCAGCGGCCAAACAATTGCATGTAATTTAAAGGACTTTTGGGTCTCTAACACCTTTCAACACTAATAAAGGTGTCGCACTGCCTCACTTGGCTGTGATTGGATGAGATATAAAGGTGACTGCACCTTTATATCTACAGAGGGGTGGTTTTGTGACCGAGATTATCCTCCTGTGGAACCTCGTTGTTTGGCATCACCTAAAAGCTGTCGTATCGTATACTGATCAAGTCCTTTGAATCACAGCCAAGTGAGGCAGCGCGACACCTTCCTTTGAACTGTTTGTTGAATGTGAATAAGCCTGCTTCACACGGTAGTCTGCAATGCCAAAAAAGAAGAAAACAAAGTTGTGAACTATACCTTTTATTTTATTTTTCTGTTGTGTCATTTTTATTTTATTTAAGAGACCTTTCAACACTAAAACCTGCCTAAAAAAAAATGTAACAATTCCTGTCCCTACACTATCTGTCTGTTCTGCTGCAGCTCGCCCTGACTAAGACTGAGCCGAACCACGTGTCATCGGGTGCTATATAGCACCCGATGACACGTTCCAGCCAGCCAATCACTGTAATGCCAGTAATCAACATGGCTACGGCATTACAGTGTTTGCCAGTACTGCCCCACACGTTTATTGGCTGCTTAACAGCCAGCAAACGTGCGGGGAGGAGACTCGAGAATCGCGCTCGAGCACACGCAGTGTTCAGCCGAACAACGCGATGTGCCGAGCATAGCGATGCTCGAGTCAAAATCGTGTTCGGCCGAGCATGCTCGCCCAACACTAGTGATCTGTCCTTGGTGACATCCTTGTTATATTTTTTTAGGTACAGAAGTAAACAGTGACATGTACGGTTTGTTCACATCTGTCTTAACGTTTCCATTCTTCTGATCAGTCTGAGGCAGCAGAAAAATGTAATTAATGGATTCATTAAACAGATCAAATGATGGATAAAAACAGAACATATTCCATTTATATCCATCGTATATTGACAACTAATTTTGCCCTCTGCCTCACACACTTTAACTTGTATGTTGTGAAAATGGAACAGATGCTTCATACTGTAAATATTGAGCTATACTGACCACTAATGTTGAGCGAAGAATTTGAAGCGGAATTCAGTCCCAAGTTTAGGCAAACATTGATTTGCAATGAATCCGAATTTTCTCGAACTTCGAGGTAACGGATAACGTTTTCATAAAACGATGGCTACGCGTGCTACAAAGATGATCCATATTGCCGTGCAGTCAGCCAATCCGCAGATAGCCATCCCCTATTATGTCAAAGCCCTATAAAAGCCTCATCCCGCGCAGTATCCACCATTGTCCTGTGAGGTGAGCATAAGGAGATATGTGGCAAGCACACATGCGCTAGGGACAGTGATGCTGAAAAAGGAGAATAGAAGAATATTGGGGAGGGAGAGTGCAGGGGGAGTGCAGGGAGACTTATTCTGCATCAGTTTTATTTATTCCTACATTTACTTATTCCTACATCAGCCATAAACTAAGATACAGTTGCAAGAAAAAGTATGTGAACCCTTTGGAATGATATGGATTTCTGCACAAATTGGTCATAAAATGTGATCTGATCTTCATCTAAGTCACAACAATAGACAATCACAGTCTGCTTAAACTAATAACACACAAATAATTAAATGTTACCATGTTTTTATTGAACACACCATGTAAAAATTCACAGTGCAGGTGGAAAAAGTATGGAACCCCTAGACTAATGACATCTCCAAGAGCTAATTGGAGTGAGGTGTCAGCCAACTGGAGTCCAATCAATGAGATGAGATTGGAGTTGTTGGTTACAGCTGCCCTGCTCTATAAAAAACACACACCAGTTCTGGGTTTCCTTTTCACAAGAGGCATTGCCTGATGTGAATGATGCCTCGCACAAAAGAGAATTGTTGACTTGCATAAAGCTGGAAAGGGTTATAAAAGTATCTCCAAAAGCCTTGCTGTTCATCAGTCCACAGTAAGACAAATTGTCTATAAATGGAGAAAGTTCAGCACTGCTGATACTCTCCCTAGGAGTGGCCGTCCTGTAAAGATGACTGCAAGAGCACAGCGCAGACTGCTCAATGAGGTGAAGAAGAATCATAGAGTGCCAGCTAAAGACTTACGTATACTTACGTAGACTGGCATATTCTAACATCCCTGTTAGCGAATCTACGATATGTAAAACACTAAACAAGAATGTATTTCATGGGAGGATACCACAGAGGAAGCCACTGCTGTCCAAAAAAAACATTGCTGCACGTTAGAGCACCTGGATATTCCACAGCAGTACTGTCAAAATATTCTGTGGACAGATGAAACCAAAGTTGAGTTGTTTGGAAGAAACACACAACACTATGTGTGGAGAAAAAGAGGTACAGTAGGTGTTTGTGAGATTGTGCTTTCAGCACGACAGCGTCGCGCTGATACTCGGCGACGTGGTGCCGAGATCTCGCACTCACTGGGATAGCGACAGCACATCCCAGCAAGCGCGTCATAGAAGAGGCGGGAGATCCGACTTGGATTCCCGCCAATTCTACACGTGTGCGGCGTTTGTTATGAATCCTGAGGGGGAAGTCCCCGCCGGATTTTAAATAAAAATCCGGCCTGGGTCCCGCCCTCAGGAGCATACCGGGCCCTTAGGTCTGTTATGGGTTGTAAGGAGAGCCCCCCCTACGCCGAAAAAAACGGCGTAGGGGGTCCCCCTACAATCCATACCAGACCCGTATCCAAAGCACGCTACCCGGCCAGCCAGGAAGGGAGTGGGGACGAGCGAGCGAGCGCCCCCCCCCCCCTCCTGAGCCGTACCAGGCTGCATGCCCTCAACATGGGGGGTTGGGTGCTCTGGGGCAGGGGGCGCACTGCGGCCCCCCCACCTCAGAGCACCCTGTCCCCATGTTGATGAGGACAGGGCCCCTTCCCGACAACCCTGGCCGTTGGTTGTCGGGGTATGCGGGCGGGAGGCTTAACGGAATCTGGGAGCCCCCTTTAATAAGGGGGGCCCCCAGATACCGGCCCCCCACCCTAAGTGAATGAGTATGGGGTACATCGTACCCCTACCCATTCACCTGCAAGAAAAGTGGTAAAAACACAAATAAACCACACAGTGTATTAAAATATTTTATTTTTCTGCTCCGGAGGCCGCCCCCTGTCTTCTTTATTAGCTCTTTTACCAGGGGGGGCTCTTCTTCTTCCGATATCCCGACGGGTCTTCTCCGCTATCCGGGGGGGTCTTCTCAACTCTCCTTCTGTTCTTCTTCTGTCTTCTCCTTCTGTCTTGTTGTCTCCTTCTGTCTTCTGTCTCCGGGGGGGGCTCTTCTTCTTCCGATATCCCGACGGGTCTTCTCCGCTATCCGGGGGGGTCTTCTCAACTCTTCGGGGTTCTCCTTCTGTCTTCTCCTTCTGTTCTTCTTCTGTCTTCTCCTTCCTTCTTGTTGTCTCGGCGCACCCCGGTTCTTCGTCTCGCGAGACTCGGCGCACCCCGATTCTTCTCTCTGTTGTTGACTCGGCGCACCCCGGTTCTTCGTCTCGCGAGACTCGGCGCACCCCGATTCTTCTCTTCTCGCGAGATGAAGAACCGGGGTGCGCCGAGTCAACAACAGAGAGAAGAATCGGGGTGCGCCGAGACAACAAGAAGGAAGGAGAAGACAGAAGAAGAACAGAAGGAGAAGACAGAAGGAGAACCCCGAAGAGTTGAGAAGACCCCCCCGGATAGCGGAGAAGACCCGTCGGGATATCGGAAGAAGAAGAGCCCCCCCCGGAGACAGAAGACAGAAGGAGACAACAAGACAGAAGGAGAAGACAGAAGAAGAACAGAAGGAGAGTTGAGAAGACCCCCCCGGATAGCGGAGAAGACCCGTCGGGATATCGGAAGAAGAAGAGCCCCCCCTGGTAAAAGAGCTAATAAAGAAGACAGGGGGCGGCCTCCGGAGCAGAAAAATAAAATATTTTAATACACTGTGTGGTTTATTTGTGTTTTTACCACTTTTCTTGCAGGTGAATGGGTAGGGGTACGATGTACCCCATACTCATTCACTTAGGGTGGGGGGCCGGTATCTGGGGGCCCCCCTTATTAAAGGGGGCTCCCAGATTCCGTTAAGCCTCCCGCCCGCATACCCCGACAACCAACGGCCAGGGTTGTCGGGAAGGGGCCCTGTCCTCATCAACATGGGGACAGGGTGCTCTGAGGTGGGGGGGCCGCAGTGCGCCCCCTGCCCCAGAGCACCCAACCCCCCATGTTGAGGGCATGCAGCCTGGTACGGCTCAGGAGGGGGGGGGGGGCGCTCGCTCGTCCCCACTCCCTTCCTGGCTGGCCGGGTAGCGTGCTTTGGATACGGGTCTGGTATGGATTGTAGGGGGACCCCCTACGCCGTTTTTTTCGGCGTAGGGGGGGCTCTCCTTACAACCCATAACAGACCTAAGGGCCCGGTATGCTCCTGAGGGCGGGACCCAGGCCGGATTTTTATTTAAAATCCGGCGGGGACTTCCCCCTCAGGATTCATAACAAACGCCGCACACGTGTAGAATTGGCGGGAATCCAAGTCGGATCTCCCGCCTCTTCTATGACGCGCTTGCTCTCCATCGCGGCAAGCCAGCTCGGCGCTGGCTCCCGCGATGGGGCTCGTATGTGCTCAATCTCGCCGAGAAATACGGCGAGATTGACACAAAATCGGGTTCACCTACTGTACAGCATATCAACATCAAAACCTCATCCCAACTGTGAAGTATGGTGGTGGGGGCATCATGGTTTGGGGCTGCTTTGCTGCATCAGGGCCTGAACGGATTGCTATCTTCGAAGGAAAATTAATTCCCAAGTTTATCAAGACATTTTGCAGGAGAACTTAAGGCCATCTGTCCACCAGCTGAAGCTCAACACAAGATGGGTGTTGCAACAGGACAATGACCCAAAGCATAGAAGTAAGGCCTCATGCACACGACCGTTGTGTGTATCCGTGGCCGTAGTTCCGTTTTCCGTGATTTTCTGCGGACCCATTGACTTTCAATGGGTCCGTTGAAAACTCGGAAAATGCACCGTTGTTCATCCGCGGCCTTGATCGTGTTTCCTGTCCGTCAAAAAAATAGGACCTGTCCTATTTTTTTGACGGACAACGGTTCGCGGACCCATTCAAGTCAATGGGTCCGTGAAAAAACACGGATGCACACAAGATTGGCATCCGCGTCCGTGATCCGTGGCCGTTGGCAACTTTCACACAGACGGATCGCGAAAACTCATATCCGACAGTATATTCTAACACAGAGGCGTTCCCATAGTGATGGGGACTCTTCAAGTTAGAATATACTGAGAACTTTGTACATGACTGCCCCCTGCTGCCTGGCAGCACCCGATCTTTTACAGGGGGCTGTGATCCGCACAATTAACCCCTCAGGTGCCGCACCTAAAGGGTTAATTGTGCGTATCATAGCCCCCTGTAAGAGATCAGGTGCTGCCAGGCAGGAGGGGGCAGACCCCCTCCCTCCCCAATATTATATTCATTGGTGGCCAATGCGGCCTCCCCCCCCAGTTAAAATCACGTTCCGAATGCCCCATCATTGGTGGCCAGTGCGGCCTCCCTTCTCCCCCCCCCCAGTTAAAATCACGTTCCGAATCCCCCATCATTGGTGGCCAGTGCGGCCTCACATCTCCCCCCCCCCCTAGTTAAAATCACGTTCCCCCATCATTGGTGGCAGTGGAGAGTTCCGATCGGAGTCCCAGTTTAATCGCTGGGGCTCCGATCGGTAACCATGGGAACCAGGATGCTATTGCAGTTCTGGTTGCCATGGTTACTTAGCAATTTTTAGAAGCATTATACTTACCTGCTCACCCCAAACCATCTGTGATGGGGACGCTTCAAGTTAAAATATACCATCGGATTAGAGAAAACTCTGATCCTATGGTATATTGACTCCTGACTTTACATTGAAAGTCAATGGGGGACGGATCCGTTTGCAATTGCACCATATTGTGTCAACGTCAAACGGATCCGTCCACATTGACTTGCATTGTAAGTCAAGACGGATCTGTTTGGCTCCGCACGGCCAGGCGGACACCAAAACGACTTTTTTTTCATGTCCGTGGATCCTCCAAAAATAAAGGAAGACCCACGGACGAAAAAACGGTCACGGATCACGGACCAACGGAACCCCGTTTTGCAGGCCGTGAAAAAATACTGTCGTGTGCATGAGGCCTAAATCAACAACAGAATGGCTTAAACAGAAGAAAATACACCTTCTGGAGTGGCCCAGTCAGAGTCCTGACCTCAACCCAATTGAGATGCTGTGGCATGACCTCAAGAAACAACGATTCACACCAGACATCCCAAGAATATTGCTGAACTGAAACAGTTCTGTAAAGAGGAATAGTCAAGAATTACTAGTGACCGTTGTGCATGTCTGATCTGCAACTACAGGAAACATTTTGTTGAAGTTATTGCTGCCAAAGGAAGTTCAACCAGTTATTAAATCCAAGGGTTCACATACTTTTTCCACCTGCACTGTGAATGTTTACATGGTGTGTTCAATAAAAACATGGTAACATTTAATTATTGTGTGTTATTAGTTTAAGCAGACTTTGATTGTCTATTGTTGTGACTTAGATGAAGATCAGATCACATTTTATGACCAATTTGTGCAGAAATCCATATCATTCTAAAGGGTTCACATACTTTTTCTTGCAACTGTATGTAAATTAATACCAATAAGATGGAAGCCTTTATTACTGCAGTGCCAGCATGCCAACCAATACCATCCAGTCTGCACCCCTTTGGGGGGAAGGGACAAGTCCTAATGATGACAATCCTCATCCTTTTGCTGGCTTTAAAACTTCCAAATAATCCTTCGAAGTCTCCATGTCCTAGAAAAGTCAGCAAGATACAGAGAGAGGAGGAGCTGGATGTTCCTGAGGACATATTCTCATTGATATTAGATGAAGTGGAAAAGGAGGAAAAGCAGACGGGCTCCCACATGTAAGGCAGGAAAGCACTGGGGTTGGAGACGTGGGTAAGCCAGAGCTGATTAATATTCAGCGTTTACTGCAATAACACTGGGGAACAATTTTGAACATAATTTTTGTTGAGTTCGATTTTTCAGCTGATTTAAACTAAAATATGTGTGCAAATTTTTTAAAACTGCAGTTAGTTTTCTTCTATCACGTTGAATTTTTTCTCTATAGCTTATCTTAATGCTATTACTCTAGCCTAGATTGAGGGAAGCACTAGTGCTCTCCTATTGGCTGAGAGCAAACCTCCCTCGAGTGGGGAGGGATAGAGGACAACCTTGGTTATCGGCAAAAGGTTATTTGTCTAGGCTATTCAGTTTGTCTTTATGAAGTATACGGAGACATAAAGAGAGTTGTTACAATATCACAAACACAACTGGATCATCTGTGTTGACCTTAATAAGGTATGCTTCCTTCTTGGTCAGCAATGTGGATACACCAAGTATCCTTGTTTTCTGTGCATGTGGGACAGCAGAACTTGTGAGAAGCATTGGGTGGAGAACAATTGGTGTAAGATCCTCACCTGTCTCGCACTCCGGTGTGACCAAAAAGGGTCCTCGTGGAGCTGCGGGACAGGTTACGCGTGTCTCCATTGATACACCAGCTCCGACCCCTTTGCAAACCGACGCCGGGATGTGTTCGCATGTGCGTCGGAGGGGAAGACCGCATGGCTTTCGGGGACAGCTTGGCCAGACTAGTGGCAGTACGCTGCGGCCGAGCTTGCCTCCGGTGCCTGTTGCTGATTCCATTCCAGTGTCCATGTAGACGTGCTTGCGCACTCTCACAGAGCCTGTCGTGCATCCGCATTTACATTCGAAAACGGGTTCGCAAGGGGACACACGGTCGTGTGTACGCGCTTCTTATGCGCTTCGCCGACCAGCGAAGGGAATAGCACCTGGCCGCAAGTTCAAAGCAGATTAGAGGGCCGGCATTGGTCTAATTGACTAATGACCGACCAAAGCCTTGTACACAGGTGTAGGGCAGGATCATGACCTATGGGGAGTGGACACTTGGCGCCCTGGCATTTGTTAGCATAGATGGCCTCCCAGGTCGGTCAGTGCCCACTGTTATCCTTCCTTATCCAGGTGCAGGTCAGTACTGCTAGCTACTGACTGAAGTTTGCTGGGACTCCGTCCGTTCCAGTGGGACCCAGGACCTGGGACTTTCAGTGACGCATCCGTTCACCTGGCAACTTGACAAGTTGCACAGAGACTTATGCATGGATTGGGGCTACTCCTGGCTTTCCTTTGTTTTTTGTTTGCCTGATGTTTGCCCAGTGAAGTTTACCTGGACTTTGTTTATTTTGTTAATAAATCCCTTTGACTTCCCGCTCACTGGTCTGTTTCGTTGGTGCCTTGCATTACAATTGGCCTCAAAGATCTAAACTCAAACCTGGTGATCAAAATATTCTACATGAGCCACTTGACAGAATGAACATTATATTCCCACCTCTGCACTAGTGTTGATCGTGAATATTCTAATCGCAAATTTTTATCGTGAATATTGCCACTTCGAGAATTCGTAATCGCAAATATTCTAGATTTTTTTTCATCAGTACCCTCACTGCTTCTTGCTTGTCGGCCAATGAAAAGGCTGCAATATCTTTGTCTGAGCTTAGCAACATCCCTATCAACCAATAGGAAAGAGTAATGACCGGCGTCACGCACAGGGAGGGAAAAGGGAAAGCCCTGCCCAAGGGAGAGGGAAAGGTGGTGACCCCTGACTCACCTTGCGGCTGGCACCTGACTGCCCTGACGTCCCTAGTGGGGTTCCTCACCCGTGCGGCGATCACGTGCCTAAACCCTGGCTTTCCCTAAAATGAGCCCTAGATAGTGAACGGGCCGGTGGGATCGCTAGTCCGCACCACTGTCACTAAGAGGGAAACACCAGGGAGAGGACAGACAATACAGACAAACACATAAACCCAGGTGGGCGACCACAGCCACAAAGGTCCAACAGGGATCCGGAGGGTAACGTTCTGGACCAACAACCAAGGAACGCAGCAACACAACTCCAGAGGGTCAGTATAGAAGTCCAGGCAGGAAGCTCTATATCTGGCAACTAGAGAAGTGTGAGAGGGGAATATAAGGAGGTTGGGAGTGCTGGACAAGGAACAACTGAGGAGAAGGAGCTACGGATCCCTGAGTGAGCCAAAAAGGGTTGCAAAGCAAACCCAGAAAGCTACCATAAGGAAACAGCCCTATCTTACATAGAGCGCGCAGCCAACCGCTGCGACTTCCTGACCCCGGGTATAATAAAGTCAGGCGAGGTTCTTGACACCCTCGTGACAGTACCCCCCTCTCTATGAGGGGCCTCCGGACACTCAGGACCAGGTCTCTCAGGATGAGAGGCATGAAAAGCCCGAACTAGCCTGTCGGCGTTTACCTCAGACGCAGGAACCCACATTCTTTCCTCGGGACCGTAACCTCTCCAATGCACCAGATATTGAAGAGAGCGGCGGACCCGACAAGAATTAACAATTTTGGATATCTGAAACTCTAGATTACCATCCACAACAACAGGAGGGGGTGGCAGCGGTGACGGTTCTAGAGGTGGAACATATTTTTTGAGTAACGACTTATGAATGACGTTATAGATTTTAAAAGTCTGAGGTAGCTCCAGGCGAAAAGCCACGGGGTTGATGATGGCTACAATTTTGTAAGGGCCAATGAACCTAGGGCCCATTTTCCAAGAGGGAACCTTTAATTTAATATTCCTAGTAGACAACCACACATAGTCATTCACTCCTAGGTCCGGACCTGGCGACCGTCTCTTATCAGCCATGCATTTGTATTTACCTCCCATATTTTTCAAGTTAGCTTGCACCTTCTGCCCTACCGATGAAAGAGATGACGAAAACCGTTCCTCTTCGGGAACCCCAGAAGACCCCCCCTCTTTGAAAGTACAGAATCGGGGATGAAAACCATATGCACCAAGAAATGGTGACTTGCCAGTGGATTCCTGACGACGATTATTTATGGCAAACTCAGCTAACGGTAGATATGATGACCACAACTCTTGGTTTTCAGACACAAAAGATCTTAGATATGTCTCAAGGTTTTGGTTGGTACGCTCAGTCTGTACATTCGACTGAGGATGGAAAGCTGAGGAAAAGGACAAGTGTACCCCCAAACGGGAACAAAAAGCTTTCCAAAATTTAGAAATAAACTGGGTACCCCTATCCGAAACAACATCGGAAGGGACCCCGTGAAGCTTCACGATTTCACTGATGAATACCTGAGCAAGAGTCTTAGCATTAGGTAGTGCGGGTAACGCAATGAAGTGTACCATTTTGCTAAACCTGTCCACTACTACCAAAATAACTGTTTTACCTGCAGACAAAGGTAAGTCAGTGATAAAATCCATTGACAGATGTGTCCATTGTCTATTGGGAATGACGAGTGGTAATAGAGACCCTGCAGGACGTGTATGTGAAACTTTTGCGCGCGCACAGGAAGAACAAGAAGACACAAAATCCAATACATCCTGACGCAACCTTGGCCACCAAAAACGACGAGACAATAGCTCCAAGGTTGCTTTACTACCCGGGTGCCCAGCAAGTGCCGAATTATGATGTTCCTTTAATAATTCGAAACGCTGGTTCAACGGTACAAACAATTTCTCTAAGGGGCAAGAGACCGGGGCGTCCCCCTGGGCCTCTATCACCTTCCCCTCCAGAGAAGAGTGTACCGCAGAAACAACCACTCCTCTTTGAAGAATGGGTACCGGATCACTCATATTACCCCCTCCAGGGAAACAACGAGATAGTGCATCAGCCTTGGTATTCTTTGCCCCAGGACGATAGGTAATAACAAAGTTAAACCTGGTAAAAAAAATAGCGACCACCTAGCTTGTCTAGGGGTGAGACGCTTGGCTGATTCGAGGTACAGAAGATTTTTGTGGTCCGTTATCACAGTGACGGGGTGGACTGCCCCCTCTAAAAAGTGACGCCATTCTTCAAACGCTAGTTTAATAGCTAATAGTTCCCTATTGCCAATATCGTAGTTCTTTTCTGCTGCAGATAGTTTTTTAGAAAAGAAAGCACAAGGACGCCATTTGCCAGGAGACGGACCCTGAGACAGCATCGCCCCCACTCCCACCTCTGACGCATCGACTTCAACAATAAAAGGCTGAGAGACATCAGGTTGGTTTAGTACAGGTGCCGAGGTAAACCTCTCTTTTAGAGAGGAGAAAGAAACTTTAGAGGCGTCAGACCATTTAGAAAAATCAGTCTCCTTCCTAGTCGTGTCAGTAAGGGGTTTTACAATAACTGAATAATTTTTTATGAATTTCCTATAGAAATTCGCGAAGCCCAAGAACCGTTGCAGTGCTTTGAGGTTCTCAGGAAGATCCCAATCTAAAATTGCCTGGACCTTCCTAGGATCCATACGGAAACCTGAAGCAGATAAAAAAGAACCTAGGAATTGTATCTCCTGAACGGCGAAGACACATTTTTCAATTTTAGCATATCATTTATTCGTCCGTAGGACCTGCAGTACTTGTCTGACATGCACCTCATGTGTTCTCAGATCAGACGAATAAATTAAAATATCATCTAGGTATATTACCACAAACCTGCCGATTAGATGACTAAAAATGTCATTAACTAAATGTTGAAAGACGGCAGGAGCATTGGTCAGACCGAAAGGCATAACTAGATTTTCATAATGCCCCTCAGGGGTGTTAAAAGCTGTCTTCCACTCATCCCCCTCCTTGATACGAATCAGATTGTAGGCCCCCTTAAGATCAAGTTTGGAGAACCACCTAGCACCCGCAATCTGGTTAAACAGGTCAGGAATGAGAGGAAGAGGGTATGGGTCTCGGATGGTTATCCGATTTAATTCGCGAAAATATAGGCAAGGACCCAGGCCCCCATCTTTCTTTTTAACGAAGAAAAACCCTGCAGCCACGGGTGAAGAAGATGGTCTGATGTGTCCCTTAGCCAAGCTCTCGGAGATATAATCTTTTTTGGCTTGTCTCTCTTGACCCGAAAGATTATATAACCTGGTCTTGGGTAATTTTGCGCCGGGAATAAGGTTAACCGGGCAATCATAAGGACGGTGAGGTGGTAACTTCTGACAACCCTTTTCAGAAAAAACTTCCTCAAAATCCGAAATAAATGTAGGTAGGGTAGTTATGGAGGCGACTAAGCAATTGCTATTTAAGCAATTTTCTCTGCAATGCTCACTCCACTCCGATATCTCCCTGGCCTGCCAATCCACCACTGGATTGTGCGCTACCAACCAGGGAAGGCCCAGCACTACCGGAGTGGGAAGCCCCTCCAGAACATAACATGAAAGCATCTCGTTATGGTGGTCTCCTACACGAAGGTGTAAATTATGAACAATGTGGGTGAGGTTTCTCTGAGACAGAGGAGCAGAATCAATAGCGAATATGGGAATAGGTCTCTGTAGCGTACAGAGAGACAAACCCATAGTGCGGGCAAAATGGGCATCTATCAAATTTACCCCTGCTCCACTGTCTAGAAAGAAAGAAATAGTCTCTGTCTTAACACCAAAAACAATAACCGCTGGCAACACAAATTGCGATGTACGTATGGAGGAAACATATACCCCCCAGCTGACATCCTCCACTCAGCCTGGGGTTAGTAGTTTTCCGACGGTCTTTTGTTTCTGAGGAAAGAAGGACAGACATTAATGAAATGACCCCTCTCCCCACAAAAAAAACAAACCCCACGCCTACGGCGAGCCTCAGGAGGACGGACCTGACGAGTAGTTCCTCCTAGCTGCATAGGCTCGTCTAAGTCCGTACAGACTAACTGCTGCTTGGGAGGGGTTACCAATTGCTCTGGTTTTTTCAACCTGTCCCTAAGGCGTCTATCTATTCGGATAGAAAGGGACATAACCGCATCAAGGGAAAAGGGGGTCTCATATAATGCAAGCGCATCCTTAACCCTTTCGGATAACCCAGAGCAGAACTGACTCCTGAGAGCCGGGTCGTTCCATTGGGTATCCGTAGCCCACCTACGGAAGTCAGAGCAATACTCCTCTACCGGCCGCTCTCCTTGTAGGAGTCTCCGTAACCTTGATTCAGCCAGTGCGACTCGGTCAGGGTCGTCATATATGAGACCCAAGGCCCCGAAAAACTCATTCACTGACCGAAGAGCCTGGGAATCAGTGGGTAAAGAGAACGCCCAGGACTGCGGGTCCCCCTGCAGCAGGGAAATAACAACCCCCACCCGCTGTTCTTCATTGCCAGAGGAGTAAGGGCGCAGTTTAAAATATAATTTACAGGCCTCACGGAATGTCAAAAACTTGTCCCTTCCCCCAGAAAATCTGTCAGGGAGAGGGACCTTGGGTTCCGCAACAACCTGGTTACCAGTAGCAACCGCTGGGCTTGCGGTCAGTTGTAATTGCTGCTGTTGCTGGAGGACCGATGCCTTCAATCCTGCCACCTCCAAAGACAGGCCATGAAATTGTTTGGACAGAGCAGCAATTGGATCCATACTGGATTCTAAGTAGGTAAAAAAAAATATATATTTTTTTTTACCTACACAAAATAAGGGCCAGATATGATGTAATGACCGGCGTCACGCACAGGGATGGAAAAGGGAAAGCCCTGCCCAAGGGAGAGGGAAAGGTGGTGACCCCTGACTCACCTTGCGGCTGGCACCTGACTGCCCTGACGTCCCTAGATGGGTTCCTCACCCGTGCGGCGATCACGTGCCTAAACCCTGGCTTTCCCTAAAATTAGCCCTAGATAGTGAACGGGCCGGTGGGATCGCTAGTCTGCACCACTGACACTAAGAGGGAAACACCAGGTAGAGGACAGACAATACAGACAAACACATAAACCCAGGTGGGCGACTACAGCAGACCACAAAGGTCCAACAGGGATCCGGAGGGTAACGTTCTGGACCAACAACCAAAGAACGCAGCAACACAGCTCCAGAGGGTCAGTATAGAAGTCCAGGCAGGAAGCTCTATATCTGGCAACTAGAGAAGTGTGAGAGGGGAATATAAGGAGGTTGGGAGTGCTGGACAATGAACAGCTGAGGAGAAGGAGCTACGGATCCCTGAGTGAGCCAAAAAGGGTTGCAAAGCAAACCCAGAAAGCTACAATAAGGAAACAGCCCTATCTTACATAGAGCGCGCAGCCAACCGCTGCGACTTCCTGACCCGGGTATAACGGAGTCAGGCGTGGTTCTTGACACCCTCGTGACAGAAAGTTGCCTGCCCCTTACTATATAGGAAACTCCCCAGCAGCCATTTTCTGCAGTTTTTTTGCAGTTCTGAGATAAAGAGAGCAGTGTCATTGCTGTGCTTTGTACTTTGCTGAGTCATCTGGATCCTTATTCAATTACATTAGATATTTAGTTAGCTCATATATATAATACAAATAGTTAGTGGGAGATAGTCAGTGTAGGTTAGATAGTGATATAGTGTAGCTGATAGCTTCAAGTGCAGAGTGTTAGGTAGTGTGATAGGAATTACTGTGCTGTGATAGGGATTAGAGTCTTTGTCTTTTGTCTTTGAAAAAAAAAAGTCATTTGCTGTCTGTTTTTCTGAATCCCTATTTTATTTGATTTTTGCCCTATTGTCCCAAACTCAATAAAGTCCCAAACCCAATAAAGTCATGCCAAAGTCCAAAAAAAAAAAAGTAATTTGCTGTCTGTTTTTCTGTGCTGTGATAGGGATTAGTGTGCTGTGATAGGGATTAGTGTGCTGTGATAAGAATTACTGTGCTGTGATAGGAATTAGTGCCTTTGTCTTTCATCTTTGAAATAAAAAAGTCATTTGCTGTTTTTCTGAATCCCTATTTTATTAGATTTTTGCCCCATTGTCCCAAACCCAATAAAGTCATCCCAAAGTCCATCTTTATAATGTAGCAAAAGTGAGCCACGCCTGTATTGTGCGTGCAATATGCGCAAATTACATTGCCGATTTTCGCAATCAAGAAAAAAATGACTGGAGATCACGAATTCTAGAATTTGCGAATTTTATGGTGAATATTAGGCCAAAAATTCGCTAAATATCGCAAAAACAAATATTGCCTATGCTGCTCATCACTACTCTGCACATGAAACTGGGTCTCATAAATTAATTTGTTAAACCTTTGCCAACTGAAGAAGACTGTTTCAAAAACTTTATTCTGGCATTTCCTAGCCTGTCATTTAAAAAAAATAAAGGCTGGTGTGTTGGATGGTCCACAGATTCGTCAGCTCATCAAAGATGAACATTTCATCTGGACAATGTCAGAATTTCAAAATAATGCTTGGTTATCATTCAAAGATCTTGTCAAGGACTTTCTTGGAAATACACGAGCAAACAATTAAGCCAAAATTGTTCACAAATTCTTGGAGAGATACAAAACACTTGTTTGCAACATGAGCTTCAAGGTACATTTTCTGCATAGCCATCTAGCTAACTTCCTGAAAAATATTGGTGCAGTCAGTGATGAGCAAGGTGAATGATTTCACCAAGATTTGAAGGTTATAGAGGGATGGTATCAGAGTAGATGGGATGTACATATGACGAGTGACTAGGTACTTTTTGCATTATTTTACATTGTATGTACATTTGGTATGGTTTTTGATTAAAAAAGGGTGGATATTCTGTAGCTTAAAATGTTGTGATAGAGAAAAACTGGGGTAACTTTTGGATTCAGAAGCCAAAGGTTAGGGTGCATTCACATCACTGTTTAGCTTTCCGTTCTTCTGATCCGTCAGAAGAAAAGAGAGAGAAAAAAAAAACAGGATCCTGTAAAAAAAATGGATCCTGTTGCATCAGTTTTCATCCGTTTGAGCCATTTCCGTCTGAGATCCGTTTTTTTTAGATGGAAACAAAAGTACTGCATGCAGTTTTTTCTCGTGTAAAAAATGGATCTCAGACAGAAATGACTCAAACGGATGACAACTGATGCAACAGGATCCGTTTTTTACTGGATCCTGTTTTTTTTTTCTCACTCTCTTCTTCTGATGGATCAGAAGAATGGAAAGCTAAACGGTGATGTGAATGCACCCTTAGTCAAAAACGAGTGTCAGATGTAACTTAATGAAAATTGTATACCTCAGTATAATATGCATATTGTGCCCCCACCTAACCAGCCACACCCCATACCAGCAACAGCTCCTGTTTAAAGGTGCCATGCGACCATTAACAATGAAGAAGGACTATACAGTGTGGTCTTCATTAATAAATGAAAGGCAGCTGCAGGCTAATTGACTGCACGGTTCTTCACCGCAGCACGTCCACAACCTGCCGTCAGCACAACCGCTCTGTGTGACCATATCTTAAAGGGGTTCTGCACTTTCATTTAACTGATGATCTATCCTCTGGATAGATCTTCAGCTTCTGATCGGCGGGGATCCGACACCCGGGACGATCAGCTGTTTGAGAAGGCAGCGGCACGGCCTTCTCACTGTTTACTGCCGGCCCACTGACGTCATGACTAGTATCAACTAGCGTGGGCGCGGCTAAGCTCCATTCAAGTGAACAGAGCCTAGCCCCGCCCACGCTAGTTGATACTAGTTGTGACATCACTGGGCCGGCAGTAAACAGTGAGAAGGCTGTGCCGCTGCTGGAGCGCCGCTGCCTTCTCAAACAGCTGATCGGCGGGGGTCCCGGGAGTCGGACCCCCGCCGATCAGAAGCTGATGATCTATCCAGAGGATAGATCATCAGTTAAATGAAAGTGCAGAACCCCTTTAAGGCAGAGTGGCCTGGGTATACTTGATTTATAGAGATTTGTGATTAATTAATTCTGAATGAATCAAATTTCTTGGTGAACTTCAGCAAAGTTGTCAAATAGAATTTTTCAAAACTTCACTCTTCTCCACTTACCACCCTTCTTATAAGTCATCTGTCAGCAGATTTGTACCTATGAAACTGACTGACCTGTCACAAGTGCGCATGGCACCTGAAGACAAAGGGGGCATTGCCTTTACTCCTAAAGGCTCAGCTCTTTCTGCAACTGCCGCCCCTTCTCCACTTCGATTGACTTTAGGAGAAGTCAGGGCCAGGCATGATGATGTTTTCACTGCTTCGACTTGTCAGTCAAAGTGCAGAGCCAGTTGCAGAAAGAGTAGAGCCTGTAGGAGTAATGGCAACGCCCCCTTTGCTCCTAGAAGCTCCTTTGCATATAATAAAACATTTTTCTCAGCAATGCGGGCACATATGAACATGGGAACAACACAGATGCCTTCAGCTGCCAAGCGCACATGTAACAGGTCAGTCAGTGTTATAGGTACAAATCTGCTGACAGATGCCCTTTAATGTATTTACACCAGACAAGTGGCATAAAAACATTGATAAATCTCCCTATACAGCTCGAGGTTTGCGGCCTTCCAAATGCAGTGTATTATAAACCTGTATGCCAGAAGCCACCACTAGGTGGAGCCCAGTGCATAAGAATTTATACAGTCACCATTAACTTCAATAGAAGCTGTAAATAACTGCTCAACTTCACCTAGTGGCCGTTGATGGAAAATGCAGTAAATCTATGTTGGGGACTAAAAAATCAGTTTAATCACCAGGCTTTGACCCGGGCCCCAAAGTATAGTTGGGTGGGCTACCTCTATGGGGGGTACACCACTGGTCCCCATTGTGCCAACATTTACCAATGTGCAAAATCAAAAGGATAAAAAAAAAAGCAAATCTATGCAAATTTAGTCTTTGGCAATCATGCTAAACGTAGACTAGAACACAATGGGGCGATTTATCAAAAATAGTGTTTTCAGAGCTCCTTTACAAAATGAAACATGGAATCTGATTGGTTGCTATGGGCAACTAAGACAGTTTTTGGTCCGCTCTCCATTCACCTCTATAGAACTGCTGTAAATAGCCGAGTCAGCACTTGGCTATCTTCGGAACTCCCATAGCAGGGAATAGAGGTTGGCAGCGCCTGCGCAGTACTCTGTCCTTCATTTTGAGGGGCCTGTTCTAGAGATAAAAGTGGGTCCCAGAAGTGGGATCCGCACATTTCTGACTTTGAAGGCATATCTTAGCTATGTCTCAGATGAGAATATCCCTTTAATGAAATAAGATAAAATATAACAGGTTTTATTGTTTCTTTATTTCCCATTCATCTGCCTCTAAAACACACGTGTGCAGTTTACTGCATGGAAATGACACATATGGCCATACACAGCGTGAATTATTCAGATCAGTCAGCATCATAGTACTTGCTCAGCAGAGTTGGTAAAAGATGTTATCTAGATAATCATAAAACGCCAGAAGCTACTGCTGTGATATTAAATCTCATAACTACTGGATGAAGTGACCTCAGAGAATGCATTATAATGGACTGAGGATAGGATAAGTCATCAATATCAGAATGGTGGGGGTCCGACACCCAGCACCCCCTGCCGATCAGCAGTTACCTGCAGAGGTGGGTCAAAGAAGTAATCAATGTACAGAACTTAAACAGCACAGTGCCGTTTGCTTTGTAGTGGCCATTCTTGGGTACTGCAGCTGCTGCTCCTATTCAAGTGAGTAGAAAATGAGCTGCAATACCCAAAAACGGCCACTCCATAGTGTGTGGCGCTGTGGTGTTCAGCTCCATACATTGTTTACTACCTAGAGCTCCAGCTGTAGGTAACAGCTGATTGACCATGGTGCTAGGTGTCACCACCACAACTAATCTGCCATATGTGAAATAATTCCTAGGTCTTCTTTACATATTACATTTTTTAGCATCTTTAACCAGTTAGGCCAGACACTGGAGCTAGTTCAAGGCCAGAAACTCGCAGCATGTGTCAGTGTGAGGTCCCGTTCTGATCTCTGCTCCTCTGACAGGATCGCATAGCATTATAATGATTTATGAAACTGTGACCCTGAGAGTCCTGGAATCTACTGAATTACACTGGCATAATACTGTCAGTGTAATACAGCAGATTCCAGGACCCTTTAGGGTCATACAGCATTATAAATCAGTATAAGGCCTCTTGCACACGACCGTATGGCTTTTTCAGTATTATGCGGTCCGCAAAAGAAATGGATCCACAAAAAATACGGATGACGTCCGTGTGCATTCCGTTTTTTGCGGAACGGAACAGCTGGCCCCTGATAGAACAGTACTATCCTTGTCCATTATGCGGAAAACAATAGGACATTTTCTATCTTTGAACAGAACGGAAAAACGGAAATACGGAAACGGAATGCATACGGAATACATTCAGGTTTTTTTTTGCGGACCCATTGAAATGAATGGTTCCGTAAAAGGACCGTATACGGAATGCAAAAAGCGGAACGGAAACTGAAAAAAAAAACGTTCGTGTGCAAAAGGCCTAAGGGCTCATGCACACGACCGCATGTATTTTGCGGTCCGCAAAAAAATAGATCCGCAAATAATACAGATGACATCCGTGTACATTCGGTATTTTGCGAAACGGAACATCTGGCCCCTAATAGAACAGTACTATTCTTGTCCGTAATGCGGACAATAATAGGACATGTTCTATTTATTTGCGGAACAGAAATACGGACATACGGAAAACTTCAGGTTTTTTTTGCAGACCCATTGAAGTGAATGGTTCCGCATATGGTCCGCAAAATACGTTTGTATGCATGAGCCCCAATACTGTGCAATCCTGTCAGAGGAGCTGAGGAAAGAACAGGACCTCCCACTGACCCACCCTGTGAGTTTCTCGCCTTGAACTGGCTCATGAGTGTCTGGTCTTAAAGAGGTTGTCCACTTTCTACTATTAACCCCTTAACTACGGGATAATGTGTAAGTTTTGTTGGTACTATTTTAGGGTACATATGATTTTTGGTTGTTCTGTGCAATTTTTATTTTATTTTACATGGTTTATTTTGTAAAAGGGGCTTTTTTTTTACCTGAAACTTTAATTTTTTTATTATGAAAAATAGTTTTTTTAACTTTTTTTTTTACTTTTTATTTTTGTCCCACTCTGGGACTTCAACTTCTGGGGGTCTGATCCCCTCTGCAATGCATTACACTACATCCTGTATTCTAAGGCATAGCCTGTCTGCTTGTATGCTGACAGCCTGCCTGTGAGACCCAGCCTAAGGGGCTGGATCACACATGATTCCGAAGAAGGCAAGCCCCGATGCCTATGGAAAGCATCGAGCTGCCTTCTCTGTCATTGGGTCCTCATCACCGCAGCACGAAGACCCGATGGAGCTGCGGAGGGCACCCATACCCTCCGCAATCCCTCTGCATGCCACGGTCAGCTTTGACCGCGGCATACAAGGGGTTAACATGCCAGCATCCGTGTTTGAACCAATGTCTGCGTATGCAGCAGGGGCTGGCGTATGCAGCGTACGGCGCTGGTCTTTAAGTCACGTCCACCAGCGCCATACGGCTGCCTACTCTGCTCTGTTTACCTGCTTGCTGCAGCAATTGCAATGGTGAGCAGGTATAATTACAAATATGGCGTCCCCATTCTCTTCTATGGGGCAGCTTCTTCCTATACACTTGAACAGACAGAGCCGTCCCATAGAAGTGAATAGTGTTGAGCGCGAATATCAGCATTTCGAGAATTTGCAAAATTCTAGGATATAGTTCTGTATTTTCGTAATTGCTAACATTCTAGATTTATTTTATCACTGCATAATGCTATAATATTTTTTCACTTATTATATATAGCTATTCTGTATCCGTATTATGCTATCACCCATACCTTTTTTGTTTTATAATTATTATTACCATCATTAATTAACTTTTATTATAAATATTTTCCTATTTATTATTAATATTTTTTTTTATAGATGCTATATTATTTTTAAAGTAAATAATTATCTATAACATACAATAGACAACACATAACAGACAATCACACACATTTTATATGCCAAAAGCCAGGTATGTGCAAGCCAACAATCTATCCATGAGGTAGTCAGCATACCTTACAATGGCAACGTTGTGTGAAATGAGACATTCAATACCAGGTCTCATCTGACTGAGAGCCAGTAAGCCTCAAACTTACTTGATTTGAGTTGGATGGCTCGGGGGACCTGCACACCTACATCATTATCATTAGGGTGACAAAAATTGATAATTTTTTTTGCGATACCAGCTAACTCTTCTCTCACTGCTTAGAAGGACTACATAAAATTTTTCAGTTTTCTAATTGTCCTAACGTTTATATTCAATAACCTTACTATACTGTTTTGTCATGTAAACTCATTTGCATAAACATGGGCATATGGGAAATACAGTACATGCAAATACTGTTTCAGCTGAAAAACAAGGCAGATTCTGCTAATTTGCAGGTCTTACATAGTGGAAACCCCCATAAATGACACCATTGTAGAAACTACACGCTTCAAGCAATTAAAAACTGATTTTACAAACATTGTTAACCCTTTAGGTGTTCCACAAGAAGTAAAGGAAAAGAGAGATGAAATTTCAAAATGTAACTTTTTGGGCAGATTTTCCATTTTAATAAAAAAAATTCTTTGACACATTGAGGGTTAACAGCCAAACAAAACTCAAAATTTATTACCCTGATTCTGCGGTTTACAGAAACACCCAACATGTGGTCGTAAACTTATGTAAGGGCGCACTGCAGGGCGCAGAAGAAAAGGAACGCCATATGGTTTTTGGAAGGCAGATTTTGCTCAACTGGTTTTTAGATGCCATGTCCCATTTTAGGCCCCCCTGATGCACCCTTACAGTAGAAACTCCCAAAAAGTGACCCCATTTTGGAAACTAGGGGATAAGGTGCAAGTTTTATTGGTACTATTTTGGGGTACATATGAGTTTTAATAGTTCTATATTACGTTTTTTGCGAGGCAAGGTAACCAAAAAATGGCTGCTTTGGCACACTTTTTATTTTTTATTTTATACAACATTCATTTGACAGGGTAGATCATGTTCTATTTTTATAGAGCAGGTTGTTACGGATGCAGTGATATCAAATATGTCTACTTTCTTTGTTTGCTTGTTTTAGTTTTACATAATAAAGCATTTTTTTTTAAAGTATGTTTTTGTGTCTCCATTTTCTGAACGCCATATTTTTTTATTTTTCTGCCGATCATCTTGTGCAGGGGCTCATTTTTTGCAGTAAGAATTTACATTTTTATTGGTACCATTTTTGGGTACAAATGATTTTTTGATCATTCATTATTACAGTTTATGTGGCAAGGTGACCATAAATTGGTAATTATGGCATAGTTTTTATTTATTTATTTTTCCAGTGTTCACCTGAGGGGTTAGGTCATGTGATATTTTTATAGATCAGATCGTTATGGACATGGCAATACCTAATATGTATACTTTTTCTTATTTATTTAAGTTTTACATAATAATAGCATTTTTGAAACCAAAAAAATGATGTTTTAGTGTATCCATTGTCTGAGAGCCAAAACTTTTTTATTTTTTTGACCGATTGCCTTAGGTAGGGTCTCCTTTTTTTGCGGGATGAGGTGACGGTTTGATTGGTACTATTTTGGGGGGCTTACGCCTTTTTGATATCTTGGTGATTTTTGGAACAGTTTTTTTTTACGGTGTTCACCTGAGGGGTTAGGTCATGTGGTGTATAGAGAAGGGTGTTACGGACGCGGTGAAACCTAATATGTCTACTTTTTTTTTTTATTTCACTTTAGTACAATAATAGCAGTTTTAAAGCAAAAAAAAAAATCATTTTTAGTGTCTCCATTGTCTGAGAGTGATAGCTTTTTATGTTTTGACCGATTGTCTTAGGTAGGGTCTCATTTTTTGCAGGATGAGGTGACGGTTTGATTGGTGGGAGCATACGCCTTTTTGGTCGCTTGGTGTCCCCTGCAACTGATCGGGCGGGTGCAGCTCCTGCCGTAATAGTAAGGGGCTGGGCGGCAAGTCACGTCCCGCTGCGCCATACTATTACGGCGCTGGTCAGGAAGGGGTTATACAGCTGATCGGCGGGGTGCCAGGAGTCGGACCCCCGCCAATCGTATATTGATGAGCTATCCTGAGGATAGGTCATTAATAGTAGAAAGCGGACAACCCATTTAAGGACACAGTCTGTATTAGACTTCAGGATAAATCATGTGATCTTTTTATTGTACATGTTATTTCAGACATGGCAAATACCAATTACATACAATTGTATGTATAATTTTTTATTTGAATTTTTAAGGCAAACAAAGGCATTTATAAGTGAAAATTTTAATTTTTTTGTTTACTTTCATTTTTTTTCTTTCAAGTACATCTTATTTTTATTTTTATTTTTTTTTATTATTTGTGAGTTACTAACAGCTTGCAATAAAGGTCCAGATTGGTGTTACCAGTTGGCGGTGTGTTTCTGCACAGTCTGACACTGGCAGCACTGATTGGACTGTACTAGACTGTGCAGGGACACCCCCCCAACTGGTAACACCCATCTGGACCTTTATTGCAAACTGCTAGTAATTCATTCACTTCTTGTTTAAATAATAAAGAAATGGCACATCTTAGAGTCATATGGATGCTTCAGAATTGTTATTACATGGAGGATGCAAGTAGTTACTAAAACAGACATGTCAGGAGACGGTTGAATTGTGCTGTTTTCAAAAGAAATCAGACATGTTTTTTTCTTGTCCTGGATAACCCTTTAATCTTTCATCTCATTTGGGTAATGACTACATGAATCAGGCTCACAGGGAAATTCAGATTACTGCAATGCTAATGGATATGGAGATATATCACTGCCCAACAGAGAAAGAGTTCAAAGACCTACGGTACATGGGCACATGTATTAGGGCCTTGTGCATTGTAATGATGTTACAGTAGAGTTTTTTCTGCATAACTTCAGCCCATGAGGCGTAGATGCGCTCATGTTTTAGGAAAATGCCCATTTATCCCACACTGTGTTTCAATGAATGCAGCACTAGGTGATGAAATAGATGAAATGTGTGAGCCACTTATCAGATGAATTATGGTGAGACTGAAATTATGTGCAATGTTTTTTACCATTGTGTGACAGCTAGTGTTGATCGAGCACCATAGTGCTCAGGTGCTCGGGGGCTCGGGCCGAACACATCGGGTATAATGGAAGTCAATGGGAGAACCCGAGCATTAAACCAGGCACCCCCTGCTATGAAGAGGGGAGGGTGTATGATTCATAGGAAAAGGTCAGAAATTGATGGAAACACCACCAAAATGGTTAGGGAACAGCATGGGGAGGATGTCTGGATGCATCTTGGACTCCCAGGTCGCTGCTGGGAACGATGTTGTCCGAGTAGTACGCAACTTTTACAGACTGACAATAAGGCGCACAAAACCAAAGATAAAATCGATTTTAGATGAAAAATTGTCACGAAAGATTCTTTCCTGTATATTTACTTGTATATAAAGTGCAAGTGCTGCCAACAATTACAAGGAAGAGGCACTCCGATACAACCTGTATATCACATAAAGGAGGGCCTCATTCACATTGTGGTACAATTGTTCATGTAGTGGGACTCCTACACTCATAAAGCCTATGTACTAAGTGAAAGGGCTGCCAAAAATTACAAGGAACACTACAATACACTCTTTGTTACACATAAAGGAGGGAATCATACATAGCCTTGACAAATTATGATTGATATCCTGCTGGTGACCCTCAAAAACATTTGGAGCAGGGCCTGCTGACCATCTAAAACATTATGGGTGAGAGCCTACTGCCGCTTTGATGACTGTAGATAACCTGGGGCCGATCGCACGTCCATTCGGATGTCTGGCCTATCAACTTTCTATGTTATTGTTAGCGCAAACCATGGTAACAGGGAATCAGGGTTCGATTCCGGAGAGGGAGCCTGAGAAACAGCTACGGCTACCACATCCAAGCAAGGCAGCATGCGCGTAAATTACCTATTAGGTATAATTAGGTGAGGGTCTGCAGGTGTTCTGACCCTGTAAAATATTTTAGGTGCAGGCCTGCAGGTGAGTTAAACTAAAAGGGGCAGTAACTACTAAAATGTCAATTTTTATTAAATATTAGGAGTAAAACGACGGCCCCTACAGACAAAACAACAAGTAAGACGAATACATACACAGACTGGTACAAAGAAACCAGTAGATAAAGGTATTGGTAAGGTGTTAGTGGTGGACTAGACCATGGATGGTAAGCCGAGCACGGCTATGTCAGCAGAAATTGGCAAGCCCTAGTGACTCCCTGCTTGGCCTGGTCCACCCTACAGTAAATATCTATCGCAAGCCCACCTCCACCAACTCCCTTCTCAGATGGGATAGTTGCCACCCTGTGCCCCTTAAGAGAGGTATTCCGACCGGACAGTACCTGAGATTGAAACGCAACTGTTCTGAGTCCGGTGACTTCAAGGCGAGGGATCTAAGAGCGAGATTTTCAGGAGAGGGGGTATCCTGATAGGACCCTCAGACTGGCGTATGAGAAGACCAAATCACGGACTAGGACAGAACTTCTCCATCCTGTAAACAACAGGGAGAAGGAATCTCAAGGTACTGTCCGGGTGATAGGAACATTTGATGCCGCGGCCTCTCAGGTGAGGGGGATCTTGTCACGACATTGGGAGACACTTCTCATGGACCCTGACCTTTCGGACGTCTTGGGCCCTAGTGTCTCACTAACTTTCCGTAGAGGCAACAACTTGCGGGACAGACTCGTGCACAGCCACTTTGCCCCTCTGGCGAAGCCACGGACGTGGTTGAGCACACCCGTGACGGGCTGCCACAGATGCGGACATTGCAGCTTCTGCGGCAGCCTCTCACAGGGTAAGTCCTTCACTGGGGAACCTAATGATACTGTATATCAGGTGAAGGACCTTATGAATTGCCGTACGGCAGGCGTGATCTATCTGGTTACATGCGTTTGCGGACTCCGCTATATGGGAAAAACGTTTAGGGAGTTACGCAAACGCATGGGGGAACATCTCGGGGACATCCGTAAAAACAAGGATACCCCCGTAGCACGCCACGTGCAGACGGTACATGATGGACGCACCTCGGCCATCACCTTTATGGCCATTGAGCGGGTGCCAAGACCCACACGAGGGGGAGACTGGAATAGGCGTATTCTACAGAGGGAGTGTTGGTGGACCTTTACCCTCAACACAGTCACCCCTCAGGGCCTTAATGAACAAATAAACTTCTCGTGCTTTCTGTAAATATCAATTTTTCCAGACATATTCCTGGTATCAGTTTTTCCTAGTCATATAACCTCTGTATTATTGGTCTCATTAGGGGAACAGTGGCCAAACATTGCCATGTCCCCCTTAGATATGAGGGATGGGGAGGTTGAGGTCCTACCAGACCAATGAGCGGTATTCCGCTCCCCCCTGTTCCTATGTTAGAGTTATATTCCCAGCTCTGTAATGATTGGGTTCATAAGCCCCTCCTACCGGTAATCTCTAATGAGAGAGGGGGGGCAACCAAGTCTCTATTGCATGCAGACCGGAGGAGTGGTCGTGCATGCTATTCTAAATATCCTATGGTGACAATATCCCGTCTTGATATGGAGCCTGACACGGCTCTTATTTGTTCACCTGGGATAGCTTGGTTCCGGAGCGCTCCGATCACGTGACCCCCGCGATGCTATGACGGCCTGTGATGCGGGCATACTGCGGCGGTCACGTGATGCGGAAGCGCCTCTGTGCGTTCCACCTCGGGCCTATGACACGCAGGGCGAGTTCTCTGCACATGTGCAAGTGCGGCACTTCCGGTCACAAGACCGGATGACGGACGCACTGGCTGTGACGTCATACCGGGGCGCCGGGGGCTCATCTGGATCACGCACAGGGCCCCACAGCCTCATAAAAGGGGCGTTTATCGCCATAATAACTGCCGGTCACCCCACCACTGCGGACACCACCACCCTGGGTCACAGCCTGTTGGTGGAACTATAGCCATACGCCTGACCGCTGCCATACAAAAGTAAGTAACCTGCCTCCATGGCCCTTTGGGCTGATGGTATGGAAGCATGCATATGCTGTTTTACTTATTCAGTCTCTGTTTCTGATATGATTTTTAGACTCAGCCGTAACCTGAACGTAGTACCGCCCCGTGTCCCCTGATGAATCCTGGGGCATACTCTTTTTGAAGAAACGCGTCGGGACACTTGAGTATTCCTCTCACTTCTATCCCCCCTTGTGGATATTTCTGTGGTGGGGTTACGCTTATTTTGGTAAAATTGTGTGTTTTTTGCTCCTCTGGACGGATTTTTCTTCCTGATGTGTGAGGGCCTTATTAGGGTCATCTATCTAGGTTAAGAGTTCCTGTCTGGGCCACCCCTTGCGGGGCTTTTTGGACCCCGTCCTGAGGATATTTACTGTAGGGTGGACCAGGCCAAGCAGGGAGTCACTAGGGCTTGCCAATTTCTTAGCCGTGCTCGGCTTACCATCCATGGTCTAGTCCACCACTAACACCTCACCAATACCTTTATCTACTGGTTTCTTTGTACCAGTCTGTGTATGTATTCGTCTTACTTGTTGTTTTGTCTGTAGGGGCCGTCGTTTTACTCCTAATATTTAATAAAAATTGACATTTTAGTAGTTACTGCCCCTTTTAGTTTATTGATATCGTTTTTGAGCAGTATTCAGGGAGACACTCCTGTCTTCTCCTGACTGACCACCTTTAGTCTGCAGGTGAGCTAACCCTGTAAAAGGTTGCAAACTATTATTCTTTTGTCGTCCACACTGTCCTCAAAAAAGGGCCATACTGCGAAACATCTACCCCTTGGCAAGGGAGATTTCCGCAAGGGGATGCTCCGTAGAACAGTTGTGGGCCTGTTTGGTATGGCACGCCTTCTCCCTTTTGCCACCCCACTGCCTCTTTCAACCTGTTGCGGTGCTGCAGATCCCTCGCCCTCTGTACTGCTGTCCTCGTTCGGTTTTGCACCTTCCCAGGTTGGGTCAGTAACTTAATCATCCACCACTTTCTTTTCCACTTCCTTACTCTGGTCATCCTCCTGATTTGTTGACCTAACCACAACTTCAGTGATTGACAACTGTGTCTCATCCTCTTCATCAACCTCTTGAGACAGTAATTGCGGTTGACTCATTGGCATCTGTGTCTTATCATCATCCATCTCATTAAACACTAATTGCCGTTCCCCACCATCATGTTCTTGTGACTGTGGATGCTCAAGAGGTTGGGAATCAGGGAACGAGATCTCATGTCCCTCTTCAAGCGTGCTTGGTGAGAGGGCCAAATCAAGTAATGGCGATAAAAGAGGTCTTCGGAATATCCGAGTGTGGGATCATTTGTTTGGCCAGACTGTACATGGTGGGAGGAAAGATCATCAGGGTGAGGAATGTGTTGAGCAGACTCATGGCTACTGAGACTGCACTTGGTGGAAGACAGGGTGGTGCTTAACCAACTGGAAGCATTATCTGCTGCAATCCAACCGACCACCTGGTCGCACTGGTATGACTTCAAGAGTGGTGTCCTGCGCCACCCTGCAAACTGGGACAAGAAGCTAGGTATCGTGGATGATTGTTTTTCTTGTGCTCTGCCAGCAGGCACAGTTTCTCCGCGCCCAGGGCCACGGCCTCTGCGTGCACCATCAGCATCATGGCCACTTCCCCGTCCTTTACTGCTCGCCTTCTTCATTTTAAATGTGATATATGCTTAAAGTATGTCACACATACAGTAGCGTAGAATTTGGAAGTGTATGCGCAAAAGTTTTTACAAAGGTATTTGTGATTAGGAAACGTTATACAGGACAGGTACCACAGGTAATGTCACTGTTCACAGTGTCTACGGAAAAAGATACACTGGATGTCACTGATATTTTAGGGATGCGCACACTTTAAACACAAGATGTGCCGCTGATAATTTAACTGTCCGAAGCGGACACCGTGTACGGAAAAAGTGCACTGGAAGTCACTGATATTTTAGGGATGCGCACACTTTAAACAGGAGCTGTGGCGCGGATATTTTATCTGTCTGCAGCGGACAGCGTCTACGGAAAAAGTGCAGTGGATGTCACTGCTATTTTAGGTATGTGCACACTTTAAACCGGAGATGTGGCGCGGATAATTTAACTGTCTGCAGCGGACACCATCTACAGAAAAAATACACTGGATGTCACTCATATTTTAGGGATGCGCACACTTTACACAGGAGATGTGGCGCAAAGAATTTAACTGTCAATAGCGGCCTATTACACAGTAATAGCCAATCATTGCCAATCATTGTAATGCCAGTAGCCAATTAGGTTACTGGCATTACAGTGAGTGCAGTACTTACCTGCACATTTATTAGCTGTGTAGCAGCCAAGAAATGTGCGGGAAGGAGACTCGAGCATGGCAAGTGACAGCTTTAACTGAAATATTAATGCCTAGATCGATAGTGGATTTCTTTACAATATCACACTTTGTATTTTTTTTACATGCCTGTTTTATTCATTTAGGAAAACAAAGCCTGTTGTCAGCAGATTGGATTATAAAACAGCTGCACTGTGCGCCTATGCAAACAATGACTATAGTACAGGTCTCGTTGTTCAAGACTTTGATTTTAATATGCATCCTATATAAAAAGGCAAGCTATTCCGTCAGGCTCTGATATAATACCAGTAGCTTTAGGCTCTATGGGGCAACATGGAAACGTCAATTTAAAAGGGTTATTCAGGAAATAATATTGATGACCTATCCACAGGATAGGTGATCAATATCACATCATCGGGGGTCCGAGTCCAGGCACCCTCACTATCAATTGTTTAAGGGAGCCACCGCTGAGCTGCATCTAGACCATGTGACCAGTGTACAGTGATGTCACATGGCCTAGGAAGAGGCTGTGGCTCTCACCAAGCAACCTCTTCTAATAGCTGATGGTCGGGGGTCCCAGGTGTTGGTCCCCCATCAATCTGATATTGATGATCTATCCAGAGGATAGGTCATCAATAGTAATTATTAGGTAACCCCTTTACGTTAAAGCTCGGCCCATAGCAAGTATGTAGTGTTGAGCGCAAATATTTGAATCATGAATTTTTATTGCGAATATTGGCACTTCGAGAATTCCCGAATATCTAAAATATAGTGCTATATCGTCGTAATCGCGAATATTCTAGATTTTTTTTCATCAGTACCCATGATCCCTCACTGCTTCTTGCTTGTGGGCCAATGAGAAGGCTGCAATATCTTTGACTTTAGGAGTAGTGTTGATCGCGAATTTTCGTATCGCAAAATTTTATTGCGATTTTTACGATTGGCAATTTTCGCAATCAAGAAAATAATGACGAGATCACAAATTCTCAAATTCGCGAATATATTGACTATTCGCCCAAATATTTGCAAAATATTACAAATTCGAATATTGCCCCTGACGTTCATCACTGATAGCAAGTAGCCGATTGGTCGCCTACCAAATCTGGCATGAGGTTCTGCTTCATGATGACCATCCTTAGCAGCAGGTGCCAAAATCTGCCTTTTAGTCTCCACTCATTTCCTTTCTAGGTGTATTTTCCTCTTTTACATAAAAGGGGGTTTTCATGCTCCTGATATTGATGACTTATTCTCTGGATAGATCATTAATATTCGATTGGTGAGGGTCCGACACCTCGCTCCACCTCTGATCAGCTGGTAGCTCAGCTGCCATTGAAGTCAATAAGAGCTGAGCTGAACTAATCCAGCACCACCACCCTTTGAACAGAGCTGTGCTTTCTGTTCCTTCCAAAATGACATGCAGTAGACTCCTATATGCGTATGACATGCAGATGACAGGCGTCGGTCTTATAATCACTGCACACTTTACTCATTTGGGCAGTCACGGGACCAAAACTGACCAAATAACTCAAGTATGAACTCAGCCTTAGAGGTCAATGTTAGCTTCAAGAAGAAGCGCACTCCTTTTACACCGTCATCAGCTGATTCCACATAGATGTCTACAGAACCTGTTATATTAAATGCTTATAAAAGTAGAGCCCCCCGACAGAGTGGAGAGGGTGTCAGCAGTAAGTTTTTGGGAAAAACAAAAAAACCAGCACCTCCATAATACGAAAATTTGAGAACGCAGGTGCACGCTACCTTGGCAGAAACACAATGGAATTAGTAGTACTACAAGTAACAGCACACTGCTAGTCAATTTCACAAAGATATAAGCAAATACTGAATAAAAAATAGCTGCTTGGTGGCCATACTTACTGCAAGGGCAGTTAGAAGCTCTTAGCGCATATAATTGATCAAAAATATGTCGGGCCCATCTACCAGACGACAAGGTGGCTTCTAATCAGATGGGGCCTACGCTAACATGCCTCTCCTGGGCTTACAGCCTACAATCTGGACAAAGTAGCACCCAGCTATATCCTACACATGCCTCTCCCAAGCAGTAAGTTTTTGTTGATGCCACTGATTAATTTGCCCTCTTTCTGATCCGTCAGAACAATAACCCCCAAAGAATGGATCTTGTCAGCATTTGATCAGTAATCCATCAGTCTGTGTTTTGTACCCACTCCTGCTTTTGGCTACCAAATCATAAGCCAATTCTGGCGAAATAGGGACCATCTCATGCAGGACTTACAGCTGTTACATAGATAGGATCCGTTGTGTGTCTCATTTTTCCTTCCTTCTGACAGATCAGAAGAAGGGTCAAATAAACGATGATGTCAGCCCTGCCGAAAGGCAAAATAGTGGCCGAGTCATAAAGTGGGGAGGGTGGGAACAGCATGAGAAGTCCACAGAGAGGTCCTATGACATAGTGGTGAGGTGGAAGCAGCATGAGAAGACCACAGAGTGGCCCAATGACAGAGTCTGGAGGTGACAGCAGCATCAGGAGTAGGATACAGAGTGGCAAAATGACAGTGTGGAGGTGGCAGCAGCATCAGGAGGCCACAGAATGGCACAATGACAGAGTGTGGAGGTGACGGCAGCAGCAGCAGCATCAGGAGGAGGCCACAGGGTGGCACAATGACAGTGTGGAGGTGGCAGCAGCATCGGGAGGCCACAGAGTGGCACAATGACAGAGTGTAGAGGTGGCAGCAGCAGCAATCATTGGCAGGAATAAATACTTCTGCTTTAAATTTGGAGCTTGCAGGATTAGTCTTATGCTTGGTAGCTCTGTAATTGTGACAGGAATTAATCTTCTGCACTTTTCTGTAACTTCTCCTGTATGAGGGACAGACTAGCTGAGGAGGAATTGGCTTCACCTAGGACTCTAAGCTTCTCTCTCAGATAGATTCTCAGGGGATGCTTTCTTTCTGGAACTCTGGAGGTTATAGTTTCTTTTCTGCTTCTTCATCCAGCTGAGGCTGAAGGAGCTCAGACTGGGAATATTATCAAGTCTCAGCCGAGACAAGATCCTTGCTGTCTTCCCTATGCAGGGATTCTCCTGAACGCTATAAGACAGCCTTCCCCTAGCAGGGGGGAGGCTACACTGACTTCTTTCTCCACCCATGCTGCAGGATGTGGGAACAGCCCACTTCGCTCACAGATCAGATACACTAAACTAACTAGTACCTTGCCAACGCGTTGCTGCCACCTGCTGGTGAACCTATAAAATTACAGGATCAATAGTATTTAACATAGTTTTAGATGCACATTTGTGAAGACATAATATCAATTATATCAGATGATATACAGGCTCTTAGAAAATAGTAGAAGTGTAGAGGCGAGTAGTAACACAACTCTGGGGTGTTACACAATGATAGGTTATGGAGGTGGCAGCAGCATCAGGAGGAGACCACAGAGTGGCACAATGACAGTGTACAGTTTGCAGCAGCAACATTAGGAGGCCACAGAGTGTCAAGGTGACAAAGTGCTGAGGTAGCATCAGCATCTGGCGAACACAGAGTGGCAAGGTGACATAGTGTAGAAGTAGCAGCAGCATCAGGAGACTACAGAGTGGCAAGGTGACACAGTGTGGAGGTGGCAACAGCATCAGGAGACCACAGAGTGGCAAGGTGACATAGTGTGGAGGGGGCAGCAGCATCAGGAGACCACAGAGTGGCAATGTGAGATAGTGTGGATATTGGTGCAGCATCAGGAGACCGCAGAGTGGAAAGGTGACATAGTGTGGAGGTGGCAGCAGCATCAGGAGATCACAGAGTGGCAAGGTGACAGTGTAAAGGTGGCAGCAGCATCAGAAGACCACAGAGTGGCAAGGTAACATAGTGTGGAGGTAGCAGCAGCATCAGGAGACCACAGAGAGGAAACATGACATAGTGTGAAGGTGGAAGCAGCATGAGGAGACCACAGAGTGGCAAGGTGAAATAGTGTGGAGGGGGCAGCAGCATCAGGAGACCACAGAGTGGCACAATGACAGGTTATGGAGGTGGCAGCAGCATCAGGAGGAGGCTACAGGGTGGCACAATGACAGTGTGTAGGTTGCACAGCAGCATCAGGAGGCCACAGAGTCTCAAGGTGACATAATGTTGAGGTAGCAGCAACATCTGGAGACCACAGATGGCAAGGTAACATAGTGTGGAGGTAGCAGCAGCATCAGGAGACCACAGAGTGGCAAGGTGACATAGTGTAGAGGGGCAGCAGCATTAGGAGACCACAGAGTGGCAAGGTGACAGTGTGGAGGTGGCAGCAGTATCAGGAGACCATAGAGTGGCAAGGTGACATAGTGTGGAGGTGGCAGCAGCATCAGGAAACCACAGAGTGGAAAGGTGAGATAGTGTGGAGGTGGCAGCAGCATCAGGAGACCACATAGTGACCCGGTGACAGAGTTGGAAGGTGAGTGGCAATACCAGTACCAGCTAAAGATAGTGAGTGAAAGAAGGAGCACTTGCCATCAGATATGTGGCATCAGGCGGGTGGCAGCATCAGAATAGTAGCTGAGGCAGGTAGCCAGGAGAAACTGGTCTCTTTTGTAAAAGTGTTGGTGTGGCACCATGGATGATCTAGTCTGATGCATCTGGCATTGGTGGGTGGAAATCCTCTCTGACCCACGCCTTTTTCATCTTCACAAAGGTCAGTTTTTCCACATTTTGGGTGGACAGGCGAGTTCTTCTTGGGGTAACTATGACTCGCTCTAATGCCACACTACTGGCCAGGCAGGACTGCTTTTCCAGGGCAAACTCTGCCAGTTGTGGCCACAAATCCAGTTTGGCTGTCCAGTAGTCCAGTGGATCTTCAATGTGGGGTGGCAGGGTAATGTCCAAGTATGCCACCACCTGCTGGTTCATGTCCTGCTCCAGGTCTAGCTGCTGTGAGTAGTTTATTCACTAGGCGGGTTAAAAAAGCTGCTAATCAGCGATTCTACTCAAGTTGCTGCTTTTAGAGCTGGAACTACTCCTACCGCCCCCCACTAGAGATGTCGCGAACATAAAATTTTCCGCAAATGTTCGCAAACGGGCGAACCGGGCGAACCGCCATAGACTTCTATAGGCAGGTGAATTTTAAAACCCACAGGGACTCTTTCTGGCCACAATAGTGAATGAAAAGTTGTTTCAAGGGCACTAACACCTGGATTGTGGCATGCCGGAGGGGGATCCATGACAAAACTCCCATGGAAAATTACGTAGTTGGCGCAGAGTCGGGTTTTAATCCATAAAGGGCATAAATCACCTAACATTCCTAAATTGTTTGGAATAACGTGTTTTAAAACATCAGGCATGATGTTGTATCGATCAGGTAGTGTAAGGGTTACGCCCGCTTCACAGTGACAGACCAAACTCCCCGCTTAACACACCGCAAACAACCGCAAAAAGTCCATTTGCACAACCGCAAACTCTCCATTTGCACAAGGTTGGATACCAAGCTAGCCATGTCCCGTTCCTTGACCTCACTGACGTCATTGAAGGTCTCTTCCGCCACCCAGCCACGTACAACACCAAGGGTCCCCAAAAGGTGACAACAAGCCCCCTGGGACGCCTGCTGTGGTTGGTCTTCCACCTCCTAAAAGCCACCTTCCTCCTTTGACTCCTCTTCTTCAGACAACTCTCTCTGCGTTGCCGCAGGTCCAGCAATCAACGACGACAAGGCTGCTTCTGGTGGTGATGGTGACCACAACTCTTCCTCTTCATGCTCATCTACGGCCTGATCCAGCACTCTTCGCAGGGCACGCTCCAGAAAAAACGCATATGGGATGAGGTCGATGATGTTGCCTTGGGTTTGACTGACCAGGTTTGTCACCTCTGCATAAGGACGCATGAGCCTACAGCCATTGTACATGAGCGTTCAGTAATGCGCCCAAAAAATACCCAGCTCCGCAGAGGCTGTCCTCTTTTTTTTTTATTAAAAAAATCTGTTCTTACTAGTTTAATCTCTGTTTTGTCCCCTATCAGGGGCCGGTGTGGTGTATGGAATAGATTTTAGGAACCGGGAGATGGAAAAAGATGCTTGGTCGGTCCTCTTACTTCCAATTTGGGGCACTGCGCGTGTGCCATGCAATGTACCTTGCAATCCCAATATGAGCGGTATGTTAAGTAGTACTATTCCTATCAGTTTAATCCATGTTACGTCCCCTATCAGGGGCCGGTGTATGGAATAGATTTTAGGAACCGGGAGATGGAAAAAGATGCTTGGTCGGTCCTCTTACTTCCAATCTGGGGCACTGCACGTGCGCCCGTGCAATTTACTGTGCTACCAGATATGAGTGGTATGTTAAGTAGTACTATTCCTATCAGTTTAATCCATGTTACGTCCCCTATCAGGGGACGTGTATGGAATAGATTTTAGGAACCGGGAGATGGAAAAAGATGCTTAGTTGGTCCTCTTACTTCCAATTTGGGGCACTGCGCATGCGCCGTGCAATGTACTATGCAATCCCAATATGAGTGGTATGTTAAGTAGTACTATTCCCATCAGTTTAATCCCTGTTACGTTTCCTATCAGGGGACGTGTATGGAATAGAGTTTAGACAACCGCAAAGAGTTGTCAATAGTTGACACACTCATGACAAAAAATGTATTCCTCTATGCGTCAATCTTGGTGTAGTGATGACTGTGCTGGTGCGCACGTTTGGCAGATTGCAGGCGATGGCGGTTTTTCAAAGCCTATGGTCATGCTGAGGTAGTTCAGTGACAGTTAAGTGACCCAGAAAATAATGATTCTGCAGTGTGGGCCCATTGTTGGCCTAGTAGGCATTAATGATCACCTTAGATGAACAGAAAGAAAATGAATGTTTTTTCTATGCAAAATTATTCAGCCGATCGCTTTTGGTCTGTTCAGAATGAAGCAACGACCTTATCTCATCTGGAGTGTGCCAACATTGCCATTGCCAACACACTCATAGAGGTGATCGCTTCATTGTGATACGCAAGCCTCTTCACCACAACAAGGTAACGATCACAAAGGAGAATTGACATATGTATGTGCCTTTTTTTTGTTTTGTTTTTGCAGCCACAGTGCAGCACCAGAGGCCAGAAAAATTAGGCATGTACACATGCCTGAAAAACTAGGGATTGTTTTCCAGGCAGAAAGTGGACTAAAACATTGCGGCTTGAACCCTAGTTGGTGGCGGAGAAGTCACGCAAGTCATTCGGCATGCAGAGATAAAATACAGCAGCGTGTGGACCATTTTTAGCCCAAGGCAGCTCATCTCATCACCAGGCCTTTTTTAATCAAATGTATCGCCCACTGTCAGTCCCTTCGGGATCCATGCCTCATTCATCTTAATAAAGGTGAGGTAATCTAGACTTTATTGACCTAGGCAACTTCTCTTCTCAGTGACAATACCTCCTGCTGCACTAAAGGTCCTTTCTGACAGGACACTTGAAGCGGGACAGGCCAGAAGTTCTATCACAAATTGGGATAGCTCAGGCCACAGGTCAAGTCTGCACACCCAGTAGTCAAGGGGTTCATCGCTCCTCAGAGTGTCGATATCTGCAGTTAAGGCGAGGTAGTCTGCTACCTGTCGGTCGAGTCGTTCTCTGAGGGTGGACCCCGAAGGGCTGTGGCGATGCGTAGGACTTAAAAAGCTCTGCATGTCCTCCATCAACAACATGTCTGTAAAGCGTCCTGTCCTTCCCGGCGTGGTCGTGGTAGGAGGAGGATTGCTTTCACCTCTTCCCCTGTTAGATTTCCGTTGTGCTGTGACATAACCGTGCTGTGTAAAGCATACTTTTTAACTTGTTTTGGAACTGCTGCATCCTTTCCGACTTCCGGTAATTTGGTAACATTTCAGGCACTTTCTGCTTATACCGGGGGTCTAGTGTCATTCTCCTTCAGCCTTTTTATACGAGGGTCCCTCAACAGGCACGACAGAATGAAAGACCCCATTTGCACAAGGTTGGATGCCGAGCTACTCATGTCCCGTTCCTCATCCTCACTGATCTCACTGAAGAAAAGAAGATGGCTTCGGCAGCATTCCGCAATATCAAAAATACTTTAATCGTACCTCCAGACACAGATGGCAACGAACGTTTCGACTGTGTAACAGTCTTTGTCAAGCCTAATGACACAAAATCTGATAGGCATATATATACCCCCCTCATATAAAATACACACCCCGTTACATCATTAGTGCAGATCACTACACAATAGGATACACATGTTCATACTTTAACTCACAGCTAACGACATGTCCAACGAACTCGTGTAGTTCTCCTCGGCGTTCCCTTATCTGTAATGCGCAGTCGCGTCTCAACCCATCTAAAACCCGGAAGTATCATACGTCGCCATGGCGCCCGGAGGCGCACGTGTCTCTAGCCAATGAGCTGCCAGAGGGCCTCACTGACGTCACAGACTGCGCGTCAACCTCGTAACACTCACCCAAGAGCGCACATCCGTGCGTCGATGGCGTGGGTCACATGAGGTACGCAGCCAGTAACAACATCGCGCAGGTACCGGCGCCATGACAACGAAGACGCCACGATCCACGCTGCTTACTGTGGAGTAAATATGTGCTATCCGTATCCAAAATGAACTGGTTTGTGCAACATATAGACAACACAGATAATAGCCCGATTACAGAGGGACATCAAGCCGGACTGTACATATTCATGATCATAACAGGTATAGGGCAAAAACATATCATAGCAAGTACAGATAGCAATACAAACAGTGTATCCCATGTATACTTCACATATGGATCATCATCATAGCACTTTGACATATAAATTTGGGGACCAATCCCCCGGTGGATGCGCTACATATAGGTTAAAATCATAATGTCCCTATACTAAGAGGACAAAACAATGACACACATCAATCGATGGATGAGACATTGAACTCTAGATTCAAACCAAAGGGTTGAAGGGACCTAAGGGTATGGATCCATTTAAGTTCCTTTTTCCTCAGGATTCCCTTCCTGTCCCCACCCCTTCTCAAATATCCCACGCTATCAATAGCCCGAAATCTCAATTGATTGATAGAATGTTTGCAATCAATGAAGTGTTTGGCAACCGGTTTGTCGAGTGCACCTGTTCTTATTGTACTTTTATGTTTATTAATTCTTTCCCTCAATTCCATCGTAGTCTCCCCCACATAGATCAAGCTACATGGGCACTGTATCATGTAAACCACATCTGTGGACTTACATGTATAGTGACCCTTGATTTTGAACCGTTTACCACTATAGGGATGTGTAAAACCGTCGCCTTTCATGATGCCACCACAGTTGCAACAGGAAAGGCAAGGGAAATTACCATTCCTCATTGGTGCTAGTCTTTTCTGTCTTTCGATGTCCTTACCCCCTATATCCGCTTTCACCAATCTATCCCGTAGGTTGGGGCTCCGTTTGTATGCCATCATTGGGGGAACTGAAAATTCAGTGACTGTAGGCAATCCTTTCTGCAGGATCTGCCATTCCTGACGTAGGATGGTGGCTATATTGCCGCTATCACTCCCAAAGATGGATACAAATGGAATTCGGGGGGTCTCATGTTTCTGTGGTTTCTTTACCAAAGTGGAACAACGTTCCATAGATGTAATCCTATGCTTGGTACGGTTAATCAATTTGGTGGGATAACCTCTCTTACTAAACTTATCGCACATCTCATCAACTCTGAATTCAAAGAGGGTGTCATCTGATACGATGCGACGTACTCTAAGTAATTGACTCCACGGAAGGGAGCTTACCATATTCTGAGGGTGACTACTGTCATACATTAACAAGGTGTTCTTGTCTGTAGGTTTTTGGAAGAGATCAGTACAGATCCTTCCATTGAGCACCTGAACTCGGACGTCAAGGAACTGCAGCTCACGGGCAGAATGCATCACGGTGAACTGCAGGTCCCGGACCCCAGAGTTCAGGTGCGCATGGAACTCATCCAACTCGGGCACAGTCCCCGTCCAAATCAAGAAAATGTCGTCGATGTAGCGCCACCAGCACAGGACTCTCTCAAAAAATGTGGAGTGATACACCAGCCGATCCTCCACCTCCGCCATGAAGATGTTTGCGTAGGTGGGGGCCACATTGGACCCCATCGCCACACCCCGCTTTTGCTGGTAGAAGGTGTCCCCGAAGAGAAAATAATTCCTCCTCAGGACCACCTCCAGGAGGGCGAGGATCAGCCGGCGCGCCCCAGGAGAGAGCCCTGTGCCGGCCAGGGCCACATCGACGACATTTAGACCATAAGAGTGATCAATGGATGTATACAGGGATACAACATCAAAACTCACAAGCAAAAACTCCGCCGGCAAATCAAGTGAATTCAGCTTTGTCAAGAAATGGCCAGTATCACTGATATAGGAGGGAGCCGTGGTCGCGTGGATCCGCAACACTTTGTCCAAAAAGATGGATACAGGATTAAAGATGGAACCCCTGCCCGACACTATAGGTCGGCCAGGGGGATCCACAAGACTCTTGTGGATCTTTGGTAATACATATATCACAGGGGTGATCGGATGGCTCACCCGCAGAAAGCTGTTTAGTTCATCGTCAATGACTCCTTGACTAAGAGCCTCATCCAATAACACCCCTATGATATCTGCTATGTCCCACCTCGGATCCTTGCCCAACATCTCATAGACATTAATATCTCCTACCTGTCTTTTGATCTCGTCAATATATTTACAGGTGTCCATCACGACCACGGCGCCCCCCTTGTCAGCTGGCTTGATCGTCAATTGCTTGTTGTGTTCCAGTTCAAGAACAGCCCGCCTCTCATCTTGAGATAGGTTGTGTTTGAACTGGTGGGTTCCCTCCACCCTCAATTGCTCGATCCGTTTCCTGACAAAGCTGATGTAGGTTTCAATCACATGGTTGTTTTGCGGTGGAGTAAAGTGACTTTTATTGCGTAAATCGAAGTTTTTGCACATTAAGGTATCAGTGGAAACATCAAGTTGACTAATAGGTACATCAATATTTCTAACTGAAAAAAAAGCCTTCAGTCTCAAGCGTCTAAAGAACTTTTGTAAGTCGAGCTCAAACTCGAACCAGTCCCTTGATGTTGTAGGGCAGAATGTTAGGCCACGGCTTAGCACACTAATTTGTGCTTTGTCAAGCTGGAAGGAAGAGATGTTCACGACCAGGTTCATCATTTCCGCTGTCCGCGTCTCGTTACTCTCCCCTGGATATGGGTGGGGGCCTCTATCGATATTGGGGGAAGGGTTCTTGTTGGATCGGTGGTGTTTCCTACCACCCCTTCTATATCGCCTTCCCCTCTTTTTCTGCTTGGGCCTAAAAAATTAGACGCACCTGATTCGTCAGCGGAATCAGATTCCCCAGTGCTGAAGCCAAATCTGCCTTGATCAAAGCGTTTACCCCGTCTACGCCTATTAAACCTTTGTGGCTGAGATGACTGCCAGTTGTATATTTTGCCAGACTGGTAATCATCTAAGTCTCTATGCCACTTATCTCTCTTGACGTGTTCCACTTCCAACTTATGTCGTGCAATATGTTGTGTGGTCTTGTCTTTGTATACTGTAAAATCCTCAGCACTCATGAGGTCCTGGATCTGGACTTCCAACTCGGCTGTGGTTTTCCTCAGGTTGTCAACCTCTTTCTGCAAAAAGTCTATGTTTAATAACATTAATTCAAAAGAATATTGATTGTTGATAGCTTCAAAGGCTTTACAAAAATCACCATTCGTCGGGAATAAATTGGGGCGAAGATTAGATCTAAGTCCCCTAGGTATCCTCTGTTGCTTGTAATATTCCCTTAAGGTAATCAAATGTAATTCCATAGTATTCAATCTCTTGAGGTCCTGCTCTACTTTACGTTTCAGGATATCAACAGAGGGGGAGCTTAAAAATGTCACATCACATCCATCTACATTGATAAGTCGCTGTATGTCCTCATCAGTATATACATACATGTGTCTTGGCGAGGTATCCATATTCTTACTTGGACCTGGGGGACCCTCCATGATGTGTATCACCACTGCGTCCAACTCCCCAGTGCACGCCTCTCGGATCAAATGTAGAGACAAATAGTAGTGTAGAAGCAGCACTGTGCGGTCTCAGGATAATGCGTCTATGTCAATGCAGCAGCCTAACCGTAGGCCCTTGATCCATCAGGCCAAATCGTATACGTGTAGAAAAGAAGATGGCTTCGGCAGCATTCCGCAATATCAAAAATACTTTAATCGTACCTCCAGACACAGATGGCAACGAACGTTTCGACTGTGTAACAGTCTTTGTCAAGCCTAATGACACAAAATCTGATAGGCATATATATACCCCCCTCATATAAAATACACACCCCGTTACATCATTAGTGCAGATCACTACACAATAGGATACACATGTTCATACTTTAACTCACAGCTAACGACATGTCCAACGAACTCGTGTAGTTCTCCTCGGCGTTCCCTTATCTGTAATGCGCAGTCGCGTCTCAACCCATCTAAAACCCGGAAGTATCATACGTCGCCATGGCGCCCGGAGGCGCACGTGTCTCTAGCCAATGAGCTGCCAGAGGGCCTCACTGACGTCACAGACTGCGCGTCAACCTCGTAACACTCACCCAAGAGCGCACATCCGTGCGTCGATGGCGTGGGTCACATGAGGTACGCAGCCAGTAACAACATCGCGCAGGTACCGGCGCCATGACAACGAAGACGCCACGATCCACGCTGCTTACTGTGGAGTAAATATGTGCTATCCGTATCCAAAATGAACTGGTTTGTGCAACATATAGACAACACAGATAATAGCCCGATTACAGAGGGACATCAAGCCGGACTGTACATATTCATGATCATAACAGGTATAGGGCAAAAACATATCATAGCAAGTACAGATAGCAATACAAACAGTGTATCCCATGTATACTTCACATATGGATCATCATCATAGCACTTTGACATATAAATTTGGGGACCAATCCCCCGGTGGATGCGCTACATATAGGTTAAAATCATAATGTCCCTATACTAAGAGGACAAAACAATGACACACATCAATCGATGGATGAGACATTGAACTCTAGATTCAAACCAAAGGGTTGAAGGGACCTAAGGGTATGGATCCATTTAAGTTCCTTTTTCCTCAGGATTCCCTTCCTGTCCCCACCCCTTCTCAAATATCCCACGCTATCAATAGCCCGAAATCTCAATTGATTGATAGAATGTTTGCAATCAATGAAGTGTTTGGCAACCGGTTTGTCGAGTGCACCTGTTCTTATTGTACTTTTATGTTTATTAATTCTTTCCCTCAATTCCATCGTAGTCTCCCCCACATAGATCAAGCTACATGGGCACTGTATCATGTAAACCACATCTGTGGACTTACATGTATAGTGACCCTTGATTTTGAACCGTTTACCACTATAGGGATGTGTAAAACCGTCGCCTTTCATGATGCCACCACAGTTGCAACAGGAAAGGCAAGGGAAATTACCATTCCTCATTGGTGCTAGTCTTTTCTGTCTTTCGATGTCCTTACCCCCTATATCCGCTTTCACCAATCTATCCCGTAGGTTGGGGCTCCGTTTGTATGCCATCATTGGGGGAACTGAAAATTCAGTGACTGTAGGCAATCCTTTCTGCAGGATCTGCCATTCCTGACGTAGGATGGTGGCTATATTGCCGCTATCACTCCCAAAGATGGATACAAATGGAATTCGGGGGGTCTCATGTTTCTGTGGTTTCTTTACCAAAGTGGAACAACGTTCCATAGATGTAATCCTATGCTTGGTACGGTTAATCAATTTGGTGGGATAACCTCTCTTACTAAACTTATCGCACATCTCATCAACTCTGAATTCAAAGAGGGTGTCATCTGATACGATGCGACGTACTCTAAGTAATTGACTCCACGGAAGGGAGCTTACCATATTCTGAGGGTGACTACTGTCATACATTAACAAGGTGTTCTTGTCTGTAGGTTTTTGGAAGAGATCAGTACAGATCCTTCCATTGAGCACCTGAACTCGGACGTCAAGGAACTGCAGCTCACGGGCAGAATGCATCACGGTGAACTGCAGGTCCCGGACCCCAGAGTTCAGGTGCGCATGGAACTCATCCAACTCGGGCACAGTCCCCGTCCAAATCAAGAAAATGTCGTCGATGTAGCGCCACCAGCACAGGACTCTCTCAAAAAATGTGGAGTGATACACCAGCCGATCCTCCACCTCCGCCATGAAGATGTTTGCGTAGGTGGGGGCCACATTGGACCCCATCGCCACACCCCGCTTTTGCTGGTAGAAGGTGTCCCCGAAGAGAAAATAATTCCTCCTCAGGACCACCTCCAGGAGGGCGAGGATCAGCCGGCGCGCCCCAGGAGAGAGCCCTGTGCCGGCCAGGGCCACATCGACGACATTTAGACCATAAGAGTGATCAATGGATGTATACAGGGATACAACATCAAAACTCACAAGCAAAAACTCCGCCGGCAAATCAAGTGAATTCAGCTTTGTCAAGAAATGGCCAGTATCACTGATATAGGAGGGAGCCGTGGTCGCGTGGATCCGCAACACTTTGTCCAAAAAGATGGATACAGGATTAAAGATGGAACCCCTGCCCGACACTATAGGTCGGCCAGGGGGATCCACAAGACTCTTGTGGATCTTTGGTAATACATATATCACAGGGGTGATCGGATGGCTCACCCGCAGAAAGCTGTTTAGTTCATCGTCAATGACTCCTTGACTAAGAGCCTCATCCAATAACACCCCTATGATATCTGCTATGTCCCACCTCGGATCCTTGCCCAACATCTCATAGACATTAATATCTCCTACCTGTCTTTTGATCTCGTCAATATATTTACAGGTGTCCATCACGACCACGGCGCCCCCCTTGTCAGCTGGCTTGATCGTCAATTGCTTGTTGTGTTCCAGTTCAAGAACAGCCCGCCTCTCATCTTGAGATAGGTTGTGTTTGAACTGGTGGGTTCCCTCCACCCTCAATTGCTCGATCCGTTTCCTGACAAAGCTGATGTAGGTTTCAATCACATGGTTGTTTTGCGGTGGAGTAAAGTGACTTTTATTGCGTAAATCGAAGTTTTTGCACATTAAGGTATCAGTGGAAACATCAAGTTGACTAATAGGTACATCAATATTTCTAACTGAAAAAAAAGCCTTCAGTCTCAAGCGTCTAAAGAACTTTTGTAAGTCGAGCTCAAACTCGAACCAGTCCCTTGATGTTGTAGGGCAGAATGTTAGGCCACGGCTTAGCACACTAATTTGTGCTTTGTCAAGCTGGAAGGAAGAGATGTTCACGACCAGGTTCATCATTTCCGCTGTCCGCGTCTCGTTACTCTCCCCTGGATATGGGTGGGGGCCTCTATCGATATTGGGGGAAGGGTTCTTGTTGGATCGGTGGTGTTTCCTACCACCCCTTCTATATCGCCTTCCCCTCTTTTTCTGCTTGGGCCTAAAAAATTAGACGCACCTGATTCGTCAGCGGAATCAGATTCCCCAGTGCTGAAGCCAAATCTGCCTTGATCAAAGCGTTTACCCCGTCTACGCCTATTAAACCTTTGTGGCTGAGATGACTGCCAGTTGTATATTTTGCCAGACTGGTAATCATCTAAGTCTCTATGCCACTTATCTCTCTTGACGTGTTCCACTTCCAACTTATGTCGTGCAATATGTTGTGTGGTCTTGTCTTTGTATACTGTAAAATCCTCAGCACTCATGAGGTCCTGGATCTGGACTTCCAACTCGGCTGTGGTTTTCCTCAGGTTGTCAACCTCTTTCTGCAAAAAGTCTATGTTTAATAACATTAATTCAAAAGAATATTGATTGTTGATAGCTTCAAAGGCTTTACAAAAATCACCATTCGTCGGGAATAAATTGGGGCGAAGATTAGATCTAAGTCCCCTAGGTATCCTCTGTTGCTTGTAATATTCCCTTAAGGTAATCAAATGTAATTCCATAGTATTCAATCTCTTGAGGTCCTGCTCTACTTTACGTTTCAGGATATCAACAGAGGGGGAGCTTAAAAATGTCACATCACATCCATCTACATTGATAAGTCGCTGTATGTCCTCATCAGTATATACATACATGTGTCTTGGCGAGGTATCCATATTCTTACTTGGACCTGGGGGACCCTCCATGATGTGTATCACCACTGCGTCCAACTCCCCAGTGCACGCCTCTCGGATCAAATGTAGAGACAAATAGATGGATGTGCGCTCTTGGGTGAGTGTTACGAGGTTGACGCGCAGTCTGTGACGTCAGTGAGGCCCTCTGGCAGCTCATTGGCTAGAGACACGTGCGCCTCCGGGCGCCATGGCGACGTATGATACTTCCGGGTTTTAGATGGGTTGAGACGCGACTGCGCATTACAGATAAGGGAACGCCGAGGAGAACTACACAAGTTCGTTGGACATGTCGTTAGCTGTGAGTTAAAGTATGAACATGTGTATCCTATTGTGTAGTGATCTGCACTAATGATGTAACGGGGTGTGTATTTTATATGAGGGGGGTATATATATGCCTATCAGATTTTGTGTCATTAGGCTTGACAAAGACTGTTACACAGTCGAAACGTTCGTTGCCATCTGTGTCTGGAGGTACGATTAAAGTATTTTTGATATTGCGGAATGCTGCCGAAGCCATCTTCTTTTCTACACGTATACGATTTGGCCTGATGGATCAAGGGCCTACGGTTAGGCTGCTGCATTGACATAGACGCATTATCCTGAGACCGCACAGTGCTGCTTCTACACTACTATTGATCTCACTGAAGGTCTGTTCTTCCCCCCAGCCACGTACAACACCACGGGTACCAGATAGGTGACAACGAGCACCCTGGGATGCCTGCTGTGGTTGGTCTTCCTCCTCCTCAAAGCCACATTCCTCCTCTGACTCCTCTTCCTCAGACTCCTCTTCCAGCGTTGCCGCAGGTCCAGCAAGCGATGCTGATAAGGCTGTTTCTGGTGGTGATGGTGACCACAACTCTTCCTCTTCACGCTTATCTACGGCCTGATCCAGCACTCTTCGCAGGTCACGCTCCAGGAAGAAAACAAATGGGATGATGTTGCTGATGTTGCCTTCGGTGCGATTGACTAGGTTTGTCACCTCCTCAAAAGGACGCATGAGCCTACAGGCATTGCGCATGAGCGTCCAGTAACGTGGCAAAAAAATACCCAGCTCCGCAGAGGCTGTCCTAGCACCCCGGTCATACAAATACTCGTTGATGGCTTTTTCTTGTTGGAGTAGGCGGTCGAACTTTAGGAGTGTTGAAACCAACGTGTCGGGCTGTCGCAAATCAAGCGCCTCACTGGAATGTTGTTTCGCCGCTGAATATCTGAAAAGTGTGCCATGGCCATGTAGGAACGCCTGAAATGGCCACACACATTCCTGGCCTGCTTGAGGACATCCTGTAAGCCTGGGTACTTATGCACAAAGCGTTGCATGATCAGATTCAACACATGTGCCATGCACGGCACATGTGTCAACTTGCCCAAATTCAATGCCTCCAACAAATTGCTTCCGTTGTCACACACCACTTTGCCGATTTCCAGTTGGTGCAGGGTCAGCCACTGATCCACCTGTGCGTTCAGGGCGGACAGGAGTGCTGGTCCGGGGTGACTCTCTGCTTTCAGGCAAGTCAACCCCAAGACGGAGTGACACTGTCGTATCCGGGATGTGGAATAGCCCCTGGGGAGCTGGGGGGGTGCCGTTGATGTGGAGCAAGACGCAGCAGCAGAAGAGGACTCAGCTAAGGAGGTTAGCGAAGAGGATGGAGTAGAGGAGGTGGCAGCAGATCTGCCTGCAGGTCGTGGCGGTGTCACCAACTCATCTGCAGAGCCACGCATTCCATGCTTGGCAGCCGTCAGCAGGTTTACCCAATGCGCAGTGTACGTGATATACCTGCCCTGACCGTGCTGTACAGACCAGGCATCAGTGGTCAGATGGACCCTTGCCCCAACACTGTGTGCCAGACATTCCATGACTTCCTTTTACACAATGGAGTACAGGTTGGGGATTGCCTTTTGTGAAAAGAAATTTCGTCCGGGTACCTTCCACTGCGGTGTCCCAATAGCTACAATTTTTTTGAAGGCCTCAGACTCCACCAGCTTTTATGGTAAAAGCTGGCGGGCTAAGAGTTCCGACAAGCCAGCTGTCAGACGCCGGGCAAGGGGGTGACTCTGTGACATTGGCTTCTTACGCTCAAACATTTCCTTGACAGACACCTGACTGTGGGCAGATGAGCAGGAACTGCTCAAGGTGAGAGACGGAGTGGCGAATGGTTGAGAGGGGGCAAGGAGGACAGCAGTGGTTGACGTGGCTGAAGATGCTGGACCAGGAGGAGGATGGCAGATTTGAGTTTGTGTGCTGCTGGTACTCATGTGTTGATCCCATAGGCGTTTGTGATTTGAGATCATGTGCCTTCACAAAGCAGTTGTACCTAGGTGGGTATTGGACTTCCCACGACTCAGTTTCTTTTGGCACAGGTTGCAAATGGCATCGCTGTTATCAGAGGCAGACACACAAAAAAAATGTCACACTGCTGAGCTTTGCAATGACGGCATTCTGGTGGTGGCAACAGCATGCGTTGATTGGCGTGCTGTCTGGCTGACCCAGGGTGCCGATACATGCTGTCTGACTGTGCCACTAGCTTCTTGCGACGACCTCCCCCTGCTACCAACTCGTCTCCTCCTCCTCTCTGTCTCCCCATCTGAACTTTCCCCCTGTTCTTCTTTTCGAGCGGGCACCCACGTGACATCCACAGACACATTGTCAGCATCAACCGCTTCACTTGTATCTGACAACTCAGCAAAGGAAGCAGCAGCGGGTATAACATCATCATCATCACACCGTACGTCCATGTGTGTAATGCTGCCTGACTGAGACATATCCCTGTTATCTACATCCTCTGGCAATAATGGTTGAGCATCACTCATTTCTTCCTGACAGATCAAGTGAAGCATCTGTGGTGCTAGTGTTGGTGGTGGCGGCAGGCGGGCGAGTGGTAACTTGAGAGGTGCCCGAAGCTGAGCTGGAGGAGGATGGTGCGTCAAGGTTCCGAGTGGAAGCTGTAGAAGATTGGGTGTCTTGTGTTAGCCAGTCAACTATGTCCTCAGAACTTTTCGAGTTCAGGGTACGTGGCCTCTTGTCGGGGGGTAGTAATTCAATTAAGAATTATTAATTATCGTCATCAAAAAATAATTAACCATGAAAAAATAAAATTTATAAAATTTGTTATAAATTTTTCAAATCATGACCTGGTGAATTGTAGTCAACCTACTTGATACAATTCGAATCTGAGTCCGACTATTTCCTCAGATAAATAAGTTATTTTTGACGTGAGATGACGTTAATGATAAAATGTAGTTCTGCATTATACAATAATACACAGGTATTATAAAAATATGCAGATTTATTGGTTACAAGGTTATAAACATATATAAGTAAATAAACACAATGATACATGCAAATGAAAATATATATCGTTAATATAAAGCATTACAAGCTTAACAATACATGTGAGTGGAAATAACTTGTCACATTATAATCATGCTATTTTTAGGTTAGGATATGAAAGTAGGAACATAAGTTATATACATCACTTCTGTTCAGAGAAAACCTCATGATATCAAGATGGGCATGTCTAATCCTAGACATTAGAGTTGAGTGAACACCTGGATGTTCGGGTTCGAGAAGTTCGGCCGAACTTCCCGGAAATGTTCGGGTTCGGGATCCAAACCCGATCCGAACTTCGTCCCGAACCCGAACCCCATTGAAGTCAATGGGGACCCGAACTTTTGGGCACTAAAAAGGCTGTAAAACAGCCCAGGAAAGAGCTAGAGGGCTGCAAAAGGCAGCAACATGTAGGTAAATCCCCTGCAAAAAAAATAAAAATGAACTAATATCAATTGGACAGAGGTCCCATAGCAGAGAATCTGGCTTCACTTCAGCAGAGAATCAGTCTCTTCATGCCATAGCAAAGAATCTGGCTTCATGTCAGCAGAGAATCAGTCTCTTCATGCCATAGCAGAGAATCTGGCTTCATGTCAGCGCAGAATCAGTCTTCATGTCATAGCAGAGAATCAGGCTTCACGTCACCCACCACTGGAACAGGCCACTGTCACACATTTAGGCCCCGGCACCCAGACAGAGGAGAGCGGTCCCGTTACAGAGAATCTGGCCTTATGTCAGCGCAGAATCTGTCTTCATGTCATAGCAGAGAATCAGGCTTCACGTCACCCACCACTGGAACAGGCTACTGTCACACATTTAGGCCCAGGCACCCAGGCAGAGGAGAGACGTCCCGTAACAGAGAATCTGGCCTTATGTCAGCGCAGAATCTGTCTTCATGTCATAGCAGAGAATCAGGCTTCACGTCACCCACCACTGGAACAGGCCACTGTCACACATTTAGGCCCAGGCACCCAGGCAGAGGAGAGAGGTCCCGTAACAGAGAATCTGGCCTTATGTCAGCGCAGAATCTGTATTCATGTCATAGCAGAGAATCAGGCTTCACGTCACCCACCACTGGAACAGGCCACTGTCACACATTTAGGCCCCGGCACCCAGACAGAGGAGGGCGGTCCCGTAACAGAGAATCTGGCCTTATGTCAGCGCAGAATCTGTATTCATGTCATAGCAGAGAATCAGGCTTCACGTCACCCACCACTGGAACAGGCCACTGTCACACATTTAGGCCCAGGCACCCAGGCAGAGGAGAGAGGTCCCGTAACAGAGAATCTGGCCTTATGTCAGCGCAGAATCTGTATTCATGTCATAGCAGAGAATCAGGCTTCACGTCACCCACCACTGGAACAGGCCACTGTCACACATTTAGGCCCAGGCACCCAGGCAGAGGAGAGAGGTCCCGTAACAGAGAATCTGGCCTTATGTCAGCGCAGAATCTGTCTTCATGTCATAGCAGAGAATCAGGCTTCACGTCACCCACCACTGGAACAGGCCACTGTCACACATTTAGGCCCAGGCACCCAGGCAGAGGAGAGAGGTCCCGTAACAGAGAATCTGGCCTTATGTCAGCGCAGAATCTGTCTTCATGTCATAGTAGAGAATCAGGCTTCACGTCATCCACCACTGGAACAGGCCACTGTCACACATTTAGGCCAAGGCACCCAGGCAGAGGAGAGAGGTCCCGTAACAGAGAATCTGGCCTTATGTCAGCGTGGAATCTGTATTCATGTCATAGCAGAGAATCAGGCTTCACGTCACCCACCACTGGAACAGGCCACTGTCACACATTTAGGCCCAGGCACCCAGGCAGAGGAGAGAGGTCCCGTAACAGAGAATCTGGCCTTATGTCAGCGCAGAATCTGTATTCATGTCATAGCAGAGAATCAGGCTTCACGTCACCCACCACTGGAACAGGCCACTGTCACACATTTAGGCCCAGGCACCCAGGCAGAGGAGAGAGGTCCCGTAACAGAGAATCTGGCCTTATGTCAGCGCAGAATCTGTATTCATGTCATAGCAGAGAATCAGGCTTCACGTCACCCACCACTGGAACAGGCCACTGTCACATATTTAGGCCCAGGCACCCAGGCAGAGGAGAGAGGTCGCGTAACAGAGAATCTGGCTTCATGTCAGCACAGAATAAGTCTTCATGTCATAGCAGAGAATCAGGCTTCACATCACCCACCACTGGAACAGGCCACTGTCACACATTTAGGCCCCGGCACCCAGACAGAGGAGAGGTTCATTCAACTTTGGGTTGCCCCGCAATATAATGGTAAAATGAAATTAAAAATAGTATTGAATGAGGAAGTGCCCTGGAGTAGAATAATATATTGTTAAGGGGAGGTAGTTAATATCTAATCTGCACAAGGGATGGACAGGTCCTGTGGGATCCATGCCTGGTTCATTTTTATGAACGTCAGCTTGTCCACATTGGCTGTAGACAGGCGGCTGCGTTTGTCTGTAATGACGCCCCCTGCCGTGCTGAATACACGTTCAGACAAAACGCTGGCCGCCGGGCAGGCCAGCACCTCCAAGGCATAAAAGGCTAGCTCTGGCAACGTGGACAATTTGGAGACCCAGAAGTTGAATGGGGCCGAACCATCAGTCAGTACGTGGAGGGGTGTGCACAGGTACTGTTTCACCATGTTAGTGAAATGTTGCCTCCTGCTAACACGTTCCGTATCAGGTGGTGGTGCAGTTAGCTGTGGCGTGGTGACAAAACTTTTCCACATCTCTGCCATGCTAACCCTGCCCTCAGAGGAGCTGGCCGTGACACAGCTGCGTTGGCGACCTCTTGCTCCTCCTCTGCCTTCGCATTGGGCTTCCACTGGTTCCCCTGTGACATTTGGGAATGCTCTCAGTAGCGCGTCTACCAACGTGCGCTTGTACTCGCGCATCTTCCTATCACGCTCCAGTGTAGGAAGTAAGGTGGGCACATTGTCTTTGTACCGGGGATCCAGCAGGGTGGCAACCCAGTAGTCCGCACACGTTAAAATGTGGGCAACTCTGCTGTCGTTGCGCAGGCACTGCAGCATGTAGTCGCTCATGTGTGCCAGGCTGCCCAGAGGTAAGGACAAGCTGTCCTCTGTGGGAGGCGTATCGTCATCGTCCTGTGTTTCCCCCCAGCCACGCACCAGTGATGGGCCCGAGCTGCTTTGGGTGCCACCCCGCTGTGAACATGCTTCATCCTCATCCTCCTCCACCTCCACCTCCTCCTCATCCTCGTCCTCCTCGTCCTCCAGTAGTGGGCCCTGTCTGGCCACATTTGTACCTGGCCTCTGGTGTTGCAAAAAACCTCCCTCTGAGTCACTTTGAAGAGACTGGCCTGAAAGTGCTAAAAATGACCCCTCTTCCTCCTCTTCCTCCTGGGCCACCTCCTCTTCCATCATCGCCCTAAGTGTTTTCTCAAGGAGACATAGAAGTGGTATTGTAACGCTGATAACGGCGTCATCGCCACTGGCCATGTTGGTGGAGTACTCGAAACAGCGCAACAGGGCACACAGGTCTCGCATGGAGGCCCAGTCATTGGTGGTGAAGTGTGTCTGATCCACAGTGCGACTGACCCGTGCGTGCTGCAGCTGAAACTCCACTATGGCCTGCTGCTGCTCGCACAGTCTGTCCAGCATATGCAAGGTGGAGTTCCACCTGGTGGGCACGTCGCATATGAGGCGGTGAGCGGGAAGGCCGAAATTCCGCTGTAGCGCAGACAGGCGAGCAGCGGCAGGGTGTGAACGCCGGAAGCGCGAAAAGACGGCCCGCACTTTATGCAGCAGCTCTGACATGTCGGGGTAGTTGCGAATGAACTTCTGCACCACCAAATTCAGCACATGCGCGAGGCAAGGGATGTGCGTCAAACGGCTAGTCCCAGAGCTGCAACGAGATTTCGCCCATTATCGCACACCACCAGGCCGGGCTTGAGGCTCACCGGCAGCAACCACTCGTCGGTCTGTTGTTCTATACCCCACCACAACTCCTGTGCGGTGTGGGGCCTGTCCCCCAAACATATGAGTTTCAGAATGGCCTGCTGACGTTTACCCCGTGCTGTGCTGAAGTTGGTGGTGAAGGTGTGTGGCTGACTGGATGAGCAGGTGGAAGAAGAGGAGGAGGAAGCTGAGTAGGAGGAGGAGGAGACAGGAGGCAAAGAATGTTGCCCCGCGATCCTTGGCGGCGGAAGGACGTGCGCCAAACAGCTCTCCGCCTGGGGCCCAGCCGCCACTACATTTACCCAGTGTGCAGTTAGGGAGATATAGCGTCCCTGGCCGTGCTTACTGGTCCACGTATCTGTGGTTAGGTGGACCTTGCCACAGATGGCGTTGCGCAGTGCACACTTGATTTTATCGGACACTTATTTGTGCAGGGAAGGCACGGCTCACTTGGAGAAGTAGTGGCGGCTGGAAACAACATACTGTGGGACAGCAAGTGACATGAGCTGTTTGAAGCTGTGTGTGTCCACCAGCCTAAATGACAGCATTTCATAGGCCAGTAGTTTAGAAATGCTGGCATTCAGGGCCAGGGATCGAGGGTGGCTAGGTGGGAATTTACGCTTTCTCTTAAATGTTTGTGAGATGGAGAGCTGAACGCTGCCGTGTGACATGGTTGAGATGCTTGGTGACGCAGGTGGTGGTGTTGGTGGTACATCCCATGTTTGCTGGGCGGCAGGTGCCAACGTTCCTCCAGAGGCGGAGGAAGAGGCCGAGGTGGCGGCAGCAGCAGAAGAGGCCGAGGCAGCAGAAGAGGTTGCAGGGGGAGCCTGAGTGACTTCTTTGTTTTTAAGGTGTTTACTCCACTGCAGTTCATGCTTTGCATGCAGGTGCCTGGTCATGCAGGTTGTGCTAAGGTTCAGAACGTTAATGCCTCGCTTCAGGCTCTGATGGCACAGCGTGCAAACCACTCGGGTCTTGTCGTCAGCACATTGTTTGAATAAGTGCCATGCCAGGGAACTCCTTGAAGCTGCCTTTGGGGTGCTCGGTCCCAGATAACGGCGGTCAGTAGCAGGCGGAGTCTCTTGGCGGCGGGTGTTCTGATTTTGCCCACTGCTCCCTCTTTTGCTACGCTGTTGGCTCGGTCTCACCACTGCCTCTTCCTCCGAACTGTGAAAGTCAATGGCACGACCTTCATTCCATGTGGGGTCTAGGACCTCATCGTCCCCTGCATCGTCTTCCACCCAGTCTTGATCCCTGACCTCCTGTTCAGTCTGCACACTGCAGAAAGACGCAGCAGTTGGCACCTGTGTTTCGTCATCATAAGAGACATGCTGAGGTGGTATTCCCATGTCCTCATCATCAGGAAAAATAAGTGGTTGTGCGTTAGTGCATTCTATCTCTTCCACCCCTGGGGAAGGGCTAGGTGGATGCCCTTGGGAAACCCTGGCAGCAGAGTCTTCAAACAGCATAAGAGACTGCTGCATAACTTGAGGCTCAGACAGTTTCCCTGATATGCATGGGGGTGATGTGACAGACCGATGGGCTTGGTTTTCATGCGCCATCTGTGCGCTTTCTGCAGAAGACTGGGTGGGAGATAATGTGAACGTGCTGGATCCACTGTCGGCCACCCAATTGACTAATGCCTGCACCTGCTCAGGCCTTACCATCCTTAGAACGGCATTGGGCCCCACCAAATATCGATGTAAATTCTGCTGGCTACTGGGACCTGAGGTAGTTGGTTCACTAGGACGTGTGGCTGTGGCAGAACGGCCACGTCCTCTCCCAGCACCAGAGGGTCCACTAACACCACCACGACCATGTCCACGTCCGCGTCCCCTATTAGATGTTTTCCTCATTGTTCCCGTTCACCACAATTTTGAGAATGGCAAATTTGGGAATGGTTTTTCAACCCAGAAAAAAAAGTGTGCTTTTACGGTCACTACAAATAACTTGACCAGCTAAAACAGTACAGATTTGGTTAAATAGAGATGTGAGGCCTGTTTTTTTTTGCGCTGTGTGACAGGTATAGGTTTAATCACAGAATCAGTCTTCTATCAACACGCTAGCGTGTGTCTTAGGTTTTTCTGAATGACACTATCACTAGCTTCAATGTAAGATATTCTTTTTGGGATAGATTTCAAGTAGGCCTCAAATACCAGAAACTAGTTATTTTGAGAATGGCAAATTTGGGAATGGTTTTTCAACCCAGAAAAAAAAGTGTGCTTTTACGGTCACTACAAATAACTTGACCAGCTAAAACAGTACAGATTTGGTTAAATAGAGATGTGAGGCCTGTTTTTTTTTGCGCTGTGTGACAGGTATAGGTTTAATCACAGAATCAGACTTCTATCTGCACGCTAGCGTGTGTCTTAGGTTTTTCTGAATGACACTATCACTAGCTTCAATGTAAGATATTCTTTTTGGGATAGATTTCAAGTAGGCCTCAAATACCAGAAACTAGTTATTTTGAGAATGGCAAATTTGGGAATGGTTTTTCAACCCAGAAAAAAAAGTGTGCTTTTACGGTCACTACAAATAACTTAACCAGCTAAAACAGTACAGATTTGGTTAAATAGAGATGTGAGGCCTGTTTTTTTTTGCGCTGTGTGACAGGTATAGGTTTAATCACAGAATCTGACTTCTATCTGCACGCTAGCGTGTGTCTTAGGTTTTTCTGAATGACACTATCACTAGCTTCAATGTAAGATATTCTTTTTGGGATAGATTTCAAGTAGGCCTCAAATACCAGAAACTAGTTATTTTGAGAATGGCAAATTTGGGAATGGTTTTTCAACCCAGAAAAAAAAGTGTGCTTTTACGGTCACTACAAATAACTTGACCAGCTAAAACAGTACAGATTTGGTTAAATAGAGATGTGAGGCCTGGTTTTTTTTTGCGCTGTGTGAGAGGTATAGGTTTAATCACAGAATCAGACTTCTATCAGCACGCTAGCGTGTGTCTTAGGTTTTTCTGAATGACACTATCACTAGCTTCAATGTAAGATATTCTTTTTGGGATAGATTTCAAGTAGGCCTCAAATACCAGAAACTAGTTATTTTGAGAATGGCAAATTTGGGAATGGTTTTTCAACCCAGAAAAAAAAGTGTGCTTTTACGGTCACTACAAATAACTTGACCAGCTAAAACAGTACAGATTTGGTTGAATAGAAATGTCAGGTCTATTTTTTAGGCGCTGGGTGACAGGCTCAACTTGCTCCTGATGTAATATATGGCCAAAAAATAACCACACTGTTGATGGTTAAATGCACTTGGGTGACACAGGCTCAGCCTGCACCATATGTAGTATATGGCCAAAAAATAATCAGACTGTCGATGGTTAAATGCACTTCGGTGACACAGGCTCAGCCTGCAGCTGATGTAGTATATGGCCAAAAAATAACCAGACTGTTGATGGTTAAATGCACTTCGGTGACACAGGCTCAGCCTGCAGCTGATGTAGGATATAGCACAAAATAACCACACTATCGATGGTTAAATACACTTGTTTATAGCTTGTGCTGGCGCACCACAAGTCACAAAATGGCCGCCGATCACCCCAGAAAAAAAGTGATCTAAAAACGCTCTGGGCAGCCTCAAAAAAGTGAGCAAGTCAATAATAGCACTTCAATGATCCACAGCTGCAGATCGATCACATAATGAAGTCTTTTGGAGGAGTTAATCTGCCTAATCTCGCCCTAACGTCGCAGCTGCAACCTCTCCCTATACTGATCATAGCAGAGTGACGTGCGGCGCTACGTGACTCCAGCTTAAATAGAGGCTGGGTCACATGCTGCACTGGCCAATCACAGCCATGCCAATTGTAGGCATGGCTGTGATGGCCTCTTGGGGCAAGTAGTATGACGCTTGTTGATTGGCTGCTTTGCAGCCTTTCAAAAAGCGCCAAGAAAGCGCCGAACACCGAACCCGAACCCGGACTTTTACGAAAATGAACTATACAGTTCGGGTACGCTCATCCCTACTAGACATCATTATAGAATGCTAAATACATTCTGCCCCCCCCTAACCAACTACACATCACATGACTTCAAGATGGGCAAATCCATTCAAGGATATAACTTAGAAGAGACAATTATATCCTTCCGCCCCATCCTGGACTATTTTCACATATATAACTTTGGTAAGACTATTAAGAGAAATAACAGGGATCTAGGATCTTGCTAGACAATATTTTAAATGGGAAGGACTTGAAATAAGTCTTTTCTGTGGGAATCCATCACTTAGCTTGGCGAAGAATGTTCTATCAATATATATAAGCAATTATTTAATGCTTTGTTAGATTATGAGTCTAGATTCTTCTGCAGGTAGAATGAAGCCTCACAATATCCTAAGACTACATCTCAATATGGAGATGATCAATTAATTTATTTATTTATTCGCCAATCTAGATGGTATAATTTCACCCACACTATCAAATTAGTCTTAATAAAATGAAATATCATTTTCTGTGTCTCTTACCAAGTCCTAGTAGGAATCTCACTTCTGCTCCTAGGAAAGCTGAATGGTCCATCATAGCACATCTCACCATGGCTTTCATCTTGATAGACCCCTCTAGAGAGCTCAACTTCTCTTCTCTCTTTCCTTTTTTCTCTTCTTTCTCCTTTTTTATTCTACCTCCTGTGTATGGTTTATGATCACAAACTTATCAGTTAGACACACCTTCCTAGTTTGGAACTTTCCAATCATTGTCGGATGGGCGTGACCATTGATAAAAAATGTGACATCATAACCTTACCCAGAATGCGCTTTTGCTACTGTTGTAATGTCACCTACTGATACCTAGGTGGCACTGCTGTGTAAGCTATTTGCATCATAGTATAAAGGGTTAACTTATGTAAGTCTGAATATACATTTGACCTTAAAAGCTTTAATTCAAAGCCATAGGGATTAATTCTGACACTTGTAGCAATTAGAGATAGACCTCTAGGCGTCTCTCTGAATGTTTCTCACACTGTTGATTTATGGACCATGATGGTATGTGAATGGCCTTGTTTTCTCACAGAGATATCAGTACCTCCTGTCATACCAAAGATGTGAATAATTGTTACAAAACACACATCTTCACAGACACTCTTTTAGAGACAGATATTCTCCTAATGAGAAAGATATATACAATATACTGAATACATGTTGTCTTCGTAACATATAACAATGTAATATAAACAAATATATATATATATGTCCTACTGATTGTCTTATGCTAAGGACTAACTAAGGCTCATTAAATAAATACATACATATTATATATTTTGCTTCATTAACCACCTCAGCCCCCAGTGCTTAAACACCCTGAAAGACCAGGCCACTTTTTACACTTCTGACCTACACTACTTTCACCGTTTATTGCTCGGTCATGCAACTTACCACCCAAATGAATTTTACCTCCTTTTCTTCTCACTAATAGAGCTTTCATTTGGTGGTATTTCATTGCTGCTGACATTTTTACTTTTTTTGTTATTAATCGAAATTTAACGATTTTTTTGCAAAAAAATGACATTTTTCACTTTCAGTTGTAAAATTTTGCAAAAAAAACGAGATCCATGTATAAATTTTGCTCTAAATTTATTGTTCTACATGTCTTTGATAAAAAAAAAATGTTTGGGTAAAAAAAAATGGTTTGGGTAAAAGTTATAGCGTTTACAAACTATGGTACAAAAATGTGAATTTCCGCTTTTTGAAGCAGCTCTGACTTTCTGAGCACCTGTCATGTTTCCTGAGGTTCTACAATGCCCAGACAGTACAAACACCCCACAAATGACCCCATTTCGGAAAGTAGACACCCTAAGGTATTCGCTGAATGGCATAGTGAGTTCATAGAATTTTTTATTTTTTGTCACAAGTTAGTGGAAAATGATGATTTTTTTTTAATTTATTTTATTCCTACAAAGTCTCATATTCCACTAACTTGTGACAAAAAATAAAAACTTCCATGAACTCACTATGCCCATCAGCAAATACCTTGGGGTCTCTTCTTTCCAAAATGGGGTCACTTGTGGGGTAGTTATACTGCCCTGACATTCTAGGGGCCCAAATGTGTGGTAAGGAGTTTGAAATCAAATTCTGTAAAAAATGACCGGTGAAATCCGAAAGGTGCTCTTTGGAATATGGGCCCCTTTGCCCACCTAGGCTGCAAAAAAGTGTCACACATCTGGTATCTCCGTATTCAGGAGAAGTTGGGGAATGTGTTTTGGGGTGTCTTTTTACATATACCCATGCTGGGTGAGATAAATATCTTGGTCAAATGCCAACTTTGTATAAAAAAATGGGAAAAGTTGTCTTTTGCCAAGATATTTATCTCACCCAGCATGGGTATATGTAAAATGACACCCCAAAACACATTGCCCAACTTCTCCTGAATACGTAGATACCAGATGTGTGACACTTTTTTGCAGCCTAGGTGGGCAAAGGGGCCCATATTCCAAAGAGCACCTTTCGGATTTCACTGGTCATTTTTTACAGAATTTGATTTCAAACTCCTTACCACACATTTGGGCCCCTAGAATGCCAGGGCAGTATAACTACCCCACAAGTGACCCCATTTTGGAAAGAAGAGACCCCAAGGTATTCGCTGATGGGCATAGTGAGTTCATGGAAGTTTTTATTTTTTGTCACAAGTTAGTGGAATATGAGACTTTGTAGGAATAAAATAAATTAAAAAAAAATCATCATTTTCCACTAACTTGTGACAAAAAATAAAAAATTCTAGGAACTTGCCATGCCCCTCACGGAATACCTTGGGGTGTCTTCTTTCCAAAATGGGGTCACTTGTGGGGTAGTTGTAACTGCCCTGGCATTCTAGGGGCCCAAATGTGTGGTAAGGAGTTTGAAATCAAATTCTGTAAAAAATGACCAGTGAAATCCGAAAGGTGCTCTTTGGAATATGGGCCCCTTTGCCCACCTAGGCTGCAAAAAAGTGTCACACATCTGGTATCTCCGTATTCAGGAGATATTGGGGAATGTGTTTTGGGGTGTCTTTTTACATATACCCATGCTGGGTGAGATAAATATCTTGGTCAAATGCCAAATTTGTATAAAAAAATGGGAAAAGTTGTCTTTTGCCAAGATATTTATCTCACCCAGCATGGGTATATGTAAAATGACACCCCAAAACACATTGCCCAACTTCTCCTGAATACGGAGATACCAGATGTGTGACACTTTTTTGCAGCCTAGGTGGGCAAAGAAGCCCATATTCCAAAGAGCACCTTTCGGATTTCACTGGTCATTTTTTACAGAATTTGATTTCAAACTCCTTACCACACATTTGGGCCCCTAGAATGCCAGGGCAGTCTAACTACCCCACAAGTGACCCCATTTTGGAAAGAAGACACCCCAAGGTATTCGCTGATGGGCATAGTGAGTTTATTGAAGTTTTTATTTTTTGTCACAAGTTAGTGGAATATGAGACTTTGTATGAAAAAAAAAAAAAAAAAAATCATCATTTTCCACTAACTTGTGACAAAAACTAAAAAATTTTAGGAACTTGCCATGCCCCTCACGGAATACCTTGGGGTGTCTTCTTTCCAAAATGGGGTCACTTGTAGGGTAGTTATACTGCCCTGGCATTCTAGGGGCCCAAATGTGTGGTAAGGAGTTTGAAATCAAATTCTGTAAAAAATGACCAGTGAAATCCGAAAGGTGCTCTTTGGAATATGGGCCCCTTTGCCCACCTAGGCTGCAAAAAAGTGTCACACATCTGGTATCTCCGTATTCAGGAGAAGTTGAGGAATGTGTTTTGGGGTGTCTTTTTACATATACCCATGCTGGGTGAGATAAATATCTTGGTCAAATGCCAACTTTGTATAAAAAAATGGTAAAAGTTATCTTTTGCCAAGATATTTCTCTCACCCAGCATGGGTATATGTAAAATGACACCCCAAAACACATTGCCCAACTTCTCCTGAATACGGAGATACCACATTTGTGACACTTTTTTGCAGCCTAGGTGGGCAAAGGGGCCCATATTCCAAAGAGCACCTTTCGGATTTCACTGGTCATTTTTTACAGAATTTGATTTCAAACTCCTTACCACACATTTGGGCCCCTAGAATGCCAGGGCAGTATAACTACCCCACAAGTGACCCCATTTTGGAAAGAAGAGACCCCAAGGTATTCGCTGATGGGCATAGTGAGTTCATGGAAGTTTTTATTTTTTGTCACAAGTTAGTGGAATATGAGACTTTGTAGGAATAAAATAAATTAAAAAAAAATCATCATTTTCCACTAACTTGTGACAAAAAATAAAAAATTCTAGGAACTTGCCATGCCCCTCACGGAATACCTTGGGGTGTCTTCTTTCCAAAATGGGGTCACTTGTGGGGTAGTTGTAACTGCCCTGGCATTCTAGGGGCCCAAATGTGTGGTAAGGAGTTTGAAATCAAATTCTGTAAAAAATGACCAGTGAAATCCGAAAGGTGCTCTTTGGAATATGGGCCCCTTTGCCCACCTAGGCTGCAAAAAAGTGTCACACATCTGGTATCTCCGTATTCAGGAGATATTGGGGAATGTGTTTTGGGGTGTCTTTTTACATATACCCATGCTGGGTGAGATAAATATCTTGGTCAAATGCCAACTTTGTATAAAAAAATGGGAAAAGTTGTCTTTTGCCAAGATATTTATCTCACCCAGCATGGGTATATGTAAAATGACACCCCAAAACACATTGCCCAACTTCTCCTGAATACGGAGATACCAGATGTGTGACACTTTTTTGCAGCCTAGGTGGGCAAAGAAGCCCATATTCCAAAGAGCACCTTTCGGATTTCACTGGTCATTTTTTACAGAATTTGATTTCAAACTCCTTACCACACATTTGGGCCCCTAGAATGCCAGGGCAGTCTAACTACCCCACAAGTGACCCCATTTTGGAAAGAAGACACCCCAAGGTATTCGCTGATGGGCATAGTGAGTTTATTGAAGTTTTTATTTTTTGTCACAAGTTAGTGGAATATGAGACTTTGTATGAAAAAAAAAAAAAAAAAAAATCATCATTTTCCACTAACTTGTGACAAAAACTAAAAAATTTTAGGAACTTGCCATGCCCCTCACGGAATACCTTGGGGTGTCTTCTTTCCAAAATGGGGTCACTTGTAGGGTAGTTATACTGCCCTGGCATTCTAGGGGCCCAAATGTGTGGTAAGGAGTTTGAAATCAAATTCTGTAAAAAATGACCAGTGAAATCCGAAAGGTGCTCTTTGGAATATGGGCCCCTTTGCCCACCTAGGCTGCAAAAAAGTGTCACACATCTGGTATCTCCGTATTCAGGAGAAGTTGAGGAATGTGTTTTGGGGTGTCTTTTTACATATACCCATGCTGGGTGAGATAAATATCTTGGTCAAATGCCAACTTTGTATAAAAAAATGGTAAAAGTTATCTTTTGCCAAGATATTTCTCTCACCCAGCATGGGTATATGTAAAATGACACCCCAAAACACATTGCCCAACTTCTCCTGAATACGGAGATACCACATTTGTGACACTTTTTTGCAGCCTAGGTGGGCAAAGGGGCCCATATTCCAAAGAGCACCTTTCGGATTTCACTGGTCATTTTTTACAGAATTTGATTTCAAACTCCTTACCACACATTTGGGCCCCTAGAATGCCAGGGCAGTATAACTACCCCACAAGTGACCCCATTTTGGAAAGAAGAGACCCCAAGGTATTCGCTGATGGGCATAGTGAGTTCATGGAAGTTTTTATTTTTTGTCACAAGTTAGTGGAATATGAGACTTTGTATAAAAAATCATCATTTTCCACTAACTTGTGACAAAAAATAAAAAATTCTAGGAACTTGCCATGCCCCTCACGGAATACCTTGGGGTGTCTTCTTTCCAAAATGGGGTCACTTGTGGGGTAGTTATACTGCCCTGGCATTTTCCAGGGGCCCTAATGTGTGGTAAGTAGGTAAATGACCTGTGAAATCCGAAAGGTGCTCTTTGGAATGTGGGCCCCTTTGCCCACCTAGGCTGCAAAAAAGTGTCACACATGTGGTATCTCCGTATTCAGGAGAAGTTGGGGAATGTGGTTTGTGATGTCATTTTACATATACCCATGCTGGGTGAGAGAAATATCTTGGCAAAAGACAACTTTTCCCATTTTTTTATACAAAGTTGGCATTTGACCAAGATATTTATCTCACCCAGCATGGGTATATGTAAAATGACACCCCAAAACACATTCCCCAACTTCTCCTGAATACGGAGATACCACATGTGTGACACTTTTTTGCAGCCTAGGTGGGCAAAGGTGCCCAAATTCCTTTTAGGAGGGCATTTTTAGACATTTGGATACCAGACTTCTTCTCACGCTTTGGGGCCCCTAAAATGTCAGGGCAGTATAAATACCCCACATGTGACCCCATTTTGGAAAGAAGACACCCCAAGGTATTCAATGAGGGGCATGGCGAGTTCATAGAAAAAAAATTTTTTGGCACAAGTTAGCGGAAATTGATTTTTTTGATTTTTTTCTCACAAAGTCTCCCTTTCCGCTAACTTGGGACAAAAATTTCAATCTTTCATGGACTCAATATGCCCCTCAGCGAATACCTTGGGGTGTCTTCTTTCCAAAATGGTGTTATTTGTGGGGTGTTTGTACTGCCCTGGCATTTGAGGGTCTCCGCAATCATTACATGTATGCCCAGCATTAGGAGTTTCTGCTATTCTCCTTATATTGAGCATACAGGTAATGAGATTTTTTTTTTCCGTTCAGCCCCTGGGCTGAAAGAAAAAAATGAACGGCACAGATTTCTTCATTCGCATCGATCAATGTGGATGAAAAAATCTCTGCCAAAAAGAGAAAAAGGAGGGGAAAGGCGTCTGCCAGGACATAGGAGCTCCGCCCAACATCCATACCCACTTAGCTCATATGCCCTGGCAAACCAGATTTCTCCATTCACATCAATCGATGTGGATGAATAAATCATTGCCGGGATTTTTTTTTTATATATATACAAAGTGTTTGCCAAAGTATATGAACACCGCCACCTCCTCAGCTCATATGCCTCGGCAAACGTATCTTTTACTGCAGAGGAGAAATCTCGTCTTGCAGCGCCGCATACACCGACTTGCGTGTAATCTGACAGCAGCGCAATGCTTCTGTCCGAATGCACATCAGTGCTGCAGCTAGTCGATCGGTTGGTCCACCTGGAAGGTAAAAAAAACAAAACAAAAAAGAAAAAACCAGGCCGCAACGCAATAAATTTATTAACTTTTGAACAGAACATATTAAACTTTTTTTAACTTTTTTAACTGAACGTTAACTTTTTTTATACTATTTTTTTTTTTGTTTAGTTTTTTTTACCTTTATAGAACAAACCTCTCCTTCCCCATGGGACAATGTGCAAAGCGCAAATCGCCCAAAGATGTGGCGAAGTACGTTATGCACTTTATCTCAGGTGAAAGGAGAGGTTTGCAGCAGCTGTGAGTAAAAGGGCCCTAATAGCCCTGTGTGCCTGTCCTGTGAGATGCAATCCCTATGCTAGGTGTACCTGTGTGTGGTACTTCCGGAATCACTCACCAAAGCATAGGGCAGGGTAGTCAGGACAGTCAGGACAGAAATAGCGGGTGTCACGCCTTATTCCACTCCTGCTACAGACACGACATCTTTTTCGGGGTGACGGTTGGGTTGAGGTACCAGGAACGACACTGGGGAAATGTCGCTCGTGTAGACGGCTAACTACACTGGTGGATGGCGCCACTGAACCTCCTGGATACAGGAGGTTCTCGATGATCTCTTCCTGGAATTTGACGAAGGATCCTGTTCTCCCAGCCTTACTGTAGAGAACAAAACTATTATACAGCGCCAATTGAATTAAATATACAGACACTTTCTTATACCAGCGTCTGGTTCTGCTGGAAACTAAATACGGAGACAACATCTGGTCATTGAAGTCCACCCCTCCCATGAGCGCATTATAGTCGTGCACACAGAGGGGCTTTTCAATGACACGGGTTGCTCGCTCAATTTGTATTGTCATGTCTGCGTGAATGGAGGAGAGCATGTAAACGTCACGCTTGTCTCTCCATTTCACTGCGAGCAGTTCTTCGTTACACAAGGCAGCCCTCTCCCCCCTTGCAAGACGGGTGGTAACGAGCCGTTGGGGGAAGCCCACGCGACTAGTTCGCGCGGTGCCACAGGCGCAAATCCGTTCTAGAAACAAATGCCTAAAGAGGGCCACACTTGTGTAGAAATTGTCCACATAAAGATGGTACCCCTTGCCGAATAAGGGTGACACCAAGTCCCAGACTGTCTTCCCACTGCTCCCCAGGTAGTCAGGGCAACCGACCGGCTCCAGGGTCTGATCTTTTCCCTCATAGATCCGAAATTTGTGGGTATAGCCTGTGGCCCTTTCACAGAGCTTATACAATTTGACCCCATACCGGGCACGCTTGCTTGGGATGTATTGTTTGAAGCTAAGGCGCCCGGTAAAATGTATTAGGGACTCGTCTATGCAGATGTTTTGCTCGGGGGTATACAAATCTGTGGTCTATGAGGGGCCGAATTTTGTGGAGCCGGTCAAAAGCTGGGTGGCCTCTGGGACGGGAGGTGGTGTTGTCGCTAAAATGCAGGAAATGGAGGATGGCCTCAAATCGTGCCCTGGACATAGCAGGAGAGAACATGGGCATGTGATGAATTGGGTTCGTGGACCAATATGACCGCAATTCATGCTTTTTAGTTAGACCCATGTTGAGGAGAAGGCCCAAAAATTTTTTAAGTTCGGAAACTTGGACTGGTTTCCACCGGAAAGGCTGGGCATAAAAGCTTCCCGGGTTGGCGGATATAAATTGTGTGGCATACCGGTTTGTCTCTGCCACGACTAAGTCCAAGAGCTCCGCAGTCAAGAACAGCTCAAAAAATCCCAGGGCCGAACCGATTTGAGCCGTCTCAACCCGAACTCCAGACTGGGCGGTGAAAGGGGGAACTAATGGTGCGGCTGAAGTTGGTGACTGCCAATCAGGGTTTGCCAGCACATCAGGGATTCTAGGGGCTCTACGGGCCTGTCTGTGCGGTGGCTGCGACGGGGTAACTACTGCACGTGCCACCGTACCAGCTTCAACTGCCCTTCTGGTGCTCGCCACGTCACCATGTTGTACGGCAGTGCTGGTACTAGGTCCAGGGAGGGCTGCGCTGCTGGTGTATGCCTCACCACGTGATCCGGCAGCGACAGCCCCACTCTGCTGCTCTTGAAGCGGATCCTGCATAACCTGTGGTCTAGCGACACGGGGCCGGGTACGCCTGGTTCTATCAGGGACCTCCACCTCCTCGTCCGAACTTTGGGTCAGAGAGCCACTGCTTTCCACAGGTTCATATTCTGACCCGCTAGATTCGTCAGATGAGGGTTCCCACTCCTCATCCGACTGGGTCAGAATCCTGTAGGCCTCTTCAGAAGAATACCCCCTGTTTGACATTTTGGACTACTAAATTTAGGGGTATTCCCTGAGACTACCCAAGAAAAAAAGCAAGCCTGTCTTACAAAGGGAAGGCTAGCGAAGTACCGGAGGCCGCTGCGGTTGATAAAAAATATCAAAACAGATTTTTTTATCGCCGCAGTGCGTGTAAAATGAATGTGCAGTGATCAAAAAAATATATATTTTTTGTCACTGCGGTGGGGCGGGCGTGGGTGAACGCACGTGTGGGCGACCGATCAGGCCTGATCGGGCAAACACTGCGTTTTGGGTGGAAAGCGAGCTAAGGTGACACTAATACAATTATAGATCTGACCGTGATCAGTTTTGATCACTTACAGATACTATAAAAGTACAAATGCTGATTAGCGATACGCTAAACAGCGAATAAGTGACTGCGATGCGGTGGGCTGGGCGCTAACTCACGCTAAACTACCTAACCAAGGGGCCTAAACTATCCCTAAAACCTAACAGCCAATACTAGTCAAAAAAAAAAAGTGACAGTTTACACTGATCACTTTTTTTCCTTTTACTAGTGATTGACAGGGGCGATCAAAGGGGTGATCAAAGGGTTAATTGGGGTGCAGGGGGGTGATCTGGAGCTACAGTGAAGTGTTTGGTGCTACTCACAGTACAGTCTGCTCCTCTGCTGGATCCAACCGACGAAAAGGACCAGCAGAGGAGCAGAGAAGCCATATAACAGATCATATTTACTAATATGATCTGTTATATGGCTTGTGATTGGATTTTTTGAAAATCGCCAGCCTGCCAGCCAATGATCGTTGCTGGCAGGCTGGTGACCAACTTGTTCTTTAACTTTTTCCGGCCCGCGATGCGCATTCGCGGGCCGGCTTTGAGCGAAATCTCGCGTCTCGCGAGATGACGCGTATATGCGTGACTGTGCGCAGCGCTGCCACCTCCGGAACGCGAATCTGCGTTAGGCGGTCCGGAGGTGGTTAATAAATATCTGATTGTATAGGTAATTATCACCAGCTGCATAGAGCTTATCTTTATCTCCCATCATAAATTTAGACAAGTAGACAAGGCGGATTCTTCTCAGACTGGTACATTCATGAGAAGAATAACACTGAAGAGTATAAACCTTTGTGTGACCTTAATTTGGCCTACTCAAGACATACAAAATTGTAACTATAGTCGAGCATGGCTCTTAAAGGTAATGAACATCCATCTTGACAATAATGAATTGGATATGAATGTATTTACCTATGAAAAGGCACAACACTGGGCATTATTCTAGGGCCAAAGGGAATCACAGCACCACGACCACGATGGCCCCTGCGGGGTGGCCTGCCTCTGCCTGTCATTTTTTTTAGATTAGTTTAGTTGTACTATGCGTGCAAGGTACTGTGACACCAGATATGAGTGGCACTGTGCACTGGCAGAAGTTGGCAGAGTAGACGCTGTAGGCCTGACACACACGCTTGCAGACAACTAACTGCTATTCAATCTATTACAGTCAAAATTGTCTGTCCTCGTCTCCATGGTGACGGCGGGGAGGACTCGGCCTCCTCCTAACATGACAGAATCACAGGCCCTACCTAAAACCATGGACCCTATGCGTGTCCTTACGGATCAGGTACATAGTCTTTCCCAAATGGTGCAGAATTTGGCAGAGAGGCTACAGCAGCAGGAATTGCATCAGCTTCCACCTGTAGCGGCCTCCTCCGCTCAGAATCTTGAACCTCATGTCAAACTGCCTGATCAGATGCTGATGATCTATCCAGAGGATAGATCATCAGTTTAAACAAACTGCAGAACCCCTTTAAGGTCTGTTAGTCAGGGAGACAGACCTGTGGAGGAATATTGCACCAAATTCCGGAAATGGTGCATTTCCTCTGGTTGGAATGATCCAGCACTTTGATGTCAGTTCCAGTTAGGGCTCTCAGAAGACTTGAAAGATATGTTGGTCAGTTACACCCTCCCTGACACTTTAGAACAGACTATGACTTTAGCTGTAAGACTGGACCGATGCATTAGGGAAAGACAAAGAGAACAACTGACGTCTCCACCTCACTCTCAAGACTCCAAGTGGAGAATCATCCAGAGGAGCCCATGCAGCTCGGAGTGACCAGGAGGGATCTGAGACGTCAAAAAGGTAACTGCTTTTATTGCAGAGATTCGGATCATTGGTTACGGCAATGTCCTAAAGTTCCTTCTTCCAGGAGATCTTCATGTCCTGACGCCCACAAGGATAAGGTACTTCCCAAGGAGGTTAAAGAGAAAGTGTGTGTTACCAGTGGTTATTTCTTTTGGCTCCAGTAAGGGTTCTGGGAAGGCATTTGTTGATTCTGGGTCTGCCTCTAATTTTATTGACCATAACTTTGCTCTTTCCCTTGGTGTGCCCATGTTGTCCCTTGCTAACCCTATTCATATTATTGCTATTGATTCCACACCTTTAGAGGGCGGGACAGTAGAATATTGTACTCCAGTAGTAACCTTGACTGTGGGGGTCTGTCATATGGAGTGTACTTCTTTTTTGGTTCTAAACAATTTACCCATGGAGGTAGTTCTGGGTCTACCTTGGCTCCAGGTTCATAATCCAGTCATCAACTGGTCCATGATGGGCGAATTAGAGAAATGGGGGGTGAAATGTGATTCTTGTTGTCTACCTGTTAATCAGGCTGGAGTCTCTGTGGAGTCAAATTCTCTTCCCACATACATCAGCGACTTTGCTGATGTTTTTTCCATGTCCAAGTCTGACCAAAATTACTACGGGACAACATTTGGCTTCGGTAGAATACCCTAAAGATAAATTGTTTGTCACTGGTCATTTGCGTCTCTGACTGTTGGGTGAGTGCCATAATTCTGTTTTTAGTGGACATCCGGGTATTAATGCCACCAATGAGCTAATCTCCAGATATTATTGGTGGCCCACCCTGTCTAGAGATGTAACCTCATATGTATCCTCATTTGAGGTTTGTGCCAGGTCCAAGACTCCTAGGTCTCGGCCGGTGGGTGAATTACGACCATTGTCCATCCCTAGTAGACCTTGGTCCCATATTTCCATGGATTTTATTACCGATCTACCGGTTTCAGAGGGTAAGTCGGTTGTGTGGGTAATCGTTGACAGGTTTAGCAAAATGGTGCATTTCATTCCTCTGTCAAAATTGCCCAATGCTAAGAGTTTGGCTTCTCTGTTTGTAGATCATGTAATACGTTTGCACGGCATTCCGGAGAATGTGGTTTCGGATAGAGGTGTTCAATTCGTCTCAAGGTTTTGGAGGGCTTTTTGTCATAAATTTAATATCTCTCTTTCTAATATCTCTTTTTCTTCAGCCTTTCATCCTGAAACCAACGGTCAAACTGAACGTTTAAACCAATATTTGGAACAGTATTTGAGGTGTTATGTCTCCGACAACCAGCATCTTTGGGTCAAACATCTGTCCTTGGCCGAATTCGCCATTAATTATCGTGTGAACTGGTCTACTGGTATGTCTCAGCTCTTTTGTAATTTAGTTCATTTTCATCATCTTCCTCTCAGATTGCTGAAGCTGATTTAGTGGTCAAAGAACTGTGCACAGTCTGGGCCCAGGTTCAGTCGAACCAGAAAAAAGCCCAGAAGCTTCAAAGGGAACGGGGCGACGCGCGTTCTCCTTGCAGCGCCGCCGGCCGTCGTCCTCGTCTCCATGGTGACGGCGGGGCGGGGAGGGCCCGGCCTTGCACGCCTCCTCAGCATGGCCGGCATCCTCCATCCCCTAGACAACGAGCAGCAGGGAACCTGAGCGCCAATAGTGATGAATCGGCGCTCAGCTGCATTGAGGTGCATGATGCAAGTCAGGTGACGCTGGCCACGTCACGTGACTCATCAGTTGGGGCTATTTAACAGGCAGCCTGCTGGCCACAGGTTGCCTGTGATTGGTCTTACCACACTAGCGTTTTGTATATCGTGACTACTGTGCTTTTGACTTTGGCTCGTTTTGGACTTCGTATCTGAGACTTCCCTGGTACTTACGCGACCTCTTGGCTTCTGACGCCGGCTGGTATCTAACTTCGTTATTGTTATTTCCCTTGTGCAGTTGTTACCTCTTGGTTTCTGACCTCGGCTTGTGTTGACTTGTATTTAGTATTTTCTGTGTCCCTGCATTCCTCCTGGCTTGGACCTTGGCTCCCTTGTTTCTGGTTACGGTAGTTTTCTTTTTCCTTAGGCCCCTGCACGTATTTAAGCTAGGAACCGCCGCCCAATTATACACCGTCAGTTAGGACGGACCGTTCAAGTAGGTAGGGATAGAGGTGCGGGTGGAGTTATTTTGCTACTAATACACTCTAAAAAGGGCTGTAATTTTCTCACTTCACTATACAACGCCAAATACTTTTTGTGCCACTAATACACGCAAAAAAGTGCTTTAGGATTTATAACTGCACCACTAAAGGCAAATAATATATATATTTTTGCCACTAATACACTCCAAAAAGGGCTTTAGAACATATAACTGCACTGCTGAACGGCAAATAGGCCCTTATTTTTTTCCACTTATACATGCACAAAAGGCTTTAGAACTAGGGATGAGCGAACCCGAACTGTAAAGTTCGTACCGAATTTTGGGGTGTCCGTGACACGGACCCGAACCCGAACATTTTCGTAAAAGTCTGTGTTCGGGTTCGGTGTTCGGCGCTTTCTTGGCGCTTTTTGAAAGGCTGCAAAGCAGCCAATCAACAAGCGTCATACTACTTGGCCCAAGAGGCCATCACAGCCATGCCTACTATTGGCATGGCTGTGATTGGCCAGTCCACCATGTGACCCAGCCTCTATTTAAGCTGGAGTCACGTAGCGCCGCACGTCACTCTGCTATGATCAGTATAGGGAGAGGTTGCAGCTGCGACGTTAGGGCGAGATTAGGCAGATTAACTCCTCCAAAAGACTTCATTCTGTGATCGATCTGCAGCTGTGGATCATTGAAGTGCTATTATTGACTTGCTCACTTTTTTGAGGCTGCCCAGAGCGTTTTTAGATCACTTTTTTTCTGGGGTGATCGGCGGCCATTTTGTGACTTGTGGTGCGCCAGCACGAGCTATCACCAAGTGTATTTAACCATCGATAGTGTGGTTATTTTGTGCTATATCCTACATCAGCTGCAGGCTGAGCCTGTGTCACCCAAGTGCATTTAACCATCAACAGTCTGATTATTTTTTGGCCATATACTACATCAGCTGCAGGCTGAGCCTGTGTCACCCAAGTGCATTTAACTATCAACAGTGTGGTTATTTTTTGGCCATATATTACATCAGGGGCAAGTTGAGCCTGTCACCCAGCGCCTAAAAAATAGACCTGACATTTCTATTCAACCAAATCTGCACAGTTTTAGCTGGTCAAGTTATTTGTAGTGACCGTAAAAGCAGACTTTTTGTTCTGGGTTGAAAAAGCATTCCCAAATTTGCCATTCTGAAAATAACTAGTTTGTGGTATTTGAGGCCTACTTGAAATCTATCCCAAAAAGAAAATCTTACATTGAAGGTATTGATAGTGTGATTCAGAAAAACCTAAGACACACGCTAGCGTGCTGATAGAAGTGTCATTCTGTGATTAAACCTATAACTGTCACACAGCGAAAAAAAAAAACAGGTCTCACATCTCTATTCAACCAAATCTGCACAGTTTTAGCTGGTCAAGTTATTTGTAGTGACCGTAAAAGCAGACTTTTTGTTCAGGGTTGAAAAAGCATTCCCAAATTTGCCATTCTGAAAATAACTAGTTTGTGGTATTTGAGGCCTACTTGAAATCTATCCCAAAAAGAAAATCTTACATTGAAGGTATTGATAGTGTGATTCAGAAAAACCTAAGACACACGCTAGCGTGCTGATAGAAGTGTCATTCTGTGATTAAACCTATAACTGTCACACAGCGCAAAAAAAAAACAGGTCTCACATCTCTATTCAACCAAATCTGCACAGTTTTAGCTGGTCAAGTTATTTGTAGTGACCGTAAAAGCAGACTTTTTGTTCTGGGTTGAAAAAGCATTCCCAAATTTGCCATTCTGAAAATAACTAGTTTGTGGTATTTGAGGCCTACTTGAAATCTATCCCAAAAAGAAAATCTTACATTGAAGGTATTGATAGTGTCATTCAGAAAAACCTAAGACACACGCTAGCGTGCTGATAGAAGTGTCATTCTGTGATTAAACCTATAACTGTCACACAGCGCAAAAAAAAACAGGTCTCACATCTCTATTCAACCAAATCTGCACAGTTTTAGCTGGTCAAGTTATTTGTAGTGACCGTAAAAGCAGACTTTTTGTTCTGGGTTGAAAAAGCATTCCCAAATTTGCCATTCTCAAAATTGTTGTGAACGGGAACAATGAGGAAAACATCTAATAAGGGACGCGGACGTGGACATGGTCGTGGTGGTGTTAGTGTACCCTCTGGTGCTGGGAGACGTGGCCGTTCTGCCACAGCCACACGTCCTAGTGAACCAACTACCTCAGGTCCCAGTTGCCAGCAGAATTTACAGCGATATTTGGTGGGGCCCAATGCCGTTCTAAGGATGGTAAGGCCTGAGCAGGTGCAGGCATTAGTCAATTGGGTGGCCGACAGTGGATCCAGCACGTTCACATTATCTCCCACCCAGTCTTCTGCAGAAAGCGCACAGATGGCGCATGAAAACCAAGCCCATCGGTCTGTCACATCACCCCCATGCATATCAGGGAAACTGTCTGAGCCTCAAGTTATGCAGCAGTCTCTTATGCTGTTTGAAGACTCTGCTGCCAGGGTTTCCCAAGGGCATCCACCTAGCCCTTCCCCAGGGGTGGAAGAGATAGAATGCACTAACGCACAACCACTTATTTTTCCTGATGATGAGGACATGGGAATACCACCTCAGCACGTCTCTGATGATGACGAAACACAGGTGCCAACTGCTGCGTCTTTCTGCAGTGTGCAGACTGAACAGGAGGTCAGGGGTCAAGACTGGGTGGAAGACGATGCAGGGGACGATGAGGTCCTAGACCCCACATGGAATGAAGGTCGTGCCACTGACTTTCAGAGTTCAAAGGAAGAGGCAGTGGTGATACCGAGCCAACAGCGTAGCAAAACAGGGAGCAGTGGGCAATATCAGAACACCCGCCGCCAAGAGACTTCGCCTGCTACTGACCGCCGCCATCTGGGACCGAGCACCCCAAAGGCAGCTTCAAGGAGTTCCCTGGCATGGCACTTCTTCAAACAATGTGCTGACGACAAGACCCGAGTGGTTTGCACGCTGTGCCATCAGAGCCTGAAGCGGGGCATTAACGTTCTGAACCTTAGCACAACCTGCATGACCAGGCACCTGCATGCAAAGCATGAACTGCAGTGGAGTAAACACCTTAAAAACAAGGAAGTCACTCAGGCTCCCCCTGCTGCCTCTTCTGCTGCTGCCTCGGCCTCTTCTGCTGCTGCTGCCGCCGCCTCGGCCTCTTCTTCCGCCTCTGGAGGAACGTTGGCACCTGCCGCCCAGCAAACATGGGATGTACCACCAACACCACCACCTGCGTCACCAAGCATCTCAACCATGTCACACGGCAGCGTTCAGCTCTCCATCTCACAAACATTTGAGAGAAAGCGTAAATTCCCACCTAGCCACCCTCGATCCCTGGCCCTGAATGCCAGCATTTCTAAACTACTGGCTTATGAAATGCTGTCATTTAGGCTGGTGGACACACACAGCTTCAAACAGCTCATGTCACTTGCCGTCCCACAGTATGTTGTTCCCAGCCGCCACTACTTCTCCAAGAGAGCCGTGCCTTCCCTGCACAACCAAGTGTCCGATAAAATCAAGTGTGCACTGCGCAACGCCATCTGTGGCAAGGTCCACCTAACCACAGATACGTGGACCAGTAAGCACGGGCAGGGACGCTATATCTCCCTAACTGCACACTGGGTAAATGTAGTGGCGGCTGGGCCCCAGGCGGAGAGCTGTTTGGCGCACGTCCTTCCGCCGCCAAGGATCGCAGGGCAACATTCTTTGCCTCCTGTCTCCTCCTCCTCCTACTCAGCTTCCTCCTCCTCTTCTTCCACCTGCTCATCCAGTCAGCCACACACCTTCACCACCAACTTCACCACAGCCCGGGGTAAACGTCAGCAGGCCATTCTGAAACTCATATGTTTGGGGGACAGGCCCCACACCGCACAGGAGTTGTGGCGGGGTATAGAACAACAGACCGATGAGTGGTTGCTGCCGGTGAGCCTCAAGCCCGGCCTGGTGGTGTGCGATAATGGGCGAAATCTCGTTGCAGCTCTGGGACTAGCCGGTTTGACGCACATCCCTTTCCTGGCGCATGTGCTGAATTTGGTGGTGCAGAAGTTCATTCGCAACTACCCCGACATGTCAGGGCTGCTGCATAAAGTGCGGGCCGTCTGTTCGCGCTTCCGGCGTTCACACCCTGCCGCTGCTCGCCTGTCTGCACTACAGCGTAACTTCGGCCTTCCCGCTCACCGCCTCATATGCGACGTACCCACCGGGTGGAACTCCACCTTGCATATGCTGGACAGAATGTGCGAGCAGCAGCAGGCCATAGTGGAGTTTCAGCTGCAGCACGCACGGGTCAGTCGCACTGTGGATCAGACACACTTCACCACCAATGACTGGGCCTCCATGCGAGACCTGTGTGCCCTGTTGCGCTGTTTCGAGTACTCCACCTACATGGCCAGTGGCGATGACGCCGTTATCAGCGTTACAATACCACTTCTATGTCTCCTTGAGAAAACACTTAGGGCGATGATGGAAGAGGAGGTGGCCCAGGAGGAAGAGGAGGAAGAGGGGTCATTTTTAGCACTTTCAGGCCAGTCTCTTCAAAGTGACTCAGAGGGAGGTTTTTTGCAACACCAGAGGCCAGGTACAAATGTGGCCAGACAGGGCCCACTACTGGAGGACGAGGAGGACGAGGATGAGGAGGAGGTGGAGGAGGATGAGGATAAAGCATGTTCACAGCGGGGTGGCACCCAAAGCAGCTCGGGCCCATCACTGGTGCGTGGCTGGGGGGAAACACAGGACGATGACGATACGCCTCCTGCAGTGCCTGCGCAACGACAGCAGAGTTGCCCACATTTTAACGTGTGCGGACTACTGGGTTGCCACCTTGCTGGATCCCCGGTACAAAGACAATGTGCCCACCTTACTTCCTACACTGGAGCGTGATAGGAAGATGCGCGAGTACAAACGCACGGTGGTAGACGCGCTACTGAGAGCATTCCCAAATGTCACAGGGGAACAAGTGGAAGCCCAAGGCGAAGGCAGAGGAGGAGCAAGAGGTCGCCAACGCAGCTGTGTCACGGCCAGCTCCTCTGAGGGCAGGGTTAGCATGGCAGAGATGTGGAAAAGTTTTGTCACCACGCCACAGCTAACTGCACCACCACCTGATACGGAACGTGTTAGCAGGAGGCAACATTTCACTAACATGGTGGAACAGTACCTGTGCACACCCCTCCACGTATTGACTGATGGTTCGGCCCCATTCAACTTCTGGGTCTCCAAATTGTCCACGTGGCCAGAGCTAGCCTTTTATGCCTTGGAGGTGCTGGCCTGCCCGGCGGCCAGCGTTTTGTCTGAACGTGTATTCAGCACGGCAGGGGGCGTCATTACAGACAAACGCAGCCGCCTGTCTACAGCCAATGTGGACAAGCTGACGTTCATAAAAATGAACCAGGCATGGATCCCACAGGACTTGTCCATCCCTTGTGCAGATTAGATATTAACTACCTCCCCTTAACAATATATTATTGTACTCCAGGGCACTTCCTCATTCAATACTATTTTTAATTTCATTTTACCATTATATTGCGGGGCAACCCAAAGTTGAATGAACCTCTCCTCTGTCTGGGTGCCGGGGCCTAAATGTGTGACAGTGGCCTGTTCCAGTGGTGGGTGATGTAAAGCCTGATTCTCTGCTATGACATGAAGACTTATTCTGTGCTGACATGAAGCCAGATTCTCTGTTACGCGACCTCTCTCCTCTGCCTGGGTGCCTGGGCCTAAATATGTGACAGTGGCCTGTTCCAGTGGTGGGTGACGTGAAGCCTGATTCTCTGCTATGACATGAAGACAGATTCTGTGCTGACATAAGGCCAGATTCTCTGTTACGGGACCTCTCTCCTCTGCCTGGGTGCCTGGGCCTAAATGTGTGACAGTGGCCTGTTCCAGTGGTGGGAGACGTGAAGCCTGATTCTCTGCTATGACATGAAGACAGATTCTGCGCTGACATAAGGCCAGATTCTCTGTTACGGGACCTCTCTCCTCTGCCTGGGTACCTGGGCCTAAATGTGTGACAGTGGCCTGTTCCAGTGGTGGGTGACGTGAAGCCTGATTCTCTGCTATGACATGAATACAGATTCTGCGCTGACATAAGGCCAGATTCTCTGTTACGGGACCGCTCTCCTCTGTCTGGGTGCCGGGGCCTAAATGTGTGACAGTGGCCTGTTCCAGTGGTGGGTGACGTGAAGCCTGATTCTCTGCTATGACATGAAGACAGATTCTGCGCTGACATAAGGCCAGATTCTCTGTTACGGGACCTCTCTCCTCTGCCTGGGTACCTGGGCCTAAATGTGTGACAGTGGCCTGTTCCAGTGGTGGGTGACGTGAAGCCTGATTCTCTGCTATGACATGAATACAGATTCTGCGCTGACATAAGGCCAGATTCTCTGTTACGGATCCTCTCTCCTCTGCCTGGGTGCCTGGGCCTAAATATGTGACAGTGGCCTGTTCCAGTGGTGGGTGACGTGAAGCCTGATTCTCTGCTATGACATGAATACAGATTCTGCGCTGACATAAGGCCAGATTCTCTGTTATGGGACCTCTCTCCTCTGTCTGGGTGCCGGGGCCTAAATATGTGACAGTGGCTTGTTCCAGTGGTGGGTGACGTGAAGCCTGATTCTCTGCTATGACATGAAGACAGATTCTGTGCTGACATAAGGCCAGATTCTCTGTTACGGGACCTCTCTCCTCTGCCTGGGTGCCTGGGCCTAAATGTGTGACAGTGGCCTGTTCCAGTGGTGGGTGACGTGAAGCCTGATTCTCTGCTATGACATGAAGACAGATTCTGTGTTGACATAAGGCCAGATTCTCTGTTACGGGACCTCTCTCCTCTGCCTGGGTGCCTGGGCCTAAATGTGTGACAGTGGCCTGTTCCAGTGGTGGGTGACGTGAAGCTTGATTCTCTGCTATGACATGAAGACAGATTCTGCGCTGACATAAGGCCAGATTCTCTGTTACGGGACCTCTCTCCTCTGCCTGGGTGCCTGGGCCTAAATGTGTGACAGTGGCCTGTTCCAGTGGTGGGTGACGTGAAGCCTGATTCTCTGCTATGACATGAAGACAGATTCTGTGTTGACATAAGGCCAGATTCTCTGTTACGGGACCTCTCTCCTCTGCCTGGGTGCCTGGGCCTAAATGTGTGACAGTGGCCTGTTCCAGTGGTGGGTGACGTGAAGCCTGATTCTCTGCTATGACATGAAGACAGATTCTGTGCTGACATCAGGCCAGATTCTCTGTTACGGGACCTCTCTCCTCTGCCTGGGTGCCTGGGCCTAAATGTGTGACAGTGGCCTGTTCCAGTGGTGGGTGACGTGAAGCCTGATTCTCTGCTATGACATGAATACAGATTCTGCGCTGACATAAGGCCAGATTCTCTGTTACGGGACCGCTCTCCTCTGTCTGGGTGCCGGGGCCTAAATGTGTGACAGTGGCCTGTTCCAGTGGTGGGTGACGTGAAGCCTGATTCTCTGCTATGACATGAAGACTGATTCTGCGCTGACATAAGGCCAGATTCTCTGTTACGGGACCTCTCTCCTCTGCCTGGGTGCCTGGGCCTAAATGTGTGACAGTGGCCTGTTCCAGTGGTGGGTGACATGAAGCCTGATTCTCTGCTATGACATGAAGACAGATTCTGTGCTGACATCAAGCCAGATTCTCTGTTACGGGACCTCTCTCCTCTGACTGGGTGCCTGGGCCTAAATGTGTGACAGTGGCCTGTTCCAGTGGTGGGTGACGTGAAGCTTGATTCTCTGCTATGACATGAAGACAGATTCTGCGCTGACATAAGGCCAGATTCTCTGTTACGGGACCGCTCTCCTCTGTCTGGGTGCCGGGGCCTAAATGTGTGACAGTGGCCTGTTCCAGTGGTGGGTGACGTGAAGCCTGATTCTCTGCTATGACATGAAGACAGATTCTGTGCTGACATGAAGCCAGATTCTCTGCTATGGCATGAAGAGACTGATTCTGTGCTGACATGAAGCCAGATTCTTTGCTATGGCATGAAGAGACTGATTCTCTGCTGACGTGAAACCAGATTCTCTGCTATGGGACCTCTGTCCAATTGATATTGGGTCATTTTTTTTTACTTTTTATTTTTATTTTAATTCATTTCCCTATCCACATTTGTTTGCAGGGGATTTACCTACATGTTGCTGCCTTTTGCAGCCCTCTAGCTCTTTCCTGGGCTGTTTTATAGCCTTTTTAGTGCCGAAAAGTTCGGGTCCCCATTGACTTCAATGGGGTTCGGGTTCGGGACGAAGTTCGGATCGGGTTCGGATCCCGAACCCGAACATTTCCGGGAAGTTCGGCCGAACTTCTCGAACCCGAACATCCAGGTGTTCGCTCAACTCTATTTAGAACATATAACTGCACTGCAGAACGGCAAATAATATATATTTTTTTGCCACTATTACACGCCAAAAAGTGCTTTAGAACATATAACTGCACCCTGAACAGTAAATATGTATTTTTTTTGCCACTAATACATGCCAAAATGGGCTGTAATTTTCTCACTTCACCACACAACGGCTAATAAGCCTTTTTTTCCCACAAATACAAGCCAAAAAATGCTTTAGAACATATAACTGCACCGTACAATGGCAAATAAAATGTAGAAATATTTCCTTGTAATAAACCCTCAAAATGGCTGTATCAAACAGCACTTGCACCACAATAACAAGAATGGTTTGCTGGAATTACAGAGCTGTATAATGGCAATTTAGATCCACAGTCAGTGCAGCAAGGTGTAATAGGATTGTTCCTACTGAACCCTGTTCTGCTTCAATACTGTAGAATGATTCCTCCCTATCCTTTCCCTTAACTTCTATACAGCAAAATAAAAGTTTTAAAGTATTTTCTAACACTGTCCCTAGCGCCTGCAGATGTCTCTCCCTGCACTAAGTACACTGGAAAATGTCTGAATCCAAGATGGCTGAGGCTAGTTATAGGGCTATGACATCACAGAGCTGGCTGGCTGCTGATTGGCTGTATGCATGGCACTGTGGGTGATCCCTCATTCCCAGAGTTCCTTGCTTCATGTCCTAACACGTGCAGCAGCCATTTTAGGAAAAATGCGATTCGTTACCACAAAGCGTGAGTCAATTCCAATTCGGTGCGAATTAAATTTTTCCTGAAATTCGGATCGAATTCCACTTCGTCAACTTTGATTCGCTCATCTCTAACCCTCACTAATTGGATGCTAATGACCTATCCTGAGGATAAGTCAACAATATCAGGAGCCTAGAAGCCCCATTTAAAGGGCTTTTCCGAGACTTTGATTTTGAAGGCGTATCCTTAAGAAGGTTTTGTTCCTGACCTCGCTCCTGCTGTGTTTTTTGGATTGTCTTCCTGGTAGTAGCAGTTCTACTTTTGATTCTGACCTTCAGCTCCTGACTACTCTCCTATCTCATCATCTGGCTTGTCAGATTCTGATTGATCTTAGCCATCTCTGCCTGACAAAGCCATTGCAACTAGAACCAACCTCTGACTATTCTGTGGCCTATGAACTGGGATTCCTCTTGCAGCAAAGTCTGCAGCTCTTTGCAGGGGTTAAAGGTAAAACCTAGGAGTTCCTAAAACCCCAAATCCCAGTTTAACCTGTGTCATATGGTTTAATTTCTTAACATGCAAGATATAACAGTTCAATTTGTTATAGTCCGAGAGCTGACCCGTTCTTTTCACAATTGCTAAGCATGGCAAATGGGAGTCAGAGATTCGGAAGAGCATCAAAGCTCTTCCAGTATATCAATTGATTGGTATCTTACAGGGTAATAGCTAGTCTTTCAGTTGGTGTCAAAACTGGGACACATGCCATTCCAGACCTCCTAGCTATGCCCCTGCAGTCCTAAATATTTTTTATATGACATAAATTTAATATGAACAATGTTTTACTGGGAATTTTGTTATTGGAGCAACTGCACAATGTTGTACCTTACTATAACTTAAGGTGCTCAAATACATAAGAAGAAAGCAGGCTTAATCCGCCAATTTTGGAAATATCGGCAGATTGTCTTATGTAGATGGAGGTGGGCTGACTCTCCTATGAAGGTTGATGTTGGGGGAATGAGGGATGTTGAATTTCAACATGCCAGATCTTTTGTTCTGACAAATGGTAAGCCATCACCAGAGGCCAGCTATTTCTTCCCTTCTTCCCATTGAGAACATGGCCGAACTGAGTGTGCAAGCTGTCGGCTGAAAAAGTATTTGGGTATTGAAAGTGTATGGCCACCTTAAAAAGGTTATACCATGATTGATGTAAAAATGAAAATCAGACATTTTATAGTACATGACAATCTCTTTGTAACAAAGCTAGAACCAGCCCTGTACCTCACATGGACCCAGAGATCTCCTCAATTATTGTTCCAATTGCTCTTCTAGATTTTCCTCAGGCTGGCAGCTTAGGGGCCTCTCTTTTCTTCTACAGCTCAGGAGGTATGTCCTTTCTCAGGAAGCATATCCTTTCTGCTGTAGTTCTCTCCATGTAACTGTCATAGTTTCTAACAATGGATATAGTGGTTGGCAGTTCAAGGATGGAACAGAGCATGTCTGACCACCTTAGTAGTGGGCAGAATACAATACAGATTAAAGACAAGGGGGCGCCATTTTAGTGAACTAATGAGAATACCTCACAAGGGAAACATTTTTGTAACACAGTAAACTACAGAAGTAATTAGTGTTTCTTGCTGAATTATATTAAAATACTATTTAATGGTGGCCCAACCCCTTAAAGCCACTATGGTATAATGCACTAGCACATTTGTGTGGTCCATGCACTTGTTGTTACTAACCTTCTATAATGTCAACCTACAAACATTATGACATTATTATAGTTTTTTCCCTATCGCCTTCAGCATGGATAATATATTTTTCAAATGGCGGGATACAAGAGCCCACATAATCTTCCCCCTCCCCCGCCTTCATAAATGGCAAATGTTTCATCTCATTCCCATCCAACAAGGACAACCCACAGCCCTGAATATTGAAGAGACCTGTCAGCCTTTGTCATAACGTGGGTTCAGTCAATGAAAACAACAAAAAAAAAATTCTAAAACCAGCAATTTTCTGTGTAGAGGCTGAGAATTAAGAAATAGATCACATAGCACAATCACCAAGCACCAAATTAAAAGCATTTTCTTGTTTGTCGAAAAAGCATGATTAATTTTTGAAGACTGCAAACTCATTATCCGGAGAGTGTGAGGCCTGGCGACATTCTGGGGATGACACGTTATTTACTTGTTGAGCACTGATGGCGATGTTTTATGGGAAAGGTTGTCATGTACTGTATCCGTACATTATGCTCTTCTGCACTAGGTATCTATTAGAGCAGAATGGAACGAGGGGGGTTTCTTTATGAAGCAGTCTCCGCTGTCTTCCCTGGTGAACATTATTCTCTCTTAGTATAAGGCTTCTCAAAATGAACCCCACTAGAGACTCATTATCTCAAGGGCACAGTGGCCATTTTTGCCTCTCGAACTCCAGTCATTTCATTATCCTTCAGTTAGAGAGTCAAAGTATATGGCTGCGAGGAGAATTTTGTAACTTTAAGTGACTTTGCCAAAATGTTTACAGGACAGACAAATCACATTCAGATCTTAAATATAAATGAGCCATTTACCTCGCTCTCCTTTCAATAATTAAGGCGGACTGAAAAACGTTTAACTTTGTAAAACTTGACGACCTTAACGAGCAGCATTACAATAAACTTTATAATGTCAGCGCCGTGGAACTGAGCTCTATCCAATTCCTCTGCACTACTCTAATTTCACATTTTATGTAAGTCCGAGGCTATAAAAGACATTGATTACCAGATCAAGGCCTCTGCTTTAACACTTCACAGATACTTTGTACGAAGGGTATAATTGCATTCTAACCCAGTGGGTGTGAACGCGTTGTCACTGAACAGATTTGGCTTGGGGCTACTTAAAGGGGATGTGTCATCTCAGACTTTATTGCCATTATAGTAGGATATGCCATCCGTAGGATCACTAGAATATGCCATCAAAGTGAAATAAGTGCTGGTTCCACCTCTGAGAACCATACCTATCTTTAGAACGAACTGCGGTGAAGGAGAAGAAGAGCTCACAGTGCATGCACGGCGTGCTCTCCATTTATTTCTATGGGACGGCCGGGGATAACCGAGCCAGTGCTCTGCTATTTTTGGAAATCCCATAGAAATGAATGGAGAGTGCACCATACAAGTGCTGCCACCACTCCATTCACTTCTATGGGACTGTCGGGGATAACGGAGCCAGTGCTCAGCTATTTGCAGCAGTCCCATAGGAATGAATAGAGGGCGGCCGCACATGCATGGCTGCTCTACAGTCGCTTTAGGGGTTTTGTTCTGGAGCTAGTGATATGCCACTAATGTCTAATATGAGACAACCTATTTAGGGGGTTATCTAAGTGCCCTCCTTTCCCCCCTGGTCTTCAGCCTTTCACCACTATACAGGTATCTGGTCTCCCCCACACTAGAACCACAAGGGTGCTACCTCTGGGAGCTTACTCAGGTGGTTCAACAGATACCGGTGCATGGCACCAAAGGGGACAAGCAGATTCATAGTTAGTGGGTAAATCAAGATCAGGGCAGGCAGACTTTTAATCAGCATACAGAACAAAAGTCAGGGTGAGTAGCACAGGGTCGGTCAGTATGAAAAGATTTAGAGAGAGCCCGTGTCTTATGGGCAGAGAGGACTGCAGGAGAAGATAGAAGCTGCAGACCCAGTATGGAGTGAAGATGCCGAATACTAATCCATCATCCATACCCAGGGATGCTGGAGGTCAGGGACCCCCTGAAGAAACTCGGCAGCAGGACAGGTGAGCATTCCCACCAGGAGCAGAAAGATCCCAAGAGAATGGGCCACCTGTGTGACATGCATTGTATAGTTTAGTGATTGTATAATATGTAGGCTCAATATCCACAAGGGTACACCTGTAAGATCGTGAACCGGGGAGGTACCCCCAGGATACAGCAAAGTCACAGACGAGGAAAGCGACAACACACAGAAAGTTTACTAAAACAGTAATATAAACACAACAATATGAAGGTGCACCAAATATCTTATACCCTGGCCCCACAGTCACTGTCCCTGTCTGTTTGGACAGACCTATTGCGGTGGCGCGCACAGCAGAGCCTGCAAGTCAATCCTGTGCCACAATAGAGAGGACAAACCTAGCCGATGACGCACACAGCAGAGCCTGCAAGTCAATACTGTGCCACTATACAATTCTGTAAAGCCTGCCAACATGCAAGTCCTATCTAACTAAATAACTAATTGTAGGTCTAGACTTATTCTCTGATGCTTCAGGAGCCACTAATATAATCCGACGAGTAAACGGATTTATTGACCTTCTGTGTCAGAAGATGTCTTTTAACCGAGATGGTCACCTGGCCCTTAGTACTCAGGCGGCCTTGCTTGGTAGTTAAACTTCTGTTCAAACGTTGTAAGCATTCCTCCTGGAACAATCCCTGTTCCTAAGAGCAGGATCTAAGTGAGGGACAACGACTAGTCCCCCTCCACTGCGTCCCCAATCACTCCAGGAGACTCAGACACCAGGATGGAACCAGATTCAGTCTCACACAACCAGTCCTTCCACAATGTCAGCTCTCTCTCACTTCCTGGTTCTTCTTCCAGCAAGAGCAGCAGCATGAGTCATCCTCTTATTTGCATATTTAAATCCAGCAGTAACTAAGGGTACTTTCACACTAGCGTTTTTATTTTCCGGTACTGAGTTCCGTCCTATGTGCTCAATACCGGAAAAGAACTAATCAGTTTTTTCCCCATGCATTCTGAATGAAGAGAAATCCGTTCAGGATGCATCAGGATCTTTTCAGTTCAGTCTTTTTGACTTTTCAGAATGGAGGTAATTCCGCAGCATGCTGCGGTTTTATCTCTGTTCAAAATTCCAGAACACTTGCCGGAATGCCGGATCCGGCATTAATTTACATTGAAATGTATTAGTGCTGGATCCGGCATTAAAAATACCGCAATGCCGGATCCATCTGTCACATCTGTGACAGGTCTCAGAAGGTCTGAAAGATTATCTACGCATTAGTGATCTGACAGCCTCTTTTGGTTTCACTTTGTCTGTGTGTTGCTGGTATGTCCACACCTCCTGTTCAGGTGTGGATCATGTGACCTTTACCTCGCCCTATTTAGTCTGACTTTTCCCATCACTCCTTGCTTGGGCTAGCTTCATTTGGTCTTGGAAGAGCTGGAGTGTGGTTCATGTTGAAGTCTTCTTCATCCTTCATCCTCTGAAGTTAAGTGTTCCGCTTGTCGTGTTTTGTATTCCCGCCCCCCTGGTTGTTTACTAGGCCTCAGTGAGACGCTAGTTCCTTCAAGGAACGGGTGGTCTCTGCCCTGTTATTATCTTTAGGGCATCTGAGGGTCACCAGGGTTTTCTAGGTTCCCGTGTATGGGTATCTCTACCATCGAGAGGTGCCCATACGGATAGGAGTTATGGCCAGGAGCAGGGTTTTATAGATGGTGACCCTTTTCCTTCCCTAGCGGTGAGGCCTAGTGTCTTTTCCCTTCCTTCTTGATTGTCTTTTGGTGTTCTCCCCTACTACATCCGTGACACCGTCCTTCCACTCTGCGCATGCGCAGACCTTTAAAAATGTGAAAAAAAGATAGAAACGGATCCGTTTGTTCGTATGACAAACGGACAGACGGATCTGTTCTTGCAATGCATTTGTGAGACGGATCCGCATACGGATCCGTCTACAAATGCTGTCAATTTGCATGCAGATTGCCGGATCCAGCAGGCAGTTCCGGCGACGGAACTGCTTGCCGGATCACTCTGCCGCAAGTGTGAAAGTAGCCTTAGCTGTAACAGAGAATAAGCGGACTCCTGTGGCCGAAATGCAAAATGACAATCCTAAAGTTTAATTATGCACCAGCATTATACAGGTAGAGCTGTTCCACAATCTCACACACCCACCATGCAGCCAAGTACAACTCAATCATGCAAACTGCAGAGGGATCATATTGACGGATTAGACGTGACTTGTTAACGGCCGTGTGGTTTAATGGGTTAGCAATAAACAATTCAGTTTTAATCAGTTAATATGATCCAGTTGTGGTTCCCATAGTGACGTGCTACTCTGAAGTATGGCGGCCACTTCCTATCCCACATGGCCGTACCATATTGCCATACCCTGAGTGGGAGATGTTATTAACAGCTGTTGGACAAATCTGGACTCTAAATGGTCAACCAGGCCCCCCTGGGCTCTATTCTCCATCTCCTTTCCTAAAATGTAAATTTTTGGAGTAACTTATGGAAATTATTTTTTTGTTGTTGTAACAATAGGTCAGTTCACCTCTCCTAGTGGGATTGTCGGGCTCAATTCATTTTTGAAAGATTCCCTATGTTTTAAAACTAAAATAATAAAATAAGGCAATACTCACTTTGACACCTGACACTACCATTCTGATGTTTTATGGTACCCTGTTGGTGTCTGCTCCCTCTTGATATGCAGGACATGCCTGCCTAGCCTATCACTGGCCACAGTGGTGACCCGCCTCATCAAGTGATTGGCTGAACAGGCATTTTGTGCATGTCCAGAGGGAGCAGGAAGTAGAGACTGGGAGTGAATCCTGAAGCGTTGGAATGGGAGAGGCAGAGGATAGGTGTGGTGAGTTTTAACTTATACAAATGAGAAGCCTATAAAATAAAAATGACATGGCCGGCCAACCCTTTTAAGGTCGATTTCCGCTATTCTGTACTTTCTTAGTTTCCAATTCATTTGACAGTAGGTATGGCTGTAAAGTCTATGAACATTTTGTGCAATATTATGGTTTCATACAAGTTGTACAGAACTATAGTACAGTAACCAAGGAGGTGTATGAGACCATACTGTACCACCCTATATTTTTTAACATAGATGAGCAAATTGATTCTAAACTGATCAGATTCATCACAAATTTTATCAAATTATTTTATTTTTAAAATTTTGTACACTACCGAGGAAAACAGGGCAGGGAAGGTGAAGAGAGAGAATTACATGACCACGGGTGGGAACCTGGCCAGTGGGCTTGCCCACAATACTTTGCAGTCAGCCTGAAAGTCAATCAAAAGGGGGATATTGGCTGGCCTATCAGGCTCTATGCTAGCTGGAAAGCACAAATGCCACTTTGAGCTCAGCCACTGATTTGAATGGTCATATCTGCCATGCCTTGTCAGACACTAATTTGGCACAAAAAACAGCTATTACAGGGTCTTGCAGGGAACCGTGTAGGGGTTGTGAAGAAGATATATTTAGTTAGGTAGACTGAATTAGTAGGTAGAAAACCAGGTTTCATTATTAGGAAGAGCATAAGGGCAGTTAGTGTACTGTGTGTCTTATAGTCAAGGCTGCTAAAACTGTTTCTAAATTGATGTGTTACACTGCACAAACATCATTTTACAGTGCTCTATTTTCTGTGCATTAGCTAGCTTTTTTTGCAAAAACAAAAAAAACCTTCTACAGTTTATAAATGATTATATCCATATTTCTCAAAGTCACCAGCAGCTTATATTTTACTGCACATGCTGCATAATTGAGCGCTTTTCTTTATAAAAACCTGACACAATTTTTCTACTGCATTTAAGTGCACAATTAAGCCTATTTTAGTGGATCAATACCAGCATGCAGTGTGTTTGTTGTAAATCTTCTATCTCTTATACAGGGAGTGCAGAATTATTAGGCAAGTTGTATTTTTGAGGATTAATTTTATTATTGAACAACAACCATGTTCTCACTGAACCCAAAAAACTCATTAATATCAAAGCTGAATATTTTTGGAAGTAGTTTTTAGTTTGTTTTTAGTTTTAGCTATTTTAGGGGGATATCTGTGTGTGCAGGTGACTATTACTGTGCATAGCTATTAGGCAACTTAACAAAAAACAAATATATACCCATTTCAATTATTTATTTTTACCAGTGAAACCAATATAACATCTCAACATTCACAAATATACATTTCTGACATTCAAAAACAAAACAAAAACAAATCAGTGACCAATATAGCCACCTTTCTTTGCAAGGACACTCAAAAGCCTGCCATCCATGGATTCTGTCAGTGTTTTGATCTGTTCACAATCAACATTGCGTGCAGCAGCAACCACAGCCTCCCAGACACTGTTCAGAGAGGTGTACTGTTTTCCCTCCTTGTAAATCTCACATTTGATGATGGACCACAGGTTCTCAATGGGGTTCAGATCAGGTGAACAAGGAGGCCATGTCATTAGATTTTCTTCTTTTATACCCTTTCTTGCCAGCCACGCTGTGGAGTACTTGGACGCGTGTGATGGAGCATTGTCCTGCATGAAAATCATGTTTTTCTTGAAGGATGCAGACTTCTTCCTGTCCCACTGCTTGAAGAAGGTGTCTTCCAGAAACTGGCAGTAGGACTGGGAGTTGAGCTTGACTCCATCCTCAACCCGAAAAGGCCCCACAAGCTCATCTTTGATGATACCAGCCCAAACCAGTACTCCACCTCCACCTTGCTGGCGTCTGAGTCGGACTGGAGCTCTCTGCCCTTTACCAATCCAGCCACGGGCCCATCCATCTGGCCCATCAAGACTCACTCTCATTTCATCAGTCCATAAAACCTTAGAAAAATCAGTCTTGAGATATTTCTTGGCCCAGTCTTGACGTTTCAGCTTGTGTGTCTTGTTCAGTGGTGGTCGTCTTTCAGCCTTTCTTACCTTGGCCATGTCTCTGAGTATTGCACACCTTGTGCTTTTGGGCACTCCAGTGATGTTGCAGCTCTGAAATATGGCCAAACTGGTGGCAAGTGGCATCTTGGCAGCTGCACGCTTGACTTTTCTCAGTTCATGGGCAGTTATTTTGCGCCTTGGTTTTTCCACACGCTTCTTGCGACCCTGTTGACTATTTTGAATGAAACGCTTGATTGTTCGATGATCACGCTTCAGAAGCTTTGCAATTTTAACAGTGTTGCATCCCTCTGCAAGATATCTCACTATTTTTGACTTTTCTGAGCCTGTCAAGTCCTTCTTTTGACCCATTTTGCCAAAGGAAAGGAAGTTGCCTAATAATTATGCACACCTGATATAGGGTGTTGATGTCATTAGACCACACCCTTTCTCATTACAGAGATGCACATCACCTAATATGCTTAATTGGTAGTAGGCTTTCAAGCCTATACAGCTTGGAGTAAGACAACATGCATAAAGAGGATGATGTGGTCAAAATACTCATTTGCCTAATAATTCTGCACTCCCTGTATATATAAAAATTAGTTTCTGTCTGTTTGTCTGTTCTTCATGCGCGACCAAACGACTGGACCGATCTTGACCAAATTTGGCACACAGGTACATCAGGTGTCCGGGAAGGTTTCAGCTCTCTAGGACGTACCATTCCTGAGATATTCCCCAAAAATTACCCACATTAGCCAATACAAGCCTGCAAGTCTTTCTCTTCAAATCCCAATTGCCACAAACACAGTTTTCTTCCTGGTTTCCATAACAACCCAGCCATTTTTCTTTACTGCTTAAAGGGGCAGGTACTGTGGAGTTCACTGTTTTTAAAGAGGCGGGCACAGTGGAGGTCACTGTTTTTAAAAGGGCTGGCACAGTGGAGGTTACTGTTATTAAAGGGACGGGCACAGTGGAGGTCACTGTTATTAAATGGGCGGGCACTGTGGAGGTCACTGGTATTACAGGGGCGGGTGCTATGAAGGTCCCTGTTAAAGGGGCACTGTGAAAGTCACTGTTAAAGGGGCTGTCACTGTAAAGTCACTGTTAAAGGGGTGGACACTGTGAAATTTACTGTTAAAGGGGCGATCACTGTGAAAATCACTGTGAAAGGAGCAGCCACTGTTAAAGTCACTGTTAAAGGGGCGGTCACTGTGAAAGTCACTGTTAAAGGGGCGGTCACTGTGAAAGTCACTGTTAAAGGAGCGGCCACTGTGAACATAACTATATTAGTTCCATGTCACTATGTGAAAAACAAACTTTTATATTAAATAACGGCGGCACATAGTGACATGGGACTAATATAGTTATGTTTAGCTAACATTAGCACATCACTAATGTCAGCCAGGTTAATACTAATTTTTCTGATGACAGAAACCCTTTAAGTGTATTTTACTGCATCAGTACCAGCATATATTGTGTCAATGCCACTGCCTTCCAGCCAGGCGATGTTCAATTAGGTCAATATTTTATTGATTAAAACATAACTTTTACTAAAGCATTTAAGAAAAATAGGCCCAAAATACAAAAATACATTATATAGTCTATTGAACGAGGCATTATAGAGCACGTGTTATTAATTGACATCTCCGTCACTGACATCAGACGTGCTTATATGTCATTATCCCAGTCAATCCCACACATAAAATAGAACTGCTTTTTTCGGTCATGCCTCAAAATTGAGGCAACAAAAACAATGGAATCATAAGCACATATTATTATCCTACATATCATTTTTACAGTAGACGTGCTTATATGCTATTAGCCCACCTTAATGAATGGACAATATACTGTGCGATTATAACTAATACTTGGTAGTGATATGTTACTGTGCCCCAATCTTGGCTCGGTCCTCCATTGAATCTGAGCTCTGAACCCCGGATCTTTAATCCTTTTTTCGTTATTTATTGATCAAAATGCTATAAATGCCACTTTCTTAGTATGGTCTATATCACTAGACCATCCAGCGACTGGTTGCTAGGGACGCACCCTGACTCCTGGTAACCAGTGTCAGCTGACCGCCCTGTCAATACAGGACGTTAGGACGCGCTCACGTCATCTAGTTTGAGTGGCGTCTCAAGTGATCCCTGCCGAGCGGAGGGGGACCAGAGCGCATGCGCCGAGCGGCCAGGATGGTGCGCGTGCGTGCATGAGCACCTAGCCAGTGCGCATGCGCATAGGTCTTAGCATCGTCATACGCATCAAATAGATGACGCGGCACGCCGGACAGGTGACAGCCTCATCTGGCATTTAAATCGATCGCGGGTGCGATCTATTGCCCGTGGCTTATCTGAGGATGCCCGAACTAAGGAAGAGGAGCATTATCCAGCACTCCATCCAATAGTCCATTGATGATCATTTGGGTGTGTTATATCGGATATCACCCGATCGTCACAAGTAATTAAGTCCTAGCTATATATCTCCCCTGATGATGATTCTTGCTGAAACATGCATGTAGGGAGCGAGACTAGAGTAGGGCCACATAGGGCCAGGTCGCAGGGAAAGGTTCCGGACGGGGTCGCCCTTATAAGGACGAGTGCCCTGTGGTTAGGCTGCTATCCCTTTAAAGTATCAGGGCAAGCCATAGACCACTCAACAGGGCCATATTAGGGCCAAAGTTGAACCCCGCCGTCCCCTAGCAGCCGAGCGTCCGGCATTGGAGTCAATCACCTTGGCACCATCTGGACGCAATCTGCACCCTGGACACAGACAACAGAGCGGTAGGAGTACAGGTTCTTTTTAGGTGCCGCCGAGTACCCCCTTTAATTGACTGTTTGGGTGCCGCCGTGCACAATGACCTGCTATACCGCCGCTTTGACTATATAATGTATTTTTGTATTTTGGGCCTATTTTTCTTAAATGCTTTAGGAAAAGTTATGTTTTAATACAATCAACAAATCACTAATCCTGTAGTTATTGATATCTGATATTTAGTGAACTTTATCCATAGGACCTCAATCCGTTTGCCAATATTTTATTCCCAAAAACCTGTTGCAATTTTTCTGTAGAAATAATAATATCTTCCAGCATCACCGAATTGGTGTTTTTTACTGATACCACTGTGTGTGTTTAAACATCTGTCCCCAATAAAGGACAATATATGGAATTTTTTTTAATGTTAAAAAGCATGACAAATTCGACAGTGCAGTGTTTTTTTTTAAATAGGCTGTTTTTTTAGCACTGTCAACCATGTGTTTACCCATACCTATATATTTTAGTGTCACTCTGACATTATTCACTATTACTGTCTTTGTATTAAAAAGCTTGAAGGGGAGAAGGGAGAGGATTTAAAAAAACAAAAGAAAAAAAAAAAGGACAGAAGAGAGAAAATATGAATCCTCGGTCATTTTATAGACGTATTAAAGCACGTATTAAAGCACTGATTTGGACCCAAATCAATTTTTTTGCCTGATTCATTAGTATCAGACCCAAAATGAATTTCAAGAAATTCACTCATCTCTAGCCTTCAATTTTATATAGAGGCATACAATGGGGAGCAGGGGGAGGGTTTATCATGAAAGAAATATGAACAGTTTTGTCACAATTTGCATTGTAATGTGCACAAAATGTATCAAGTGTTGTACATTGCTTGGTAGGTTTTGATGCATTTTTAAATACGTTTAGAGATGTTACTCCAGTTTTATGTCACCACCCCATGGGAATAAAATGGTGACTTTTTTAATAACTTTTTGAAAAAGTCAAATTTCCCTAATCTAGCGTAACTCACTTTCCATATAAATAAGGGATAAAAACACAAAAAATTGCGCAAATATATGATAGGCAATCCTCCTTTCAGGTTGTATGTAAAAACGATGACTATTTATTCAATAAAATAGATTCTATTAAAATATTGTGCATATATCAATATTCCATGATCTCAAAATAAAAATCCGTATTACATGTTCATGGGGCCCCAAAAATTATTATTGCAATGTATTTATGTATTGCTGTAAGAGAACAATGTGTTATTGCAAAAAGTCGATCGTAATATGGTGACTACTTCAGCAATTCATCTAACATTGCAATTAGTACATAAAATGCTATTTATATCTAAAAACTAAAAGAATAATAAATGATTGTACTTATTTTATAGACAATTCATAAAATGAGTTGTAGCTCAAATAATGTTATAGCACATATAACACTGCTGGAAGTGGATGTTATAACGCATACAGCACTACTGAAAGTAGATATAGCGCGTAATAATTTGACAGCATAGTGTCCACTATATTCACAGGTGCATAGTCATGGCGTTTCACCACGTATCCTCATTTCTTCTCCTCCACTTGCTGGTCTCCAGGTAAGTAAACAGACTGACAAAGGAAAGTGGTCTCAAGAGGCAAAAAAAATGCTCAAAACCCCAAATGCTGTTGAGCATTTATAACTGGGGGAGCAGATCCTGCCCATGTGATCCGTTGCTAACAGCAATCCCCAGCAAAAATGCATACAATGGAGGATGCATGCAACGGACCACATGTGCCACAAGAACATCCTACACAGGATAGCCAAATGTGTGGATGTAATTGATTGTGTATAACAAAACACTGCAAAAATTTGGTGCACTACAATGGTAAATGCAATTCACAATATATGACTAAAGCCTCACTCTGATATAAAAAATAAAGACTGTCGCCAATATCAAAGTCAAGGTCTCTCATAGTGGCACGGGACCTAATGCTAACCTACCTGTGCCGTATGGGCTATTCCTGGAGCATAATGCAAAATAATATATTGGCGAAAGTCCCATTTCTAATATCAGAGTGAGGTTTTAGCCATATATTGTCAATTGCATTTACCATTGCAGTGCACCAAATTTTTGCAGTGTTTTGTTTTACATAATCAATCACATCCACACATTTGGCAATCCTGTGTAGGATGTTCTTGTGGCACATGTGGTCCATTGCAGGTATCCTCCATTGTATGAATTTTTTCTGGGGATTGCGTTTAGCAACAGATCACATGGGCAGGATCTGCTCCCCCAGTTATAAATGCGCAACAGCATTTGGGGTTTTGAGCATTTCTTTGCCTCTTGAGACCACTTTCCTTTGTCAGTCTGTTTATATATGTGTACCTGGAGTTGTAGAAACTCCAGTTTGAGTATTATTTAGGTGCACCTGGGTAGCCTGCATCACATGACTCAGTGATAGGTGGGACTCACAGCCTCCTCCCTCCTCCCATTGTATGTGTGACTTCACGCTGGAGGTAACCTGGGACCTATATCTGCTTCCCTCCTCCCATTGTATGTGTGATTTCACGCTGGAGGTAACTGGGATTCAATTGCTGTGTGTCAGACCTTATGCTTCTGTAATAGCACATATGGCCCATGTAATTGCCCATACGTCGCAGGTAGGTTAGCGTTAGGTCCTGTGCCACTATGAAAGACCTTGACGAGGTGCGTGGGCTCCGGTATGTTCTTGATATAAGAATATATTTACAAAAGTCTCATTTTTAATATCAGAGTGAGGGTTTAGCTATATTTTGTTCATTTCATTTACCATTGCAGTGCACCAACTTTTTGCAGTGTTTTGTCTCCAGGTAAGTACCTCAATGCAGAGCTGTGCGGGACTATATTAAATTTCAATCCTCCTCTTACCCGACTTGAGCTTGATCTCCTCTCAACGGGAACAACTTACTTATGAGGTTGAACAGTTCCTATTACTCAGCGCAGCTTACGAGTGGAGCAGTCTCTTAACAGGGATAAATTGCGTATGGGGCTATGCAATCTCCCCTCCTCCTACTTGAGAGCCTCCCTATTGAAAATAAAAACACAAAAAAGTTGCACATTTTGTGCAAAAAAAATAGTGCACATCATAAATGACCCCATTTTTTTAATTCTATTCAGTTCATAATGCAAAACATATATTCTATCAGAGCATTGAACTAAGATACTGATAGCATAAGAAGTAGAGATGAGTGAATTTCTCAAAAATTGGATTTGGTCGGTTCGCAAATTTTCCAAAAAGATTCAATTCGATCCAATTTTTTGTGGCGAATTGTGTTAAAAAAACAGCTATTTCATGGCTGAAGAGTCAGTATGACATGCAGATGACAGGCGTTGCTCTTAGAATCACTTCACACTTCACTCATTTGGTCAATTACGGGATCAAAACTGACAAATAACTCAAGTGTGAACTCAGCCTTAAAGGTCAATGTTAGCGCCAGGCATAAAGAACTGTGCAGAGGCCCAAGATCCTACTATAGCGTGAAAGGGCGCACTCCTTTTACACTGTCATCAGCTGATTCCTCATAGATGTCTACAGAACCTGTTCTAATAAACGCTTATACAAGTAGAGCCCACCTGACAGAGTGGAGAGGGTATAGAAAAACTCCCAGCAGTGTGTCTCAGATTTTTCAAGGATTTTATTTCATTCTTCAGAAATAACACAAGTAGGATGCGTTTCGGCCCATCCTGGCCTTCATCAACGGGCCGAAACGCATCCTTGAAGAATCTGAGACACACTGACCATAGCGTCCCATTGGGCTATGTGTACCTTTGAATCCAGAGATTAAATTTATATATTTTATATATTTTTTGTAATTGTAAAAAATGTATGGCACAAAATAAATGTGTAATTACAAATATATACAGTCAGGTCCATAATTATTGGGACATCGACACAATTCTAACATTTTTGGCTCTATACACCACCACAATGGATTTGAAATGAAATGAACAAGATGTGCTTTAACTGCAGGCTGTCAGCTTTAATTTGAGGGTATTTACATCCAAATCAGGTGAACGGTGTAGGAATTACAGCAGTTTTCATATGTGCCTCCCACTTGTTAAGGTCCCAAAAGTAATGGGACAATTGGCTTCTCAGCTCTTCCATGGCCAGGTGTGTGTTATTCCCTCATTATCCCAATTACAATGAGCAGATAAAAGGTCCAGAGTTCATTTCAAGTGTGCTATTTGCATTTGGAATCTGTTGCTGTCAACTCTCAAGATGAGATCCAAAGAGCTGTCACTCTCAGTGAAGCAAGCCATCATTAGGCTGAAAAAACAAAACAAACCCATTAGAGAGATAGCAAAAACATTAGGCGTGGCCAAAACAACTGTTTGGAACATTCTTAAAAATAAGGAATGCACCGGTGAGCTCAGCAACACCAAAAGACCCGGAAGACCACGGAAAACAACTGTGATGAATGACCGAATAATTCTTTCCCTGGTGAAGAAAACACCCTTCACAACAGTTGGCCAGATCAAGAACACTCTCCAGGAGGTAGGTGTATGTGTGTCAAAGTCAACAATCAAGAGAAGACTTCGCCAGAGTGAATACAGAGGGTTCACCACAAGATGTAAACCATTGGTGAGCCTCAAAAACAGGAAGGCCAGATTAGAGTTTGCCAAACATCTAAAAAGGCCTTCACAGTTCTGGAACAACATCCTATGGATAGATGAGACCAATATCAACTTGTACCAGAGTGATGGGAAGAGAAGAGTATGGAGAAGGAAAGGAACTGCTCATGATCCTAAGCATACCACCTCATCAGTGAAGCATGGTGGTGGTAGTGTCATGGCGTGGGCATGTATGGCTGTATGGCTGCCAATGGAACTGGTTCTCTTGTATTTATTGATGATGTGACTGCTGACAAAAGCAGCAGGATGAATTCTGAAGTGTTTCGGGCAATATTATCTGCTCATATTCAGCCAAATGCTTCAGAACTCATTGGACAGCGCTTCACAGTGCAGATGGACAATGACCCAAAGCATACTGCAAAAGCAACCCAAGAGTTTTTTAAGGGAAAGGAGTGAAATGTTATGCAATGGCCAAGTCAATCACCTGACCTGAATCCGATTGAGCATGCATTTCACTTGCTGAAGACAAAACTGAAGGGAAAATGCCCCAAGAACAAGCAGGAACTGAAGACAGTTGCAGTAGAGGCCTGGCAGAGCATCACCAGGGATTAAACCCAGCGTCTGGTGATGTCTATGCGTGCCAGACTTCAGGCTGTAATTGACTGCAAAGGATTTGCAACCAAGTATTAAAAAGTGAAAGTATGATTTATGATTATTATTCTGTCCCATTACTTTTGGGACCTTCACAAGTGGGAGGCACATATGTAAACTGTTGTAATTCCTACACCGTTCACCTGATTTGGATGTAAATACCCTCAAATTAAAGCTGACAGTCTGCAGGTAAAGCACATATTTTTGTTTCATTTCAAATCCATTGTGGTGGTGTATAGAACCAAAATTTTTTGAATTGTGTCGATGTCCCAATATATATGGACCTGACTGTATATATTTTTATATATATATATATATATATATATATATATATAAAATATATAATCATACTTCTGATATATATGAATGCATAATATGTGGGAAACTACTACTGATGTTTTTAGTCATAATATATTTACATATATTATAATATATTATATATTCTAAATATAAAATAATATATGTAAATATATTATGGCTAAAAACTTATATTTATATATATATATGTTTCTGCGTGATTCAAACTCCCAACCTTGTACATTAGAGACAAGGATGTTAACCACTAGACTATATAGCTACATGTTTACCTATACAGAAATATAAAATAAGTCTTCTGCTGAATAGGAATACTCACTACATCAGAAACTTCTATGAGGTTTTTCTGGCACAGTTTAGCATTTAGCTTTATAGCTGAGTGGATAAGGTCCTTGCCTCTAATGTACAATGTCTGGAGTTCAAATCCCAGCAGAAACTTTTCAGAAATTAGATTTAAAAACACTGGGGTGTCCCACAGCACTGACTCCATATATGGATATAGCTATATATGGAGTCAGAGCAGGGATTCCTAAAACGAACTAGAGTTCCGACACCCTCCCCTCTTCAGAGCAGGGGGTGCCTGGGGTTCTCCCATTAACTTCCATTGTGCTCGGGTGCTCGGTAGAACATCCGAGCATCTCAAAGTGTTCTACTCGAGCACACTAGCACTTTGGTGCTCGATCAACACTAATCATCCTTAGTTGCCCGCCTACTGGAGGAAGCGGCAGATTTCTCCTCCAGATCTTGGCTGGGCAGTAGCTGCTGACTGTCCTCTAGTATCTCGTCCTTGCTGAAAAGTGGAGCCGAGCCTACGACATACAATACTTCTCGCACTGAGGGAACATAAAATGACAGAGGCAGGTTGAGGACAGTTGGGGGCACATGGCCTGCTCCCGAGCCATGGCAACTAAGCATTGTGTCAGAGGAACCCACCGACTATTGTGTCTGATATCACTTGCAACAAAGTCTAAGACCGAGTCAACCATTCAACGCCGCTGGGTTGCTGGTCAAGACACAATCTCTAGATGACACAGGGATCTCAGGCCTCTCGCTGCATCTCCTGCTGCCACCCCCCTTTTTCTGCTGCCTGCAACAGAAACATATTGGCCACTGCCCATTACCTTTGAAAGGCCTGTCACCAATACTGTATAATAAAAGAATTTAATTAAAATTAAGATAAAACCCCCCAAAAAAGGCTGTAATACAATATACAGTCAGGTCCATAAATATTGGGACTTCAACACAACTCTAACATTTTTGGCTGTATACACCACCACAATGGATTTGAAACAGACAAGATGTGCTTTAACTGCAGACTGTCAGCTTTAATTTGAGGGTATTTACATCCAAATCAGGTTAGGTGTAGGAATTGTATCTTCACCGCTGAACGGCAATTATGACATATACTTTTTCTTTCTTTTTTTTTTCCTATTAATACACCCCACCCAAAAAAGTAAAACAATGTACAATCAACGCAGTGCGGCTAATTGGACGTACATATCTTTCCTATTAATACACCCCGTAAATGGCTGTAGTACAATGTAACTACACTGGTGAACGGCAATTATGAAATATTTTTTCATTTTTTTCCCTATTATTATGCCTAGAGATGAGCCAATTTCTTAAAAGTTTGTTTCGGCTGATTTGCCGAATTTCACCCCAAAATTAGCTTTTTTTTTGTAAGTAGCGGGGGCAATGACAGGGAACTGCGATAGCGTCACCACCTTCATTGTACCCCTCAGATGCTGCGTTCATACATGATCACGGCATCTGAGTGTAAAATTAACTAAACTAAAAATTTTAAATTAAACTTACTGCGTCCATTTGCTCGCAACGTGCCGCCCGCCTCCATCTTGCTTGAAGATCTCTGCTAAAATCCTGTGCGGCGCAAGATTAGTCTTTCCTAGCACTGTCCCTATCACCTGCTGACGTCTCTCCCTGCACTAAGCACACTGGAAAATGGCAGAATCCAAGATGGCTGAGGCTATTTATAGGACTGTGACAGGACAGGGCTGGCTGGCTTCTGATTGGCTGCATGCATGGAATTGTGGATGATCCCTCATTCCCAGAGTTCTTTTCTCCTTGTCCTAACACGTGCAGCAACCATTTTAGGAAAAAATGCGATTCGTTACCACGAAGCATGAGGAAATTCGGCTTCGGCGCAAATCAAATTTTTCCTGAAATTTGGATCGAATTCCACTTAATCAACTTCGATTTACTTATCTCTAATCAGAAGTTATAGAGTGCAAGTTAGATGATGGAATGTGTAAAATCAATGGGCTTGTGTATAACATAAATGCAACATTTTATCAAAAATAATTTTTTCTTCTTTTATCCACCAACACTTGGGTGCATGTTACTAAAAAAAGGTGTACAGAGATTAATTGCGAATGTTTCTTTGCTGTCAATAGTTATTGTTACCGAAATGTCAGAGATTTAATCAGAAAACGTTTGTACAAGGAAGTTTTAGCTCCCATCAAACATTTCAGAGTTTTGAAACAATTGAAGCTGTAATGCAAAGATTGAAAACAACACATCTTTTATTACACTTCAAAAATTCTTATTTTGCCATTTGTAAAGTGAACACTGTTAGTAACATGCAAGACATAGATGTGGGAGGCACTCGGTATCTGGGTTTAATGTGTGTGGTTGGTGGAAATATGTGGGTTGTGTTCTTGAAGTGTTATATAATGATCACACCATAATTCTTGCTATTAAAAAAGTGTTAATTTATTTATAAAATTATTGTTTATAAAGATATATAATAAAAATTAAAAAAAAATCGAAGAATATATAAAAAATCGAGAAAAATATATAAAAAATAGGAAATTTATAAAAAAAGGAGAATATTATTTTCAGTCCACTTAATATGAGGTTAGAAGTAAGAATGTGTTAGGACAAAGTTTGCATATTCAATGTTCCTTAAATTCCTCGATTTGACATTTGTGTCCAGCTGGGGGAGCTAAAGATGGTTACAGCTGAGGTTGATCGCAGCCGGGAACGATGGATGTGCCGGATTCGCTGGGAGTAAAATGTAAGTGCGCATGTAGCAGGATAAACATATGAATAGCTTCTAAATTCGTAACTTTGTATTGATACGGGTTGTCGATAAAATAAAATACGTTGCAAATATAAATATAAAAAAAAGGGGAGGGACATAGACAGGTGCTCGATGTAGATGCACCCTATTAGTGTTATGTTACCCGTTCTGCTGCTGTGTTATTTGCCGGCCTTGCTCTACCTGCCCGTGACGTGGCGTCCCACGTGGGAGGGAGTGGCGGCTTGAAGTTTGAAAAAAGCGCGTGTATTGATGAAGGTCTTCCGATTAATGTGAATCCTCGAAGTAATGCGTTCCTTGAAATGATCGATGAGTGTCTTTTAATCGTATTTCCAAGTTCTGTATACATCAATCTTTTCAAGACTTTGTCCCAGTTAGTTAGGCCTATGGCCTCTCTTAGTTTGCTAAATTTAGCTTATTTGAAGTTTGGTATTTTTGTGCCTCCCTGTAGAAACACTCTTTTGAATGATAATTGGAAGGTAAATACTTTATGGTCACTATTTCCCAGGGTTCCCCCAACCTGCACATCTGTTGTTCTGTCAGGTCTATTAGTTAATACTAAGTCTAGTATGCCCGTCTAGTCAGGTCCTGAACCAGTTGGGAAAGGTTAATGTCTTTTATTATTGCCAAAAACCTGTTTCCTTTATGAGATGTGCAGGTTACAGTTTCCCAGTCTATATCTGGGTAGTTGAAGTCCCCCATAATAACCACCTCATTATGATTTGCCGCCTCGTCTATCTCGTTTAGTAGTAGATTTTCTGTGGACTCTGGTATATTAGGTGGTTTATAATAAACTCCTACTAGTAATTTATTGTTGTTTTTGCCTCCATGTATTTCTACCCACAGTGACTCCACATGTTCATGTCCCTCACTTATATCTTCTCGGACTGTGGGCTTTAGACAAGACTTTACATAAAGGCAGGCCCCTACCCCTCTCCGGTTTTGACGATCCTTTCTAAACAGACTGTAACCTTGTACATTAACCGCCCAGTCATAACTATCATCCAGCCATGTCTCAGTTATTCCCACTATGTCATAGTTCTCCTCACACACCACTAATTCCAGTTCCCCAGTTTTATTAGTCAGGCTTCTGGCATTGGTATACATACATTTGAGAGGTTTATGTATATTTTTTACCCTACACCTTTTCTTCTGAACTGTTCTAGTACCTCCTTCCATTCCTCTCCCAGTGTTTTAATAAATCTGGTATAGCTGGAAGCACACTACAGAGCGGCAGACAGACAAGGGTGACAGCTCAGGAAGAAGAAAGAAGTGAAACGACTTCCTTAAATGTACAATACAACCTAGTGCCAAGGCCAAGCACACTGCATTTTTCTTCTTAACAGCAGAAGCTAGAGCGCGATATGAAGTGTTATTGGGTTGTCACGTTACATAAATCCTCGCACACATGAACATATGGCTGATTTGAATTTAGAGACTGTTCCCAAGTACAAAGTAAAGACACCAAACAAAATACATAGAAATATGGAGAAAATAGGATCTGAGCAAGGAGTGTAATTCAAGACATGACTTTGTATGCAGTTTATTGTTTTTACTATATTTTACGCATTTACTCTGTAGACTGTGCTAGTGTTTTGCAAGTGCTAATACTGATATAAATTATCTATCTATCTATCTATCTATCTATCTATCTATCATCACAAAACCAATTATTCAAAGCGGCCCAATCAGTAAAAAAAGGGAAGGAAGTAGTGCTAGCAGTCTAAATGTACCCAAACATCAATTCATCAATAAGAAAGAAAAAGTCTGCGGCACTTACACTAAGTGAAAAAATGTATAGTCCTTTATTCACCTATGCGTTGTTTTAGTCCACTTACTGGGACCGTTCTCAAGCAAATAATAACAAGTTCAAAGTGCATATATAAAGGGTATCAGAACATTTACATATTTAATCATCAATTTACAAACACATATAGAAATGTATTATCTCAGATAGAAACATATATAGTATCAGTGAATTCTGCATCAATATAATTATAAAGTGCATGGTGCTAACATAATATTATATCCCAGTGTAAATTAGTATACAGATAATGCAGAATTGATCAGTGAAATTAATCTCCAAGTGTAGGGGTGGTAACCCAAGGCGAACTAGGCGCACTCACATGTAAAAAACGCTCTTAACAAAATCCCTTGGCATGGCTGCTCGGCGTGTATGTGGGCACATTGCGCATGTCTGCGCATCATGCTGGCACCTCAGTCACGTGCTCAATCACATGATCGGAGAGATACAAAGTAACATAAGCAAAAGTAAGTAGTAATAACAGTATCAGTATCTCTCCGATCATGTTTCACTGAACTTTTCCGAAGTTCGCTCCTAAAACTCTCAAGTCAGTGCATAAAAACAGTTCTGTAATAATATGCTCATCTTGCGATCAAGAGGCAATAGGTTTATCCATAGGATATTCTAAGTGGTACTTTAACTAGTCTACGTAGCCTACTTAGAAAGTAATTTACCGTACAGAGTGAATTGATCTTAAAGTATGTACCGCATAATTTTAAAAGCAAAGATTTGCAACATACAAGGAACATTATTTAGTGCTAATGGAACTTTGAATGTTAAAAAATTTTACTGAATGCTAATTTTCATGAAAATGTATCAAAATGAGCTCCCAAGACACATTTTGAAAAGCTTTTCAGCTTAATAGCTCCAAGGATATACTATTAATAATTCTTAAATGGTATCTGTTGTCTACACTAGAAATGAGGGAATTTCATATTTTGAAATTCGTTCACACTTCGTTTGCTGGTAAAAGGTGAATTGCGTTATGGATTCCGTTACCACGGACCATAATGCGATTCTATGACGGAATGCATAACGGAATGCCTTTAGAGGAATTCCATTATTCATTCCGTCATAATAGAAGTCTATGGGCTGCAAAACGGAACAGTCCCGTTTCCGTTATGCAGGGGAGTCCTCTCCTTTCTCACCTTTCTCAATTTTACATAAACAAAAAAAAATATATTAGGTATAGCTTTGTCCTAAAATGTCTGAACTATTAAAATATTAATTAAAATTTTCTGTGCGTTGATCGCCGTAATGGAAATAAAATAAAACACATGATTCGCCGTTTTTATCACCTTTTCCCCCCCAAAAAATGGAATAACAGTGATCAAAAAGTTGCAAGTACCACAAATTAAAGGAAAAGCCTCACTTGGGACTAACATTGGAGGTATTTTCAATGGAAATGTGTATAAGGCATAGCATCTTAGAGCTGGTGGATTGTGAAATGGAAGAAATTTCCCAGTTGTTCATTTTTTATTTAATTCCACATTTATAATCTCTGTGATTCCTGTACAGTACATAGTATATTTTCCAGTCCATGGGTATTATAAAGCCTTAGTTAACTCTACAACTGTACACTTGGCTTTATATTATTTACCAAGACATGATACACAGGCTACTGGCCGTACTGTATGTCCTAACAGGCATTTAGAGGAGATAGCAATGGGCTCTTTGCCAGATGTCAAGCATTTGCATAATGGCAGTAACCATTAGTGAAACATGTCACAATGATCATGATACTGGGCCCAGTTATGACTGTAGAGATTTAAAGGGAAGCTGTCATGTTGAACATGGTGTTTGGGATACAGGCAGAATAGATGAGCAGATTGATATATAGTTTTTTAGGAAAAGATTCAGTGAAACCTGTATTTTATTTATTTATTTATATTCCTGCTCATTCTGGCCTTTAAGTCCAAAAGGCGGTCCTATCAGTGATTGACAGCTATCTCTGTGTATGCACAGTCATAGAGGGAAGGTTGTGAATCACTGATAGGACCGTCTCCTGGACTTCAAAGCTCAGAATGATCACGGATATACAGTAAATGAATAAATTACAAGTTATACTGAATATTTTCCCAAAAAATTGTACATCAATCTGCTCAGCACTCCTGCTCTATAACATGCTGCCTGAAGCTTAAAACCCAAGTTCAAAATGACAGGTTCCCTTTTGATTGGTGGGGTCATAGTTTTCTGCAATATGGTCACTTGTGGTCGTTCTAGTCCTCCATTTAAAAACCTTTAAATTTTTCAATTTTAGTGTTTGAGACAATTAGATAGTAGTGGTTTGAACTGTTCAGTATAGAAAAATGTGCTTCAAAGTGATCGACCAAAGATCATGTCACTGAGGGATGCCAAATTCAATGTTAACAATTGAAATATGTTATCCTGTAAATTCACCATGAGATTTACTGATAAACCGATCATGATGCCTTGTAGGGCTAGCTCAACTGAATGTAATGATTAGATATGAGCGAATTAAAGCATCTGAAGTGGAATTCGATCCAAAGTTAAGAAAAATGCGATTTGCAATTAATCCGAATTTCCTCGCACTTTGTGGTAACAAAAAGTTTTTTTCCTAAGCCTACAGCTATATATGTTACAAGGTAAAAATAAGAAACCCCAGAAAACTATATGACTATTGTTGGGCGAGCAATTTTTTTTCGCCGCTGGTGACACGACATTATCTGCGCTACATCTCCTGTGTAACGTGTGCGCAGCCTAAAAATATCTGTGACATCCAGTGCACTTTTTCTGTAGATGGTGTCCGCTGCGGACAGTTACATTACCTGCGCTACAACTCCTGTATAACGTTTGTGTATCCGAAATATCAGTGACATTCCATCAATTTTTTTTGCTGCTGGTGGCAGCGACATTACCTGCACTACATCTCCTGTATAACGTTTGCCTATCCTAAATATCAGTGACATTAATTCAGTCAAATTTTTTATTAAGCGGTGGTGACAGCGACATTACTTGCGCTATACCTCCAGTTTAACGTGTGCGCATCCTAAATATCAGTGACATTCATTCAGTGTCATTTTTTATTAGGCAGTGGTGACAGCGACATTACTTGCGCCATATCTCCTGTTTAACATGTGCGCATTCTAAATATCAGTGACATTCCTTTAGTGTAATTTTTAATTAGGTGGTGGTGACAGTGACATTACTTGCGCTAAACCTCCTGTTTAACGTGTGCGCATCCTAAAAATATCTGTGACATTCTGTGTACTTTATTTGCACATACACTTACAAAACCTGTGCTACTGTGCGTGTGACATACTTGCAAGCATATATACCATTTAATATGCGCAATTCGAGCAGTAAGGGACGCGGAAGTGGCCGTGCTGCTCATGGTGCACGCAGAAGCCGTGGCCCTGGGTGCGGTGAATCTGAGCCTGCTGCCAGAGCACAAGAAACACACTCATTCATGATACCTAGCTTCATGTCCCAGTTTGCAGGGCGGCGCAGGACACCACTCTCGAAGTCAGACCAGTGCAACCTGCTAGTCAGTTGAATTGCAGCCAATAATGCTTCTGGTTGGTTAAGCACCACCCTGTTTTCCACAAAGTCCAGTCTCAGTAGCCAAGAGTCTGGTCAACAGAATCCTCACCCTGATACTCCTTCCACCCACCATGGAGAGTCTTGGCAAACAAGTCATCCCACACTCGGATATTCTGAGGAGCTGTTTTCATCGCCATTCCTTCATTTTGGCCTCTCGCCAAGCCCGCTTGAAGAGGGACATGAGGAGATCTTGCGCCCTGATTCCCGAACTCTGGAGCATCCACAGTCAAAAGAAGATGATGGTGGGGAACGGCAATTAGTGTTTCACGAGGTGCATGATGATGATAAGACACACTTGCCAATAAGCCAACCGCAAGTAGTGTCTCAAAAAGTTCATGATGAGGATGAGACACAGAGCTTGTGGTTAGGTCAACAAGTCAGGAGGATGACCAGAGTGAGGAAGTTGAAGAGGAGGTGCTGGACGATTAAATCACTGACCCAACCTGGGAAAGTAGCAAGCCGAGCGAGGACAGCAGAACAGAGGGGAAGGGATCCGCAGCACAGCAACAGGCTGGAAGATGCAGTGGGGTGGCAAAAGGGAGAAGGCTTGCCACACAGAAAAGGCCCGCAACTGTTCCACAGAGCACCCCCTTGCGGCAATCTCGCTTGCCATGGGGTAGGTGTTCCGCAGTCTGGTGCTTTTTTTTTGGAAAGTGCAGACAATAAAAGAATTGTCCTTTGCAACCTGTGCCGTACCAAAATGAGCAGGGGCGTGAACACTAGCATCCTCACCACCACTAGAATGATCTGCCACATGGCATCAAAGCACCGAACGGTGGGCCGAACGCCTGGGTCCACAACCAGTGTCTGCGGGTCACACCACTGCCTCCTCTTTCCCTGTGTTACATGCTGGCCAATCTACTGTCCAAGATGCAGGCCCGGATGCCTCCCGCCAGGCACCTGGACATTCACAAGAACCATCAGCTAGCACATCCACTTATGTGTCCTAGCACAGCGTGCAGATGTCTATACCCCAGGCCTTTGAACAAAGCGCAAATACCCAGCCACCCACACACAGACCATAGCACTAAAAGTGCACCTTTCCAAATTGCTTGCCCTGGAAATGTTGCCATTTAGGCTTGTGGACACTGAGGCTTTCCGCAGCCTGATGTCAGCGGCTGTCCCGCAGTACTCTGTCCCCAGCCGCCAATATTTTTCATGGTGTGCAGTCCTAGCCTTACACCAGCATGTGTCCCGTAACATCACCCGTGCCCTGACCAATGCAGTTATTGGGAAGGTCCACTTAACGACTGACACATGGACAACTGCTTTTGGCCAGGGACGCTAGATTTCCCTGACAGCACACTGGGTGAACGTTGTGGAGTCTGAGAGCGAGTCGTACCCTCGGATGGCACAGGTGCTACCAACGCCAAAGATTGCGGGCCCTACTTCCATCAGGGTTTCCACTGCCACCATTAGTGGCTGCAACCTCCCCTTTTCCTTCTCCGCCTCCTCCTCCACTTCCACCTCTGAATTATCATCTTGCAGCACCAGTCAGCCATCAGTCAGTAGCTAGAAGCAGTGTAGCACTGCAGTGGGGAAGCGGAAACAGGCCGCTTTTAAACTGGTCTGCTTAGGTGACAAACAGCACACCGCCGCAGAGCTGTTGCAGGGGATTATGGACCAGACTGAGCTGTGGCTCTCACCACTCAACCTACAACCAGGCATGGTTGTGTCTGATAATGGCCGTAACTTGGTGGCGGCTTTGGAGCTTGGCAAGCTCACACACATACCATGCCCAGCCCACGTGTTCAACCTTGTGGTTCAGCAGTTTCTCAAAACCTACCCCAATTTGCCTGAGCTTCTGGTGAAGGTGGGCCGCGTGTGTGCCCATTTCCGCAAGTCATTGACAGCTTCTAGTGGTCTGGCAACACTGCAGAAGTGCTTGCAACTGCCAGCTTACCGACTGTTGTGCAACGTAAGCATGCACTGGAACTCGACGTTCCACATGTTGGCCAGGCTTTGTGAGCAGCAGAGGGAATTAGTGAAATACCAGCTGCAACATGGTCGCCACCTTTCCAGTCACAAGCGACGAGTAGGCATTGATGTCTGACCTCTGTGAGGTTTTATGCAACTTTGAGCAATCAACACAGATGGTGAGCGGCGATAACACTATTATCGGCGTAACCATCCCACTTCTGTGTCTACTCAAACTCTTGCTGCTCACAATTAAGGCAGATGCTTTGCATGTGGAAAATGTGAAAATGGTGGAAGAAAGTACACAGGGTGATAGCCAGACCACCCTCAGTTCGTCTTCTCAGCGCGAATTGGATGATGATGATGAGGAGGAGCAGGAGACGGTTGCCTCCACTACAGAGGGTAGTACCTATGGAAGTTTTATTCCATCTGTTCAGTGTGGATGGGCAGAAGAGGAGGAAGAGGATAAGGAGATTGAGAGTCATCCTCCTGATGAGGACAGCGAAGTCTTGTCTGTTGGGACTCTGGCACACATGGCTGACTTTATGTTAGTCTGCCTTTCCCGTGACCCACTTGTTTTACGCATTTTGGCCAACACGATTGCTGGTTGTTCACCCTTTTCGACCCCCGCTAGAAAGAGAACTTCTCATCTCTCATTCCTGTGATGGAGAGGATGAGCAAAATGGTGCAATACCAGAAGGTCCTTGTGGAAAAATTGCTCCAAAAATTTCCAGCTGATAACTCTGGCTGGAGAGTACGTAGTTCCTTGGCTAACCGAGGAGGGGAGATGAGGGGAACACACAGCAGTTCGAACAGAGGCAGGGCAACACTCTCCAAGGCCTGGGACAGTTTTATGACACCCCACCAGCACCCTCAACCTGATGCGCAGCCTAGTGTCACAAGGAGGGAAACATTTTGAAAGATGGTTAAGGAATACGTAGCAGACCGCTTCAGCATCCTCAGTGATCCCTGTGTGCCTTACAACTATTGGGTGTCCAAGCTGGACACGTGGCATGAACTAGCACACTAAGCCTTGGAGGTGCTGGCCTGCCCCGCCGCCAGAGTTTTGTCAGAGCGTGTATTTAGTGTTGCTGGGGGCATAATAACTGATAAGCACATCCGCCTGTCAACTGAAAATGCTGACTGGTTGACTCTTTTCAAAATGAACAAGGCCTGGATTGCCCCTGACATCTCTACTCCACCAGAGGTAAGCGGCTGAACATAAAGGCACTCTAAATGTGGCTTTTATGGTGTATTGAATACACTGTATTTTCATGCACCCCTTCCACCACTAACAAAGATATATGGTTCAATCTCCCTTTTCTCATCCTCCTCCTCCTCCATCATATCAAAATGCTTATTAATCTGCCCTCGCTCCTAATGTTTTAGAGGGTCAGATCAGCAGCGTGCCCTCACCCATAATGTTTTAGAGGGTTCACCAGCAGGCCCTCAACCATAATGTTTTAGAGGGTCAGCTCAGCAGCAGACCCTCACCCCTAAATTTTTAGATGGTCAGCTCAGCAGTAGGCCCTCGCCCACAAAATTTTTTAGATGGTCAGCTTGGCAGCAGGCTGTTGCCCACAAAATTTTTTAGATGGTCAGCTCGGCAGCAGGCCCTCGTCCACAAAATTTTGTAGATGGTCAACTCGGCAGCAGGCCCTCACCCCTAATGTTTTAGATGGTCAGCTCAGCAGCAGACCCTTCATTAAAAAACAGCTCCACTCTTGTTCATTGGCTGTGTCTGGTCCTGTAGCTCATACACATTCAAGAGCCTACAACCAAAAGTAAAGCTTTCTAGAAAAAGAGAAAAATCACCTTTTTTAATATCACTCACCAATAGAGATGAGCGAATTTTTCAAAAATTCTACTCACCATTTCACCAAATTTTTCGGGAAAATATTTGCGGTGAATTATGTTACAAAACGGCTATTTCCAGGCTGCTGAGAGCCTTTATACAGGTGAAGAACACTGTGCCTTTTAGTAACGCATAGGGAGTCTGCTTTGGTAGTGAAACAATACTGTGAGTCCGTATGACATGCAGATGACAAGCATTGCTCTTAGAATCACTGCACACTTCACTAATTAGGGCAGTCATGGGGTAAAAACTGACCAAATAACTCATGTATGAACTCAGCCTTACAGGTCAATGTTAGCATCAAGAAGAAGCGCACTCATTTTACACCGTCACCAGCTAATTCCACATAGATGATTACAGAACCTGTTATATTAAATGCTTAAACAAGTAGACCCCCCCCCCCCCCGGACAGAGTGGAGAGGGTGTTAGCAATCAGCATTTGCTCAATAATCCATCAGTATTGCTAGTGCCAAAAAAAAAAACAGGAGTGGATCTAAAGCAGAGATGATCACACGTGAATGGAATATTTGCATGTCTTCTGTGTTTTGTACCTACTCCTGCTTTTGGCTACCAAATCATAAGCCAATTCTGATGGGACCATACAGGCCTTATAGCTGCTGCACAGACAGGATCCGTTGTGCATCTCATTTTTCCTTCCTTCTGACAGATCAGAAGAAAGGTCAAATAAATGATGATGTCAGCCAGGCCGAAAGGCAAAATAGTAGCCTAGTCATGAAGTGGGGAGGGTGGGAACAGCATGAGGACACCACAGAGTGGCCCAATGACAGGGTCTGGAGGTTGCGGCAGCATCAGGAGGCCACATAGTGGCACAATGACAGAGTCTGGAGGTGGTGGCAGCATGAGGAGACCACAGAGTGGCACAATGACAGAGTGTAGAGGTGGCGGCAGCATCAGGAGGCCACAGAGTGGCAAGGTGACATAATGTGGAGGTGGCAGCAGCATGAGGAGGCCACAGCATGAGGGGGCCAGAGAGTGGCACGACGACAAGAGATTGTGGAAGTGGCAGCAGCATGAGGAGGCCCCAGAGTGGCCGCTTAGTCTATTCATTTATAGGGAATATGGAACAGATGGTTTACATTTCTCAACTTTATAAAGTGTTTCTTAAAACACGATTTAATAATACACGTTCTTCAGCACAAAAGGCTTGGCAAATTGATTGTCCGTGAATTTCCCTCGAAGATTGGGATAATATATTGGCGAATTTAAGTTTACTTTCTTATCATTTTAATCAAGTTTTGGTTCAATTAAATATTTAATAAATTTAATAATAAAAATTAAGTGTTGCCTAAGACAGGAGAGAATCTGCCAGTGTTCTGTTTATTCAACAACGTGGTTACCATGAAAAAAGCATTCCAAAAAAACTATTTTTCTCCACCTGGAGATGAATCCTGTCAAGATTAATGCAAGTGCGGTATCGGCTGCTCATCGACCCAGATACTTCTGGGGGAACCTGCCTGGCATGAACAGGCCTCTAGTAGCTACCAAATACCCCGGGGTCCAGGACGTCTTGCGGCAGGCCAGGAAAATCTCTGGCCATTTTAGAAGATCTTACATGGCCATGGCTCGCATTGCTGAGATTCAGCGGCGACACCACTTGCCCGTCAGCCTTCTGATTTGTGACTGCCCGACACGCTGGAACTCCACCTGGTATATGCTTGATAGGCTGCTCCAGCAGAAACGTGCCGTTAACGACTACCTGTACAAACTCTGCGCCAGGACAGGTTCCGGGGACCTTGTTTTTTTTTTCACCGCGCCAGTGGCTGCTCATGTGTGACACATGCAGACTTCTGTGGCCATTTGATGAGATCACCAAAATGGTCAGTCGCAGCCAGGGCACCATCATTGACATCGTACCTTACGCCTTCTATCTGGAGCGTGCATTGCATTGTGTCATTGATCATGCTGTAGAGTAGCTGGAAGATGAGGAAGTTGCAATGCTGAAAAAATTCCCAGATGGGGGTTACTCCATCTGAGACAATTCAGCAGTAGTTTGAAGAGGAGTCAGAGGAGGATGGTGGCTGGGGGGAGGAGGAGGAGAAGGAGCAAGAAGAGCAGGCTTTAAGCTTTTCTGGGATCCCTGGTGTTGTCCGTGGCGGGGGGGAGGAGACAGAGGACGACATTCTCCTGGACGATGAGCAGGAGCCAAGGCGCTCCACCGCTTCCAATTTAGTGCAACTGGGGGCCCTCATGCTCCAGTGTTTGAAGAGGGACCCCCGTATAAAAAGCATAATGTCACAGTCATTACCTCTGGCTGTGACCTTCTGTCTATGCTCTCGCTGCAGCTCTGTTCCTGTGTGTTATTTGTGGTTCTTTGTGGATTAACTCCCATGTGTGCCTATTAGGAGTTAATCCTGCTCCATGGGTGTGGCCTCTCTGCTGCACTAATGGAACCTGTATATAAGGCTGAGGTTTCCTCAGTTCTGTGTCAGCTCTCCTGGTGTGTGTTGTCTTGTCCTGCTCCTTGTTTGTACTCACTCTCCCATGCTGCTGACCCATGGGATCCGTGTCTGTCTGTGCTCTGTGGGTTTCCTACTTGTTCATTGACGTCCTCTTTCCTGTGTTTCTGTTATCTGTTCTGCCAGTTATGTTTGTTATGTTATATGTCTCTGTTCAGCAAGCCCTTGCTGCAGAGTGCTATGGGCAAGGCCACACAGTATACCACTAGTGGAGCTAGTCCTTCTCTGCTCATTGCCACTTCTGTTCCCTTGCTAGAACTCCTGCTTGTGTTTTTAGTTGCCCGTTTGTATTTGTCTGTTTGTTATGTTATGTCTCTGTTCAGCAAGCCCTTGCTGCAGCGTGCCTTGCTGCAGAGTGCTATGAGCAAGGCCACGCAGTATACCACTGGTGGAGCTAGTCCTTCTCTGCTCATTGCCACTCCTGTTCCCTTGCGTGAACTCCTGCTTGTATTTTTAGTTGCCTGTTTGTTTATGTTTGCCTATGTACCGTCGGTACCTTCTGGTACCTGTTGTCCGTTTGCTCCTGTTGTCACTGTCTAGTTCACGCTCTAGAGTGGACCCTGGCAACTCCCTGCCGCAAAGCCTAACCCTACCATCTGGGGCCCTAGTGAATACCAGGAGTTGCTTAGTCACGCCCCTCTGGAGTATTACTAGACAGTGGCGCAGTGGGGGTTTTCCTCCCACTGTGCAGACGGTACATAGAGCTCTCAATTTTCCCTGTGTTTCTGTTTGTGCAATGAACTCTGTTGTGTCTGTACCGTATTGCTGTATGTTTTTGTTTGACGACGCTGAGGTCTCTCCTGGGACCTGCAACTCGTGACAGAATGAACAAGTGAACTTTCACAGAGTTTTTGTGTTCTGTTTTCTGCTTATCTGTGGTGTGTGCTTTCTGTTTTTGTTTCCCTCTTCATGGTGCCTTTAGGTATCAGATTTAGTTGCCTTGGTGTACTGGCTGCGGTTTTTTCCATGTATGCTGGTTGCCAGGGGCAACGTCCCGTGTTACCTTTTAATATGCAGCTCATTCTGCGGCCATTTTCTCGTTTCTGTTTTGACTCAGGTATCTGCTTGGGTACTCAGTCCTCCGGAAGGGGGGTGTCAGCATGTTTGACCAATCAGTTCTTGGCAGACATGTCATTCTCCGGAGGGAGAGTGGAGGGGGAGGTGTTAGCACACTGCAGCTCACCGTGACTTTTGTGGCCGTGTAGGCTGGCGGCATTCCCCTTGGCGTACTGGCTGCGTTTTTCGTGTAGGCTGGTTGCTAGGGGCTGCGTGCTGGCTGCGGTCGTCTTATGTGTTCTGCTTGTGTACCTCTGTACCCCTTTGATTCCGATTTTCTTTGTATTCGAGTCTGGTTCCCGTTCCTGGTCCCACTCCTCCGGAAGGAGGTGTCAGAATGTCTGACCAATTAGTCCTTGGCAGACATGTCATTCTCCGGAGGGAGAGTGGAGGGGGAGGTAACTTCTTGTTGCGGTTCACTTGACGTGTATGCCGTGTTGGCTGGCTATCTTCCCTTGGCGTACTGACTGCGGACCCTCCGTGTAGGCTGGTTTTCAGGGGTTGGGCTGGTTGCGGTCGTCATGTGTGTTCCTGCCCTTGTACCTCGTCACCCCTTTGATTTCTGTCCCCTTGCCTGGTTCTGTTTGGTTTGTTGCCCCACTTCCTCTCATTTTCTGTTTGGGGGGAGAGGGGTGCTTTGAGGGGTGGGAGTGTCACAGTCATTACCTCTGGCTGTGACCTTCTGTCTATGCTCTCGCTGCAGCTCCGTTCCTGTGTGTTATTTGTGGTTCTTTGTGGGTTAACTCCCCTGTTTGCCTATTAGGAGTTAATCCTCTGTCTGATCCATGGGTGTGGCCTCTCTGCTGCACCCATGGAACCTGTATAAAAGGCTGAGGTTTCCTCAGTTCTGTGTCAGCTCTCCTGGTGTGTGTTGTCTTGTCCTGCTCCTTGTTTGTACTCACTCTCCCATGCTGCTGACCCATGGGATCCGTGTCTGTCTGTGCTTTGTGGGTTTCCTACTTGTTCATTGTCGTCCTCTTTCCTGTGTTTCTGTTATCTGTTCTGCCAGTTATGTTTGTTATGTTATATGTCTCTCTTCAGCAAGCCCTTGCTGCAGAGTGCTATGGGCAAGGCCACGCAGTATACCACTGGTGGAGCTAGTCCTTCTCTGCTCATTGCCACTCCTGTTCCCTTGCTAGAACTCCTGCTTGTGTTTTTAGTTGCCTGTTTGTATTTGCCTGTTTGTTATGTTATGTCTCTGTTCAGCAAGCCCTTGCTGCAGCGTGCCTTGCTGCAGAATGCTATGAGCAAGGCCACGCAGTATACCACTGGTGGAGCTAGTCCTTCTCTGCTCATTGCCACTCCTGTTCCCTTACGTGAACTCCTGCTTGTATTTTTAGTTGCCTGTTTCTTTATGTTTGCCTATGTGCCGTCGGTACCTTCTAGTACCTGTTGTCTGTTTGCTCCTGCTGTCACTGTCTAGTTCACGCTCTAGAGTGGACCCTGGCAACTCCCTGCTGCAAAGCCTAACCCTACCATCTGGGGCCCTAGTGAATACCAGGAGTTGCTTAGTCACGCCCCTCTGGAGTATTACTAGACAGTGGCGCAGTGGGCGTTTTCCTCCCACTGTGCGGACGGTACATAGAGCTCTCAATTTTCCCTGTGTTTCTGTTTGTGCAATAAACTCTGTTGTGTCTGTACCATATTGCTGTATGTTTTTGTTTGACGACGCAGAGGTCTCTCCTGGGACCTCCAACTCGCGACACATAAAGGTCAGTCACCTGTACTGGGTGGCAGATGCTGCATTCTGCTGTTGCGGGAACTGGCAGAGAAATTTCCACCCACAGCGAAACAGGTGCGGGTACCAATCCTACCGCGCCTGCAAAAAGAGGGCCGTTTGAATATGTGCTGGTCACTTCAGATATGAGATCATTCTTGCACCCAACCCATCGACAGCCACCCTCCGGATCCAGCCTCAGGGAACGTCTAGACCGACAAATGTCCGACTACATCGGGTTATTGGCCAATGTGGATGCTCTGAGAAGCGAGGAACCCCTTGACTACTGGGCTTGCAGGCTTGACCTGTGGCCAGTACTGGCAAAATTTGCCATGGAACTCTTGGCTTGTCCCTCATCGAGTGTCCTGTCCGAAAGGACATTCAGCGCAGCAGGAGGGGATTGTGACCGATAAGTGCACTCTCCTAGCTCACGACTGTATGGACTACCTCACATTTTTAGAAATGAATGAGGCATGGATCTCGGAGGAATTCAACACCTGTGATGACCACCTGTAATTGAATTTCCTTATGCCAGCCCACACATATCTGCCATCACCCAGAACAAAGAATGGTCCTTGCCTTATGTATATACAGTGGCATAAAAGGCCTTTTATGTCAGGCGAATGCCTAATTTTTGGGGCCTGTACTGACCGACAGTTTCATATTTATCCTGTGACCGCTGAATGCACGTCCAGCCACCGAATCCAAAGTTCTTTGCTGTCAGCTGAATGCCTATTGGCTAATTTTTGGGGCCTGTAATTTCCAACAGTTACATTTTTATCCTGTGACCACCTAATGTACGGTAACTCCAGCCACAGAAACCAAAGTTCTTTGCAGTCAGGTGAATGCCTATTGCCTAATTTTTAGGGCCTGTACTGACCGACAGTTACATATTTATCCTGTGACCGTCTAATGTACCTCCAGCCACAGAATCCAAAGTTCTTTGCTGTCAGGTGAATGCCTATTGCCTAACTTTTGGGGCCTGTGCTGGCCGACAGTTACATATTTATCCTGTGACCGCCTAATGTACCTCCAGCCACATAATCCAAAGTTCTTTGCAGTCAGGTGAATGCCTATTGGCTAATTTTTGGGGCCTGTACTGGCCGACAGTTACATATTTATCCTGTGACCGCCTAATGTACCTCCAGCCACAGAATCCAAAGTTCTTTGCTGTCAGGTGAACACCTATTGCATAGTTTTTGGGGCCTATACTGGCCGAAAGTTAAATTTATATCTATGACCACCTAATGTACCTCCAGCCATCGAATCCAAAGTTCTTTGCTGTCAGGTAAATGCCTATTGGCTAATTTTTGGGGCCTGTACTGGCCGACAGTTAAATTTTTTATCTCTAGCCACATAATCACACCCTTGTCTCACTTCTCTGCCTCTCATTATGGTGGCATATAAACCCCGCATTCACCATAAGGACCTTCTAATGTCACAGGGTCATGTGACGGTGCCCCTTTACCCCGTACTGTACCCCATACTGTGCCCTCTTACACCCTGCATTGTGCTCTCTTACCACACCCTGTGCAGTGCCCTTAGTTATTCCCTCTACTGTGCCCTCTTATACCTTTTTAACCGGTCACTATGGCGGTGTTATCCGGTCACTGTACAGAGGTGTTATCCGGTCAGTGTATGGCGGTGGTATCCAAATACTGGATAGCCATAACTGTATCCCTTTCCCTGCCAATGCCATCCTTTTTTAGACCTGGCATGAGCTGGAAAAATATGCAGATTGCGGTGCTAAGGACCTTTTGCTTTACAATCTGTGTCATAAATACGCCTAACATAGACGTATTTCTATATAATAAATAACTACCTAATTGTATTATTATTCAGGGGTAGGGCTAATATCTTTTTATCATATAGACTCTAGTGTATTATACTATGCCCTGTATTTCCCAGTAGAAAATGATCCTTGGGACTCACAGTCCTCATCCCTGACCACCAGGACCAGGTAGCGCTCTGTCAGTACATGGCGGCCTTCCCTCTCCGCCACGCTGCTCTACTGTGTACTGGTGCTTATTCTGACACTAGGCCATCCATTTAATGCATACCAAAAATGTATGCATTAACAGATGCTTCAGACTGATGCCGTACAGTGGATTTCGTCCACCATACAGTTCCATGGTAGTAAAAAAATTTACGTTAACTTACGTGTATGCATTTTTTTTATAGACTCTGCAGGATAAAAAAACGTGGAGTGCTGCACATTTGTATATAACAAACCGATAGGAAATAAAATTCTCCTAGGCTCCAGCAGGGCACATTTTTGAGAGTTTCCCTTTAATAATGGCCCCTGATTAAAATACATATTTTTTGTGGGAATTTTTGCCAATGATCCCCCTCTGGTATATCACTGTCCATGTTGTGGGACTATTTGTGTACTTCTGGTAAGTGTTTGCTGGCTGCAAATATGACCTAAATGTTTTTCAGGTTTGCCTGCCATTAAAGTGAATGGGGCCCGCCGCGAACGCATGGTTGGCGAACATTTTATCGCAAATGAGCGTTCACGAATCGTCCCGGCCGATGTTCATACATCACTTCCAGTAAAGTGCGTATATATTTTTCTTTTTATAATGAAATAGGCAACTAAACCCATTTCCCACATATAACTGCAGAAGTGAAATGTGTATATATTTTTCTTGTTTGAAAAGATATAAGCCACTAAAGGCTTTTGAACATAGCACTTGCACCCCAAGAACAAATTGCTGGAATCATAGAGCTGTATAATGGCTATTTGGATCCCCAAATCATCTTTCCCTGCACTTGTAAAACATATTTCTAGCACTGTCCCTAGCGCCTTCTGAAGTCTCTCCCTGCACTAAGATGCTGTGAAATGATTCCTCCCTATCCTTTCCCTACACTTCTAAACCTTTTTTTTTTTTTTTTCACAATCAGGTTGCCTTCTCACGTCTGTCACTGCACTCAGAATGCTTGAAAATGTCTGACTCTAAGATGGCCGCCGTATTTATAGGGCTGTGACATCACAGGGCTGGCTGGCTGCTGATTGGCTGCATGCATGGCATTATGGGTCAGCCCGCCTTCCCAGAGTTACTTGCCCCATGTCCTCACACGTGTAACCGCCATTGTAGCCGCCATTTTAGGAAGAATTGCGATTCGTTACCACGAAGCGCAAGGAAATTCGCATTCCTTGTGAATCGAATTTTTCCTGAAATTCAGATCGAATTCTACTTTGTCTGATTCGATCATCTCTACTCACCAACTATAAAGTTTTGTAAAAAGCCATTCAAATTTACATTCAGAGGGAGGTAGTGGATGGAGGAGCATCCAATATGGTTATAGAATAAGACTAGACATAGGATTTGCTTTTGGTTTGTAGCCAGAGGAGAATGGGATACAAAACTGAATGAAATGTTTCATCAAGAATATAAAAAAATATATAAGTAATAATAATATTTCTTGTAGTCTTTGATTGAAAGAAAAAAATGTGTTAGATTTGTGCCACTGAGCTTGTTTGCATCCAACATCAATTATAATTTCAGTCTGACTAGACAATGTTCAGTAAGCTAAAACCCATTATTATTTACAGAATGTTCTGAAATAACATACTGTTTAAAGTGCTTATAGTATTTCTTACCAGAAACTGTCTATAACAGAAAGGGCTACTTTAGTACATTCTCTGCTGCAAAAGGGTAGACCAGACCAGAAAATGTCGGTTTGTACTGGCATTGAGTAGTGGGGGCTGAAAGTCGCAGATAAGCCATACAAAGACTTATTACCAGTCTGTGTGCATAATTTGTATATGCACGCGTGACTAATATATGTAAATGTAGAATTAACCATTTTATAGTGATTGGACTGCCGCAGTATGATGTGTATAATGATGACTGACTACTTATTGCTTAATATTTTCATAAAATAAACAAGTGAAAAGCTATTTGGTAGAGAAGATTATTGATCCTGGATCCAATGATATCTGAGTTTTGTGTCTGTCTCTTTTTTTCTTTCTTAACTACAGTAATCATTGCATATCTTTGTTGATTCAGAACACCAGACAAAAGGCAAGCTGTAGGGTTGTTCTAAGGATTTAAAGGGGAGTTACTCTAATGGTGTAAAGTAAACACAATGGAGAAAATGTATTAATTCTGTCTCATGATACATACCATGCCCCTCATTTATTAGGTCTTTTAAACACTTTTTGTCACTCACCAAGGAGACAATGGGTGTCAAATTGTATCACAATGTTGGAGTAAAATATTATTCCCTGAACTAAGCCAACCAATAGGTTGTGCAAAATTAGACAAAACTGACTATAGATGTGCCAAATGTATCATTCAGTATGAGTATGAAACACTGATAGATTTAACCCACTTTCAGACTGTCTAGTCTAAGTTTGAATATTAGACAGGATTAGTAAATCCACCCCAATATCTAAGGAAATATTCAGAATTGCATACTGCAATACTGAATACTGTGCTGCATAAAGATTCAGTCAGTAACATTAAATATTATTGACCCATAGATCAGGAGTTATCAAATCCACAAAATATATACCAAGATTAAGACTGTAAGTAGAAAAACTACTTTAAAATACATTTTAATAAAGGTACAATTGTGCATTGGAAGAAATGCCAAAGTCAAACACTTATTTAGTGATCCAATATACAAGTAATAGTGTTACAAAGCGTTGATTCTCCTAGGGAAGATTGCTATAATGCTCAAATTGAGCACATAGTCCAATCTTCAGGAATATATCCCTTCATCCATCTACTTTCTATTGCAATAACAGACCTCAAGAATAAAATGTGGATGCAAATATTTAGTCAAACTTGTCATGTCAGTCAGGACTGGATTATAAGAAGGCAAAGATAAAAGTTGTTTATAATTATATAGTATATATTAGATGAAAGTTTATTGACATCAGTTAAATTGGCTGGCAGTTTTCTAATGTTTAAGGTAAGCAAGCTGCACATTATGTGAAACTGAAACTGTGGATTGGGTTCCATGCCCCATGGGTCTTCTAAGTGAATGTCGAACTTCAAAAACGTCAACCTCAAAAAAAAAAAAAAAAATATATATATATATATATAACAGCGAAAAAAGGACAGCACCCTAAGTAAAAAATATACTGGTCTTTAATCACCCATGCAGATGGCAACGTTTCAGCTCAAACAAGAGCCTTTTTCAAAAAAGGCTCTTGTTTGAGCTGAAACGTTGCCATCTGCATGGGTGATTAAAGACCAGTATATTTTTTACTTGGAGTGCTGTCCTTTTTTCGCTTTTGTTCATCTGGGGTAAGCAGCAATATCCCTGGACATAGCACCCACATTGCTTGTCTCCAGTGCCGCCGCTATCTTTCCTTTTTTATATATATATATATATATATATATATATATATATATATATATATATATATATTAGCACATAATGTTAGATATCAAAATGATTATATTAAAAAGAAAATATTTATTCTAAAGGGAATCTTTACTAAAACAGACATTTCATGAAATTCTGTATCAAAAGATGTGATCTCTAGGAAGATACATATAAATAACAGAGATGAACAAATTTTGTAAAATTTAATTAGGTTCTGATGGGTCTGAATTGACCATAGAATTCAAATTGGGTACAAATCAATTCTACTGGAATCAAAAGTACTATGAATGCCTAGAAAATCTGTCTCTCTCTCTTCTCCTTACAAGCAAAATTCACCCAAATTTTTAATCAAGAAATTCTGATTCTGACAAATCCAATTTTTTTAAGAAAGTCTGGCAAATTTTTGTATTGTAAAGAATCAACTCACTCACCTCTAATAAATAATATTAATTAGCGCCAAATTTTGGACCTACTATAATTAGATAAAATCAGCACTTTAGATCTTTTGACCAACCCGACCAACAAAAAAAATAAAAAATTGGCTGTCTAACAGCCCTAGACCTATTTAGATTTTTTAAAAAGCAAGATGGTGTTCAAGAGTCGACATTCACTTTACACTGTGTTGGTCTATGAATGCAATAAACCTAAGACAACATGAAGATGAACATTCTTAAAATATTTATTGATAAAAAAAAAACAACTTAAATATTCATGTATACAAATTTGATGGGAAAAATACCATGCATACTGTTGGCATACAATAGAAGAACTCTACATTGGATGGCTTTACAAAATATTGGCATTACTGTATCTTCTATTAACAAGTTACTTAAAGCAAGTACAGTATGTCCATCAGAGCAAAGAACATTAATATTTTTGTGCTAACAACGACATAATTAAAAAAAATTCACACATCACAAATATTTTTGAACAAATTTTGTTACCACTCAGACAATGGATAAAGTGTTGGTCTTTCCAGATACAAGGTTATCACTGGTTTAGAAGGACTGTGCTTTTAACGAGATTGGAGGAGTGTTTTGGTTTTGACATTTTAATGGAATTAGCTTCTATTGTCACATAATTTAGTTTTTGTATGCTGTGCATTTCACTGGTAATTTGCATAACTGAAGCTAATTATACATGAGTTCAGATTATAATGGAAAATAGAAACACATTAAACGTAACATTGTAAAAAAATAGCTTCAATATGAAACATTATTCCGTAGAGAACTTTTAGTTTTTTTTCTTCGAAGATTCTTTTTATACACTAGGTCGGTCAAGTCTCCAGGATATAGCATCCTCGTTGGATTTCTTCTGTCTGATAAATTATAAAGAACATTTTTCCTTCTACTTCTTCCAACAGCTACAATTTTGAGGAAATGTTTATTGCACGTGTCAAGTGTTTTAGTCTTATCTCATTTTCCGTAATCTCATTCTGTTTTCTTTGTCTCGTTTTTTAAGTGAATTTATGAACTGGTTGAAAAAATGTTCTTGGTCTTTCTTTTTCTGAACAACACGGAAACGTTGGTCTCTTCCATATTTCTCTGCAAATTCCTTAAAGGTAGTCCTAGGGAGGACAAGGTAAAATAGTAATTACAGTATAATGAATACACTTTATTCAAATAGCACATTTTTTGCAGGTTAAGACTTGTTGATTATTGAAGTAAAAAAAACAACAATATTTTCATGGCACATTCCTAGGACAGGGATCAGCTGCTGTGAAACTACAACTCCCAGCATGCACACTTACTTGGCTGTTCTTGTAACTCCCATAGAAGTGAAAGGTGGATTCTGGGAGTTGTCGTTTCAGAACAGCTGGAGTGCTGGAGGTTGCTGACCCCTGTCCTAGAATTAGCCATAACATTATGATTGGTGAAGATCTGGCTTTTGATACCCATATGTTGAGACTGTCAACATATGGATTGTGGTCCCTTCAGCTGTTACCTTGCACAGCTTCAATTCCATCCAAGAATCTGCAACACAGTTAAAGGGGTATTCCCATTTCTTTGCAGGCTCCAAGCACATCCCACCTGGGTGTGGCATCCTGAGGAGGGTTTAACTACAGAAACAGCCGAATAGCCGGTACTACCCTGTTTCTATATCTGTCAAGCAAGTGAATGGGAGCTATGGAACCAGCATAGCACACTGTTTCCATATCTCACAATTTACAGAAACAGCGTAACTCACAGTGATACATTGTTTCTGTAACTCCCATTCACTTGTATAGGAGCTACAGAAACAGTGTATCATAGCTGTATTGGCTGTTTTCATAAGGCCTCATGCACACGACCGTTGTGTGCATCCGTGGCCGTTGTGCCGTTTTCCGTTTTTTTTCGCGGACCCATTGACTTTCAATGGGTCCGTGGAAAAAACGGAAAATGCACCGTTTGGCAGCCGCATCCGTGAGCCGTGTTTCCTGGCCGTGAAAAAAATATGACCTGTCCTATTTTTTTCACGGCCAACGGTTCACGGACCCATTCAAGTCAATGGGTCCGTGAAAGAACACGGATGCACACAAGATTGGCATCCGTGTCCGTGATCCGTGGCCGTAGGTTAGTTTTTATACAGACGTATCCGAAGATCCGTCTGCATAAAAGCTTTTTCAAAGCTGAGTTTTCACTTCGTGAAAACTCAGAACCGACAGTATATTCTAACACAGAGGCGTTCCCATGGTGATGGGGACGCTTCTAGTTAGAATACACTACAAACTGTGTACAAGACTGCCCCCTGCTGCCTGGCAGCACCCGATCTCTTACAGGGGGCCGTGATCAGCACAATTAACCCCTTCAGGTGCGGCACCTGAAGGGGTTAATTGTGCTGATCACGGCCCCCTGTAAGAGATCAGGGCTGCCAGGCAGCAGGGGGCAGACCCTCCCCCCCCCTCCCCAGTTTGAATATCATTGGTGGCCAGTGCGGCCCCCCCCCTCCCTCCCGCTATTGTAATAATTCGTTGGTGGCACAGTGTGCGCCCCCCATCGGCCCCCCCTCCCTCTATAGCATTAACAACATTGGTGGCCAGTGTGCGGCCTCCCATCTCTCCCCCCCCCCATCATTGGTGGCAGCGGAGTTCCGATCGGAGTCCCAGTTTAATCGCTGGGGCTCCGATCAGTAACCATGGCAACCGGGACGCTACTACAGTCCTGGTTGCCATGGTTACTTAGCAATAGTACAATAGTAGAAGATTCATACTTACCTGCTCCAGGCTGCTGCTGCGATGTTCGTGTCCGGCCGGGAGCTCCACCTACTGGTAAGTGACAGGTCTGTGTGGCGCATTGCTAAATGAACTGTCACTTACTAATAGGAGGAGCTCCCGGCCGGACACGAACCTCGCAGCTCCCAAGCTCCCAGGTAAAGTATGAATCTTTTACTATTGTACTATTGCTAGTAACCCGCTGCCACCAATGATCGGGGGGGGGGGGGGGGAGAAGATGGGAGGCCGCACACTAGCCACCAATGTTGTTAATGCTATAGAGGGAGGGGGGCCAATGGGGGGCGCACACTGTGCCACCAACGATTTATTACAATAGAGGGAGGAGGGGGGGGGGGGCCGCACTGGCCACCAATGATATTCAAACTGGGGAGGGGGGGGGTCTGCCCCCTGCTGCCTGGCAGCCCTGATCTCTTACAGGGGGATATGATAGTACAATTAACCCCTTCAGGTGCGGCACCTAAGGGGTTAATTGTGCTGATCACGGCCCCCTGTAAGAGATCGGATGCTGCTAGGCAGCAGGGGGCAGTCATGTACACAGTTTGTAGTATATTCTAACTAGAAGCGTCCTCATCACCATGGGAACGCCTCTGTGTTAGAATATACTGTCGGAAATGAGGTTTCACGATCTCACTCATATCCGACAGTATATTCTAACATAGAGGCGTTCCCATGGTGATGGGGACGCTTCAAGTTAAAATATACCATCGGATTGGAGAAAACTCCGATCTGATGGTATAAAAGGGACTCCAGACTTTACATTGAAAGGGGACGGATCCGTTTGAAATGGCACCATATTGTGTCAACGTCAAACGGATCCGTCCCCATTGACTTGCATTGTAATTCAGGACGGATCCGTTTGGCTCCGCACGGCCAGGCGGACACCAAAACGACTTTTTTTTCATGTCCGTGGATCCTCCAAAAATCAAGGAAGACCCACGGACGAAAAAACGGTCACGGATCACGGGAAAACGGAACCCCGTTTTGCGGACCGCAAAAAAATACGGTCGTGTGCATGAGGCCTAACTCTGATCACCTCTGATCACCTCTGGCTGTCGCATCCCGGACAGACAAGGTCTAGAGAGCCTTTTCTAAATATAGGTGTGGATCCCAGAGGTGGGACTTGCATCTATCATACATTTACAGTATACCCTGTAGATATACCGTAAATGCTTAAGATGGAAGTACCCCTTTAAGTGAATGGAGTCAGCTAATTAATCCATACCCCCTGAGAAAAGGGTACATGAGATTGTGACTTTAGGGTTTTCATAAGCTGTAAGCCATAATCATCCAAATTATAACAAATAAAGGCTTGAAATATCTCGCTTTGCATGTAATGAGTCAATCTCATATATTAATTTCAGTTTTTAAGTTGCATTACTGAAATAAATTAACTGTGATATTCAAATTTTTTGAGTTTCACCTGTATCTTTGTGAGTACAGTATTTAGTTTTTTTTGTGTAGATTAATTTTATAAGTGATTCCAAACTGTAGGTAAAGGTGAATATATACAGTAGATTAGACAATGTAAAAATAATTATCCTTTTTGTTGCTAGAAGTATGGCCCGTTATCATTAGAGATGAGCGAATTTCAAAAAAATTAGATTCGGCCTGTTCGCCGAATTTTCCAAAAAGATTTGCTTCGATCCGAATATATTTATGACAAATTGCGATAAAAAAACGCTATTTCCGGGCTGCATAGAGCCTTTATATACGTGTAGAACACTGTGCCTTGCAGTAACACGCATAGGGAGTCTGCTGGGGTAGTGAAATAATACTGTCAGTCAGTATGACATGCATATGACAGGCGTCGCTATTAGAATCACTGCACACTTCACTTATTTGGGCAGTCACGGGGTTAAAACTGACCAAACTACTCAAGTATTAATTCAGCTTTACAGGTCCATGTTAGCGTCAAGAAGAAGAGCACTCCTTTTACACCGTCGTCAGCTGATTCCACATAGATGTCTACAGAACGTGTTCTAATAAACGCTTATACAAGTAGAGCCCCCCTGACAAAGTGGAGAGGGCGTCAGTTAAGTTTTTGTTGAAGTCACTGATTATTTTTCCCTTCCTCTGAACAATAACCCACAAAAAACTGATTATGTCTGTGGAGCATCAGCCTTCACTCGGTCAGCATTTGCTCAGTAATCCATGAGTATCGGTAATGCCAAAAAAACCAGGAGTGGATCTAAAACAGAGATGACACATGAAGGTAATATTTGCATGTCTTCTGTGTTTTGTACCCACTTCTGCTTTTGGCTACCAAATCATAAGCCAATTCTGATGGAACCATACAGGCCTTAAAGCTGCTACACAGACAGGATCCGTTGTGCGTCTCATTTTTCCTTCCTTCTGACCGATCAGAAGAAAGGTCAAATAAATGGTGGTTTCAAGAAGGCCAAACATGGACAATAGCGACCCTGTCATAGAGTGGGGAGGGTGGTAACAGCATGAGAAGTCCAGAGAGTTGCCCTATGACATAGTGGTAGGTGGAAGCAGCATGAGGAGACCACCAAGTGGCACAATGACAGGGTCTGGAGGTGATGGCAGCATCCGGAGGCCACAGAGTGGCACAATGACAAAGTGTGGAGGTGGAAAGAGAGAGAGTTTGAGGGTTAATCGGATCTTGTAGGATAGATATCCAGAAGACCCGAAAAAATTGAGATGCCAGGGGATGGAGATGGTAGAGGGGAGACAGGAGCAATTATGGGTCGGGCGGGTGGAGAGGCTGCTTAAGGGTCAGACAGGTCTGCAGGTAAATACAATGTAGGAGAAGGGGCAGGTGGATTGGGTGTGTGATCACACCCAATGTCCTGCAGAGGTGACCCTGGATGAGCACCAGTCCACTGTGTGGAGTATGGGATGGAACAGTAATCAGTACTAATGGGATAAACCTTTTAAAGGTTCAGTACTGTAAATAAGACCAAAAAAGCAATATTAAGACGATATGAATATAAAAAATAAAATAAAAAAATAAGTAAATTAGGAAATAAAGTTGAAATCAAGGTTAAAATCAAAGTTAAAATCACCACTAGTGGTGGGAAATATATATTAAATAGTATATATATTAAGAATGAGCTACTACTCACTTCAAGGAGGGTGGGGGAGTTTACTCGGATGAGCATAATACACCAGTAAACCTGTAACCCCCAGCCTGGATCGCCTCTAGATAGTAAAAGATGAAGGCAGCCACAGTCAGGAAGCTTCTTTTCAACTTTCTTTATTCCAGTAAATAAAATCCGTCTCAACGCGTTTCGGGACCCTGTGTCCCTTCATCAGGAGCAACAAAAAGCTGCTCCTGATGAAGGGAAACCTGGTCCCAAAACGCGTTGAGCCGGATTTTATTTACTAGAATAAAGAAAGTTGAAAAGAAGCTTCCTGACTGTGGCTGCCTTCATCTTTTACTATCTAGAGGCGATCCAGGCTGGGGGGGGGCTTACAGGTTTACCAGTGTATTATGCTTATACGAGTAACCCCCCCTTCCCTGTGAAGTGAGTAATAGCTCATTCTTAATATATATATATATATATATATATATATATATATATATACACACTATTTTATATATATTTCCCACCACTAGTGGTGATTTTAACTTTGATTTTAACTTTATTTCCTAAGTCACTTATTTTATTTTTTATTTTTTATATTCATATTGTCTTAAATTTTTTTTGGTCTTATATACAGTACTGGACCTTTAAAAGGTTAATCCCATTAGTACTGATCAATGTTCCATCCCATACTCCACACAGTGGACTGGCGCTCACCCAGGGTCACCTCTGTAGGACATTGGGCGTGATCACACACCCAATCCACCTGCCCCTTCTCCTACAAAGTGTGGAGGTGACAGCAGCAGTATGATTAGGCCACAGAGTGGCACGTGACATAGCATGGACATGGCAGCATCAGGAGGCCACAAAGTGGCACGGTGACATAGTGTGGAGATGGCAGCAACAGCAGCAGCATGATACCACAAAGTGGCAAGGTTACATAGTGTGGAGATGGCAGCATCAGGAGGCCACAAAGTGGCAAGGTGACATAGTGTAGAGATGGCAGCATCAGGAGGCCACAGAGTGGCATGGTGACAGTGTGAGCATGGCAGCAACAGCAGCAGCAGCATGATACCACACAGTGGCACGGTGACATAGTGTGGAGATGGATGATCTAATCTGATGCATCAGGCATTCGTGGGTGGAAATCCTGGCTGATCCATGCCTTATTCATCTTGACAAAAGTAAGTCTCTACACATTTTGGGTGGACAGGCGAGTTCTTCTTGGGGTAACTATGGCCCCCGCCGCACTAAACACCCGCTCTGATGCCACACTACTGGCTGGGCAGGACAGCTTTTCCAGGGCAAACTCGGCCAGTTGCGGCCACAAATCCAGTTTGGCTGCGCAGTAGTCCAACAGATCTTCTATGACGGCTGTCAGTGTGCTGTCAAAGTGTGCCACCACCTGCTGGTTCAGGTCCTGGTTCAGGTCTACCTACTGCTGCTGGTGAGTAGTTTCTTCACTATGCGGGTGAAGAAAGCTGCTCATCAGCGACTCTAGACTCAGTCTGCTGGTGCTGCTGTCACTTGCGACAAAGTCGAAGCTCCAGTCAACCAATCAAGAACCGCTGGGTTGCTGGTCAAGGCACGATCGCTAGCTGACATGTGCACCTGAGGCCTCGGGAAGAAACCCCTGCTGCCACGCACCCTTACTCTGCTGCAACCTGTGCCTGCGCCATAATCATTTATGCCTCTGACACTCCCCTGTGCAGGGCCTGGCACTTCTCTGTCTGACATACTTTTAGCTGAACTAAATAAATTAAAAGCAAATTAAAACACCCCTAAAAGCGCCAAATATACTTTTCTTTTCTTACTGAGATAGGCAACTAAAGGATTTGAAATTGGCAATAAAACTATTTCAGCGTAAATAACAGCAATAGTGAACTGCGTATATTTTTCTCGTATTGGACTACAATAGCCCACTAAACGATTTCTAAGTAAATAACAGAAAAAGAGAACTGCGAATATTTTTCTCTAGAAATATGACAATAAACGCTTTTAGCACAATTAAGACCAAATATGAACTAAGTCTATTTTCTCTTTTTCTCTAGAAATATGGCAATAAACACATTTAGCGCAAATAACACCAAATGTGAACTGCATCTATTTTTCTAGTACTGTAGTAAAATATATGACAATAAACACTTTTAGTGCAAATAACACTAAATGTGAACTGCGTCTATTTTTCTCGTATTATAGTGAAATATGACAAGAAATGCTTTTAGCGCAAATAACAGCAAATATGAACTTGGTCTATTTTTCTCTTTTTCTCTAGAAATATGGCAATAAACGCTTTTAGCGCAAATAACAACAAAAGTGACCTGCGTCTATTTTTCTTGTATTGTATTGAAATAGGCCACTAAATGATATCAGTGCAGTTAACAGCAAAAGTGACCTGCGTATATATTTATCTTTTCCCACAGATTAAAGCCACCAAAGGCTTTTCAACATAGCACTTACACCCCAATAACTAATTGCTGGAAAGACAGAGCTGTATTATGAGACTATCTGGATCCCCAAGTAATGTTTTGCTGCACTTGTAAATCGCTTTTTTTCACAATGAGGTTTTTCCTATGACTCTCCCTAGCATCTGCACACATCTCTCCCTGCCTGTGAAATGATTCCTCTCACTGTCCACAGGGCTGGCTGGCTGCTGATTGGCTGCATGCTTGGCATTATGGGTCATCCCGCCTTTGCAGAGTTCCTTGCCCCATGTCCTCACATGTGTAGCCACCATTTAAGCCGCCATTGTAGCCGGCTAGCTGCCATGTTAGGAAAAATTTGCAATTCGTTACCACGAAGCGCAAGGAAATTTGCATTCGATCAGAATCAAATTTTTCCTGAAATTGAGAACGAATTCGACTTCGTCAGCTTCGATTCGCTCATCTCTAGTTATCATGTTGTACCAGCAATTTTTCTAAGTTTTAGGTATAAGATTTCTTTGGAAAGGCACCATATTACAGAATTTGCCCACTGGGGGGGGGGGGGGGGCATTGATGGGGTCATCTGGAAGACTGGAAACACCTGCCAGTTAGTGTTGAGCTAATTGAAGTTAACGAAGTGGACTTCGATCCGAATTTCTGGAAAAATTTGATTTGCTGCAAGCCTGAATTTCCTCGTGCTTTCTCGGTAACAAAACAATTTTCCTTGTAATGGCGGTAAAAAAAAAATAAAAAAAATCATACTTACCACATCCATTTGAGCGCGAAGATGTCAACACGAAATCTGGTGGCGGTTACCTATGAAGTCACCATGCTAGCCGACATGATGACGAGATTTCGCACTGGATCATTAAGAAAGATGGCCTCGGCAGCCTTTTCGCGCTCAAATGGATAAGGTAAGTAGAATTAAAAAAATTTATGAGCAACCCCTAAAATGCTTTAATATTGATCTCAGATGCCAAGATCAGCAATGAACATGGCATCTGAGGGGTTCAATGAAAGGGGGATGGGGCTTCACAATCGCCGTTCCCTGTCATTCCACCCGCTACTTAGAAAAAAATGCGCTTCATGACAAAGTAATTGATCACAAAGCTAATTTTTTTGGGGTAGAATTCGGCCAAGCAGCCAAATCAAATTTTTAAGAACTTCGCTCATCTATACTGGCAGTATATGGATACAATGATTTCAGTGGGATCCAGTGCTTCATGCCATGATAACACTTAAGTGGAATTGGGCACTTCCTGCTTTGTTTCCCCACAGATTACTTCTGATCTTAGGTTTTTCCAGCAGTCTACAATCAGCTTTTCAGCAAAGGCATTTCTACCCAAAAAATTGTACTCTCCAAAGTAGACAATTGCTGTTAATTACTTCCCTATCAGAAAACACAAAAAACATAGTGGGATTCATATATGACCCCCAACTTCTCCAAGCTGCCTCACAATATGTTTTCTCTAAACACTTCGGTTTACTCATTACATTTTTCTTGCAGGCAGTCTGTTTCTTTGTTGTTCCAATTTAAGATTCATTTACGATAATTAGAGACATTTTCAGGTTTCGAATTTCATCATCTGAATACCATGGCATTTTACAATGGAACAAATGATAAAAAACCTAAAAGAGCTAAAAGTGGTTCTAAATTGCTTTAACTACTTTAATTGCTAAAAGTACATCTGTTGCCCTGTGCAGTAAGTAAGATATGGCCACCCACCCTGTTTAACTTCTTTAGATAGATTTTAGAAAATTTCAACCCAGATTATGTCACCGTACGCTCAAGATATACCCACAAAATACCACCATATTATGCCAAAATGGTATGCATTATCTTAATAATATTTCTTGGCCTAATGCAGGCAGATGGAACCATATGATACTGTAATGCCCAAATAATATCAGCATGGACCTGTTACAAACTTACTCTGCACCAAATGCTTCTGTTCTGGCCATGCTGGCAGAGGAATTGGCCTGCATTTGTGAAAATTGCACAGTTGTATAGCCAGTGGCCTACTGATCTTTGTGGCCTATTTAACTACAATGTTTCTCCCTTGTTATCTGGGCTCTGAACTTAGCAATTATTACTAAGTAAGATTTAATTTTCCCTTTAGCATTCTTAGTCGTTCTGTGTAGTAATTGCTAATTAAAGGAACTGTCCAACTGAGGATAGGTCATCAATATCTGATTAGTGGGGTCAACAGCCTCACCGATCAACTGTTTGAAGAGACCAGTGACTTCACATTCATCAATCACATGGCCTGGAGTGCTGCAGCCTTTTCAAACAGGATACCCAGAGGGCCGGCCAGAGGAGGTTTTTGGGGATGTATTTTATGCTGCTGGAAGTATTTTGTGATGGACTGTGGTATTTGGCTGTTGGGTGGTATAAAGTGCCACAATAAGGTATTGCTGGACATGCCTTCTATAAATTTGGACTCAACTACAAAACAAGGCCACTTTTCATATTTAAGTTTCATATTTAAGTTTCCAGTCTACCTCTGGTAATGCGTTTTTTTAATAATTTTTTTTAATTGTGAGGAATCGGGATAGGTCACCTGTATTAACCACTTGGGCAACATCTTTAGGAAATGTAGGCCCGGCCGTATGGCAGGGTTCACATGTTGCACCTCATCACAAGTGTGATCTAGTGCATTTTTTGCCCCTCTGTAATTGCGGCAAAAAGCTGCTTTTAGCCACATGTTTTATTACTGCTTTTATTACTGCTGCAGTGCCACCACAGAAGAAATGAAGCCTTACACATTTCAAATGAAATGAATGATCAGCATGTGTAATTCACAGATGTTGGATCGTCTGGACCCAGACACTGTTTGTAGTGATTCTATCATCCTCTGCTTGTCTTCTTCCTTGATGCAATGTATAATTACAAACATTGAGAAACTCCATGTACAATTCACTTTTTAGAAGTGTTAACAATACCTTGGAGACAATTTGGATTCTTCTAGTAGCTTTTTAAATTCTTCTTTGGCAAGCATTAATTTACTCCTCTTTTCTTTATATTCTTCCTTAATTCGAGTTTTTACAAATTGTTCAAACACCTAGAAGTGAATTTACAAATGTTTTATCAGGACAACGTTGCATTAGCTTCTTACCAAAACTGTTACAGTATCAAAAAGACAGATTTATGATGACATTGTTGAATCTAGTATCTTTACCCTTTCTACCCCGTGCCAGTTTTCACTCTCCTGTCCAGGCCATTTCTTGCAAATCCGACATGTGTCACTTTATGTGGTAATAACTTTAAAACACTTTTACTTATCCAGGCCATTCTGAGATTGTATTTTCATCACATATTGTACTTCATGACAGTGGTAAAATTGAGTAAATTTACCAAAATTTGGAAAAATTAGCAAATTTTCAAATTTCAATTTCTCTACTTTTACTATAGATAGTAATACCTTTAAAAATTGTTATTACTTTAAATTCCCTATATGTTTACTTCATGTTTGAATCATTTTGTGAATACCATTTTATTTTTTTGGGAAAATTAGAAGGCTTAGACTGCTTTCACACTTGCGGCAGAGTGATCCAGCAAGCACTTCCGTCGCCGGAACTGCCTGCCGGATCAGGCAATCTGCATGAAAATGGACAGCATTTGTAGATGGATCCGGATGCGGATCAGTCTTAGAAATGCATTGCAAGAACGGATCTGTCTCTCCGTTTGTCATACGGATAAACGGATCCTTTTTTATTTATTTTTTTACATTTTTACCGGTCTGCGCATGCGGCATCCAGCATTCCGGTATTTTTAATGTAAATTAATGCCGGATCCTGCATTCCGGCAACTGATCCGGAATTTTGGAAGGAGAGAATACTGCGGCATGCTGCCGTATTTCCTCCGTCCAAAACGTCATTCAGTGACTGAACTGAAGACGTCCTGATGCATCCTGAACGGATTTCTTTCCATTTAGTATGCATGGGGATGAAACTGTTCAGTTCTTTTCTGGTATTGAGCCCCTATGACGGAACTCAGTGCCAGAAAAGAAAAATGCTAGTGTGAAATTACCCTTAGAAGTTTAGAAGCAAATCTTGAAATTTTTCAGAAAATTTCCAAAACCCACTTTTTAAGGACCAGTTTAGGTCTGAAGTTATTTTGTGAGTCTTACATAATAGAAACCACCCAAAATGACCCTATTTTAGTGTAATTACAAATAAATGCCACATTCACTTGATACCTAATATGTACACTTTTTTATTTATTTAAGTTATACACAATAACAGCATTTTTGAAACAAAAAATAATCATGTTTTCGTGTCTCCATATTCTGAGAGCCATAGTTTTTTATATTTTTTGGGTGATTTTCTTAGGTAGGCTCTCATTTTTTGCGGGATGAGATGACAGTTTGATTGGCATGATTGTAGGGTGTGTATGACTTTTTGATCACTTGGTAGTACACTTTTTGTGACTTATAGTTAAAAAAAAAGCTTTTTTTACACTGTTTTTATTTTTTCTACGGTGTTCACCTGAGGGGCTAGTTCATGAGATATTTTTATACAGCAGGTTCTTACAGACACGGTGATACCTAATATGTATACTTTTTTTTATTTATTTAAGTTTTACACAATAACAGCATTTTTGAAACAAAAAATAAAATGATGTTTTAGTGTCTCCATAGCCATAGATTTTTTTTATTTTTTGGGCGATTGTCTTAGGTAGGAGCTCATTTTTTGCGAGATGAGGTGACGGTTAGATTGGTACTATTTTGGGGGGCATACGCCTTTTTGATCACTTGGTGTTGCACTTTTCGTGATGTGAGGGGACAAAAAATCTTTTTTTTTAGGACAGTTTTTATTAAAAAAAATTGACGGTGTTCATCTGAGAGGTTAGGTCATGTGATATTTTTATAGAGCCGGTCGATACAGACGCAGCAATACCTAATATATCAACTTTTCTTTTTTTTTCATATTTTTTACAAATTTTATTTACTTTATTTTGGCAAAAGGACATTTTTTTTTTAACTTAAAACTTTAAATTTTTTTGTAAAACTTTATTTTTTGTTACTTTTTTTTCACTTTATTTTTTGTCCCACTCTGGGACTTTAACTTTTGGGGGTCTGATCCCCTTTGCAATGCATTACAATACTTATGTATTGTTATGCATTGGCTGTAAGTGTATTACCAGAGTAATACACTTACAGCCTGCTATCTGTGAGATCCAGGGGGCAGGATCTCACAGGGTTACATGGAAGACGGACACGATGCCTATATCGGGCTACCTTCCCTGCCATCGGGTCCCCGTCACAGCAGCGCGGGGACCTGATGGCTGTTCCAATCTCCGCACGGACAACGCACATGCCGCGGTCAGCTCTGACCGTGGCACATCAAGGGTTAATGTGTCAGTGTTTTCACCGATGCCGGCACATATAGCAGGGGTCCGGCTATCAGTGACTGCTGGACTCCGCCGCTGACTGGGCAGGCGAAGCTCCGGCACCCGCCCAATCAGCGCGCCATAATAGTACTGCGCTGGGCGGCAAGTCACTCCCCGCTGCGCCGTTCTATTACAGCACTGGGCGGGAAGGGTTAAAAGGGTTGTGCAGTGTTATAATATTGATGACTTATCCTCAGGATAGCTCATCAATATCAGATCAGCATGGCTGCTGGGAGTTCTTGGGATGTCACCAATATCAGATCAGTTGGGGTCCGACTCCTGGCACCCCGGCTAATCGGCTGTTTGAAGGGGTAGCGAGGCTTGTGGGAGTACTGGTTCCTCTTCAAAATTACCTGTGTAATTACCTCATTTGCAGTGGTGGTGCAGTGTAATTACAACTGCTCGTCACAGTCACTTTAATGGGGTGGAGCAGCTGTAATTACAGCAATGAGCACTTCTATCAATACAGATGGAAGCGCTCATTGTGGAGAGCCGGGAGCTGCTGTCCTGTCACTCAGCCCCCCACGCTCTGCCTCCCCCACACTGAAGAATGAGGCAGAGAGACTTCTTCATGCTCCACCATTGAGCCTGCAGACACAGATTGTGCTGCCGGCCTGTGTGGGAGGAGCCTGCAGCCCGGAAATCTGCATAAGCTTCTCTCACACAGTACTGCAGAGCGATCTGTGTCTGTAGGGGAGAGAGGATTGTGAACTTCAGGAATGGGAAAAGGTGAGTACTTACTGTGTTTTTTTGTGTTTTGTTTTTGACAGAGGGGGCACAGAGAGAGCATGTACTACTACAAAGGGGGCACAGAAGAGAAGGCATTACTAACACAAAGGGGGCACACAGGGCATAACTACCACAAAGAGGGCACAGAGGGCATTACCATCATAAAGGGTCACAGAGGGCAATACTACTACAAAGGGGGCACAGAGGGCATTACTTCTACAGAGGGGGCACAAAGGGCAATACTAGTACACAGAGGGCACAGAGGGCATTACTGCTACAAAGGGGGCATAGAGGGCAATACTACTACAAAGGTTCACATAAGGCAATACTACTACAAAAGGTACACAGAAGGCATTACTATTATTGAGGGGGCACAATGGGCATTACTACTATGGAGGAGGCACAATGGGCATTACTACTGTGAAGGGGGCACAATGGGCATTATTATTATGAAGGGGGGCAATGGACATTATTACTATGAAGGGGTCACAATGGGCATTATTACTAAGAAGAGGGCAAAGCGGTCACTACTACTATGAAGGTGCACAATAGGCATTGCTACTATTAAGGGGCACAGAGGGCGTTGTAACTGTTATTGGGGCACAGTAAGGGCATTATTACTAAGAAGGGGGCAAAGAGATCATTACTACTATTAAGGGGCACAATGGGCATTGCTACTATTAAGGGGCACAGAGGGCATTGCAACTGTTATTGGGGTATTGGGGCACATTAAGGGCATAACTACTTTGAAGGGGCACAGATAGGGCATTACTACTGTAAAAGGGGACACAATGAAGGGATAAGTACTTTTAGGTGGCACAATGTGGACATTACTACTGTGAAAGTTGTACAGTGAGGGAATAAATAGTGTGAAGGGCCACAGTGTGGGCACAACTACCATGATGAGGCACAATATGGGCATAACTACCGTGAGAGGGCACATATCTGGACAAAACTACTGTGAAGGTTGTACAATGAGGGCAATACTACTGTGAGATGGTACAATTTTTATTAGGGGGGTGCCACCCTAGGCACGCCACTGTCCACTGGCATCTCTGGGCTACAACTTTGATGTGAGATGAATGAAGACACATAGCTGATTACTTCACTCTTTATCATTATCTAAAAATTGTAGGCACAAACTAAAAAATAAATAAAAAAAATAAAACATATATATCAAAACTTGATTCAAACAATAGGTTGTTTTATGACACTACGTATATCCCCTTTAAGTTGTTGGCCAAGTTTCCACATACGTGTATGAAGCCTCATCACAGTATACCAAGCACAGCACCATACATTGTATAGCGACTAATGCAGGACTAATGTGTGTCCACCTCAGTGAAGGGGACATAGAAATTAGAAAAAGTGCAAACAGCATACAAATAGATTTCAGTGAATAACTTAGTGGCTGTACTAAATTTTTAATTACATGCAAATGCAAAAGGATTTGGAATATTTTTTTTGTGGGAAAACCCCTTTAATGAAAGTTCATCAATGTAAAATCAAGGCAATTCATTATATACAATACATACTATGTAAATTGGGTTGGAAACAACAGAATGCATTTTGAGGAAAGTAACACTGTATTTTATGAAATCTCACACAGCCGCCAGTTATGTACAACACCAAACTTGCCTGTTTTCGTTCTTCTGAGTTTAATAAGAGATATCGAGGATCAAACACGATTTTATGCAGCTCTTTTTCCCATGTGGAGAATGCAGACACCTGCGGAGCATTCAAAACAGTTTGTTCCATTATAAACATTTTTTTCATCTTCCTTCTTGCTATAGTTTGCTGACACTTTAATGAACTTGAGAAGCAGCTAATTAGATCGTTCAGTGCAGAGTACCGGGAAGACTTACCCGTTGTTAGGGAAGAAATGTAAATATTTAAAACAATACCCGAGTCATTGCAGTAAAAAAATTCTCATCATTATATCAAAATCTGAATTATTTTTTTTTAGAATAGTTTTAATATAATTTATTACAGAGTAATTCGACTCATATTACTGATGTAGCAGAGTTAAGAATGTCAATCGGTTGTTTTAGAATATCAGGGTTTAAATCTGCCACTGCTCCTATTATCGCAATGTGCTTTGCTCTTATCTGCCCTTCTTTCCACTTGGTCAAGCTTCTGGTATTTTTTACTGTGTTGTTTGCAGCCCTATTCTTACTGTCATATTATAGCATCTATTTTCTCCCAAAGTCAGATACTAATAAATGTTTTTTTTTCTAAACTGGTTACATTTGACTGCAGTTTTCTTTTCTTTTTCTTTTTTTGTAAAGGATTATGGTATGGCCACATGCACCACAGGAACATATAGACTTGAGACAACTCACTGACCAATTAGAGGATGTTGTGGGCATGCTCTATAACAAATGTAGAGGTTATTGTGCAGCGAGGGGGAGGAGTTGAGCTGTGACCATCCCCAATTGTCATGAGTAGAGATGAGCAAAGTTTTCAAAAATTTGTTTTGGAAGCTTCAACAAATTTGTTCAAAAAATTAATCAATCACAAAGCGTAGTAAATCAGCTATATTCCGGCCTGCAGGAAGAGTGTATCTCGGTGTACATCACTGTGCATTGCAGCAACATGCATAGCTAGACCTTTCTGGTATTGAAAAAGTTACTGTGATAGGCAGATGGACACTCCAATAACAGTAGAACTAGACAGGTTATTCACCCCAATTTGAGAATCAAAGGCTAATATTTTTAATTTTAAAGTAAACAAGGTGGACACCCCAATAACAGTAGACAGCTTATTCAGCATATTTACCCCAATTTGAGAATCAAGGCCTAATAGAATTGCTTTTCTATTAAACAAGGTGGACAATATTTAATTAGATAACTCTGTGTCCTACACAGGGATTGATGCAAACTGCAGTCTCCTATGGATCGCTTCAGCTTCAGATTACAGTCCCTGCACTGTCCCTGAAGTCTCCCTATGCTCTCCCTACAGTGTGTAAAAACTCTCCCTACAATCTTCCTACACTGTCCCTGCTCTCTCCCTATCCAATATTCGACAATTAAAATATTTTAACAACATTGTCCATAGCATTTGTCACATCTCTCCCCATGCTCATCTCACAATGAAATAGCAGAGACCGCGTGGAATGAGGCTTTTAAAGGGCTGTGACATCACAGGGGTTGCCTAGCTGTTGCTTGGCTGTCTGCATGGCATTATAGGTGATCTTGTGTTCCTGGGCTTCTTACTTTCACTTTGTCACAAATGTAGCCGCCATTTTGGAAAAATACGATTCGTTACCACGAAGCGTAAGAAATTCGGATTTGAATCGAAATTCAGATCGAATTCCACTTTGAATGCTTCAATTTACTCAGCACATGGGCCCTGAATCTGACATAGAGGTTTAAACATTTTTTTTCCACCATTGTAACTATCGTATGTAGTTATATAGCAGTTTTATTATAATTCCACTGGCAATATAGAATTAAAGAGGTTTTCTGGGAGTAGAATATTAATGACCTATATTCAGATTAAGTCATTAAAGCCCCTGAGGCCCCTGTGCTATGGTGAAAGCGGTGGCTTCCTTACAGCACATAAAAGACAGCACCATATAATGTACAGTGTCTGTTCTTGGTATTGCAACTGGGACTCACTCATTTGAATGGGAGTGAGCTGCATATAGGCCATGTAACCAATAATAGTGACATAACTGGCCCATGAAGATACCACAGGCAGCTCCCACTGATCCAGTGGCATGCCTAAGGTGTTTGGCACCCGGGATGGGTCCTTTCTCTGGCACCCCCCCCCCCCAATAATTTAAATAATTGCACACCCTCACTGTAGTTTTGCCCTCATTGTACAACCTTCACAGTAGTTTTGTCCAGATATGTGTCCCCTCATGGTAGTTATGCCCATACTGTGCCCCCTCACAGTACTTATGCCCTCATTGTACAACTTTTATAGTAGTTATACCCACATTGTGCCCCCTTACAGTAATTATCCCTTTATTTTGCCTCAATATTCAGTCCCTCATTGTGCCCCCCCCCCCCACAGTAGTTATGCCCTATCTGTGCCCCTTTTAACAGTAGTGCACCACCTTCACAGTTGTGATGTCATCTTTGTGCCCCCTTCAGAGTAGTTATGCCCTCTCTGTGTCCACATAACAGTTATGCCCCTTCACAGTAGTAGTGCCCTCTGTGCCCCTTCACAGTAGCAATGTCTGTTGTGCCCCATTCACAGTAGTAATGCCCATTGCACCCCTTCACAGTAGTTATGCCCACACTGTGCGCCACAACAGTTATGCCCACCCCTTCACAGGAGTAAGGCCCTCTATGCCCCCTTATAGTATTAATGCCCACTGTGCCCCCTTCATAGTAGTAATGCCTATTGTGCCCCTTCATAATAATAATCCTTATTGTGACCCCTTCATAGTAGTAATGTCCTCTGTGCCCCCTTCATAGTAATAATGTCATCTGTGCCCCTTCATGATAATAATGCCTATTGTGCCCCCTTCATAGTAGTAATGCCTTCTGTGCTCTCTTCATAGTAATAATAGTGCCCATGTGCGCCATTTTTAGTAGTAATGGCTTTTGTGCCCTCTTTGTAGTAGTAATGCCTATTTTGCCCCTTCATAGAAGTAATGCACATTGTGCCCCCTTCAGAGTGGTAAAGTCCATTGTGCCTCCTTAATAATAGTAGTAATGCCCATTGTGGCCCCTTCAGAGTAGTAATGCCTATTGTGTCCCCTTCATAGTAATAATGTCCATTGTGCCGCCTCCATAGTAGTAATTCCCTTTTTGTCCCCGTTGTGTTAAGAAAAAAAAAACAGTAACTACTTACCTTGTCCCGTTCCTGATGCTCACATCCAGATCTCCCCTTCAGACACAGATCACTCTACAGCAATGTTTGGGAGGAGCACAGGTAGATTCCTGGGCTGTAGGATGTTCCCACACAGGCCAGCAGTGCGTTCTGTGTCTGCAGGCTGAATAGTGGAGCAGGGAGCAAAAGGCTTCATGTTTCACCATTCAGAGTGCCAGCCTGAAGAAAAGAAGGAGTGTGGGGAGCTGAGTGATAAGACAGTCAGTGATTGATAGGACCGCAGCTTCCCAGTGCTCCAGCAATGAGCGCCTCCATTTGTATTGATGGAAACGCTTATTGCTTCTGGGCTCTGGCACCCTCCTGACAGCGGGCACCCAGGGCAGACTGCACCCCCTCCCCCCCACCCTTGGCATGCCACTGCATTGATCAGAAATTGATGACCTGTTCTGAGGATCAATATTGTACTCATAGAAAATGACATTAACTGAAATTGTGCGATTTCCATCAGGTCTGGCAGCTTAGAAGCATATTTCCAACAAAATCAGTAGGCAGCTACAAGCTGGCCCAATTAAAAATTATACCAAACATGTAACTAGAGGAAAATGCCTACCCCTCTCTCAAGAAGCATGTTCCTAAAGCATATCATCCGATCCTCCAAAGGGGGCACTGATTTTATGGATGATGATTTTTCATCTTCCTCTTCCCCTTGTTCAATCGCATGCGAATCTTCTGTCCTGTAAGAAAAAAATAAAACAGAAAATAATACGGTCAGATATATATACACTGCTCAAAAAAATAAAGGGAACACTTAAACAACACAATGTAACTCCAAGTCAATCACACTTCTGTGAAATCAAACTGTCCACTTAGGAAGCAACACTGAGTGACAATCAATTTCACATGCTGTTGTGCAAATGGGATAGACAACAGGTGGAAATTATAGGCAATTAGCAAGACACCCCCAATAAAGGAGTGGTTCTGCAGGTGGTGACCACTTATCACTTCTCAGTTCCTATGCTTCCTGGCTGATGTTTTGGTCACTTTTGAATGCTGGCGGTGCTTTCACTCTAGTGGTAGCATGAGACGGAGTCTACAACCCATACAAGTGGCTCAGGTAGTGCAGCTTATCCAGGATGGCACATCAATGCGAGCTGTGGAAAAAAGGTTTGCTGTGTCTGTGAACGTAGTGTCCAGAGCATGGAGGCGCTACCAGGAGACAGGCCAGTACATCAGGAGACGTGGAGGAGGCCGTAGGAGGGAAACAACCGAGCAGCAGGACCGCTACCTCCGCCTTTGTGCAAGGAGGAACAGGAGGAGCACTGCCAGAGCCCTGCAAAATGACCTCCAGCAGGCCATAAATGTGCATGTGTCTGCTCAAACGGTCAGAAACAGACTCCATGAGGGTGATATGAGGGCCCGACGTCCACAGGTGGGGGTTGTGCTTACAGCCCAACACCGTGCAGGACGTTTGGCATTTTCCAGAGAACACCAATACTGGCAAATTCGCCACTGGCGCCCTGTGCTCTTCACAGATGAAAGCAGGTTCACACTGTGCACATGTGACAGACGTGACAGAGTCTTGAGACGCCGTGGAGAACGTTCTGCTGCCTGCAACATCCTCCAGCATGACTGGTTTGGCATTGGGTCAGTAATGGTGTGGGGTGGCATTTCTTTGGAGGGCCGCACAGCCCTCCATGTGCTCACCAGAGGTAGCCTGACTGCCATTAGGTACTGAGATGAGATCCTCAGACCCCTTGTGAGACCATATGCTGGTGCAGTTGGCCCTGGGTTCCTCTTAATGCAAGACAATGCTAGACCTCATGTGGCTGGAGTGTGTCAGCAGTTCCTGCAAGATGAAGGCATTGATGCTATGGACTGGCCCGCCCGTTCCCCAGACCTGAATCCAATTGAGCACATCTGGGACATCATGTCTCGCTCTATCCACCAGGCTCTATCCACCAGACTGTCCAGGAGTTGGCAGATGCTTTAGTCCAGGTCTGGGAAGAGATCCCTCAGGGGACCGTCCGCCACCTCATCAGGAGCATGCACAGGCGTTGTAGGGAGGTCATACAGGCACGTGGAGGCCACACACACACACTACTGAGCCTCATTTTGACTTGTTTTAAGGACATTACATCAAAGTTGGATCAGCCTGTAGTGTGTTTTTCCACTTTAATTTTGAGGGTGACTCCAAATCCAGACCTCCATGGGTTGAAAAATTTGATTTCCATTTTTTTATTTTTGTGTGATTTTGTTGTCAGCACATTCAACTATGTAAAGAACAAAGTATTTCAGAAGAATATTTAATTAACTCAGATCTAGGATGTGTTATTTTTGTGTTCCCTTTATTTTTTTGAGCAGTGTATATATATATATATATATATATATATATAGTAACTGTCCCTTTAGGGCATATGTCCCAAAGGACATATGGACTTTACAGAAGGACCCCTTGTATTGGCAAGAGCAGAGAGAGCTGCTGCAAAACTATGTTCCCTCATTCAGGAAACACATTTTCTTTTTTAGTGGCCTCTGTAAGAGAAATATGTGGCCAATGGCAAGATCCCTGGTGAATACAGCCAATTTATGAGAATTGCTGCTGTTAAAACCATAGAAAACCACTGGGGAAGAGAATATCCTAAATCCTAGGGATTCATTTTAAATAAACTATTTTATGTTAGTATTGCAGTATAAGAAATTGATTTACCTTCAAAATATCTGGACCAGCTGGTAACCCTAACTTGGCCACACACCTACCCAGTACAAAATTTAAAGGGGCTGTACAAGATCGCCGATTTCTTCCAAAAATGCTGATACACGTCCACGAATGGTGTGTATTGCAGCTCAGCCCTATTAATTTTAATGATGCTGAGCTGCAATAGTCGATGCAGTCCATGGATACAAGTGGCAATATTTTTTGAAAAAAGCTCAAACATCTAATCTGTCAGTTCCTTAAAGGGGTTGTCCTACCTGGGACATTTATGGACTATCGCTTGGATGATAGATACAGGTCCCAACTCTGATACTTGCTCCTGTTTCCAGATTGGGGCGCTAAAGTGACAGTAAGGCGCAGATGTGCAGCCACCCTACATTCAACCTTATATCAGTCCTGAAACTTCTAATCATTATCTTGGCTATTTTCTAAAGCCCCATAGTGGTGAACGAAGGGGTGGATGTGCTTGCACGGCTTTCTCTCCATTCATTGCTATGGGTCATCTGAATATGCCCACTTGAAGAGGAATGGAGAGGATGGAAAGGATGCCGTGCATTTGAGGTTTGTTATCCCTTCACATTTGGGTTTCTGTTCACTTCAGAGGCCCTGTTTTGAAAGTAGGAGCAAGTTCTAGATGTGGGACCTGCACCTATCTGTCATATACAGTATGACATATTCAACAATATCCCATATGGGACAACATCTTAAAACCCAGTTTGTGATAATATGCTTTAAGGAGTTGTCCAAGCTTAGAGAAAAGGGTCTGCCCCCCCCCCCCTTCCGCCAAGAATAGCAACACCTCTGTCCAGTGAATGAGACTGAACTGCAATACCTTACAGAACCTATGGATACCAGTATCACTGTTTTTGGAAAAAATATAAGAACCGGTTTTCAAATCCTGGAAACCCCTTTAAATAATAAAGTAACTTGCTCTTAGACCTAAATATTTTTATTCTTAAATTGTGCCAAATATTTATTCTGCAAGTACCTCAGAAAAACAGTATTATATTTTTATGTCTAGCATGTAATACGTTGGATCAAGTTTTACTATAGTCGGCTCGTGCAGCTTTAAGAGAAGCTTCACAAGGAAAGGCATTTTTTATGTAATCCATAAAAGGTTGCATAAATAGTTTTAGTGAGCTCTAGAGGTCCGGCTTAGATCCCCTGACCACTTTTCTTGAATAGAAATGAGGAATCACTTCAGCTTCACTTTCCATATATTATTCATGGATTTGCAGCCACAAAAGAATGATACAGTATATGATGTAGTGTGCTCTGATTCTGGAAACAAGCTTTATTCAACCATAGGCTCATTTATCAAGAGCTGCCGTCACTAGAACTCCTTACCTAGAAATTTATGTCCATAGAAATTGGCAAATCAATAATTTTGCTTATGTTATTATTTACAATGGTTGATAGGGATTCCCTTGAAAGTACGGCTGAACAGATTGGCTGCTTAGGTACAATATAAATATGCAAGTGAAGAAACAACATTTTTTACATTATTCGTCATGAGGAGACTTAATTCAGCTATAAGTAATAAATCCATCTCAAGATCTCTGTATAATGTATCAATGAAAGTAAAAAAGTTTTGGATCCAGGCTTCTACGCTCACTGATGACTGTTTACAACTGTAGCAATAACGCATCTGTAGAAAGTTAATTTTGTTCGTCCCTACCCTTGCTCTTAGCAACATATTCTGAAATGTGTGGCATGATTTAAAAACTTAAAAAGAAATAACTAAAAACTCATCCCTCTAAGTTAAAAGGTTGTCCCAAAGCAAAACTTTTGCAAGGTGGCTGGGCAGGGTTTGAACCTAAAAAACATCCAACTTACCTTTTCAAGGGATCCCGGTTCCAGAGCCCTGGCCCCTGTCTATGCTGTTTTCGGTCTCCACAGGCCAGTCACTGAGCCTCAGCATTAATACCATGCATGCACACATCACCACTGACACCATTAATTGACCAGCAACTGTGCCACAGTCATGGCGTGTAGATGATACATAATGCCTCCAACCCAGCAGAGACCTGAAGAAGCGGATGGGAGCCATTCATTCCATAGCGCTATACATATGAAAAGGGTATACATACATAATAAAGACAATGGCACTAAGCATGAACAAGACGAGTTACAAACTGGTACAGAAGGAGAGAGGGCCCTGCCCGTTAGGGCTTACAATCTACATGGTATGGGAGAAGGACACAGTAGAAGAGGGTAAAGTTGGTCATCGCGGTATAGAGGCAGCAGGGTCACTGGTTGTAGGCTTGTCTGAAGAGGTGGGTTTTCAGGTTTCTTTTGAAGAATTCCACTGTTGGTAAGAGTCCGATATGTTGTGGTAGCGAGTTCCAGAGTGTGGGGGATGCATGGGAGAAATCTTGGAGGCGGTTGTCGGAAAATGTGATGAGGAGAGAGGAGAGAAGGAGGTATTGTGAGGATCGGAGATAATGTGTGGGGATCTATCGGGAAAGTAGTTCAGAGATGTAGGGAGAGGAGAGGTTGTGGACAGCCTTGTATGTATTTGTTAGCATTTTGAACTAAATTCGCTGGGCAATGGGGATTGGCAGAGGGGAGAGGCAGAGGAGTAACAGGGTGAGAGGTGGATTAGTCGGGTAACAGAGTTGAGGAGAGATTGGAGGGGTCGGAGAGTGCTAGATGGAAGGCCACAGAGGAGAATGTTCCAGTAGTCTAAGCGGGAAATGATGAGGGCATGTACAAGCATTTTCGCAGACTCAAAGTTGAAGGAAGCGTGGATGCGATAGATGTTTTTGAGTTGGAGGCGGCAGGTGGTGGAAAGGGCTTGGATGTGTGGTCGGAAGGAGAGGGCAGAATCCAAGGTCACTCCAAGGCAGCAGACTTGGTTGACCGGGGAGAGTGTGCATACATTGATCGTGATAGATAGGTCTGTTGGGGGGGTTGAGCAAGATGGGGAAAGATGATGAATTCTGTTTTATCCATGTTTATCCATGTTAAGTTTTAGAAAGCGAGAGAAGAAATAGGAGGATATGGAAGATAGGCATTGTGGGATTCTGGTTAGTAAGGTGGTGATGTCTGGACCAGAGAGGTAGATTTGTGTGTCATCAGCATAAAAGTGATACTGAAAGCCATGGGACTCTATGAGCTGTCCCAGCACGAACGTGTAGATAGAGAAAAGCAGGGGTCCTAGGACAGAGCCTTGTGGGAAACCAACAGAGAGGGAATGAGACGAGGAGGTGGTGTGAGAGTGGGAGATGCTAAACGTCCGGTCTGTGAGGTATGATGTGATCCAGGAGAGGGCCAGGTCAGTGATGCCAAGAGATTAGAGAATTTGTAACAGAATGGAGTGGTCGACAGTGTCAAGGAGAAGGAGGACAGAGTAATATTTTTTGGTTTTGGCTGTTAGTAGGTCATTGGTGACTTTGGTAAGGGCAGTCTCAGTTGAAAGGGGGGGGGGTCAAAGAGGGAGTAGGAGGAGAGGTGAGAGGACAGTTCAGAATGGACATGTTGCTCAAGTAGCTTTGAGGCATATGGAAGAAGTCATATGGAGAGATAACTGGACAAAAAAGATGGGTCAAGTAAAGTCTTTTTGAGGATGGGTGTAATGGTAGCATGTTTAAAACCAGAGAGGAAGACACCAGAGGTTAGTGATAGGTTAAAAAGATGTGTTAGGGCTGGGATAAATACTCTGGTGAGGTTAGGGATGAGTTGTTTAGGGCTGTGGGACAGGGAAGATATGAGAGATGAGAAGTAGGCCTGTTTTGCATCAGCGAGTAAGAATTTAAAAATGAGGAGGGATTGCTTGTATGTGGTAAAGTGATCCTTAGAGTGGGATTTCTTCCATCACCGCTCAGCAGCCCTGGAAGCTTGTCTGAGTTTTTTGGTCAGATTGGTGTGCCTGGGTTTTGTTGTGTGTGAGGTCCAGAGCTGTACTTATTGTGGTGTTATACAGGGTGGTGGCAGTATGTGGGTCTTGGAGGGAACAAATAGTAGAGAGTGGCAGAAGAGAGTCACAAAGCAAGCGAAAGTTGAGATGCTTAAGGTTCCAGCAGGGGTGTGTTAGTGTGTGGACAGGGGGAGCAGCAGAAGAGACCAGTGAAGAGAAGGTGAGTAGGTTGTGGTCGGATAGGGCAAGAGGCAAATTAGAAAGGTTAGATAATGAGCAGAGGGGTGTAAAGATAAGATCCAGAGTGTGACCATCTCTGTGGGTGGTAGCGGAAGACCACTGTGAGAGGCCGAAGGAGGAAGAGAGTGATAGGAGTTTAGAGGCGGCTGAGTGGCAGGTGTCAATGGGGATGTTGAAGTCACACATAATGATAGTGGGGATGTCGGCAGAAAGTGTAGGGGCCAGGTGTTAGGCACCATAGCCTCCCCAGCTGCCTTGCAATAGGTTTGGGTTTTGGACAACCCTTTAAAATGATGCAAAACGGATTACCTCACAAGCTCCATCAGTCTTCTAAAGTGGTTATAGAGCCTGTGAATTGCTTGCTCTTGGCCCATAACCTCCCCCACAGCTAGGACTTTATGGAGCTGCATTGTGTTTATTGATACTGATGAAAAACTGCTAAAATCCAGTGGAATGAGCAGAGCTCGGTGAAGAAATGGATGAAACATCATTAGCTTGAAGAATAGATTTAATTGTAGAAGTAAATCCAGCAAAGAAGTAGGAACAATCTGGCAAAGGAAATTCTCAAGGGTCATGAGACTGGAATAAGTTACAAAGCTCATGCAATGTTTGGCTTTCCATGTAATCTGAAGTAGGTCCAAACAGGAAGCAAGATGGCTTCCATTAGTATTAACACTGACCACCTTTGAAATGAACAAGTATGAGTGGTACCTGTGATTAAATCTATACCTATCTGCTCCCTAAAGCTCCTTTTCGGCTCTATGGCTTCATGGCTGACTTCACTGGACTTACAGTCCCCACCTGTAAACTTCTGCATGGGCGAGGTCACATGCTCTCCAATGACTGGCCTCAGTGTGACATGTCTGTAAGTGACTTGTGACCTAGCAGTGATGTGCCACTTAGGGACACGTCACTGCTAAGTTCAGTAATTGGCTGCATCAGAGTACATTACCCTGTCCTTGTGGAAGTTGACAGGCAGGGACTGAAAATCCAATTAAGACACTATGATTTTTTTTTTTATATTAACACCTACCCAACATCCACCATACACATACAGTAGATGCTGGGTCTTTAAACACAGTGGCCACTCAGGAGCTGTTCAAGCACCATAGCCAGAGGTTACTTCTTCTATCAGACAGGAGACACCTGGTGGCAGAATTTTGATAGGAGACAACTCCGATCATTGACTTTTATCCCCTTCAGATGCTTACAGTCCATTGCGACCATGGCATCTGAGTGATTTTTTAATGGGAGCAGAGTGTCCCTGGTGATCACCTTTCAATTACTATAGCAGCCTGGGGCTTTCTGAAAGCTTTGCGGACTGCCATAGTAAAGTCCCTATCAAGCTTTGCATGAGGAAGGGCTTAATAGGAACATAGTGATATTCCCATAGACTGCAATGATAAACCATTGCAGTCTATGATATAAGCAATCTAATGATCGGATGTTGAAGTTCCCTAAAAAACAAAAAGAATAAAAAAATTCAAATAACCCCTATTTTCCTTTATTACAAATTAAAATAAATAATAAAAAATAATAATAATTGCTATCGGTACGTCACAGTGGCTGAGGTGATGTATGGAGTAATACAGCAGGCACCCAGATGGAATGATGGGAAATAACGATCATGCCGAACCCTGTTATTTAACCCCTCAGATACCGCAATCAACACTGATCTCGACATCTATGAGGTAAGGCAGAGGAATGCGGCTCCCTCTGCCTTCCGATCTGAGTCCCCACAGTGAAATCATGGGAGTCTGATTGGTTACCATGATAGACTGGACGCTTTTAAAGCTTTTCAGGCCTGCCATGTATAGCTCTCTGAACTGTGCACAAAGCAAAGCTCAGCAGGGAACGTGTCAAAATCCTATTCACCCTAATAGATCTCTATTTGGGTGAATAGGACAATGGATCAAAAGATCTCATGTTTTAGCCCCCTAAGGTGGTTAAAAGTTAATACTATAAAAGTAAAAAAAAAAAAAAAAACCTTAAAAGATTAAATCACCCCCTTCCCCAATTTTACATATATTTTCCATATATATATTTTTTCAGCTTCCCACTAGATCATATGGAATATTGAGTAGTGCCGTGAGAAAGTTCAACTTCTCCCACAAACAACAAGCCCAGGTTTGATTATGTGAACAGGAAAATAGGTTATGGCTACTGGAAGGCAGGGAGGTAAAAATAAAAATGGAAATGGCTGAATCAGAAAGGGGTTAATGAAGAACTGTCAGGCAATTGTCATAAAATATCACATCACAAATACATTTTTATAATTTATATACTTTAAAGCTCCACTGGGGATGATACTCGTGACCCCACATTTCACAATTTTTCTCAGATTTTCATGTTTCCTTGGGTGTCCTCCTAGTCTTTACTCATCAGTGTTGTACTTCTGTACTTCATATTCATGTTTGTTTAAAAAAAAAAATCAAATTAAATCACTGAAATATAAGACATCACCCTTAAGTTTCACCTTCTTGATTTAATCTTGCGATAAACCCTATTAGTCCAGCAGCTTGTGGTTACGCCACATACTCTGCACTGCTTTAAAAAAATTAAGTAATTTATTTGTTCACAATGTCTAATTAAGGAGTCCATTTAGAACATTAGTGTCACATAGTTGCCAGAGAGATTAATTACTTGCATCAACTTGAATGATAAATGACAAAGCTAGGACACTGTAGACAAGTTACAACTTAATGATGTGACATGGCTTAATATCCAAGAGGTTCTTTAATCTCTATTAGGCTAAAAACATTTAAGGGGGTTGTCTGGTTTAGAAAATCAATTTCCAAATACCCTATTAGGGAATTTTGAGTTAATAGTTGGGGTCTTCCACTGAGGAGACACTATTAGCCTGAGATCCAGAGTGGAAAATATCTTTCACCCTTGAGAACCCAAACATTTAAAGGGGTTCTCCGCTTTTGTAATATTGATTACCTATCCTCAGAATAGACATCAATATCAGATCAGTGGGGTCAAACTCCCAGCACCCCCGCTGATCAGTTGTTTGAAGAGAACGCAGCTCTTCTATGAGCGCTGTGTTCTCTTCAATGTTTACCTGCTCGCCGTCAACATTGCAGCTGCGAGCAAATGTACTTACAACTCTTACATCCCTTTCACTTCAATGGGATGGCTCCATCCTATTTAAGGGAATGGTTACGTTGGAGTTGTAATTACACCTGCTTTCCACTGCAATGTTGATAGCGAGCAGGTCATTATTGAAGAGAACACAGCGCTCATACAACCACTATGTTCTCTTCAAGCAGCTGATCGACATGTGTCCTGGCAGTCGGACCCCTGCCGATCTGATCCTGAGGATAGGTCATCAACATTACAAAAGCGGGCAAACCCCTTAAAGGCTACGAACACCTGTGGGGCTATTTTATGATTGCATTTTACTTATTCTGGGCTAAAAATCTTTTTTTCAATTGATCTTTATTAAAAAAAATGTCAGCAGCTTCTGCTCCACATGATTAAAAGCCTGAACCTTAACCCGGACACAACCTGCGTCTTAGTTTTCAGTTTTACACTGAGTCCTGTCATGTTGCTGTTCTGACGACTATATATAGCCCTTATCTCTGAATTCCTGACAGCTCATAAACATAGAAAGAAGATCCCAGCAGACGTGTCTTCAATGCTCGTGAAGTTTTATTGCATGTAACAATATGTCCGTAGAAAAGGACGCGTTTCGGCTCAATTGCCTTTCTCAACAGATAGATGTACATAGTCGGTTGCTCATATATATACACATATCAATGATTAAAGAGAGGAACCTCCCAGTGACGTCAACGCCCAAAATAGGGGCGGTACATGCATAGTCACATGGTAACATAGTCAAGGTAGTCAATCAAAGAATCAAAAAAAGCGCAACAGGTATCAAAACACATGTCAGTAATTATTAAATACTATTAGATATTGTTATTAAATACCAGTACAGCTGAGGTACTCCTTCATTTAAATGGTCGATGTCTAGAAAAAATAATGCAAAAATTACAGAAGTTAATATATATAAAATGGTGAACAGAAAATAGCACTAATAAAGATCAGATAATCATAATTTCATAGTCGCGATTAAGACCTCTTGGATGAAGGGTATCAAGGGTATGAATCCAGTAGGCCTCCCGGCGCAAAAGTAGTTTTTTAATGTCGCCGCCGCCGGGAGGCCTACTGGATTCATACCCTTGATACCCTTCATCCAAGAGGTCTTAATCGCGACTATGAAATTATGCATATCTGATCTTTATTAGTGCTATTTTCTGTTCACCATTTTATATATATTAACTTCTGTAATTTTTGCATTATTTTTTCTAGACATCGACCATTTAAATGAAGGAGTACCTCAGCTGTACTGGTATTTAATAACAATATCTAATAGTATTTAATTATTACTGACATGTGTTTTGATACCTGTTGCGCTTTTTTTGATTCTTTGATTGACTACCTTGACTATGTTACCATGCGACTATGCATGTACCGCCCCTATTTTGGGCGTTAACGTCACTGGGAGGTTCCTCTCTTTAATCATTGATATGTGTATATATATGAGCTACCGACTATGCACATCTATCTGTTGAGAAAGGCAATTGAGCCGAAACGCGTCCTTTTCTACGGACATATTGTTACATGCAATAAAACTTCACGAGCATTGAAGACATGTCTGCTGGGATCTTCTTTCTATTACACGTGGAAATCATCCTATCCCGTGCGGCGTGCACCTCAGCGTGTGCCGGCCAACTTCTTTCCAGCTCATAAACAAAGCCTAATTCCTATCTAACTGATTACAATATGGCTTAAATAAGTGTTTAGGAGCTTTTAGGAATTCAGAGATAAGGGCTATACATAGCCATCAGAACAGCAACATGATACTCTACAGCTAGGCTGAAATTTAATCCTATGGAACAGAAACCACTAACAATTTTTAATTTAAAAAAACTGAAAAAATTATTTTATGCCAAAATGAGTAAAATGCAATAATATAAAATTGCCCCCAAATGCCCTATATGAACAATCATACGATTTGAATAGCAACTGTACAACGTTTAAATTCCCCTCTTATAACACTGCAGGGAAATTGAACACTTGCTCCCTCTTTAATGCTTGCTAAAAAGTATGGATATTTTCCAACTATAAAACTGATACTGAGCCCGACTGTATGCAGGTTCCTCAGAATGCTGTCAGAAACTTTGGGCAAAAATGGAGCTCTTGGCCAATTCCATGAGGCTCTATAACTCCTCCAAACGTTTTTCCTGAAAAATACTGTCCTCCTTTAGGCTGACGCTAATGTCTATGCAGGCCTTGACAACAGGGACATCAGACAGGACTGACTTAAACCACCTGACCAGCAGCATAGGAAATACTACAACTGTCAACTGCAATTATGTTATCCCTACACTCCTAGGAACAGTATTCATTAATCCAAATACTTTTGACACATTTAATACACCTTAAATGAGTTTCCAGGACTGTAACATTGCTGGCCTATCCTTACAATTGGCCATAAATATCTGAATTGTGGGGGTCTGATACTTGAGTTGGACCGTGAGCTGTAGTACCAGACCCAACCACAACCAAAGGTAGGGCACTTGTATCTGTAACAATGATTGAGGTACTCATGGAAGTAAGGCTATTATCAGAACCACACAATCATGTGATATCCTAAGGATCAGGGATGCACCTAGCCTTTCTGCTGCCTGAGGCGACAACTGAAATGGTGCCCCCTACCGTTCGCAATGCAAATTTCTTAACCTAACCTCTGCCATTCAGCCCATGGCTCTTCGGCTGCCCCCCTTTTGCCCCTACTGGTGCTGCCTGAGGCCTGATGGCCTCACCTGGCCTCATTTGTGGTGCACCCCCGCTAAGGATAGGTCATCAATGAAAACCTTTTAATGCGCTGTTTCAGTACAAATCAAAACCTGTTAACATTTGCAGTATACCCAAAGACCTGTAGAAATTGTTGGCATAGAAAGCACACTTTAAAGGGATTGTTCCACAACTAATATAAATGTACCCTGCCCAACAGATATCACTGTTATATCACTTTCCTCAAATACCACTATTTAACAAAATGGCTTGTTCTAAAGTTTTAACCTACCATTGCACCCTGTGGCAAATCAGTTTCGATTTTCAGTTGCTGTTGGTTACGTCCTGCATTGGAGCTTTGTAATATAGGATGTATGAAGCATCATTGGTAAGAACAAAGGGGTGTGGCTAGTGTCAGTGATAAGCGGCATAGGCAATATTCGAATCCGCGATATTTTGCAAATTTTTGGCTGAATATTCGCCATAACTTTTCAAATTCGAGAGTTTGTGATCTCCAGTCATTATTTTCTTGATTGCGAAAATCGCAATGTAATATAAAAATTAGCAATAAGAATATTCGCGATCAACACTAAGGGGTAGGCAACTTTCCTATTGGTTGCTAGGGATGTTGCTAAGTGCTGATATTCACAATGAATTTGCGATAAATTTGCAAGACAGAGAATCTTAATAAAAAGAGATTTGATAATAAAAAGAATATTCGCGATCAACACTAATCGTGAATCATGAATACAAATATATAGCACTATTTTCTAAATATTCGCAAATTCTCAAAGTGGCGATATTCGCAATTAAAATTTGCGATTCAAATATTCGTGCTCAACACTAGTTAGTGTCACATGGGATGCGGATGTCAGGACACATCTCACTGCCCTAAGACATGATGGGAAAGCAGTCATAAGACAAACCAGGAAGTAGGATTTAAGCAAGGGGGATAAGAGAAAACTGCAAATGAAGTAAATTTTAAAAGAAAAAGTCAAAATGAGAGCTGAACAATTGATGAAAATAAACTTCATAATAAAAAGTATTTTATGGCAAAACTCCTTTAAATCCTCTTAGCACATAGAGTTCACATCAAGTCCTGTTGAAACTTACAAGCTATCCTGGCATTGAGTACACATGAGGTCCTCTTGCCACATAGAGAGTACTCACTTATTTCTCTTAATTTTGGAGTTGTGTTCATCATTAGCATCTTCTGGGACCAGTCCATCTTTCTTGCCAGCTGGTAGAGATAAGGAGAGAAAATTGCTTTAAAGCCATAGTAATCAGAATGTTTAAACACCCCAAACACTTCCATAATGATGATTTATGTTCAGTCTCGAAAGCCAAATGTTTGCATCTGGAAATAATGGACTAATTCCCAAGCTCGGAGCTGAGCACAAAATACCTAATGAACTAATATTTAGTTTTAAGGACTACAATGCTGTTGTTCATTCTGCGATGTTGGCGCAGATCCATGTGCTCAAATTGATTTAGACTTCTGTCAGAATGTTTCCTTTTCTATTGGATTGTTGGCCAGACTGAAGAGGCTTTCTTAATATTGGTGACTGCTAGTTTTTAAAACTCATTATTACTGAGGGAAATTATTAGATCACATAGACATCGTAGAGCCATTCTCCCACTTGGGATCCACTTCTATGAACCATAGGGGGAGCTGCTAAGCATCAAGGGATCATGATATTTATGCACTTAATTTGAACAACTGTCATGTAACAATGCATACTACTACCCCCAATCATTCACCTTCACCTTTGTTCTATTTTCAGAAGTGGCTCTCATATATGATACAATGCCTTAAATTGAAATGCATAATTACGGTAAGTACATGAAAAGGTTATTGCAAATATTGCATTGAATCTGCCTTGGAAAGTGTTTGTCACCTTTCATTACTTTTAGTCAGCACATATTTATTTTTTTCACCTTTTTTCTTAAATTAATATTCACATAATGTATGTCCAATGTCTAATACAAATATGGAATCGATGCCATCATTTTTTATACACAGTAACACTGAACAGTGCCTCCATGAGCTGTACTTTTCCTTCACTGTAATCCCTATGAATACACACAGACATTACTCAAGTATGACATCTTAAAGGGGTTTTGTAAAGATTTAAATGTTTCCCCTATCCACAGGATAGGGGGTAAGTATCTGATCAGTGGGAGTGCGCTGGGGCTCCCACCCATCATGTGATCAGGGGTCCTTTGTCCCCTCTGTATGAATAGAGTGGCCCTCATGCATGTGCGCTGCCTCTCCATTTTTCTACGGGACTGCCAAAGATCATCAATTACTACAGAGATAAATGGAGAGGGAAGCTTGACCATCGGCTGGGGTCCTAGTGGTTGAAACTAGGGGATCGACCGATATGGATTTTTTAGAGCCGATAACCAATAACTTATACCGATATTCTGTGCATTTTCATTTTTGGAGAAAAAAAATTACGCCGTTCACCACATAGGAGATTTTTTTAAATATATTTTAATACTTTGGGCTTTTCGGACGTGGCAATATGTGATATGTTTATTTATTTATTGTTTATATATTTTATATGTCAAATTGGGAAAGGGGGTGATTTAAACTTAATATTTTGGTGTTTTTTTAACTTTTTATTTAATAACTATTTTCCCACTTAGGGGCTAGAACCTGGGACCTTTTAATCGCTTGTCCTATTCACCCTGATAGAGCTCTATTAGGGTGTATAGGACTTCACACTGTCCCTGCTGCCCTGTGCATAGTACACACAGCAGCAGGGAGATTATCATGGCAGCCAGGGCTTCAGTAGCGTCCTGGCTGCCATGGTAACTGATCGGAGTCCCAGGATTACACTGCTGGGGCTCCGATCAGAAGCTGCCACTGCCACCAATGAGGAGGAGGGGAGGGGACCCTGTGGCCACTGCCACCATTGACTTTAATACTAGGGGGGTTGGGGGGGGCGCATTGCGACACCAGTGATTTTAATACTGGGAAGTGGGGGGCACACTGCGCCACCAATGTTTTAATACTGGGGGGCGGGGGGGGAGGGGGCGCACTGCGCCACCAATGTTTTTTAAACTGGGGAGGGCGCACTTTGCCACCAATGATAATTAACGTTTAATACAGGAGGCAGGTGTGTCAGCGCAAAATCACATAGCTGGCACCCTGCGAGGTTAACTGCCACGGATCGCAGCTTCCTGTCATATAGGCTGGGCACCACCTCCTGTATTTGTATTAGATGTTACTTATCATTGGTGGCGCAGTGCGCCGCCCCCTCCTCCGCCCGTCTATCCTCATTGGCAGTGCGGCACAGGGGGGAGGGAGAGAGTGACTCCTTCTCCCCTGTGCTGCTGAGGGAACATGAGCGTGCTGACAGCAGCGCGCTCATGTTCTTTGATAGCATGCTGGACACATTATCGGCTAGGTTAGATGACGACACCGATAACTGTAAAAATCTGTTCGATCCCTAGTTGAAACCCCACTATTCAGAAACTTAGCCCATATTATGTGGATAGAAGATGTTTAAATCTTGGCACAATCCCTTTTTGAGATGTATGGGGGTGTTTAAAGAGTCACTGTACGTTCACACAATTTTACATAAATCAATGATACAAGCGACCACTAAAAATGTTGTGATATGTTTTATCAGTAAGAAATGTCTATTTATTATGGTATCAGCTTTTTACCTCCCCCGTTACTAATTGCTTTTCACTTTGAAAAATGATTTGAATTCCATTTTGAAATAGAGCAGCTCCACAGGAGGATTATATTAAACATGTCAATACAAGTCTATGGGGGGGGGGGGAGTGAGCAGCAGCATGAGTGCGGCGTGACTTAAGGAGAGATACTAAAGAGACTGCAGAGCTATATGGGAGTTTAATATTTCAGCACAAGTGCTAAATTCACAACCAATACAGGTCAGCACCTCACTGTAATGTTCTTCATGATCCTGGAGCTGTTTCTGCATGATTCTTCTCTCCTTTCTGTGTGCAGTAGTTTATGCTAGTTTCCACCCACCATTTTTTTTGACATCTGCAAGCTAGACATTAAGCATGTACAGATGAAAACTGCTAGAAAATGGCAGATATACGTGATATAATGGCCCAAAATAGTGTTATTCCTCATGTACACACTGTACTATTAGTTAATGCAGAGTTTGTTTAAAGATTAGGTACACTTTGAGGGGGAGAAGTACAGCTCATCATGTCTCCAGCTTGAGGTATCGCCATTAGGGATGAGGTACCACTTGGAACCGAACCCGAGTTGAGGAAATGTTTTTTTTACAGTAAAAATGTATTAATAAAGGTATTATGCAAAGTTTCGCGAGACTTTGCAAAGTAATAACTTTGTCTCATTGGAGCCAATACATTCTAATACTGTATGGAGCGCTCTCTCCGTACAGTATAGAAACAAAGTTTAATGTGAATCGACTTTGGATGTTTCATCCGAAGTCGATTCGCTGATCCCTAATCGCCATATACAGTATTAAATAAATTTCAAGAATAAAAAGTAAGAGGTTCTCTTTAAAGTGTATCTCTCATCAGACAGATATAGGGGGTCATTTATCAAACACAAATACGCCTAAACCTGCAACTTCTCCCCGCTCAAGCCAGGTCTAAAAAAGTGGGTGTGGAGTGGGTGGAGAAGGGGACTGGTTTAGGCGTAGAAAATGGTCTAAATGTAAGACATCTTACATTTAAAAGCGACAGTGGATCCGCCAAAGTTATGAAGAAGCTTGCGCCTCTTCATAAATCCGGTGGATCCACTGCCAGCGCAGGACCTTATTAAAACCGGCGTCTAAAATGGCGGCCTTAATAAATGTGCCCCATAATGTCTACAAATTTGTTATAAAGGGTTAACCAAGAAAGTGGTAAGATTACTCCATTATTCATCCCCTGCCCCAAGTGGAATTTAGGGTGTTGTACATAACTTCCATCTATTAGGGTGGGTTCACATCACATGTTACCATCCATTTAAAGTATAAGTTGGAAAAAAAGATATAAAAGTGTGGCACAACACACTTTTATATCCTGCAGAGTCCGGCAATAAAACGTATACTTTATTTTACAATTTTTTTACAATGGAACTCTATGGTGAACGGATGCCACGCTATGGTATCAGTCTGAGACACCTATATGTTTAGCAGATGGCAAAAATGTGAACCCAGACTTACAAACAACCAATGTATCAGTCGTCTTAAATGAAATAAAAATGTAAGATTTTGTTACAAATTATAAAGTATATTGAATGAAATAAAATAAATAATCACAGCGCTTAGTTACTTGTGGGAGATTCCAGTTTGCGTTTATGTGGGGGGTCCTCAATGATTCTGTTTATATCCACTCGATTCTTTAAGTCTATTGGCTTGTCCCAAACTGATAGTTGTATTGTAGGGTTGAAGAAGAATACTTTGTCATCTCCAGTCCATACCACACACCTAGAAATAATAAAATAAAAAAATGATAGAAAATTTACATATAATATATCATCATAACATAAAAGACAGCCAAAGTAAAACATAATAGAATCTTTATACAGTGTAGAAAATGTAAACAGATGCAATGCTGTCCAGTCACTGGGCAGCAGTCACTAGAGTGACAGCAGACAAAAGGCAGATTTTAAGAAATGTTCTGGTTGTATGTACATAGAAACACATAGAACCCATATAAGCCTGCGTGATCTAAGTTTCGTCTAGTAGTGCTGTGGGAAAACTAGATTTTCAGCCCACAATAGAGATGCTAAAATATGATGGCATTATGGCTGTTTTAAACTAGCTTTGTGGAAAGTGCTTAGTTCTTAATGTCCATTTTACTGCAAGGAAAAAAAGTCTTATCAGCGAGATATGTGAACCTTGACACAAAAACGCCCAGGATTCAATATTCTTATCAAATACAAAATATTGTCTGACTTAAAAGTAATTTTATATGAATTTAAAGAATAAATAGCTGGCAATTTAAAGACACCTTTCAATGTCATTCCAATTTTCGTTTGTCAAATGACCGATTCATATAGGCTGATGGAGAATATTGGTTAACATTTATATATCTAGAATTGTGAGGTGACCTGCTGCCCACTAAATAGAAAAGCTGACTGCTCTAAATGAAATATAAAGTACAATAAAATGTTCCATGCACAAAGTAAAAGAATCAAAGAAAAAATATTTTGCTAGCGGATACTCCTGAGTATCACGTTATCTTGTAAACCAAATGACTCGGTGAAGGCCATTAATAAGTCAACCAATGTTCTGAGTCTAGTTGGTCTAAATTGTTCTAAAATAAACTTTTGTATGGTATTCCAGGAAGAGTCTTAGTAAACAGAATGAACACATAGGCCTGCCTGTGGAGTTATTCTCAATAAAACAGAAGGCTTTGCAGCATGCCATCGATTTGCTTTGTGCTCTCTCACAGAGAATCAGTAGAACTATGAAGGCACCGCATGGACCATCAAAAATATAGCCATGTGCATGGAAGGAGTCTTCCACACAGTAGATAGAAAATGAGTTTGTGTTTCTGCCAGAAACAGGCACAAGTTTTTAACAGACAGCACATGGATGAAGTCAGGCATCCTCAAACTGCGGCCCTCCAGCTGTTGCAAAACTACAACTCCCAGCATACCCGAATAGCCTACATGTATCAGCCTACAGCAGGTCATTGTGGGAGTTGTAGTTTTACAACAGCTGGAGGGCCGCAGTTTGAGGATGCCTGCACTAAACCAAAGTTAAAACATACTGCAAATTTCTCTGCATGGACCAGTGGTCTGGGCAAAAAATCCCCCATGTGAATTTAATCATTCAATTGAATGGGTCAGTGTTCAGCAGGGTCAGACTGGCTCACCAGAGAACCAAGGGGATTACCCGGGGGGCCCAGGTTCCAATATCATAGTGGCTTTCCAGAGGTCTAGGAAAAAAAAAAAATTGGCGGCCTTTGGAGCTAATCACTTGCCACTAAGGTCTATTTATTTAATCCGAAACCTTGATTAGATTTCATTAATGATACAGGGGTTGGACTCCAAGAATAGTTTCCTTTAGTGGGCCCAAGGAGCCGCAGTCCAACACTGCCATTATATTGTAGCTCTAATAGCTGGGTGTATAGCCTTTATGTCTGAACTCCTTACAGCTCATAAACACTCGGCTAAGATAATCTGTAAGTCAACAGTATCTGATCGGTGGGGGTCCGAAACCTGGGGCCCCTACTGATCAGTTTTGACAAATCAGTGGGGTTCCTGTGAGTGCCGTCGCCTTCTCGCAGCTTACCATGCACTGCGCCGTACATTGTATAACGACTGTGCTTGGTACTGCACTTAACCCTATTCACTTGAATGGGGCTGAGCTGCTACTAGGCCACGTGATCGTGTCATCAAACGGCCTAGGAAAAGCTGAGAGAATAATAACTGATCAACAGTCCTGAGTGTTGGACTTCCGCCAATCAGAAACTGATCCTGACGATAGGTCATGGGTAGGAAAATCTTGGAAAATCACTTTACCACATGTAGCGCCATGTAAGATTGCGGTTTCTTGGGCTCACTAGAGGTAACAATTCTTGAGGCCCAACCCCTAAATTATCAATTAAGTCTAATCAATGTTTTGAATGAAATAAATAGACCCTAGTGACAGGTAATTGGCTCCAAAGGCAGCCATATCATTTTTTGACCATTGGGGGCCACTATGTTAATTCTTAATAACAAAATTCCCCCAAAGGTGTTCATAGCCTTTAAAACACGGATCAACATGAAGTTTATTATCAATTTCATAGATATTGCATACGTATAAAATGTACTAAATTTACTAAACATAGACGCACAATAGGCACACAAAAAAAAATAGGCACAAAAATAACAGAGCACCATGTCATTGTACTGAATCTATCAGCTAAACAAGCCACAAATCATGTCTATGTTTAGATGTATGAGATAAAGTTAGATTACATTCAGGGTCCCTTGTAAATCTGAGAACCACTAATTCGTTCCACCTGCATCAGTGATGCTCTTACCGCCTGCAATCTGAGCACCTGATGGAGTGAATATATGGTTGTGTGCCAGAAAACAGCTGAGCATGTGAGTTGTGATATTAAACAGAGCAGAAAGCAATTAAAATGCATTGTAAATTATGCAGATTCCAGTTAGCACCAGTAATACCACTCAGTGAGAGCACAACACCAGTGTTCCTTTAGTACAACATATTTACAACTTTTTCAGACTCGATGTGATACTTGCAAGGAGAATATTCCTTGGCCTGAATTTCTGCCAAAAAGCGGATTTGACTTACTTAGGAGCTGTCTGCTAAAGCATTATACTCAAGCAGAAGCGTCCTTACAGGTTAACAATAAAATGACAAGGTACAGTGAGCTGGCATGGCACTTATTGGATCACATCTGATTGACATTTTACAGTATCTGAGCTCAGTTGAAGACTGCCTGGTTAATTTTACAGGTGAAACTCGAAAAATTAGAATATAGTGCAAAAATTCATTTATTTCAGTAATGCAAATTGCAGGGAATTACATTAATGCAGCTAAAAATTAGAATTTAGTGAAAAGGTTCAATATTCTAGGCTCAAAGTGTCACACTCTAGTCAGCTAATTAATCCATACCCCCTGAGCAAAGGGTACCTCAAAATTGAGACTTCGGGGTTTCATAAGCTGTAATCCATAATCATCCAAATTATAACAAATAAAGGCTCGAAATATCTCGCTTTGCATGTAATGAGTCTATCTCATGTGTTAGTTTCACCTTTTAAGTTGCATTACTGAAATAAATGAACTTTGCACGATATTCAAATTTTTCGAGTTTCACCTGTACAGTACATTGTCACAGTTCTGTATAGTTGACCATACACCTTATATAGCTATTGGTTGAGGGCCAATTCAGTATGGGTTGTTGAATGCAGCATGTGGTTGTGTAGACAGGAGCTTAGCCAGAGAGGTGTGAGCCAGAATGAGCCATATTGGCACTCCACTTTTTTCAATCCCTTCTTGTTATGAGGGCCCTTTGACAAAAAAGCTGATCACAAAATATTCCCCTCCTCGGACATCCAGCAACCAACTGTAATTTACGAAAACCTACGGGTACAACCACGTGTAGGGATTAGCATAACACTTAATTTTTATACTGTACAAAGCGAGCACTCCATACAGTATTAGAATGTATTTGCTCCGATGAGCCAAAGTTTTTACTTAGCGAAGTCTTTCAAGACTTCACAAATAGATTTCTACTGTAAAAAAACATTTCCCGAACTTGAGTTCGGTTCCGAGTGGGATTGGAACCCACCAGCGAAGCATTTCCAAAGATGGTATTCAGGACTAAATTCTATTCTGTTTACTAAATATATAATGTAGCTCCCATATCGAGCCACATTATGAGGCTTCTGCACAGGAATTGTACTCTTTGCAGTTGCTTTTAACTCTAGCTCATAATTCAGGGTTCTAAGCTGGGACCATATAACATGATGTCTATATGCCTTAATTGGGACAAACCTTTAAAGAGTGCCTGTCAGCATGATCAACCCTATTAAATCATATATACTTGCTGGTGGGGTTGATTTTGCAGATTTGTACCTGTGCCTGTTCACCATATTGTTCCTGTACCCCTGGGATTGCTGTATTGCCTATTCACTAGCAGCATGGTGGCTCCCCTGCAGCAAAGTCCAGTTCCTTTTACAAAGGTTAAAGTGTGATAAGTGGATAAAAAAGGGCTTATTAGCCGTTGTGTGGTGAAGTGAGAAAATTACAGCCCTTTTTGGCATGCATAAGTGGCAAAAAAAGTATTATTTGCCGTTCAGCATTGCAGATATATGTTCTAAAGCCTTTTTGTGGTTTATTAGTGGCAAAAAAGTATTATTTGCCGTTGTGTGGTGAAGTGACAAAATTACAGCCTTTTTTATGGTGTATTAATTTCCTTTTTATTTACTTATTTGATCTAACCGTATGTCAGACAGAGAAGTGCCAGGCCCTGCACAGGGGAGGGGCAGAGGCCTAAATGTTTCTGGCGCAGGCACAGGTCGCAGCAGAGTAAGCGGGCGGGGTCACTTCCAGAAGCCTGAGCTCCCAGTGTCAGCTAGCGGTCGTGTCTTGAACAGCAACCCAGCGGTTCTTGAATGGTTCACTCAGTCAACCAATTCATTCCAAGTGACATCAGATGCCCCCAGCCAAGAGTCAGTGAATTCATCAGACACAACCCTGTGCCCTCACCTGTCCTCAACCTGCCACTGTCCTTTTCTGTTCCCTCAGCCAGAGAAGTATTATATGCTGTATGCTCAGCTCCACTATACAGTGAGGATGAGCTACTAGATTACAGTCAGCAGCTACTGCCCAGCCAAGATCTGGAGAAGACACCCACCACTTCCTCCGGTAGGCGGGAAAGTAGTGATGAGGAGAGTGGCGTGGGAGCTGGTGTTGTGAGTGGCCAGGCTCCTCAATGACGTGCAGACAGTACTCGATGATGATGTAGCCGATCGCAATTGGGAGCCGGATGATGAAGCGGCTTCATCATCATCTGGAGAAAAGGGTAGAAGCTTGCATGTGAGGCAGCAGCGGAGCCAGCAAGTCGGTACCGTGCCTGTGAGTCAGCAGAGTGGCAGCAGTGGGAGGTCGGGAGCCAAACATGCCCGGGGTAGACCACCCTCATCCCAGGAGCCTACCTGCCCGGAAAGAAGTGGTGGAGGGATCCACGGAGGCAGCAGCCGTAGCAGTCAGTGTGGAGTTTTGGGTGTAAAATCACCTACTCGGCGATGTGACAGTTTTTGTTAAGCCGCCGGAGGAGGTGAACATGGCTATTTGCCAAATCTGTGAGTAGTAGGTGACGCGTGGCCAGGGTGCCAATGTTGGCACTCTGGCCCTGCGTCAACATATGCAGTGTCACCATAAAGTGGCCTGGGAGAACCGTGGCTCCAATGTGGTGGTCCAGCCTGCCGCAGCAACCGCTGCATCGCCCAGTGGCACGCACCCAATTTCAGGCAGTCAAGGCTCCACCACCTCAGCCGAAGGGAGCTGTCTGTCCTTTCCGTCATCTACCGCTCCTGATCCTCCTGCTTCTCGCCCTCCTACTCCTCGTTAGTCATTCCGTCAGCATTCGATCATAGAATAGAGATTGTCAAGAAACAAGAATTGATTGTCAAGAAACAACAGTATGCGTGCACTCATCCAACGGCGCAGAAGCTGAACGTGCTCCTGGCCAAGTTGCTGGTGCTGCAGTCCCTCCCTTTCCAAGTGATGGACTCTGCACCTTTCAGAGAACTGATGGCTAGTGCCGAGCCAAGGTGGAGAGTCCCAAGCCCTTATTTCTTTGCCAAAAAGGCAGTAACAGCCCTGCACAAATATGTAGAACAGAAGGTGGGCCAGTCCTTGAGCCTGTCGGTGTCTGCCAATGTGCACGGCAGCGCCGACGCGTGGAGCTATAACTACTGTCAAGGACAATATATGTCTTAAGGCCTACTGGGTAAATGTGGTTCTTTCCCAACCAAATCAACAACTTGGCCAGGTTACACCGCTTCCACCTCCACGTTCTCACGTGCTTGCTGCTGCTGTCCCCTCCACACCCTGTCATTGCGCCACTCTGCTCCTCATGCTGCTGTTGCTGCTGGCACCTCCATACTATGTCACCTTGCCACTCTGTGGTCTCCTCATGCTGCTGCCACCTCCACACTATGTCATTGTGCCACTCTGTGGCCTCCTCATGCTTCTGCTGCCACCTCCACACTATGTCACCTTGCCATTCTGTGGTCTCCTCATGCTGCTGCTGCTGACACCTCCACACTATGTCACCTTGCCCCTTTGTGGCCTCCTCATACTGATGCTAGATCAACACTATGTCACTGGGCCACTCTGTGGCTTCCTCATGCTATTGCTGCTGCCACCTCCACACTATGTCACCTTGCTAGTCTGTAGCCTACTCATGCTTCTGCTTCCTCAACACTATGTCATTGGGCCACTCTGTGGACTTCTCAAGCTGTTCTCCCACCCTCTCCACTCCATGACTGGGCCACTATTTTGCCTTTTTGGCCTGGTTGACATCATCATTTATTTGACCCTTCTGATCTGTCATAAGGAACGAAAAATGAGACGCACAACAGATCCTGTCTGTGTAGCAGCTGTAAGGCCTGTATGGTCCCTTAAGAATTAGCTTATGATTTGGTAGCTAAAAGCAGAAGTGGGTACAAAACACAGAAGACATGCAAATATTCAATTCACGTGTCATCTCTGTTTTAGATCCACTCCTGTTTTTTTTTTTTTTGGGCTTTAGCAATATTGATGGATTACTGACCAAATACTGACCGAATTAAGGCGGATGCTCAACAGACAGGATCCGTTTTTTGGGTGGTTATTGTGACGTCAACATCAGTGACGTCAACACAAACTTACTGCAGACACCCTCTCCACTCTGTCGGGGGGGCTCTACTTGTATAAGCATTTAATAGAACAGGTTCTGTAGACATCTATGTGGAATCAGCTGACGACGGTGTAAAAGGAGTGCGTTCTTTCACGCTACATTAGGATCTTGGGCCTCTGCACGGTTCTTTATACCTGGCGCTAACATTGACCTGTAAGACTGAGTTCACACCTGAGTTATTTGGTCAGTTTTGGCCCTGTAACTGCCCAAATAAGTAAAGTGCGCAGTGATTCTAAGAGCGATGCCTGTCATCTGCGTGTCATACTGGCTCCCAGTAATGTTTCACTTCCACAGCAGACTCCCTATTGCTCAGTGTTCTACACCACTATACAGGCTCTGTGCAGACAGGAAATGATCAAATCTTTTCAGAAAATTCAGTGAACTGGCAGAATTGAATTTTTGAGAAATTCGGTTATCTCTAATGGTGACATTGAAAATAATAAAAAACACTTCTTAAAAATGGTTTAATATAAAAATGTATTTAAACAATGTTAAATTCGAATGACCAATTCCGTTTTACAAATGAATTCTGATTACAGTAACTAATCCACAAAAAAAACTGTAGTAAATTAAAGGGATTGTACAGCGCTTCCATATTGATGACCTATCCTCATGATGGGTGATTAATATCAGATCTCTCAGGGGTCTGACCTCTGAGATCCCCATAGATCGGCAGAAGAGGCAGTAGTGGTCATGTGAGGTAGCAGTACTCTTCACTTAACTGCACACCATCTAGCTTATAGTGGAGGTGCGGTATAATTACTGTAGTTAATTTAAACTGCTTACTAGTTCACTTGCTTGTTTCACCGATTTGATATTGGTAACCTATCCTGAGGATAAGTCATTAATATTGTAGCACTGCACAACACCTTTGATGTTCTCTTTCAACCAAACTAAAGTATTGACTCTCCTTAGGGAGAACCAGCAAGAATGCTCCCTGGGAAGAATATACTAAAAGGAAGAAAACTAATTGGAATATTTTATTGTAAGTCTTAGAGCATCGTCAAACATGACTGGGGTATTATCAGCCAAACTTGTCCATGGACAGATCTGTTTCAGCCTTGTGGTCATCATCAGCCCTCAGCTATGGTCAGGTTAGAGGCAGCTTTCTTCCTTTTTGAGGGACAGCTTCTTAGTAAAATGATTTTTATATGATGCGCAGATTAGTGACACAACAAAATCACTGCTCTTCAGGCAAAATATGGACTAAACAAAACTCACTAGAGCATACCAAAGATTCCAACAGCAATGATATTTTTTTTACAAAATAAATAACTTAGCAAAATCAGGTAGTTTTGAGAGACGTTGCTTATGATTCTTGTCAAAGGAACATTTATTATCACAGCTGTACAACACATTTGTATGATGTCTCTGCAGAGCTGTTTTTCACTCACACATAAATTTGGCTACAGAATTCACAGGCACATTAAATTTAAATGCAAATCCAACTTTATTATCAGAAGTGTCGTAAAATTGCTTTAGTAGTTTCCAAGTTGACAAAAAATATTGATATTTTTTAAATAAAATTGTTGTCAAACATGGGCATATTTTCTATATTGGCTTATATAAAAAAAATAGCTTTAAAAAAACATGTGTAAAATTTGAAAGGCTTGGGAAACTCTGCAGTGCATGACGTCATATAATAGACCTCCGCTTCATAGTTTGTGGATTAATATTTTATTCTCTGATTCATTTCCCGGAAAATGGACCAATAAAATATTTGCATTTGCCAAAAATCCAATTACTATCCAAAAAGTTGAGAGAACTTGACCTATTCTTCATCAAACTTTGGGTAGCTATTAGGGATGAGCGAACCCGAACTGTATAGTTCGGGTTCGTACCGAATTTTGGGGTGTCCGTGACACGGACCCGAACCCGAACATTTTCGTAAAAGTCCGTGTTCGGGTTCGGTGTTCGGCGCTTTCTTGGCGCTTTTTGAAAGGCTGCAAAGCAGCCAATCAACAAGCGTCATACTACTTGCCCCAAGAGGCCATCACAGCCTTGCCTACTATTGGCATGGCTGTGATTGGCTAGTGCAGCATGTGACCCAGCCTCTATATAAGCTTGGGTCACGTTGCGCTGCACGTCACTCTGCTGATTGAAGCATAGGGAGAGGTTGCAGCTGCGACGTTAGGGCGAGATTAGGCAGTGATTAACTCCTCCAAAAGACTTCATTCTGTGATCGATTTGCAGCTGTGGATCATTGAAGTGCTAATATTGAATAGCTCACTTTTTTGAGGCTGCCCAGAGCGTTTTTAGATCACTTTTTTTCTGGGGTGATCGGCGGCCATTTTGTGACTTGTGGTGCGCCAGCACAAGCTATCACCAAGTGTATTTAACCATCAATAGTGTGGTTATTTTGTGCTATATCCTACATCAGCTGCAGGCTGAGCCTGTGTCACCGAAGTGCATTTAACCATTAACAGTCTGGTTATTTTTTGGCCATATACTACATCAGCTGCAGGCTGAGCCTGTGTCACCGAAGTGCATTTAACCATCAACAGTCTGATTATTTTTTGGCCATATACTACATCTGGTGCAGGCTGAGCCTGTGTCACCCAAGTGCATTTAACCATCAACAGTGTGGTTATTTTTTGGCCATATACTACATCAGGGGCAAGTTGAGCCTGTCACCCAGCGCCTAAAAAATAGACCTGACATTTCTATTCAACCAAATCTGTACTGTTTTAGCTGGTCAAGTTATTTGTAGTGACTGTAAAAGCACACTTTTTGTTCTGGGTTGAAAAACTATTCCCAAATTTGCCATTCTCAAAATAACTAGTTTCTGGTATTTGAGGCCTACTTAAAATCTATCCCAAAAAGGATATCTTACATTGAAGGTACTGATAGTGTCATTCAGAAAAACCTAAACACACGCTACCGTGCAGATAGAAGTCTGATTCTGAGATTAAACCTTAACCTGTAACCCAGTGCAAAAAAAAACAGGTTTCACATTTCTATTCAAGCAAATCTGTACTGTTTTAGCTGGTCAAGTTATTTGTAGTGATCGTAAAAGCACATTTTTTTTTCTGGGTTGAAAAACTATTCCCAAATTTGCCATTCTTAAAATAACTAGTTTCTGGTATTTGAAGCCTACTTGAAATCTATCCCAAAAAGGATATCTTACATTGAAGGTACTGATAGTGTCATTCAGAAAAACCTAAGACACACGCTACCGTGCAGATAGAAGTCTGATTCTGAGATTAAACCTTAACCTGTAACCCAGTGCAAAAAAAAACAGGTCTCACATTTCTATTCAAGCAAATCTGTACTGTTTTAGCTGGTCAAGTTATTTGTAGTGATCGTAAAAGCACATTTTTTTTTCTGGGTTGAAAAACTATTCCCAAATTTGCCATTCTTAAAATAACTAGTTTCTGGTATTTGAAGCCTACTTGAAATCTATCCCAAAAAGGATATCTTACATTGAAGGTACTGATAGTGTCATTCAGAAAAACCTAAGACACACGCTACCGTGCAGATAGAAGTCTGATTCTGAGATTAAACCTTAACCTGTAACCCAGTGCAAAAAAAAACAGGTCTCACATTTCTATTCAAGCAAATCTGTACTGTTTTAGCTGGTCAAGTTATTTGTAGCGACCGTAAAAGCACATTTTTTTTTCTGGTTTGAAAAACTATTCGCAAATTTGCCATTCTCAAAATAACTAGTTTCTGGTATTTGAGGCCTACTTGAAATCTATCCCAAAAAGGATATCTTACATTGAAGGTACTGATAGTGTCATTCAGAAAAACCTAAGACACACGCTACCGTGCAGATAGAAGTCTGATTCTATGATTAAACCTTAACCTGTCACACAATGCAAAAAAAAACAGGTCTCACATTTCTATTCAAGCAAATCTGTACTGTTTTAGCTGGTCAAGTTATTTGTAGTGACCGTAAAAGAACTTTTTTTTTTCTGGGTTGAAAAACTATTCCCAAATTTGCCATTCTCAAAATAACTAGTTTCTGGTATTTGAGGCCTACTTGAAATCTATCCCAAAAAGGATATCTTACATTGAAGGTACTGATAGTGTCATTCAGAAAAACCTAAGACACACGCTAGCGTGCTGATAGAAGTCTGATTCTGAGATTAACCACCTCCGGACCGCCTAACGCAGGATCGCGTTCCGGAGGTGGCAGCGCTGCGCAGAGTCACGCATATACGCGTCATCTCGCGATGGCCGAGATTTCCTGTGAACGCGCGCACACAGGCGCGCGCGCTCACAGGAACGGAAGGTAAGAGAGTTGATCTCCAGCCTGCCAGCGGCGATCGTTCGCTGGCAGGCTGGAGATGTGTTTTTTTTAACCCCTAACAGGTATATTAGACGCTGTTTTGATAACAGCGTCTAATATACCTGCTACCTGGTCCTCTGGTGGTCCCCTTTGTTTGGATCGACCACCAGAGGACACAGGTAGCTCAGTAAAGTAGCACCAAGCACCACTACACTACACTACACCCCCCCCCGTCACTTATTAACCCCTTATTAGCCCCTGATCACCCCTGATCACCCCATATAGACTCCCTGATCACCCCCCTGTCATTGATTACCCCCCTGTCATTGATTACCCCCCTGTAAAGCTCCATTCAGACGTCCGCATGATTTTTACGGATCCACTGATAGATGGATCGGATCCGCAAAACGCATCCGGACGTCTGAATGAAGCCTTACAGGGGCATGATCAATGACTGTGGTGATCACCCCATATAGACTCCCTGATCACCCCCCTGTAAAGCTCCATTCAGATGTCCGCATGATTTTTACGGATGCACTGATAGATGGATCCGATCCGCAAAACGCATCCGGACGTCTGAATGAAGCCTTACAGGGGCGTGATCAATGACTGTGGTGATCACCCCATATAGACTCCCTGATCACCCCCCTGTAAAGCTCCATTCAGATGTCCGCATGATTTTTACGGATGCACTGATAGATGGATCGGATCCGCAAAACGCATCCGGACGTCTGAATGAAGCCTTACAGGGGCGTGATCAATGACTGTGGTGATCAACCCATATAGACTCCCTGATCACCCCCCTGTCATTGATTACCCCCCTGTCATTGATTACCCCCCTGTAAAGCTCCATTCAGATGTCCGCATGATTTTTACGGATGCACTGATAGATGGATCGGATCCGCAAAACGCATACGGACGTCTGAATGAAGCCTTACAGGGGCATGATCAATGACTGTGGTGATCACCGCATATAGACTCCCTGATCACCCCCCTGTCATTGATTACCCCCCTGTCATTGATTACCCCCCTGTAAAGCTCCATTCAGACGTCCGCATGATTTTTACGGATCCACTGATAGATGGATCGGATCCGCAAAACGCATACGGACGTCTGAATGAAGCCTTACACGGGCGTGATCAATGACTGTGGTTATCACCCCATATAGACTCCCTGATCACCCCCCTGTCATTGATCACCCCCCTGTCATTGATCACACCCCTGTCATTGATCACCCCCCCTGTCATTGATCACCCCTCTGTAAGGCTCCATTCAGACATTTTTTTGGCCCAAGTTAGCGGAATTTTTTTATTTTTTTCTTACAAAGTCTCATATTCCACTAACTTGTGTCAAAAAATAAAATCTCACATGAACTCACCATACCCCTCACGGAAACCAAATGCGTAAAATTTTTTAGACATTTATATTCCAGACTTCTTCTCACGCTTTAGGGCCCCTAGAATGCCAGGGCAGTATAAATACCCCACATGTGACCCCATTTCGGAAAGAAGACACCCCCAGGTATTCCGTGAGGGGCATATTGAGTCCATGAAAGATTGAAATTTTTGTCCCAAGTTAGCGGAACGGGAGACTTTGTGAGAAAAAAATTAAAAATATCAATTTCCGCTAACTTGTGCCCAAAAAATTTTTTTTCTATGAACTCGCCATGCCCCTCATTGAATACCTTGGGGTGTCTTCTTTCCAAAATGGGGTCACATGTGGGGTATTTATACTGCCTTGGCATTCTAGGGGCCCCAAAGCGTGAGAAGAAGTCTGGTATCCAAATGTCTAAAAATGCCCTCCTAAAAGGAATTTGGATACCTTTGCGCATCTAGGCTGCAAAAAAGTGTCACACATCTGGTATCGCCGTACTCAGGAGAAGGTGGGGAATGTGTTTTGGGGTGTCATTTTACATATACCCATGCTGGGTGAGAGAAATATCTTGGTCAAATGCCAACTTTGTATAAAAAAATGGGAAAAGTTGTTTTTTGCCAAAATATTTCTCTCACCCAGCAAGGGTATATGTAAAATGACACCCCAAAACACATTCCCAAACTTCTCCTGAATACGGCGATACCACATGTGTGACACTTTTTTGCAGCCTAGGTGGGCAAAGGGGCCCACATTCCAAAGAGCACCTTTAGGATTTCACAGGTCATTTACCTACTTACCACACATTAGGGCCCCTGGAAAATGCCAGGGCAGTATAACTACCCCACAAGTGACCCCATTTTGGAAAGAAGACACCCCAAGGTATTCCGTGAGGGGCATGGCAAGTTCCTAGAATTTTTTATTTTTTGTCACAAGTTAGTGGAAAATGATGATTTATTTATTTTATTTTTTTTTCATACAAAGTCTCATATTCCACTAACTTGTGACAAAAAATAAAAATTTCCATGAACTCACTATGCCCATCAGCGAATACCTTGGGGTCTCTTCTTTCCAAAATGGGGGGTCACTTGTGGGGTAGTTATACTGCCCTGGCATTCTAGGGGCCCAAATGTGTGGTAAGGAGTTTGAAATCAAATTCTGTAAAAAATGACCAGTGAAATCCGAAAGGTGCTCTTTGGAATATGGGCCCCTTTGCCCACCTAGGCTGCAAAAAAGTGTCACACATCTGGTATCTCCGTACTCAGGAGAAGGTGGGGAATGTGTTTTGGGGTGTCATTTTACATATACCCATGCTGGGTGAGAGAAATATCTTGGCAAAAGACAACTTTTCCCATTTTTTTTATACAAAGTTGGCATTTGACCAAGATATTTATCTCACCCAGCATAGGTATATGTAAAAAGACACCCCAAAACACATTCCTCAACTTCTCCTGAGTACGGAGATACCAGATGTGTGACACTTTTTTGCAGCCTAGGTGGGCAAAGGGGCCCACATTCCAAAGAGCACCTTTTGGATTTCATAGGTCATTTTTTACTGAATTTGATTTCAAATTCCTTACCACACATTTGGGCCCCTAGAATGCCAGGGCAGTATAACTACCCCACAAGTGACCCCATTTTGGAAAGAAGAGACCCCAAGGTATTCGCTGATGGGCATAGTGAGTTCATGGAAGTTTTTATTTTTTGTCACAAGTTAGTGGAATATGAGACTTTGTATGAAAAAAAAAAAAATCATCATTTTCCACTAACTTGTGACAAAAAATAAAAAATTCTAGGAACTCGCCATGCCCCTCACGGAATACCTTGGGGTGTCTTCTTTCCAAAATGGGGTCACTTGTGGGGTAGTTATACTGCCCTGCCATTCTAGGGGCCCAAATGTGTGGTAAGGAGTTTGAAATCAAATTCTGAAAAAAATGACCTGTCAAATCCGAAAGGTGCTCTTTGGAATATGGGCCCCTTTGCCCACCTAGGCTGCAAAAAAGTGTCACACATCTGGTATCTTCGTACTCAGGAGAAGGTGGGGAATGTGTTTTGGGGTGTCATTTTATATATACCCATGCTGGGTGAGATAAATATCTTGGTCAAATGCCAACTTTGTATAAAAAAATGGGAAAAGTTGTCTTTTGCCAAGATATTTCTCTCACCCAGCATGGGTATATATAAAATGACACCCCAAAACACATTCCCCACCTTCTCCTGAGTACGGAGATACCAGATGTGTGACACTTTTTTGCAGCCTAGGTGGGCAAAGGGGCCCATATTCCAAAGAGCACCTTTCGGATTTGACAGGTCATTTTTTACAGAATTTGATTTCAAACTCCTTACCACACATTTGGGCCCCTAGAATGCCAGGGCAGTATAACTACCCCACAAGTGACCCCATTTTGGAAAGAAGAGACCCCAAGGTATTTCGTGATGGGCATAGTGAGTTCATAGAAGTTTTTATTTTTTGTCACAAGTTAGTGGAATATGAGACTTTGTAAGAAAAAAAAAAAATCATCATTTTCGCTAACTTGTGACAAAAAATAAAAAGTTCTATGAACTCACTATGCCCATCAGCGAATACCTTAGGGTGTGTACTTTCCGAAATGGGGTCATTTGTGGGGTGTTTGTACTGTCTGGCCATTGTAGAACCTCAGGAAACATGACAGGTGCTCAGAAAGTCAGAGCTGCTTCAAAAAGCGGAAATTCACATTTTTGTACCATAGTTTGTAAACGCTATAACTTTTACCCAAACCATTTTTTTTTTACCCAAACATTTTTTTTTATCAAAGACATGTAGAACTATAAATTTAGAGCAAAATTTCTATATGGATCTCGTTTTTTTTTGCAAAATTTTACAACTGAAAGTGAAAAATGTCATTTTTTTGCAAAAAAATCGTTAAATTTCGATTAATAACAAAAAAAGTAAAAATGTCAGCAGCAATGAAATACCACCAAATGAAAGCTCTATTAGTGAGAAGAAAAGGAGGTAAAATTCATTTGGGTGGTAAGTTGCATGACCGAGCAATAAACGGTGAAAGTAGTGTAGGTCAGAAGTGTAAAAAGTGGCCTGGTCTTTCAGGGTGTTTAAGCACTGGGGGCTGAGGTGGTTAAACCTTAACCTGTCACACAGTGCAAAAAAAAAACAGGTCTCACATTTCTATTCAAGCAAATCTGTACTGTTTTAGCTGGTCAAGTTATTTGTAGTGATCGTAAAAGCACATTTTTTTTTCTGGGTTGAAAAACTATTCCCAAATTTGCCATTCTCAAAATAACTAGTTTCTGGTATTTGAGGCCTACTTGAAATCTATCCCAAAAAGGATATCTTACATTGAAGGTACTGATAGTGTCATTCAGAAAAACCTAAGACACATGCTACCGTGCAGATAGAAGTCTGATTCTGAGATTAAACCTTAACCTGTCACACAGTGCAAAAAAAAACAGGTCTCACATTTCTATTCAAGCAAATCTGTACTGTTTTAGCTGGTCAGGTTATTTGTAATGATCGTAAAAGCACTTTTTTTTTTTCTGGTTTGAAAAACTATTCGCAAATTTGCCATCCTCAAAATAACTAGTTTCTGGTATTTGAGGCCTACTTGAAATCTATTCCAAAAAGGATATCTTACATTGAAGGTACTGATAGTGTCATTCAGAAAAACCTAAGACACACGCTACCGTGCAGATAGAAGTCTGCTTCTGTGATTAAACCTTAACCTGTCACACAGTGCAAAAAAAAACAGGTCTCACATTTCTATTCAAGCAAATCTGTACTGTTTTAGCTGGTCAAGTTATTTGTAGTGACCGTAAAAGCACTTTTTTTTTTCTGGGTTGAAAAACTATTCCCAAATTTGCCATTCTCAAAATTGTGGTGAACGGGAACAATGAGGAAAACATATAATAAGGGACGCGGACGTGGACATGGTCGTGGTGGTGTTAGTGGACCCTCTGGTGCTGGGAGAGGACGTGGCCGTTCTGCCACAGCCACACGTCCTAGTGTACCAACTACCTCAGGTCCCAGTAGCCGCCAGAATTTACAGGGATATTTGGTGGGGCCCAATACCGTTCTAAGGATGGTAAGGCCTGAGCAGGTACAGGCATTAGTCAATTGGGTGGCCGACAGTGCATCCAGCACGTTCACATTATCTCCCACCCAGTCTTCTGCAGAAAGCGCACAGATGGCGCATGAAAACCAAGCCCATCAGTCTGTCACATCACCCCCATGCATATCAGGGAAACTGTCTGAGCCTCAAGTTATGCAGCAGTCTCTTATGCTGTTTGAAGACTCTGCTGCCAGGGTTTCCCAAGGGCATCCACCTAGCTCTTCACCAAGGGTGGAAGAGATAGAATGCACTAACGCACAACCACTTATGTTTCCTGATGATGAGGACATGGGAATACCACCTCAGCACGTCTCTGATGATGACGAAACATAGGTGCCAACTGCTACGTCTTTCTGCAGTGTGCAGACTGAACAGGAGGTCAGGGATCAAGACTGGGTGGAAGACGATGCAGGGGACGATGAGGTCCTAGACCCCACATGGAATGAAGGTCGTGCCACTGACTTTCACAGTTCGGAGGAAGAGTCAGTGGTGAGACCGAGCCAACAGCGTAGCAAAAGAGGGAGCAGTGGGCAAAATCAGAACACCCGCCGCCAAGAGACTCCGCCTGCTACTGACCGCCGCCATCTGGGACCGAGCACCCCAAAGGCAGCTTCAAGGAGTTCCCTGGCATGGCACTTCTTCAAACAATGTGCTGACGACAAGACCCGAGTGGTTTGCACGCTGTGCCATCAGAGCCTGAAGCGAGGCATTAACGTTCTGAACCTTAGCACAACCTGCATGACCAGGCACCTGCATGCAAAGCATGAACTGCAGTGGAGTAAACACCTTAAAAACAAGGAACTCACTCAGGCTCCCCCTGCTGCCTCTTCTGCTGCTGCCGCCCCGGCCTCTTCTGCTGCTGCTGCCGCCGCCTCGGCCTCTTCCTCTGCCTATGGAGGAATGTTGGCACCTGCCGCCCAGCAAACATGGGATGTACCACCAACACGACCACCTGCGTCACCAAGCATCTCAACCATGTCACACGGCAGCGTTCAGCTCTCCATCTCACAGACATTTGAGAGAAAGCGTAAATTCTCACCTAGCCACCCTCGATCCCTGGCCCTGAATGCCAGCATTTCTAAACTACTGGCCTATGAAATGCTGTAATTTAGGCTGGTGGACACACACAGCTTCAAACAGCTCATGTCGCTTGCTGTCCCACAGTATGTTGTTCCCAGCCGCCACTACTTCTCCAAGAGAGCCGTGCCTTCCCTGCACAAACAAGTGTCCGATAAAATCAAGTGTGCACTGCGCAACGCCATCTGTGGCAAGGTCCACCTAACCACAGATACGTGGACCAGTAAGCACGGCCAGGGACGCTATATCTCCCTAACTGCATACTGGGTAAATGTAGTGGCGGCTGGGCCACAGGCGGAGAGCTGTTTGGCGCACGTCCTTCCGCCGCCAAGGATCGCAGGGCAACATTCTTTGCCTCCTGTCTCCTCCTCCTCCTACTCAGCTTCCTCCTCCTTTTCTTCCACCTGCTCATCCAGTCAGCCACACACCTTCACCACTAACTTCAGCACAGCCCGGGGTAAATGTCAGCAGGCCATTCTGAAACTCATATGTTTGGGGGACAGGCCCCACACCGCACAGGAGTTGTGGCGGGGTATAGAACAACAGACCGACGAGTGGTTGCTGCCGGTGAGCCTCAAGCCCGGCCTGGTGGTGTGCGATAATGGGCGAAATCTCGTTGCAGCTCTGGGACTAGCCGGTTTGACGCACATCCCTTGCCTGGCGCATGTGCTGAATTTGGTGGTGCAGAAGTTCATTCACAACTACCCCGACATGTCAGAGCTGCTGCATAAAGTGCGGGCCGTCTGTTCGCGCTTCCGGCGTTCACACCCTGCCGCTGCTCGCCTGTCTGCGCTACAGCGTAACTTCGGCCTTCCCGCTCACCGCCTCATATGCAACGTACCCACCAGGTGGAACTCCACCTTGCATATGCTGGACAGACTGTGCGAGCAGCAGCAGGCCATAGTGGAGTTTCAGCTGCAGCACGCACGGGTCAGTCGCACTGTGGATGAGACATACTTCACCACCAATGACTGGGCCTCCATGCGAGACCTGTGTGCCCTGTTGCGCTGTTTCGAGTACTCCACCAACATGGCCAGTGGCGATGACACCGTTATCAGCGTTACAATACCATTTCTATGTCTCCTTGAGAAAACACTTAGGGCGATGATGGAAGAGGAGGTGGCCCAGGAGGAAGAGGAGGAAGAGGGGTCATTTTTAGCACTTTCAGGCCAGTCTCTTCGAAGTGACTCAGAGGGAGGTTTTTTGCAACAGCAGAGGCCAGGTACAAATGTGGCCAGACAGGGCCCACTACTGGAGGACGAGGAGGACGAGGATGAGGAGGAGGTGGAGGAGGATGAGGATGAAGCATGTTCACAGCGGGGTGGCACCCAAAGCAGCTCGGGCCCATCACTGGTGCGTGGCTGGGGGGAAACACAGGACGATGACGATACGCCTCCCACAGAGGACAGCTTGTCCTTAACTCTGGGCAGCCTGGCACACATGAGCGACTACATGCTGCAGTGCCAGCGCAACGACAGCAGAGTTGCCCACATTTTAACGTGTGCGGACTACTGGGTTGCCACCCTGCTGGATCCCCGGTACAAAGACAATGTGCCCACCTTACTTCCTACACTGGAGCGTGATAGGAAGATGCGCGAGTACAAGCGCACGTTGGTAGACGCGCTACTGAGAGCATTCCCGAATGTCACAGGGGAACCAGTGGAAGCCCAAGGCGAAGGCAGAGGAGGAGCAAGAGGTCGCCAACGCAGCTGTGTCACGGCCAGCTCCTCTGAGGGCAGGGTTAGCATGGCAGAGATGTGGAAAAGTTTTGTCAACACGCCACAGCTAAGTGCACCACCACCTGATACGGAACGTGTTAGCAGGAGGCAACATTTCAGCAGGAGGCAACTAACATGGTGGAACAGTACCTGTGCACACCCCTCCACGTACTGACTGATGGTTCGGCCCCATTCAACTTCTGGGTCTCCAAATTGTCCACGTGGCCAGAGCTAGCCTTTTATGCCTTGGAGGTGCTGGCCTGCCCGGCGGCCAGCGTTTTGTCTGAACATGTATTCAGCACGGCAGGGGGCGTCATTACAGACAAACGCAGCCGCCTGTCTACAGCCAATGTGGACAAGCTGACGTTCATAAAAATGAACCAGGCATGGATCCCACAGGACCTGTCCATCCCTTGTGCAGATTAGATATTAACTACCTCCCCTTAACAATATATTATTCTACTCCAGGGCACTTCCTCATTCAATACTATTTTTTATTTCATTTTACCATTATATTGCGGGGCAACCCAAAGTTGAATGAACCTCTCCTCTGTCTGGGTGCCGGGGCCTAAATGTGTGACAGTGGCCTGTTCCAGTGGTGGGTGACGTGAAGCCTGATTCTCTGCTATGACATGAAGACTTATTCTGTACTGACATGAAGCCAGATTCTCTGTTACGCGACCTCTCTCCTCTGCCTGGGTGCCTGGGCTTAAATATGTGACAGTGGCCTGTTCCAGTGGTGGGTGACGTGAAGCCTGATTCTCTGCTATGACATGAAGACAGATTCTGCGCTGACATAATGCCAGATTTTCTGTTACGGGACCGCTCTCCTCTGTCTGGGTGCCGGGGCCTAAATGTGTGACAGTGGCCTGTTCCAGTGGTGGGTGACGTGAAGCCTGATTCTCTGCTATGACATGAAGACAGATTCTGTGCTGATATAAGGCCAGATTCTCTGTTACGCGACCTCTCTCCTCTGCCTGGGTGCCTGGGCCTAAATGTGTGACAGTGGCCTGTTCCAGTGGTGGGTGACGTGAAGCCTGATTCTCTGCTATGACATGAAGACAGATTCTGTGCTGACATAAGTCCAGATTCTCTGTTACGCGACCTCTCTCCTCTGCCTGGGTGCCTGGGCCTAAATATGTGACAGTGGCCTTTTCCAGTGGTGGGTGACGTGAAGCCTGATTCTCTGCTATGACATGAAGACAGATTCTGTGCTGACATAAGGCCAGATTCTCTGTTACGGGACCGCTCTCCTCTGTCTGGGTGCCGGGGCCTAAATGTGTGACAGTGGCCTGTTCCAGTGGTGGGTGACGTGAAGCCTGATTCTCTGCTATGACATGAAGACAGATTCTGTGCTGGCATAAGGCCAGATTCTCTGTTACGCGACCTCTCTCCTCTGCCTGGGTGCCTGGGCCTAAATGTGTGACAGTGGCCTGTTCCAGTGGTGTGTGACGTGAAGCCTGATTCTCTGCTATGACATGAAGACAGATTCTGCGCTGACATAAGGCCAGATTCTCTGTTACGGGACTGCTCTCCTCTGTCTGGGTGCCGGGGCCTAAATGTGTGACAGTGGCCTGTTCCAGTGGTGGGTAACGTGAAGCCTGATTCTCTGCTATGACATGAAGACAGATTCTGTGCTGACATAAGGCCAGATTCTCTGTTACGCGACCTCTCTCCTCTGCCTGGGTGCCTGGGCCTAAATATGTGACAGTGGCCTGTTCCAGTGGTGGGTGACGTGAAGCCTGATTCTCTGCTATGACATGAAGACAGATTCTGCGGTGACATAAGGCCAGATTCTCTGTTACGGGACCGCTCTCCTCTGTCTGGGTGCCGGGGCCTAAATGTGTGACAGTGGCCTGTTCCAGTGGTGGGTGACGTGAAGCCTGATTCTCTGCTATGACATGAAGACTGATTCTGTGCTGACATGAAGCCAGATTCTTTGCTATGGCATGAAGAGACTGATTCTCTGCCTACGTGAAGCCAGATTCTCTGCTATGGGACCTCTGTCCAATTGATATTGGTTCATTTTTATTTTTTTTATTTTTATTTTAATTCATTTCCCTATCCACATTTGTTTGCAGGGGATTTACCTACATGTTGCTGCCTTTTGCAGCCCTCTAGCTCTTTCCTGGGCTGTTTTACAGCCTTTTTAGTGCCCAAAAGTTCGGGTCCCCATTTACTTCAATGGGGTTCGGGACGAAGTTCGGTTCGGGTTCGGATCCCGAACCCGAACATTTCCGGGAAGTTCGGCCGAACTTCTCGAACCCGAACATCCAGGTGTTCGCTCAACTCTAGTAGCTATGTATCCACACTTACACTTATGTGTATTTGATATAGAACTCCCGTTCTTCGTGAAATAAATTTAATACAATATCAGGACAAGTTAGCAAAACTGAAAAGTGTGTGGGTGGTTACGCATAGGCTGCATTCACATGACATTGCATTCACATACAAATGGATTCAAAATGGCCATTAAAAACGGACACACTTTAAATTTTTCATGGCCATTTTGGATTAGTATGTGCATCCATTTTTAATAACCGTTTTGAATCCATCTGTATCAGTTTTTAACTGTCGTGTAAAAAAGGCCAATAAAAAGGATGTTGTGCCCAATAGGTATATAACTACCCCCCATCCTCATTTACTTGCACACGATGGAACATTCTCTCCTTCGCAGAACCTGCAGCATGATGACGTCACATCATGTATCATCAATACACTTGGAGAATCAGGTCCTAAAACCTTCAGTGAGTGGTGTTTTTGCCATTGCATGCAAGTGGATGAGGTGATTTTTTTGTTTTTGTATTTGTTTTAACCCCTGTATGGCTTTTGGTGCACCTGTTTTCAATGGCCGATCTCAAGGAGGTCCTTCTCGCCATAAAAACAGCCAAAAATAGAACTTGTCCTATTTTTTGACAGCCGCTGTTCACAGGCTGTTAAAAAAAAAAAAACAGCCATGTGAATAGTCCAATAGCCTTTAATTGGTTCTAAAAGGGCTGTCACAAGGTTTGTTAACATGTAGCCATAGGCTGATAGCAGAGACATCCTGTGAGAGAGCATCACAATGTCATGCTGGTCATAAGTTGAAGGGGTTTTCCAGGAGTAGAATATTGATGGTCTATTCTCAGGATAGGTCATTAATATCTGATCGATCTGGTGGAGCACCGCAGGCTTTTCCTAGACCAGTTATGTCACATTCATTGGTCACATCGCCTATATACAGCTCAGTCCCATTTAAGTGAATGGTCCTGGGTTGCAATATCAAGCACAGCCACTATAAAATGCACAGCACTGTGCTTGATAAGCTGTGAGGAGCCCTATAGCTTCTTCAAACAGATGATCTGTGCAGGCACAAGCCATGAGTTGGACCCCCACTGATCAGATATTGAAGACTTAACCTAAGGATAGGTTTTCTATGTTCAACTTCAAGAAAACCCCTGCAAGCCAATTGCATTCACCAGCTGTAGGTCCCCTCAGTAACATACATAGAAGATCAGATCCCTAAGCCAAAATTAAAATAGGCATACCTACCAGGGACCAGATCATACCACCATACGTCCAAGGACAGAAGGTTAAAAATGGATATCATTTTAAAGAACACAGTAAACAAAAATACATAACAATGCTTAACAATCAGTAGGAATTGATAGGGTGTGAACACATTGAATGCAAAGGTTCACATTTGAAGAAGGTATCTGCAAATGAACAACACGTAGAACATGCTGTGAATTTGAAAATATGCAGCATTCTCAAAAATTGGTTGCTGAACACTGGACAGCATCCTAAATCCAATACGTAGGCCTGCCTTAATGGACAACACCAAATGTATACAATGATGTGAACATACAGTATGGGCACAGCAGACCAATGGCTGGAGCGTGACAGTGATTGACAACCACTCTCCTGTTGTAAAGGATTTGAGAAATGCAAAAATACAATGATGGAATCCCTTTTTTTGCATTGTTTTCTACAAAACAAAAAAGTTGTAGGATTTAAAGGTAAGCTGCCATTTTTAAGAATAGAGTGATATAATTTTTGGTTGGAAGAGATCGAATGTTTCCGTTATCTAGTAAGCAGTCCTTTTAGTGATTGACAGCCTTTCCCTTCTGAGTGTGCACGGAGGGAAGATTTTTGATCACTGATTAGGACCGCTCTTTGATGTCAAAGTCCCCAAAAGAGCAGGGATTTTTTAAAGAGGAGCTATCAGTCTTAGGAACTACTTGCAGTCCACATGTAATAATAATTCTGAAGCACCTATTCTTCAGACATGAACACTAAGGTAAAAATGGCCGTGTGAAGGCTGTTTGAGTAACGGTCATCGCATGGCCATTTTTAGCACTAATTAAAGTATATGAAGCTATTCACATGGCCATTTTATTTAACAGCCAGTGAATAGCATGTCCTATTCTTGGCCGTCTTTATGGCCAGATAAACCCCATTGAAATCGATAGGACCATTTTTAATGGCAGCTTAGACAGGGGTGAACCTGTTTAAAGGACATTAAAAACAGGTTGGGGGTAATAAAATAACTCACCTCATCCATTTGCACGCCCAGAGTCAGTTGCTACTCACTTCCTATCGTGAAGGACCTGCCTAAGGGACCATGTGGTGACGTCATCATGCTTAGTGCAGGTCCTTCGGGAGATCCTTCACAATCAGGAGAGGAGCGACTGCCTCTGCAAGTGGATGAGGTGATTCATTCTTTTTCTGCTAAAAAACCTATAGGGTACCACTATAGGGGATATTTGGAATCTCTATGGGGGCACTGGGGACCACTATGAATAACTTTATGGGCCACTATGGGGGACATTATTACTGCTGAGGGCCACTATGGAGGAAATTTTTAATGCTGGATTGACTATGGGGGACTTTATTACTGTTGGGGTCACTTTGGGTTACTTTGAAACTGCTGGGGCCACTAGGGGGGGCTTTATTACTGCTGGGGGGGTCACTATGGGGGAATTTATTACTGCTGGGGACACTTACTGCTGGTGCCACTATGGGGGACATTATTACTGCTGGGGGATCACTATGGGGACATTACATTATTACTGCTAGGGCCACTATGGGGGACATTAGTACTGCTAGGGCCACTATAGGGGGCATTATTACAGCTGGGGGGTCACTATGGGGGACATTATTACTACTGGTGCCACTATGGGGGACACTATTACTGCTGGTGCCACTATGGGGGACATTATTACTGCTAGGTACACTATGGGGGAATTTATTACTGCTTGGGGTCACTATGGAGGACATTATTACTGCTAGGGCCACTATGGGGGACTTAATTACTGCTGGGGGTCACTATGGGGGACATTATTACTGCTGGCACCACTATGGGGGACATTATTACTGCTGGGGGACATTATGGGGGATATTATGTATATTGCAGGGGTTGGGATTTAATTTTTAAAAAGCCAATGAAATTCATCTATTTTTAATGCCCATTTTTAACGGCCATGAAAAATAGATGCAAAACGGGCATTAAAATTGGCCAGAAATTGGATGCACAAATGGTTGAAAAATTGCTATTTTCCAGCAGTCTGCATTAAAGGTATTGATGGTTGTTATCAGTAGCGGGTGTGTCTGACTCTATCTAATCAACGATATCAGACTGTGCAGGGACTCACCCCCAACTGGTAACACCCATCTGTACCTTTGCAGCAAGCTGCTGGAAATTCATTCACTAATTTCTAGTAGAAATAACAAAGGAATGGCACAACAATAGAGTCATAAGAATAGACGATCCAGAATTGTTATTACATGAGGGATGCAAGTAGTTACTACAACAGACATGTCAAGAGAGGTCCTTTTTCATGAATAAAACACAATTTATACTAAATCTTTTCCCACAAAACTATTCAAATTTTTATCGCAAATATAGGTACTTCGAAAATTCGCGAATATTTCGAATATAGTTATATATATTCGTAATTTCGAATATTCAATTTTTTTTTTTACTTTTTTTTTAAAAATCAGTACACATGATGCTTCTAGCTTGTAGGCCAATAAGAAGGCTGCAATATACTTGACTTTAGGAGTAGTAGTGTTTGCGAATTTTGCTCTATATTCGTTTTTTCGAATATTCGCTATATTGCTATGTATTCTTGTTTTAGAATATTCCGAATATTCGAAAAAACAAGGTTATAGCATTATAGCGAATATTCGAAAAAAATCGAATATAGAGCAATTTAGCTAATATAGTGCTATAATCTTCTTTGTCTAATAGTTGTAAGTTGAAAAAATCGCAATAAAAAATTTTAATCCGAAAATTCTAATTACGAAAAATCGCATATTACACAATCATTACCTTGCCGATTTTTCGAGTAAAAAAAAAAAAAAAAAAATGAGAATTTTCGAATTTGCGAATATTCGACAAATATTCTACAAAATATTCGCGAAATATCGCGAATTCGAATATGACCCCTGCCGCTCATCACTAATATGTATCAATCGGCTCCACTTCTGATCTACAACAGCTGCTGCCTATAGATTTTAAAGCAGCATTTTCAAGTTGACAGGTTAACTTGAAATGACATCCACTATTTCCCTTAATAAGTGTCCAAAAAAAAATAAAAAATGCGGGTCACCACCAAAAAGTAATGCCTCATATAACTCCATGAACAAAAAGATAAAAAACTTATTGTGAAACACAGATAAGCAAAGTGGTTAGTACGATCACATAAAGTAAAACACTGTGCATAATAGAAAAAGGTTATTTCTAACAAATTAAAATAAAATGCTAAAAAAAGTAAATTAATAAATATATTTTTCCACTATCTTAGGTCAGTGCCACATTTGCCTGGAAAATACAGACTACGTTATAGACAGAGAATAATAAATAATTTACTGTTCCTCGGGCCTTACCATGGTGATCCAGGCACTGGTGTTGACGCCACAGGCTTGTTGATTTTGGCCACGCAGTCCTCTTCACTTGACATCTTCAAAACATTGTTCTTGAATCCGACATATGAAAAAGTTTAATGAAGAGCATAAACCAACAAGTCAAGCCTATTGTAAAATTCAGACACCTATTATTACTTAACCACCCTTTCAATTTCTTAAGAAAAGAATGAAAGAAAAGGTTATTTCATTTCAGATGAAATTGTGTTTTATTAAACACATCGATTTAATTACCGTTATTAATTGCAAACTGGCATAATGCAAAGCAATTACTAGTGAGACATAATAATGATGTTGGAAAACAATTGCACAACTGAAATCATTTTCTGCCCTTGACACGAGGAACCCATCGTTTTACTGTCTGAAGTTAGAAATAAAACAAACCTTTTCATCTGTCTTGGCAGCGTTATTTTTTCTCTCTGAATGTAAAATGAATGCGGTTGAACAAGCTGCCCTGTTTGCTTCTTTATTTTTATCTGTAAAATAGGAAAATTGTTTTCATTGAAATAAAAATATATATATATAAAGAAAACAGATTATATACATGTTTCATGATTGAAAATATTTCACTGTATTACTAGACTTTGATGTGAGGACTTAACTGATTGAATAATTTAAAGGTGTACTGTATCTACACCATAAATAGCTGTCACTATTACTTTTGATTCCCCCCCCCCTCCATTCACATGCACTTCATCCAGTCTTTCATCTAATGTGAACGGCCAGCTTACAGTTACACTTTAAAAGAGGATAATTTGCCCTTTATAATCTTAATTTAAATTTGGGAGCTTTAAACTATTTAAATGGTCACTGTCCCTTCAATAAACTTTACATAAATTGATAGTATAGGTGAATATAGGAAACTTTGTAATATAAGTTATCAGAGAAAATTGTCTCTTTCTCCACGCTCCCCCTCCTAAACTAACAGTCAGTGCTGAATCCAGCTTGAGTAATAACACAGATCAAATGCTGCCTATAGAAGTCTATGGAAAGTGTAGGAGAAAGTGCAGAAATACAGACACATGCAACCCATAGTAATCTATGGGGGGGGGGGGAGTTCAGAGAAATAGAAACACATGCTACCCCTAGAAGTCTATGGAGAGGGGAGAGAAAGTTCATACACAGACACGTGCTATCCGTAAAAGTCTGATAGGATATATTACAGTTTATTTATTTTGCTTACATAGCTCCAACATATTCCGCAGCGCTGTACAGATATTATCATTACTTGCTTTCTCCAGTGGAGCTCACAATCTAAGTTTCCTATGGGAGGAAACCAGAGTACCCGGAGGAAACCCATGAAAACAGTGGGAGAACATACAAATGCAGATGGTGTCCTTGGTCAGATAAGAACCTAGGTCTTCAACTCTGCAAGGCACTAGCGCTAACCACTGAGCCATTAGGATGCCCATTGCAGTTTCCTCTTTATCTGTGCAATGTTTGTTGAAAGCTCAGTCCTTATATGTTTTTTAGGAGGGGAATAATAATTTCTTTGCAAAAAAAAAAAGCTATTTTCTATTGGTTTATAAACAGTAACAACGCGGTCACTTTGAGATTCTTTATTGTGCTGTTTTCTTTGCTGCTTTTGTTTGGTAAGAAAAAATTACCATAAATTACAAAAGCAATGCAGCAGAAAACCCCTACTGCAAGCAAACCTACTACTATCCTTGTACATCAGATTTTCCTTTTACAATGGATTAAATAACTGAATACAGTATATCTACTATATTATATTCTAGATACACAGATATTCTGGACTATCATTTACATCTTCCCTATTCTTTTTACAGCTATATTTTGTAGCCAGAGTACGTTACGTTTAGAGATGAGCGAATTGAAGTTGACGAAGTAGAATTCAATCCGAATTTCAGGAAAAATTAAATTCGCACTGAAGCCGAATTTCCTCTTAGGGTACGACCATGCATCGTTACAACTTTGCTGCTGTTGCAATACGGCCAACTTGCGGCCACATAATGCGGGCCACTCAAGCTTATTCGCTCTGCATTGTTAATCACATGGTTTATCATATTTCCATGTGGCCATTATCAATGAACACCTAATAAACAACTCAGTTCTTACTAGTTAATATGATACTGCTGCAACTTGCATGGCTGCAAAGTGGGAGCATCCCAAATGCTGCAAGGCTGGCCTGTGTGGTCATACCCTTCGGCTACCTACACACTGGTGCTGGCTGTCTTGCCGAAATTTTGCACAGAAATTTCTGTGCACTCGAAATCTACACTGAAAACTAGAGATGAGCGAATTAAATTTCGAATTTCAGAACAAATTTGCACCGAACACAAATTTCTTTAAACTTCCTGGTAACAAATCAATTTTTTTCCTAAAATGGCTCCTGACATGGACATGGGGCAAAGAACTCTAGGAACGAGGGATCACCCACAATGCCATGCATGCAGCCAATCAGCAGCCAGCACCTGTGAAGTCACAGCCCTATAAATAGCTTCAGCCATCTTGGATTCTGCCATTTTCCAGTGTGCTTAGTGCAGGGAGAGACGTCAGCAGGCGCTAGGGACAGTGCTAGGAAAGACTTCATTGTGCTGAAAAAACAATTTTCAAGTTCAGGGAAAGATTAGTCAAGGTGTAGGGAAAGAATTGGGAGGCATCATCTATACTATAAAAGGAGAACAGGGTGCAATAAGAGTGTACAGCCTGGGTAATAGGAGTGATTCTATTACATCTTGTTGCACTAATTGGGGATCCAAATTAGTGTTATACTGCAGCTTTTAGGTTGTTTGCACTATATGATACATCACTAATTCCAGCAAACCTTGCTTGTGATTGGGGTGCAAGTTCTGTGTGATACAGCCATTTACGGGGTGTATTAATACAAAAGATACATACGTCCTATTAGCTGTTCTGTGTTGATTTTACATTGTTCGATTTTTTTTTGAGGGGAAAAAAATGAAAAAATATATGTCATAATTGCCATTCTGCGGTGAAGTTACATTGTATTATAGCCATTTACATGGTGTATTAAAAGGAAATATACGTATGTCCCATTAGCCGTCTGATTGTTACATTTCTTTTTTTGGGGTGTATTAATAGGAAAAAGAATATGTCTTAATTGTCATTTTGCAGTGAATTGTGTTTTTTTTTTTTTTGGGGGGGGGGTTCATTAATCAGAAAAAAAAAATGTATATTGGGCAGACTAGATGGGCCAAATAGTTCTTATCTGCTGACACATTCTATGTTTCTATGTTTCTATGTCTTAATTGTCGTTCAACGGTGAAGTTACATTGTACTTCAGTCATTTACATGCTGTACTAATAAGAAATATACGTATGTTCCATTAGTCGTTCTGCTGTAAATTATGATTGTTATATTTCTTTTTTTGAGGTATAGTAATAGGAAAAACAATATGTCTTAGTTGCCGTTCTGCAGTGAATTGTGATTGTTATTTATTTTGGGGGGGGGGAGTTTATTAATAAAAAAATAATGTATATATATATATATATATATATATATATATATATGTCTTAATTGCCGTTCAGCGGTGAAGTTACATTGTACTATAGCCATTTATGTGGTGTATTAAAAGGAAATATACGTACGTCCCATTAGCCATTCTGCAGTATATTGTGATTGTTCTTTTTTTTGGGGGGGGGGGGGATTTATTAAGCAGAAAAAATATATATATGTCTTAATTGCAGTTCAGCGGTGAAGTAACATTGTACTACAGCCTTTTTTGGAGTATTTTTTTAATTTTAATTTAATTCTTTTATTATACAGTATGTCAGACAGACAGGTGAAAGGCCTTTCAAAGGGAACGGGCACTGGCCAAAATGTTTCTGTCACAGGCAGTAAAAGGGGGCGTGGCAGCAGGAGTCCCAGCGAGAGGACTGAGCTCCCGATGTCATCTAGCGGTCGTGTCTTGACCAGCAACCCAGCGGTGCTTGAATGGTCCACTTGGTCTTCTACTGCGTCGCAAGTGACATCAGACACCCCAGGCCAAGGGTCGGTGGGTTCATCAGACGCAATGCTTAGTTGGCATGGGCTGGGAGCAGGCACTGTGCCCTCATCTGTCCTCAACGTGCCTTTGTCCTTCTCTGTTCCCTCTGCTAGAGAAGTAAAATAGCGGTCAGGCTCTTGGCCCTAAGGCTATTGAGGGGGACATCAGTGACATGCAGACAGTAGTGGATGATGTTAAAGCCGATCACACTTGGGAGCCGGGTGAAGAAGGGGCTTCATAATCTTCAGGAGTAGAGGGTGGCAGCTTGCGCATGAGGCAGTGGCTGAGCCAGCAAGGTTGTAGCGTGGCCGGGAATCAGCAGGGTGGGAGCAGTGGTGGGTCGGGAGCCAACCATACCTGGGGTAGACCACCCGCTTCGCAAGAGCCTACCGGCCTGGAAAGTAGCAGTGCAGGAGTTCACGGAGGAAGCGGTAGCAATTGGGGGGAAAATGGCATACTCGGCGGAGTAGCAATTTTTTGTTAGGCTGTCGGAGGAGGTGAACATGGCCATTTGCAGAATTTGTGGGCGGAAGGTAAAGCGTGGCCAGGGTCCCAATATTGGCACCACGGCTCTGTGTCAACACATGCAGCATCACCATAAAGTGGCCTGGGAGAACCGTGAATCTGATATGGTGGTCCAGCCTGCCGTAGCATCCGATGCATCACCCCGTGGCACACAGCCATTTCAGGCAGTCAAGGCTGCACCACCTCAGCCGAAGGGAGTTGTCTGTCCTTCCCATTATCTGCTGGTCCTGATGCTCCTGTTCCTCCTCCTACTCCTCATCAGTCATTCTGTCAGCCATCGATTAACAAAGTTATTGCCAAGAGACAGTTTGTGTTCACTCATCCAACGGCACAGAAGCTGAATGTGCTCCTGGCCAAGTTGCTGGTGCTGTAGTTCCTCCCTTTCCAAGTGGTGGACTCTGCACCTTTCCGAGAACTGATGGTTTGTGCTGAGCCAAGGTGGAGAGTCCCAAGCCGTCATTTCTTTGCCAAAAAGGCAGCACCAGCCCTGCACATGTATGTAGAACAGAAGTCCACGGCAGCGCTGAAGTGTGGAGGTGTAACTACTGTCAGGGAAATACATGTCCTTTAAGGACCACTCAGTGACTGTGGTTCCTGCACAGCCACACCAGCAACTTGGCCAAGTGACGCCGCTTCCGCCTCCATGTTTGCCGTTGGTTCTGCGACAATGTCCGCCTCTGCCTTCTCATCCTCCACCGTGTCCTCAGCCTCCACTGCAGGGACAATTCACAGAGCCCCTCCAGCATACCACATGTGCAGGGCACGGCGGTGTCACACTGTTCTGCAACTTGCCTGGGCGAACGGAGTCACACAGGGGACGAACTGCTCCGTGTCCTTTATCATGAAATCGAATCTTGGCTTTCTCTGCGACAGCTCAAAATCGGAACCATGGTGATCGACAACGGAAAGAACATGCTGTCGGTGCTGCGTCAAGGAGCTCTGAGCCATGCAACCTGCATGGCACACATGTTCAATCTGGTTGTAAAGCGGTTCCTGAAGTCTTCCACCCATCTTCAAGACATCCTAAAAATGACCAGGAAACTTTGCATGCACTTTAGCCACTCGGAAACCGCAAAGCACACCCTACTTGAGCTGTAGCGGCAGAATGGCATCCCCCAACATAGGCTGATATGCGACGTTTCCATACGGTGGAATTCCACCCTCAATATGTTGCACCGACAATACGAACAGAGCAAGGCCATAAACGATTTCTTGATGATCCAAGCAGACAGGAGTACTCCTCTGTATAACTTCAATGTCAGCCAGTGGCAGCTCATACGTGATACCTGCCGGTTGCTCAGGCTCTTTGAGGAGGTCACGTTATTTGTCATTCGCCAGGACTACGGGATAAACAACATAATTCCACTGCTTCATGTCCTGGAACAGATGCTGGTAAATCTGGCTGGTCAGTGGACTGGAGATGAGGTGCCTAGATCTCACGGCCACATGAGCCCTGTGGGGGCTGAACTGGAGGAGGAGGAGGACATTGGAGCACAGGCAATGTGTAGTGAAATGGGTGGTTTTATACACAGGTGATAGGAGAGGAGGAGCAGGAGCAGGCAGAGAAGCTACAGGGTGATGAGGAAGACAAGGCAGAGGACCCACCATGGCAGTATGCAGTGCAGATGGAGAAAGGGAGTCCCTCCGAGTCACTTGCATAAATGGCACGATGCATGCTCACTTACTTGGGTAGTGACAGTCGAATTGTCACCATTTGGCAGAGGGATAGCTTCTAGCTCTCCACCTTGTTAGACCCTCACTACCAGTTCAAAATTGGGGCCTTTAATACACCCGCTGAGAGGGAGGACAAACTGAACTACTATAGAGACATCCTATCTGCACCATCATCTGTCCTCTCGCAGGTCTGACCTGGGGACCTTCTGTGCTCACGTTCCACTGCCATGGCTGCTGTGGCAGGGTGGGGAGATAGGAGCAGTTCCAGCTCCATCAGCAGCAACTTTAGTCTAGAGTTGCTGATGAGCAGCTTTCTTAACCCGCCTAGCGAAGAAACTACTCACCAGCAGCAGCTAGACCGGGAGCAGGACCTGAACCAGCAAGTGGTGGCATACTTGGACAGTAACCTGCCACCCCACATTGAATATCCGCTGGACTACTGGGCAGCCAAACTGAATTTGTGACCGCAACTGGCAGAGTTTGCCCTGAAAAAGCTGTCCTGCATGGCCAGTAGTGTGGCATCAGTTCTGGTGTTTAGTGCAGTGGTGGCCATAGTTACCCCAAGAAGAACTCGCCTGTCCACCCAAAATGTTGAAAGACTGACCTTTGTCAAGATGAATCAGGCGTGGAATATCCAGGATTTCCACCCACCAATGCCTAATGCATCAGACTAGATCATCCATGGTGCCACACCAAAACTTTGACAAAAGACATTGGTTTCTTTTGGCTACCTGCCTCAGCTACTATTCTGATGCTGCCACCTACATGATGCCACACATCTGATGCCAAGTGATCCTTTCACCCACCATCTTCAGCTGGCACTGTTACTGCCACCCACCTCCCGACTCTGTCACCTCACCACTCTGTGATCTCCTAATGCTGCTTCCACCTCCACACTGTCAGTTTGCCACTATATGATCTCCTTATGCTGCTGCTACCTCAACATTATGTCACCTGATGCTGCTGATGCCACCTCCACACTGTCATTGTGGCACCCTATGGCCTCCTCCTGATGTTGCCAGCACCTTCATATTCTGTCATTGTGCCACTTTGGGGCCTCCTGATGCTGCTGCTACCACCTCCACACTGTCATTGTGCCACTCTGTGGCCTCCTCCTGATGTTGCTGCTGACACCTCCACGCTCTGTGATTGTGACACTCTGTGGCCTCCTGATGCTGCTGCTGCCACCTCTACACTGTCATTGTGCCACTATGTGGCCTCCTCCTGATGTTACCGCCACCTCCACACTTTGTCTCCTGATGCTGCTTCCACCTCACCACTATGTTATAGGGCCACTCTGTGGACTTCTCATGCTGTTCCCACCCTCCCCACTTAATGACAGTGCCACTATTTTGCCTTTCAGCCTAGCTGACATCATCATTTATTTGACCCTTCTTCTAATCTGTCAGAAGGAAGGAAAAATGAGATGCACAATGGATCCTGTCTATGTAACTGCTGTAAGGCCTGCGTGACATGGTACCTATTGTGCATCAGAATTGGCTTATGATTTGGTAGCCAAAAGCAGGAGTGGGTACAAAACACAGAAGACATGCAAATATTCCATTCATGTGTCATCTCTGTTTTGGATGCACTCCTGCTTTTTTGGGCTTTAGCAATACTGATGGATTACTGACCAAATGCAGACCACATGAAGGCAGATGCTTCACAGACAGGATCAGTTTTTTGTGTGTTATTGTTCTGACGGATCACAGGAAGGGCAAAATAATCAGTGATGTCAACACAAACTTACTGCTGACACTTACTCCGCTCTGTCGGGGGGGCTCTACTTGCATAAGCGTTTAATAGAACAGGTTCTGTAGAAATCTATGTGGAATCAGTGAATTGGTGTAGGGAGTGTGTTATTTCATGCTATAGTAGGATCTTGGGCCTCTGCACAGTTCTTTACCTGGCACTAACATTGGCCTGTAAGGCTGAGTTCACACTTGAGTTATTTGGCAATTTTTTGCGCTGTAACTGCCCAAATAAGTGACATACACAGTGATTCTAACAGTCACGCCTGTCATCTACATGTCATACTGACTCACAGTATTGTTTTACTACCACAGCAGACTCCCTATGCATGTTACTGCAAGGCACAGTGTTCTACACCACTATAAAGGTGTCACGGTGCGGTTCACTGTGATGGCTTTGGCCGTGTAGGCTGGCTGCATGCCCTCCTGCGTACTGGCTGCAGGCTGTCTCCTGTGTATGTTGGTTGCTTGGGGCTGCGTGCTGGCTGCAGTGTTTTATGGAACTGCTGCCAGTGAATGTTTGCTCTCCCTTTGTGTCTGCCTCTCTGTGCAGTTCTTATCACTGTTGCCTTGCAGGCAGGCTGCAAGCTCCCTTGCGTACTGGCTGCAGGCTGACACCTATGTACGCTGGTTGCTTGGGAGTGCATGCTGGCTGCGGTGTACTGTGTGTACTGTGGCCTGTGTTTGCGGATTCTCGTGTCTTCATCTCTGTGGCTCATGTCTCTTGTGCCGCGCAGGCTGGCTGCATGTGCTTTGTGTACTGGCTGTGGGTATCCCCATGCATGCTGGTTCTGCGATGCGTGCTGGCTGTGGCCTTGTGTGTGAACATGGCCTTAGTATGGATGCATTTCTGTTGTGTCACGGGATGTTTGTGCTCTGGCATACTGGCTGCAGTGCACACCGTGTATGCTGGTTGCAAGGTGCAACGTCCAGTACTGCAGCCTGTATGTTCACTTCCCTGTTCATGCAGGCTCCCCTCCCTGTTTGGCTCTGATGGGGTTAACTTCCCCTTGTCCGTTCCTGGTTGTGGCTTATCAGGTGCCCTCATTATTCAGCTATATCTACCTGTGAGCTGTGGGGCTTGGGGTCAGTCTATCTTCTGTCCAGTGCCTTACTGGGTGCAGCCCCTTGCTGCTTTTTCCATCTGCCCTTCTGTGTGGTGTCGCCTGGTGAATGATGATGTTGTTATTGCCTTGTCTGATCTCCTGTATCTGTTCTGTGATGGTGTTTGATGTTATGTCCTTGTCTGATCTGTACCTGTCCTGTATGATGTTTATGTTAACCTTGTCTGTTTCTTGTTTAGCCTAGCAGTGCTCTACTGCATCTGACAGCCTTGCAGTGCTAAGTTGCTTCTGATTGTAGTCTGTCCTTTGTCCAGCCTGGCAGTGCCTACTGCTTCTGATTTTGTTCTTTTCTTGTCTGCCTGTAGTTCCTTTCTGCTTCTATTCCTATCCCGTGTATGTCCTGCCTTCATGAGAGGGCTCCTGGGTTCTCCAGAGGGAGGATCTCCAGTCTGTGAATCTCTAGTCTGTATGCAGCTCTGCCTGAAACCGCCATGCTTCCATTCTGCTTGGGGTCCAAGCATCTGCTTCTGTGCTGGTTCCCGTTCGTCTTGTTGTCTGTTCCACGTCCTGTGTGTTTGCTTGGCTTCCACTTTTGGTGGTTACACCAGCCTGGTTCTTTGCAGGTAGGGGCCAAGTGTACCAGGACCTTCCTGCAGGTGCGACCAGTGAGCCCTCAGCCCAGTTCATCCCCACCACCAGGGGCTCTGTGTAGAACGGGGCTCACTGCCTCTCCGCTCTTCAGGTTTTACCTCTGGTCTGCAGGTGCTCTTAGTTCTGTGGTAGTGCTACCACTATTGCCTAACCTGCTTACTGTCATGTGCTTTTATTACACTTGTAATAAAGTTGTCTGTGGGTTCTTAGTCTGTTATCCCTGTGTCCTGTATGCATGACTTCCCGGAGGTCTGCCTTGGGCCTCCGGCATGTGACAAAAGTCTCTCTGCAGCCAGGAAATAGCAGTTTTTTAACACGATTCGCCACTAATAAATTTAGATTGAACAAAAAATTTTTGAAAAATTCGGCGAACCGATCAAATCAAATTTTTGAGAGATTCGCTCATCTCTACACATGACCATTGTTTTTCTTTGCAAACGATCTGTATTTAGTGTGGGTCAGATGCAGAACCATTCACTTCAATGGGGCAGCAAAAGATGCCCGCATCAGTTTGTCCATCCTGTTACACCCGTAAAAAATATAGAACATGTCCTTTTCTTGTCTGCATTACTGCATTCCATCATGGGCCAGATGTTCGTTTTCCGCAAAATGTGGAATACACGTGGCGGGTATCCGTGGTGTGTGGATCCGCAATTGATGGACCGCAAAAATGGCCAATATCTAGAATATAGTGCGATATCTTTGTAATCGCGAATATTCTAGATTTCTTTCACCAGTACCCATGATCCTTCACTGCTTCTTGCTTGTGGGCCAATGAGAAAGCTGCAATATCTTTGACTTTAGGAGTAGTATTGATCGCAAATTTTTGTCGTGATTTTTCCAATTGCCGATTTTCGCAATCAAGAAAATAATGATTGGAGATCACAAATTCTCGAATTTGTGAGCATATGACGAATATTCGCCCAAATATTTGCAAAATATCGCAAATTCGAATATTGTCCCTGCCGCTCATCACTGCTAAGCATTTAGAGATATTACAACAGCCACATGAGCCATATGAACCTGCCAAAGGGAGATGTTCATTGACTTCTATATGAGAGCGTTCTGATCATGCTCTTTGACCTTCATCGAGGTCACAGTGCAAGGAGGGGGAGTAGGGGAACCGTGACTTTCACCTATTGTGGTGGATCCTGTGTTATCTATATACCAGGTGGACGATAAGGCAGTAACATGATAAATTTAAAAAAGACCCAAAAAAACAGCACATATGTAAAAATTGATTTAATGTACAATCTTGGGTTAAACAGTAAAATACATAGCGTATTTTATATGTAAAAATCCAAAAATGCAGTGTTAAGGACATGAAGGGGGAATTTATTATTATCTATAGATCAGTTTTCTGAAATACAAAGGTTGAACATTTTTTCAGGTAACATTTTGCACAGGAATTTGCCTCTTGTTGCTGTTTTGAGCTCTCATCATAACTTTTTAAAAGTGACAAGCAATATTTGGACGGCCTTAGAGGTGGGATGCGAAGTCCTACACCTCAACAGATTTACCATATGTAAGAAATTGAAGTGAATCAACGCCTTCTGATAACAGTCATAGATTTGCTCTTCTGGTGCCTCCTAATAAATTTGGTGCAGATTAAAACTGGTGTATGAAATTCCACTTTTAATATATTCTCTCTAATTTATGCTACTTTTATGTTATTCCTTCTATTCTTCATACATCAATACGTTTCTCTAGTAATAACAATAGTAACATATTGGTCTTGCAAAAATTATAACCTGCACAGTGAATCAAACGCTTTGAAGCAGAACCCTTAATTACATTCCTCTGCCCAGGAGGAACATTACAGGCTGCTAATCATCCTACCGCAAAAATTGCGAAACAAAATTATTCAAACTTTAACCTCTCTTGTACACAGGGGGAAATTGGCCCTGGATCATAAATTTGATGACTGCAATCTTTTTATTGTTAACATGAAGAATGGGCTCCATCGTTCTTAAGATCTAAATATAACAAAGAAAAATCCTCTTTCTGTAATTGGGCTTAATGGATATTTGTGACCTCTGCTAGGCACTTATTTTCTTTTGAAAGTTATAGTTCTATCAAGTTATAATGACAAAGTTTTATAGTGAAATGATGGAGAACCATTAAATAAATTTACCTGTATCAACTAGGATGCTATGTCACGTCTTCTGTCAGCAGATTTGTACCTATGACACTGGCTGACCTGTTACATGTGCGCTTGGCAGCTGAAGGCATCTGTGTTGTTCCCATGTTCATATGTGCCTGTATTGCTCTCTGGCCCTGTCAATCAAAGTGCAGAGGGTGTGGCAGTTGCAGAGAGAGTAGAGTCTCTAGATGTAATGGTAACGCCCCCATTGCAACTAAAGGGTCATTTACATATATTAAAACTTCAAAACTTCAACTTTAAAACTTCAAATTCAAGTGTCAGGCACACATGTAACAGGTCAGCCAGTTTCATAGCTAAAAATCTGCTGACAGATACCTTTTAATGCTACGTGGACATCGAAAACGATGTGTGTAAATACTGTATACACCGTAGTAATATTTTATGCAATTATTTAAAAGTTGTAGCGTTTATGTCTTTTTACTCACTACATTGAGTAAACATCCACAGTACAGGTATAAAAAGTATGGTAAGGCTACTTGCCGAATCCAGCAAAAACGCAGATGTGAAAGTAGCCTCAGTGAGCCCTTGAATTGAATAATTTGGAGATGCTCCTTCAGAACCACCAAACATTTCAAACATTTCCTCTAATAATATGCTCACAGTGTTAAGAAGTAACTTTGGACCATTCCTCTCTGGTTCCTCTCTGCAAATGTGTTTCATTTTATCAATATTTCCGGGATATTTCTAGGATACCTTATGGGCACAGCTGTCTTCAGGTTATGCCACAGAATCTCAATAGGGTTAAGGTCAGGAGTCTTCCTTGGTGATTTCAAAACACACCTTTTCCAACCATTGTTTCATTTATTTATTGTGTGCTTTAGGTAATTTTCTTGTTGCATCACTCTATGTTTCTTCAGCTTCAGGTCATGGATTGCTGCCCTTATATTCTCCTGTAAAATGTTTTCATACTCCTTAGAATTCATTGTTCTATCAATGAACGCAAGGTGTCTAGGCCCTGAGTCCATAAAGCACCCACAAACCATGATGCTCCTTCCATTATGCTTCACAGTTGGGATGAGGTTTTTGCGTTGGGTTCAAGTGTTTATCTCCCTTCAAATGTAGCCTTGTTAATTTGGCAGTAACTTCTTCATTCATAAGACCATGCTTGGATTAAAAAAAACACTGGATGACAACAGCAAAACAGCATCTGAACCGTGAAGCATGGTGGAGGGAGCATCATAGTTTAGGGCTGTTTTGCTGCCTCGGAGCCTGGATGTTTTACAAAGAAATAATACTGCTCATACTACAAGTATGGCAAGAAATGAACAATTTATTTGAAAAGTACAGCAATCATCCACTTTCTCTAAAGGTCATTTGTATCCTAGGCTACGTTCACCTTTAACCAGAAAACAGCCTGCTGGATTGCCAGATACTGCCATTCACTGCTAGACCTCATGAGCTATAATGGATTTCAGCTGCCTTCCGGCATGAGTGCCAGATTTCATCTGGACAAAAAATTTGAATGCAACAGTTTTTGTGTGGCTAAAATCCGGCGCTCAAACTGAAAAGCAGCGATATCCCCAACGCATCCCATTATACCAAGGTGGGCCATTTATATGGATATACCTTAATAAAATGGGAATGGTTGGTGATATTAACTTCCTGTTTGTGGCACATTAGTATATGTGAGGGGGGAAACTTTTCAAGATAGGTGGTGACCATGGCGGCCATTTTGAAGTCGGCCATTTTGAATCCAACTTTAGTTTTTTCAATAGGAAGAGGGTCATGTGACACATCAAATTTATTGGGAATTTCACAAGAAAAACAATGGTGTGCTTGTTTTTAACGTAACTTTATTCTTTCATGAGTTATTTACAAGTTTATGACCACTTATAAATTGTGTTCAATGTGCTGCCCATTGTGTTGGATTGTCAATGCAACCCTCTTCTCCCACTCTTCACACACTGATAGCAACACCGCAGGAGAAATGCTAGCACAGGCTTCCAGTATCCGTAGTTTCAGGTGCTGCACATCTCGTATCTTCACAGCATAGACAATTGCCTTCAGATGACCCCAAAGATAAAAGTCTAAGGGGGTCAGATCGGGAGACCTTGGGGGCCATTCAACACGACGACCAATCCACTTTCCAGGAAACTGTTCATCTAGCTGGCACGTTCCCTGAGTTTTTCCAGCAAGATGGTGCACTACCACATTATGGGTGTCAGGTCCGAGCATTCCTAGATGAACAGTTTCCTGGAAAGTGGATTGGTCGTCGTGGGCCAGTTGGATGGCCCCCAAGGTCTCCCGATCTGACCCCCTTAGACTTTTATCTTTGGGGTCATCTGAAGGCAATTGTCTATGCTGTGAAGATACGAAATATGCAGCACCTGAAACTACGGATACTGGAAGCCTGTGCTAGCATTTCTCCTGCGGTGTTGCTATCAGTGTGTGAAGAGTATATAAATGGCCCACCCTGTAGTCTATTGGGTCCTGCGGTGAATAGCAGTATCCGGCAATGCCGGATCTGGCAAACTCCAGCAGGCTGTTCTCTTCTGGAACAGTTTTCCAGATTAGAGTAACGGTGATGCAAATGTAGCCTAACAAAAATAACTCGATATCAAATGCGGAGTATTTTTGAGCACTCCCGCTTCTTTTGGTAAATGCTATAAATGTTACTCCATTGCTTAAATGTTTTTTGTTTTTTTAACTTATAACTACATATTCTGACACCTAATAAATTAAGTTAACAGTAGCAATAAACTTTTAGTTGACTTTTTCTATGATTTTCTTTAATTTTTGTAACCCTTCTGCCCAACTACAGTTTTGAAAGTGGCTGTCTGGAAGGTCTTGCTTCTTGCTTACTGCCAAGACAGAAGAGTTTCCTTTTCACCTTCTTCACAGATGGGAATTTCACTTAGAGATATATTTCCAGCACACCTTCATTGTACTGGCTGTGGGTGACGGTGTGTTAGAGAAATCCACCTTCAGCAATTTAAGTAGTTAAAGCACAATGGAGTGATTTATTATTTACTGCACTGAAGACCCAATAGACATTTCTTTTCAACTGTGCTGCTTGTGGCTTTGCACTTACATAGAGATGATCAAATATTTGTGTTATGTACATTTTTGCATGATTGTAGAATTTTGCTATATATTTTTCTGCTAGTTTTGGACTGGTTACTCCTGTGAAGCAGTGGATTGTAGCTGCAATGCACTGTGGGACCTTATTACCCAGAGTCTTAGAGCTATCTTGAGGTCAAACTTATGCTCCCCAATTCAAATTCTGTAACGGGCCCAACCCTACCATATACCATTTATAACACTGGTGTATTCTTAGGTTACAGAGGGGCCAGTGGAACCCATTAGGAACTAGTTAACAAAAGCTAAAAGGGCGAGAACCACTAACAAATTAAAAATTTTGAGAAATTGGGATGTCATACACTTACTCCTTTTGCACTTCATCTCAGTACGCCACATTGATTTAACTCAGGCATCCTCAAACTGCGGCCCTCCAGCTGTTGTAAAACTACAACTCCCACAATGCCCTGCTGTAGGCTGATACCTGTAGGCTGTTTGGGCATGCTGGGAGTTGTAGTTTTGCAACAGCTAGAGGGCCGCAGTTTGAGGATGCCTGTTTTAACTGAATGTTGCATATATTAGTTACGTAGTTTACTGGCAAAGTTGATTTATTTCTTGCATGATATTTTACATGCATATTTAGTTAAATTTGAGATTTAAAGGTGTTGCCTACAAATTACTTAAAGGGGATATTCAGGAAAATATTTTTTTGACTTTTCCTCAGGATAGATCACCAGTATCATATCTGCGGGGTTGAAATACCCAGGACCCCTGCCGATCAGCTGTTAGAAGAGACCTTTAGTGATGCAGCCTCTTTCTAGGCAAGTGAAGTCACTGTACATCGGTCACATGGCCTAATTGCAGCTCAGCCCCATTCGAGTCAATGGGGTTGAGCTGTAATACCAAGTACTGCCAATATACCATGTACAGCTTTGTCCTTGGAAAGTTGCCAGGAGCCTGCATAGCTCATTAGAGCTTCAGTGAGGGCAGTGGCTCCCTGTAATAGCTGATAAGCAGGAATTCTGGGACTTCTACCCCTGGTGATGTGATAATGATGGCCTATCCTGAGGATAGGTCATCATTATCTTTTTATCTTTTCCAGGATAACTTCTTAAAAAAAATCCTACTCCCACCTTACAGGACCTCTGAAGAGAACTACAGTATACTTACCTGCTTGTAGCTCTATGGGTCCTATTCAGGACCAGGAGTACAGTTAGGTGAGAGTAGGCACCCACCTAGGGCCTCACCTTCCTACCTGCAGGGGGGGGGGGTCGCATTTTGTCTGAGAAAAATAAAAGGGGCACATGGATATTGGCATCTGATCTGAGGGAGGGACAGTGGCACATAAATTTTGGGGTCTGATGTGAGGGCTGCAGAGATCTGAGGTAAGAGAGTTTAGGGGGCCACATGAATTTTGGGGTATGATCTGAAGTATGTAAGTATTTGAAGGAGGGAGGGTGGCACATACATTTTGGGTTCTGATCTGAGGGCTGCAGAGAACTGAGGGAAGAGGGTTTATGGGACACATGAAATTTGGGGTCTGATCAAAGGTCTGCAGGGACATGATGATTTAAGGAGCCACATAAATTTAGTGTCTGATCTGAGATCCCCTTTAAGGGATGGTGGGGTGTCGATTATAGGAAGCCACATTAATTTGGGGACTCAACTGAGGTCTGCATTCAAGGGAAAGAGGTTGTAGGGGGCCACATGATCCTGGGGTCTGTATAAATTGTGGGTCTTATCTGGGGTTTGAATGAATGTGGGGCTAATCTGGGGGTTTGCATTAATTTTGGGGACTGTTCAGGGGTTTGATGCCTAAAGTTTGCTTTTTGCTCCATCATTTTCTAGTTCTGTAGCCGTGTCCTTTGTCTCTTTTATTTCGGGGGGCATAAGGCAGCACTGTCGGTACAGTAAAGTGGGCACACAGGGCAGCAGCGGGCACAGTATTGGTGGAAGCTACAGAATTGGCATGTTAAAGGGGCAGCTGGGTGGGAGGGTTGCTTTAGAGCCGTGATAACTAACCTCTGGCACTCCAACTGTGGTAAAATTACAACTCCCAAGATGCACACTTGCTTGTGCTGTTCTCAGAACTCCAGAGAAATGAATGGAGCATGCTGGGAGTCATAGTTTCACTACAGCTGCAAAACAAAAGAGGGGGGGGGGGGGTCAGCACATCCGAAAGGGCAGGTGCACGTTGCTATGGCTGAAAATACATATCAAACACATAGTGCAACAGCACTCTACAAACCAAATAAAGTACAACGGTATATTGTATTGCCAATGCTATGCTAATAAATTAGAGATGCTTAGCAAATACATTTTGTACAAAATTATTTGAGCCCGTCTGCCGAACGCCAAGGTGATCTCTATAAGATGGGTCCTAACACTAAATCTCACCTGTTGGGTGCCATAACAGCAACCATGAAATTCAGGAAGTATAGGTCCCACATGCATGCTGGGCCCCTTTTGGTTTATATCTCTATGGTGCCAAAATGGCCTCCAATGAATCCAGGGACTACAAATACCAGCATGCATGCTGAGCAAACTATGTACTCATGCTAATTAAAATCAGCCCATGACGCAACACAGGAGTGCACGACCAAATAAGAGTCATCTACTACTCCCATACAAACTACAAAACAGCTGGAGTGCCGGAGGTTAGCCATCACTATAGAGAGCGGGGATGGACGGAAGAAACAATGAGTGAAGGCAGAAGTGTGACCTTTTCTCCTGGGCCCTCATGCAAAATCTGTAACAGCCTCATCTACAGTGTGCCATTTATTAATACTGGTGTCTTCTTATATATCAGAGGGGGTATTATTGCACCCCTGGCCAAAGATGTCTGCACATGATGGTCTGGACCAAATGGAGAAGAAAGGGAAAGTGAACAACTGAAATCTGTGGAGACATCACCTGTAAATCACTGGAATTACTTTTGGTATAACTGCGACTGCTTCTTATAATATGTGTTTAATTCTCTTTATTAGAAAGTTGGGTTAATGTGAATTGATTGGGAAGGGGTGGGTGGATGCAATTAGCCTGCTCTGCCTAAGGCGCATAAAAACCTTGTCCCAGGCTGTCTTCACTGCACTTCTAGTCCCCACATGTACACTTTCTGCATGGATAAGCTCACGTGTTAAGCTGCAGCCAATGACTGACCTTAGAGGTGACATCAGTCTTGGGTCATGTGCCTCTGGGGTAAATGTCAGCATTGAAGCCAATCATTAGTGCCAGTTGTGCAGATGACCACATCTGTTGGAATGTTTACATACGGAGATTGGAAGTACTATGAAGACAGCCTGGGACCCACGGAGCCGAAACTGAGCGGCTGGTAGCATTTAAATATATTTCATAGGTCCCACAGGATGGGGGGGAAAGATTAAAAAAAAAAGTCAATTGTGGACAACTCTGCAAGTTTTTGTCTTATATTTCAAGGGATTAGAACAGGGTAGGACAATTGACTTGTGATGAGTCCATGACATGGCTTCTTCTTGCGCAGGCAGTGTTTCCCTAGCAAATTCCAACCAGTCTGTGGTATTGTGCTGAGAGATGTAGCCTGGCAGCAGTCAAACTATGGTATTCCTATCTCAGCTGATTTTAGAAAAGAATGACCCCTTTAGCCGAGAATGTTTTGAAAATGAACATAAATCAATAGCCAAGGGCAATACCAATTCTGTTTTAGGCCTAATAATGTATTCTCTTTCTTTCTTTTTTTAAATAACCTTTATTATATTATTTTAAAATAAACACAAGACAAGATAATATATCTTTATATCTCTCTGTGTTATCTTTTTTAAAAAGTCTTTGGTAATAATTTGGTAACAACATTATAATAGTTTGGTAACAACATTAGTGTGTTTTTTCAAATCTTCTTTATGTAATAATGGTATTATTTAGGTATAGATACTGTCAGAAATATTGGGCAGAAAGGAATCAATGTTGTAAAGACCTATACATATTGCTTTACAGATTGGTATATGGGCATTATGGTTGCCATTTTGTCTGCCTGATAGAAGGTCAATGCGAGTTTATTATTTTTGGACAAAGACTTACAGAGAAGAGTCAAGAATCTTAACAAACATTCTCATGTCATAAATTGTGGGGGGTCTCAGACAGGTACCATAAAGATCCTTCAGGCCTCTACAAAAGGCAATGGACAAAAGACAAAGTGTTCTAAATATTTTTTTCCTCAATGAATAGAAAAAGGGTTTATTTAAGGGTTGACTGGTGTGACTTTAATATTCATTGTAGTGATCATAAAGGCAATAATGTAATTGTATTATGATATTATATGCAACATTTATATGCTTATTCTATTGACTAATTGGAAGAAAAATATAAACCTGTAATTTCATCATATCCAAATCATATTCATTATATATTGTTTGAGTGTACCCATTGAAACGTATTAGTATGTCTTATTAACAAGTTTTTTTTTTATATTTTGAAATATATAGAATTAGGTGGGATATACTAATGTATTTTTTTATGTGTGAAAGGCTAATGTTTGGAACTATTTACCTCATTTTCAAAGTATGTGGAGAAAGACGATTAAGTGCTTTGGTAGATGGTTTTAAAGTAGTATATCTATAAGCATACTATATGTCTGACAGTTGGTATTCATTAAGGTCCTTTTTCCCCAGATTTAGGGCTTTGCTCCTTCACAGGGGGAGTGGCTGGGCTCTTATATATATACAGTCAGGTATTGACTGCAAAGGATTTGCAACCAAGTATTAAAAAGTCAAAGTTTGATTTATGATTATTATTATGTCCTATTACTTTTGGTCTCTTAACAAGTGGGAGGCACATATGCAAACTGTTGTAATTCCTACACCGTTCACCTGATTTGGATGTAAATACCCTCAAATTAAAGCTGACAGTCTGCAGTTAAAGCACATCTTGTTCGTTTCATTTCAAATCCATTGTGGTGGTGTATAGAGCCAAAAATGTTATACTTGTGTCGATGTCCCAATATTTATGGACCTGACTGTATATTAGACGGTCATTGGATATCAATTTTACTGCAGGTTAGTACAAATACATGTCAAATACATATGTTTAAAAAACAAAAAATATAAAATTGGATTAAAAACATGGCTAACGAAATACCCCTCTTAAAAAAAACACCAAATGATAATAGTTGAAATTCTATAACACGTGGTCGTCACAGGTGTTAAATTCCTCCGAGGTCCCAAACATTAGCGATTCACCAGACAGAAAAGGCCTTTTATGCCGCTGTATTTACATAAGACAAGGATCATTATTTGTTCTGGGTGGTGGCAGATGTGTGTGTGCTGGCATGAGGAAATTCAATTAAACAGGGTCATCACAGGTGTTGAAGTCCTCGGAGATCCATGCCTCATTCATTTATATAAATGTGAGGTAGTCCACACTGTCGTGAGCTAGGTGAGGGCGCTGATCGGGAACGATCCCCCCTGCTATTGCTGAATGTCGTTTTGGACAGGACACTCGACGAGGGGCAAGCCAAGAGTTCCATGGCAAATTGTGTTAGCTCTGGCCAAGGTCAAGCCTGCACACCCAGTAGTCCAGGGGTTCCTCACTTTTCAGAGCATCCACATCGGCCGTTAACCCGATGTAGTCAGACACCTGTCGGTCTAGGCGTTACTTAAAGCTGGATCCGGAGGGCGGCTGTCGATTAGTTTGCTGCAAGAATGATCTCTTATCTGAAGTGACCAACACATCTTCAAACCGCCCTCTTCTTGCATGCACTGTAGGATTGGTACTCACAACTGTTTCTCTGTGGGTGAAAATTCCTCTGCCAGTGCCAGCAACAGCATAATGCAGCATCTCTCAAAGCAAGGCCTGGAAATGCTGCATTCTGCCAGCCCTCTGTGATGCTGGTGACATGTCCGCCATTTTGTGTTTGTACCGGGGGTCTAAGTATGTTGCCACCCAGTACTGGTCCTTGCCCTTTATGCTTTTTATACGGGGGTCCCTCTTCAAACACTGGAGCATGAAGGCCCCCATTTGCACTAAATTGGAAGTGGTGGAGCGGCCTGGGTCCTGCTCATCGTCCAGGAGAATGTCGTTCTCGGTCTCCTCCCCCCATCCACGGACAACACCAGGGATCCCAGAAAAGTTTAAAGCCTGCTCTTCTTGCTCCTCCTCCTCCTCCCCCCAGGCACCAACCTCCTTTGACTCCTCTTCAGACGCCTGCTGACTTGTCTCAGATGGAGTAATCCCCCCTGGGAATTCATTCAGCATTGCTCCTGCCTCGACGACTTGATCAATGACATGATGCAATGCACGCTCCAGAAAGAAGGAGTGAGGTATGATTTCACTGATGGAACCTCTCCTGCTGCAGAGTCCATACAGATAGTCGTTAATGGCACTTTTCTGCTCGATCAGCCTTTCAAGCATATAAAAGGTGGAGTTCCAGTGCGTCGGGCTGTCACAAATCAGATGTCTGACGGGCAAGTGGTGTCGCCGCTGAACATCAGCAAGGAGAGCCATGACCGTGTAAGATCTTCTAAAATGGCCAGAGATTTTCCTGGCCTGCTGCAAGATTTCCTGGAACCCGGGGTATTTGGCAACAAATCGCTGCACGACTAAGTTCAGAACGTGTCCATGCACGGCACGTGTGTCATTTTGCCTTGTTTTAGCACGCTCAGCAGATTGGCACCATTGTCGCACATCACTTTACCAACTGTCAAATTGAGCCACTGATCAGCCTGTTACTGCAGAGCTGAAAAGAGTGTGGACCGGTGTGGCTCTTGCCTTTTAGGCACAACAGCCACATCACAGCATGGCAACGTCTCACCTGGCACATCAAATAGGTTCTGGGGATCTGGGGGGGGGTGCAGCGGAAGAGGCGGTAGCAGTGGAAAAGGAGGAGTCAGCCGAGGAGGAGATGGAGGATGGAGTAGGAGCAGGAGAAGAAAAGGCAGGCCTGCATGCAATCCGTGGCGGTAATACCAAATCCACACGGGTGCCACTGGTTACATGCTTGACGGCCGTCAGAATGTTCACCCAGTGGACAGTAAAAGTTATGTACCTTCCCTGCCAGTGTTTGCTAGACCAAGTGTCTTTGGTTAGATGTATCTTGGCACCGACACTGTGTGCCAGAGATACATTCACTTGCCGCTGAACATGGCCATATAGCTCTGGGATGCCCTTCTGGGAGAAATATTTCCTTTCGGGGACCTTCCATTGTGGTTTGCCAATGGCCACAAATTTTCTAAAGGCCTCCACCAGTTTATATGGCAGTAGTTGGCGGGCTAGCAGTTCCGACAAGCCAGCGGTCAGCCGTTGGGCAACAGAGTTATCTGGCGTCATCAACTTTTTACGTTCAAACATTTGGACCACGGAAGCCTGCCTATTGCCAGATGAACTTGATGACGGCATGATGGAAGGTAGAGTGGAGGACAAATGGTAAGAGAGAGGAGAAGGAGAATGATGGTGTTGCTCCCACTGGGCTTGGTGATGGGAGGCCAGGTGCCTTCTTAAGGCAGTCGTCCCGAGGTGAGTGTTGGGCTTACCGCGACTTATGCGTTGAGAGCACAGGCTGCAGATGGCAACACTGACATGTTAAAAAAAGCCCACACTGGGTAGCCATGTGCCGGCGTCCTGGGAGTGCCAGATGTGACCGTGCATGGTGGATGGCTCACTCCAGATACATTTGCAGTCTGCTTTTTGCCTCCTGTGCACTGCAAGTTCTGCCTGCTTCTCCTCCTTCTACCCCCTATCTGCAGCTCCATCTCTCTCTCTGAACTCCCCTCCTCTTCCTCTCTTGTGGGCACCCATGTGACGTCCATCGACATGTCATCATCGTCACTTTCACCAACACTGACATTAAAGATCTCGGAGTAGGCAGCAACAGCGGGGACCACCCTCCTTGGGCTGATCTGGGTACTGTCGTCAGACCGCTGGGTGGCGGCCGTTGCTACCTCCTCTTCCTCATCCGATGACAAGAATGGTTGCGCATCAGTAAGGTCTGGAAATTGATGGGAAAATAATTGCGGTTCCCGGGACAGTGCAGCGGTGTCATTCTGTGCACAGGGGTCCCAGTCGCTGTCAGCCCCTTCTGAGCAGGAGCCCATGCAGCTGTGGTTGATTGCCTCAGACAATAGAAGATTCAGCCCGCAGGGGAGGGTTTGCTTTTGTTGTGGAGGTATAAATCATCTGGCAAATGTTTGTCCCTCTAGGAGATTCAGGCAGTTTTCTGGGAGTAATAAAGAGACAAAAAGGAAGAAATCTTTTAAGAATGTTCCGTCTGTTACTATTGGCAGGGTTGAGGCGGAAATTGAAGGTTTTCCTTTTGCTTGTAGTTCCCGTTTTGTCCTGCCTGCTAGGGTGGCGCTAGAGAGCAAGAGCATTTTTTGTGAGATTTTTGTGGATAGTGGAGCAGCTGTCAACCTCATTGATAATCAATTTGCAATAACTCATGGTTTCCAGGTATGCACTTTGGGAAAAGATATTCCTGTTTTTGCTATTGATTCAGCTCCACTCTCTCAGAAATCATTAAAGGGCATAGTTCACAATATCCGTTTAATTGTGAATGATGCTCATGTTGAGGATGTGTCATGTTTCGTCCTTAGCGGTTTGCCTACTCCTCTAGTGTTGGGGCTACCCTGGCTCACTAAACATAACCCCACCATTGATTGGCAAGCGAGGCAAATAAATGGTTGGAGTAACTTTTGCAGAGAGAATTGCCTCATAACATCTATTTCTGAGGTTTCTACTAAAACTGTACCATCTTTCCTCTCTGAATTTTTGGATGTCTTCTCTGAGAGTGGAGTTCAGGGTTTACCTCCGCACAGGGAGTATGATTGCCCTATTGATCTCATCCCAGGCGCCAAACTGCCTAAATCTCGTTTATACAATCTTTCCTAACCTGAGAGGGTCGCTATGCGTGCTTATATCTCTGAGAGTCTGAGAAAAGGACACATACGACCCTCGAAGTCACCTGTTGCCGCTGGTTTTTTCTTTGTTAAGAAAAAAGATGGTTCTTTAAGACCTTGTCTGGATTTCAGGGAGCTGAACAGTATCACTATTCGTGATCCTTATCCGCTTCCTCTGATCCCGGACTTGTTTAACCAGGTTGTTGGGGCGAAAGTCTTTTCCAAATTAGACCTAAGAGGGGCATACAACCTGGTTAGGGTCAGAGAAGGAGACGAATGGAAGACGGCTTTCAATACCCCTGAGGGCCATTTTGAGAATTTAGTTATGCCTTTTGGTTTGATGAATGCCCCAGCCGTTTTTCAGCATTTCGTCAACAGCATTTTTTATCATTTAATGGGAAAATTTGTATTAGTGTATTTGGATGACATTTTGATTTTTTCTCCTGATTTCAAGACTCATAAGGAACACTTATGTCAGGTCTTACTCATCCTGCGGGAGAATAAATTATACGCGAAACTGGAAAAATGTGTGTTTGCGGTTCCAGAGATCCAATTTCTGGGGTTTCTTGTCTCCGCTTCTGGTTTTCGCATGGACCCCGAGAAGGTTCGCGCTGTGCTTGAGTGGGAGCTTCCTGAGAATCAGAAGGCGCTGATGCGTTTTTTTGGGCTTTGCTAATTATTACAGGAAATTTATTTTGAATTATTCCTCTGTTGTTAAACCACTCACTGATATGACCAGAAAGGGGGTAGATTTTTCTTCCTGGTCGGTAGAGGCGCGTAAGGCCTTTTCTAATATCAAGGAGAGTTTTGCTTCCGCTCCCATCCTAGTACAACCTGATGTTTCGTTACCCTTCATAGTTGAGGTTGATGCTTCTGAGGTAGGGGTGGGTGCGGTCTTGTCTCAGGGTTCCTCTCCTGCCAAATGGCAACCGTGTGCCTTTTTCTCAAAGAAGCTCTCCTCCGTAGAGAGAAATTATGATGTGGGAGATAGGGAATTGTTGGCCATCAAGTTGGCTTTTGAGGAATGGCGCCATTGGCTAGAGGGAGCCAGACACCCTATTACCGTGTTTACTGACCATAAAAATCTGGCCTACTTGGAGTCAGCCAAGCGTCTGAACCCGAGACAGGCCAGATGGTCTTTGTTCTTTTCAAGGTTTAATTTTGTTGTTACGTTCCGCCCTGGGGTTAAGAATGTGAAGGCAGATGCCCTATCACGTTGTTTCCCAGGAGGTGGGAATTTTGAAGACCCGGGTCCCATTTTGGCTGAAGGTGTGGTGGTCTCTGCTCTTTTTCCTGAATTGGAGGCAGAGGTGCAGGCAGCCCAGTCAGAAGCTCCTGATCTTTGTCCTCCTGGGAGGTTGTTTGTGCATCTCGCTTTGAGACACAAGATTTTTAAAGAACACCACGATACGGTCCTTGCTGGGCACCCGGGGACAAGAGCCACACTGGATCTCATTGCTCGGAGATTCTGGTGGCCTGCGCTTCGTAAGTCGGTTGAGGGTTTTGTGGCAGCTTGCGAGACTTGCGCTCGTGCCAAGGTCCCTCATTCACGGCCATCAGGTCCTCTCCTTCCCTTGCCCATTCCTTCCCGTCCTTGGACACATCTGTCCATGGACTTCATAACGGACTTGCCTCGTTCCTCGGGGAAGTCTGTGATTCTGGTGGTGGTGGAGCGTTTTAGCAAAATGGTGCATTTTATCCCTTTTCCTGGTTTGCCCAATGCTAAGATGCTGGCGCAGGCATTTGTTGACCACATTGTCAAATTGCATGGGATTCCTTCAGACATAGTCTCTGATAGGGGCACGCAGTTTTTTTCCAGATTCTGGAAGGCTTTCTGTTCTCGCTTGGGGGTTCGCTTGTCATTCTCTTCTGCTTTCCATCCGCAGTCGAATGGCCAGACGGAGCGTGTCAATCAGAATCTGGAGACATATCTGCGCTGTTTTGTGGCGGAGAATCAGGAGGATTGGTGTTCTTTTTTGTCCCTTGCTGAGTTTGCTTTAAATAACCGTCGTCAGGAGTCCTCTGATAAGTCACCATTTTTTGGTGCATATGGGTTTCATCCGCAGTTTGGGACTTTCTCTGGAGAGGGCTCTTCTGGTTTGCCTGATGAGGACAGATTCTCCTCGTCTTTGTCATCTATTTGGCAAAAGATTCAGGATAATCTAAAGAACATGAGTGAGAGATATAAGCGTGTGGCGGATAAGAGACGTGTGCCTGGTCCAGACCTGAATGTTGGTGATCTGGTGTGGTTGTCTACCAAGAATATCAAATTGAAGGTTCCCTCCTGGAAGTTGGGTCGTAGGTTTATTGGGCCTTACAAGATCCTGTCTGTCATCAATCCTGTTGCCTACCGTCTTGATCTTCCTCAGACTTGGAAGATCCATAATGTTTTCCATAAGTCCTTATTGAAACCTTATGTTCAACCTATTGTACCCTCGCCTTTGCCTCCTCCTCCGATTATTGTTGATGGAAATCTTGAATTTCAGGTCTCTAGGATTGTGGATTCTCGTCTTGTCCGCGGTTCCCTCCAGTACCTCGTTCATTGGGAGGGTTATGGTCCTGAGGAGAGGATGTGGGTCCCAGTGACGGACATTAAGGCCTCTCGTCTCATCAGGGCTTTCCATAGGTCCCATCCTGAGAAGGTGGGCCCTGAGTGTCCGGAGACCACTCCTAGAGGGAGGGGTACTGTCACAACCAGACAGCTGAGAAGCTCTGACAGGAGCCGTCCAGATCCTCCTCCTTGAGTTTCTTTGTTTTGATATTCTGTTCCTCACCTCGTTAGTCCTATCTCAGCTGTCATGCAGTCGGACTGATCACTTCCCTTTATATTCCTCCCCATAAGGCAGTTGGGTGCGGCTGATACAACTTCCTGGAGTGTGTGTGCATGCTGTTCACAGCTCCCAGCTCCCAGTTCCCAGTTCCCTGTCCACAGTCGTCTGCAAGATAAGTTCTGTTTATGTATTTATGATTTTCTGTTGTCTGGATCCAGGTGACCCTGACTCCCTCCGTGTCTGTGTAGGGAGCCGGTGGTCGTGTCCCCTCACTATTGTAGGGCCTCAGGTCTAAGATAGCCGAGGTACGTGGATATGCCGCCCATCACCTTTGGGGTGGTCGCATAGGCTGAGCAATAAGGGGAGAGCGGCAGGACGATTGCAGGGGTCTCCCTTTGTTCCTTAGTTGTGGATCCAGTGAGTCATTGTTTGTATTGTATCATCTTGTTTCCTGTACACCATGCGTGACATGGAGATAACAATTTTGCAGCATAGTGTACAGTGTAAAAATATATATATAAGAACCTTTATCAGAATTGCTTTTTTCCCAATTCTACCCCATTTGGAATTTTTTCCCCACTCCTACTACATGGTATGCAACCGTAAATGGTTGCCATTAGAAAGTACAACTTGTCCCACAAAAAATATGCCCTCATAAGGCTATGGTGAATGGAAAAATAAAAAAGTTAGGACTTTGGGAATGCGGGGGAGTGAAAAACCGTATAAATATATATTTGTATAAATTATATGTTTTTCTCTCAGTAGCAAATCATTGTTGCGTGCTGTAATCAGTTGCTCTCTGTTGGCAACATTATTTATTATTAGTAAGATAGTTTGTTATTGTGTGTTTAATTTAAAAGACTATAATAAAGGTTATTTTTTTTAAAAAAGAAAGAATAAATAATTAGGCCTAAAAACAGAATTGGTATAGCCCTTGGCTATTGATTTAAAGTCTTGGGGGTTGAAATGAAAATTATATAATTTAGCAAATAGCGGACTACAAGTTTTGTTACATAATAGGGGTTAATTCATGCCTTACCTAACATTTTTATAGTGTGAATGTGACTTCAGTGGGAGGAAAAGCACTTTCATCAATTTTCTTCTTTGCACCATAATTAACTGCAAATCATGTTGAAAAGAAACACTTACAGTAACACATTTTATCCCCACAATCTATGATACCATCAGAGGAGTTATACAATATCCATTGCCTATTGAATATATGGAAGAAATGTGAATTACAGCGTGAACCTGATTTGACTCAATGGTTTAGGTACATTTGCAGAAATCAGTACATTGTGCATGGTTTAATAGTGCAAGCAAGGCTAATGCAGCAGACATTATTGGCTTCCATCATAAAATTAGATTGCTAACCTACAAGTGGGCCATTATGTGTTGCCACCACTTTGTGTCTGCTTTAAAGAGGAGCTGTCCTTTCAGTTTTAACCTCTTCCTGAATCTTTCCTTTTTTGTTTTTTAATCCCTGCCTTCCAAGAGGGATATATTTTCCCTTTTGTTGTGTACAGGGACAAATTGTGTTTTTTTTAACTGCAACATTTAATATTCCATTCCATGTTGTGGGAGGCAGGAAAAAAGTTCGAAATGGGATGGAATTGAAAGAAAAAAAATAGGTTTATGATGATTGAGTTTATGATCAGTTTATGATGCAAGCTGAAGTGAACATGTTCTGAATAGACGGAGGTCGGGCCCCAAGATAATTTCCTTAGGTGAAGCCTGGAACCTATTCTGATGCTGACTGTCATGATAAGCCATCATTTGCAGAGATATTGGGCAAAATAGGCACTGCTAAATCTGTCACCTTGTAGCAGTGGTTTACATAGGACTGCAGATCGTACAGAGAAATTTGTATTCTCATTTGCATCTCTATTACCCATTTAGTAATCAGTCGCTATATTTTGTATCACCGTGTGAATGGCTCTCAAGCTTTCCTAAAGGTCAGATTGTAAAAGATTGGTAGATTACAATTTTGTATCAAATACAGGATCTCAAAATAGGTAGAGATGGTTCCATCAAAGCTTCACCCGAAAAGCAGAAAAATAGCAGCTGTGACCTTTGAGAGTCAGTGGGACGCTAGATGGGCTCTGTGCTGTTAAGGTTTTCATTACAATGCTTCGAGAGAAATTCATTTTATTCTGAAAATATTGGAGACATTGTTTTGTTTGCTTTACTCCATAAAGTTACATCTTATAATTAGAGTTAAGCGAACACCTGGATGTTCGGGTTCGAGAAGTTCGGCCGAACTTCCCGGAAATGTTCGGGTTCAGGATCCGAACCCGAACCGAACTTCGTCCCGAACCCGAACCCCATTGAAGTCAATGGGGACCCGAACTTTTGGGCACTAAAAAAGGCTGTAAAACAGCCCAGGAAAGAGCTAGAGGGCTGGCAAAAGGCAGCAACATGTAGGTAAATCCCCTGCAAACAAATGTGGATAGGGAAATGAATTAAAATAAAAATTTAAAAAATAAAAATGAACCAATATCAATTGGAGAGAGGTCCCATAGCAGATAATCTGGCTTCACGTCAGCAGAGAATCAGTCTCTTCATGCCATAGCAAAGAATCTGGCTTCATGTCAGCACAGAATCAGTCTCTTCATGCCATAGAAGAGAATCTGGCTTCATGTCAGCGCAGAATCTGTCTTCATGTCATAGCAGAGAATCAGGCTTCACGTTCACCCACCACTGGAACAGGCCACTGTCACATATTTAGGCCCATGCACCCAGCAGAGGAGAGAGGTCGCGTAACAGAGAATCTGGCCTTATGTCAGCACAGAATCTGTCTTCATGTCATAGCAGAGAATCAGGCTTCATGTCACCCACCACTGGAACAGGCCACTGTCACACATTTAGGCCCCGGCACCCAGACAGAGGAGAGCGGTCCCGTAACAGAGAATTTGGCCTTATGTCAGCGCAGAATCTGTCTTCATGTCATAGCAGAGAATCAGGCTTCACGTCACCCACCACTGGAACAGGCCACTGTCACATATTTAGGCCCAGGCCCCCAGGCAGAGGAGAGAGGTCGCGTAACAGAGAATCTGGCTTCATGTCAGCACAGAATAAGTCTTCATGGTCATAGCAGAGAATCAGGCTTCACGTCACCCACCACTGGAACAGGCCACTGTCACACATTTAGGCCCCGGCACCCAAGACAGAGGAGAGGTTCATTCAACTTTGGGTTGCCCCGCAATATAATGGTAAAATGAAATTAAAATTGTATTGAATGAGGAAGTGCCCTGGAGTAGAATAATATATTGTTAAGGGAGGTAGTTAATATCTAATCTGCACAAGGGATGACAGGTCCTGTGGGATCCATGCCTGGTTCATTTTTATGAACGTCAGCTTGTCCACATTGGCTGTAGACAGGCGGCTGCGTTTGTCTGTAATGACTCCCCCATCCGTGCTGAATACACGTTCAGGACAAAACGCTGGCCGCCGGGCAGGCAAGCACCTCCAAGGCATAAAAGGCTAGCTCTGGCCCACGTGGACAATTTGGAGACCCAGAAGTTGAATGGGGCCGAACCATCAGTCAGTACGTGGAGGGGGTGTGCACAGGTACTGTTCCACCATGTTAGTGAAATGTTGCCTCCTGCTAACACGTTCCGTATCAGGTGGTGGTGCAGTTAGCTGTGGCGTGGTGACAAAACTTTTCCACATCTCTGCCATGCTAACCCTGCCCTCAGAGGAGCTGGCCGTGACACAGCTGCGTTGGCGACCTCTTGCTCCTCCTCTGCCTTCGCCTTGGGCTTCCACTGGTTCCCCTGTGACATTTGGGAATGCTCTCAGTAGCGCGTCTACAAACGTGCGCTTGTACTCGCGCATCTTCCTATCACGCTCCAGTGTAGGAAGTAAGGAGGGGCACATTGTCTTTGTACCGGGGATCCAGCAGGATGGCAACCCCAGTTGTCCGCACACGTTAAAATGTGGGCAACTCTGCTGTCGTTGCGCAGGCACAGCAGCATGTAGTCGCTCATGTGTGCCAGGCTGCCCAGAGGTAAGGACAAGCTGTCCTCTGTGGGAGGCGTATCGTCATCGTCCTGTGTTTCCCCCCCAGCCACGCACCAGTGATGGGCCCGAGCTGCTTTGGGTGCCACCCCGCTGTGAACATGCTTCATCCTCATCCTCCTCCACCTCCTCCTCATCCTCGTCCTCCTCGTCCTCCAGTAGTGGGCCCTGTCTGGCCACATTTGTACCTGGCCTCTGCTGTTGCAAAAAAACCTCCCTCTGAGTCACTTCGAAGAGACTGGCCTGAAAGTGCTAAAATGACCCCTCTTCCTCCTCTTCCTCCTGGGCCACCTCCTCTTCCATCATCGCCCTAAGTGTTTTCTCAAAGAGACATAGAAGTGGTATTGTAACGCTGATAACGGCGTCATCGCCACTGGCCATGTTGGTGGAGTACTCGAAACAGCGCAAACAGGGCACACAGGTCTCGCAAGGAGGCCCAGTCATTGGTGGAGAAGTGTGTCTGATCCACAGTGCGACTGACCCGTGCGTGCTGCAGCTGAAACTCACTATGGCCTGCTGCTGCTCGCACAGTCTGTCCAGCATATGCAAGGTGGAGTTCCACCTGGTGGGTACGTCGCATATGAGGCGGTAGAGCGGGAAGGCTGAAGTTACGCTGTAGCGCAGACAGGCGAGCAGCGGCAGGGTGTGAACGCCGGAAGCGCGAACAGACGGCCCGCACTTTATGCAGCAGCTCTGACATGTCGGGGGTAGTTGCGAATAAACTTCTGCACCCCAAATTCAGCACATGCGCCAGGCAAGGGATGTGCGTCAAACCTGCTAGTCCCAGAGCTGCAACGAGATTTCGCCCATTATCGCACACCACCAGGCCGGGCTTGAGGCTCACAGGCAGCAACCACTCGTCGGTCTGTTGTTCTATACCCCCCCCACAAACTCCTGTGCGGTGTGGGGCCTGTCCCCCAAACATGAGTTTCAGAATGGCCTGCTGACGTTTACCCCGGGCTGTGCTGATGTTGGTGGTGAAGGTGTGTGGCTGACTGGATGAGCAGATGGAAGAAGAGGAGGAGGAAAGCTGAGTAGGAGGAGGAGGAGACAGGAGGCAAAGAATGTTGCCCTGCGATCCTTGGCGGCGGAAAGGACGTGCGCCAAACAGCTCTCCGCCTGGGGCCAGCCGCCACTACATTTACCCAGTGTGCAGTTAGGGAGATATAGCGTCCCTGGCCGTGCTTACTGGTCCACGTATCTGTGGTTAGGTGGACCTTGCCACAGATGGCGTTGCGCAGTGCCACACTTGATTTTATCGGACACTTGATTTTATCGGACGCTTTGCATGCAGGTGCCTGGTCATGCAGGTTGTGCTAAGGTTCAGAACGTTTAATGCCTCGCTTCAGGCTCTGATGGCACAGCGTGCAAACCACACGGGTCTTGTCGTCAGCACATTGTTTGAAGAAGTGCCATGCCAGGGAACTCCTTGAAGCTGCCTTTGGGCGGTGCTCGGTCCCAGATGGTGGCGGTCAGTAGCAGGCGGAGTCTCTTGGCGGCGGGTGTTCCTGATTTTGCCCACTGCTCCCTCTTTTGCTACGCTGTTGGCTCGGTCTCACCACTGCCTCTTCCTCCGCACTCTGAAAGGTCAGTGGCACGACCTTCATTCCAGTGGGGTCTAGGACCTCATCGTCCCCTGCATCGTCTTCCACCCAGTCTTGACCCCTGACCTCCTGTTCGGTCTGCACACTGCAGAAAGACGCAGCAGTTGGCACCTGTGTTTCGTCATCATCAGAGACGTGCTGAGGTGGTATTCCCATGTCCTCATCATCAGGGAACATAAGTGGTTGTGCGTTAGTGCATTCTATCTCTTCTAACCCCGGCGGAAGGGCTAGGTGGATTCCCTTGGGAAACCCTGGCAGCAGAGTCTTACAAACAGCATAAGAGACTGCTGCATAACTTGAGGCTCAGACAGTTTCCCTGATATGCATGGGGGTGATGGACAGATGATGGGCTGGGTTTTTCATGCGCCATACTGTGCGCTTTCTGCAGAAGACTGGGTGGGAGATAATGTGAACGTGCTGGATGCACTGTCGGCCACCCAATTGACTAATGCCTGTACCTGCTCAGGCCTTACCATCCTTAGAACGGCATTGGGCCCCACCAAATATCCCTGTAAATACTGGCGGCTACTGGGACCCTGAGGTCGTTGGTACACTAGGACGTGTGGCTGTGGCAGAACGGCCCAGTCCTCTCCCAGCACCAGAGGGTCCACTAACACCACACGACCATGTCCATGTCCCGCGTCCCTTATTAGATGTTTTCCTCATTGTTCCCGTTCACCACAATTTTGAGAATGGCAAATTTGGGAATAGTTTTTCAACCCCAGAACAAAAAGTGTGCTTTTACGGTCACTACAAATAACTTGACCAGCTAAAACACTACAGATTTGGTTGAATAGAAATGTTGAGGCTGTTTTTTTTTTGCGCTGTGTGACAGGTATAGGTTTAATCTCAGAATCAGACTTCTATCTGCACGGTTAGCGTGTGTCTTAGGTTTTTCTCGAATGGACACTATCAGTACCTTCAATGTAAGATATCCTTTTTGGGATAGATTTCAAGTAGGCCTCAAATACCAGAAACTAGTTATTTTGAGAATGCAAATTTGGGAATAGTTTTTCAATCAAAAAATAAAAAGTGCTTTTACGGTCACTACAAATAACTTGACAGCTTAAAAACAGTACAGATTTGCTTGATAGAAATGTGAGACCTGTTTTTTTTTGCCATCTGTGTGACAGGTTAAAGTTTAATCTCAGAATCAGACTTCTATCTGCACGCTAGCGTGTGTCTTAGGTTTTTCTGAATGACACTATCAGTACTTCAATGTAAGATATCCTTTTTGGGATAGATTTCAAGTAGGCCCTCAAATACCAGAAACTAGATTATTTTGAGAATGGCAAATTTGGGAATAGTTTTTCAATCCAAACAATAAAAAGTGCTTTTACGGTCACTACAAATAACTTGACAGCTAAACAGTACAGATTTGCTTGAATAGAAATGTGAGACCTGTTTTTTTTTTTGCACTGTGTGACAGGTTAAGGTTTAATCTCAGAATCAGACTTCTATCTGCACGGTAGCGTGTGTCTTAGGTTTTTCTGAATGACACTATCAGTACCTTCAATGTAAGATATCCTTTTTGGGATAGATTTCACGTAGGCCTCAAATACCAGAAACTAGTTATTTTGAGAATGGCAAATTTAGGGAATAGTTTTTTAACCCCAGAAAAAAAAAAAGGGCTTTTACGGTCGCTACAAATAACTTGACCAGCTAAAACAGTACAGATTTGACTTGAATAGAAATGTGAGACCTGTTTTTTTTTTAGCATCTGTGTGACAGGTTAAGGTTTAATCTCAGAATCAGACTTCTTTCTGCACAGGTAGCGTGTGTTTTAGGTTTTCTGAATGGACCACTATCAGTACCTTCAATGTAAGATAATCCTTTTTGGGATAGATTTCAAGTAGGCTCATATACCAGAAACTAGTTATTTTGAGAATGGCAAATTTGGGAATAGTTTTTCAACCCAGAACAAAAAGTGTGCTTTTACGGTCACTACAAATTGACTTGACCAGCTAAAACAGTACAGATTTGGTTGAATAGAAATGTCAGGTCTATTTTTTAGGCGCTGGGTGACAGGCTCAACTTGCCCCTGATGTAGTATATGGCCAAAAATTAACCACACTGTTGATGGTTAAATGCACTTGGGTGACACAGGCTCAGCCCTGCACCAGATGTAGTATATGGCCAAAAAATAATCAGACTGTTGATGGTTAAATGCACTTCGGTTGACACAGGCTCAGCTGCAGCTGATGTAGTATATGGCAAAAAAATAACCAGATGTTGATGGTTAAATGCACTACGGTGACAAGGTCAGCCTGCAGCTGATGTAGGATATAGCACAAAATAACCACACTATTGATGGTTAAATACACTTGGTGATAGCTTGTGCTGGCGCACAAAGTCACAAAATGGCCGCGATCACCCAGAAAAAAGTGATCTAAAAACGCTCTGGGCAAGCCTCAAAAAAGTGAGCAAGTCAATATTAGCACTTAACATGATCCTCAGCTTGCAGATCGATCACAGAATGAAGTCTTTTTGAGGAGTTAAAAACTGCCTAATCTCGCCCTAACGTCGAAGCTGCAACCTCTCCCTATTCTTCAATCAGCAGAGAGTGACGTGCAGCGCAACGTGACCAAGTTATATAGAGGCTGGGTTCACATGCTGCACTGGCCAATCACAGCCATGCAATAGTAGGCAAGGCTGTGATGGCCTCTTGGGGCAAGTAGTATGACGCTTGTTGATTGGCTGCTTTGCAGCTTTCCAAAAAGCGCCAAGAAGAAAGCGCCCGAAACACCGAACCCGAACACAGACTTTTACGAAAATACAGTTCGGCCAGCACCTCCAAGGTGTAAAGGGCAGGCTCAGGCCATGTGCCCCAATTTGGAGACCCAGAAGTTGAAGGGGGCAGCCCCAATCAATCAGTTCGTGTAGGCGTGTGCACACATACTGCTCCACCATGTTGCATGTTTCCGTGATGTCCCACGATCCAATGGATATCTTCTCTCTTAACTTTTGATGTTCTATTATGCGCCTACATGGTGATCATGGGTAGCGGGAAATCAGGGTTCCAGCCCGGAGATGGAACCTGAGAGTGGGATACCAAATGCAAGGGAGGTCAATTGATGAAATTAAATGTAATCAAGCGGAAATGTGGGGCAAAGTATTGAAGCAGAATCTTCCAAGTTAAGGAGGGGGCGTGCGACTCGGGGAGGTAGTGACGATAAATGACAATACAGGACTCTTAAGATGCCCTGTTATTGGAATGATTAATAAAAAATTATAGGGAATGTCACTGGGGTATTTTGGATTTTGAAACGTTAGACAGGAGAGGCCCTGCTGCCGCTTTGCTGATTCTAGATAACTTCTGCCTGATCGCACGTTCCCGTGACATCCACGATCCATTTTGATATCTTCTCTATCAACTTTCGATGTTCTTTTCTGCTCCAACCATGTTGATCACGGTTAGCGGCGAATCAGGGTTCCACGCGGTAGCGTGCAAAAGAGATACCACATCCAAGGGAGGTCAATGGCTCCAAAGAGTGGAAATGTGGGACAAGTTGTTAAAGTTGAAGCATCGAATGAAAGGAGGGGGCGCGCGTCAATTAAAGACAAATTTTTTACGTTTATTTCCTTGTCACCTATGCAGAGCAGGGGTTTTTCATCGCCAAAAATGGGTTAATGTCACCCACCAATGGAACAGACGATTTTAAAAAATTTCAGTCCCTGTCAACTATGCAGAGCAGGGGTTTATTCACGGCAAAACTGTGTTCATGTCACCCACCAATTGAACAGACGATTTTACAAATATTAGGTCCCTGTCACCTATGCAGAGCAGGGGTTTGTAAACGGCAAAATTCGTAAAATGTCACCTGACAATGTAACTGACAATTTTTAAAAATGTATGTCCCTGTCACCTATGCAGAGCAGGGGTTTATTCATGGCAAAAATGGTAAAATGTCACCCAAAAATGTAACAGATGCTTTTGCACCCTGCTCCCTCTTCTGCTGTGCTGGTGCCTCTGTTGCGACCACCGCCTCTTCATCCGAACTAGACAGGTCACTCGTATGACCTTGATTCCATGTGGGGTCTAGTATCTCATCATCCTCCACATCATCTTTCACCTACTCTTTACCCCTGCACTCCTTGTCGGTTTGCATACTGCATAAATCCGCAGCAGTTTGCATCTGTGTTTTGTCATCAGAGACGTGCTGCGGTGGTCTTCCAATGTCCTCATCCTGAAACATAAGTGGTTGGGCATCAGTGCACTCAATCTCTTCCACTTCTGGTGCAGGGCTATGTGTATGACCCACGGAAACCCTGCCAGCAGAGTCATCAAAAAGCATAACAGACTGCTGCATGACTTGGGGCTCAGGCTGCTTGCCTGATTTGCAAGGGGGTGAGTTGAAAGACAGATGGCCATGGGCTGTAGGTGCCAACTCTGATCTTTCAGCAACGTTTCGGCAACAAGGACGAACCGTTGAGTGCTGCTCCTGCACTTTTGTTTCCCCAATCTACTATATTATGTACTTGTTCTGGCCTCACCTGATTCGTACTGTCCTAAATGCAGTGTAGGCCGCAAATGTACTTTCTAGCGCAAAAGATTAGCATTTGTCACCCAACAATGTAACAGACAAATTAGTGAAATGTATTTCCCTATCTACTAGGTAGAGCAGGGGTATATCACAGCCAAAAATTGGTGAATTTCACTCGTGAATGTAACAGACAAATTAGTGAAATTTATTTACCTGTCTACTAGGTAGAGCAGGGGTATATCATAGCCAAAAATTGGTGAATGTCACCCAACAATGTACCAGACAAATTAGTGAAATGTATTTCCCTTTACACTATGTAGAGCAGGGGTATATCACAGCCCAAAATTTCGGATTTTTATCCGACAATGTAACAGACAAATTAGTGAAATGTATTTCCCTATCTACTAGGTAGAGCAGGGCTATATCATAGCCAAAAATTGGTGAATTTCACCCGAAAATGTAACAGACAAATTAGTGAAATTTGTTTACCTGTCTACTAGGTAGAACAGGGGTATATCACAGCCAAAAATCTATCTAGCCGTACACTGCACCATCTAGCCGTACACTGAAACTAAAGTTGTTGATTGCTGCCTGACAAAGGGACCGAAACGCATTACAGAGACAACTATAAGTATCACATTGCTGATTGAAAGACTGTACTGTCTGCTAAGGTAGTCCCACTCCAGCGCTCCCCAATTTCCTACTGTTTCTTCCCTGCGCGTTCCCTGAAACTGAATGTATTGAGTGTCTTACTTTTCTGAACTAAGAAAACACTTCCACAAGCATGAACATTATCTGACAACTTTAAATGATTTACATGCTGCTAATTAAAGGTCATCCCATCTTTTATGTACCTCCGAGCGGAGCCGGAATATGACAAATTCCATTTTATGATTCCTGTACAGCCATTGACCAGATGTCAAGAAGCAGCGATTATTTCTTTATTGATAATTATAATTAGGAATCATTGTCTGGATCGGTCACGGTAAAAGGGGGGATGCATTCAAGATGGGGTCATTAGTTGCATAATTGAGATAAAAAATAACACATTTTGCTGAAATGTTTTCAAGCTCTGTATGCATTAAACATGTAAATTGTCTTTTACATTTGACCCAGATGAGACAGGAAGCCCATTTACATCAACATAAATTGCTGATTTAATTAACGTAGGCAGGGAGGAAATCCACAAAATTTAGAAAAAAAAAATATATGAAAAAGCAAATAGTTACCGGCTCAATAAATTGTGACCAATTCAAAAACTGCAATTATACAACAAATTACATTTGCCCTGCTACTCAGATAACATTTTATACATTAGTATCTCACACTGTAGCGGCAGCAGATAACCATGACAGTTATTTGTACTACAGTTCAGTATCTTATAATATGTACACAGCCACTACAGTAATGTACTCCGGGATTGCTCTAAATATCTGTTTCCCACTGAAGACGACTGACTTTTATGCATAAAAGTGTGTATTATACATTTCAGTGAAGGTGATGTAAAAGTCAAGTTACAGTAAAAACTTTATTACTCCACCCAAAATGTCATCCAAAAATGTTCTGAAAATGTCAGGCCTGATATCTACTACAAGGATGTACTATATTCTTTAGTTTAGATGAGTCTTACATGATTAAAGGGGTTTTCCAGGATTGATATGGTTTTTAACTGATATGCTCATGTAGATGCTCACATCATGTACCCCCCCCCACACACTTTTTTTTTTTTTTTTAGACCTGTCCCGTTTTCACCATGTAAACCTATCACACTGGTCTGTTTCTATCCCGTATGTAACATTTACTGTTCCTGTATCCAATCAATCCCATGAGGCACTTCTCCTTTTTCTGCCACAGCTCCACCACAGCCCAGCTATTTTATAGCTTCTCCCACTCAGCTAGTTACCTAGACACTCCCCCTATCAATGCCCCACCCATGGACATGACATCACAGGAAGTAAGAAAGAGCTGCATGGACATGGTCATGTGACCACAGCCCAGAACGGGAGATAGAAGCAATAAATGTAAAATAAATACATTACAGAATTACGGGAATGTCATGATTATTTTACAAGATGATAATACAGATCAGAAAACCCCTTTAAAAGGGGTTGTCTGCTTTGGCAATCCCTTTTTGTTACAATGATCCCCCAATGATGAACTGATCATCTGAAATCTCATTTCAGAGATCCTCAGCGTTCTTCTGTAATCTATCCAGAAAGCTGTCAAGTGAGCAATCGTTCTACAGCAGCACCACTGAGTGAATGAAGCATTATGCAATTCCCATTTAGATGTATGGGCTGTCTGTGCAATTGCGGGTCCGAAAGAACAAGAGACCACCCTTTAAAGCTGCTCGAAACTCTTAAGAGATGACGACCTTAAACAGTGGAGCTTCATCAATTGCATATACTGTACATTCAATATATGATTCTAACATTCTAGAAAAACAATCTACAGGCTGTAACTCACATCATAACCACTAGATGGAACATATAGCTACATATAGCATAAACAACTCCCAGCAGAGTGTCACAAAATATTGTTTGTTTTTTCTAAAGTTGGTCATTTCGCTACATGCATGTAGGGATATGTTGGGCCAAAAAGAGAGATGAGAAGGACACATCTGAACATTAATAGCAGGTTTAAAAATGTGTGCCTATAATGGTATAAGGTTCAGTAAATCTGATGTAAAAGTTAGGCTACACCAAAAATGTGTGTGACTTCAACATTTATTCACCATCAATCAAACATTTTAGAACTGGAAGCATAAGGGCCTTATACTAAAAGTTGACCTTATTATAGTCTGTGAACAAAGACTGTCTCCTTCTCAAGTTTGGTTGACATCTGCAACCCTTCAGTATCGTGCACAGGAACATATACCACACAAAGTCAATGAGTTGGTCAGGTAATGTTTCATAAAAACATTTCACCTACCTTTTGAAGCATGATCAGTCAAAGCTGTCATAAAGGTGACCGCAGGGGATGCAGTTATTCTGGCAAGCTGAGCTGGCAGCAGAGGAGTGACATGGGCTTCAATTCTCGAAGGGTGACTGGTAACACAATAATCAAAATCAATTAATGACTACAGTATTAAAAATTTAATTTGTCATAAAAACTTGAAAAAAAAAAGAAAATCCAGTTAGACCAATATATTACATTTACTAATTTAGTAATAAGCTATCAGAATCTGACCACCAAACATACCACCACTGTGCGGGTTTGGTGAAAAGAATTATAAAACTATACCTGAAGCTGAATTTCTGTCTATATGAATGTGAAAAGTCAAATTTTGCACAAAAAAAGTTAAAATTAAGGTTCTGGCTAGATCACAGCAACTCAGTGAAGTTTGCTAAATGCCACTATTACTATCTTCTACTAAAGTGAAGGTGAGTCATGTACTAGGTTTGACGAACCAACATCACTAGCAAGTCAAGTGGCATAGGAAATAATGCAATTCCCATTGGCACTGGTTGGGGAAAAGTTGGAGTCTATGATAATGGCCCACTTTAGGATATCTCCAGCTTCAAACACCATCTTACCCTAAAAACTTCACAGAAAATAAAAATATTGTCTTGTTGATCTTACAGCCAGTAGTACAGCCCAGAGCTGCATTCACAATTCTGCAGCTTTGAGATCTAAAATGTCCCTGCATCCTTTGCTGGTTTAAAGTCTGTTGGAAGCTTGCTCTGATGATTTGCATTCTGGGAAGTGTTATGTGTACACCAGGCATAGTACATGATCTGTTTAGCTGTGTTTGTATGATAGCGAACTCGTTGACTGTTTCCAGTGGTGACCCACAGAAATCTCAGTGCAACTCTAGGATTTATCTAGGATTCGGAATTATCTCAAAATAAGAAACGTAATGTCTGTAAAGACTCATTTAACTAATCATGTAGGTAATATCTGTATACCTTCTGTAAACTGGATTTTGAAGATAGACTTACCCTCTAAGGGTACGGCCATACAGTCAGGTTTCTCCATGCAGTTTTGGAAGCCAAAACCAGGGGTGAATTCAAAAAAGAGAAGTTGTATATGTCTTTCCTTTTATGTTTCACGCGTGATTTTGGCTTCCAAAACTGCATCCAGAAACCTGATTGTGTGGCTGTACCCTGAGTACACATGTAGGTAAGTGTTAGCCCTATAATGACCCCACCCCCCAATGCCTGGGCACCTCATATAGGTCATACTAACCCCGCTTTCAGGCTCCCACATAGCTCCTGATCCCCGCAGGGCTGTCGCTGCATCTTCCTGTTGTACGGATCAAAAGATCGAAGAAGGGGGGGGAGTCTAGCAGCCATTAGCTTGCCACAACGGTGACCAACCTCCCTAGCAACACACGCGATGCTAAGGAGGCTCGTCCCCGTCGTGACCTGCTATTAGCTGTCCCAACCCCCCCTTCCCATTGCCGGAAGTTTCAATCTGCACGACCGGGAGATGCATCAGCGATCGTGTGGAGATCAGGAGCGATGCGGGTGCCGGGGAGTGGGTCAAGTATAACCTATATGAGGTGCCCAGGCATTGGGGGAGTTATTATAGGGGTTGGATAACCTGTTTAATATGTTGCAATGAATTTCATGGTTACCTACAATTTGATGCCTAGATATTGTGATCCTGGACAAGTCCCCTGAGCCCCAAGCTTTAAATAATCAATCAGAGTTCATCCTGGACAATTATATTGGACGTGATAAAACGTTTTATGTCACAGAAGCTAAAACTGCATGAAAAATAACAGGATAATGAAAACATCATTATTCCATGACTGAATCCTCTCGAACATTTGAGAAAAGTTCTTACTTCCATTCATTACTAACACAAAAGAGAAAGCAGGTATAATTAATTACAATAACTCCCAAACGAAAGAACATTTATCATCTGTGACATTTATATCAATGTTTTAATGTAAACTCCAACTGAATGTTTTTTTTTTAAAGGTAGCCATTAATCATGCTTAGAATTCGCCAAAATATTAAAGCACAGGTATCGGCCCCTGCCTCCCTGCAAAAGCTCACAAAACATTTTTAGCTCTTTAGATTCCTCATTGCATTTATATTATGTTAGGTAGGATGCCTGGTAACTCTTGCAGCATCAATCACTAACGACAATACAGTAATTCTGCAGGAACTGTGCACAAAAGTAGAGTAAAGAACATAGAGGCAAAACTGACAGCAATAGGTGCACCATGAAATTAGACATCATATCCCAAGCCTTGGGCAGCAAACAGTGTCTACACAAACCATCAGAAGGCTTTTGCATGACATTGTGCTATGAGCCAGACGTCCAGCTACAGGTGTTCAATTGACCTCATGCCACCACTCTGAAAGATCATGCTGGGGAACAGCAAGATGGCAATGGAGGCTGGAATGGAGGTCTAACCTCTTCAGCAATGAGTTTCACTTTTATTTCAGACACAATGATAGCCAGAGATTTGTCTGGAGACGATACGGAGTCTGCGATGAAGATGCCTTCACAATTGAATGTCACACTGGTCCTACTCTTGGGATTATGGTGTGAGGTGGAATATTGTAGAGTAACTGGACCCCTCTAGTCTATATTTCTGATGTAATAACAGCTCAGTGTTACATTGATTTGGCCATGTAACCAGTGGTATAGCCATATCTCCAAAATGTCTAAGGAGCTGTTTCTCAATAGGACAACGCCAGTCCATATGTTGTTTGTGCCACTGCGAGCAGCCTGTGTGGCCTAAATGTGCTACCATGGCCTGAAGCATCTCCAGACTTGTCTTGAGCACTTCTGGTACATCATTGGTTGACAAGAGGAAAGGAAGCTGGCAGCAGCGGATCTTGATGATTTTCGTGTCCAAGTGTATTCAGCATACCAGAACATTCCACAGACAACCATTAATCACCTCATTGATAGCATGCCAAGGCGTGTGTATTTCTGCACATGGTACTTGACACTCTAAAAATCGAGATGTTTTGAATATTTTGTTGCCAATTTTTTAGCATGTTTATATCGATCCTAAGATTCCAACAATAAAATGAATTTTTCTTCTTGGTGTTACAATTTCAATGTTGAGGAGTATAATATCATAGCTGTCATTCATACCTGGAGAAACACGCCACCAGCATCTAACAAAAACCTTTTACAGAAACTACAGCAGAAGGGCTCCAATGTCATGTATTTTAGATCAAGAAAAAAAGCAACCCAAATTGGGGTGGTGTGACAAATGTGCAATTTGGTCCACCCTTGAAAACAGTCCATGTATGAAAAAAAGCATAAATCCTGCTTTGTTTGATTAGATCCCAGGTTTGAAATAAAAAAAATTACAGACCACAGATGTGATGTTCTGTTACAGTATGTCATTCTGCTTTGATGTATGACCTGAATGCGTTGATGTTGGACGAAAACAAACTCCTACTACTTTCTATTAAGAAAGACTACAAAGTGGACAGAAACTTGTTTTTATGAAAATATTTTATACTTTGCCTCTTCATGGGTGTGCCACTGTGTTGGCCGGCAAAAAAAATCTGAGTTGAGTATGTCCTTTCTGATTAGGCCTCTTTCACACTTGCGTTGTTGGGATCCGGCATGCACTTCCGTTGCCGGAGGTGCCTGCCGGATCCGTAACAACGCAAGTGTACTGAAAGCATTTGAAGACGGAACCGTCTTCCAAATGCTTTCAGTGTTACTATGGCACCCAGGACGCTATTAAAGTCCTGGTTGCCATAGTAGGAGCGGGGAGCGGGGGAGTGGGGGAGCAGTATACTTACAGTCCGTGCGGCTCCCGGGCGCTCCAGAATGACGTCAGAGCGCCCCATGCGCATGGATGACGTGATCCATGTGATCACGTGATCCATGCGCTTGGGGCGCCCTGGCGTCACTCTGGAGCGCCCGGGGAGCCGCACGGACGGTAAGTATGCTGCTCCCCTGCTCCCCGCTACACTTACTATGGCTGTCAGGACTTTAGCGTCCGGCAGCCATGGTAACTATTCAGAAAAAGCTAAACGTCGGGTCCGGCAATGCGCCGAAACGACGTTTAGCTTAAGGCCGGATCCGGATCAATGCCTTTCAATGGGCATTGATCCCGGATCCGGCCTTGCGGCAAGTGTTCCGGATTTTTGGCCGGAGCAAAAAGCGCAGCATGCTGCGGTATTTTCTCCGGCCAAAAAAACGTTCCGTACCGGAACTGAAGACATCCTGATGCATCCTGAACGGATTACTCTCCATTCAGAATGCATTAGGATAATCCTGATCAGTATTCTTCCGGCATAGAGTCCCGACGACGGAACTCTATGCCGGAAGACAAGAACGCAGGTGTGAAAGAGCCCTTAGCTAAAGTATGGGCTCATACAGATAAGCGGTTGTCATGTTCATGGGCTGTCTGAGTGTAGAACGAATAGCACATGGACTGAACACTGACATTTTATAGCCAATGGGCCAATACACTTGTTTGTATGTCGCTGTATGCACTACTTTTTTACCTTTCTTGTGCAAGACTCAATTCAATTCATCGGTCTGTGGCCGTTCAAATAAAAAAAATATTTTTTTGTGGTGGGAACACAGGCAAGTTTTACATTGCATATCGATATAAAATGAGAATGACTTTTATGTAATGTTTGCAAATTACTTAAAGGGAACCTGTCATCAACTTTATGCTGACCTCACTGAGGGCAGCATAAAATAGTGACAGAAATGCTGATCTCAGCGGTGTGTCACTCATCAGCTAAAAGTAAGTGGTTTCTGAGAACCAGCATCATAATCATTGCAGCCAAGGCCTTGAAAAAGAGTCAAATCTACCTGAGAAGAGTCCTGGTTATGCATAATCTCCTGCTCTCTCGCCCATCTGCTGATGATTGGCAGTTTTCTCCTAGAGAGAAAGGGAGAAAACTAGGTAGAAGACTGTCAATCATCAGCAGGGAGAGCAGGAATTCGAGAATAACCAGGACTCTTCTCAGGCGGGCCGTGACTCTTTTCCAGGCCCGGTCTGCAATGATTGTGAAGTTGGTTCTCGGCAACCACTTACTTTTAACTTTTAAATGAGAAATCAACTCACCTGTCTCTACTTTATGCTGCCGTTAGTATGGGCAGCATAAAGTTGATGACAGGTTCCCTTTAAAACAGATATTTGTAACCTTATTATCACTTGACACCTTATTATCAGTCCCTTTCAAGTCAATGGGGCTGAGCTGCAATACCAAGCACAGCCACTATGCGATTTACGGTGCTGTGCTTGGGGAAGCTCCTAGGAGGGCCGCTGCACTCATCACAGCTTCTCAAAACCACTGATCGGCAGTGGTTCCAGGACTCAAATCCCTGCTAATGTGATATTGATGACCTATCTTGAGAATCCCAGATAACCCTTTTAAGCTACTACATCTAACGAAAACTCATAAATTATAAGAAGCAGAGCAGAAATCATAGTTCTGCTGAATGAGCACCTAAAGTGTTTTATCGTTCACAGGACCTGTTTTTCCTTGGAGATAATTACATATATTAAATAAAAATGCAGTGTGACATATAAAAATGGATAGAAACTATTTCTGTGCCTAAATTTAATTTCAAGACAGTCAGTGCCTCGCTACATGCCTTTGAATTTTAAATACACACAATCAGCTGTAATTGTTAAGTAAGAGGATGCAGCGGCTGGAAAATAGATTATCACAAAAATTATTGAACCAGGTGTTTAAATAGAAAAACAGGATTCTTTCATTATCAAAATCAAGAGAAGTGCGGTCACAGATGAAAAAACAAGTTAGATCATCCTCAAAGAAATAAATTCCATTTTCATGACCTTGGGAGAACAGATATAGAAGGGACGTCTCAAGTATTATATTTTAGTTTAATTAATCATGCAGTATACAGGTCGGTAGAAGAGAAATATTTTTTACCTTTTTTAATTATAACAAATATTTAAAAAAAAAACATCTGGGGCGGGCAATTTGAAGACATACTTCCCTCCTGTATGTGTGTTTTATAGTAGCAGCAAAAAGGGAGTCAAGTGGCAGAGAAATGTCATAGGTTATTCCAATCTCCAAAAAGTAATAGATATTTCGCAAATTTTTCGCATAATATTCGCAATAAATTTGAGAATTCTAGAATTTGTGGTCTCCAGTCATTATTTTTGCGCATATCGGAATCAGAATTTTTGCGCAAATCGGAACTAATGATGCGCATATTTTTTGCGCAATACATGCAACTTTACATTTTATCAGGTCTGAGTAGATATTACTGATTGGTGCACTAAGTATTGTTGTGACTTCACAGCACTATGTCTGTAGCATGTATGTATGGACATCAGAGAAACAGTAATTCCTATCACACTACCTAACACCCTGCACTGGAACCTATCAGCTACACTATATCACTATCTAACCTACACTGACTATCTCCCACTAACTATCTGTATTATATATATGAGCTATCTAACTAACTATCTAATATAACTGGATAAGGAATAGGATCCAGATGAAAGCACAGAGCACAGCAATGTCACTGCTCTCTCTCTCTCAGAACTGCAAATAAACTGCAGAAAATGGCTGCTGGGGAGGTCCTTATATAGTAAGGGGTAGGCAACTTTCCTATTGGTTGCTAGGGATGTTGCTAAGCTTTGACCAAAATATTGCAGCCTTCTCATTGGCCCACAAGCAAGAAGGGAGGTTACTGATGAAAAAAATATCTAGAATATTTGCGATTACGAATATATAACACTATATTCTACATATTCGCAAATTTTCTAAGTGCCAATATTTGCAATAAAAATTTGTGATTAGAATAGTTGCGATCAACAATAAGAATGAGCCCAAACAGTGGACTAAATATATGAGTAAATTAGGGATAAAGTATTATAATGGAAAAAATACCTTGATAAACAGCCAAAAGGATCCGATCTCTGGACAGCACTGTTTGGGCTCATTGATTAGTCTTATAGTGGCATTTAACATTAGGATATTTGGGTGAAAGTTTTAATTACCTTGCGATACTACAGCTACTAGTGTCCCTTCATTTACTATTGAAGTGAGCATTTTAGATGGCTCTGATCTGTTTCTCTTGGTACAGCAGGTGAGCTGCTTGTCTCAGCGCCTACTTGCATTGCTGCTTCATTTTCAATTAATGTTTTCATTGTTTGTAATTTGCTACTGTCTAATAAAGCTATTATATGTACTGTGTGTCCCCTTTGTGGCTTTTTGGTATCAAAATGTGAACAAAGTAAAATGGTCTGAGATTTTTGAATGCAATGTAAAAAACTTTTCCTATACACATGGACAACTATGTGTGGGCAGGGTAAGATGGACTCACATGTTTTCTCTGCGATTTCGGGCAGGAGATGCTTTTTGTTTAAAAAATACTGAACCAAATAATGAAAAATGATACAACATTGGGCTCAACATCTTCCCCTTTATACTATTCTGCCCTCAGATAGGGTAGCATAGAAGACCTGACATGTTGGCTTTAGAGACTAAATACCTATTTGCCCTTATTGGACTTACAAACTAATATATTCTTACATTTTCAAGATGATTATGTCAAATATGATGAAAAGATTTTTCTCCACGCCTGTTTTGTGCTCTTTGAAAAACGAATACAATGTAATTGAAAGAAAAATGTGGACATTAATGTTTTATCTGTTATATACATAAGCACAAATATTTTAAGGCATGCAAAAAAGTTGGTAATTCCAAATTACCGTATATCTTGTAAACCTCAACTTTAACTCAATCGATGTATGAAACAAGATACCCTTTTTTCCATTGCATTGTATTAGCATCAGCAGTACAATTATTGTGCAAGGTTTGGGCTTGTGCTTGTCTGCATCTTGGAATAAACATGTGCCCCTATTGTTACCTGCACACTGCGCAGCGAAGCAATGTCACATACCAGCTTTGAAAACGGAGCACATTCTAAACCCATTTTATTCCTGGAACTAAAAAGAAAGTAAAAAAAAAAAAAAACATAAAAAAAGCAAGTATATTCAGATCAATTTTCTCAGTTTTCCCCTTTATAAATAAAATTTCTGTTGCAGTACTGTTCTTGCACAAAAATAGCAGAAGCAGCTGGAGAAGGTGGGAAGTCTCATCCGCACGGTAAAATGAATCACACAAACTAACATAAAAACTCACATAGAAACAGCTGCCATCAAAACTGGCCGTCGGCCAAACCATCACATTGCCGCTGCCTACTGAACTCATGGGAGAAACACTTCAAAACAGCCCACTATGCTTCATAGAAGAAGGTAGTTCTGGGTGTTATATAAAAGTTTTGTAAACTGTGAAAAATAAACAAACAATAAACATACCAATAAAAATGAATTATTATATGAGTGGGGTCATTGACAGCAAAAGTATGACAGGGCCAAACACTAACACAACAAAAATGTGCATCCCAAATTGTGAGACATTAATTACAATGCCATACTCCCCAAAACTAACACAAAATTGCCCAGAAACATTCCTTTTAAGGGTTCATTCACAGGCATGTGATTCAGCCAGTTCCTTCCAGTTCTCCAGATCCGGTTGTTAAAATTACAACTGTATTGGAGAACCGTGTTACCGGCTGAGTCCGGATTCGGTGCTCTGGCGGTGGCAGGATGTTCACTTCCATTGCTTTGCGCACCGCTGATAATTTAGCTCCTTAGTTAGGTGGTATGTGTGTGTAGTGTATATATGGTATATATTTATGTATGTGTACCATGTATATGGTGTATTTGTGTGTATTAGAGATGAGCGAATGTTTAAAAAATTTAATTCGCCGGTTCGCCGAAAATTAAATTTTTATTCAATCCGAATATATTCGCGGCAAATTAAGTTAAAAACGGCTATTTCCTGGCTGCTGAAAGCCTTTGTAGTAGTGTAGAACACAGTGCCCTGCAGTAAAACGCATAGGGAGTCTGCTGTGGTAGTGAAATAATACTGTGAGTCCGTATGACATGCAGATGACAGGCGTCGCTCTTAGAATCACTGCACACTTCACTTATTTGGGCAGTCACGGGGCCAAAACTCACCAAATAACTCAAGTTTGAACTCAGCCTTACAGGTCGATGTTAGCTCCAAGAAGAAGCGCACTCCTTTACCACCATCGCCAACTGATTCCACATCGATGTCTACAGAACCTGTTCTATTAAACACGTATACAAGTAGAGCCCCCCTGACAGAGTGGAGACGGTGTCATTAGTAAGGTGACATAGTGTGGAGATGGCAGCAGCATAAGGAGACTACCGAGTGGCAAGGTGACAGTGTGGAGATGGCAGTAGCATCAGGAGGATACCACAGAGTGGCACGGTGACAGTGTGGAGATGGCAACAGCATGTGGAGACCACAGAGTGGCAAGGTGACATACTGTAGTGTGGATATGGCAGCAACAGGAGGAGACCACAAAATTCTAAACAAATTCCACTTCATCAGATTCGATTCGCTCATCTCTAGTGTGTATGTGTGTTGCATATATATGATGTATGTATATGTAAACATGTGTTGTGACGCCATGTGTCCGCCGTTGAGTAGGGAACCTGTTAAAAATTGTAATCCCACCTCTGCTCAGTCACATGATCATATTAGTTTTTGCTGTCCACAAATTGAGGATCCACAAAACAGGGATACCGGGCATGTGCATTCCACATTTTGCGGATTGGATCGTCTTTCTCCTGTGTAGAATTGCTTATTCTTGTCCTCAATTACAGACAAGAATAGGACGTTCTATCTTTTTTTTGCGGGGCCACAGGACTGAAGTACGGATGCGGACAGCACACAGTGTTTTGTCCGCATCTTTTGCGAGCACATTGAAATGAATGGGTCCCTTCCACAAAATTGTGGAATGGATGCAGAGAGAAATATACGGTTGTGTGAATTATGTAAATGAGCCCCTTTTGCACTTTTGTTTAGTGGACAGGAAGTTCTGCAAAACTTGGGATTGCTGGCAACTATGGTTTTGGCTAAAATGATTTCATATTTAAAGTGTAACTGTCGTTTTGGATTATTTTTAATATTGTGTAGGGACAAGGATGTTAAACATTTTTGTAATAGACTTTATTAGGGAAATATGTTTCTTTGTAGAAAACAGGGTGCAAGAGTCTTCTTAGCAAAGTGTTGCTAAGTTAATCTATCGTCAGTCATCAGTATTTAACTGAGCGCTGAAGACACCTGTGTGTAACATACAGATGTTAGGCTACTTTCACACTTGCGGCAGAGAGATCCGGCAAGCAGTTCCGTCGCCGGAACTGCCTGCCGGATCAGGCAAAATGTATGCTAACTGATTGCATTAGTAAGACTGATCAGGATCCTGATCAGTCTTAAAAATGCCTGATCAGTCGAAAAAAATGCATTGAAATGCCGGATCCGTCTTTCCGGTGTCATCCGGCAAAAACGGATCCAGCATTTATTTTTTCACCTTTTTTTCAGTCTGCGCATGCGCATACCGGAACGACGGATCCGGCATTCCGGTATTCTGAATGCCGGATCCGGCACTAATACATTCCTATGGGAAAAAATGCCTGATCTGGCATTCAGGCAAGTCTTCAGTTTTTTTAGCCGGAGATAAAACCGTAGCATGCTACGGTTTTCTCTTTTGCCTGATCAGTCAAAACGACTGAACTGAAGACATCCTGATGCAAACTGAACGGATTACTCTCCATTCAGAATGCATGGGGACATACCTGATCAGTTCTTTTCCGGTATAGAGCCCCTGTGACGGAACTCTATGCCGGAAAAGAACAACGCAAGTGTGAAAGTAGCCTTACCAGCCTTCCTCTTGTCATTACCCCAGACCCCAGTCATTAACTATATATACACATGTGCTCAATCACTGTCCATCACCCTGTCTATCTGACTTCTTACACACAAGCATCTTTAGCGCTGAAGACTGAAGACAGACTCTCTTTAGCCATGCTGTTAGAGATGAGAGAATCAAATCTCATGAAGTGGAATTTGATCCGAATTTCAGAATAAATTCGATTTGCCTAAGGCCCCTTTCACACGAGCGAGTATTCCGCGCGGATGCGATGCGGGAGGGGAATGCATTGCACCTGCACTGAATACCGACCTATTCATTTCTATGGGGCTGTGCACACGAGCGGTGATTTTCACGCATCACTTTTGCGTTGCGTGAAAATCGCAGCCTGCTCCTCTTTGTGTGTTTTTCACGTAATGCAGGCCCTATAGAAATGAATGGAGTTGCGTGAAAATCGCAAGCATCCGCAAGCAAGTGCGGATGCGGTGCGATTTTCACGCACGGTTGCTAGGAGACGATCGGGATGGAGACCCAATCATTATTATTTTCCCTTATAACATGGTTATAAGGGAAAATAATAGCATTCTGAATACAGAATGCATAGTAAAACAGCACTGGAGGGGTTAAAAAATAAATAAAAAATCATTTAACTCACCTTAATCCACTTGATCGCGTAGCCCGGCATCTGCTTCTGTCTCTTTTACTGAATAGGACCTGTGGTGAGCATTAATTATAGTTCAAGGACCTGTGATGACGTCACTCCGGACATCACATGGTACATCACATGATCTTTTACCATGGTGATTCACCATGGTAAAAGATCATGTGACGTACCATGTGATGACCGGAGTGACGTCATCACAGGTCCTTGAACTATAATTAATGCTAACCACAGGTCCTATTCAGTAAAGGGGACAGACGGAGATGCCGGGCTACGCGATCAAGTGGATTAAGGTAAGTTAAATGATTTTTTATTTTTTTTTAACCCCTCCAGCGCTGTTTTACTATGCATTCTGTAATCAGAATGCTATTATTTTCCCTTATAACCATGTTATAAGGAAAAATAATACAATCTACAGAACACCGATCCCAAGCCCGAACTTCTGTGAAGAAGTTCGGGTTTGGGTACCAAACATGTGCGATTTTTCTCACGTGAGTGCAAAACGCATTAGAATGTTTTGCACTCGCGCGGAAAAATCGCGAGTGTTCCCGCAACGCACCCGCACATTTTCCCGCAACGCCCATGTGAAAGGGGCCATAAAGTTGAATTTCCTCTTGCTTCAGGTCAGAGAATCGATTTACATTAGAAAAAATCAAGCAAGGCTGATTTGTGTTACTATGTTACTATGTTACTAAGGCGAAATATGAAAATAACAATTTATTTATTAATCCAAAATCTCAATTAAAACATTGTTAGAGAAAACCCCAACAATACAGAGTACACATAGGGTACAGTCCACCATCAATGTCAAAACAGGTAAGTGTAGTGCAGAATGATAAAAACTCAGTTAAGGAAAAAAATGTATACAATAGAGAATTATGGTACGGTAAATAGGTCAAAAAACATGCTAAATAATGTAATAAATGGAAAGAAACCATCTGTGGTGCTAAATGATAATAGTAACCAATAAATGGTATATATGTACAACAATATAGATATATGTACATTTCCTGACCAACTTTACTATTGGGGATCAGAAAATAAATTGATATCCACAACTGCATGAGTCAAAATCACATACACAATATCAGTAATGCCTACATAAAATCATGCCTGACAATACAGGGAGTGCAGAATTATTAGGCAAGTTGTATTTTTGAGGATTAATTTTATTATTGAACAACAACCATGTTCTCAATGAACCCAAAAAACTCATTAATATCAAAGCTGAATATTTTTGGAAGTAGTTTTTAGTTTGTTTTTAGTTTTAGCTATTTTAGGGGGATATCTGTGTGTGCAGGTAACTATTACTGTGCATAATTATTAGGCAAATTAACAAAAAACAAATATATACCCATTTCAATTATTTATTTTTACCAGTGAAACCAATATAACATCTCAACATTCACAAATATACATTTCTGACATTCAAAAACAAAACAAAAACAAATCAGTGACCAATATAGCCACCTTTCTTTGCAAGGACACTCAAAAGCCTGCCATCCATGGATTCTGTCAGTGTTTTGATCTGTTCACCATCAACATTGCGTGCAGCAGCAACCACAGCCTCCCAGACACTGTTCAGAGAGGTGTACTGTTTTCCCTCCTTGTAAATATCACATTTGATGATGGACCACAGGTTCTCAATGGGGTTCAGATCAGGTGAACAAGGAGGCCATGTCATTAGATTTTCTTCTTTTATACCCTTTCTTGCCAGCCACGCTGTGGAGTACTTGGACGCGTGTGATGGAGCATTGTCCTGCATGAAAATCATGTTTTTCTTGAAGGATGCAGACTTCTTCCTGTACCACTGCTTGAAGAAGGTGTCTTCCAGAAACTGGCAGTAGGACTGGGAGTTGAGCTTGACTCCATCCTCAACCCGAAAAGGCCCCACAAGCTCATCTTTGATGATACCAGCCCAAACCAGTACTCCACCTCCACCTTGCTGCGTCTGAGTCGGACTGGAGCTCTCTGCCCTTTACCAATCCAGCCACGGGCCCATCCATCTGGCCCATCAAGACTCACTCTCATTTCATCAGTCCATAAAACCTTAGAAAAATCAGTCTTGAGATATTTCTTGGCCCAGTCTTGACGTTTCAGCTTGTGTGTCTTGTTCAGTGGTGGTCGTCTTTCAGCCTTTCTTACCTTGGCCATGTCTCTGAGTATTGCACACCTTGTGCTTTTGGGCACTCCAGTGATGTTGCAGCTCTGAAATATGGCCAAACTGGTGGCAAGTGGCATCTTGGCAGCTGCACGCTTGACTTTTCTCAGTTCATGGGCAGTTATTTTGCGCCTTGGTTTTTCCACACGCTTCTTGCGACCCTGTTGACTATTTTGAATGAAACGCTTGATTGTTCGATGATCTCGCTTCAGAAGCTTTGCAATTTTAAGAGTGCTGCATCCCTCTGCAAGATATCTCACTATTTTTGACTTTTCTGAGCCTGTCAAGTCCTTCTTTTGACCCATTTTGCCAAAGGAAAGGAAGTTGCCTAATAATTATGCACACCTGATATAGGGTGTTGATGTCATTAGACCACACCCCTTCTCATTACAGAGATGCACATCACCTAATATGCTTAATTGGTAGTAGGCTTTCGAGCCTATACAGCTTGGAGTAAGACAACATGCATAAAGAGGATGATGTGGTCAAAATACTCATTTGCCTAATAATTCTGCACGCAGTGTAATGTTAAAAAACACCATTTATAGGAAAGATTTCAAATTGATTGCTTCATTGAGTTCAAAAGGACTAACTGTATTCAATGTAACAATCCATTTAGTCTGCTTTTTCAGTAACGCTTTTTGAATATCCCCACCTATAGAGCCCAGGTAAACTCTATCTATCCCCCTCACTTTGAACCCATTTGGAAAACTATTATGACATTCACGAAAATGCCTCGGAAAGTTGTGTAACTTGTCCACAGCATCACCTGATGCTCTACCACCTGCCAGGATCTTGCTAACATGTTCCAAGATCCTGACTTTAAGAGGCCTCAAAGTCATGCCCACGTAGATACGTCCACATGGACAGGTGGCATAATAAATGACGACTTCAGTGCGACAGGTGATGTTGTGGACAATTTTGTATTGAGTCTTCCCATCCGATCCATCAAAATTGGTGGCTCTGACCATAAACTTGCATGCCGCACAGCTCCCACAAGAATATGAGCCCCATTTTTGGCCCCTACTGTCAAACGGACAGACAGACTTAGGTGGGACAGAATGACTGGATGTTAAAATGTCTTTCGGATTTCGACTCCTTTTCCAAGTAGGCATTACTGATATTTTGTATGTTACTTTGACTCATGCAGTTGTGGATATCAGTTTATTTTCTAATCCCCAATAGTAAAGTTTGTCAGGAAATGTCCATATATCTATATTGTTGTACATATATACCATTTATTGATTACTATTATCATTTAGCACCACAGATGGTTTCTTTCCATTTATTAGTACATTATTTAGCACATTTCTTACCTATTTACCTATTTCTTACCTATTTACAGTACCATAATTCTCTATTGTATACATTTTTTACTTTGAAAGTAAAATCCTGCGCCGTCCCGTTTAGTATTCGGCGCAGGCGCAGTGAGTGAAGGACGCTCGCCTGCTGCTGGCTGCCTCACTGCCCCTGCGTCGAATACGTCACAGAGCTCCCCGGAAGTGAAGACAGCTGGCAGCAGGAGAGCGTCCTTCACTCACTGCGCCTGCGCCGAATAGTAAACGGGACGGTGCAGGCGTGGGATTTTACTTTCAAAGCGCAGAGATGTCCATCAAAGCAAAATGGGCGTGCCGAACGGTGATGAGACGGAGCCTCTAGGTGCTGCAGTAATGCCCCGATAGCACCTAGAGGCTCATTTGCATACTTTAAAAGTTAGTTTTCTGGGCGAACGGCAGCATGTAGGCAGATAAAAGTTACACAGTTATGAACTGCTGACATTAGCACATCGCTAATGGTCAGCCAGCTACATAACGAATTTTGTGATGACAGAAACCCTACATTTTTTCCTTAACTAAGTTTTTATCATTCTGCACTACACTTACCTGTTTTGACATTGATGGTGGACTGTACCCTATGTGTACTCTGCATTGTTGGGGTTATCTCTAACAATATCCAGCATGCTTCTGAGATATATGTTTTAATTGAGATTTTGGATTAATAAACAAATTGTTATTTTTATATTTAGCCTTGCGTGATTTTTTCAGTTGCAGTTTTGTATGTGGTGTGGAGCTAGACATTCTCTATGTAGGTGTTCTTAGTGAATCCATTTTAGCCTGAAATAGTGTAAAAAACTAAAAAATTCTACCTTACCTCCTCCATTTGCTCGCGACGGGTCGCCAGCCTCCATCTTGATTGAAGATCTCGGCTGAAATTCTGTGCATAGTAACGTATGACGTTACCACGACGGACGACATGATGACATAATCTAGTACCGCGCGAGATTTCGCTCCAGATCTTCAAGCAAGATGGCGACGGCCAGCGCGTCGCGAGCAAATGAAGGCGGTAAGTTTGGTTACTTTTTTTTCTATTGTTAATTTTTCCACTGTTTTTACACTCAGATGCTGCGATCATGTATGAACACGGCATCTGAGGGGTACAATGAGTGGGGCGGCGCTATTGCAGCTTCCTGTCATTGCACCCGCTACTTACAAAAAAATGCGCTTCGTGACCAAGCACATGAGAGTGCCTGCTAGAAACTACCCACATTGTGAAAGATTGTGCCATGTGGAACGGGCATTGTGGTGCCAACTGCTTGACACTGCCACCTCAAGGAGTTTCCAGCTACTGTGTCAAGGGAGAGAGTAAACTGTTGTCACTAAAAAAGGTGGTACTTTTGTTTCACCTGTTGCCACTGATGAAGACATTGTCCCCATTGAAAGACTCAGTAACCAAATGTTCATTGCACTTTTGTAAGACTATTGCAATACTCAAGCTTGTTGCCATATGTGAGATCAATAAATAGTCTTGATGCAAGTTTTAAAAGTGTTTGACTGTATTACTTTTATTACTTAGGGCAGTGATCCATACATAACACTTTCTTTCCTGAAGGTTTTAACCCTTTACAGACATATATGGATAACAGGTCAATGTTAATTCATAGAAAATGATCAGGGCAGACAGGATATTCATAGTCACAGAACAAGGCCAAGTGGAGACTCAAACGCTAACATATGGACTTTTTGCCATAATGTGTATACACAAATACTGCCATAAAGTGGCAAAAAGTGCTTCCATACAATGCTCTCGCAATACTGTGAATGCAAAATAATGCCTTTATAATACCTCCAAAACATATTCAAATGTTACAGCCTTAAAGTGTCCACATAACACTGCCATCCATACTACCATAGAACCGTAAAAAGTGGGGAGGTAATGGTAGAGTGTCCCTTGTGATCTAGAGCCTTGAAGAAGTTACTTCAGTTACCTCTCTGGGCTCCTCTGATGCTCTGCTGTAATCAGAGGCAGATTTAGCAATTCAGGGGCCCCCATAACACTGCTAAGGTTCCACCCACCTGCCCACTAAGTTCTGATCTTAGTTAGCAGTGCTTCCTTGACACCTCTGCTACTGCTCTAGCTATCTGGGGATATGTTAAATGTCTGTAAGGGTTGTGACATTGTATGTTTAAATGGTGATTTCTGTCCTGTTGTCCCCACATGTGTATTGGCGATTTCCCTTTGTCCTGAGAGATAATTGAATTACTCCTCGGGTGTCTCCAGGGCAGAGAGGAGGAAACCATGATGCATTGTGGGGATGTCTTGTGTCTGTGTATCCTGAATTGCTGCATATCTGTCCTGTGTCACAGTCTTCCATCTGGTCCCCTAGGGGTGTGTCCACCAGATTGGGACCTGCATAAATACGGGCGGGTAGCCCTCAATAAAGAGTTCCTGTTTTACACTCAACATAGAGCCTCGTCTCATGCGTGTGGGGATTGCTATACGTGTATACTCACCTGGCTATTACTCCTAGCTCTTGTAAGAGCTGTTCCTGGTTCCTGTGGTGGTATCGGTGTCGAGTGAAGTGCTTGGAGTCCTCGGGAGGCACTGGGAGCATTTATCAACGGAGGTACCCGGTCGGGGTGCTAGGAGATCCGTTACAGAGACAACTAGCAATATTCACACTTTGGATAAACCTCATGGGCTGTGATATTTCCAGGACCAGCTCTCATCTGACTGAGAGCCAGTAAGCCTCAAAGTTGCTTGATTTAAGTTGGATGGCTCGGGGCGACCTGCACACCTAGATCATTATCATTAGAGTGACAAAAATTGTAATAGTTTTTTTTGGATGCCAGCTAACTCTTCTCTCACTGCTTAGGAGGGCTGCATAACAAATTTCAGTTTTCTAATAGTCCTAATATTATATTCAATAACATTTCTACACTGTTTTGTCATGTAAACTCATTTGCATAAACATGAATAAACAAGGCAGATTCTGCTAATTTGCATGTCTTTCCCATATTCAAGTTTATGCAATAAATAAATAAATCCTGTAATCTTAATTAGGAATTGTGGAGTACAATACAATCTATTGACTGTAAAGTAAACCACTATATGCAGTATTACGTATATTTCTATATCAGCTATTTCACAAACTTTCCCTTATGCAATTTCTTATAACATCTAAATAGGTTTCCATTATCTAATTATTTATTCAATACAGAATAAAGTTTTTCAAGATACAAAAGTTTTCTAGAGCAAGTGAACAACTCTCACTTGGTACATCTAAGGCATGTCTCAGTTAACAATATCTTAATATACAAGGGGACATCTATAAAGACCGATCGTTTAGATGCCAGTTACATAGTTACATAGCTAATATGGTTGAAAAAAAACATAAGTCCATCAAGTTCAACCAAGGGATAGGTGAGGACGCGAGTCCCAGAAGGAAGCGAGACTCAGATTTCTACACATTTTCATAAGCATTAATGTCATTTACTTTTAAGAATTCATCTAAACCCTTTTTAAAACTGTCCACTGTTCCTGCTGTGATGATGTCCTGAGGAAGTCTGTTCCACAGATTCACAGTTCTTACAGTAAAGTTTTGACGCTTCTGGAGAGTGAACTTTTTCTTCTCCAGTCGCAGGCAGTGCCCCCTTATCTTTTAAGGGCATTTGACATGGAATAGTTTTTCACCGTAATTTTTGTATGGCCCATTTATATATTTGTATAGGTTAATCATGTACCCCCTTAGACGTCTCTTCTCAAGACTAAATAAATGTTATTATTTTTTATCTTTCTTCATAACTAAGACCCTCCATGCCCCTTATAAGTTTAGTTGCTCTCCTCTGTACTTTTTCCAGCTGCAGAGCATCCTTTCTATGGACTGGTCCCCAGAACTGAACTGCATATTCCAGATGAGGTTTCACAAACACCTTGTAAAGTGGTAATATTACATCCCTGCCCTGCGCGTCCATGTCTCATTTAATGCATGACAATATCCTGGTGGCCTTAGAAGCAGCTGATTGACATTGTATGCTGTTATTTAATATACCATCTACAAGGACACCCAAATCCTTCTCTATAGGTGACTCCCCCAGTGTTACATCTCCTGAGACATATGAAGCACAGAGATTATTACTATCAAGATGCATAACTTTACATTTGTCCACATTGAACCTCATTTTCCAATTTGATGCCCAATCACTCAGAGTGTTCAAGTCAGTTTGCAGTTCATGGACATCTTGCATAGACTGCACAGTACTATATAGCTTAGTGTCATCTGCAAACATAGAAATTGTGCTATTATTCCCATCCTAGATATCATTAATAAATAAATAAAATAGCAGAGGACCCAGCACTGAATCTTGGGGTACATCACTTATAACCAGGGACCATTCTGAATAGGAATCTTTGACCACAACTCTCTGGACACGGTCCTTCAGCCAGTTTTCAATCCAATTACAAACAATACTTTTCAAGCCTATAGACCTTACTTTACCTATCAAACGTCTATGAGGGACAGTATCAAAAACCTTTACAAAATCCAGACACACTACATCCACAGCCGCAACTCTGTCCAGGCTACTACTCACCTCCTCATAAAAACAAATCAGGTTAGTCTGACAACTTCTGTTCTTGGTAAACCCATGTTGGTTATCACTTATAATATTATTTAAAGTCACGTACTCCTGTATATAGTCCCTTAAGAGTCCTTTAAACATTTTTCCCACAACAGAAGTTAAACTAACTGGTCTATAATTACCTGTGGAGGACCAAGATCCTTTTTTGAATATGGGCACCACGCTTGCCTTGCACCAATCACTTGGCACTGTACCAGTACCTAGAGAATCTTTAAGAATTATAAACAGGGGCACAGCAATGACTGAATTGAGCTCTTTAAGAACTCTTGGGTGTAATCCATCTGGACCTAGAGCCTTGTTCACATTTACCTTATTTGATTTAGCTTGGACCATATCTACATTTAGCCAATTGAGTATATTACTGGATGTATTAACAGCCCCAGCACCACAGATATCAGCTTCTTTCTCATCTTTTGTATATACAGAACTAGAAAACACATTTAGTAACTCTGCCTTTTCCTTATCTGTGACTAACCCCCCTTTACCATTATTTAAGGGACCTACCTGCTCAGACCTTGTTTTTTAGCATTTGTATATTTAAAGAATATTTGGGATTTGTTTTGCTTTCTTTTGCCACCTGCTATTTGTTTTGTATTTTTGCAAATTTTATCTACTTTTTACAGATTTTGCTAAGCCCTTTGTAAACTTCAAAGGCTACATCTGACCCCAAAGATTAATATTTTTTAAATACCCTTTTTTTGTCGTTTATTGCCTTTTTTTACAATAGCTGTAAGCCATGGGTGGTTTAACCCTTTCATGACCAAAGGTCATTGATGCCCCAGTGTCCAGGTCAAAATTTACAAATCTGGCATGCGTCACTTTATGTGGTAATTGCTTTGGAACAGTTTCATTTATCCAAGCCATTCTGAGATTGTTTTCTCGTGACATATTGTACTTCATGATAGTCATAAATTTGAGTCAATATATTTCACCTTTATTTATGAAAAAATCCAAAATTTATCAAAAATTTTGAAAAAAATCGCAATTTTCAAAATTTCAATTTCTCTGCTTCTAAAACAAAAAGTCATACCTAATAAAATATTTATTACTTAACATTTCCCATATGTCTACTTTATGTTGGCATAATTTTGGAAATGTCATTTTATTTTTTTAGGACGTTAGAAGGCTTAGAAGTTTAGAAGCAATTCTTAAAATTTGTAAGAAAATTTCCAAAACCCACTTTTTAAGGACCAGTTCAGGTTTGAAGTCACTTTGTGGGGTTTACATAGTGGAAACCCACCATAACTGACCCCATTGTAGAAACTACACCCCTCAAGTTACTCAAAACTGATTTTACAAACTTTGTTGACCCTTTAGGTGTTCCACAAGAATTAAAGGAAAATAGAGATGACATTTCTAAGTTTCACTTTTTTGGCAGATTTTCCATTTTATTACATTTTTTTCTTTAACACATTGAGGGTTAACAGCCAAACAAAACTCAACATTTATTACCCTGATTCTGCGGTTTACAGAAACACCCCACATGTGGTCGTAAACTGATGTAAGGGCGCACGGCAGGGCGCAGAAGGAAAGGAACGCCGTATGGTTTTTGGAAGGCAGATTTTGCTAAACTGGTTTTAGATGCCATGTCCCATTTAAAGCCCCCCTGATGCAACCTTACAGTAGAAACTCCCAAAAAGTGACCCTATTTTGGAAACTAGGGGATAAGGTGCCAGTTTTATTGGTACTATTTTGGGGTACATATGATTTTTAATAGCTCTATATTAAGTTTTTTGTGAGGCAAGTTTTTTTTTTTACAAGATTCATCTGACAGGGTAGATCATGTGCTATTTTTATAGAGCAGGTTGTTACGGACGCAATGATATCAAATATGTCTACTTTGTTTTTTTGTTTCTGTTTTACATAAAGCAATTTTGAAAAATAAATTATGTTTTTGTGTGTCCATTTTCTGAACGCCATATGTTTTTTATTTTTCTGCGGATCGTCTTGTGCAGAGTTGAGGTTTTTATTGGTACCATTTTTGGGTACATAGGATTTTTGATCATTCATTATTACACTTTATGGGGCAAGGTGACCAAAAAATTAGCTGTTTTGGAACAGTTTTTATTTATTTATTTTTACAGCGTTTATCTGAGGGGTTAGGTCATGTGACAGTTTTATAGAGCAGATCGTTACAGATGTGGCAATACCTAATATGTATACTTTTTATTATTTTTTTAAGTTTTACACAATAATAGCATTTCTGAAACCAAAAAAAGAATGTTTTAGTGTCTCCATAGTCTGAGAGCCATAGCTTTTTTTTTCTTTTGAGCGATTGTCTTAAAGGGTTTCTATCACTTGGTATGACATAATTAGCTGTCAGACACTAGCGATCTGCTAGTGTCTGCTCTGGCCAACCATCCTACTATAATCACTTGTGGGGCAGCGGTTTTGCTAAAAAAACTAACTTTTATAAATATGCTAATGAGCCTCTAGGTGCTATGTGGGCGTCATTAGCACCTAGAGGCTCCGTCTACCTTCATACACAGCCGCCGCCCAGCGTGTCCCTCCAGCCCGCCCATGTCCTCCTCCGTGTGACGCAGCGGATGAGTTCTCGCGCATGCGCCGTGCGCGGCTGTATTCGGCGCATTTGAGATCTCAGCTCGGAGCGGTCAGACATTCAATGCGCATGCGCCGAATACAGCCGCGCATGCGCATTGAATGTCTGACCGCTCCGAGCTGAGATCTCAAATGCGCCGAATACAGCCGCGCACGGCGCATGCGCGAGAACTCGTCCGCTGCGTCACACGGAGGAGGACATGGGCGGGCTGGAGGGACGCGCTGGGCGGCGGCTGTGTATGAAGGTAGACGGAGCCTCTAGGTGCTAATGACGCCCACATAGCACCTAGAGGCTCATTAGCATATTTATAAAAGTTAGTTTTTTAGCAAAACCGCTGCCCCACAATTGATTATAGTAGGATGGTTGGCCAGAGCAGACACTAGCAGATCGCTAGTGTCTGACAGCTAATTATGTCATACCAAGTGATAGAAACCCTTTAAATAAGGTATCATTTTATGCGGGATGAGGTGACGGTTTAATTGGTACTATTTTGGGGGTCATAAGCCTTTTTGATCGCTTGCTGTTGCACTTTTTGTGATGTAAGGTGACAAAAATGGCTTTTTTTATATTTTTTTTTATGGTGTTTATCGGACGGGGTCTATCATGTGATATATTTATAGAGACGATCGTTACGGATGCTACTAATATGTGTAGTTTGTTTGTTTTTAATTTTTTATAGGAAAAGGCAATTTTTTTTTTTTATTTTACATTTTTATTTATTTATTTATTTTTACTTTTATTATTTTAATTTTTTTTTTAATCAAGTCCCTCTTGGATCTTGAAGATCCAGTGGGGCTGATGGCTGTACTATACTTTGCAATGCTCTTGCATTGCAAAGTATAATACAATCAGATGCCCTGTAGGTGGCAACAGCGGACGCTTTTGCAAAGCGTCCGGTTGCCATGGCAACCAAAGGGGGCGCGGCCATCGCAGCGCGGCAGCCCCAATGGTGGAGAGAGGGAGCCCCCTCCCTCTATTAACCCCATGGATGCCGCTGCGAACATATGGCGATATTCGCGCCCGCCATATTCTTTTACATTGTGAAGAATTTTGACCCATGACTCATCCATCAGGTGGTACGGGACAGCCAATTGAAAAGTTTCAGAACACGGACATACCCCCTACCTTATAAATAGACCCGATCTGGCCGCCATTTTACATTCAGTCTTTTGTCAGTGTAGGGAAAGGTTGCTGTGTGGAGCAGGGACAGGCTGTTAGGGATAAAAACGCTATAAATTAGGTCCACAAAAGTCAGTTTAAGGACTGGTATAGGTGTTCTATTGATAGGTGTGATATACTGAGGGGTGTAATACACTTATAATATACTTTCTAACATAGAAAGCATATTATAGTGGATTTGTATTGTGCAGCAGTGGTGAGCGGATATACCAGTCTCCCCCCAAAAAAACTGATAGAATCGGGGTGTTATATACCCATAATATACTTTCTATATAGTGCATTTGGGTACTGCAGCATTTGTTTGCTGTTTTGCTGCGTTCCCTCTGCTACATACAGTGACAAACGGTATTGGAAAAAATAATTATAACTGGTGTGATATACCAGTCGCCCCCCAAAAAAACCTGATAGAAGCGGGGTGTATACCAATAATATACTTTCTATATAGTATATTTGGGTACTGCAGCATTTGTTTGCTGTTTTGCTGCGTTCCCTCTGCGACGCACAGTGACAAACGGTTTTGGAAAAAATAATTATAAGTGGTGTGCGCATGAGTGTACGCGAAAATTATATTGCCGATATTTTGCATAAAAAAAAATAATGAATGGAGATCGCAAATTCGTATAATACATCTGGTATGCCACTGTCCATGTTGTGGGACTATTTGTGCACTTATAGTTATTATTTCTTGGTTGCAAATATGAGCTGAAGGTTTTTCAGGTTTGCCTGCCATTAAAATAAATGGAACCCGCCGCGAACTGGCGGTTTGCGAACATTTGATCGCAATTGCGCCTTTCGCAAACCATCACGGCAGATGTTCGTCCATCACTAATCAAGAGTATTACAGAATTTTACTTGAATTTAATTTGGACCAGTCCATCAACTTGTTTAGTAACACTGTGTAATGTTAGACCAGAACAGATTAATCGTGATTGGGGTAGAAAATTTTAGTCCTATGTGTTTTATCAGCTGATAGCAGGATAATATAGAGTTAAGGCCTTCCCTGAATAATTCTGTACACGGTAGTATATTGATTAACAAAAATAATTAATTACATGAGAGAAACAATTATAAATATGCGGTTAAAATAAGGCAATCTTTGGATATCTGAGATTGGTTAAACATGATAATATCCAAATGGTTACCAACGGTGTAATCACAATATATGGCAACTTTGGGGATCTTGTGTGTTGATCTGAAAATAATGTCATATTGGATTTGAAATAGAAGAGTTCAAAAGTATCCACTTCTCCTTCTTCTTGTACCAATTATAGGACAACAAGACGTCATTCCATATTATACACAAAGATTAGCTGCCGAACTTAGAGTGAAACCCATATAATTCGGATTCATTGCAATTCAAAGTTTTCCTAAACTTTATACCAAATTGCACTTTGAATGCTTTGCTTCGATCAACACTATATATAACATATTAATATATATAACTTTATATTTGTTAAACTTAAATATTCAATTAAAATTAACTACAAAAAATAATTTATATAGGACTGCTTGAAGCAATAAATATCTACAGCATCTTCACCACTTTCAGTGTATTTTTACTAATTTTAGCCTTTGGATAACAATTTCACACAACCTATAATTTAGGTCCTGGAGTCCTGTACAGAATGTAGTGGAACCAGTGGGTCACCATTATAGTCCATCACACCAGGGAAGGAAATCCAGTGCTCTAACCTTTTCTATTTTATATTATAATTCGTATTCTAAAAGCAAAATATAAAGACAAAATACAAAAAAAAATAGAAACAGAAGCAGGGCAGTTAGTCAGCGATTCAGAGCAAATGGCTTATCACTTCCCTTGGTGGTGGTGGTGATAGGTATATCATTATCTCAATATAAAACAGCCTGGCCTGGTTGACTTTAAAAGAAATTCCTATTATCACTGTCTAAGATCTTTAAAGTGGTCCAGGAAATAAATGTGGTTAAAGTACTTATGTATATTTTAGCAGCACTTATGGTACATATCCGACAGCGTTATCAAAGGAAAATAAAGAGCCGGTTTTGATTTTTAAAATGTTGTAGTATTTCAATAGCAGTGATTGTAGCATCAGGAGGAGGCCACAGGGTGGCACAATGACAGTGTGAATGTGGCAACAGCATCAGGAGGCCACAGAGTGGCACAATGACAGAGTGTGGAAGTGGCAGCAGCATCAGGAGGAGGTCACAGGGTGGCACAATGACAGAGTGTGGAAGTGGCAGCAGCATCAGGAGGAGGTCACAGGGTGGCACAGTGACAGTGTGGAAGTGGCAGCAGAATCAGGAGGCCACTCCAGGAGGCCACAGAGTGGCACAATGACATAGTGTAGAGGTGGCAGCAGCATCAGCATCAGGAGGAGGCCACAAGGTGCCACAAAGACAGAGTGTGGAGGTTGAAGCAGCATCATCAGGAGGCCACAGAGTGGCAAAATGGCAGAATGCATAAGTGGCGGTGACAGCAGCATCAAGAGGAGGCCACAGGGTGGCACTATGACAGTGCGGAGGTGGCAGCAGCATCATAAGTCCACAGAGTGGCACAATGATTGTGGATGTGGGAGCAGCAGCATCAGGAGGAGGCCACAGGGTGGCACAGAGAGTCTGGAGGTGGCGGCAGCAACATCAGGAGGAGGCCACAGGGTGGCAGAATGACAGTGTGAATGTGCAACAGCATCAGGAGGCCACAGAGTGGCACAATGATTGTGAATGTGGGAGCAGCAGCATCAGGAGGAGGCCACAGGGTGGCACAGAGACAGAGTGTGGAGGTGGCGGCAGTAACATCAGGAGGAGGCCACAGGGTGGCGGAATGACAGTGTGGAGGTGACAGCAGAATCAGGAGGCCACAGAGTGGAACAATGACAGAGTGTGGAGGTGGCAGCAGCCTCAGCATCAGGCGGAGGCCACAGGGTGGCAAAATGCAGTGTGGAGGTGGCAGCAGCAGCATTAGGAGGCCATAGAGTGGCAATAGTTTGGAGTGGCACAATGGCAGAGCGTGGAGGTGGCAGCCGCAGCAGTACCAGGAGGAGGCCACAGAGTGGCACAATAAAAAAGTGTGGAGGTGGCAGCAGCATCATCCAGAGGCCACAGAGTGGCACCATGACAGAGTGTGGAGGTGGCGGCAGCAGCATCAGGAGGAGGCCACATGGTGGCAGAATGACAGTGTGGAGGTGGCAGCAGCAGCATCAGGAGACCATAGAGTGGCAATGTGACATAGTGTTGAGATGGCAGCAGCATCAGGAGACCACAGAGTGACCCAATGAAAGAGTGGGGAGGTAAGTTGAAATACTAGTTCCAGCTGAAGATGGTCGGTAAAAGAACGAGCACTTGGCATCAGATGTGTTGCATCAGGCGGGTGGCAGCATCAGAATAGTAGCTGAGGCAGGTAGCCAGAAGAAATCGGACTCTATTGTCAAAGTGTTGGTGTGGCACCATGGATGATCTAGTCTGATGCATCAGGCAGTGTGTGGAAATCCTGGCTGATCCACGCCTGATTCATCTTAACAAAGTCTCTCCACATTTTGGGTGGACAGGCAAGTTCTTCTTGGGGTAACTATAGCCCCCGCTGCACTAAACACCCGCTCTGATGCCACACTACTGGCCAGGCAGGACAGCTTTTCCAGGGCAAACTCTGCTAGTTGCGGCCACAAATCTAGTTTCACTGCCCAGTAGTCTTCAATGTGGGATGGCAGGGTACTGTCCAAGTATGCAAGTATGCATATATTTTTTGTTTTGTTATTTACAACATTCATCTGACAGGATAGATCATATGGTATTTTTATAGAGCCAGTCGATATGGATGCGGCGATACCAAATATGTATACTTTTTTTTTATTTATGTAAGTTTTGCACAATGATTTCATTTTTGAAACAAAAAAAAATCATATTTTAGTGTTTCCATAGTCTAAGAGCCATAGTTTTTTCAGTTTTTGGGCGATTATCTTGGGTAGGGAATGATTTTTGCGGGATGAGATGACGGTTTGATTGGCACTATTTTGGGGTGCGTATGACTTTTTGATCGCTTGCTATTACACTTTTTGCAATGTAAGGTGACAAAAAATGGCTTTTTTAGTGTCTCCATATTCTGAGAGTCATAGTTTTTTCAGTTTTTAGGCGATTATCTTAGGTAGGGTCTGATTTTTTGTGGGATGAGATGACGGTTTTATTGCCACTGTTTTGGGGTGCATATGATTTTTTGATCGCTTGCTGTTACACTTTTTGTTATGTAAGGTGACATTTTTTACGGTGTTCACCTGAGGGGTTAGTTCATGTGATATTTTTATAGAGCAGGTTTTTACGGACGCGGCGATACCTAATATGTATACTTTTTTATTTACTTAAGTTTTAAACAATAACAGCTTTTTTAAAACCCAAAAAAATTATGTTTTAGTGTCTCCATATTCTGAGCCATATTATTATTATTTTTTGGGCGTATGTCTTAGGTAGGGGCTCATGTTTCGCGGGGTGAGGTGACGGTTAGATTGGTACTTTTGATCGCTTGCTGTTTACTTTTTGTGATGGAAGGTGACAAAAAAAAAGGGTTTATTTAGCACAGTTTTTATCTGATGGGTTAGGTCATGTGATATGTTAATAGAGCCGGTCTATACGGACGCGGCGATACCTAATATGTCATTTCCCCCCCCCCCCCCAATTTTTTACTTTATTTGGGGAAAATGATGTTTTTGTTTATTTTTACATGAAACTAAATTTTTTTCAGGGGAAAATCAATTTTTTAAACTTTTTTTCACTTAATTTTTTGTCCCACTTTGGGACTTCAACTTTTGGGGGTATAATCCCCTTTACAATGCATTCCAATACTGTATTGGAATGCATTGGCTGTATGAGTAATACAATGTGTATTACTCATACAGCTTCCTGCCTGTCAGATCCAGGGGGCTGGATCTCACAGGCTCGTCACTGGAAGGCAGCGTTGATACCTAAGGAAGGCATCGCGCTGCCTTCCATGCCATCAGTTTGCGGCGATCGCCGATATGGGGGGGGGATCACAGGACATTGTCCTAGGGTGCCTGCTCAATGATTTGAGCGGGCACCTTGTCCCGATCAGGCGGTGATCGGAACTGCACATGATGTACCGATATGTCATGTGTCCTTAAGTACCGGGACATCATGCCGTACCGGTACATCATGTGTCCGCAAGGGGTTAAAAGACAAGGTTTCAAGAATTTTCCTTTCTTCTCAGGTATTGCTTCAGACCTGAGAAAGAGAGAAACACTCTTGAAAACTTTTCTTTATAGTTTAAAGCCGTTTCAGCAAACACCAGGGTTGTACAAATAATTCCATATGTTAAACAAGTCACTAAAGAAGACCAATGAACAAACGCTTACAGGCTTATTCACAAAAGGGTGAAGAGTTTGGAGAAGGGAACGATCTAGGACAACGTAACTGAATAGGAAAGTGAGCTGAATTGGAGATTTTTTTTTTAAATCAGCTATGTTGTCCTACATTGTTCACTTCTCCTGACTTCTCCAAACTCTTCACCCTTTTGTGAAATAACCATGTGGGTGTTGTTGGTGTGTGCAACTAATACTACTTATTTTGCTTTTAACGCAGAATGCGGTGGTCAGGGGTGCGTGTAACGCAGGGTGGGCGGTAAGGGGTGCATGTAACTCAGGGTGCGCTGGTCAGGGGTGCTTGTAATGCAAGGTGTGCTAGTCAGGGGTGCATGTAACGCAGGGGGCGCTGGTCAGGCGTGCATGTAACGCAGGGGGCGCTGGTCAGGGGTGCATCGCAGATAGAAAAGGTACTTACAGTTTTAATGTGCTCTGTCCTTGTGCCTTCTTCCTTTAGGCGTGGTGGCAGGGGGAGGGGCACGCAATAATGTTTCCTGTTGTTAAATCCCCAAGCTGCATTCTTTTCTGCCTCTGCAGAAATGGCAGTGCTGCCCTCTCCCTCCCAGGCAATAACAGCTGAGAATGGCGGGGGAAGATTCACTTGGCTGCCGACTGCCAAGGAGCCCGTAGTGAAGCAGGTGGGCAGCATTGGCAGTACTTTCAGTTTGGCAAAACTGATAGATCGGCGCTGTACTGGCGGCAGCGGCGGCCAGCGTTTTAAAGGGGAATCAGCGGCAGTGCAAGGAATAACCTAGGGGAGGCAATTGTCCCCTGTAGTGATGCCTATGCCCAGTGGGGCGTAAAGGACATCTATTGTTCTTCACCGTAGTTACAGTTTCACACATTGGCTTCACTTTCTGCCCATAGATTCTACAAATGCCCATGTTCACCTCCTCCGGCGGCTTAACAAAAAATTGCCACACTGCTGAGTAGGTGACTTTACCCCTAACACTCCGCACTGACTGACTGCTACCACCGCTGCTTTCGTGAACCCCTGCACCACTACTTTCCAGGCAGGTAAGCTCCTGCGGAGCGTGTGGTCTACCCCGGGCACGTTTGGCTCCCGACCTCCCACTGCTGCCACCCTGCTGACTTCCGGCCACACTAGCGAATTGCTGGCTCCACCGCTGCCTCATAGGCAAGCTGCTACCCTCTTTTACCGATGATAATGAAGCCCCTAATTTACCCAGCTCCCAAGTGCGATCAGCTACATCATCATCGAGTACTCTCTGCACGTTAACACCAGCTCCCATACCACGCTCCTCATCACTATTAGTGATGAGCGGCAGGTGCCATATTTGATTGACGAAATTTGCGAATATTCAATAGAATATTAGTTTCATATTCGTCGAAATCGAATATTCGTCATTATTCTAGCTATCGCGATTATTATGCAATTTAAATAATCGCGTATTGCGATTTTAACTTAAGGCTACTTTCCAATTGGTTTGATATCTAAAATTAGCGAAGATGACGAATATGACGAATGTATTCGTCATATTCCTCAAAACGAAGATAACAAAGTATTCTACATCTTCATTTTAGCTACCTATTACCTTACATTTTAGCTACCTATTACCTTAGCTACCTATTCGCTAATTCTAGCAATCAAATAGGAAAGTTGACTATAGAGACAGCTAAGTTTAATTCGCTATGCGATTATATTACTTTGCTTTTTTTTTTTTATAGTTAAATACTTGATTATTATAATGATTCTATTTATAAAAAAAAAAAGCTAAGTAATATAATCGCATAGCGAATTAAACACAGCTGTCTCTATAGTCAACCTTCCTATTTGATTGCTAGAATTAGCGAAGTTGGCGAATAGGTAGCTTAAACGAAGATGGAGAATACTTTGTTATCTTCGTTTTGAGGAATATGACGAATACATTTGTCATATTCGCTAATTCTATCAAGCCAACCATTGTAAACCAGGTCCAAGTTGAAATAGCAATGCGATTAATTCAAGTTATAATAATCGAATTTCGATTTCAACTTAGCACTGCTATATTCCATATTAGGCTAGAATTAACGAATATGGAATATAGCAGTGCTAAGTTGAAAATCGAAATTTGATTATTATAACTTGAATTAATCGAATTGCGATTTCAACGTAATTCTCAAATCCGACAGTACATTCTAGTATGGAGACGTTCCCATGGTGATGGGGACGCTCCATGAGCACGGAAGTCGTCAGAAGTGGCAACGGGCACTGACTGGAGCAGCCAGGAAGCCAGGAATCCTAAGGACAGGTAAGAACTACTTTTGGGAAGTGGGAAAGAAAAAAATATAACAATAAAACTAAAATAAAAAAGAATATTCGAAATATCGAATTTATAGCACTATATTCGAAATATTCGCGAATTAGCGAAGTGACGATATTCGCCCCAAAAAATTGATATTCGAATATTCGCGCTCCACACTAATCACTATTACCTGCCTACCGGAGGAAGCGGTGGATGTCTACTCCACATCTTGGCTGGTCAGTAGCTGCTAACTGTCCTCTAGTAGCTCGTCCTCGCTGTATAGTAAAGCTGAGCCCACAGCATATAATACTTCTCTGGCTGAGGCAACAGAAATGGACAGAGGCAGGTTGAGGACAGGTGAGGGCCCAGGGCCTGCTCCCGGGCCATGCCAACCCACAGACCCTTGGAAGGGGGTGTCTGATGTCACTTTGGACGAAGTGGATGACCGAGTCAACTATTCAAGAACTGCTGGGTTTCTGGTCAAGACACGACCGCTAGATGACACTGGGAACTCAGGCCTGTCGCTGCGACTCCTGCTGCCATGCCCCCTTACTCTGCTGCGAACTGTGCCTGCGCCATAAACATTAAGGTCTCTGCCACTTCACTGTGCAGGGCCTGGCACTTCTCGGTCTCATATACTGTGTATAAATAGGAAATTAACACACCTCAAAAAAGTCTGTTATTTTCTCACTACACCACACAACAACTGATAAGCTCTTTTTTTCCCCACTAATAGATGCCAAAAAGGGCTTTAGAACATATAACTTCACCGCTGAACGGCAAATAGGCCCTTATTTTTTTCTACTTATACACGTCACAAAATGCTTTAGAACATATAACTGCACCGCTGAATGGCAAATATATATTTTTTTGCCACTAATACACGCCAAAAAGGGCTGTAGTTTTCTCACTTTACCACACAACGCCAAATACTTTTTTTGTGCCACTAATACACGCCAAAAATGCCTTTAGAACATATAACTGCACCGCTGAACGGCAAATAATACATATTTTCTGCCACTAATACACACCAAAAAGGGCTTTAGAACATAAAACTGCACCGTTGAATGGCAAATAGGCCCTTCCTTTATTTTTTTAGCATTTATACATGCCACAATAGGCTTTAGAACATATAACTGCACCGCTGAACGGCAAATAATATATTTTTTATTGCCACTAATACACGCCACAAAGGGCTTTAGAAAATATAACTGCACCGCTGAACGGCAAATAGACCCTTATTTTTTTCACTTATACATGCCCCAAAAGGCTTTAGAACATTTAACTGCACCGCTGAACGGCAAATAATATATATATTTTTGCCACTAATACACACCAAAAATGTCTTTAGAACATATAACTGCACCGCTGAACAGCAAATATATTTTTTTTGCCACTAATACATGCCAAAATGGGCTGTAGTTTTCTCACATTACCACACAACGCTAAATAATTTTTGGTGCCACTAATACATGCCAAAAAGGCCTTTACAACATATAACTGCACCGCTGAATGGCAAATAGGCACTTACTTTTTTCATTTTATACACGTCACAAAAGGCTTTACAACATATAACTGCACCGCTGAACAGCAAATAATATATATTTTTTTGCCACTAATACACACTAAAAAGGGCTTTAGAAAATATAACTACACCACTGAACGGCAAATAGGCCCTTATGTTTTTCACTTATACACGCCCCAAAAGGCTTTAGAACGTTTAACAGCACCACTGAACGGCAAATAATATATATTTTTTGCCACTAATACACACCAAAAAGGGCTTTAGAATATATAGTATCTCACAAAAATGAGTACACCTTTCTTATTTTTGTAAATATTTTATTATATCTTTTTATGGGACAACACTGAAGATATGACACTTTGATACAATGTAAAGTAGTCAGTGTAGAGCTTGCATAACAGAGTGCCCTCAGAATAACTCAACACATAGCCAGTAATGTCTAAACTGCTGACAACAAAAGTGAGTACACCCCTAAGTGAAAATGGCCAAATTGTGCCCAATTAGCCATTTTCCCTCCCCAGTGTCATGTGACTCCTTAGTGTTACAAGATTGCAGGTCTGAATGGGGATCAGGTGTGTTAGATTTGGTGTTATTGCTCTCTGGCTCTATTATACTGGTCACTGGAAGTGCAACATGGCACCTCATGGCAAATAACTATGGCAAAAATAATTGTTGCTTTATATAAAGATGTACCAGGCTATAAGAATATTGCTAACACTCTGAAATTGAGCTGCAGCACGGTGGCCAAGACCATACAGTGGTTTAACAAGAAAGGTTCCACTGAGAACAGACCTCCCCATGGTCGACCAAAGAAGTTGAGTGCACGTGCTCAGTCCTATCCAGAGGTTGTCTTTTCAAAATAGATGTATTAGTGCTGCCAGCATTACTGCAGAGGTTAAAAGGGGTGGTCAGCCTGTCAGTTCTCAGACTATATGCCTCACACTGCATCAAAGTGGTCTGTCGTCCCAGAAGGAAGCTTCTTCAAAAGTAGATGCACAAGAAAGCCCACAAGAAAGGAAACAATGTCCTGTGGTCTAATGAGACCAAGATAAACTTATCTGGTTCAGATGGTGTCAAGCGTGTGTGGCGGCAACCAGGTGAGGAGTACAAAGACAAGTGTGTCTTGCCTACAGTCAAACATGGTGGTGGGAGTGTCATGGTTTGGGGCTGCATGAGTGCTGCCGACTGTGGGGAGCTACAGTTTTTTGAGGGAACCATGAAAGCCACATAAAGCATGATCCCCTCCCTTCAGAAACTGGGCTGCAGGGTAGTATTCCAACATGATATACTGTAGATCCCAAACACACCTCCAAGATGACCACTGTCTCCTGAGGAAAAAGGTGCAGGACTGGTCAAGCATATCACCAGACCTAAACATTGAGCATCTGTGGGACATTCTCAAACAAAAGGTGGAGAAGCACAAGGTCTCTAACATCCACCTGCTTCATGATGTCATCATGGAGTAGTGGAAGAGAATTCCGGTGGCAACTTGTGAAGCTCTAGTGAACTCCATGCCCAACAGAGTTAAGGCAATGCTGGAAAATAACGGTGGCCACACAAAAACACTTTGGGTACAATTTGCCCATTTTCACTTAAAGTTGTACTCACTTTTGTTGAGGGCACACCAAATTTACTCTGTTATACAAGCTGTACACTGACTACTCTACATTGTATCAAAGTGTCATTTCTTCAGTGTTGTCCCATGAAAAGATATAATACAATATTTACAAAAATGAGAGGGGTGTACTTACTTTTGTGAGATACTGTATAACTGCATCGCTAAACGGCAAATATATATATTTTTTGCGACTAATACACTCCAAAAATGGCTGTAATTTTCTCTCTTCACCACACAACGGCAAATACTTTTTTTGTGCCACTAATACACGCCAAAAAGGGTTTTAGAACATATAACTGCACCTCTGAACGGCAAATATATATTTTTTATGCCACTAATACTCATCAAAAAGGGCTGTAATTTTCTCACTTCACCATACAACAGCTAATAAGCCCTTTTTTTCCCACTAATACAAGCCAAAAATGCTTTAGAACATATAACTGTACCGCACAAGGGCAAATAAGACGTAGAAATATTTCCTTGTAATAAACCCTGTTAATGGCTGTATCAATAACAAGAACGGTTTGCTGGAATTACAGAGCTGTATAATGGCAATTTGGATCCGCAGTCAGTGCAGCAAGGTGTAATAGGATTGTTCCTATTACCCAGGCTATAAACTCCCCTACTGAACCCTGTTCTGCTTCAATACTGTGGAATGATTCCTCCCTATCCTTTCCCTGAACTTCTATACAGCAAAATAAAAGTTTTAAAATCTTTCCTAGCACTTTTATCAGCGACTGCTGACGTCTCTTCCTGCACTAAGTAAGCTGGAAAATGGCTGAATCCAAGATGGCTGAGCCTATTTATAGGGCTGTGACATCACAGGGCTAGTTGGCTGCATTAATGGCATTAAGTAAAAAATGCGATTCATTACCACGAAGCGCGAGGAAATTTGAATTCCGTACGAAAGAAATTTTTCCAGAAATTCGGATCGAACTCCACTTCGTCAACTTTGATTCGCTCATCTCTATCTCTAGAATAGGTGCAGATCTTTCCCTTATACCTTATGTCTGTTTAGATCCAATCCTGGTTTTGGCTCACAATCACTGATGGAAATCACTGACCAAACACTGACGTGTGTTAATTCTTTTATGTCTTTGCTTTTTCATTTTTCACCCCCTGCCTACTCAGAGATATAACTTTCTTATTTTTCCGTTCACATATCTGTATGAAGGCTTCTTTGGGGGGATAGGTTGTACTTTCTACCACTTAATATTGTACCACTTAATATTGCATATAATGCAGTGGAAAGCTGGAAAACAATTCCAAATGTAGTATAATTTGAAAAAAAAAAAATATAAATTCTGCCACGGTTTTATGAGTTTTGCTTTTACAGCATTCCATATGCAGTAAAACTGACATGTCAACTTTATTCTCTTGATCAGTATGATTACAGCAATACCATATTTATATAGTTGTCTTATTTTAATACTGAAAAAAATAAAAACTGGAAAAAATTTATTTGCAAGGGGTTGTCCAAGTGTCAGTATCTGATCAGTGGGGGTCTGACTCCTGGCACCCCTGCTGATCAGCTGGTTAAAGTGGATGCAGTGCTCCAGTGAGCACCACAGCCTCCTTGCAGCTAACCAAGCACCGTGCCATCCATTGGATATTGGCTGTGCTGTATTGCAGCCCCTCGGCCTCGCTGGTCTAGGAAGAGGCTGCTGTGCTCACGGTGTACCACGGCCTTTTCATACAGCTGATTGGTGGAGGTCCTTGGAGTTGGACCGCCACTGATTTGATACTGATGGCCTATCCTGAAATCATGCAATAAAAACTCAATATGAAATCAGCAGTAACAACTACTGTTGGGCAAATCGAAGTCCACAAAGTGGACTTCCATCCGAATTTCAGGGAAAATTCGATTTGCCGTGAGGCCGAATTTCCTTATGCTTCGTGGTTGTGAATTGATTTTCCCTGAAATGGTTTAAAAAAGAAAACAAAATCATGCTTACCTCATCCATTTGCTCGAGACGGGCCAGCCGCCACCATCTTCATTGAAGAACTCGCACAAAATCCTGTGCACGGTGACGTGTGACGTATGACGTCACCACACCGGCCAACGTGATGATGTCACGTGCCAGATCTTTAATCAAGATGGCGGCGGTTTAATTTTATATTGTGTTATTACTGGTAGATGCCACGATCAGCTATGAATGTGGCATCTGAGGGGTACAATGACAGGGAGAGGTGCAATCGCTACTTACAAAGAAATGAACTTTGTGACAAATGACTTTGTCACGAAGCAAAAATTTTTTGAAAAATGCGGCAAAGCAGCCGTATCGAATTTTTGAATACTTCGCTCATCTCTAGTGACAACACAATACAATAATTATGAAAAGATTATGCAATATCTGCTGATATAAATGTAACAACTTCTGCCTTACCAGTAAAGCTTAAGAAGTGATGGTGCTGGGAGTTTTGCTGCGATGTATAATTTTTGTTGACTCGTATAATCATTGAATATTTCTTGTAAACCAAAAGTGCCTTATAAGATAAAGCTAAGTAATAAGATGTACTGGAAGGAAGAAATTACAGAGCAATGAATCCCTGTGCAGATGTTTCAGCAGTATATTTAAACAGGTTTTATCGAGAATCTGACTAACAGCATCGTAGGGGTTTATAAAGAGAAGTACAGAGCTGTACATTATTGAGGCGTGGTCAGCCGTAATTCTTTTATCCGGATCTGCATTCTAGCAGTTCTGCATCTAAATTACATAAAGTGTTACACTGTAGCCCTGCTTCTCTCCACTGATACTATTGTTCATTGTAATAGGAAAACAATTACTATTCACAGGGATTCCGCATTACAGTAAAGTATTTATTTATGTTGCTCATTTAAAGGGGTTGTCCGGGTTCAGAGCTGAACCCGGACATAGTTAACACACACTTATTCCAGCTCACCTCCCTGGTCACCTCCCCGTCACCGACTAAGGACTTAGTTCCGAAACGCGTCAACTGTTATTGTATACTGGGTGGATGTGTCTGCTGTAAACATTATTTGTGAATAAAGAAGAAGTTTTTGAGGACCTCTATGAGAATCCGGAGCCGTTCTTTTGAATTTTGTGCTGAACCCGGACATGCCCTTATTTTCACCCCGGCAGCATCCCTGAGCCTATCATCGGAGCATCTCATGCTCTGATGCGCTCCCGTGCCCTGCACTAAATCGCGTAGGGCACAGGCTCTTTTGTTTTCAATAACACACTGCAGGGCGGTAACTTCCGCCCGGCAGTGTGTTTGGTGACGTCACCAGCTCTGAGGGGCGGGCTTTAGCTCTGCCCTAGCCGTTTTACTGGCTAGGGCAGAGCTAAATCCCGCCCATCAGTGCCGGTGACGTCACCGGGGTTCCTGTCAGCCCCATGGAGAGCCCCGGTATGTCACCGGAACTCCTAAAAATGCCTTTGCCCTGCGCAATTTAGCGCAGGGCAAAGGAGAGCATCAGAGCATGAGAGCATCGGAGCTCTGAACCCGGACAACCCCTTAAGACTGTAGTTAACAGCCTGATTCTGGTTCCTTTGGGTGTCACAATGCCCCTGCAGTGCTTAAAACCCTTTCGGAGATGACACTGGTGGCTGGGCAAGAAAGAAGATAGAGATTGTGCTGTGACAGTTCGGGCCACTGTTTGAATTTGCCTGCCCAGAACTCCATGGGGTCAGCGAAGAGGGTATGCGACAGAGACTGGCCATAGTTTCAAACCTGGGAGTTCAGACTGGCGCTGTTTGCTTTCTGACTGGCCTCAGTCTCACGCGCCACATGGAAAAACTGCTCCATCATGTTGAGGAGACTGAAATGGCTGCTGCTACTACTACTGCTGCTGAGGCTTCTGCTGCTTATGGAGGTGGGAAGGGAGTGACTCTTCAGGGCGCGGAGAGGGGCCTCCATTTCAGACACGCTGGTGGCAGGCGTCTGCTCATTGTAAGCAGCGGCAAGCTGCATACACAGTAACGTAATTTGTCCAGCCTTTCTGCGAGAGGAAAACATTCCATCATTTTGCATTGGTAGCAAGGGTCTAAAACCATTACTATCAGACTGCCTGATGTCAACGATACATCTGTCACTGTAAGCATACAGGTGGCCAGCGTGCCCAAGGAGTCACTTCTTGCAGGTCCACGAGAGGGTTCCTCTCTATGTAAGAGTGGCAAAAGTGCTTGGACAGTCTGCTGGACTTTGCCAGCACCTTGTGCAAGCCAGTGTACTTATTTAGATAATGCTGCACCACTAGGTTAATGATATTTTTCATGCAGTGAGAATGTGTTATTTAGCTCAGGTTCAGGGCGCCCACGATGCGCCCATTGTCACTGACCATGTTTCCCAGTTGGAGTCGGCGGGGTGACAGCTAGCAGGATTTTTGCTGCTTAATGTACTTGAGCAGCCGGTCGCTAGTGTGGCTACTTTCTCCCAGGCTGATTAGCTCCAACATGGTATGGCAAGGCTTGACCTGACACATGTGATAAGAAGGAGAGGTAGTGTAAGCGACCCTGTGTCCAGCTGCTGTTGGGGACAAGAACATGTCCATGGAGGTGGAGGAGACGTATAAGGGCCTGGTGTTGGAGAAAGGCCGACATAATCATCGGGGGGGGGGGTGTCAAAAGGACCTGGCCTCATTGGCAGAGTGCTGCATCGCCGCTGCTGGCAAAAAAAATTGACCCAGTGGGTCGTGAAAGACATATACAGTCCCGGCCTATAAGAGCTGCTCCAGGCCTCCACAGTGGCGTAAACCTTGCCGCACAGCAAAAATCACAGGGAGCAGACCACATTTTCCCCCATGTGAGAGTAGAAGGCAAGGATGACTTTTTGGGAGGAATAATGCTGGCTAGGAATCTTCCACGGAGGCTGTGCGCACACAATTAGCTCCCTAAAGGCAGCAGACTCGACTATATGGTACGGCAGCAGCTGCACCTCCAGTAACTTGGCCAGGTGGGCATTAAGCTTGCGCACTATCGGCTTGTAGGACATGTAGAGTTGATACTTGGCCACACATTCCATTATTAATGAATGACGATGGAGCGGAGGAGGTGTAGTCTGTGCGGGATAAGTGGAAAGGGATGATGAGGATGTGAAAGACACCATACTGCTGGTGAATGCAACCTGACTGTCACAAGGGCGACCAGGAGAAGGAGTAAACTCATGCTACGGTGACTGGCTGTCACCTCTGTTCGCCCACGGGATGGGGAAATGCAGCTTTATGGGCTTCAATAGAGCTGTAGTGCCTATGTTTGTGTTTGACTGTTCACATCTCAGTTTGCTCTTGCACAGCTTGCTCAAGGCAATGATTTTGTTTTCCAGCAGCGTGGAGAAAAAAATTCCCGATGGGAGATACTCGCATTGCAGAGTAGAGACAGCTGAGCTGGGCTTAGCTCTGGTAGGTTTTGGGTGTAACTCACCCACTGCATCAGTGGCATCACCATATCCCAAAGCAGACAGGGCTTTGGCTGTTCTCTGGGAGTTAAATGGCTTCTGCTCTTTATTGCTGCCGCCATCTCCCTCCTCCTCAGCACCCTGATCCAGCTCCCATATCTTGTCCAGCACACAATTATCAATCAGAGTCTTCACCTCACCCTCCTCTGCTCTTCCCTGCCTGCCACTGTCACTGCTGCCAACGCCATTAGCGCAGATACGAAGGCCACTATGACAGTCACCAACAATGCTATGTGTCACAGTGGGGAGTGGGGGAAACTCCCCACTGTATAGTGGGAACTGTTACTAGGCCAGATTACAGTAAAGGGAGCAGGCCACAACCTACAGCCGCCCTAATCCTGACCCTGATCTCCTGACCGCATGAGCGAACCCTGAAGGTGGGAGGGCTTATGCACTGGAACCTGGATCCTGCTGACCCTGATGGTCCCTGGCATAGGGGTCAGGAATAGGAGACAACTGGTTCCTCAGGGAATCAGATGAACCGGTATCTCCAGCTGCCTAGTAACAGGTGGAGGGAAAAGACCATATGCAGCAACTGAACGACAGGTAAGTACACAGTGTAACAACAGAAAACTAGCAACAACCAACACTTACATGCTGCAGCAGAGATAGAAAGACGGCACAAAACATCTAACCGGACCTCCATGCGAACACCAGATGCACGGAAGCTCCAGGCAGCGCTGCATACAGGCTTATGGTTCACCCCTTCGGGAAACCAGCCCCCTCACGGAGGTAACACACACAAAAGGAACATCTTGCACACATGAAGGGACAAACACCAACAACATCCCAGACATGCAACAGCAAACAACACGTACAACAAACCTCCAACTCAAACCCACACCATAAACAACACACCAGGAGGGGAGGGAAGACAAGGAGGAACACACAGGAACTGGGAGGACCTTGATGAACACAAGGGTGGCCCTCACTGTACAGATGGTAAAGCCAGGCGCAGTGAACCACCAGCATACACCAAGCCTGGAGAAACACTGAGCTACAGGCATCCAGCAGAAGCTAAATAGCCCAAAGCGACCACACCCAATCAGGGAGGTAACCCTTACAGCACCAGACAGGGGAAGGCTACAACTTAAAGGGGAAGTGCACACACCAGCCACCATGTTGCCACCGGCAACAGCATGTGTGGAAACCATGTCACGGCGCACACAGCCAAAGCTGAGACACTGCCACCACATGCTATAACAGCAACACATTGCCACCAGCAACCGCAAGCATGGCACAAGTGTCACGGCGCACACAGCAAAGGCTGTGACACTATGTTTGGGGTCTGCACCCTCGTCATCCACTTCCTACTGGGTAGTTTAAACATTGACTGCTCTCGCACAAGTCATCAACAAGGAGACTCAACTCTTGACTATCTGCTGTAGGGTTGTTTGTTTTTTCTTGTCACTACTTACGAAAAAAGACGATGCCCTGCTAGGAAGGGGAAGTGAAGACTGAGAGGAAAAGGAGTAGGAGGAATTCTGTGACCCCTGGCTCCACAGCATGGTCTCAGACTCTGAAGTAACCTGCACCTCCACCGCAGATATATAGAGGGACAAGAGTTATTGGAACAACTGTTTGCAACAGGTCTGATATACTTGTTTCCCAAGAAAAACTGATTAAGGGTGTGATATGCCTGCTTCCACAAAATACTGATTACGCGGTTTGATATACCTGCTTCCGCAAAATACTAATTGAGGGGTGCGTTATACATGCTTCCACCAAATATTGATTCAGGGGTTTATTATACCTGCTTCCACAAAATACTGATTACGCGGTTTGATATACCTGCTTCCGCAAAATACTGATTGAGGGGTGTGATATACCTGCTTCCACCAAATATTGATTGAGGCATGCGATACACCAGCTTAAACAAAATACTGATTAAGGGGTTTGATATACAGTACAGACCAAAAGTTTGGACACACCTTCTCATTCAAAGAGTTTTCTTTATTTTCATTACTATGAAGGCATCAAAACTATGAATTAACACATGTGGAATTATATACATAACAAACAAGTGTGAAACAACTGAAAATATGTCATATTCTAGGTTCTTCAAAGTAGCCACCGTTTGCCTTGATTACTGCTTTGCACACTCTTGGCATTCTCTTGATGAGCTTCAAGAGGTAGTCCCCTGAAATGGTCTTCCAACAATCTTGAAGGAGTTCCCAGAGATGCTTAGCACTTGTTGGCCCTTTTGCCTTCACTCTGCGGTCCAGCTCACCCCAAACCATCTCAATTGGGTTCAGGTCCGGTGACTGTGGAGGCGAGGTCATCTGGCGCAGCACCCCATCACTCTCCTTCATGGTCAAATAGCCCTTACTTTCAAAGTTTTCCCAATTTTTCGGCTGACTGACTGACCTTCATTTCTTAAAGTAATGATGGCCACTCGTTTTTCTTTACGTAGCTGCTTTTTTCTTGCCATAATACAAATTCTAACAGTCTATTCAGTAGGACTATCAGCTGTGTATCCACCTGACTTCTCCTCAACGCCACTGATGGTCCCAACCCCATTTATAAGGCAATAAATCCCACTTATTAAACCTGAGAGGGCACACCTGTGAAGTGAAAACCATTTCAGGGGTCTACCTCTTGAAGCTCATCAAGAGAATGCCAAGAGTGTGCAAAGCAGTAATCAAAGCAAAAGGTGGCTACTTTGAAGAACCTAGAATATGACATATTTTAAGTTGTTTCACACTTGTTTGTTATGTATATAATTCCACATGTGTTAATTCATAGTTTTTATGCCTTCAGTGTGAATCTACAATTTTCATAGTCATGAAAATAAAGAAAACTCTTTGAATGAGAAGGTGTGTCCAAACTTTTGGTCTGTACTGTACCTGCTTCCACAAAATATTGATTGAGGGGTGCGATATACTTGCTTCTACCATATATTGATTCAGGTGTTCTATATACCTGTTTCCACAAAATACTGATTGAGGGGTGCGATATACCTGCTTATACAAAATACTGATTAAGGGGTTCTACATACCTGCTTCCACAAAATACTGATTGAGCGGTGCGATATACCTGCTTCCACAAAATTCTGATTACCGGGTTTGATATACCTGTTTCCAAAAAATACTGATTGAGGGGTGCGATATACCTACTTCTACAAAATACTGAATGAGGGGTGTGATATACCTGCTTCCACAAAATTCTGATTAAGGGGTTTGATATAACTGCTATCGCAAAATACTGATTGAGGGGTGCGATATACCTGCTTCCACCAAATATTGATTGAGGCCTGCGATACACCGGCTTCCACAAAATACTGATTGAGGGGTGCGATATACCTGCTTCCACCAAATATTGATTGAGACCTGTGATACACCGGCTTCCGCAAAATACTGATTGAGGGGTGCGATATACCTGCTTCCACAAATACTGATTAAGAGGTTTGATATACCTGCTTCCACAAAATACAGATTGAGGGGTGTGATATACCTGCTTACACCAAATATTGATTCAGGTGTTCTATATACCTGCTTCCACAAAATACTGATTGAGGGGTGCGATATACCTGCTTCCACAAAATACAGATTGTAAGGATTGATATACCTGCTTCCACAAAATACTGATTAAAGGGTTTGATATACCTGCTTCCACAAAATACTGATTGAGGGGTGCGATATACCTGCTTCCACAAAATATTGATTCAGGTGTTCTATATACCTGTTTCCACAAAAAAATGATTGAGGGGTGCGATATCTAAACCCTCCTCTGTATCTAAAGCCTCCTCACTCTCTGCTGTGTGCACCCCCCAAGACACCACTACCACCACCACCACCATAGCCCATCCACTCGAGTCAAAGGAATTATGTTCCCATCCATTCCCAGACCTTACCGATGCACAGCCATTCTTGGCATCGGATGAGGAAGAGGAGGTAGCAACGACCGCGACCCAGCGGTCTGACGACAGTACCCAAATCAGCCCAAGGAGGGTGGTCCTCACTGTTGCTGCCTACTCTGAGATCTCTAATAACAGTGGTGAAGGTGACGATGATGACGTGTCCATGGACATCACGTGGGTGCCCATAAGAGAGGAAGAGGAGGGGAGTTCAGAGGGAGAAGACGGAGCAGCAGATAGGGAGGAAAAGGAGTAGAATCAGGCATAACTAGCAGTGCACAGGAGGCACAAAGGAGACTGTAAATGTATCTGGAGCGGGCCAATCACCATGCACAGTCACATCTTGAGCTCCCAGGACGCCGGCACATAGTTTGGCAGTGTGGGCTTTAACGTTTCATCTGCTGACAATACAGTAGTGTTGCCATCTGCAGTCTGTGCTGTCAATGCATAAGTCGCGGTAAGCCCAACACTCACCTAGGGACGACTGCTTTAAAAAGGCACCTGGCCTCCCATCACCGAGCCCAGTGGGAGAAACGCCATCAGAACCCACAAAGCCACACTCCTGGCACTCCACGTCCTGCCTCTTCTCCTCTCTCCTTCCATTTGTCCTCCACTCCACCTTCCACTGTGCGGTCGTCACATTCATCTGGTAGAAGGCAGGCTTCCATGGCCCAAATGTTCGAGTGTAAAAAGTTCATGATGCTGGATAACCCTCTTGCCCGATGCCTGACCGCTGGCATGTTGGAACTGCAAGCCCGCCAACTACTGCCATATAAACTGGTGGACTCGAAGGCCTTTAGAAAATTTGTGGCCATTGGGACACATTATTGGAAGGTCCCTGGAAGAAGATATGTTTCTCCCAGAAGGGCATCTCAGAGCTATATGGCCATTTTCAGCGGCAATTTAATATATCTCTGGCACAGGGGCGTAGCTAGAAATGACTGGGCCCCATAGCAAAAAAATGTTATGGTATCCTGGCTAAATACCGTACATGGGCTTCGGACACACCGTTACAGTCCCCACTCCCCAGCCAGAGTCAGCCCTCACCTCAGCCACTTGAACCGTATGTCTGCGCGCTGTACGCTCCGAATCCGCCTCCTCCACTTCTGGCCAGTAGGACTAGTCAGAACTGCCGCCCAGACTGCAGGACCACTCCAGGGGTCAAGTCCTGGGAAAATTATTATTATTATTATTTTTTTCATCCTCAGTCGGCGGCCCGGGCCCCCAGTGGCGTAGGGCCCTATAGGCATTGCTATGGCTGCTATGGCGATCCCTACGCCACTGCTCAGAGCGCAGGGGAGATGGAGGGGGGGAGATGGAGGGGGGGCTGGGGGGGGAGGCGGCCTAGGCGATGTGTAAGAGGAGCATGGGACTTCATTGTCTTGTGCACCATGGGGTGGGGGGGGGTGTTGGTGGTTTTTCTTCACTGCTGCGGGACCCGATCCGGAATTTGGGAAGGGAGCGGAAAAGCCTGGCCATCCGTCGTTACTTTGTAAATGTCACGTATACTAACATGGAATGTCCGCAGATTGGCGGACAAACTTAAATGGAGGGTGGTATATGATACCATCTCCAGACATTTACCTGCTATCGTGGGGCTGATTGAGACACATTTCACTGTTGAAAAATTGAAATATATGCGAAAATCTTGGACGCAGTACGAGTACCACTCCCACTACTCGGCCTATTCGCGAGGAGTTAATGTCTACATACATAGGAATGTGGATTACGAGCCATTTGATCAATGGATTGATAAGGAGGGAAGATTTGTATTCCTATATGACCAGTGGATGGGACTGATATGCCTACTTGCGTTTGTATATATTCCTCCCTCTTTCTCCTCGGAAGTATTGAGGAAACTTGCAGAGTATGTAAGTGGGATTCGTGCCCCATATTAGTGTCGGGAGTTTTTAACTCCGCCATGGATAAGGGTATCCGAGCATAGCGGAAGGAGGAGTATCAACGAGCAGCCCACTATCCTTAGCGGGATCTGCCAGGAGATGGGCCTTATAGATGTGTGGCAGTTTCTGTACGGGAAAAAAATGGCCTTCTCCTGTTTTAGCAGATCTTGCAAGGCCATGTCTAGGATAGATTTATTTCTAGCAAGTTCAGAATTCCTGGAACTGATTCAAAAAATGAAGTACGAACCACATGGTATATCCGATCATACTCCAATGTTACTTTCGAGGGCTGACTCTATCCTCAGTAGGGAGAAAATCTGGATACAGGTGGTTGGTGACCAAGAAAGGATTGGGAAAGATATTTTAGAATTCTGGGCACTAAATTATGGATCCACACACATACATTACGTGTGGGACTCCCTAAGGGCCATGATAAGAGGGGCATATAGTATGAGGATTAGGCAAAAAAGGGCGGAATATGCTAACACTGAATAGGAATTGGTAGAGAGGGTTGGGGCTCTTGAGGCGGATCTGGCCAAACAAAATGAGGATAATACTCGATCATTACTAATGGAAGCAAAGAGGAAATACCAGACTTTTCTTTATGAAAAGGCGCAGCACAGACGCTTTTTTGCGGGACAGCAAGATTTTTTTGAGAAAGGCGAAACAGGTAGAATGCTGGCATCCGTAATCGCTAATCAAAAGACCCAAATCCCAATAAAGCAAATAAAACTGCCAACTGGTGTATTAACCAACGACTGTTTCAAAATTAAAACTGCCTTTGTAGAACATTTTACTAAAGTGTATCGGTCGGATCTTGGGGTGGATGACGGAGCCCAGGCTCTTTTTTTTGAAAGTGTGGCACTTCCTCGCCTTTCCGATCAAGATAGCACCAAACTAAATTTGCCATTTACTCTTGACGAGGTGGAGAAATCCGTCGACAGCATAAAAAGCAATATGGCTCCGGGCAGGGATGGCATACTCTTTGAATTCTATAGAGCATATCATCGCAAAATGATACTGCCTCTTCTTCTCCAGATGTTTAATGAATCTTGGAGGAGTGGTTTACTCCCCCCCTCTTTGAGGGAGGCTTCCATTTCCTTAATTTTGAAGAAAGATAAAGATAAAACAGAGGTGGGGGCGTATCGCCCAATTTCATTACTTAACACCGACTACAAGATACTAGCGAAAGCGCTTGCAAACAGGTTAAGGAGGGTTGTTCACCGCCTGATCCACCCGGATCAGACGGCTTTTATCCCAAAACGAGATATACAATCTAATATCCGTAGGGCCTTTCTTAATGTGTATGTTGGGGAGGGGGAGGACCGCTCCATTCTGTCTCTGGATGCCGAGAAGGCCTTTGACAGGGTGGAGTGGCCCTTCCTGTGGGGAACTCTGGATAGAATGAACCTGGGAGAACATTTTATTAAATGGATACAATTGCTTTATTCTGACTCCACGGCCAGGGTTAAGATAAATGGGATCGACTCGGAACAGCTTCCCCTACAGCGAGGTACACGGCAGGGCTGTCCCCTCTCACCTTTGATATTTGCCCTGGCTTTGGAACCTCTCGCTTGTAAAATCCGTCAATCTAATCAGATCGTAGGATTTGGAGGGAGAGGAGAGGAAGACAAGATCAGTTTATACGCGGACGACATCCTGGTATTCCTGAGGCAGGGAAAGCTGTTACACCTGTTATGAATATCTTGAAAGAATACGGGGCATTATCAGGGTATAAAGTAAACAGGGACAAATCTGAACTTCTCCCCCTTGTCCGAGCACCCCCTGACAGCCCCTTAGGTATTAAGTTACTTGGACCAACTGACTCCATTCAATATCTGGGTATCAGCATAAGCGCGGATTTGTCTCGATATAATCCCCTAAACATAATTCCTATGATTAATAAGATCAGGGAGAAGATCCGGACTTGGCAGAAGTTGCCCCTGTCACAGGAGGAAAGGATTGCACTGCTCAGGATGGTGGTCCTCCCTATTGCACTATATCCTCTGACAGCATGCCCGATATGGATTGATGATTCCTTTTTTGGGTTATTGGATAAACAGTTGAATGAGTTAATCTGGGGGAGGGTAAGGGTTAGGATTAAGCTAAAATATCTCTGCCTATCGGAGAGAAGAGGTGGCCTTTCCCTTCCATTCCTCCAGGGATACTATATTGCAGCACAGATAAAGTGGTGTTTGGGAAGGGGGGGGAGGGGGGCGGATCACCAAGCCTTGCTACTAAGTATCCTTTCAAGGTTCTTTCAGGGGCCATATGGGGACATTTTTTCTATTTTGGAGACTGGTCACCCGGGCATGAGGAAAAAACACTGTTTGATTAGTGATACATTAAATAGGGTTTGGAACAAGATAAAAAAAATATTGGGTGTAACATGCCCTACTCACTTTACCCCACTTTGGCACAATTATAATTTAAAATAATTTAAGTCAATTGTAGATTATAAATACTGGAATTCACGCAGAATTAACCGCTTAACTCATATAATATCACATGGTAATATTATTTCCTTAGATGAATTAATAAAAGGAACACCGACTCTCTTAGATCGATATAGGTACGCACAAATTAGTCACGCATATATGAGCATTCAGGATAAAAGCCTATTGGCCATTAGGGCAAGCCCTTTTTTGGATTACTGTTTCAGATTTAAGGACACCCAACTCACACTCTCTCAAATATATCATAGATTTCGGGACAGTTTGGGGAAATAACTACATTTAAAAGTGAGGGAGGCTGGGAAGATGAACTGGGCGATGGGAGCATCTTGGAATGGGATATAGTATATCAAATATAAAAAAGTATCGATCTCTCAGAAATATAGAATGATTCAGTTCAAGATTGTACATCGCCTATACTACTCCCCCGCCTTCCTCGCCAAAATATATAAGGAAAGGAAGGACCTGTGTTGGAAATGTTCATCAGAAAATGCGGATTAAGGTCACTTACTATGGAATTGTCCAGAAGTGAGTCGGTTCTGGACTAATATTTATGAGGAATTATACAAAAGATATCAGATCAAACTGAACCGAAGTTTTACGCAGGCAATACTGGGTCTTTTTCCCCATTCTGAGTTGACCCCCCACCAGCTACGAGTCAGTATGGAAGGCTTCATGGTCGCAAAGGCCTTGATAGTTAAATACTGGGGTACAAAGAATAGCCCTAGCTTCTACGAATGGAGGGCCCGACTAGACACTATTGAGGCCTATAGAAGAGTAGCAAGGAGACCGGAGTGACGATACTCTGAGAGGGCAGGTTCTTTTCTTCGCTCCAGGTTCCCAGAAACAGAAATTAAGGTAGATATTAAAATTATGGGCGGACCCCGCAGCAGTGGATTAAAAGGGGAGGGGTGGGTTAAAAGGATCAAATGTACTAATTTGTGTAAAATATATCTGTAGACTTGAACTGCTTGATATGGAAATCTGTATATTTGGTTCAGAAAATAATAAAGGATTAAAAAAAAAAAAAAGGCTCCAGCAGGGCACATTTTTGAGAATTTCGCTTTAAGACGCATAAAAATGGCCCCTGATTAAAAGTGAATGGGGCCCGCCACAAACGCGCGGTTCACGAGCATTTGATCGCGAATGCGCGATTCGCAAACATTTGAACGCGAACGCGCGTTCGCGTACGCAAGACGTCCAGGTTGATGTTCGTCCATTACTATTCTGTATCTTGTATCTTGTTTTTGCTATGTCCTGTTCTGTCTGTACCTGCCCTGTATTATGTTATTTTATGTTACTGGTCTGTTCCCTGTTCGCCTAGCAGTGCGTAACTGCATCTGAGAGCCTGGCAGTGCTTAACTGCTTCCGATGTATTCTGTCCCATGTCTGTCCTGTTGTGTCTCTGGCTTCTGTCCCTGTTCTGTTCATGTCAGTTTCTGTCCATGTCTGTATCTGTGTATGTTCTCAACGGCCTTCAGAAGAGGGTCCTGTGTTCCCCGGAGGGGCAATGCCCGCATACCTGCTTTTACCATTGTTGGTATCTTCTGGTCTGCTGGACCAGCTGCCACTGACTTGGTTTACGCTCTGGAGTCGCCCCTGGCAACTACCATGGCTCAAGTCTATCCTCATCACCAGAGGCGCTAGTGAAGACCTAGTGTTGCTTAGTTACACCCCTCCAGAGTATTGCCAGTCAGCGGCACAGCGTGTACGCACCCGCTGATTCGTTACACAGGTATATTTCATCTATTTAATTTAATGTTTCTGTGTGTCGCTAAAAGATATCGACAAAATCTCCCATAACAGTGACCTCTACAGCATCCCGCCCTACTGTCTGCTGAACTGTGTATCTAATCCTATTCTGTGTGATACTGTTCGCTGAGCTATTTATCTAATCATATCCAGTGTAATACTGTCTGCTGAGCTGTGTATCTAATCCTATCCTGTGTGATACTGTCTGCTAAGCTGTGTATCTAATCATATCCTTTGTGATACTGTCTGCTGAGCTGTGTATCTAATATCCTATTATGTGTGATACTGTCTGCTGAGCTGTGTATCTAATCCTATCCTGTGTGATACGGTCTGCTGAGCTGTGTATCTAATCCTATCCTGTGTGATACTGTCTTCTGATCTGTGTATCTAATCCTATCCTGTGTGATAATGTCTGCTGAGCTGTGTATCTAATCCTATCCTGTGTGATACTGCATGATGAGCTGTGTATCTGTTCCTGCCATGTGTGATACTGTCTGCTGAGCTGTGTATCTAATCCTATCATGTGTGATGCTGTCTGTTGAGCTGTGTATCTAATCCTATCATGTGTGATACTGTCTGCTGTGTATCTAAGTCTATTGTGTGATACTGTCTGCTGAGCTATTCATGTTGTCGTGTAGCCCTAGCAAAAAACTGACTTACAGCAGTGAATAAAAATGCCTGGTTTGTTATGGAAACCTGGAGTAAAGCTGTGTGTATGTGTAGACTAAGAGCCTGCGAGCTTCTATTGGCTGATAAGGGACATGTGACCGTGTGCATGGCAGTTGGGGGCTTGTATTTGCTAATGCAGGTCATTTTTTGGGAATATCTAAGAAACAGTACATCCTAGAGAGCTGAGACCCGCTCTAAAACCTTCCCGGACACCTGATGTACCTGTGTGCCAAATTTGGTGAAGATCGGTCCAGTCGTTTGGTCGCGCATAAAGAACAGACAGACGTCCAGACAGACAGACGACCAGAGAGACAGAAACTAATTTTTATATATATAAGATATATATATATATATATATATATATAGCTTTATATATATATATATATATATTGTGGCAATGTGAACATTGAGGTGTTGTTTCCCCAGGTTCCAGTCCGGGACTTAGGGCATGCTCATGTCCAGGGATCCTATTTAATCCTGCTAATGGATCCTGGGTGTGTCTCACTCTGGAGAGTGTGCAGACAGAGGCCTGGTGAGGCTCTGTCAGTGTGGTCTCAGCTAGGCAAGGCTGAGGGGCCACGAGGCTATGCAATAGCCTGGACTTTGGGGGACTCAGCGACACCCAGGAACAAGCATTGAAAGGTCAGAGTCAGGAGGACTGCTAGACCACAACCCCCTCCAAAGGTACTGCATTTGTTACAGCCTGAGGGCTGGTGGACTGTATGTCTGGGGTAAGCCGCACCTGGTTCCATGTGTGAACGCTATCGTATAGCCGAGTTAGGGATACGATGTTTATTATGTTTAGGTAGAGCCCAGACGGGCAGGCTTTTGTTTTATGCCATGTTGTGTATGAAGAGTGTAAAATAAATTGCACTGTTTGGACCTGAAACCCAGTGGTTATGAAGATCCTTGTGAGAATGACCCCCGAATGAGAGGCGATCCCTTACATATGGTGGAGGATGCGGGCAATAACAGCAGGTTGCTAGGGGCAACGACCTGACGGAAAAGAGAAGGTGCTGCTGAATGTTGCCAAGGAATTGCTGTGTTTCTGTGCAGTGACTTAAAGGGCCGGAAGCCTGCTTGTTCGCTGGAGCTGGAGCAGGTGCTGCTGGAAAACTGCTGGTTAATCTGGACTTTATTTTTCTGAGGTGTAAGGTGTGCAGGGATTTAAAGGGCACAGTAAAAGAAACTGACCTGTGAAAATGGCTGCCAAATGGTGGAGCGCGTGGGAAAAGTCCTGTGAGATGGTGATCGGGGGGATCCCGCTGCTGGTTGTACTAGACTCCCGCCAACAAGTGTCTCAGGTCCTGCCCGTAATTCTGGACTTTCTGGAGAGAGGGCCAGAGACAGATGTCACCGTGTCTCTGACCTTTATAACAGACTATGGCCCTGTGCAGTGGGAGCTCTTAAAATGTGAGACCCTGGAAGTGGAGTTTGTGCTTGGCAAAGACTTCCCGTTATTTTGGCAGCTGTGGAGAGGAGAAAATGCTACAAATTGTGTACCTGGAGAATCCGATGAACAGCAGATATGTGCCGTTGCCAAGGGCAACCGTCGGGAAGACAAAGAGGTGGAGAGCGGTGCGGTTCTCAGGAGTGCATATCTTCCCTGCGACTGTGTCCGGAGTCCTAGAGAGGAAGTGCGGAGGTGCAGTAAAGCTGTTGCTAGGAGCAATCACAACCTTGATGAGTCCGCGGGAGAGAATGTCACTGCTTTACCGGAATGGTTTATTACAAAGGGTAAGACTGTTCCTGTTATTAACTATGTGGCAGACCCAATGACAGTGAGCCGGCGGCAGGGGAGACCTGCTGGTCCGGTAGGTAATAAGTCACACAGAGAAAAAACTGTGTCTGAACAGGCGGATAAGCCTGCTGTGATTGCTCCCTCGCAGAAACCTGCAGGGGAGAAGGTTTCTGGGTCGCCCAAAGAGCCGGTGATCAAAGCTAGATTTGGGGTGGTGAAAGTCAGAGATCCCATGCTAGCCCCGGTAAGAGGTAGCATGATGGCCACCCCAGAGACTGGTAGAGTGTTACATGTTCGGGACAATTATGTGAATAATACGGACTCTCAGGTGGTTCTCACTGAGAGTGAACCTGATGTTACAAATACGCTCATACATGAGGAAATGGTGGGCCGTAATTTCCCCTTATGCTTGGAGGTTTTAAGTAATGGAGACATTTCTGCAGAGAGTGACAAAACTCCTGCAGAACCTGTACCTGTCCCTTTAAATGATAATGTGAAGGAGCTGCACATTGAGAACAAGGGTGCAGATAAGGTGCAAAGTGATGGTACCATGTTTGACGAAATGCATAATGGAAATGTGATGTCATGTAAAATATGTGATAATAATGACATGCCTTTTCCTTTGCAGGCTGTGATTGGGGAAAAAGCTAACCCTGTTGGTAAACATGTGTCTGATATAAAAGTGTTGATAAATGTTGAAGAAACACCCCTAGGAGACCCCATTGTAGACAATGTGGCGGGGCTAGAGGGTGTACCACACGTACCAGAGGTGGATGTGCAGTCTCCACAGGTTTCTATGATTAATAAAATGTCCCAGGTGGGGATTGACTCATGGGTGCCCCTAGAGGTCAGGGTTAATAATGACACAAACAGTATAAGTGGCGTATGTGCCGTGACAGTTAGCAACTTTGGGAGTGAGGCTACCATGTCAAGACCCAGCAAAACTAAAGTGGTTACTAGTAGCGAGTCTAGCGACCAGATGACAGTTATATCTGACGAGACGAGAGTTCAGTCGGGTGACAGCCTAGTGTCTGAAGCTCATATCCTGACAGTTGTAGATGACCTGACAGGACAGTACAGCTACAAACTTGAAGATGTTTTCTCTCGCTCCGCACAGTCGCTAGATACACTAGAAATGGGGCTAGCGGTTCTCGCAGAGCAACTGCAGGAGTCTCCAGAGGAGTCACAGAAAGAGATGAATGAACTGAAGGAACTAGAGTCACTAATAGAAGCGGAAATTCTCCAACTTCAAGAGGAACTTGCAGCTTCTGAGCGATCAAGACTTCATGCAGAGCAGGAAAGAGATGAGCTGGCTGATGAGGTTCTAAACAGCGCCTCAGAAAAATCTGCTCTCTTGGAGGAGAAAAGTCATTTGGAAGCCAGGATGGCTCAACTTGATCAAGAGTTGCATGTTCGGATGGTAGACCTGGACCACCAGAAACAAATTGTGTCTAAATTGGAGAAGAAACATAAGATGTTGGACAAGCTCCTGGCTGAAGAGAAAACCACCTCGGCCAGATATGCCGAAGAACGTGACCAAGCGGAGACTGATGCTCGAGAGAAGGCGACCAAGGCCCTCTCCTTGGCTAGAGCCCTTGAAGAAGTGCTTGAGGAGCGAAATGAATTAGAGAGGCTGAACAAGCAACTCAGAGCAGAGATGGAAGCTCTCATGAGCTCAAAAGATGCCATCTATGAGTTGGAGAAGCCTAAGCGTGCTGCTGCACAGCAGGTGGAAGAAAATGAGAAACTGGAAGAGGAAGATCCTCTGGAAGGTGCCAAGAAGTCAGAGCCTGGTAAAAGTGGGTCTGGAGATGGTGGTGCCGGGGTGCTGGCCAAGGCAGAGAAGGTGGAAAAGGTATCGGCTGAACCAGTTGATGGGGCTGATGTGCATGCAGAGGCCAAGAGTCTCATGACAGTGTGTAACCAGGACCAGGTCGCAAAAGACGTCCCCTCTGCCTACAAGGTCTTCCAAGTAGCCAGCAGCCTGCTGGGGAAGAGATATGAGGAGATGGACGACCAGTTTGCAGATCCGGGCTATTACGATGGGCTGTCTCTCCTGACTCCTCCCCAAAAGGAGTCCAGTGTCTTGGGTGAGCCTCTGGAGAAAACGCCAGAAGACAAGGAGTATGCTGAAGACCCCAGTGCCTCCAACCTTGATGCGAAAGGGAAGGAGGAATTAAGAAAGCAAGGATATGATGCCATGTCCCTGAATGGTGAGAAGGCTAATAAAGTAAAGGAGGACACCAAAGAGACCAAGGCCAAGGAAGCTAAGGCCGAGCTCTTGAAGTGGGAGAAATCCTTGGATGTTCCAGAGATCAAGGGTAAAGCCGAAGTGGGGAGAGGCAGTGAAGAGGCAGAAGACCCTGAAACTGAGGCACCATCTGAGGAAACCACTGCTGGAAAAGAAGCGAGCGGGGGCAAGCCAGCTCTGCTGACGGAGCTTCGCAAAGACAAGAAGAAAAGGCCTAAGCGTCTGCAAGAGCCAGCGAAGTCAAACAGAGAGTCTGTCGTTTGCATAAAAATATATTCTGAAGGGAGTTCCAGAAGCCGAGATCGAAATTCTAAGAGTAAAGGAAAAAGAAATGTACGATCTGCTGTTAAAATAAAGAGACAAAAAGAGGCGAGTCATAAGAAGCGTGCTCGGCTGAAGCAGCTGTGTAAGTCAAAGAGCGAGAAAGATAAAAAAATAAAAAGAGAGGGTCTGCCTGTCACATGGACATGGGAACATTGTAGACAATGTCTCTTGGGCAAGATGTCAGTGTGGGTAACAAACCAAGCACTGATGGCATGGGTCTGGCAAAATAAAGGGAAGCCTCTGACCCTGACCACATCTTCCAGGGGGAAGGTTGAGCCAGGCGATGGCAAGAAAATGCGGATGCCCTGTCACGAGCATCCAGTTGGTACATGTGTTCACCCCCACAGGTTTGAACAGAGGGGGGGGATATGTGGCAATGTGAACATTGAGGTGTTGTTTCCCCAGGTTCCAGTCCGGGACTTAGGGCATGCTCATGTCCAGGGATCCTATTTAATCCTGCTAATGGATCCTGGGTGTGTCTCACTCTGGAGAGTGTGCAGACAGAGGCCTGGTGAGGCTCTGTCAGTGTGGTCTCAGCTAGGCAAGGCTGAGGGGCCACGAGGCTATGCAATAGCCTGGACTTTGGGGGACTCAGCGACACCCAGGAACAAGCATTGAAAGGTCAGAGTCAGGAGGACTGCTAGACCACAACCCCCTCCAAAGGTACTGCATTTGTTACAGCCTGAGGGCTGGTGGACTGTATGTCTGGGGTAAGCCGCACCTGGTTCCATGTGTGAACGCTATCGTATAGCCGAGTTAGGGATACGATGTTTATTATGTTTAGGTAGAGCCCAGACGGGCAGGCTTTTGTTTTATGCCATGTTGTGTATGAAGAGTGTAAAATAAATTGCACTGTTTGGACCTGAAACCCAGTGGTTATGAAGATCCTTGTGAGAATGACCCCCGAATGAGAGGCGATCCCTTACAATATATATATATATATTGTAATATGGGGAAGATAGCTCCAATAAACCAGGTGCATGAGCCAGCCCAGGGATAAAGAAAACAGATGTTTATTTTCCAAAAACCCGAAAATAGGTACAGCTGCCAGCAGCCAAGGTAAAAAAAAAAAATACTTAAAGTCTGCTTAGTTCAGCATAACATAAACAGTAGAACAGTCCGTTCAAAATAAAGATATTTTTATCCAGGGTATTTTTTTAGTCTGTGATAGTTATCAGTCAGCTTTCCTGCCAAACTTTCCACGTGTCCTCAGATTCCAGCTCTGCTCACAGCCAGTGAGTTAACCCTGTGGGTACCGGATCCCAGTTAGTGAGGAGTGGAGACACCTTCCCGCCCAAATGTCACTTTGGGGTCTCTGAAATTCCAGATCCAAAATGTCCTCTTATAATACAGACTGCTGATCTGTCCTCTCCCATTGTGGCAATATTTTTCCGGAATCTCCTCACCCTCCAAGGGTGAGCCTCCTGACTAGCAGCGCTTTCTTATAGGCACCACAACCCAAATAGTGGCAATATATATCTGTCACTAAGGACCCAACCTTGGCGTCCTCTACAATATAAATATATATATATATATATATATATATATTAAAATGAATACAGTTTGTAGTGGCTCTATATACTGCTTAATTAAATGGAAGCCCACCCTAAAAAATTTTAACTGCAACCATGTGGAAACTGTATATATATAAAAGGATGACTGAGGCTTGACACTCAATTTCACCTTAGTTCACACAGATAGTTTTCTGCCACACCATGGGTGTTGCTGTAGTGATCACAAATGTATATATGCTTATATGCTGCTTAATTAAATGGAACGCCACCCCTCAAAAAAAATAATAATAATTGCGATTGTGTGGAAACTAAATATTCGTAAATGGAAAACCGAGGACTGCTGCTCAATTTCACCTTGATACACACACGTAAATTGCTTCCACACCATAGGTATTGTTCCAGTAATTATATATATATATATATATATATATACTGCTTAATTAAAAGGGGTTCTCCTGGCTCTTACAATTGATAGCCTATCCTTAGGTCAACAATATCATATTGGTGGGGGTAAAACTCCGGAGAACCTCTTTAAATTAAATTCCCCACAAGAATAAAATAAGGATTTCTGTAAAAATGGGGGGGGGGGGGGGTAAAATGAAAGCATTTGCACTTCTGATAGAAGGCACAGTCAGTCACAGCTCCTATCTTCTCTCTACCAGGCTATCAGCTGCTCTGCTTGTCTGTATTCTACACAACACACACAATTTTTCTTTGGAATCCTAGCATTTCCCTTCACTCTCCCTGGTAATAAGCTGAATTGATTTCTGACTGTCCCTCATTGATTTCTGCCAATCATGGCAAGCATTCCCCACACTTCCTCTCAGGGTTATGATGCAAGGGAAGGAGCAGCTGGACTGTATCTGTCTCACTTCTGGATTGATAGCTTGCTGGTATAAAATACTGCATGCTGGATGATTATAATACTGTTTAATGACAATGTGTTTTGGGGTAAGCAGGACCCGATTATTAAGTCTAAAAACAATATTTGAAAATAAACATAAATCAGGATGCACATAAGACCTGGAGCCTATTTATGCAGTCAATGGGGGGCAGCCCTCAGGGCAACTAAAAATACATAGAGGTATGGGTATAGAACGAATATATATATATATATATATATATATATATATATATATATATATATATACACTCACCTAAAGAATTATTAGGAACACCTGTTCTATTTCTCATAAATGCAATTATCTAGTCAACCAATCACATGGCAGTTGCTTCAATGCATTTAGGGGTGTGGTCCTGGTCAAGACAATCAGCTGAACTCCAAACTGAATGTCAGAATGGGAAAGAAAGGTGATTTAGGCAATTTTGAGCGTGGCCTGGTTGTTGGTGCCAGATGGGCCGGTCTGAGTATTTTACAATCTGCTCAGTTACTGGGATTTTCACGCACAACCATTTCTAGGGTTTACAAAGAATGGTGTGAAAAGGGAAAAACATCCAGTATGCGGCAGTCCTGTGGGCAAAAATGCCTTGTGGATGCTAGAGGTCAGAGGAGAATGGGCCGACTGATTCAAGCTGATAGAAGAGCAGCATTGACTGAAATAACCACTCGTTACAACCGAGGTATGCAGCAAAGCATTTGTGAAGCCACAACACGCACAACCTTGAGGCGGATGGGCTACAACAGCAAAAGACCCCACCGGGTACCACTCATCTCCACTACAAATAGGAAAAAGAGGCTACAATTTGCACAAGCTCACCAAAGATGGACTGTTGAAGACTGGAAAAATGTTGCCTGGTCTGATGAGTCTCGATTTCTGTTGAGACATTCAAATGGTAGAGTCCAAATTTGGCGTAAACAGAATGAGAACATGTATCCATCATGCCTTGTTACCACTGTGCAGGCTGGTGGTGGTAGTGTAATGGTGTGGGGGATGTTTTCTGGGCACACTTTAGGCCCCTTAGTGCCAATTGGGCATCGTTTAAATGCCACGGGCTACCTGAGCATTGTTTCTGACCATGTCCATCCCTTCATGACCACCATGTACCCATCCTCTGATGGCTACTTCCAGCAGGATAATGCACCATGTCACAAAGCTCGAATCATTTCAAATTGGTTTCTTGAACATGACAATGAGTTCACTGTACTAAAATGGCCCCCACAGTCACCAGATCTCAACCCAATAGAGCATCTTTGGGATGTGGTGGAACGGGAGCTTCATGCTCTGGATGTGCATCCCTCAAATCTCCATCAACTGCAAGATGCTATCCTATCAATATGGGCCAACATTTCTAAAGAATGCTATCAGCACCTTGTGGAATCAATGCCACGTAGAATTAAGGCAGTTCTGAAGGCAAATGGGGGTCCAACACCGTATTAGTATGGTGTTCCTAATAATTCTTTAGGTGAGTGTATATGCAATTGATGCTGTTTAAAACAGCAGGCACCTGGCAGCTATGGTGCCTGCTGCTTTCGAGGGTGGGCGCCATCTTTAAATCGCTGACGTAAATTTTTGTTGTGTGGTCGGAAAGGGGTTAATGGTTTACAACTATTGTTTTCTTCTTTATGGAGGAGAGCTAATTAATTTGCATATATTTTCCCAGGGAGCACTGTCTGTAAGATCTCCTATGACAGCTAGTGATTCCAGAAGAGGAATCCATAACCCCTAAGAACCATAGAATGTGACAATTATATATCATTTTCTTCCCAACTTTTAACCCTCGATTTCTGCTGAGACATTCAAATGGAAGAGTCCGAATTTGGCGTAAACAGAATGAGAACATGTATCCATCCTCTGATGGCTACTTCCAGCAGGATAATGCACCATGTCACAAAGCTCGAATCATTTCAAATTGGTTTCTTGAACATGACAATGAGTTCACTGTACTAAAATGGCCCCCACAGTCACCAGATCTCAACCCAATAGAGCATCTTTGGGATGTGGTGGAACGGGAGCTTCGTGCCCTGGTTGTACATCCCTCAAATCTCCATCAACTTCAAGATGCTATCCTATCAATATGGGCCAACATTTCTAAAGAATGCTATCAGCACCTTGTTGAATCAATGCCACGTAGAATTAAGGCAGTTCTGAAGGCAAAAGGGGGTCCAACACCATATTAGTATGGTGTTCCTAATAATTCTTTAGGTTAGTGTATATATAGTATATTATATGATTATATTAAAATGTATTTGTAAGAATTACATGTAAAACAATCAGTGAATAAATAAATAGTTGGAACATTGGATATACTCTTGAGTAAAACAGAGGCTGGAGACTTACGTTATATGAATCAACCAATACATAATTGATTCATAATAATGAATAAATAGATAAATAAACGTTGTTTCAACATTTAAGTAAATAGAAAAATAGAAAGTTCATGATCACAGAGATAAGATATACTTGACACCATCGTGAGAATAAAGAAGAATAAGAAAAACATAAAAGAAAACATAAAAAAACAACCCAGAAAGATTCAGGTTTGTCTGCTGTCTGAAAAATAGCAAAGTTCGGACCGAATTTGGTTCAGTCCGAACTGGTTCACTCATCCTTACTTGGCGCCATACAATGCAGAGCTCTGAATGTGCAGCAATAGCTGAAAACCAGGCAGACTGGCATCAGGACAAGACAGGAACCCATATGGCAGGCAGACTGGCATCCGGACGAGACAGGAACCCACTTGGCAGGCTAGCATCAAGAACAGACAGACCTGCAGAGGGTGAACATGGACACTCTAGCAGCCCATGATGCAGACAGCAAGGAATACATAACAGAAGCTGATTAACACATTAGCAACAGTGATGGCGAGTTCGCAGTGTTCGCCCGCGAACACATGAGGGCTGCCATCTTGACTCACAAGTCTGGCGATGCACAGGTAAGCCCTTACCTGTGCCTGTGTCAGGAGCCAGTCTGAAATCAAGTGCGGTCACCGGGAGCAGGCAGTTCCGAAAACAGCCGCCGTGGGCCTTCATCGGGCTGTTCTCGGAACTGCCTGCTCCCGGTGACAGCATTTGTTTCAGACCGGCTCCTGGCACAGGTGAGGGCTTACCTGAGTCAAGATGGCATCCCGTATGCGGACGAACACTGCGAACTGGCCATCACTGATTAAGAACAGCCTATAAGCTGAATCACGCTAGGAGCAGAGATTAAGCCTTGCTGCAGAATGAGGTCAGGTTTCATTCTCACCAAAGGACGCATGCATAAACCAATTGAATACTGTATGACCTCCATATTCGGGAGCAGGATGCAGGATAGATTTAGGGTACTGGAAGCAGGCACTAGGTTCCAGGTTTATACTGCAAGGGCCTTGCCAAATCAAGCCCAAAGGATTTTCAGGGTGCAGTTACAAATCACAGGTTTATACCCCAGGGGCCCCGTCCCTGCAAAATCAAGTCCAAAGGGTTTTCAGGGTGCTCATACAAATCAGAGCAGACAGAGTGTATAGTGTGGGTTTTAACAGTAAGAATTTTGAAATGCAAGACACTTTACCAACACATTCCAGCTACTTGTGCAGAGATTATCAGAAAAGGTGCAGGCAGAGGAAACTAGTCAACCATGAGCTTGAACAAGATTAAATCAGAAGGAGCTGTTTGACATGTATTCCTTGAAGAAAAAAAAGTCTGATTTTACTTACAAATACGTTCTCTCACCATTCTTATATTAAAGAGGAAAGTGCATCTGTTATTTAGTGCTCTAATGTAGGATGCCTGCTTAAATTGGATGAGGGAAAATGTATGAATTTCTACTTAAAATATTTGTTCTGCAATGTTGCAAGAGATGTTGTCTAAAGCATCACAGAAATGAATGTATTTGCAGAAAAGCTGCAGAAGATGAATGTTTTGTAGCCAGCATTTTCCAACTGCTATAGAACATCATGATTCTATGTTTATTAATGAAGCTAACCGTTTCCTGTACATACTAATTAGGATGGAGCCTGTGTTCGGCGTTTTTTTTAATTAAAAATAGAATTTTGGTGTAATAGTTTATTGATGCAAGAAAAACTTTCATATGTTTTAAAAATAAAAGTCATTTAAAAAGACAATCTACCTTAAAAGAGTTGTACAACTTCTAATTGTGTTGCAAATACCCCCTTTCAATGGGTCCTGTTAAGGGAAGCATACTTATTTTCAACCCCGTTACTCAGTTTCAGCGATGTGAGGCCACCACTGCCTTCACTGCACTTTGGTTCTGGCATGGACCGGGTTCACGTCCATCCTGGGGGACACATCACAGCTGAAGCCAGTCATCAGCTCTTGGCTGCAGTAGTGCACATGACCCCCATCTGTGTCATACGTTTACATGAGAGGACCAAAGCGCACTGAAGACAGCCATGAACCCCATAGAGCCAGAACTGAGTTTGTGGAGAAGGCAAGCATGCTTCGCTTGACAGGTCTCACTGGGTAGGCAGTAATTCAAAAAGCACTTAGAAGTTAGAAAAATACAATGAAAATGTGATAGTATAATATTGTATCAATTATCTAGTTTATCTAAAACTAAAAATGAGTAATGACACTATATTCTGAGCAACTTGATTACCTTTAAAAACTCGGCTTGTTTTCTATGGAGGCCATAAACCTTCTATTCTTTCAATTCCCCACTATACACATGCACTCTACACTTTGCTGAGCATGCATGTGTTCTCAATGGGAAAGAGGGGAGTAAGCTGCTGCCAGACACCTTGGTAGAGACTCATATCCCTTTGAGAACAAAAACATTGGTAATATTAAATTAAATATGCCTAATCCTTCTTTCCCATGTCATGATTTGTAGGGGTAGAGTTGCACACTCTCTTACAATAAGATAGTTGGCTAGTCGTGCAAGAAAACAGCAGGTTTGGACAACTTGTTCTTCAGAGGGACCGAAGCTACTAGAAGGAAAGAATGGCTCTCCCTATTGCTGTGCAACTAGGGGGTTAAATGTCTCTGATCGGAGTTATAGCCGATCACAGACATTACACCTAGAGTGTCTGAGGGTTAAGTTCATTTTTAAAGACCATACTTCGGAATAAGGGTTAAAAGTTGGGAAGAAAATGATATATAATTGTCACATTCTATGGTTCTTAGGGGTTATGGATTACTCTTCTGGAATCACTAGCTGTCATAGGAGATCTTACAGACAGTGCTCCCTGGGAAAATATATGCAAATTAATTAGCTCTCCTCCATAAAGAAGAAAACAATAGTTGTAAACCATTAACCCCTTTCCGACCACCCAACAAAAATTTACGTCAGCGATTTAAAGATGGCGCCCACCCTCGAAAGCAGCAGGCACCATAGCTGCCAGGTGCCTGCTGTTTTAAACAGCATCAATTGCACATACACTCACCTAAAGAATTATTAGGAACACCATACTAATACGGTGTTGGACCCCCATTTGCCTTCAGAACTGCCTTAATTCTACGTGGCATTGATTCCACAAGGTGCTGATAGCATTCTTTAGAAATGTTGGCCCATATTGATAGGATAGCATCTTGCAGTTGATGGAGATTTGAGGGATGCACATCCAGAGCATGAAGCTCCCGTTCCACCACATCCCAAAGATGCTCTATTGGGTTGAGATCTGGTGACTGTGGGGGCCATTTTAGTACAGTGAACTCATTGTCATGTTCAAGAAACCAATTTGAAATGATTCGAGCTTTGTGACATGGTGCATTATCCTGCTGGAAGTAGCCATCAGAGGATGGGTACATGGTGGTCATGAAGGGATGGACATGGTCAGAAACAATGCTCAGGTAGCCTGTGGCATTTAAACGATGCCCAATTGGCACTAAGGGGCCTAAAGTGTGCCCAGAAAACATCCCCCACACCATTACACTACCACCACCAGCCTGCACAGTGGTAACAAGGCATGATGGATACATGTTCTCATTCTGTTTACGCCAAATTTGGACTCTACCATTTGAATGTCTCAACAGAAATCGAGACTCATCAGACCAGGCAACATTTTTCCAGTCTTTAACAGTCCATCTTTGGTGAGCTTGTGCAAATTGTAGCCTCTTTTTCCTATTTGTAGTGGAGATGAGTGGTACCCGGTGGGGTCTTCTGCTGTTGTAGCCCATCCGCCTCAAGGTTGTGCGTGTTGTGGCTTCACAAATGCTTTGCTGCATACCTCGGTTGTAATGAGTGGTTATTTCAGTCAATGCTGCTCTTCTATCAGCTTGAATCAGTCGGCCCATTCTCCTCTGACCTCTAGCATCCACAAGGCATTTTTTGCCCACAGGACTGCCGCATACTGGATGTTTTTCCCTTTTCACGCCATTCTTTGTAAACCCTAGAAATGGTTGTGCGTGAAAATCCCAGTAACTGAGCAGATTGTGAAATACTCAGACCGGCCCGTCTGGCACCAACAACCATGCCACGCTCAAAATTGCTAAAATCACCTTTCTTTCCCATTCTGACATTCAGTTTGGAGTTCAGGAGATGGTCTTGACCAGGACCACACCCCTAAATGCATTGAAGCAACTGCCATGTGATTGGTTGACTAGATAATTGCATTAATGAGAAATAGAACAGGTGTTCCTAATAATTCTTTAGGTGAGTGTATTTAAACATTCAGATGCTGTGGTCAAATGTGATCTAAGAGCTCAAAAACCAGGAGTAAACGCTCCCAGCCATGCATCAGTTTTAAAAATATAAAATATATATATAAAAATCTCTTTCCCAAAAATAAAAATACATGAACAATTAAAAAAATAAACATCATGGGCATTACCATGTGTGAAAACGCCCATGTTATAAAATTATAAAAAATATTTATTCCATACAGCAAACGGTGAAATGGAAAAAAAAGTAAAAATGTCTGAGTCAAAACAATAGCAATAAAGATCATTCCACAAAAAATGAGCCCTCAAACAGCTCCTTACATATAAAAATAAAAAAGGTATGGTGTTCTTAATATAGCAATGTAAAGAAAAAAATGTTTTTTTCAAGGTTTGGATCTTTTTAGTATTAAAAAGCAAGAAAAAACTATACATATATATTTTTTTTTATAACGCCACTCCATTTGGTATTTTTACCTGCTTCCCACTACATTGTATGCAACCTTAATGGTGCCATTAGAAAGTACAACTTTTCCCACAAAAAAGGACCATATTATGGAAAAATAAAAAAAAGTTATGGCTCTGGGAAAGCAGTGAGTAAAAAACGATAACGAAAAAATAAAAAATATCCGGTCCTGAAGGGTTAAAGGGCCTTGAAACATGAGTTGGAATATCAGTCAAACCTTGCTACAGAAAATTATTTTAGTAACTTAAAAAAAAGAAACTCCAGACCTCACATACTTTATGAAAGTGATGCACAGTCAAAGCGAGGAAGTGAACTCGTTAAAATCATGTTGCTAAACCTTTCCTTCTTATAAAAAAGTGACAAGGCTTTGTTGAAGCAAGACAATGCGCCAGCTACCCTCTCTGTAGGATCATGGGAAAATCATGAGGGGTGGAGTCATCCTAGCGATATGCCACCGATGTGTAAAATGGGCCAACTTCTTTAAGGACTAAGGGGGTCATTTATTAAGACCGGCGTTTTATCTGGCAGTGGATCCGCATCTGCAATCTGCGCCTGAAATAAGCCTAATATAGACGTATTCTGGATAATAAATTACCCGATAAAATTCCTCATAATTTCTCAGGGTCATCTCACTCCACACATATTGGTTTATGCTGAGCAAAAAGGAAAGGTAAAGATACATCTATAGGTGTCATAAAGACAAAAGTAAATAGCTGCTACGGTCCAAAATCATGATATAAAAGGAAACTCAAAACCTTTATTACTTTGTGTAGATGAGGACAGTGGCGTACATAGAGAAGTAAGGTCCCCATAGCAAGGATCAAACCAGGCCCCCCCCCCCCCCCCCCCCACACACACACAGGACAGGAGGGTTTCCACCTAAACCCCTTTTAGTGACCCTTGGGCCATTTTTCCACTGCTAAAAGGGTAGAGTCCTGACCAAGTTTTCACCTCTAGTAGAAGAGGAGATGATCCCAACTGAGCCTCCTCTTGCCCTGGGGGCCCCATAGCAGTTGCATGGTCTGCCGCTATGGTAGTTACGGAACACTATGTCATAGGTAATTTGAACATTTTGACTTGAACTTCTCTCATTATGCACACCATTCAATTACATTTCAATCGCATCTATATAACATTTGCCTTGCAGATGAAACATCTAGGCACTCACAGCTTCCCCAGGCGATATCATGAAGGCTGCGCTAAAAGCACAACCCATTAGAAGTGGATATGACACTAAAATATGTATCTTTACTTAACAGCAGCATATTATAATGACAGGTCTGATAAGTAATTATACGTTACACACAAATATGCCTATTGAATGATACCTTAGAAAAAAGAATATATTGTAATATTTTAGTTTTATAGTTATGAGTATGATGTACTCATGAACCTTGCATTACCTCTTCCTCCAACACCCGTTCAAATGTTTCAGAACTGGAAATCTGTTATTTACATTGAGAGCCGGGGAAGACAGGTGAGCACCAAGTGCATAATTGGTAGCAGAATGTGCGGTGACTCAAACTGCCCATCATCTAATTTGCCCCAACTGCAAATTAATTTTTACATTGCTGTTATCTATTGAATTAATCCACTGGCTGATAATACTTATACTCCTTGCTCCTCTTCTTCTCCTGATGATGCCCTGATGGGTTCTAACGCAAAATCTAGGAGTGTGGAGTAGTGTTGAGTGAAGTTCTTGAAAGTTCGATTCAGCTGCTTTGACAAATTTTACAATAAAAATTTGCTTTGTGACTAATTACTTTGTCATGGTGCACATTTCTTTGTAAGCAATTGAGCCGCGATGCGTCATTGTACCCCTTTAGATGCCGCGTTCATCGCTGATGGCGGCATCTGATCTTAATATTAAGATCTATAATAAAAATAATAAATTAAAAATATCATACTTACTTCATCCATTTGATTGCGAAGAGCCCGCCTCCGCCATCTTAATTAAAGACCCAGCGCGAAATCATGCATGATGACGTCATCACGTCGGATGGCGTGGTGACGTCATATGTCACGTGCACAAGATTTTGCGTTGGATCTTCAATCAAGATGGCTGTGGCAGGCTCTTAGTTTTCAAACGGGTGAGATGAGTATGATTTTTTTTTTTTTTTACCCATTTCAGGTAAAATCTATTTGTTACCATGAAACACAAGGAAATTGGGCTTTGCCGCTATTTGAATTTTCCCTGAAATTCAGATCGAAGTCCACTTCAGACACTTCGATACGCTCAACACTAGTGAGGAGTAGAGCTGAAGTTTTGAAAAATTCGATTAGGCGAATTCGCCAAAGTTCAACAAGAAATTCCATTTGTTTCGAAATAATTCACAAATTATAAACCAGGTATACCCAGGCCACACTGCCTAATCGAAATTCTTCCCACGTGGCGGTCCAATCTTAGCTTGAAGGCTTGGAAATTAACCCTTTCCCAACCACCGTTGGTTGCCAGGCATTTAAAAAGGGCGCCCGATGGCGCAGGCAGCGGGCACCTTGGCTACGCTGGTGTCTGCTCTTTTGAAGGACAGACACCTAGCACTATTGTCCATTACCGGTGTTAATGCCGGTCGCTGACTTTTAACCCTTCAGATGCCGTGGTCATCCGGGTGTGCTCCGGCTCTCTCCAGCGGGGATCGGGGGAGCTGGAGCATGTGTGCAGCAGTCCCTGTCCTCCTGTGTGATGGTTACAGAGATGGTACACAGTATTTAGGTGGGAAAACCTTCCTTCCTCAAAGCAATAAAATTGAGGGATTCTCAACAGGGATGACCATAATCCCATGTGGATCCCTTCATAAGGTCCGGAAACAATCACTACTATGAACCTAATGGTATTTCGCTTTTAAAATTACTAGGGTTAAAACCAGATGCCGAACATGGTGGATGGATCAAACATGGCGGCTGGATTATTGCAGCAACACAGTCCTTACCACATGAACACTTGCCATGTCTCTCCCTATGCTCAGCTAACAGGACAATGGCGAAGACCACACAACATGAGGCTTTTATAGGGCTGTGACATCACAGGGGATGGCTACCTATGGATTGGCTGGCTGCACGACATTATAGATGATCTCGCGTTTTTGGGCTTCTTACTTTCACTTTGTAATATGTGCAGTCTCCATTTTAGGAAAAACTAATTTGTTAACATGAAGCACGAGGAAATTCGGCTCTGTTTTCCCAAACCGAATTCTGCTTCAAATGCTTTGCTTTGCTCAACACTAATGAGAAGTAGAAACAAAAGGAGAAGTCTGCTGGCTTAATATTTTTTCTTGTCTGATCTAGTCTGAATTTAGTGTTTAGTATGGGGTCTTAATTGATTTAGTGGTCTGTTCTTTGAGTTTGAATTTAAGGGTGTTTTCTTATGGCTGGAATAATTTAGGGATGGCTGCTGTCACGGATCAGAGTGGGGGTAACTTTAATCTGTGGGATGTCAATATGAAAGATAGCTGCTAGGCCAGGACAGGAATCAGGTCACCTCCTATTACATCCCTAATTCTGACCCTGTCTCCTAGCCGTATGAGCCAACCCTGATGGTAGGAGGGCTCATACTCAGGAACCTAAGATCCCTACTAGCCCTCAGGGTGGCCCTGGACTAGGAGCAGAGTAAGACGACCTGTTCCTCCACATCACGGACGAACAGGAGTCTCAGTGGCCAGGCTGCAAGGAAAGGGGCACATGTACAGCATATGGCAATGGCAGGTAAGTAAACTAGTATTACACGTACCTGCCACAGACACACAGCCTAGAACCCATGCACGAGTGCTGCTGTCCACAAGAACACAAACGGACAAAGCCCACACCACACATCACACAGGAACCCAGGACCATAAGCTGCAATAAAGATAAAGACACCACTAGACATATAACAATACAAGAAAAATAATGTCTAACATAACTTATGACCACAAGGGTGGCCCTAACTGGCAGATAGTATATAACCAGGAGGATGTCTCCAGCTAACCATGGCTGAAGTACCCCTCAGATACAGGCATCCAGCAGGAGCTAAATAGCCCCAAGTAGCCACACCCACACACAGACACACCCAGTGTTCACAAACTAAGAAGGGGGTTAACGCTTCCTATACCAGGCAAGGGAAGAAAGCCACTTAAAGGGGAAGTGCACAATCAACTATCACACTGCAGCTGTTACCGCCGGCAACGACATGCGTGGCAACCATGTCCTGGGAAACAGCCAGAAGGCCGAGACACTGCCACCACATGTACACAACACCACACGTTGCCACGGGCAGACACAAGTGAAGGGAAGTGTCACAGTGCACACAAACATAAACCTCGTGCACACCAGACATAGAAAGTGTATACATACACACACACATAGCCAGAGGCAACCGCACGCATCAACAGTGAGACGCCTAGAAACCAGCTCAGGCTGCTACACTGCCAACAAACACCTGTTGTCCGCGGCAACCGCACTTGAGGCAAACTACTAACAGCCCCAAGCTGCGGTTGACAAAACACAGAGACCGCAGGCAACTGCATGCGGCTCCCAAGGAGTCACGACCATGCACATGGGCGTGACAGCTGCAGAAGCAAGGAGCCAAGATCTCAAGATCAATATCTGCAATGGTTAGGAGAAGCCATTTTAGTGGTCTGGGATGGATGGAGAAGAAAGAGAATGTCTACAATCACAAAAAAGGGGTTGTCACCTCTCCAGACATGTCCTTTTTTTAGTAAATACTTGTATTTCTTATGAGATACAAATTCTGGAGCATCTTTTCTTAGAACTTTGTGCTGTGCTATTCCTTGGTTATACCTGTTGGAAATGCACATGTAAGGTCTCATGCACAACATGATCCATGTGTCAGACGTTGTCACGGCTGAGGATGGGGAAAACCCTCAGCCGTGCGGTATCAGCAGATGGAGTCGCTGCAAGGCCAGGACAGAGAATTAGGGAGCTGGTCACCTCCTACACATCCCTAACTCTGACCCTGTCTCCTATCCGTATGAGCCAACCCTGAAGGTAGGAGGGCTCATACTCCGGAACCTGATATTCCTGCTCGCACTCAGGGTGGCCCTGGACTAGGAGCAGGGTAAGACGACCCGTTCCTCCAAGACACAGAGGAACAGGAGTCTCACTGGCCAAGCTACATAGAAAGGGGGAACATAAACAGACATATGGCAATGACAGGTAAGTGAGACTAGAACCACACTTACCTGCCACAGACACACAACCTGGAACCCACGTGCATGTGCTGCTATCCACAACCAACACAAAGGACACAGCACACAACAGACATCACACGGGAACCCAGTAAACCATATGCTGCAATAACAGATAAACCATAAACTAACACCAGACATAACGTTTATGACAACCAGGGTGGCCCTCACTGGCAGATGGTAAATAAGCAGGAGGATGTCTCCAGCAAGCATGGCTGAAGCACCCTCTCTGACTACTGCCTTCGACTGAGGCTTTATAGGGCCAAGTAGCCACACCCACAGTCAGACACACCCAGTGCACACACACACTAGGAAGGAAGTTAACCCTTCCAACACCAGGGAAGGGAAAACAACAACTTAAAGGGGAAGTGCACACAACACATATAACACCCCGTGCACACCGATAAAAGGCACACCTATAAAGAGAGGTTGCCAGCTGCAACCGCATGCCTACTGCAGCAAGCTGCTTAGCACCGCTCAGGCTGCTCTGCTGCCACATACACAATGTTGCCAGCGGCAACCACAACCAACATAAAGACCGCAGGCAAGTGCATGCGGTTAAGAGTCACGACCATGACCATGGCCGTGACAGACGTGTCTCCCTGGTAGACTGCGGCTCCCATGACTTGAACTGACTGAATCATAGTAATTTACAGTCAGTTTGTGTCTGATTGCGGGGCTATTGTGTTCATGATAGTGTTGGGCGCGAATATTAGTATTGCGAATTTTAATCACGAATATCGCCACTTCGAGAATTTGTGAAGATTTAGAATATACTGATATATATATTCGTATTCGCAAATATTCTAGATTTTTTTTTTCATCTGAACCCATGATCCCTCCCTGCTTCTTGCTTCTGGGCCAATGAGAAGGCTGCAATGTCTTTGTCTGAGCTTAGCAACATCCCTAGCAGCCAATAGGAAAGTTGCCTACCCCTTACTATATAAGAACCTCCCCAGCAGCCATTTTCTGCAGTTTTTTGCAGTTCTGAGAGAGAGAGCAGTGACATTGCTGTGCTCTGTGCTTTGCTGTGTCATTACATTAGATAGTTAGTTAGTTAGCTTATTTATATAATACAGATAGTTAGTGGGAGATAGTCAGTGTAGGTTAGTTAGTTATATAGTGGAGCTGATAGGTTCCAGTGCAGGGTGTTAGGTAGTGTGATAGGTTCTGCTGTCTATACATACATGCTACAGACATAGTGCTGTGATGTCACAAGTTCACAATACTTAGTGCACCAATCAGTAATATGTAGTCAGACCTGCTAAAATATGAAGTTGCACATATTGCGCCAAAATATCTGCATCATTAATTGCTGATTTGCACAATTGCGAATATATTGGAGCACTTTATCTGCATATAAAGCTATTGTAACGTTCTGCCGTGCCAACCATTTTCTTCGGTCTCAGTAAACTTCTAGCAGCTTGAAAAATGTAGCAAAAGTGACCCACGTCTGTATTGCGCACACAATACGCGCATATTACATTGCCGATTTTCGCAATCAAGAAAATAATGGCGAATTCTCGAATTCTCAAATTTATGACGAATATTCGCCCAAATATTCGCGAAATATCACAAATTCAAATATTGCCCCTGCTGCTCATCACTAATGATAATGTGAGTACACTCGAATAGCCCCGCAATCAGATGTGAACTGTAACACAAATTACAGGCCGACACATAGACTGCGTTTCCTGGGCCAACCACAGTCGTGTGCATGAGCCCTAAGGCTTGAGATTCATAAAGACTATTGTTAGCTCAGTTAATTGATTTTACCTCTGGTACAAAGCAACACAATGAGATATGCAATCCTGTGGACCATAGCTGTCACTTGATCAAGCACCGCTACAAAAAGTGTTTACATCTGCGTGTTCATAAAAGATGGAATTTATTGGAGAAAGTTATCGATCTAGCCGAAATATCATCTGAGTCATCTTCACACACTGTGGCTTTTGTTGCAGAATTTTTCGTGCCTGAAAATAAGTTTCATTTATATTTTGGGGGAGACAAGCACATGTATTTCTGCAAGGCCCATTTAGGTGAATGGAACTGATTTTCAACTGCAGAGTGTGAAGGCAACCTAAAAGGTCTCCTATGTTTCGCTTTTCTACTCACTATTTTTCTAGCTTGGGGTTACATAATTTCTTCAACAATTGGACTTTACTTATTACACAGAGAGGCAACACTTTCTGCAAATATTTCCTAGAACTACATTTATAAAAATGCAAAATAGGCTGAAATGTCTTTCCAAAGACTGAATGTTTTTTTTTAGCGATTTCTCAAGGGAAAATGTAAAAACTGGAGTCAAATGATAAGTGCAAAGTAATTATGAAACACATGCTAATGCAATTAAAGACTGATAATATGACAACACATTTGAACTGAGCTCAAATTAACATTTAGGATCAACCATTTATCTATTGAAGACAGCAGCACTGAACTTAAAGGGGTTATCCATGATTAATGTAAAAAATGAAAAACATACATAATATAGAATATGACAATCTCTTTCTAATGCAGTTAGAAGAGGCCCTGTAGCTCAAATGGATCCAGAGATTTCCCCATTGTTCTGCTAGATTTATTTCAGGCTGGTAGCAGTTGAAGGATGGAACTCAGAATAGGCTGCCATCCCAGTGAGCAGGACAGACAAATTAGAAAAAGAGCAAACAGAAGGTGGCACTATACAGATAGATTTCATTGAGTAATGTTTAATTACATGCACTTACAAACGAATTCCGATCCAGGTGCTGGTTTGAAAACTGTAGAATATTATTTGTGAGACAACCCCTTTAACCCCTTAAGGACTTAGGACGTACCGGTATGCCATGTTTGCCGAGTCCTTAAGGACCCAGGACTTACCGGTACGTCCTAACTTTAAAATTACATTGAGGCGCGGCGGGGGTTAATCCGAACAGGCTGTCCGCTGAAATCATTCAGCGGGCATCCTGTCACAACGCCGGGGGGTGTCATGTGACCCCCCCGCATCTGCGATCGCCGCAAACCGCAGGTCAATTCAGACCTGCGGTTTGCGGCTTTTACCTGGTGCAGCGGCGGTGGTGTCATCGGGTCCCCATGGGGCTGTAGGGGGGACCCGATGGCATGGAAGGCAGCGCGATGCCTTCCTGGGGCATCGCGCTGCCTTCCGGTGACGAGCCTGTGAGATCCAGCCCCCTGAATCTCACAGGCAGGAAGCTGTATAAGTAATGCACACTGTATTACTCATACAGCCAATGCATTCCAATACAGAAGTATTGGAATGCATTGTAAAGGGGATTAGACCCCCAAAAGTTCAAGTCCCAAAGTGGGACAAAAAATAAAGTGAAAAAAAAAGTTGAAAAAATTAAAAGTTTCAAGTAACAATAAACAAAAACGTAATTTTCCCCAAATAAAGTAAAAAAAAATTGGTAAAAAATAGGGGGAATTTTTTTTTTACATATTAGGTATCGCCGTGTCTGTATCAACCGGCTCTATAAACATATCTCATGATCTAACCCCTCAGATGAACACCGTAAAAATAAAAAATAAAAACAGTGCTAAATAAACCATTTTTTTGTCACCTTACATCACAAAAAGTACAACAGCAAGCGATCAAAAAAGCGTTTGCCCACCAAAATAGTGCCAATAAAATAGTCATCTCATCCCGCAAAAATCATACACTACCCAAGGTAATCGCCCAAAAACTGAAAAAATGATGGCTCTCAAACTATGGAAACACTAAAACATGATTTTTTTTGCTTCAAAAGTGAAATCATTGTGTAAAACCTACATAAATAAAAAAAAGTATACATATTAGGTATCGCAGCGTCCGTGACAACCTGATCTATAAAAATATCACATGATCTAACCTGTCAGACGAAATTTGTAAATGACAAAAAATAAAAACGGTGCCAAAACAGCTATTTCTTGTTACCTTGCCTCACAAAAAGTGTAATATAGAGCAACCAAAAATCATATGTACCCTAAACTAGTACCAACAATACTGCCATCCTATCCCGTAGTTTTTAAAATGGGGTCACTTTTTTGGAGTTTCTACTCTAGGGGTGCATCAGGGGGGCTTCAAATGGGACATGGTGTCAAAAAAACCAGTCCAGCAAAACCTGCCTTACAAAAACCGTATGCATTCCTTTCCTTCTGCGCCCTGCCGTGTGCCCGTACAGTAGTTTACGACCACATATGGGGTATTTCTGTAAACTAAAGAATCAGGGCCATAAATATTGAGTTTGGTTTGGCTGTTAACCCTTGCTTTGAAACTGGAAAAAAATTATTAAAATGGAAAATCTGCCAAAAAAGTGAAATTTTGAAATTGTATCTCTATTTTCCATTAATTCTTGTGGAACACCTAAGGGGTTAATGACGTTTGTAAAATCATTTTTGAATACCTTGAGGGGTGTAGTTTCTTAGATGGGGGTCACTTTTTTGGAGTTTCTACTCTAGGGGTGCATCAGGGGGGCTTCAAATTGGACATGGTGCCAAAAAAACCAGTCCAGCAAAACCTGCCTTCCAAAAACCGTATGGAATTCCTTTCCTTCTGCGCCCTGCTATGTGCCCGTACAGGGGTTTACGACCACATATGGGGTGTTTCTGTAAACTACAGAATCAAGGCCATAAATATTGAGTTTGGTTTGCCTGTTAACCCTTGCTTTGTAACTGGAAAAAAATCTGCAAAAAATTTGAAATTTTGAAATTGTATTTCTATATTCTATTAATTCTTGTGGAACACCTAAAGGGTTAACAACGTTTGTAAAATCAGTTTTGAATACCTTGAGGGGTGTTGTTTATAGAATGGGGTCATTTTTGGGTGGTTTCTATTATGTAAGCCTTGCAAAGTGATTTCAGACCTGAACTGGTCCCTAAAAATTGGGTTTTTGAAAATTTCTGAAAAATTTCAAGATTTGCTTCTAAACTTCTAAGACTTGAAACGTCTCCAAAAAAAAAAAATATCATTCCCAAATTATCCAAAAATGAAGTAGACATATGGGGAATGTAAAGTAATAACTATTTTTGGAGATATTATTATGTATTATAGAAGTAGAGAAATTGAAACTTGGAAATTTGCAATTTAAAAAAAAAAAATTGGTAAATCTGGTATTTTTTTATAAATAAAAAATATTTTTTTTTACTTTATTTTACCAGTGTCATGAAGTACAATATGTGACGAAAAAACAGTCTCAGAATGGCCTGGATACGTCAAAGCGTTTTAAAGTTATCAGCACTTAAAGTGACACTGGTCAGATTTGCAAAAAATGGCCAAGTCCTTAAGGTGAAATAGGGCTGAGTCCTTAAGGGGTTAAAGGGAACTTGTCATCAGAAAATGACCTATTGTTTAAATCATGTTTTTATGTTAAACATATTTTTAAATAATTTTTGATTAGATTTTTAATTTTCCATGTCAAAATCTATATCTAAACAAAAACCATAATATCCTGCAGTTTTTACACTGGCCACTAAGTCAAAGAATAGGCGCCACTTCTTTGTCTGTGCCATTCTAATCCTGCCTATAATTTTTTCACTTCTGTGTATAGATAAGAAAGGATCCACCAATCACAATAGGTGATTGTCAAAGCTCATCTACTCCTTGCTTGTAAAATAAACTTTGCACAAAAAAATTAATGGTACAGTATATGGACCAGAAAAGCCCCATAATCCAAACATATCCATTGACATAAAGTATGCCAAATAGTGGATAGAATAGTATAGTCAACTATGGTTTTTAATAATAAGCTACCAAATAAACAACTTATACTGTGCTGAGCTGTATAGATTTTCATTGGGACCCTATCGATGACCCATTCTACTGTATACCTATACAGTGACATGCATCTGAGCCTTATATATACTGCACAGTACGGGCCAACATATTTCACAGTATGTGTGCAGTGACCCAAGAGTTTTCTGCTATAGGGGATAAGTAAAAATGTTTACACTTTGTGTTCCAAAGGTTGTATATTGGGAAGACAATAGATTTTTCGGCCCTGGAGACAGTTGATGGGTATTTATTTATTTATTTATTTTATGCAGTAATATATAGCACTCCTGTATTCTGTATTCCCCATTGGGGCTAACAATCTCAGTTCCCTGTCAGTATGTCTTTGGAGTGTGGGAGGAAACCGGAGAACCCTGAGGAAACCCACACAAACACGGGGAGAACATACAGACTCCATGCAGATGTTATCCTTGGTCAGATTCAAACCTAGGACCTCAGCACTGCAAGGCAACAGTGCTAACCACAGAGCAACTGTGATGCCCACTATAGGCTGGCCCGCCCCTCTGATACTGCCATATTAATGAGATAAACTGGTCTTCAGATAAAGGACTGAATGCTGCAAAGGGTATTGGCAGAGTTTGGAAGATTTCTCAGACTAACCAAAAAGGGACTCACAGAGAGATACTGTATTTTCTATTCCTCCCTATATACAGTATGCAGCCTTGGGAAAACCGTCTATAGAAATTAAAAAGACTGTCTACTTTTGCAAGTGCCTATGCATACCATCTGCAGTGCTGCCTCAGTAAAGTACAATTGACTTATTTTCTCCCAAAACCGGCTGGTGCTGTATCATCAGCTGCATTGCCACAGTATTCCAAAACCAAATGACACCAAGGGGAACCCACCTACCACCAGGCAGGAGACCCCCAAACCAGAGTGTGCTCTGAGGGGAAAAAAGGATGTGCTTCTCGCTTCCATCCATGGACCAGGGAACACTAGAGTGAGGACCGCCACCTTGAGTACTTATAATACCCGTACTCCCACTGTCCCCTCCTGCACTCGCTGCCTATGCACGAGGAAACTAGCACGCACTACATTTGAATTCATCACCAGATCCTTGCTGCCGTAGATTTCATTTTCTGATGCATGGACCTCCCGAGGATGCTCAAAAATTATGAAGAGGCATGCTCTTCATAATTTTGGCACATCGTACGTCAGACAGTTTTCTTATTAAGACTGATGTCAGAAACGCCAGTCTTAATAAGTTCCCCCCCCTTCAGTATGACTACAGACTTAATTAATTTCTTTGTCTGAATCTGTATAATAATGAATAATACCGCAGCCTTATACAGTGAATGACTTATGACAAGATACTTCCCACTTCTCTGCAGTTAGCACAGCGCCAGTCCAATTTTCACTTGAATAGTTGAGCCTTTTATGACAGTCTTGTTGCTAGGGATACATTGCTTTCTATAGGGTTGTCAGGTAGTATGTCCCTAGCAATCAGTCTCTGAAAACTTAGATCTTTAGCTCAAGACATAATTGCTACTAAACTCATAGCAATTATGCAAAGAAGCAAAGAAGCATGGCACCACTGCAGGTTTTTATTTCTGGGAATTAATATCATTAAAAAGACCATAAATGTATGCTTAGTGGGACTCTGAATATGTGGACCCTCTACAATCAGCAAGCAAGCAGCCCATTCCATGCACAAATAAGGGACAAGGAGCAGCATTGCAAAGATAAAAATTAGGCCCCTTTCAGGTGCTACCTGACACCACCACACTTATATCCACCACCAACAGGAGATCCTGGTTCTCTTCCATTCTCATGGTACCAGGTTAAAAGCGGTCACCTTGAGTACTACTACTACCACCATCCGCACCACCACCACCACCACCACCACTCCTATTCTCCTGCTATCCCCTCCCCCTCAGTCAAAATAGGATCATATCACTAGGAAAGATCTTACATTTGCAACAATACTTGAAGGATCTCACATTTCCAACAAGACTTGATGCAAAAGGTACTTAAAGGGGGTTTCCAGGCTCCTGATATAAATGACCTATCCTCAGCTCCCATTCACTTCAGTGGGAGTTGAGCTCTTTTTACCTGACATGGCCATTACAACTTGAATGAGGCTTCCAGCTCAGGCCAAAGTGTTAGTTCCACTTTCTACATGCACGTGACAGTATTTTTGTTCCATATCTGATGCACATTTTTTTGCAGATTGGCTGCGGACCCATTTATTTCAATGTGGCCGCAAAAAATACCATGTGCTTTCTGCATCCATATGTCCATTCCACCGGCCCACAGAAAAGATAGAGCATGTCCTATTCTTGTCTGTTTTGTGGACAAGGATAGGACATAATTATAGATGTGAAAAAAAAATGGCTGCGTGTACACGGCTAGTATCCATGTTTTGCATATCCACGGTTTGCAGACCACAAAATACATCCGGTCGTGTGTATGGCACCTAAAAGGAAGCCATTGTCTCCGATATCTCCAAAACCACAAATACAAGGAGTTACCAGTAGGGAGAGCTGCTTCTGGTGAGGCATTTCCCATCGAACTTCATAGGAAATTCAACTCTGCATGGCAACTTTTCCAATGCATAGCATGGATGACTGTCATACAGAGCTTCTGCCATATAGAAAGAGGTCCCCACTCTATGATGTCCATGTGTCTTAACAGTATATATGGGCAGAGGGTGGCATCGGAAGAAAACTCCTTCAAACACAGCAAATTCAAGAACATCACACAAATACTTTGAGAAATGCAAAATTGTTTTGCAACTATTCATAATTTTTTTCTGTCATCAAATCCATCATAAAACTTCACAACAAAAAAAAAACTGCAAAATATTACCGAGATCTCAACTTGTTTGCTATCAACAAACCTCGCTAATGAGATAAACTGACAGAACATGAAAGGCCATTGAACAGAATTGTTTTTGCAACATGAAGTACAGCTTGGCTGTTGTATGGCTGATGGATATAAGACTCAGGCACATCCCAGCTGTTCTACAACAGAACAGAAAATTACTTAAAAAACAGTAAATCATTCCTAGAGCCAATGAGCAGGTGGCAAATAGTTTCTTTAGCAGATGGCCACTTTTTTTAATATTGCTATGTATGCTCGTCAAAATGTTTCAATTTTTCGCCCATAACTATTATTTATCTTGATTTTTTGTATATTTCCAACAAAAATGCAAAACAAAAAGTTACAAGGTTAAAGACAAAAATTGTTGTATAAAAGTTATTTGCATTTTGATGCGAAGCTTAAGTTGCTTTTCCATATTTGATTTTCATTTTATTTGACTTAGAAAATGGAAAGATAAAAATGCGTAGGGTTGTCTCATTTATAGCACATCTGTCAGATCGCCTACTTCTCGTTCAATATGCTGTCTATAGTGCAAGATGATAGTTCATCTTAATTTAGTCTGATGGATAGAACTGAACTCTTGTCCAGCTCCAGAGATGCTGCTTTAATTACAATGGAATAGGAAACTAAAGCTTTCGCCTTTCCATTCTGCTGTAGAATACAGAAAAGGAAGAGTACTGACACATGAGTTATATCTGACTAATTAATGCACACAGCAGTGAAATGAAGAATACTGGATCAGCGTCAAGTATCCAACAATATATGACTACATAATGAATAGAATGTACGGTAACATGAACTGAGTCTTATATACGAAAATGAATGAGGCCAAAAAGTTGAGGAACTGCCCAAGAAGGCAAGATTGTAACGTGAACTATAGAAATATTGACAAGTTTTCTTAAAGGATATGTCCATGTTTTCATCCAGTTTTGCTCTGCTCTTATTACTGTAAAATAAAAATGTAGCAATTTGTGCATTTTTTTGTGCATAAACTTACTAAGCAAGTGTTTATGTCTCCATGGTTACAGACTACAAAGAAACCTTTTGTAGTATGATCCTGGATCCATGCATTACATCTTGCAACCATCTTATAATTCTTGCTAATTTCCAAACGTAGATCGGTTTATTGAAAGGGCCTTGGCGTCCCTGTCACCGTTTTCTTGGTACAACGTGTATATAGATGTGGCTGTGCCTTGTACTGCAGCTGAGTGCAGTTTAGTCAAATTCAAGGGAACAGGACTGAGCCACAATACTAGGCACAGCCTCTACAAAAGGTATGGCACTATGCCTGGAAGACAAGAAAGGGGATGTGCCCCTTCAGCCACAGTAAGGGTGCTGGGTGTCAAATTCCTACTGTTCTGATACTGATTCCCAATATATTCTCTGCCTGTCTTTCTTATTGAAATAATAGCTAATACAGGTGAGCGAATTGATTCAAAACAAATCAAATTTGACCCAAATTTTGTAAAAATTTTAGTTTCATCTAAATCCAAAGTTTTTGTGATTCAATTCAGGTGAATTTTGACAGACAGAGGAGAATTGAGAGACAACGGGGGGGGGGGGGGGGGGGAATGTGAATCCTAGGAGACCTCAGAGCGTTTCACACAAATTGTCATGCCAAGTGGAGCACTTTTCTTTTAGGTAGAATCAATTCAGACCAGAATCATATCAGTTAACTGATTTGAGCCCAAATTTTGAATTTTGAGCACATCCCACATCTCTAGCAGCTACTAATGATCCAATTACAGATGGGAGATCCACGGACATACTGGATGGTAGTAGGAGCAGTTCAGTAGGATCAGGTCCATGCAGACTCTTACAGCTCATGCACACGACCATATGTATTTTGCGGTCGACAAAAAACGGATCAGCAAAAAATACAGATGATATCTGTGTGCATTCTGTATTTTGTGGAACAGAACAGCTGGCCCCTAATAGAAGAGTACTATCCTTGTCCATAATGTGGACAATAATAGGACATATGGACATACGGACAGATGGAATGCACATGGAGTAACTTCTATTTTTCTTTGCTGACCCATTGAAATGGATGGTTCGGCATACGGTCCGCTAAAAACAAACAAACTGACACGGAAAGAAAATACGTTTGTGTGCATGAGCACTTAGGAGAAAATTCTTCTCTGTATCTGCTATTGTACTGCCCTCTCATACAGTGAAAACTTTCAGGTAAAATGATCCAAAACTGATGAGAGGCTTGTTTTTTTTCTTCCATCTGTCATAAATCTATATAGCAGATTAGCAAAAAGAAAAAAATAAGGTTCTGAGTTTACACAGCTTATTAAATGTAAAATCTGTACATGGAAAAAGGATAATGCAGTATTGATTTTTTATAAATTGCTCTTCCATAAAAAGAAGTAAGCAATACAACTTTCATCAGCCAACAATAGCCTCAGAAGAAAGATGAAGAGGAATCCTTTAGAGTTAAAAAGGGCTATCACTTCACAGAAACATAGGAAACAGAAAATATTCTAGAGGACAATTCACCAAACCCTTGACCTACTGTAAAGCAAAAAAACTAAAACAAATACAAGATAGCTCCATCATTTAGTGATATAGTTTTAAATAAAGTTTTGGGCTCAAAACAAGATGTCAATTCTTTCTTAAAGAGATTTTTCAGGATAGGCCATCAATATCACATTAGCAGGAGTACACTGCCAATGAGGCAAGGTGAGGCGATTGCAGCAGAATGTCCATGGGCAATGAGCGCTTCCATTGTGGAAGCACTCATCTCTGCATATTCAACTGTATCACTGTTCTCTGCCTGTAGCCTGTAGCATCAGATGCCGTTGTCATCATCATCACGCTGCCTGGGCCAAGCTGCATACAGCTCAGGGCACATACTGGATGATACCACTGACAGTCAAATGAATGTAAGAATTTGAGTTTATTATTTTTATTTGGCAGCATGCTGTTGGGGCCACAGAGGGTAGCAGAATGAATACATTAGAGCTCTACAAAGGGGCATTTTTGTGCTGGCATAAGGGGGCCACTATGGGGACATTTGTTCTTCTGGGGGCACTAAAAGGGGATATTTTTTCGTACCAGAACACGTTATAAGGGAGCATTTTTTGTAATGGCACACAAAAGGAGGCAATTTTTGTACTGGCACATATTATAAAGTAGCGTTTTTGTATTGGAACACATTGTAAGGAGGGAATTTTTTTACTGGCAAACATAAGGGGACATTTTTCTGTTCTGGCACACATTATAAGGGGGTATTTTTTGCACAGGCACACATTATAGTTAGAGATGAGCGAATTTCTCAAAAATTTGACTCGGCTGGTTCGCCAAATTTTCCGAAAAGATTCGATTTGATCCGAATTTATTTGCGGCGAATAGTGTTACAAAACAGCTATTTCCTGGCTGCAGAGAGCCTGTATAGTGGTGTAGAACTTGCAGTAACACGCATAGGGGTTCTGCTGTTATGGTGAAACAATACTGTGAGTCAGCCTGACATGCAGATGACAAGTGTCGCTCTTAGAACCACTGCACACTTCACTTATTTGGGCAGTTACAGGGCCAAAACTGCCCAAATAACTCAAGTGTGAACTCAGCGTTACAGGTTGATGTTAGCGCCAGGTATAACTGTGCAGAGGACCAGGATCCTAATGTAGTGTGATAGAGCGCACTCCTTTTACACCATCGTCAGCTGATTCCACATAGATGTCTACAGAACCTGTTTTATTAAATGCTTATACAAGTAGAGCCCCCCAACAGAGTGGAGAGGGTGTGAGCAGCAAGTTTATTTTGACGTCACTGATTATTTTGCCCTTCCTCTGATCCGTCAGAACAATAACCCACAAAAAATTGATCCTGTCTGTTGATCATCCGCCTTAATTCGGTCAGCATTTGGTCAGTAATCCATCAATATTGCTAAAGCCAAAAAAGCAGGAGTGGATCCAAAACAGAGTGTCACGAGTAGGAGGTCCCAGGAGAGACCACCGCGTCGTCAAGCAATAAACAAACGGAAATAAGGTACAGACACACAAGAGTTTATTGCACAAACAAAAACCAGGGAAGGCAGCACAGACAAAACATGAGCTCTATGTACCGTCAGCACAGTGGGAGAAAACCCCCACTGCGCCACTGTCTAGTAATACTCCAGAGGGGCGTGACTAAGCAACTCCTGGTATTCACTAGGGCCCCAGATGGTAGGGTTAGGCTTTGCAGCAGGAAGTTGCCAGGGTCCACTCTGGAGTGTAAACTAGACAGTGACAGCAGGAACGAATGGACAACAGGTACCAGAAGGTACCGACAGCACATAGGCACACATAACATAGACAGGCAAATACAAACAGGGCAACTAATAACACAAGCAGGAGTACATAGCAAGGAAACAGGAGTGACAGTGAGCAGAGAAGGACTTGCTCCACCAGTAGTAAACTGCATGGCCTTACCCATGGCACTCTGCTGCAAAGAAAGGTGCAGCAAGGGCTTGCTGAACAGAAACATGAATACACACAAGGTAACTAAAACATAACTGGCAGAACAGATAATAGAAACACAGGAAAGAGGACATCAATGAACAAGTAGGGGAACCCACAGAGCACAGACAGACACAGATCCCATGGGTCAGCAGCATGGGAGAGTGGGTACAAACAAGGAGCAGGACAAGACAACACACACCAGGAGAGCTGACACAGAACTGAGGAAACCTCAGCCTTATATACAGGTTCCATGGGTGCAGCAGACAGGCCACACCCATGGAGCAGACAGAGAGGATTAACTCCTAATAGGAACACAGGGGAGTTAACCCATACAGAACCACAAATAACACACAGAAACGAAACTTCAGCGAGGAGCGCCGAACGAGCAAGGACGGAAGGTCACAGCCAGAGATAGTGGCTGTGACACAGAGATGACACATGAATGGAATATTTGCATGTCTTCTGTGTTTTGTACCCACTCCTGCTTTTGGCTACCAAATCATAAGCCAATTCTGATGGGACCATACAGGCCTTACAGCTGCTACACAGACAGGATCTGTTGTGGGTCTCATTTTTCCATCCTTCTGACAGATCAGAAGAAGGGTCAAATAAATGATGATATCAACCAGGCCAAAAAGGCAAAATAGTGACCCAGTCATGGAGTGGGGAGGGTGGAAGAACAGCTTGAGAAGTCCACAGGGTGCCCCAATGACATAGTGTTGAGGTAGCAGCAGCATACAGAGAGACCACAGAGTGGGCCATTTACATAGTGTTCAGGTGGCAGCAGCATGAGGAAGCCAGAGAGTGGCCCAGCGACATAGTGTTCAGTTAGCAACAGCATGAGGAAGCCACAGACTGGCAAGGTGACAGTGTAAAGGTGGCCGCAGCAGCATGAGGGGGCCATAGTGGCAAGGTGACAGTGTGGAGGTGACAGCAGCAGCATGAGGAAGCCACTGAGTGACCCAGTGACATAGTGTTCATTTAGCAGCAGCATGAGGAGGCCATAGAGTGGCAAGGTGACAGTGTGGAGGTGACAGCATCAGCAGCAGCATGAGGAGGCCACTGAGTGACCCAGTGACATAGTGTTGATTTAGCAGCAGCAGCATGAGGAGACCACAGAGTGGCAAGGTGACATAGTGTGGAGGTGGCAGCAGCAGCAGCATGAGGAGACCACAGAGTGGCTCAGAGACAGAATTATGAGTTGGCAGCAGCACGAGGAGACCACAGAGTGGCAAGGTGACATAGTGTGGAGGTGGCAGCAGCATGAGGAGGCCACAGACTGGCAAGGTGACATAGTGTGGAGGTGGCAGCAGCAGCATGAGGAGGCCACAGAGTGGCCCAATGACAGAGTTGTGAGTTGGCAGCAGCATGAGGAGACCACAGAGTGGAAGGTGACATAGTGTGAAGGTGGCAGCAGCATGAGGAGGCCACAGAGTGGCAAGGTGGAATGGTGTGGAGGTGGCAGCAGAAGCAGCAGCATGAGGAGGCCACAGAATGGCACAATGACATAATGTGTAGGTGGAAGCAGGAGCATGAGGAGACCTAAGTGGTGAGGTGGCAGGAGCAACAGGAGACCACAGAGTGACCCGGTGACAGAGTGGGGAGGTGGGTGGCAATAACAGTACCCGCTGACGATGGTGGGTGTACGAAGGAGCACTTGGCATCAGATGTCTTGCATCAGGTGGGTGGCAGCATCAGAATAGTAACTGTGGCAGGTAGCTAGAAGAAACCGGTCTCTTTTATCAATGTTTGGGTGAGGCAGCATGGATGATCTAATCTGATGCATCAGGCATTGGTGGGTGGAAATCCTGGCTGATCCACGCCTGTTTCATCTTGACAAAGATCAGTCTCTCCACATTTTGAGTGGACAGGAGAGTTCTCCTTGGGGTAACTTTGGCCCCCGCCGCACTAAACACCCGCTCTAATGCCACACTACTGGCCGGGCAGGACAGCTTTTCCAGGGCAAACTCAGCCAGTTACGGCCGCAAAACCGCTGCCCTGTAGTCCAGCGGATCTTCAGTGTGGGGTGGCAGGGTGCTATTCAAGTATGCCACCACCTGCTGGTTCAGGTTCTGCTCCAGGTTTAGTTGCTGCTGCTGGTGAGTAGTTTCTTCACTAGGCGGGTTAAGAAAGCTGCTCATCATCGACTCTAGACTCAAGCTGCTGCTGATGGAGCTAGTACTGCTCCTACCCCCCACCCCGCCATAGCAGCCATGGCAGTGGAACGAGAGTACAGAGGGCCCCCCGGTCAGACGTGCGAGAGGATGGACGATGGCGCAGATAGGCAGCGACCAACTGACTACATAGGATGTCTCTATAGTAGTTGAGTTTGTCCTCCCTCTCAGCAGGCGTAAAAAAGACCCACATTTTGAACCGGTAGCGAGAGTCTAACAAGGTGGAGAGCCAGAAGTCATCCCTCTGCCGAATGGTGACAATTTGGCTTTCACTACCCCAGCAAGTAAGCATGCAGCGGGCCATTTGCGCAAGTGACTCAGAGGGACTCCCTGCCTCCATCTCCACTGCATACTGCCATGGTGTGCCTGGGTCATCTGCCTCGTCTTCCTCATCTCCCTCCTGCTCCTCTGTTTGCTCCTGCTCCTGTGACCTGTGTAGAAAAACCACCCATTTCAATACACATTGCTTGTGCTCCAATGTCCTCCTCTTCCTCCAATTCAGCCCCCCACAGGGCTCATGTGGCCTTGAGATGAAGGCACCACGTCTCCAGTCTCCTGACCAGCCAGATGTACCAGCAACTGTTCCAGAATGAATATGAAGCAATGGAATGACGTTCTTCATCCCGTAGCCCTGGCGACTGACAAATAACGTGGCATACTCAAAGTGTCTGAGCAAATGGCAGGTGTCACACATGAGCTTCCACTGGCTGACATTGAAATTACACAGGGAAGTACTCCTTACCGCTTGGATCATCAAGAAATAATTTATGGCCTTTTTCTGTTGTGGCTGGGCAGGAATCACATTTACCCAGTGGGCTGTAAAGAACATATATTGTCCTTGACCGTAGTTACAGCTCCTCACGTCGACGCTGCTATGCACTTTGGCAGACACCGACAGGCTTAATGACTGGCCCATCTTCTGTTCTACATATTTGTGCAGGGCTGGTACTGCCTTTTTGTCAAAGAAATGACGTCTTGGGACTCTCCACCTCGACTCGGCACAAGCCGTCAGTTCTTTGAAAGGTTCAGAGTCCACCACTTGAAAAGGGAGGGACTGCAGCACCAGCAACTTGGCCAGGAGCACGTTCAGCTTCTGCGCCGTTAGCTGAGTGCACGCATACTGTTGTCTCTTGGAAATCGCTTCAGTGATCGATTTCTGACAGAATGACTGACGAGAAGTAGGAAGGCGAGGGGCAGGAGCATCAGGACCGGTAGATGATGGGAAGGACAGACAGCTCCCTCTGGCTGAGGTGTTGGAGCCTTGACTGTCTGAAATCGGGTGCGTGCCACTGGGTGATGCAGCGGTTTCTGCAGCAGGCAGGACCACCACATTGGAGCCATGGTTCTCCCAGGCCACTTTATGGTGACACTGCACATGTTGACGCAGGGCCATGGTGCCAACATTGGCACACTGGCCAAGCTTCACCTTCTGCCCACAGATTCGGCAAATGGCCATGTTCACCTCCTCTGGCGGCTTAACGAAAAACTGCCACACCGCCGAGTAGGTGATTTTACCCTCAACACTCCGCACTTACTGACTGCTACGGCTGCTGCTTCCGTGAACTCCTGCACCACTACTATCCAGGCAGGTAGGCTCCTGCGAAGCGGGTGGTCTACTCCGGGCACATTTGGCTCCCGACCTCCCACTGCTGCCACCGTGCTGACTCCCGGCCACACTACCAACTTGCTGCCTCCGCCAATTCCTCACACGCAAGCTGCCACTCTCTTCTACCGATGATGATGAAGCCCTTAATTTACCTGGCTCCCAAGTGCGATCAGCTACATCATCATCATCGAGTACACTCTGCACGTCACTGATGTCCTCCTCAACGGTCTCTGGGTCATGTGCCTCACCGCTCGAGACACTCTCCTCATCACTACTTGCCTGCCTAGTGGAGGAAGCGGCAGCCCCATACAGCAAGCTGGTTTAAATTTCGCGGGAGTTCCAAAGATCGCGGGAGTTGCCATTCTGTTCCGCAATTTCCTTTGGTGCAGCTTTCGACGATAAGAATTGTTAATTCTTTACTGTAGAAATTTTCTTCTGTATGGCCATACAGTATTATCGGAGGCTTTTCAATGCAGGTACATCACTTGTTTCACCATACGCGTTACGGGTAGATTCACTCTCCCTTCCTCAGTGGCGACTGAATTAGCCGGCAAATATTTAAAGCTCCATTGAAGCAATAGGGAGACAACAGACGCTAGACGGTAAGCCAAATATTGATTTAAAGTTTTCTTCGATTCAAAGCTCATATCGACCTTAAAAGGATATGCTATAAGAGACTTTTCACATTATCAGGATTCCTGTGGACACTTTATGAACATATTTCACTCCCAGTGAATACACCTACAACATTTTCAGTGACATTCAGTTTCCCAAATTGGGATAGAGCGCTAGAAGATAATACCCCCTCTTTCCCAAATAGCATATACTTGAAGTTTTTTGGTGTGATATATATTATTGAATTTATCGACACTATTGAGTGGTATCGAATATTCTATAGAATATTTCAACATTGAATTTTCTACCATTCAATTTATCGAATATTTCTATTGAATATATTTTTATCGAATATAGTATCGATCATATCTACCACAATATATGTGATTGTAATGTTGTATATTATTGCTACATTGTTCTTATAAATTTTATTACTTGTATTTTATGGGGATTTAATAAATATTTTCTGCACATGTCAATTTGGTTGCCAAGTGTATGAGTGCTCGCTCATTTTCCTATTACTACATTTGCCTTTTAAGAGAGGGTGGGGGGATTCCCTCTATATGAGCTTGCAGCACCATACCTTAACTACTTGCTAGTGAGCCACCACAACCTACCACTATTTTTTGGACTTTTTAATATGTTTGGGGTGGAAGCTGTCCCATTTAAGGTATGTAGGCCAATCAATAGGTTTTCAATACAGGGATGTCTGTATGTCTACGTTGAAGAAACAAGACAGAAACTCAATGCAAGGATGAGGTCCCACCGCCACACAATTAAAGATAAGAAGCTACTGTACACTTTACTGTGGATAAGCATTTCTGTAGCCCAGGACACAATGAAGAACACAAGTTCTCATATTAAAAGGTAAGGTCAAATCCCAAAGAGCTAGAAGAATTTGGGAATACAAATTTATAACACTGCTAGACACTTTGAATATTGGACTGAATTTGTCCCCGGGATTTATGACACACTACAAGATCTAAAGAGTCTTCTATAGACATAGTCGGGGCACCAGGTCTCTAAGATAACATCAGTTTAGATACCATAAAACTTTCACACCCCTTATCTGTAAGATAATTAAGGACTCATTCTCAAGATCTTTGATAGGGCTCATGCACACGACCGTATGTATTTTGCGGTCCGCAAAAAATGCGGATGACGTCCGTGTGCATTCCGTATTTTGTGGAATGGAACAGCTGGCCCCTAAAAGAACAGTACTATGCTTGTCCGTAATGCGGGCAATAATAGGCCATGTTCTATTTTTTTGCGGACTGGAAATACGGACATACGGAAACGGAATGAACTCACAGTAACTTCCGTTTTATTTGCAGACACATTGAAATGAATGGTTCCGTATACAGTCCACAAAAAAAACTGAATGGACACGGAAAGAATATACGTTTGTATGCATGAGCCCATATTCTGTTGTTCTGCTGTTTTTCAAATATCCATTCATTCCCCCATGTCTCTGTTATTATTGTAAATATTGCTGTTTCTTCATATATTCTTGTAGTATGCCTGATGAAGGGACTGGTGATTAGTGATGAGCGAGCACCAAAGTATTTGTGTGTTCGGCCCTAACACATTGCTATATTCGTGTGCTTGGCCGAGCACCCGAGTATAATTGAAGTCAGAAGAGAAGAGGGTGTCTGGTTCATAACTCAGTGAGAAAATCTGACACTGGGAAAGCTGGGTAATAACTTGCGATCTACACTGTGTTATTACCCAGCTTTTCCAGTGTCAGATATTATCACTGACTTACTACATAATTATTACATAATATTCGCTATATTGCTATATATTAATCTTTTAGAATATTCTAAAAAACAAATTAAAACGCATTGCACCCGCTCTGAAAAAACTGAACAACTGAACGCAATCACAGACAAAACTGACTGAACTTGCTTGCAAAATGGTGCGAGTTTCACTGAACGGACCCTGAACGCATCCGGAGCCTCATGCAGATGCACATGGCCGTTGCTTGGCCATACCCATATTGTGGCCTGCAAACAGCATGTTCGCAATATATGGTCCTCCGCCGTGTGCGCACTGCATCAAGGATGCGGACCCATTCACTTATTGAAATGCAATCCGGAAGTTTGCTGTGTGGAACTGCAAAAAAGTAAAAAAACTTGTTCTGTTTTCTTTTTGCAGTGCAGACAAATCACGGACCCATTCAAGTTGGATGGATCTGGATCCGTCTGCGGCAGTCACACGGATGTTGCCTGTGCATTGGGGACTGCACATTGCAGTCCCCAATGCACGGAAAGGCCAGGCAACATACGTGTGAATGAGGCCTAAAGCAAACATACACAACACACCTACAAACATACATCTACAGTATGTACAAGACTTTATGATCCCTCTGTACAACGGGCAATTAGACCAATGCATTGCGGGCATGAGGGGAGCTGTCTATTGCTCTTTGTCTATTTTCACTCATATACGTACATTTTCTTTTAGTCTGGCAGCATTCATCAATGTCTTAGCCAAAACATGCATTGCATTGCTTTCCTAAAATCAAGTCTCCAGCCATTCAGCTTGGCATGCCTGATTTGCAGATACGTTCAGAGAAGAAACTATTAATTAATTAAGCATAGAACAGATGTAGCCTGAAAGAGCAAAAAGGGTCACAATATGGTAGGTCAAATGGAAAGATGACCCAGGATGTCTTATTAACAATAGGAACATTATTAATTTCTGGACCCGCTCCAATTATAAAAAAAAATCTGAATAATTATCTCACCATATAAATAGTAATTGCATAGTGAGAAATTACACTTTTTTAATTTACTTTCTGTGTGCATTTCTCATGGTTTTCAGGATCTCTGCTTGCTGCCATTCAGCAGATAAAGGTCTGTCCTGGCCTTGTGATCGCACCGGTTCATTACAAGTTACAGTACATGGATATTAATTATGTAAGTGTAGAGCGCCCTTTACACGGGCCGAGAATCGCATAGATCATAGCTAACGAGCGTCCATAATAATGCTCATTAGCGATGATCTGGCGGTGTAAATGTACCACCGATTACCCGATGAAAGAGTGAAACACTCGTTCATCAGGTAATTAGGTCGTTTGTGTGAACACAAAAATCATTGTTTCCCCGACAGCAGATCGTCCTGCCGGCAAATAGCGAGTCGGTATGGGGATAAGCGATGTCATTAGCGATCACTCCTCCCCATCCTCTGGAGAGGATCGCAGCATGTAAGTGCATAGGTCTCCTCCACCAGCAATCAGCAGATTGTCGGGAAGGAATGATTCTGTCACGGTCCCTCCAGTGACAGAGGTTAGAAGATCTCAGAGACTGGCTGCACGTTAGGTCATCTGACAGCCTATCTGTTTTCACTTGTTGCAGTGTTGTTGTTGGTAAAGACCACACCTCTTGTCTCCGGTGTAGCTTGTGGTCATTACTGCTCCTCCATTTAGTGTGGACTCACACTTCATACCATGCGGTTGATATTCTCTGCCTGGAGTTGGAAGAGCTGGTGTGTGGTCCTCATATGAGTTCCTGCTCATCCTTCTCTATTGAAGATAAGTTGTTCCCATTTGCTCGTTGTTTACTAGGCCTCAGGGAGACGCTGGTTCATTCATCTGGGAAGGAACCAGTAGTCTCAGACCCTGTCACTAATCCTAGGGATTTTCAGGGTTACTAGGGCCTAGGTTTACGGTGTATGAATATTCCCACCTTCAGGGTCTATTCATACTGACAGGAGTCAGGGCTAGGTTTAGGGTTTCCCTAGGTAGTCCCCATTTCCCTTTGCCTAGCCTTGAGGCCTAGTTCCTGATCATTTTCCTTTTGTTGTCATCATGGTGTTCCTCCCCTTCCGCTACACTGTGATAGATTCCCTCCCGACAATCTGCGGTAATATCGACCCCTGTAAAGGGACCTTAACAGATCATGTCCATCACACACTGTATTGCACTCATTAAAAGTTACACTGATAACTGTACTATAATGACGTGAGCCTCTGTGTGTCCATCACATGACCAGGGCATGTTTTATTCCCTGGAGGTAACCACCAAAGGTTCCTATTAAATGACTGCAAGCAGAGGTAATGAAAACTATGCAATATTTATACAGAAATTATATAGGAAAATGTCTCATTTTTCAATATACAAAGAAGAAACCATAGCATCTCTTTAAGTCTTATGAAAGTAATGTTCCTACAAGCAAAACATTAAAGGGTTTATTCGGCTAAATGATGACCTATCATCAAGATAGTATTCAAATTAAAGCAGATGGCAGCATCTCCAGTCCAACAAGGTTTATTCACAAGTGGTGCATGAGACAGTACAAAAGGTCCAAAGACAGCAACGTTTCGGCTACATGGTAGCCTTTTTCAAGCTTGGACCCTTTGTACTGTCTCATGCACCACTTGTGAATAAACCTTGTTGGACTGGAGATGCTGCCATCTGCTTTAATTTGAATATTGTCGTGGTGACCCCTATGGATCTGGGGCCTTGGATAGGCTGATGCATTCCTAAAGTCCAATGTGAAGGTACAGTTGTGCTGCTCTATATGATATATTGTTCTTTCTATCCTCAAGATAGATCAGCATTATCACATCGGCAGAGGTCCTAGTCCTGGCACACCCGCTCATCAGTTGTTTAAGGGAGCCACTACGCTCACTGGAGCTGTGGTGCGCTCTGCAAGCTTCTGGCAGATTTCTAAGCACAGCGCCCAACATCGCATAGCGGCTGTGCTCAGCCCCATTGACTTGAATGAGGTTGAGCTGCAACTAGGCCACGGAGCGCCTGGCCTCTTCTAACAGATGATCTGGTCATCAATAATAATTTTTTCAGGACTGGTTTATTGGTTTTTTTCAGGACTAGTTTTTCAGGACTGGTATATTGATCACCTATCCTCAGGATAGGTCATCAATCTGATCAGTTGGGGTTTGACACTCGGCACCCCTGCCAATCAGCTGTTTGAAAAGAACTCCTTACATCTAACCAAGCACAGTGCCATACATTGTATAGTTTCTGTGCTTTCTATTACAGCTTGGCACTGGGCTGGTATTGCCCCATTCACTTGAATAGTAGAGCTGCACCTAGGCCAAGTGGCCGGTGAAGGTAACATCACTGGCCTAGGAGGAGACATCAAATTGCATGTCCAAGTTGCTTCACAGTATAGAGTATATTGGAAAAGCATACCTAAAAGTGGCATTTTGATTGGAGATATTGTCAACATATGATGGGGTGGTCCTAAAGCTGTAGACATCCCTTGTGAAGACTCTGATTCAATCCCCATCAGCGCTGTAGGAGGCATGGTCATGGCGCCAACAATGGCAATAGACTGGTTGTCACAGGCTGGCTTAATTACATTCTGGAAACTGCCTGTAAAGATAATAGACCCCACAGTGAACAGAATGCGTAAAATAGGACAAAACACTGTAAGTCATAATATAAATTAAAATTACTGGTATGTGATTTTATAAAAAAAAAAAAAAAAAAAGACTAATTGTAAAAAGTCTTAATGCGTTTATTTCCTGCCCCAGTTGGTCACCTGAAGGCTCCCCTGCCCATAGACAAGACATGTAAGCTGTGGACAGGACGGCCAGCATAGGATGTAAGATGGAGGCAATCATGTGGCCGCTTCCTCGTCTTTCCCTTGCCACATTTATTTCTGCACAGGTACTGCACAGTTGCGGAATGTGCCATTGTGCAAGTGCAGATATACAGGCAGCAAAACTTGCGCAGCATCTGCGCATGCCCCGAGCGCATCCAGCTAGGGTGTGTTCACATAGCAGTTGAGACATATTCACCACTAAAATCCACATTAAATCCACGTGTATCCAGCGTCCCATTGATTTTAATGGGAATCTGTCCTGTATCTCATACATTGTCAACGCAAAATATTTCCCATTCATGCAGAGCAAGGGGCCTTCCAGTACCGAGCTGGCGCAAGGAATAGGTGCATGAACATTTCAATATAAACAGTTTATGACATATTAGAAAACTTAAAAAGTAGCCAACCTCATCATAGCTGCCCTTGTCCTTGTCCCCTTTGTACACACATACTTACCTTTCTTTTCTTTAAAGGGGCTGTGCCATTATTAATTGTTATTTTAACATAATATTCGGCATAAAAAACAAATTATTTTTAGTAATTTACTTTCTGTCACAAAAATGCTACATTTGTGAAATAGTATCTAAATCTTATGGCTTCTCCTGGTATTTAAGCTGTATAGTGTGGTGGTCGCACATGCTCAGTTCCATCCTTCAACTGCCACCAGCCATTTGTACTGTTTAGGAGCGGTGACCTTTCTTGTCAGAAAGAGACTGACATGTTTTGTATCTTTTTTTGCAACAGTCATGGTAAAACACCTTTAACCTCTTAGCGCAGAACGCCGTACATGTACGGCGGGGGATGCATTGCCAGAATGCATTCCGCTGTACATGCACAGCGGGATGATCGGGCGGGCACCGGAGCGGTGCGCGCGATCACTGCAGGGGCCCGGAAGTCCATGGTAGCCAGGCCCCTGCTGTATCCGCCGGCGGATTAACCCCTTCTATGCCGCGGTCCGCACTGACCGCGACATAAAAGTGGTTTGCAGCAGGTGAGTGATCACATCGAGTCCCCGCGCTGCTGTGGCGGGAACCCGATGCGTGACAAGGCAGCCAGATGCCGTGCAGAGGCTGCCCAATGCCCTGCATGGCATCGGGAACTGCCTTCTACGGGAGCCGAGGAGATCCAGCCTCAGGCCCGTCTCCTAGGCAACCTGTTAGTGTATGACTCAGTGTCATACACTAACAGGCAATGCATTACAATACAGATGTATTGTAATGCATTGCAGAGGGGATCAGACCCCCAAAAGAGTGGGACAGAAATAAAGTTTAAAAAAAAATATGTAAAAAAAAGTATTTTGAATAAAAAAAGAAAGTTTCAAGTTAAAAAAAAAAACATGCCCCATTCCCCTGATTTTCTAATAAAAAAGAAAAACAAAAAGAAAAAACGCACATATTAGGTATCGCCGCGTCCCTAACGAACGGCTCTATAAATATATCACATGATCCACCCCATTTGATAAACACCATAAAAAATAAAAACGGTGTAAAAAATGCCATTTTTTGTCACCTTACATCACAAAAAGTGGAATAGCAAGCGATCAAAAAGTTATACGCTCCCCAAAATAGTGCCAATCAAATCGTCATCTCATCCCACAAAAATCGTACCCTACCCAAGATAATCGCCCAAAAACTGAAAAAACAATGGCTCTCAGACTATGGAGACACTAAAACATGATTTTTTTGTTTCAAAAATGGAATCAATGTGTAAAACTTACATAAATAAAAAAAAGTATACATATTAGGTATCTCAGCGTCCGTAATAACTTGCTCTATAAAAATATCACATGAACTAACACTGAACTAACCCCTCAGGTGAATACAGTAAAAAAAAAAAAAAAAACTGTGTAAAAAAAGCTATTTTTTGTCACCCTACATCACAAAAAGTGTAATAGCAAGCGATCAAAAAGTCATACGCACCCCAAAATAGTGCCAATCAAACCGTCATCTCATCCCGACAAAAATGAGCCCCTAAACAAGACAGTCGCCCAAAAAATAAATAAAACTATTGCTTTCAGAATGTGGAGACACTAAAGAATCTTTTTTTTTTTTTTTATGCTTTGTTATGTAAAACTGAAACAAACAACCAAAATAAGTAGTCAGATTTGGTATTGTCGCGTCCGTGACAACCTGCTCTATAAAAATACTACATGATCTAACCTGTCGGACGAATGTTGTAAATAACAAAAAATAAAAACGATGCCAAAACAGCTATTTCTTGTTACCTTGCCTCACAAAAAGTGTAATATAGAGCAACAAAAAATCATATGTACCCGAAAATAGTACCAACAAAACTGCCACCCATCTAAAATGGGGTCACTTTTTTGGAGTTTCTACTCTAGAGGTGCATCAGGGGGGCTTCAAATGGGACATGGTGCCAAAAAAACGGTCCAGCAAAATCTGCCTTCCAAAAACCGTATGGCATTCCTTTCCTTCTGCGCCCTGCCGTGTGCCCGTACAGCAGTTTACGACCACATATGGGGTGTTTCTGTAAGCTACAGAATCAGAGCCATAAATATTCAGTTTTGTTTGGCTGTTAACCCTTGCTTTGTAACTGGAAAAAAAATATTAAAATGGAAAATCTGCCAAAAAAGTGAAATTTTAAAATTTTATCTCTATTTTCCATGAATTCTTGTGGAACACCTAAAGGGTTAAAAAAGTTTGTAAAACCAGTTTTGAATACCTTGAGAGGTGTAAATTCTTAGATGGGTTCACTTTTATGCAATTTCTACTCTAGGGGTGCATCAGGGTGGCTTCAAATGGGACATGCTGTAAATAAACCAGTCCAGCAAATTCTGCCTTCCAAAAACCACACGGTGCACCTTTCCCTCTACGCCCTACCGTGTGCCCGTACAGTAGTTTTGTTTGGCTGTTAACCCTTGCTTTGTTACTGGAAAAAAAATTATTAAAAGGGAAAATTTGCCCAAAAATTTAAATTCTCAAATTTCATCTCCATTTGCCAATAACTCCTGTGGAACACCTAAAGGGTTAACAAAGTTTGTAAAACCAGTTTTGAATACCTTGAGGGATTTAGTTTCTAGAATGGGGTCATTTTTGGGTGGTTTCTATTATGTAAGCCTCACAAAGTGACTTCAGACCTGAACTGGTCCTTAAAAAGTGGTTTTTTGAAAATCTCTGAAAAATTTCAAGATTTGCTTCTAAACTTCTAAGCCTTGTAACGTCCCCAGAAAATAAAATGTCATTCCCAAAATGATCCAAACATAAAGTAGACATATGGGGAATGTAAAGTAATAACTATTTTTGGCGGTATTACTATGTATTATAGAAGTAGAGTAATTGAAACTTGGAAATTTGCAAATTTTTCGAAATTTTTGGTAAATTTGGTATTTTTTTTATAAATAAAAATGATTTTTTTTTTTGCTCCATTTTACCAGTGTCATAAAGTACAATATGTGACGAAAAAACTATCTCAGAATGGCCTGGATAAGTAAAAGCGTTCTAAAGTTATTCACACATAAAGTGACACTGGTCAGATTTGCAAAAAATGGCCTGGTCCTTAAGGTGAAAATGAGCCCGGTCCTTAAGGGGTTAAAGGGGTTATCCAACCCCTATAATGCCTCCTCTAATGCCCAGGGCCCTCACACAGGTTGTACTTACCTTGCTCCTAGGCATCCGATGCCCAGATGGCCGCCGCTGCATGTCCCTATCGCACAGATCAAAACATCCAGCGATGGGCAGCCAATAGTAGGCTGTGATGAGTTGAGCCTCCCTATCGTCACCCGCCATGCTAGGGAGGCTCATTACCATTGCAGCCTGCTATTGGCGATGGCGAGATGCAGCTGTGGCTGTGCGGGCACCAGAAGCGACGCGGGTGCAAAGAATCAAGGTAAGTACAACCTGTGTGGGGGGCCCGGGCATTAGAGGGGGCATTATAGGAGTTGGATAACCCCTTTAACTTCAGGTACTTGATTCTTCTAGTCACATTACTTCAGTTCTCAGTCATACATGTATGTACCACCATACAATGCTCAAATGATACCAACATACAGTAACCAAATTACAGCTCCATCCATATATAATAACAGTGCTGTACAAAGTCTAAATAATACTGCATTAAAAAAAAAAAAGATTCCTTGTGGTGCCCCCAGTAAACCGCGATTACTGCTGTTTCCTATGAGGCTGCACAGGTCGCACATCCCTAAGGCCGACCCTACAAACAAGATAGATACATAATATATTGTTCTTATAGTCCAGAGTGGAGCTAGACTTTCAATGAATGAAATCTGCTACATATGTACACGTTCCCTTTAAATGACATTTATCCTGAATATTGTTTATATTTCCACGTCTTCCCAGGAGATAAAGCCATATTGGAATGGTAGAAAATGTCGAATGCTTTCTGTTATGAAGTTAAGTGGAGCAGATCTTCAAATGTACCAAGATAAATTGACAATTGCAGTAGGTTCATTGCGACAGTTTAAATTAGCTAGTCATTGCAAGTCTTGGCAGCGATCAGTGAGAGCGAGCATATGGATTTAGTAAAGAGAACTCAGATTTGTTATAGCACGCAGAGGGAAGAATTACCATATAAAATAGCGCTGTAATCTATGTCGCCGGAACATATGTGCAGCTATGTGAGTGAATGACACCCTGTCTGGTCCTGGAAAGCTTAGATAATGTGAGCCACAGGATGAAAATACTGCTAGAAAGGCAGTTGGAATCGCTCAGAGTCTAATGTAGGTCAATGACAGCATGGTCATTTACCAGAACTTCCCTTCTCTATATCGTAAAAAGACCAATTAAGCCTACGCGCAAAAAAAAAAAAAGTTTATCTATAAAATACATTTAGTTATTTTAATTCTACAATAACTCTGCAAATATCAGTAAAACCTAAATTTTTGTTTTTGCATTTTCATTTTTTTCCTCCGTCTTTCAAGACCCATCCACTTTTTTACATTCCGCTCACACAGCCTTACGACGGCTTATTTTTTGTGGGACAATTTTTTTTTTTTATTGGCACTATTTAATATAAAACAGGAAAAAATTTAATGCCAGTGAAATAAATAAAAAAAATGCATTTCTACCATGTTTTTTGAGATTTGTTTTTATGGTGTTTTTATAAGCTAAAAATTACATGATGAGCTTATTTTGCAGTTCAGTAATTATTTCATTTTACTACTTTTTAAAAACCCTTTATTTTTTTTTTTTTACTTTGCATCCTCATATTTGGACGCCCAGAGCTGTGTGATAAAACTTTTTTGATCATTTTTTTATTCATTTATTTTTGAATGGTAATGTGATTTTTAGTCTCCATAGGGAATTTGTACATGTTATGTTCCGATAGTTTGCACCATAGACTGCAATAGAATACACTGCCACACAAGGGTGTAGCTAAAGGCTCATGGGCCCTGGGCAAGAGTTCAGCTTGGGCCCCCCATCCCTTAGTACTTTGTGGCCAGTGGCAGGGAGGCACATAGCTTTCAGGCTGCCAGAGAAAAAAGTTTAAACAGGACCTACCCCCTTCCCCTCCTACCATGCCAAATTGTTGACCTAACACCTTCCCTCCATCCAGAGGTGTAACTTGACCAGCATGAACTTTCTATAATACTAGTGTCTTCTTATGTGGCACAAGGGTCTTTGGGCCCCCTCAGGCTACTGTCCTAGTTCCATATTTACATACACTGGCCAAGACAAAGTGGCTTTTTTACATCCCTTCTGGCACCGGCACCCAGGGCACACGCCCCAGTTGCTCCCCCCTAGTTATAGCCTTGTGGTCATGCTTCAAAACAAGTCATAAAATAGAAATATGTCCTCCTCATGAATATCATATATCATAAGCTAGGTGTCCAGTACTGCTAGGAGCAAAACACTTTCTTGTGCCATTTTGGATACTAGTATTAGGCCTCATGCACACGACAGTTGTTTTTCTCGGCCTCCGTTCCGTTTTTTTTTTTCGCGGATAGGATGGGGACCCATTCATTTCAATAGTTCAGCCAAAAAATGCTGATAGTTCATCCGTTTGTGTTCTGCGTCCGTTGTCCGTATTTCCCTTCAGCAAAAAAAATAGTGCATGTCCTACTTTTTTCACATTTGCGGACAAGGATAGGCATTTATTACAAGGGATCTGTGAAAAAAAAAACGGATCCTCCCCAAAAAAACGGATGCCGCATCTGTTTTTTTTAGCGGATGCACAATTTGCGGACGCAAAAAACAACTGTCGTGTGCAAGAGGCCTTATAGACATGTAGCAGCAGTAATATGCTGCCCTTACATACAGTAGGATATTAAAGAGGTATTCCAGTTATATTGTTATTCCCTAGCCATAGGCTAGGGGATAACTATTAGACCGATGGAAGTCCTACAACTGGGACCCACACCAATCAAAAGAACGGGGTCCCCATATCCCCTGCAGCCCCCTGAAATGAAAAGAGCAACTAGTCGGGAATGTGAGTCTATGAGAGTTCTGGAGTACAGCACTCAGCTATCTTCAGAATAACCATAGAAATGAATAGAGCAGTCGCACGAATGCCGACCGGCTGCTATGTTCATTTCAGGGGGGTGCAAGGGGTACGAGCCCTGTTATCGTGATTTGTGAGGACCCCCCCGATATAATAGTTATCCTGTGGATAGGGGATAATTTTAGTTAACTGGAATTCCCCAATGAATACACTTTGAAAGCTTTCTAACAAAGCTAGTACCAGCCCTGTACCACACATGGATCCAGAGATCTCCATTCACTGCTCCAATGGTTCTGCTAGATTTATTTTAAGCTAGCGCTCATTGTGAATGTCCTTTCTCGGGAGTCATGTCCTTTCTGCTGTAGCTCTCTCCCTGTAGTTTTCACAGCCTCTAACAGTAGATCCAGCTGGCATCAGTTGAAGGATGAAACTGCACATGTGCAATGTTACTGAGGTGGATACAGAAATAAGGAGAGGAACGAGCAGCAGGTGGTGCCATAAAGAAACATTATAATAAATGCAATTACAAACGCATTAAGATCACCGTGCTGGTTAGAAAATGTAGAACTATTTTTTTAAAAAAATTTTTTATAGGAGAACAGCACTTTTAATGTCCCATTTAAATATATTACTGTATTAGGGGGTCTAGATTGGATTGGTGAATTAGGTGCAGTTACTAATCCATGCAAGGAGCCACGGGAGGTCCTAGATACCTTCTCCATGAACATATGAAGTACACTGAATTCTCCTTCATCTTTCGCACTACTTCCTAATACTGACTACTCTCCATATTTGACCTTTTGCCATTCTCTGCATGCCATCCCTCTTTACTGCTAGTCCTTCACAAGATAAAGTATCATTTGCTGCCAATTTTTATAACCTTTGACTTTCTCTCTCTTCCACCAAATGTGTTTCTATTATATAGGTGATGACTAGACGATACACTGCTTCCTTTCATTGTGGAATTCACTAGTGATCCTCTACAATAAATCTATTTTATTCATAATTACCAACCAAGCAACATGACTGCCACAGAAGTGTTTAAAGTGTAACTGCTGTTTCTTTTTTTTTTTGCTAATGTGTAGGGACAGTGACAAGGAACATTTTTGTAATAAACTATATTTGGGGAAAACGTTTATTTGTGGTAAAAAACTGTGGCTGAAATGTCCATTAGCAGTGCTCTCTCAAATGTGCGTTGCTAAGGGCCATCCGTCTTCTATTAGCATAGGAGAGATGGGCTGTGCTGGGAGACTCTGCCTGCCCTGCTCCCTCACAGCCTGGCGGGCACAGGGTCCTTATGTGTTACATATACCTGAGAAGGGGGGAAAAGGGAATTGGGCGCTGCTAGGCGCAACTTGGAAGTGTTTTCTGCAGATGGGGGGAGTACTTACAATCCATGTCCATCTGCGTGAGAAACAAACAGGGGGCAATAAAAAAGAAAATGGGCCAACACGCCCTCAACAGTCAAGTCCAGTCCATGTTGTGGCTCCCAATAGTCTATAATTTTTCCTTTTCCAGGATGCAGTAAAGGGGCTCCTTATAGGAGTTTTCTGAAGTCTTCTTCGCTGCTTGAGCTACTAAAGGACATAAGAGGGCATTCCTGCCTCTTATAAGCCAGACTTGCTGCACTTGCAGTACTCCATTGACCTCTAGTGGAGGACCTTGTTAGTGATCGGGTGGTCACGCTGGCTATGGCAGCAGCCACATTTTTCTGCAAGTTGCCGGAACCTCCTGCGGGGCAGGGGGACTCAGGATCCCTGGCTGTAAAGGCTGTGGCCAAGGAATCTCCAATGGTGGTGATGGAGATCGAGGCCTTCTTGCTGCAGCCGTGGCCATCTTCCATCGCAGCTGATAATTGACCACCGTTGGGGTATAAGAAAAGGAGGTGGTCGTCTGGTATCCTATCTGGAAAGTTGGTGGCGGTGGTAAACCTGGGATCAGTAAGTCCAGCTGGGGCTGTGTCTTTTTTTGGAAGCGGAGGACTACCTCTACGGTCTCTTGGAGGCAGCGCACACGGCCTGCAGCTGCTGGATCCTTCTGCCAGCTCTCAGTGACTGGCATAGGGACAAGGGGTTTGGTCAATAGGGTGACCCCAGTGGCAAAGGGTCCATTGAGAGAGTTCATGGGGGTATATTTTTAATGTGGTCCCCCACGTTGAGACTATGGCGAGTCTTCCAGTAATCCACTTTCGATGCAGAACCACAGGACGGTCCCTCGATGTCGCTCCAATTGCAGATCTACCGGCCTTGGCTGGTCCAGGACCTGGATTACCCAGTCCTCGATCGCCTTCTTATAATCCCACATCGTCTGAGCATGGGCCGTCACCTCCGGCGGGACCATTAGATTTTGTTGGATGGACAGGCAGTCCTTCCTGGGCGGTGGAGTGGACACTCCAGCCACCTCCACCACACCAGCCGGCATGGTAGGCAACTCAGTTTCTCTTGCTGGGTTCTGCTGCACTTGGAAAAGGCTCACTTCTTCCAGGGTGGCTTGCACTTCAGGCTCATCGCCCCAGACCATCTCTCCCCAGCTAAGAGGACGAGCCATGTTGCTTTCCTCTGGCTGGATCGCACAAACTGGTAAGGGGGGTGGATTCTTAGGTGCGGAGTCTTCACTCTCTACACTTGCAGTGGGCAGTTCCCAATGGAAAGGGCTGTCTCTTCCCGCTCTTGGGCTGGGCGTTTCCCTGTTTTCCCACTCTTGAGGTACAAAAAGAACATGGCAAAGATGGAGGATTAACCCCTTGGTAGCCGACGCGGACAATGTTGCGCCTGTCGTTCCGCAAGAAACATAGTAAAGAAGTCATTTTATGGAGCTTCTCTGACAATTCTATAGGCCTTATAGTATAAAGGCACAAACGTAAATCCTGTTCGTGACGCCAATATTGCAACGGGCGCCTCCCCTAAGGCCCCTCTATATATCGCGTCCAAGGCGTAGGAAATGCCGAGTGGTATGTTTCGGCCTAAATGTCTCTTATTTTGTGTAATGGTGCTCCTACCTTGATACCGCTAGACCCCAGGCTTTGGCTCCGAAGCAATAAATAGGGGGAATAATTGAGGGATTTGAAGAAATAACTTAAGTCCAGACCTTGATATGAAGTTCAACAGCAGCTTTACTTGCATAAACGTTTCTCCAAACAGTTTTCAGGCTTTGTCTTGGTTCCAGCAGGCTTTAGCATAAACTGGCAGGCAAACTCAGTTTTGCTAAATCTCTGTTTCTCTCTGACTCTGCTGTACTGACAGGCTGGCTGTATAACTCAGCTACTTCTGTATGCTGCCTATCTTCTCTGTAGTCTGACTCTAGGTTATGCCAGGGAAATTACCTCCTGGCTCCTGAGCCTTTAAGCTTTGGCCTCCATGGCCAGCAGTGTTTTAAGTGCTCTGGCTGGCGTGGGCACGTACAGCAGAGACGTTCCCCTTCTCCCCCTCCCCCTAGCTGTGGGTAAACTAGACTGCAACTAACAGGTCCCCACTCTTCCTGCAGAAAGTAGGGCTAGCCCACTTCTCTCCAGAGGGGGGTTAGAATGGAATGGAGAGTTCCATTCTAAGTGCAGCTCTGCCGTGTTTACTGCCACCTGCTGGTGAACCAGGTACATTACATGAACATAACAGTTGCAAACAGATTAGGAATGCACAGTGTATAGATAACACTGTGTTAGCCCATTAAAGACAGTAGCAGGGTGCAGGAGTGGCAACACCACTCTGGGGTGTTACAATTGCTCCCCAGACAAAATGAACCATTATAAATAATGAAAGGTATTTGAGAATATATTTATAATAAAGTAATATTTAAGTATTTGCATTTTCTTAATTCCCGGAGAACCCCTTCAAGTAAGCAATGATTCTAAATAAATATAAAAAATCTACCTGATTGGCCATTTACAGTATGTTTTAAAATTAATTATGCAATACTTATATTACTTAACATTATTTAAGTTATACTCGGTAGACGCGTTACCAACTCTGACTCCTCCCAATACTGACTCTATGACTCTGGTCCACAGAATGCCAGCCATGCTATGTTTCCATACATGGGTGCAATTTAGGAGGAAGACTTTGCATTTAACATTGGAGTGGTGAGCTGCCTTTTTCTTTTATGTCTGGCTTCAGAGCCCTAGTTTACAGACCCCAGACAAGAACACCAATGTTTACAGACCCCCCCCCCCCTGACCAGTCACACTGTGACTCCTCATTTTAGACACCAGGTTAAACCCCAAACTATCTCTTTACAGACTTCAGAACAGACATTCATTTACTCTCCCCATTGTATTCCACAATTGGAGATGAGTGCACGGTATTTCGGACAAGATCTTCAAGCAAGATGGAGGCTGGCGGCCCATTGAGAGCAAATGGAGGAAGTAAGTTTGAATTTTTTTGTTTTTTATACTAGGCGATTCGAATTTATCCTGAAATTCGGATCGAATTTGATTAGCTCATCTCTATCCACAATGTTATGTGTAATTTTGTATCACATTGTAGACAAGTTGCATTTAGGGATGGCCTTGCGGTTCGCCCTGGCGGTTGTTTTGTGGCAAACTTTGCTCGTTCACGGTTCGCCGAACAGACGAACTTATGGCGATATCCGCCAGCGCCATATTCTTTGCATTGTGCAGAACTTTGACCAATGACACATCCATCAGGTGGGACAGGGCAGCCAATTGAGACGTTTCAGCACATGGACATACCCCCTACCCGATAAATAAACACAATCAGGCAGCCATTTTACATTCTGTTTTTTGCCAGTTTAGGGAGAGGTTGCTGTCTGAAGCAGGGACAGACTGTTAGGGACACCAAAGGCTAGCTAATAGGGCCACAAAAATCCTTATAAAGTATATTATAGTGCATTTGTACTGTGCAGCAGTTGTGTGCGGTTCTCCTGAGATACCGCAGCTAGATAGAGATTTGCTATTCGAATAAGTAAATGCAACAGGTGTGATATACCTGTTGCCACAAAAAAAAAAACTGATTAGGGGTGTGATATAACTATAATATACCTTCTAACATGGAAACTATATTATAGTGCATTTGTATTGTGCAGCAGTTGTGTGCGGTTCTGCTGAGATACCGCAGCTAGATAGAGGGACAAACGCTATTGAAATAAGCAATTGAAACAGGTATGATATACCTGTTGCCCCCCAAAAAAATGATAAGGGGTGCGATATACCTGCTTCTACAAAATGCTGATTGAGGAGTGTGATACACCAGCTTCCACAAAATATAGATTGAGGCCTGCGATACTCCAGCTTCCACCAAATATTGATTAAGGGGTTTGATTTGCCAGCTTCCAGCAAATACTCATTATTAGGTTCTATATACCTGTTTCCACAAAATACTGATGGAGGGGATTGATATACCGACTGCCACAAAATATTGATTTTGGCCTGCGTTACACCATCTTCTCACAAATATTGATTAAGGGGTTTGATTTAATGGCTTCCAACAAATACTCATTATTGGGTTCTATATACCTGTTTCCACAAAATACTGATACAGGGTATTGATATACCGACTTCCACCAAATATTGATTAAGGGGTTTGATTTACCAGCTTCCAGCAAATACTCATTATCGGATTCTATATACCTGTTTCCACTAAATACTGATAGAGTGTATTTATATACCGGCTTCCACCAAATATTGATTGTGGCCTACACCAGTGTCCACAAAATATTGATTAAGGGGTTTGATTTACCAGAATTCAGCAAATACTCATCTTGGGTTCTATATACCTGTTTCCACAAAATACTAATAGAGGGGATTGATATACCGGCTTCCACAAAATATTGATTGAGGCCTGCGATATACCTGCTTCTACAAATGCTACTCTTCTATAGGGACTTTGTCGCAGGGTAATTTTGAAAATGACAGGCAGAGGAAGAGACAGGCCATTCCGCAGGGGTGGTAGGGGTCGGGCAGGTGCACCAGGCCGGAGCCTAAGTGGGAAGTTGGAAAAGGTGCATGCGATTACATCAAAGGACGCACCAGAATTGGTTGAGTGGCTCACTCAGCCTTCCGCCTCTGCACCCTCCTCATCCTCTATATTAGCATCCTCCTCACTCTCTGCTGTGTGCACCCCCAAAGACACCACCACCACCATAGCCTCTCCACTTGAGTCAGAGGAATTATTTTCCCATCCATTACCAGACCTTACCAATGCGCAGCCATTCTTGGCATCGATGAGGAAGAGGAGGTAGTAACGGCCACCACCCAGCGGTCTGACAACAGTACCCAGATCAGCCCAAGGAGGGTGGTCCCCGCTGTTGCTGTCTACTCCGAGATCTCTAATGTCAGTGGTGGTGAAGGTGACGATGATGATGTGTCAATGGACGTCACGTGGGTGCCCACAAGAGAGGAAGAGGAGGGGAGTTCAGAGGGAGAGATGGAGCAGCAGATAGGAAGGAGAAGCAGGCATAACTCGCAGTGCACAGGAGGCAAAAAGCAGACTGCAAATGTATCTGGAGTGAGTCATCCACCATGCACATGGCTCCACAGTGTGGGCTTTTTTTAACGTGTAAGGCTACTTTCACACTTGTTCTTTTCCGGCATAGAGTTCCGTCACAGGGGCTCTATACCGGAAAAGAACTGATCAGTTTTATCCCCATGCATTCTGACCGGAGAGTAATCCGTTCAGTTTGCATCAGGATGTCTTCAGTTCAGTCGTTTTGACTGATCAGGCAAAGCCACACTTTCGGCACTCCACGTCCTGCCTCTTCTCCTTCTCCTCTCTCCTCCAATTTGTTCTCCACTCCACCTTCCACCGTGCCGTCGTCGCTTTCATCTGGCAGAAGGCAGGCTTCCGTGTCCAAATGTTCGAATGTAAAAAGTTGATGACGCCGGATAACCCTCTTGCCCAATGCCTGACCGCCGGCTTGTTGGAACTGCTAGCCCGCCAGCAACTGCCATATAAACTGGTGGACTCTGAGGCCTTTAGAAAATTTGTGGCCATTGGCACACCTCAATGAAAGGAACCCGGAAGGAAATATTTCTCACAGAAGGGCATCCCAGAGCTATATGGCCATGTTCAGCAGCAAGTGAATGTATCTCTGGCACACAGTGTCAGTGCCAAGATACATCTGACCACAGACACGTGGTCTAGCCAACACGGACAGGGAAGGTACATAACTTTTACTGCCCACTGGGTGAACCTTCTGACAGCTGTCAAGCATGCAACCCGTGGCACCCTTGTGGGTTTGGGGTTAACGCCACGGATTGCATGCAGGCCTGACTCTTCTTCTCCTCCTCCTATTCCATCCTCTGTCTGCTCCTCGGCTGACTCCTCCTTTTCTACTGCTACCGCCTCTTCCCAATCCACCCACCCAACCCATCCCACCACCGAATAGCCCCTCCCCTTCCCATCCTGGCCGGACGAACCAAACAATTCCCCAACCTCTTAACCTTTACCCCTCCCACCCTCCTCTCTGCCCGACCCCCTTTATGCTCACTCCACTAATATCATATTTACTCATTCAAGAACCTATCCCCTTATCATCTAACCATTCCTGAACCTCTTTAAATGATAAATCACTCTCAGTTTGGTGGGGTAGAATAGAGAGTATTTAATCTTGGCCGCCTTCATTCTCTTCTTAACTTCCCTAAATTCTCAACGCTTAGCCTGGGTTACCCTCGAGTAGTCCGGGTAAATTTGTATTTCCCTGCCATTATATTCTAGAGGCGAGAGATTTCTTTCATTTTTCATAATAGTATCTCTATCTCGGGCATTCATCATTTTGGCCAAGATTGCTCTTGGCGGGCTCCCGGCCAGTGGCTGTTTATTTGATATCCGGTGGGCTCTCTCCACCGAGATACACTCAGAAAATCGATCCGCACCATCCACTTCCAGTAGCCATTGCTGAACAAACCCACTCGGGTCTTCATTTTAAGCCCCTTCAGGGAACCCAACCAAGTGTATGTTCGCTCTGCGAGATCGATCCTCCATTTCCGTTACCCTTTCCTGTAGTGCTTTCTTTTCAGTTTCTATACCCTCCACTCTTCTTTTAATCCCATCCACCTCCCCCTTTATTTCCCTTGAGACCACCTGAAGATCCTTAACTTTTTTGCGCACTTTGTTCATCTCGTCCTTAATCTGAGACAGATCTGCCTGTATTGTGGATATTTTACCTGACAGTTCTCCCAGTGATGCACTCGACTGCTGCACAGCACTAAGAATATCTGTCAGTTTCCTATCCATCACTTCTATTTTCTCTGCCATTGGGGCATTCTTATCACTCTTCCCCTCTACTCTGTTACTCACTTCCAGGTTTTGTTGGTCTATTAGATCAGTTTTATTTTCTCTATTACCCTTCTGATTTGTTCTGGTCTTATACTGTGGGGATTTCAAAAATGTATCCATCTTTGAGATTGGACTACTCCCGCTTGCCCCCAAAAATTTCCTGTTTTGTACCTTTGGTGGCATTATATTATCCTAATGTTTGGGGCCTGTACTAACATGGTCTAAAATAAAAAATTTCTAGGCTCCAGCAGGGCACATTTTTGACAGTTTCCCTTTAAGATGCATAAAAATGGCCCCTGATTAAAATGCATATTTTTTGTGGGAATTTTTGCCATTGATCCCCCTCTGGTATGTCACTGTCCATGTTGTGGGATGATTTGTGCACTTCTAGTAAGTATTTGGTGGCTGCAAATATGACCTGAAGGTTTTTCAGCCCGCCGCAAACTTGTGGTTCGCGAACATTTGATCTCGTTCGCAAATTGTCCAGGCCGATGCTACAAACTTTCTATAGACCTAAAATGCATTATTTTTATTTCTCCGGTACATACTGTTAGCCTCTCATCCTACAAGGTCGCACTACTGCTGACGGTAGAGGCGAGCTCAGGCGGTTAATACATACAGATACAATGTGTTTGTTCTTCTTCAGAAATAACATTATCAGTTTAATGGACAGATCTCTAGCGAATTAAATTAGTAAAAAGCTGTGGCTTAATGATATAATGGATATGACCCCTTCTAATAATATCTGTTTAGTGCAGACTTTTGTACATTAGGCTACTCTGCAGTTTACTGGAAGTGTTTTAAATCAAATTAGACTCATCTTTTCAATGCTTTTTTACATCATTCCATAACTGCATTTATAATTAAGTGATGAACTTGTCTAAAACATTATGGTAAATGTGCATTTTTTTCTTGTTCTTATGTATGTTTCTTGCATTCTACTACTAGGGTTCATGGACATGCTATAGTTCTGTTTAAGCTCTTGTTACAAAGCTGTAATAGAGCATCTGTATGAGTCTTTGGAACACCCCTTGTACCCCTGTATACTGTACTTCAGATTGGGGTACATATTTTTATCTTAGGCAATATTATGGACATATTCTCCTCTTGAAGCATAGTTTCTAGAGAAAATATCCCATAATAAGATACTATATGGCAGAAGACAAATTGCCTATAGCTGTGTACTGCATAATACGGAGTCGGGTCTGCCGTGTGCATGCGCCTTATGATTCTGGACTATTATATGCCCCCTGTTCTCCCGCTGTCAGCACTCAGAGATGTGCTAAAAAAAAAACCTGTTTGGACTACTGTACTGTGCCAGCATAATGGAGAAGGCTTATGTGCGCATGGACAGGAGGTCTAACAATGCAGTTTAGCACAACTTCTAAAAGTGGAACAGAGGGCATTAGGAAAATAAAATATGTGGACACCTTATCTGCAGGACTACTCATTTATTACTGCATATGATAGTCCAAGATTGTGGAGACTTGAAAGAAGCTGGTGATGACTCTTATACTACATTGATTTCACCATTGTGCTGAAACGAATCACAATGTGTCAATAGAGATTAAAAAACTTGAGTTGCATCCAAATCCAGATTTTGGGTGATTCGATTTGGGCCAATTTTTGGGCAGAGACAGAAAAAGAAAAATATTATAAAAAAAAAATAAGAAAAAACTGAGAGACGAGAAAAATATGAGTCCTGGAAGACCTCCGAGTGTCATAGCCAAAATCTCAGGCCAATTGGATCACTTTTAATTCAAATAGAATCCATTCAGACAAAAGTCTAATCAGTAGACTGATTCAGCTGAATCAAATCCAAATCTCTAGTGGTGAATATCACAATATGTAGCTTCAGTAGTGATTAGAGGTACGCACGTTTGCACTTACATTTTCAGTATCGGCTCAATATTTTGCTCATCTCTAGTAGTCAAAAAGCCACTGTTGTTGAATCCTTTTGGTGTGTGACTGTTGCACAATGCCATCAAATTCTAAGATAAATTCTAAGATAAATAATTAAATAGCAGTTTTACTTTGTCCCTCCTCAGTGATAACGGGTTATAAAACCATATCTATGCCATGGAGAGCATGAATAATGAGGTAAAAAAAGTAGTAAATGAGGCGCACAGGAACACACAAAGACCAAGCAGAGGTGCACTCAGTAAAGTGGACTCACCCAGTCCACTAAAAATAACGTGCAACTTGTGATAAATGAACTGGGCACTCTCAGGATACAGGGATCACACAGATATTTATTAATATATAAGGCAAAAAACGACAATAAAAGAGAGAATATGGCCCTCCTGTAGGAAAGCTATGTATAAAACAACACTTGCTCACTATAACCGGCACTCTGACTCTAGATGGATATTATAAACTACACATGGCATATTCTAACATTAAAACGACAATAAAAAGGTACATCATAGATTATTCACACAATAAAAGAATCGCACAATTAAAACGCATATATATCGCAAATGCTGAATTTTTACTGGGAAAACTACAATTGCGAGTTGTTCCCCAACTCACTGGCGAAGTTCTGAAGCTCCAAGGTAACAGTTAGAGGCACCGTGACGTGATAGTCCCACAACAAAACAGGTATAGCGGCGTCCCGCTCTATATTCAACCAGTAGCGTCCCACTGGGCTAATATCATTTGAGTCTTGTTAGATCTCTTGTCAGCAAATATTTGATGAAAAAGATAGTCTTACCGGAAAGGTTCTCCTCACCACTTCGCTGCACACCGTCGCTCTGCTGGGTCGTGTTTTTAATTACCTCCAGACTTTTTTGAGCGGTCAGGTTGTTAAAATCCCACGTAGGTAAAAGTTTGGCATGTGCAGCCCGGTCTCTGCTGTAGGCTGTCACGGATTCTTTATACTTGAACCTTATCGTGGTGTTTAGCAGTATGGTGCGAGGTTCCGGCACTATCTATTGGTCCTCACTCCTTAAAAATTCGGGGTCCTGTTAGAGCTAGACGCGTTTCGGGGCTTAAGATTGCCCCTTCCTCAGTAGCTACCAGTCCCCCTGAAAATGCTTCCTTTTATAGTCCTAGACTACTTCTTCAAAACCCGGCATGGATCCTGACCGGAATCTGGACCCACAGTTTACTGGAGCTGATGTTTGCTCCTAGAACACATAGAGCTTTGTTTCTTTTATGCTTCCAGCATATTGAGTTTATAAATAATAGTGTTCAATAACCTACATCATGTTTATACAAAAACTGTTAAAAACACATCAAAGCAATATCAGTTTTAAAAAATACTCATACCAGTGACTTATCTCTCTCTGCTGGTTGTATTGCACCAAAAAACGCATCTACACCCATGCGGTTCTGGTGCGTTTTTCATGCGTTTTTTTTTTTTTTTTTTCTCCTTTCCCTTTTATAAAATAAAATATAACAAAACATCTGTTCATGCTCCCTACTGTCTGTTGGGTAGTGGACAATACATAACAATTAAGTCTATAACTTCAAAGTGATAAAAAACAGTCGCTTAAGAACATACTTCTAAAAAATACAAAAATTCATCAATCAATACCACTAATAAGCCGTTTCAATATAACTATTTGGGTCTTGCCATTCGATACTTCCAATATTTTCAATATTCCGTAAAGTTGTAGGAGTGGGGGGATATGTGAGGAAGGGAGTGGGAGCCCACTGCCAAGGACCATCCCACCTAATAGACAAAGAAGGTTGGGTTGGCCTTCAGCAGGGGGCACCCACCCCTACTTTAGAGAAAACCAAACAACTCAAATTCTGCATTTAGCCCTCCTGGGAGTAGAGTGTTGAGTTCGAAAATACGCTGTGTCTCCAACCTTGACATTTTGTTGATATGGTTACCCCCCCTCCAATCTCTATTCACCTTATCTATGGCCGCAAATTTCAGACCCTTTGGATTTTTATTATGTACTATTTTAAAATGATTGGATAAGGAATGTGTCTCCAATCCTTTTCTGATGTTGGCCATATGTTCAGAAATTCGTTTTTTCAATGTCCTTTTCGTCCTCCCCACATATTGTTTTCTACAAGGACATTCTATGATGTAAATTACATCAGTGGAATTACATGATAGAAATTCTTTAATTGGGTGTTTATACTTGTTGGTAGTGGAGATAATTTCACTGGTTTTCCGTGGAAAATCTGTATTTTTGCAGTTACTGCACTGCCCACATTTAAAAAAAACGTTAATGTTTGCCCACCCTTGGACTGAGCACCCCTGCTTGCTTTGCCATTTGATCGTTGGGGCTACTTTATTACTTAAGCTGGGGGCTTTCGTAAATGTAATTAAGGGATTCACAGGAATGGCAGGGCCTACGGTTTTATCCTTTTGTATTAGGTGCCAGTGTCTCCGTATTATTTTTTGTACCCTTCTATAATCACTACTAAAAGGTAAAACCATCCGTATTTCTCCTTCCTTCCGTTTTTTATCTTTTTCTCTATCTTCTCTTTCCTTAAAAAAATCTTCCCTCTCCATATCCCTAACCTTGTTAAGGGCTCCTTCCACAAGACCCACAGGGTAATTTTTCTCCAGGAATGCATCCTTCATTTCTTTTGCTTCGGTTTCAAAACGCTCCTTTACAGTGCAGTTGCGCTTTAACCTCCGGAATTGGCCCTGAGGTATATTTGTTAGCCAACTCGGGAGGTGGCAACTGCTATATAAAATATAGCTGTTCCTGGAGGAAGGTTTCGTATAGGTACAACATTTCACCCTACTTTCTTCCACATAAATGCTTAGATCTAAAAATTCCACTTTTTCAGTACTAATGGTTCCAGAAAATTTAAGATTATATTCATTAAAATTAATTGCTGCTAAAAAAATGTCCAACTTCTCCCTTCCAGACTTCCATATAAAAAATACATCATCGATGTACCTTTGCCAGAGCACCAGGTCCGTCCCCAGTCGGGGGGCGATGGTGTGCTCCTCCCAATTGGCCATAAACAAATTGGCATAACTGGGGGCGAACCTGGTGCCCATGGCAGTGCCCTGTGTTTGTAAATAAAAGTCCCCATTAAAATTAAAATAATTATGGGACAGTATAAAATCAATGCCATCGGTTAAAAATTCTATTTGGTCATGGACCAATCTGTCTTCTAGTTCCAGTTGAAACCTAACTGCTTCTATGCCCTGTCTATGGTTGATGACTGTGTACAAAGATTGTACGTCTAATGTACCCATCAACCAGTGTTCCTCAAAAGCCATATTTTCAATGGTCTTGATCATTTGAGTGGTATCTTTCGTATAGGAGGGCATTTTTTTCACTCTGGGTTGTAGCAGTACATCAATGTAGTGGGACAAGTTGCATGTCAGAGAATCAATCCCTGAGACAATAGGGCGCCCTGGTGGATTGATCGCATCCTTATGTATCTTAGGTATTGTATAAAATACCGGTACTCTCGGAAATCTATTGAGTATAAAATTGAATTCTTCTTGTTTTAGGATCCCCTTGGCCATCCCTTCTTCCCCAAAGCTCACAAGTTCTTGATAGAACTGTTGAGTTGGGTCTCCTGATAATTTTCTATAAGTCCCTGCGTCGGACAATTGTCTCAGACATTCTTTGTTATATTTATCTGTATCTTGTATTATAATTGATCCACCCTTATCAGTGGTGAGGAGAACCTTTCCGGTAAGACTATCTTTTTCATCAAATATTTGCTGACAAGAGATCTAACAAGACTCAAATGATATTAGCCCAGTGGGACGCTACTGGTTGAATATAGAGCGGGACGCCGCTATACCTGTTTTGTTGTGGGACTATCACGTCACGGTGCCTCTAACTGTTACCTTGGAGCTTCAGAACTTCGCCAGTGAGTTGGGGAACAACTCGCAATTGTAGTTTTCCCAGTAAAAATTCAGCATTTGCGATATATATGCGTTTTAATTGTGCGATTCTTTTATTGTGTGAATAATCTATGATGTACCTTTTTATTGTCGTTTTAATGTTAGAATATGCCATGTGTAGTTTATAATATCCATCTAGAGTCAGAGTGCCGGTTATAGTGAGCAAGTGTTGTTTTATACATAGCTTTCCTACAGGAGGGCCATATTCTCTCTTTTATTGTCGTTTTTTGCCTTATATATTAATAAATATCTGTGTGATCCCTGTATCCTGAGAGTGCCCAGTTCATTTATCACATGAATAATGAGGATCTACAGAATGCCCTCTAAGCCCATCCATTTCCAACCTGCTCTTCTGAATAACCCACCAGTTGGTGGTAGTACTAATGGCACATGTACCACAAAGTTGGAAACATTTGCATGTTGCATAAGTGGCAAGGAGATAGGATTAGAGAAGAAAGATCGGGTCAGATTTCCATTCCGCCCTGGTTCTACAATGTGGTTGTGAACTTAACTACAGGATCAACCAAACTGGGGAGAACCAGCTAAATCTCACCCCTAAAAACTATTCTAGCACATTTAGAAAAGTTGTTATCCTGAATCTACTGTAATGCAGACCTGATCAACCTGATCGAAAAACAAATGAGAATATCCCCATGTTTTACTTATTTCGCTAAAATGAATAACCCAGTTTATGTAACATTGTTCTGTTTTAAGTCAATGTTGTATTGTATGATATTCAGTGGTGGTTTTTTTTTGTTCCTTTGATGTCACGACTAGAGTTGAGCGAACACCTGGATGTTCGGGTTCGAGAAGTTCGGCCGAACTTCCCGGAAATGTTCGGGTTCGGGATCCGAACCCGATCTGAACTTCGTCCCGAACCCGAACCCCATTGAAGTCAATGGGGACCCGAACTTTTGGGCACTAAAAAGGCTGTAAAACAGCCCAGGAAAGAGCTAGAGGGCTGCAAAAGGAAGCAACATGTAGGTAAATCCCCTGCAAACAAATGTGGATAGGGAAATGAATTAAAATTAAAATTAAAAAAATAAAAATGAACCAATATCAATTGGACAGAGGTGCCATAGCAAAGAATCTGGCTTCATGTCAGCAGAGAATCAGTCTCTTCATGCCATAGCAGAGAATCTGGCTTCATGTCAGCGCAGAATCAGTCTTCATGTCATAGCAGAGAATCAGGCTTCACGTCACCCACCACTGGAACAGGCCACTGTCACACATTTAGGCCCCGGCACCCAGACAGAGGAGAGCGGTCCCGTAACAGAGAATCTGGCCTTATGTCAGCGCAGAATCTGTCTTCATGTCATAGCAGAGAATCAGGCTTCACGTCACCCACCACTGGAACAGGCCACTGTCACACATTTAGGCCCCGGCACCCAGACAGAGGAGAGAGCGGTCCCGTAACAGAGAATCTGGCCTTATGTCAGCGCAGAATCTGTCTTCATGTCATAGCAGAGAATTTCATGATTTTCCTATTTTATGACGTAAAGTCATGATTTTATTAAAGACACGGAGGCGAGTATTGCTTTAACTTCCTTTACTGTTACCATAGCAGCAAAGAATGAATATGTCAACCAAAAGAAAAATCATAGTAACCAACTCCTCCCCACTATCCCAGCATATAATGACTCCACGCTCTGGGATCATCCTCTTTCTTTGAGCAGCTATTCCAACTGCAGAACTCTTCCGGAAAGTGAGCATCCCGGACCGCAACCGACAACTTGAACCTTCAAACCAAACTCTTCAACAGAAGGAGCAACGGTCTTCGACGGTGTAACGGAATCAACCCCGTACTCTGAACCGGAACTGTAGAGAAAACGACGTCTCAGCCTGTAGGGTGAAAAAATCGAGATAGACTCACAAGGCAATGGAATGAAAAAATTCAAAACTAAATCTCAAATCAGAAATAAATAATACAGAAAAAATGTCAGAACAAGCAATGGAAAAAATAAATCCACATTCAAGACAACCCAGGAAGGGGTGGGAAGGGTGGGCAATACTCGCCTCCGTGTCTTTAATAAAATCATGACTTTACGTCATAAAATAGGAAAATCATAAAATTTTATCACAAGACACGGAGGCTTCGTATTGCTAGTTTGAAGCTCAGAAATGACAGCATCAAAAGCATGTGAAGCGGGACGAAAATAAAATTCACGAAAAGTGGAAACCCTAGACCAGTCCGCCAAGCACATAACGTCCTCCAGACGGGCCCCTGAGGTCGACATGGAGGTAGCAGAGGCACTGCGGACAGAATGAGCCGTGAAGATATTGGTGTCAATACCTGCCTGACTCATGATTTCTTTAACCCAGCGCGACAGGGTCACACTGGAGACTGGAGCATAGGGTCTCCTAAAAGAGATAAACAGATTAGGAAAAGTAGGAGTACGTAGAGAAGCAGTACGAGATTCATACTCCTGTAAGCATGCAACCGGACAAAGTTGCGGGGACTGCCGGAAAGCAGGATAAGAGACTGAACGAATGCCCGTCTTGGTACATCTGGAAATGTTAAAGAGAACCCCATCTGGGGTAAAAGACCGCGCATCGTAGTCCAGGGCCCGGACATCGGAAACCCTCTTACAAGAGATGAGACATAACAATGTCACTAACTTCGCTGAAAGCTGGCGAAGGGACAACTGGTCATTAGGAGACCATGAGGATAAAAAGTTTAAAACTAACCCCACATCCCAAGTTGTAGAGAACCGAGGTCTGGGAGGTCGAGCCAGACGAGAGCCTTTTAACAAGCGACACACTAGAGGATGTTGACCCGCAGGACAACCCTCAAAACCCTCGTGTCTAGAGGATATCGCCGACCTGTAGAGGTTTATCGTACGATAAGCCTTACCGGAATCATACAAGGAAGACAAGAATAACAAGACTGAAACTACAGGGGCTCGAAGGGGATCCAGATCGCGTTCTCCGCACCAACGAGCCCAAGCGTCTCAGGCAGCTCGATAAGCCCGTCTGGTACCGGGAGCCCATGCGTTCTCCAATAAGAAAACAGTTATGTTCGAAACTCCAGACAGCGAGCCGGAACACCCGAGATCCTGCAAGCGAGAAGGCGAAGTAAACCTGTTTGAATGAGGGGGTGGGCCTCCCCCGACGGGTCTCGCAGCAGAAAGGGGAGATTCGGAAGGAGGAGAGGAGGTTGCACCAACAGGTCCAGGACCAAAGGGAACCAGGGCTGGGATCGCCACAGAGGTAGAACTAGAACCAACTCCGCCGCTTGGTGTTGCACTTGGAGGAGAACCCGGGGAATCAAAGCAAATGGGGGAAAGGCATACATCAATGCTCCCCTCCACTGTTGTAGGAATGCATCCACTGCTTCTGCCAGAGGATCCGGCCGCCAGCTGAAGAACCTGGATATCTGGGCGTTCAAACGATTGGCAAATAAATCCACCGAAGGAGGACCCCAGCGAGATGATATAGCTAGGAATACCTCCTCGTCTAACTTCCAATCGCTGGAATCCGTGAAGTAACGCGAATTCCAGTCTGCCAACGTATTGTGGAGGCCGGGAAGATGCTCCGCTATCACTACAATGCCCTTGGCGAGGCAGAATTCCCAAAAATCCTGAGCTAGGTAGGTGAGAACTGAGGAACGAGTTCCGCCCATCCCGTTGACGTATCGGACCGCGGACACGTTGTCCATCCGCAGTCTGATACAGGTAGAGAGCGTGCCATTGGCGAAACTGCGAATCGCCAGAGACCCTGCCAGCAGTTCCAGGCCGTTGATATGGAGACGAGATTCCTCGGAGGACCAGGGGCCTCCGGTGGAAATCCCATTGCAGTGGGCTCCCCAACCGCGCAGGCTGGCGTCCGACTCTATGATCAAGTCCGGGACCGGACCGAATAAGGCCTTGCCATTCCAGACCGATAGGTTCTGGATCCACCACTGTAGCTCGCCCCGAGTCCAGAGTGATCATGTCCGAGTACGTGGCCCCAGTCCGGAGATGGGCAATCTTGAGCCTCTGAAGGGCTCGGTAGTGTAAGGGTGCTGGAAATATGGCCTGGATAGATGCCGCTAGAAGTCCTATTAGACGTGCCAGGTGTCGTAGTGACAATTGAGGTAGGAGTAGTGCATGTCGCAACTCTTTGCGAATGGATCGGACTTTGGACAGAGGGAGGTGAAGGGTCATGGAAACGGAATCTATTCGGAAACCCAGGAATTCCATTGACGTTGATGGTGTGAGGCAAGATTTCTCCTGGTTTATGATAAAACCTAACCCTGAGAGGAGCCTGGTGGCCATGGAAAGGTGTTTGCGGAGAAGGGACGGATTCTGTGCCATGATAAGAATATCGTCCAGATAAATTATCATGCGTACCCCTCTGCAGCGGAGCCAAGATACCACAGGTTTCATCACCTTGGTGAAACACCAAGGGGCGGACGAGAGGCCGAATGGTAGGCAGGTGAAGCGCCAAATTTGGTCTCCCCAGAGGAAGCGAAGTAGATCCCTGGAGGATGGGGCCACCGGGACCGTGAGATATGCATCCTTGAGGTCGAGTTTGACCATCCAGTCGCCTGGAAGGAGCATGTCCCTCAAAAGATGGATGCCTTCCATCTTGAAATGGCGATACTGTACCAGTGAGTTGAGGGATTTTAAATTGATAACTGGGCGCATTTGACCGCCTTTTTTCTGTACCAGAAACATATTGCTGATCACGCCTGTGGTGTGAGGGGTAGTACGTTCTATCGCCTGCTTGTGGACTAAGTCCTCTAGTTCCCTGTGTAAGAGCTGTCGGAGCGGCTCGGAGAGGTGAATGGGGTGGGGGGCGGGAAGAAGGTTTGGGGAGGCAACCAAATCTATGGTGAAACCCTTTATGGTGTCCAGCACCCACCGGTCTGAGGTGATCTCTGACCAGGCATTGAAAAAGAGACGGAGTCTGCCCCCGACACAATCTGTTGAAAAATACAGCGTTAGAGCAATTGGAGCACTTACCAACTGGTCGTCGATAGGAGGGAGCTCCACGGAAACCTCTGGAACATCCTGAAGCGCCCCGGGAGGGGAAAAAGGAAGGCTGGTGCCTGGGATCCTGGAGTGAGGATCTGTAGTTGAAGGAGCCTCTTCCCGTGCCTCGGGAATGAAAATCGGACCGGCCGGACAGACGGCCCCTAGAACTGCCGGCCCTATTGGAGAAACGGGTGTTAAATACCCTCTTCATGGATGTTTGGGCTTTATCTAGGGCCGTGAACGCTCCAACATATCTACCCAACTCCTTTATGAAGGAGTCTCCAAATAGAAGGCCCTGGGCATTCTTGCCCGCCTCTGATAATGCAAGGTTGGATAGCTTTGGCTCCACCTTCATCAGAATGGCTTTACGCCGTTCTATGGCTAATGAGGTACTGTATTTACATTGCCAGCAATGCATATGGCCCTCTGGACCCATCCCCCCAATTCAATGGGGTCTACAGATCTGCCTTCTGCCTTGGCGGATTCTGCCATGTCAAAGATCCTGGCTAGGGGTCCCGTGATATCCAGGAGTTTATCTTGTACGGCCCGCAAGGCCGAATCTAGCCCTTTTTTTGGGTTAAATCTTGTTTTAGTTAGGAATTGGACCATCTTCGGGTCCACCGTAGGAGTCTCACACACCTTATTGGGAATAAGGGGGCGAGGGCATTCCGCTCGCAACTTGTTGCGTGATTCCTTACTTAAAGGATTGCGGATTTTTGCTTCCAAATATTGAGCAACGTGAGTGGCGGGGAGCCATTCAGCGGAGCGGGGATGATGGAGCTCGTCAGGATTGAATAGTGGGGTGCCCAGGGAATCAACTAGAATGTCATCCAGTGAGGACTGACCCTCTTGTCTAGTAGCCACGGGTGTGGGTGGCGTGGGATCGGGCATTAAATCTAAAGGATCAACCGCCACATCCTCAAGCTCGTCTATAGAGTCATAGTGAGACTCAATCAATGCCTCCTCAATTGATTCCTTATCTGAATCAGACAGTGGCTCAGGAAGAGTCCTGGCCGTTTTCCATGCGCGAGATCGTTCTGCCTGTCGCGTGCAGGCTCTTTTTCGCGGGACAACCGCGTGGTCATGTGATGGGTTACCATCGGTCACAGAGGTTCTGGAGGCAGATGGCCTGTTCAGGTCAGCAGAAGACTGAGCGCATATGGCCTGGGATATAGATTGCGAAAGTGCTGAGGACATAGAGCCCATAGCAGCCATGATCGCACTGGATATAGATTGCTGTAGTGCAGCGTTTTGTACCTCCTGTGAGGTCTCATCCCTGTGGATGATTACCGCAGATGGAATAGAAGGGGTAATGGGGGCCCCCTGTCTAGGGGTGGAAGGGGCACTGTGGCGAGACATGAGGGTGATAGGTACAATGAGGATAACAGTGATGGCAGGAGTAATTCACCCCAGACCACCAGACCTAGCACAAACCTGGAAAGGAAAGAGAAGCATAATGAGGGTCTGAGACAGAAGGAGAGATAATGGGCTCCGTGGGTGTTTACTTACCTACAAAAACCGGCACAGAAGGAGGCAGGAGAAGTGTGGTGAAGGCGCGACACGTTCCGGTGCAAGATGCCGAGATCCCGCGAGAACTCTGCGAGATGACGTCAGGGAAACGAGCGGCGCGAAAAGCGTCACAAGAAGCGGCTGAAATCTCGTGTATCGCAAGATTTCGGAAGGGTGGACGGCTCTGTGAGATTTGAATGGCGGCCGAAGTCTCAGGTATCGCGAGACTACGGCCGAACAACTGTGATGGGTGCAGGGGAAAGATTACCAGCCCAGGGAAACGGTAAGCGCAGAGAAACCAACAAAAGAGCCTGACCGATGGGGATGGTAGGGAAGGGAGGAATATAAACGATCCCACAAGCTGGTGGCAAAAAAACGACCGGAGCAATAGAGGGGGGGGGGGGGGGGCCAGCAAGCAAGGCCAGGGAGAGAAAACCTGGATACAGTGCAAACTAGCTAAACAAAGAAGGCTTGTAAAGCAATATAGAAATACATAAAATGCATAAAACGACACTCTATCATAGAGGGTACTTATCTGCCATGGTAGCAGCAAAGAAAGAGGATGATCCCAGAGCGTGGAGTCATTATATGCTGGGATAGTGGGGAGGAGTTGGTTACTATGGTTTTTCTTTTGATTGACATATTCATTCTTTGCTGCTATGGTAACAGTAAAGGAAGTTAAAGCAATACGAAGCCTCCGTGTCTTGTGATAAAATCAGGCATCACGTCACCCACCACTGGAACAGGCCACTGTCACACATTTAGGCCCAGGCACCCAGGCAGAGGAGAGAGGTCCCGTAACAGAGAATCTGGCCTTATGTCAGCGCAGAATCTGTCTTCATGTCATAGCAGAGAATCAGGCATCACGTCACCCACCACTGGAACAGGCCACTGTCACACATTTAGGCCCAGGCAGAGGAGAGAGGTCCCGTAACAGAGAATCTGGCCTTATGTCAGCGCAGAATCTGTCTTCATGTCATAGCAGAGAATCAGGCTTCACGTCACCCACCACTGGAACAGGCCACTGTCACACATTTAGGCCCCGGCACCCAGACAGAGGAGAGCGGTCCCGTAACAGAGAATCTGGCCTTATGTCAGCGCAGAATCTGTATTCATGTCATAGCAGAGAATCAGGCTTCACGTCACCCACCACTGGAACAGGCCACTGTCACACATTTAGGCCCAGGCACCCAGGCTGAGGAGAGAGGTCCCGTAACAGAGAATCTGGCCTTATGTCAGCGCAGAATCTGTCTTCATGTCATAGCAGAGAATCAGGCTTCACGTCACCCACCACTGGAACAGGCCACTGTCACACATTTAGGCCCCGGCACCCAGAAGAGGAGAGCGGTCCTGTAACAGAGAATCTGGCCTTATGTCAGCGCAGAATCTGTATTCATGTCATAGCAGAGAATAAGCTTCACGTCACCCACCACTGGAACAGGCCACTGTCACACATTTAGGCCCAGGCACCCAGGCAGAGGAGAGAGGTCCCGTAACAGAGAATCTGGCCTTATGTCAGCGCAGAATCTGTCTTCATGTCATAGCAGAGAATCAGGCTTCACGTCACCCACCACTGGAACAGGCCACTGTCACACATTTAGGCCCAGGCACCCAGGCAGAGGAAAGAGGTCCCGTAACAGAGAATCTGGCCTTATGTCAGCGCAGAATCTGTCTTCATGTCATAGCAGAGAATCAGGCTTCACGTCACCCACCACTGGAACAGGCCACTGTCACACATTTAGGCCCAGGCACCCAGGCAGAGGAGAGAGGTCCCGTAACAGAGAATCTGGCCTTATGTCAGCGCAGAATCTGTCTTCATATCATAGCAGAGAATCAGGCTTCATGTCACCCACCACTGGAACAGGCCACTGTCACACATTTAGGCCCAGGCACCCAGGCAGAGGAGAGAGGTCCCGTAACAGAGAATCTGGCTTTATGTCAGCGCAGAATCTGTCTTCATGTCATAGCAGAGAATCAGGCTTCACGTCACCCACCACTGGAACAGGCCACTGTCACACATTTAGGCCCAGGCACCCAGGCAGAGGAGAGAGGTCCCGTAACAGAGAATCTGGCCTTATGTCAGCGCAGAATCTGTCTTCATGTCATAGCAGAGAATCAGGCTTCACGTCACCCACCACTGGAACAGGCCACTGTCACACATTTAGGCCCAGGCAGAGGAGAGAGGTCCCGTAACAGAGAATCTGGCCTTATGTCAGCGCAGAATCTGTCTTCATGTCATAGCAGAGAATCAGGCATCACGTCACCCACCACTGGAACAGGCCACTGTCACACATTTAGGCCCAGGCAGAGGAGAGAGGTCCCGTAACAGAGAATCTGGCCTTATGTCAGCGCAGAATCTGTCTTCATGTCATAGCAGAGAATCAGGCTTCACGTCACCCACCACTGGAACAGGCCACTGTCACACATTTAGGCCCAGGCACCAAGTCAGTGGTGTAGTACAGTCGATATGAACCACATGAAGTTTCACCAAATATCCAGTCTGCAGGTTTGCAATAGGGTCATACCAATATACAGGAGCTGCAGCAATGATCACTTGTTAAATATAGTTCCATATATTCATAAGCTGTTAGCAGAGAGTCAGGACATGCTAAATAAACCTCTTCAAATGTGCTATTAGATAACTGAGGAAAGTTTTAACAGACAGAGTCTTTACAGTGGACTCTTCCAGAAAGCCCCCTGTGTATTCTGCTACTTGGTTTGGTCTCCTCAGTGCAGACATTTACTGTGAAGGAGGTAGGATCTCTGTCTAAGTTCTCTAAAGCTAAAGTTCATTTATCTATTGTAAAAAGTTATAATATATACCCATAATAGTTCTGTAGAATGTAAAGAGGTGACTGTATGTTTTTTAGCAGCCTTTAAACCCTGCAGCACATGCTAGGCTGAGTAGATGATGTACAGTTAAAGAGACATGTGTTCTTCCTAAAATGGCTGCAAGACATGCTGTATTCCAGGTCACCCTGCTGCAATATCTTTGTAAATGATTTTCTCTTGTTCATTTTTCTGTATGCTTTGTTATATCCTGTAACATGTATGTGGGAATGTAATATAATGACTGCCTGTTATGATATAGGTGGGCTGGTGACCTGGCTGTATACCACATAGTGGCAGTGTTTCCCTGTTGTATTACAGGCTCCAGCCAAGTGCACTACACCTCAATAAAGCTTTAAACCACAGAAGACCTGAGTGTCGTCCCTTAGAGTCCACTTAGAGTTTATGCCTGGAGGAGCTGGTGACCGAGTGAGTGTGAAAGCTGGAGGTGTCGCAGATGGTGCAAGGAAAAGAGGGTTACATTTGGTGCCGTGACTCGGATGTCATCATTCTGCTCAAAGTGACCAGTGAAGATACCTAAAGTCACCAGTGTGCGAGTTCTGAGGTGATTGTGCCACGGCGGAGCTGCTAGGCGGCAGATTGACCTTATTAGCGGTTTATATCCTCTCAGGAATAGAAGATGAGTGGACGAGCCAGAGCCCGCGGAAGAGCACGTGCCAGGGGGCAGCCCAGCCAAGGACAGCCTGGACAGGAGCAAGAGGCTCAAGAACCTAGACGCATTGAAAGACCCCAGCAGCCACCAGCCGAGCCTTTGCTTGTGGGAAGAGGGCGCCAGAGAGGCCCGCCAGTAGTGGAGAGACCTCCGACTGATGTTCTGCAGCTTTCAGCTGGATTTCAGGACATATCCCTCGGAGAACGGGGTGGCCGCAGGCGTGACTTCCATGACCTTGGAGTGAACACCCGGCAGACCATTGAATAGAAATGTGAGACCTGTTTTTTTTTTGCACTGTGTGACAGGTTAAGGTTTAATCACAGAATCAGACTTCTATCTGCACGGTAGCGTGTGTCTTAGGTTTTTCTGAATGACACTATCAGTACCTTCAATGTAAGATATCCTTTTTGGGATAGATTTCAAGTAGGCCTCAAATACCAGAAACTAGTTATTTTCAGAATGGCAAATTTGGGAATGCTTTTTCAACCCAGAACAAAAAGTCTGCTTTGACGGTCACTACAAATAACTTGACCAGCTAAAACTGTGCAGATTTGGTTGAATAGAGATGTGAGACCTGTTTTTTTTTGCGCTGTGTGACAGTTATAGGTTTAATCACAGAATGACACTTCTATCAGCACGCTAGCGTGTGTCTTAGGTTTTTCTGAATGACACTATCAATAACTTCAATGTAAGATTTTCTTTTTGGGATAGATTTCAAGTAGGCCTCAAATACCACAAACTAGTTATTTTCAGAATGCCAATTTCGGGAATGCTTTTTCAACCCAGAACAAAAAGTCTGCTTTGACGGTCACTACAAATAACTTGACCAGCTAAAACTGTGCAGATTTGGTTGAATAGAGATGTGAGACCTGTTTTTTTTTGCGTTGTGTGACAGTTATAGGTTTAATCACAGAATGACACTTCTATCAGCACGCTAGTGTGTGTCTTAGGTTTTTCTGAATGACACTATCAATAACTTCAATGTAAGATTTTCTTTTTGGGATAGATTTCAAGTAGGCCTCAAATACCACAAACTAGTTATTTTCAGAATGGCAAATTTGGGAATGCTTTTTCAACCCAGAACAAAAAGTCTGCTTTGACGGTCACTACAAATAACTTGACCAGCTAAAACTGTGCAGATTTGGTTGAATAGAGATGTGAGACCTGTTTTTTTTTGCGCTGTGTGACAGTTATAGGTTTAATCACAGAATGACACTTCTATCAGCATGCTAGCGTGTGTCTTAGGTTTTTCTGAATGACACTATCAATAACTTCAATGTAAGATTTTCTTTTTGGGATAGATTTCAAGTAGGCCTCAAATACCACAAACTAGTTATTTTCAGAATGGCAAATTTGGGAATGCTTTTTCAACCCAGAACAAAAAGTCTGCTTTGACGGTCACTACAAATAACTTGACCAGCTAAAACTGTGCAGATTTGGTTGAATAGAGATGTGAGACCTGTTTTTTTTTGCGCTGTGTGACAGTTATAGGTTTAATCACAGAATGACACTTCTATCAGCACGCTAGCGTGTGTCTTAGGTTTTTCTGAATGACACTATCAATAACTTCAATGTAAGATTTTCTTTTTGGGATAGATTTCAAGTAGGCCTCAAATACCACAAACTAGTTATTTTCAGAATGGCAAATTTTGGAATGATTTTTCAACCCAGAACAAAAAGTCTGCTTTGACGGTCACTACAAATAACTTGACCAGCTAAAACTGTGCAGATTTGGTTGAATAGAGATGTGAGACCCGTTTTTTTTTGCACTGTGTGACAGTTATAGGTTTAATCACAGAATGACACTTCTATCAGCACGCTAGCGTGTGTCTTATGTTTTTCTGAATGACACTATCAATAATTTCAATGTAAGATTTTCTTTTTGGGATAGATTTCAAGTAGGCCTCAAATACCACAAACTAGTTATTTTCAGAATGGCAAATTTGGGAATTCTTTTTCAACCCAGAACAAAAAGTCTGCTTTGACGGTCACTACAAATAACTTGACCAGCTAAAACTGTGCAGATTTGGTTGAATAGAGATGTGAGACCTGTTTTTTTTTGCGCTGTGTGACAGTTATAGGTTTAATCACAGAATGACACTTCTATCAGCACGCTAGCGTGTGTCTTAGGTTTTTCTGAATGACACTATCAATAACTTCAATGTAAGATTTTCTTTTTGGGATAGATTTCAAGTAGGCCTGAAATACCACAAACTAGTTATTTTCAGAATGGCAAATTTGGGAATGCTTTTTCAACCCAGAACAAAAAGTCTGCTTTGACGGTCACTACAATTAACTTGACCAGCTAAAACTGTGCAGATTTGGTTGAATAGAGATGTGAGACCTGTTTTTTTTTGCGCTGTGTGACAGTTATAGGTTTAATCACAGAATGACACTTCTATCAGCACGCTAGCGTGTGTCTTAGGTTTTTCTGAATGACACTATCAATAACTTCAATGTAAGATTTTCTTTTTGGGATAGATTTCAAGTAGGCCTCAAATACCACAAACTAGTTATTTTGAGAATGGCAAATTTTGGAATGCTTTTTCAACCCAGAACAAAAAGTCTGCTTTGACGGTCACTACAAATAACTTGACCAGCTAAAACTGTGCAGATTTGGTTGAATAGAGATGTGAGACCTGTTTTTTTTTTGCGCTGTGTGACAGTTATAGGTTTAATCACAGAATGACACTTCTATCAGCACGCTAGCGTGTGTCTTAGGTTTTTCCGAATGACACTATCAATAACTTCAATGTAAGATTTTCTTTTTGGGATAGATTTCAAGTAGGCCTGAAATACCACAAACTAGTTATTTTCAGAATGGCAAATTTGGGAATGCTTTTTCAACCCAGAACAAAAAGTCTGCTTTGACGGTCACTACAAATAACTTGACCAGCTAAAACTGTGCAGATTTGGTTGAATAGAGATGTGAGACCTGTTTTTTTTTGCGCTGTGTGACAGTTATAGGTTTAATCACAGAATGACACTTCTATCAGCACGCTAGCGTGTGTCTTAGGTTTTTCTGAATGACACTATCAATAACTTCAATGTAAGATTTTCTTTTTGGGATAGATTTCAAGTAGGCCTCAAATACCACAAACTAGTTATTTTCAGAATGGCAAATTTGGGAATGCTTTTTCAACCCAGAACAAAAAGTCTGCTTTTACGGTCACTACAAATAACTTGACCAGCTAAAACTGTGCAGATTTGGTTGAATAGAAATGTCAGGTCTATTTTTTAGGCGCTGGGTGACAGGCTCAACTTGCCCCTGATGTAATATATGGCCAAAAAATAACCACACTGTTGATGGTTAAATGCACTTGGATGACACAGGCTCAGCCTGCAGCTGATGTAGTATATGGCCAAAAAATAATCAGACTGTTGATGGTTAAATGCACTTGGGTGAAACAGGCTCAGCCTGCAGCTGATGTAGTATATGGCCAAAAAATAACCAGACTGTTGATGGTTAAATGCACTTCGGTGACACAGGCTCAGCCTGCAGCTGATGTAGGATATAGCACAAAATAACCACACTATCGATGGTTAAATACACAAGTCACAAAATGGCCGCCGATCACCCCAGAAAAAAAGTGATCTAAAAACGCTCTGGGCAGCCTCAAAAAAGTGAGCAAGTCAATAATAGCACTTCAATGATCCACAGCTGCAGATCGATCACAGAATGAAGTCTTTTGGAGGAGTTAATCTGCCTAATCTCGCCCTAACGTCGCAGCTGCAACCTCTCCCTACACTGATCCTAGCAGAGTGACGTGCGGCGCTACGTGACTCCAGCTTAAATAGAGGCTGGGTCACATGCTGCACTGGCCAATCACAGCCATGCCAATAGTAGGCAAGGCTGTGATGGCCTCTTGGGGCAAGTAGTATGACGCTTGTTGATTGGCTGCTTTGCAGCCTTTCAAAAAGCGCCAAGAAAGCGCCGAACACTGAACCCGAACCCGGACTTTTACGAAAATGTTCGGGTTCGGGTCCGTGTCATGGACACCCCAAAATTCGGTACGAACCCGAACTATACAGTTCGGGTTCGCTCATCCCTAGTCACGACACCATAAACTACTGTAAAAGGAATTGTATCATTCCAGATTCCACACTGGTTACTGGATCAGATATCATAGGCTAATCCTTCTTAATGTCTGCAGTTTACTTATAAGCTTTGCAGTATAGACTGGGAGAGAATGAGCAGAGCCTTGATCTGTTGAAAGCTAATCTTAACACAAATATAAGCCAAAAATGCAACATAACATAAATAAAATAAGGTTTGCTTAGATTACATGCAGGCAATAAAAAGGTCGGCATTTGCCATTGTGGCTGCTCCTTTTGGACATATTTCTGAAGCATATTTACTGTGCTGCATGTGCTGAGGGAGCTTGGTTTGTGATTTTGCCACTAAATTCTGTTGCAAAGTAAGACAACCAATAAGTGGAACGAAGTTAGAAACAAGTGTCTAGTCATGAGCCAAATTTACCAGTCGGAGCCACTGTGTTAAATTTGGCAGAAATTTTGTTTTAGACCAGATTTTCACTGAGTACATTTAAGACAGTATAAATAAATCTGCCCCAATATGTTCAGTGTCCATAGTCTTTAAAGGGGTTGTCTGAAATTTTGTCATTGATGGCCTATCCCCCGGATAGGTCATCAATATCTTATTAGTGGGGGTCTTACTCCCGGCATCCCTGCCAAACAGCTGTTTGAAGAGCCTGTGAGTGCTAAGGGCTCTTCCTAGGCCATGATTCCTTGAACACGTGGTCTAGGCTCAGCTCAGCCCTATTCAAATGAATGGGGCTTAGCTGCAATACCAAGCCCAGCGGCTGTGCAATAGATGGCATTGTGCTTGGTAAGCTGTTGAGCGGGAAGACACCTGCTGATGTGGTATTAATGACCTATACTGAGGATAATTCATCAATAATAAACATCTGGAAAACCCCTTTAATGTATTGTACTGTATTGTACTGCTGAAGATATACACTCACCTAAATAATTATTAGGAACACCTGTTCTATTTCTCATTAATGCAATTATCTAGTCAACCAATCACATGGCAGTTGCTTCAATGCATTTAGGGAGGTGGTCCTGGTCAAGACAATCTCCTGAACTCCAAACTGAATGTCAGAATGGGAAAGAAAGGTGATTTAAGCAATTTTGAGCGTGGCATGGTTGCTGGTGCCAGACGGGCCGGTCTGAGTATTTCACAATCTGCTCAGTTACTGGGATTTTCACGCACAACCATTTCTAGAGTTTACAAAGAATGGTGTGAAAAGGGAAAAACATCCAGTATGCGGCAGTCCTGTGGGCAAAAATGCCTTGTGGATGCTAGAGGTCAGAGGAGAATGGGCCGACTGATTCAAGCTGATAGAAGAGCAAAGCATTTGTGAAGCCACAACACGCACAACCTTGAGGCGGATGGGCTACAACAGCAGAAGACCCCACCGGGTACCCCTCATCTCCACTACAAATAGGAAAAAGAGGCTACAATTTGCACAAGCTCACCAAAATTGGACTGTTGAAGACTGGAAAATGTTGCCTGGTCTGATGAGTCTCGATTTCTGTTGAGACATTCAAATGGTAGAGTCCGAATTTGGCGTAAACAGAATGAGAACATGTATCCATCCTCTAATGGCTACTTCCAGCAGGATAATGCACCATGTCACAAAGCTCGAATCATTTCAAATTGGTTTCTTGAACATGACAATGAGTTCACTGTACTAAAATGGCCCCCACAGTCACCAGATCTCAACCCAATAGAGCATCTTTGGGATGTGGTGGAACGGGAGCTTCGTGCCCTGGATGTGCATCCCTCAAATCTCCATCAACTGCAAGATGCTATCCTATCAATATGGGCCAACATTTCTAAAGAATGCTATCAGCACCTTGTTGAATCAAAGCCACGTAGAATTAAGGCAGTTCTGAAGGCAAAAGGGGGTCCAACACCGTATTAGTATTGTGTTCCTAATAATTCTTTAGGTGAGTGTAGCTAATGCAGAAAAGTAACACTACACACTATATGTACAAATAAGGCTTTGCATTCAGCTCTCTTGACACTTCTTGGTGAATGGGGGGGCTGTACTCCATGACTTCCAGGAGATTGTAAAAATTCTATGCAGTTAAACATTTCTATGCAGTTAATTCCAATTTATTTCAGCTGCCGTAAAGCTCACAAACCCTGTTGTGCTGTCTATATAAACCATACAGGAAGGACATTTCTAAATTATGGCTGTCCCCAGGGAAGATTTTAAAATACACTGCTCAAAAAAATAAAGGGAACACTTAAACAACACAATGTAACTCCAAGTCAATCACACTTCTGTGAAATCAAACTGTCCACTTAGGAAGCAACACTGAGTGACAATCAATTTCACATGCTGTTGTGCAAATGGGATAGACAACAGGTGGAAATTATAGGCAATTAGCAAGACACCCCCAATAAAGGAGTGGTTCTGCAGGTGGTGACCACAGATCACTTCTCAGTTCCTATGCTTCCTGGCTGATGTTTTGGTCACTTTTGAATGCTGGCGGTGCTTTCGCTCTAGTGGTAGCATGAGACGGAGTCTACAACCCACACAAGTGGCTCAGGTAGTGCAGCTTATCCAGGATGGCACATCAATGCGAGCTGTGGCAAGAAGGTTTGCTGTGTCTGTCAGCGTAGTGTCCAGAGCATGGAGGCGCTACCAGGAGACAGGCCAGTACATCAGGAGACGTGGAGGAGGCCGTAGGAGGGCAACAACCCAGCAGCAGGACCGCTACCTCCGCCTTTGTGCAAGGAGGAACAGGAGGAGCACTGCCAGAGCCCTGCAAAATGACCTCCAGCAGGCCACAGATGTGCATGTGTCTGCTCAAATGGTCAGAAACAGACTCCATGAGGGTGATATGAGGGCCCGACGTCCACAGGTGGAGGTTGTGCTTACAGCCCAACACCGTGCAGGACGTTTGGCATTTTCCAGAGAATACCAATATTGGCAAATTTGCCACTGGCGCCCTGTGCTCTTCACAGATGAAAGCAGGTTCCCACTGAGCACATGTGACAGACGTGACAGAGTCTTGAGACGCCGTGGAGAACGTTCTGCTGCCTGCAACATCCTCCAGCATGACCGGTTTGGCATTGGGTCAGTAATGGTGTTGGGTGGCATTTCTTTGGAGGGCCGCACAGCCCTCCATGTGCTCGCCAGAGGTAGCCTGACTGCCATTAGGTACCGAGATGAGATCCTCAGACCCCTTGTGAGACCATATGCTGGTGCGGTTGGCCCTGGGTTCCTCCTAATGCAAGACAATGCTAGACCTCATGTGGCTGGAGTGTGTCAGCAGTTCCTGCAAGACGAAGGCATTGATGCTATGGACTGGCCCGTCCGTTCCCCAGACCTGAATCCAATTGAGCACATCTGGGACATCATGTCTCGCTCTATCCACCAACGTCACGTTGCACCACAGACTGTCCAGGAGTTGGCAGATGCTTTAGTCCAGGTCTGGGAAGAGATCCCTCAGGAGACCGTCCGCCACCTCATCAGGAGCATGCACAGGCGTTGTAGGGAGGTCATACAGGCACGAGGAGGCCACACACACTACTGAGCCTCATTTTGACTTGTTTTAAGGACATTACATCAAAGTTGAATCAGCCTGTAGTGTGTTTTTCCACTTTAATTTTGAGGGTGACTCCAAATCCAGACCTCCATCGGTTGAAATATTTGATTTTCATTTTTTATTTTTGTGTGATTTTGTTGTCAGCACATTCAACTATGTAAAGAACAAAGTATTTCAGAAGAATATTTAATTAATTCAGATCTAGGATGTGTTATTTTTGTGTTCCCTTTATTTTTTTGAGCAGTGTATATATATATTATAAAAAATTGACATAACAAAAAAATAGAACAAAGAAATGATTTCTATTCTGCAGACTAAGGCATCATGCACACACGGCCGTTGGGTCCGCAATTCTGGAGATGCGGAACGGAGTCACAAAACGGAACACCGGAAGCACTATGGAGTGCTTCCGTGGTGTTTCTTTCCGTGGTTCATGACATGTCATAATTTTTTGCGGTGCGGACATGCCAGAGACCTCAAGTTGAATTGGTCCGGCCCGCTGCACGGCTGTTGCCCGTGCACTGGGGACCGCTATTGCGGTCCGCAATGCACAGAACGGCCGCACAACGGCCGTGTGCATGAGCCCTAAGGCTTCATTCAGATGGCCGCAATGTGGCCGTATTTTAGAATCAGTATTACGGCTACAATTCCCGGCCTGACCACGGGTCTTTTGGCCCAGACTTACTGCATCATAGACATATATGATGCTATGAACTTGGGTCATTAGCATTAGACCTATGGTCAGGCCAGAAATTGCTTCCGTAATATGGACGCTATATTGGATTCATTGACTCATAGACAATTCTTTATATATGGCTTTGCCTTAATTAAGTTTGTTTTTCACATTGTATACAGAATCCTTCATTCTTCAAAATACTATTCTCCTGCTAACCTCTTTATTCTCTCTTGGTTTTATTTTACAAGTGTGAATCCTTCACAATACAGTAGGTTGGAGTAATAATACACCTCAGGATACATGACTTTACTGTATTACTCTTCCACACATCAATGCATTGAATGTCAATTTGATATCTCTGTGGAATAACAATATAAAACATACTATCGCTTTGTATTGTACGAATATCCAGCAGAGGTCTCATACTACTGTATCTCAACTCTTAATGAAGAACATTTCTGCTTGACTTAAGAAGAAATATATGCCCTATGAAACTTGTAGACCAGATTTTATGTTGTGTCAAGCCCACAGCGCTCCAGATGCACCTTAAAATTTGCAGATTGTGCCAAGACTTTTTAGCTTTGTTGCTAGTGTTGGGTGAGCATGCTTGGCCGAACACCATTTTGACTTGAGCATTGCGATGCTTGGCACATCACGGTGTTCGGCCAAACACCGCGTGTGCTTGAGACCGATGCTTGAGTCTCCTCCCCGCACATTTGTTGGCTGCTATGCAGCCAATAATTGTGCGGGAAAGTACTGGCACTCACTGTAATGCTGTAGCCATGTTGGTTACTGGCATTACAGTGATTGGCTGGCCGGAACGTGTCATCAGGTGCTATATAGCACCCGATGACACGTGGTTCGGCTCAGTCTTAGTCAGGGCGAGCTGCAGCAGAAGGGACATATAGTGTAGGGACAGGATTTTTTATTTTTTTTTAGGCAGGATTGGGTGTTGAAAGGTGTTAGAGACCCAAAAGTCCTTTTAACAACTATTGTCTTATCTGTCTGCAATATATATTATTAGCGCAACCTGCGCTAAATTGCGTGCAATTGTTTGGCTGCTGCTGACAGTGACACAACCTCTGATACATCTGTTGCGTTAAATTTGCGCATCCTAAATATCTGTGACATCCAGCGCAATTGTTTGGCCGCTGCTGACAGCAACATTACCTGCGCTACATCTCCTGTATAACGTTAGCGCATCCTAAATATCTGTGACATTCACTGTAATTTTTTCGCCACTGGTGACAGCGACATTACCTGAACTACATCTCCTGTATAACGCTTGCACATCCTAAATATCTGTGACATTCAGTGTCATTTATTTGCGCATACACTTACAAAACCTGCGCTACTGTACGTGTGACAAACTTGCAAGGTGCACGCAGAGGCTGTGGCCCTGGGTGCGGTGAAACTCTGCTTGCTGCCAGAGCACAAGAAACACACTAATCCACTATACCTAGCTCATGTCCCAGTTTGCAGGGTGGCGCAGGACACCACTCTCGTAGTCACACCAGTGCGACCAGGTGGTCGGTTGGATTGCAGCAGATAATGCTTCCAGTCGGTTAAGCACTACCCTGTCTTCCACAAAGTCCAGTCTCAGTAGCCAAGAGTCTGGTCAACAGAATCCTCACCCTGATACTCCTTCTTCCCACCATGGAGAGTCTTGGCAAACAAGTGATCCCACACTCGGATACTCTGAGGAGCTCTTTTCATTGCCATTCCTTGATTTGCGCCTCTCACCATGCCTGCTTGAAGAGGGACATGAGGAGATCTTGTGTACTAATTCCTAAACTATTCAGCATCCACAGTCAGAAGATGGCGGTGGGGAACGGCAATTAGTGTTTTACGAGGTGGATTATGATGAGACACAGTTACCAATAAGTCAACGGCAATTAATGTCTCAAGAGGTTGATGAAGAGGATGAGACACAGTTGTCAATAAGTGAGGTTGTTGTTAGGTCAACAAGTCAGGAGGATGACCAGAGTGAGGAAGTAGAAGAGGAGGTGGTGGACGATAAAATCACTGACCCAACCTGGGAAGGTGGCAAGCCGAAGGAGGATTGCAGTACAGAGGGGAAGTGATCCACGGCACCGCAACAGGCTGGAAGAGGCAGTGAGATGGCAAAAGGGAGAAGGTGGGCCACATCAAACAGGCAGGCAACTGTTCCCCGGAGCATCCCTTTGCGGCAATCTCTTTTGCCAAGGGTAGGTGTTCCGCAATCTAGCGCTTTTTTGAGGAAAGTGCAGACGATAAAATAATTGTCATTTTCAACCTGTGCCATACCAAAATGAGCAGGGGCGTGAATACTAGCAACCACACCACCACCGGCATGATCTGCCACATGGCATCAAAGCACTCTAATAGGTGGGCCGAACGCCTGGGTCCACAATCAGTGTCTGCGGGTCACACCACTGCCTTCTCTTCCCCTGTGTTACGTGCTGGCCAATCCCCTGTCAAAGCTGCAGGCCCTGATGCCTCCTGCACTGCACCTGGACCTTTGCAAGCATCATCAGCTAGCACATCCACTTCTGTGTTCCAGCGCAGCGTACAGATGTCCATAACCCAAGACTTTGAATGAAAGCGCAAATACCCAGCCACCCACCCACAGACCATAGCACTAAATGCGCACTTTTCCAAATTGCTGGCCCTGGAAATGTTGCCATTTAGGCTTGTGGACACTGAGGCTTTCCACAGCCTGATGGTGGCAGCCGTCCTTCGTTACTTATTCCCCATCCACCACTATTTTTCCCGATGTGCTGTTCACGCCTTACACCAGCTTGTGTCCCGTAACATCACCCGTGCCCTGACCAATGTTATTGTTAAGGTCCACTTAACGACTGACACATGGACAAGTGCTTTTGGCCAAGGATGCTACATCTCCCTGACGGCACACTGGGTGAAAGTTGTGGAGGCCGAGAGCGAGTCATACCCTGGGATGGCACAGGTGCTACTGACGCTAAGGATTGCGGGCCCTACTTCCATCAGGATTTCCGCCACCACCTACTGCAACCCCCCCCCTTCTCCTCCTCCACCTTCTCCTCCACTTCCACCTCTGAATTCTCATCTTGCAGCACCAGTCAGCCATCAGTCAGTAGCTGGAAGCAGTGTAGCACTGCAGTGGGGAAGCGGCAACAAGCCGTGCCTGAAACTAATTTGCTTAGGTGACAAACAGCAAACCGCTGCAGAGCTGTGGCAGGGTATAAGCGACCAGACTGAGCTGTGGCTCTCGCCACTCAACATAGGACCAGGCATGGTTGTGTCTGATAATGGCCGTAACTTGATGGCGGCTTTGGAGCTCAGCAAGCTCACACACATACCATGCCTAGCCCACGTGTTCAACTTAGTAGTTCAGCGGTTTCTCAAAACCTACCCCAATTTGCATGAGCTACTGGTGAAGGTACGCCGCGTGTGTGCACATTTCCAAAAGTCATCTACAGCTGCCACCGGTCTGGCAACGCTGCAGCAGCGCTTGCAATTGCCAGCTCACCGACTGTTGTGCGACGTGAGTACGCACTGGAACTCCACGTTCCACATGTTGGCCAGGTTTTGTGAGCAGCAGAGGGCAGTAGTGGAATACTAGTTGCAACATGGTCGTCGCCTTTCCAGTCAGCTTCCGCTCTTCTCAAGCGACGAGTGGGCATGGATGTCTGACCTCTGTGAGGTTTTACGCAACTTTGAGGAATCAACACAGAAGGTGAGCGGTGATGCCGCTATTATCAGCGTAACCATCCCACTTCTGTGTCTACTGAAACGCTCGCTGCTCACAATGAAGGCAAACGCTTTGCATGTGGAAGAGGTGGAAATGGAGGAAGATGGCACACAGGGTGTTAGCCAGACCACCCTCAGTTTGTCTTCTCAGCGCGAATTGGGTGATGATGAGGAGGAGCAGGAGACGGTTGCCTCCGCTACAGAGGGTAGTACCCATAGCAGGTTTATTCCATCTGTTCAGCGTGGATGGGCCAAAGAGGAGAAAGAGGATGAGGAGATTGAGAGTGATCCTCCTGATGAGGACAGCAAAGTCTTGTCTGGCACACATGGCTGGGACTCTGGCACACATGGCTGACTTTATGTTATGCTGCCTTTCCCGTGACCCTCACATTATATGCATTTTAGCCAACACTGATTACTGGTTGTTCGCCCTTCTTGATCCCCGCTACAAAGAGAACTTCTCATCTCTCATTCTTGTGGTGGAGAGGACGAGCAAAATGGTGCAATACCAGAAGGTCCTTGTGGAAAATTTGCTCCAAAAATTTCCAGCTGACAACACTAGCGGCAGAGTACGTAGTTCCTTGGGCAACCGAGAAGGGGAGACAAGGGGAACACACAGCAGTTCTAACAGAGGCAGGGCAACACTCTCCAAGGCCTGGGACAGTTTTATGACACCCCGCCAGCACCCTCAACCTGATGTGCGACCTAGTGTCACAAGGAGGGAAAAACTTTGGAAGATAATGAAGGAGTACAGTAGGTGAACCCGATTTTGTGTCAATCTCGCTGTATTTCTCGGCGAGATTGAGCACATACGAGCCCCATCGCGGGAGCCAGCGCCGAGCTGGCTTGCCGCGATGGAGAGCAAGCGCGTCATAGAAGCGACGGGAGATCCGACTTGGATTCCCGCCAATTCTACACGTGTGCGGCGTTTGTTATGAATCCTGAGGGGGAAGTCCCCGCCGGATTTTAAATAAAAATCCGGCCTGGGTCCCGCCCTCAGGAGCATACCGGGCCCTTAGGTCTGTTATGGGTTGTAAGGAGAGCCCCCCCTACGCCGAAAAAAACGGCGTAGGGGGTCCCCCTACAATCCATACCAGACCCGTATCCAAAGCACGCTACCCGGCCAGCCAGGAAGGGAGTGGGGACGAGCGAGCGCCCCCCCCCCCCTCCTGAGCCGTACCAGGCTGCATGCCCTCAACATGGGGGGTTGGGTGCTCTGAGGCAGGGGGCGCACTGCGCCCCCCCCACCTCAGAGCACCCTGTCCCCATGTTGATGAGGACAGGGCCCCTTCCCGACAACCCTGGCCGTTGGTTGTCGGGGTATGCGGGCGGGAGGCTTAACGGAATCTGGGAGCCCCCTTTAATAAGGGGGCCCCCAGATACCGGCCCCCCACCCTAAGTGAATGAGTATGGGGTACATCGTACCCCTACCCATTCACCTGCAAGAAAAGTGGTAAAAACACAAATAAACCACACAGTGTATTAAAATATTTTATTTTTCTGCTCCGGAGGCCGCCCCCTGTCTTCTTTATTAGCTCTTTTACCAGGGGGGGGCTCTTCTTCTTCCGATATCCCGACGGGTCTTCTCCGCTATCCGGGGGGGTCTTCTCAACTCTCCGGGGTTCTCCTTCTGTCTTCTCCTTCTGTCTTGTTGTCTCCTTCTGTCTTCTGTCTCCGGGGGGGGCTCTTCTTCTTCCGATATCCCGACAGGTCTTCTCCGCTATCCGGGGGGGTCTTCTCAACTCTCCGGGGTTCTCCTTCTGTCTTCTCCTTCTGTCTTGTTGTCTCCTTCTGTCTTCTGTCTCCGGGGGGGGCTCTTCTTCTTCCGATATCCCGACGGGTCTTCTCCGCTATCCGGGGGGGTCTTCTCAACTCTCCGGGGTTCTCCTTCTGTCTTCTCCTTCTGTCTTTTCCTTCTGTCTTGTTGTCTCGGCGCACCCCGATTCTTCGTCTTCTCTTCTTGTTTTCGCCTCTCTCTGTTGTTGACTCGGCGCACCCCGGTTCTTCGTCTCGCGAGACTCGGCGCACCCCGATTCTTCGTCTCGCGAGACTCGGCGCACCCCGATTCTTCGTCTCGCGAGACGAAGAACCGGGGTGCGCCGAGTCAACAACAGGTTGGATTGTAGGGGGACCCCCTACGCCGTTTTTTTCGGCGTAGGGGGGGCTCTCCTTACAACCCATAACAGACCTAAGGGCCCGGTATGCTCCTGAGGGCGGGACCCAGGCCGGATTTTTATTTAAAATCCGGCGGGGACTTCCCCCTCAGGATTCATAACAAACGCCGCACACGTGTAGAATTGGCGGGAATCCAAGTCGGATCTCCCGTCGCTTCTATGACGCGCTTGCTGGGATGTGCTGTCGCTATCCCAGTGAGTGCGAGATCTCGGCACCACGTCGCCGAGTATCAGCGCGACGCTGTCGTGCTGAAAACACAATCTCACAAACACCTACTGTATGTAGCAGACCAGGTCAGCGTCCTCAGTGATCCTTCTGTGCCTTACAACTATTGGGTGTTGAAGCTGGAAACGTGGCACAGACCTGCACTCTATGCCTCATAAGTGCTGGCCTGCCCTGCCGCCAGCGTTTTGTCAGAGCGTGTATATAGTGCTGCTGGGGACATAATAACTGATAAGCGCATCCGCCTGTCAACTGAAAATGCTGACATGTTGACTCTTATCAAAATTAACAAGGCCTGGAGTTCCCCTGACTTCTCTACTCCACTAGAGGAAAGCTGCTGAAAATATAGGCACTTTAAATGTGGCTTTTATGGTGTATTGAATACACTGTATTCCCATGCACCCCTTCCACCACAAAAAAGGGTATATGGTTCAATCTTCCTTTTCTCGTCCTCCTCCTCCTTCTCCATCATATCATGCTTATTTGGCTGCCCTCACTCCTAATGTTTTAGAGGGTCAGCTCAGCAGCAGGCCCTCGCCCCTAATGTTTTAGATGGTCAGATAAGCAGCAGGCACTCGCCCCTAATGTTTTAGATGGCCATCAATCATAATTTTTCAAGGGTGTGTATGATGCCCTCCTTTATGTGTAATAAAGGGTGTATTGGAGTGTCGGTTCCTTGTAATTTTTGGCAGCCCTATCACTTAGTGCATAGGCTTTATGAGTGTAGGAGTCCCACTACCTGAACAATTGTACCACAATGTCAATGTGGCCCTCCTTTATGTAATATACAGGTTGTATCGGAGTGCCTCTTCCTTGTAATTTTTGGCAGCACTTGCACTTTATATACAAGTAAATATACAGGAAAGAATGTTTCCTAAGAATATTTCCTGTAAAATCGATTTTATCTTTGGTTTTGTGCGTATTATTGTCACTCTGTAAAAGTGGCATACTACTCGGACAACATCGCTCCCAGCAGCGACCTGGGAGTCCAAGATGCATCCAGACATCCTCCCCATGCTGCTCCCGAACCATTTCGGTGGTGTTTCCATCAATTTCTGACCTTTTCCTGTGAACCAGACACCCTCCCCTCTTCAGAGCAGGGGGTGCCTGGTTTAATTCTCTGGTTCTCCCATTGACTTCCATTGTGCTCAGGTGCTCTGTAGAGCACCCGAACATCCCAAAGTGTTCTACTTGAGCACCCGAGCACTTTGGTGTTGGATTAACACTACTTGTCGCCATTTGCAACAGGGCTGCCACGCTGTAGCTGAATATTGTGGTGGGGCATGGGAGCCAATAATCCTTGCCCCGCTGCCGATCACCTACTCTACAGGCATGAGGTCTATTTGGTAGTGAAATCCCAGCGCAGGTGGGCGTGATGACATCATCACTCCCGCCTGTGCCGTGACGCACAGCAAGGAGGTGTGCGCTTCTGCGTCGCACCATCCCGGGCTATACCAGCAGCTAGGGAGCACCAGTGAAAGGACACAGGTGAGCATAAGATTTTAGCTTTTTTTTTTTTAAGTGCCAACATTACTGGCCATAAGGGGGGCACTAGAGGGACATTATTGGCCATAAGGGGTACACTGGGGGGACATCACTGGCCATAATGGTAACACTGGGGGGACATTACTGGCCATAAGTGGGGCACTGGGGGGACATTACTGGCCATAAGGGGGGAACTGGGGGAATATTACTGGCCATAAGGGGGACACTGGGGGGACATTACTGGCCATAAGGGGGGCACTGGGGGGACATTACTGGAAGTAAGGGGGCACTAGAGGGACATTATTGGCCATAAGGGGGCACTGGGGGGACATTATTGGCCATAAGGGGGCAGTGGGGGCATTACTGGCTGTAAGGGGGGCACTGGGAGACATTACTGGCTGTAAGGGGGCACTGGGAGACATTTCTGGCCATAAGGGGGGAACTGGGAGACATTACTAGCCATAAGGGGGGCACTAGGGGGACATTACTGGCCATAAGAGGGGCACTGTGGGGACATTACTGGCCATAAGGGGGGCACTGGGGGGATATTACTGGCCATAAGGGGGACACTGGGGGGACATTACTGGCCAAAAGGGGGGGACTGGGGGGATATTACTGGCCATAAGGGGGACACTGGGGGGACATTACTGGCCATAAGGGGGGGACTGGGGGGACATTACTGGCTGTAAGGGGGGAACTGGGGGAACATTACTGGAAGTAAGGGGGGCACTGGGGGGACATTACTAGCCATAAGGGGGGCAGTGGGGGACATTACTGGCCGTAAGGGGACAGTGGGGGGCACATTACTTGCCAGAAGGGGGGCACTGGGAGACATTACTAGCCATAAGGGGGGCACTAGAGGATATTATTGGGGAAATTACTACTGTGGAGCATATTTCTAATGTGGGGGCAGTGGGGGAGTAATTACTATGTGTGGAGAAATTACTATATGGGGCAGTGTGGGAGAAAATTACTACGTGAGGGCAGTGAGAGAGGAAGTTACTACTGTATGGGCAGTGTAGTGGGAAATTACTATGTGAGGGCAGTGTGGGGGGGGATTACTTGGGGCACTCTAGGTGGCATTTATAATTGCTGTAGACACTATAGGGACATTATTTCTAGTGGGTTCACAATTTTTTCAGTACCTGGGGCATTGGGGAGCACCACGGGCACAGTATTGGAATATCAGCAGGATGACATTGTTGGGACACCAGGATGGGGGGGGGGTGATGGAAAAATAAAAAAAAGATAACGTGTCTGTAACAAACTCTGTATAGACAAGATGCGGCTGAAAGAATTTGTCATGGAGGTCTGAGTCAAATTGAGGAGAAGAGGAAAAAGAAGGTCTACATGACAGAAGATGTCAGTGGATGCAATAGGTATATGGTGCTGTATTCTCCTATATGTAGTGCTAGCTCATTACTGTGACCTGCGTCTCATCTTATCCAAGTCTTTTTTTTTACTTATATATATCTATTTTCAGTTTGTTGACTGAAAATTTTATTTGGCTTCTAAATCTTTCAGTTTAGGAGCCAACGGCTCCTGTTTATTTATTTTTTTGTCTGGAGCACTGGCCCATGTGAGTTATTTTCAGGGGCTGAAGAACATGTGTGAGATTGTGAAACAGCTCTTATTGCATGAACACTGTTATTTTGCTGTTTTGCCACAAGAGGCCGCTGTCTCCCCACACAGCTAAACAGACTGCTCAGATTTAAATATTCATAGGAGGTGGAGCTGTGTGTCTAGAGGAAGGAAGCTGGCGTCCATCTTAGTTGCAGACTGTAAAAGTGTGTGAGAGAAGTAATCCATTAACATCCAAGTGTGGAATCACCCTTTTGCGACGAGGACTGCAGCCAAGTGAAGCTGATCGTGTCAAGGACCCAGATCTAATTTAAGAGAAGGAGTACAGCTGCCAGGATCACTGATGAAAGCTGAAGAGCAAAGCAACGGACCCTGCGGTACCGCATGTGTGTTGGATCAGACTTTGTTCAGTTCGCATTTACCAGCTGAGGCAGAGGAGACCCGGGTCGGTAAGATAGAGTGTACAACCACCTCAATAAAAGATCGGTGCCTAAATACTAGAGACTGAGATCAAATCTGCCAGTAGTTAGTTAGTGTTGCTGATAACTTCACCATTATCTCCAGCCACCCCAGCGTGTTTATCGGGAATGATATATATTAGTCACGTGCCACATTACAGTTTGGGGAATAGGGAGGTGGGTATTACTGTATAGTCTGGTAAGATTGTAAGCTGCTGTGTTGCACCACGGGCTAGCCTGTACCTTACACCCAGAAGAGGGGTATCGCCTGGCCTACAATACTCCGCACACGTACTCCACATACTAGGTGCTTTCTATATAGAGAAAGAGAACCCCTTAGACAAAGCATATATATTGTTGAGAAACACAGATTAGTATACTGGGCTCTCCCTCTCTGTGAAATTAGCCTGAAATGAATCACAAAAAACTTGGCTTCATGTAAATCCGAGCATTTTGAGAAATTCGGAATGAATCCCGAAGTGGGAGAATTTATTTGCTCATCCTTCGGAGGGGCCAGTCTATGTCAGCCAATCGGCACTTCATAATATGATCATACATCACCAATGGGTTTCCATGTCATCAAAAGGACTAGAACAGAAAGCAACATGTCTACCATAAATATCAGTCGATCACACCATACCAGTGATACACTGAAGGCAATATCATTCAATAATGCTAATCACAATAATAGTATTCTACTGATCTCAAATTCAAGCCAATAGAAGGACAAAAAAAAAGTTAAAATAAGTTATAAAATAAATAGACCTAAAGAAACTAATATAATAAACCTTTGTTGTATCTGCATTGAGCTATTGAATTACCATTTACAGTATGATAAACATCATAAAAAACACAAAAGTGGTTGAATTGATGTTTTTACACTGAAGAAGATGAAGAAAAAGTAATGCAAAAGAAGAAGAAAGAAGAAGAATACGAGCAAGTAGAAAAATAAATGATATATAGCAGTATAGTGTCATTTATAAATACAACTCATCCTGCAAAAACCAAAAAGGCCCATATGGCTACGTCTACATAGTTTGTGAAAAGGAAAAAAAAAAAAAATTGCTTGGCCGTGACACGCTATAAATGTCTGATAGGTACAGGTCCCAAATCTTGGACCTGCTCCTATCTCAAGAAGGGTGCCCCGGCATGAATAGAGAACAATATGTGCATTTTTCTCCATTTACTGCTATGGGACTGCCAAAAATAGGAGAGCGCTAGCTTGGCTGTTTTGGTAAGTCCCATAGTAGTGAATGGAGCGGGGTTGCACATGTGTGGTGTCCACTTTATTTTCAGCGATGGAAATTCCAAAGATAGCCAAGTGCACATGTGCAACGTGCTCTTCATTCACTTCAGGGTCCTGTTCTTGATGTAGGAGTGGGTCCCAGAAGTAGGACCTGCAGCTATTGGACATTAATGGCCTATCCTATAAAGGTCTTGATTGCACAATCCTTACTGTATCAGTTAATAAAACATTTGAAATGTCAAAAAGGACATATCAGAAGTTTTGATAGGTGGGGTTCCGATGAAGGGACAGAACGCTGTGCTCCTTGATTCCTGATTGTCTCTGCTTAGAAAGCGGAGCAAGCGGCATACACACTTATAGAAAGTTGATCCTCAGTTCTGTCCTCATCCATTGCTATCAGACAGTAAATATTTCTAGTGGAAATGAACATGTCAAAGCATAAAACTTCCTTAAGCGTCTACATTTTATTCTCCTTTATTGTGCGCCGGCCATACTTCACTGGGTAACAGCTAAAATGCATCACAGTTTTACTTAGCAGCAAGCAAGACTCAAGATGACCTTGAGCTAATCAACTCCTCTAGCTCCCGTCTTGACATCAGATAGTATTAGAATTCACAGTGAGCGGGTTATGCCGTGAGCTATAGAGAAGAGAGAAGCGTCGGCCTTAATACTATTATATAACATGTACCTTTATATATAAATAAATCTAAATAAATTGCAACAGGAGGAAATAACGAATACATCGACACAGCACATCAAGCAATACAAAGCAAATTAAAGCTATTTATTGTTCTTCACTGTTATTTAAGCCACCTCTGCGTGGAGAATCCAGGTTACAGCGGCTACATAAAACAAGAGAACTGTCTCTGAATCCATAGAAGGAAGCTAATAGACACAAGAAGCCATCAATAAGGTCTGGTGACATGAATCGAATCCGGCTTCTTGTGCAGTATTACTAAATCTGCTTCCTATCCAATACCCAATAAATAACGAAAATGGTGGCCGCCAAAAAGAAATATGATTAGCACAACGCAGGAGAAAGTAACTATGACTTTATTGAGTTCACTCCGGCTGAAACACTAACATTCGATACTAAGAATTCCCTTGATATTATAAATGGATTGTCCTGCACGGTTTCTTTTTCTTTTGTCTTGTTCTAACCTGGGCTGTCTAATGAAAGTTTTAAACCTAAACTCCTCCTTAAAGAGGTTGTGTCCCAAACATATTCTACAATTTTCAACCCGGCACCTGGATCTGAATACTTTTTTAATTGCATGTAGTAAAAAATTTAGTACAGTCGCCGAGCTATTCAATAAAATGTATCTGTATAGCGCCACCTGCGGTTTGTTCTTTTCCTTACTTTTTTGTTCCGTCTCTCTGAGCTGGTTGAACGTGCTCATTTTAAATCTTCTTACTGAGACCAGACATACATTCTGTTAGAAGCAGTGGCAGTTACATGGATTGAACCGCAGCAGAAAGGACACACACCCTGAGCTGCCAGGCTGAATATAATCTAGCAAAGCAATTGGAGCAGTGAATGTGGAGATCTCTGGATCCATGTGAGGTACAGGGCTGGTTCTAGCTTTGTTAGAAATGTATGGTCTGATTTTCATTTCTACAGCAATCATGGCATAATCCCTTTAAATTGAGATTAAGAAAAAAAGGAATATTTTGCTACAAACAGCACCACCCATCTTAGCTGGGTGTTTCTGGTATTACAGCTCATTTAAATATAAAAAAAAATACTCCAGACAAAAGTCATCTCTGATTCTAGCAGTTGCAGCAGGAGCGGGGATGTGTAATGCTGGCCCATTCCTGCCACTGACCTCGGAGGTGCGCTGACAGCAACCATGAGATCGCTATGATGAAAATATACATCTGGGTGCGTGAATTGGTACCCAACCATAGTATACTTTTTTTTAGCATAGGTCAATAATGGGACGGTAAGAATCTATGAAGAGGTTTGACACTCAAGAGATGTTTGCATTTTTCACACTGTCGCTTTTCCCAACCAAACCCTATACAGAATATCTTGAATGCATGGCCTTCTCCATCAATCCGAGTCAGTGGTCCAAAATCAATGAATAAGGTAATGGATCTGTTTCTGAAAATGATTATATTATTATGATAATGTCATAGGGAATCAGGCAATGATATTACAAGTTTTCCTAGGCAAGAAATGTGGAAACTCAATCCCAATCCTCCCATCTTCAGTATGCCAACAGCATAGAACTTCTTTCCATGTAGTGTATATGGGTTTTGGATGGAGACCACTGGACCTGCTCCTTGTGAACAAACATTAATCCAGCTTTAAACCTGAGGACCTTATGCCCTTTCCTACAGGGCTGCCTAATGCACTGGCTTCTTGTGCCTAATATAATCCTGGCAATAATTTTCATTTTATGTTTTCATTTTCATTACATTTTTATTTCATTCATTTTTCATTAAACTGAAATAGTTACTGGGTTGTCCTATGAAAGATACTACTATACAATGAACAGGGCATTACAAATAAAGTATTACTGAAATATACAGATGTAGCCGGGCTAAACCTGACTCTGATGACACATGGCACATTGTTATCTTGGTTATCTTGCAACAAAAGCCAATGAAATCGAATGAAAAGTTAGTTATCTTCTTCTTGCCATTCTTTACTGAACGCGTTAACCATAAAGTTTAGCTCGGCTGCATCTGTACATGCAATAAAAATATTGTTCATTCTACGTACATTACATTTTCCTCTCTGGTAGTACCCCCTGCTGTTTATCCTTCCTGTCCACCTTCTCTTACATTCAGTGGTGGACTGACATAGCTTCTCTGCTCCCTTTCTTGTCTCAGTGCTGGTGTGGTGATCTCAAAGAGAAGCAGGTGAAGTGGTCCAGACACCTTTCATTCATTCATCCCTACTTCTAAATTCATAGAAATATATAGCTACACTGCCCGTCCCAAAAAAAGTCGCCACCAAAAATATTTTGTAGGACCGCCTTTAGCTTTGATTACGGCACGCATTCGCTGTGGCATTTTCCCGATAAGCTTCTGCAATGTCACAAGATTTATTTCCATCCAGTGTTGTATTAATTTTTCACCAAGATCTTGCATTGATGATGGTAGAGTCTGACTGCTGCGCAAAGCCTTCTCCAGCACATCCCAAAGATTCTCAATGGGGTTAAGGTCTGGACTCTGTGGTGGCCAATCCATGTGTGAAAATGATGTCTCATGCTCCCTGAACCACTCTTTCACAATTTGAGCCTGATGAATCCTGGCATTGTCATCTTGGAATATGCCCGTGCAATCAGGGAAGAAAAAAATCCATTGATGGAATAACCTGGTCATTCAGTATGTTCAAGTAGTCAGCTGACCTCATTCTTGGAGCACATACTGTTGCTGAACCTAGACCTGACCAACTGCAGCAACCCCAGATCATAGCGCTGCCCCCACAGGCTTGTACAGTAGGCACTAGGCATGATAGGTGCATCACTTCATCTGCCTCTCTTCTTAGCCTGATGCGCCCATCACTCTGGAACTGGGTAAATCTCGACTCAGACCACATGACCTTCTTCCATTGCTCCAGAGTCCAATCTTTATGCTCCCAAGTAAAAAAAAAACTGGTTTGTCTCACTGATTAGTGGTTTTCTTACGGCTACACAGCTGTTCAGTCCCAATACCTTGAGTTCCCTTCACATTACTTTCACTATTAACCACCTCAGCCCCCAGTGCTTAAACACCCTGAAAGACCAGGCCACTTTTTACACTTCTGACCTACACTACTTTCACCATTTATTGCTCGGTCATGCAACTTACCACCCAAATGAATTTTGCCTCCTTTTCTTCTCACTAATAGAGCTTTCATTTGGTGGTATTTCATTGCTGCTGACATTTTTACTTTTTTTGTTATTAATCGAAATTTAACGATTTTTTTTGCAAAAAAATGACATTTTTCACTTTCAGTTGTAAAATTTTGCAAAAAAAACAAGATCCATATATAAATTTTGCTCTAAATTTATTGTCCTACATGTCTTTGATAAAAAAAAAATGTTTGGGTAAAAAAAAAATGGTTTGGGTAAAAGTTATAGCGTTTACAAACTATGGTACAAAAATGTGAATTTACGCTTTTTGAAGCAGCTCTGACTTTCTGAGCACCTGTCATGTTTCCTGAGGTTCTACAATGGCCAGACAGTACAAACACCCCACAAATGACCCCATTTCGGAAAGTACACACCCTAAGGTATTCACTGATGGGCATAGTGAGTTCATAGAACTTTTTATTTTTTGTCACAAGTTAGCGGAAAATGATGATTTTTTTTTTTTTTTTTTTTTTTATTACAAAGTCTCATATTCCACTAACTTGTGACAAAAAATAAAAAGTTCTATGAACTCACTATGCCCATCAGCGAATACCTTGGGGTCTCTTCTTTCCAAAATGGGGTCACTTGTGGGGTAGTTCTACTGCCCTGGTATTCTAGGGGCCCAAATGTGTGGTAAGGAGTTTGAAATCAAATTCTGTAAAAAATGACGAGTGAAATCCGAAAGGTGCTCTTTGGAATATGGGCCCCTTTGCCCACCTAGGCTGCAAAAAAGTGTCACACATCTGGTATCTCCGTATTCAGTAGAAGTTGGGGAATGTGTTTTGGGGTGTCATTTTACATATACCCATGCTGGGTGAGAGAAATATCTTGGTCAAATGCCAACTTTGTATAAAAAAATGGGAAAAGTTGTCTTTTGCCAAGATATTTCTCTCACCCAGCATGGGTATATGTAAAATGACACCCCAAAACACATTCCCCAACTTCTACTGAGTACGGAGATACCAGATGTGTGACACTTTTTTGCAGCCTAGGTGGGCAAAGGGGCCCATATTCCAAAGAGCACCTTTCGGATTTCACTCGTCATTTTTTACAGAATTTGATTTCAAACTCCTTACCACACATTTGGGCCCCTAGAATGCCAGGGCAGTATAACTACCCCACAAGTGACCCCATTTTGGAAAGAAGACACCCCAAGGTATTCACTGATGGGCATGGCGAGTTCATGGAAGTTTTTATTTTTTGTCACAAGTTAGTGGAATATGAGACTTTGTATGAAAAAAAAAAAAAAAAAAAAAATCATCATTTTCCACTAACTTGTGACAAAAAATAAAAAATTCTAGGAACTCGCCATGCCCCTCACGAAATACCTTGGGGTGTCTTCTTTCCAAAATGGGGTCACTTGTGGGGTAGTTATACTGCCCTGGCATTCTAGGGGCCCAAATGTGTGGTAAGGAGTTTGAAATCAAATTCTGTAAAAAATGACGAGTGAAATCCGAAAGGTGCTCTTTGGAATATGGGCCCCTTTGCCCACCTAGGCTGCAAAAAAGTGTCACACATCTGGTATCTCCTTATTCAGTAGAAGTTGGGGAATGTGTTTTGGGGTGTCTTTTTACATATACCCATGCTGGGTGAGATAAATATCTTGGTCAAATGCCAACTTTGTATAAAAAAATGGGAAAAGTTGTCTTTTGCCAAGATATTTCTCTCACCCAGCATGGGTATATGTAAAATGACACCCCAAAACACATTCCCCAACTTCTACTGAGTACGGAGATACCAGATGTGTGACACTTTTTTGCAGCCTAGGTGGGCAAAGGGGCCCATATTCCAAAGAGCACCTTTCGGATTTCACTCGTCATTTTTTACAGAATTTGATTTCAAACTCCTTACCACACATTTGGGCCCCTAGAATGCCAGGGCAGTATAACTACCCCACAAGTGACCCCATTTTGGAAAGAAGAGACCCCAAGGTATTCACTGATGGGCATGGCGAGTTCATGGAAGTTTTTATTTTTTGTCACAAGTTAGTGGAATATGAGACTTTGTATGAAAAAAAAAAAAAAAAAAAAATCATCATTTTCCACTAACTTGTGACAAAAAATAAAAAATTCTAGGAACTCGCCATGCCCCTCACGAAATACCTTGGGGTGTCTTCTTTCCAAAATGGGGTCACTTGTGGGGTAGTTATACTGCCCTGGCATTCTAGGGGCCCAAATGTGTGGTAAGGAGTTTGAAATCAAATTCTGTAAAAAATGACGAGTGAAATCCGAAAGGTGCTCTTTGGAATATGGGCCCCTTTGCCCACCTAGGCTGCAAAAAAGTGTCACACATCTGGTATCTCCTTATTCAGTAGAAGTTGGGGAATGTGTTTTGGGGTGTCTTTTTACATATACCCATGCTGGGTGAGATAAATATCTTGGTCAAATGCCAACTTTGTATAAAAAAATGGGAAAAGTTGTCTTTTGCCAAGATATTTCTCTCACCCAGCATGGGTATATGTAAAATGACACCCCAAAACACATTCCCCAACTTCTACTGAGTACGGAGATACCAGATGTGTGACACTTTTTTGCAGCCTAGGTGGGCAAAGGGGCCCATATTCCAAAGAGCACCTTTCGGATTTCACTCGTCATTTCTTACAGAATTTGATTTCAAACTCCTTACCACACATTTGGGCCCCTAGAATGCCAGGGCAGTATAACTACCCCACAAGTGACCCCATTTTGGAAAGAAGACATCCCAAGGTATTCGCTGATGGGCATAGTGAGTTCATGGAAGTTTTTATTTTTTGTCACAAGTTAGTGGAATATGAGACTTTGTATGTAAAAAAAAAAAAAAAAAAAAATCATAATTTTCCACTAACTTGTGACAAAAAATAAAAAATTCTAGGAACTCGCCATGCCCCTCACGGAATACCTTGGGGTGTCTTCTTTCCAAAATAGGGTCACTTGTGGGGTAGTTATACTGCCCTGGCATTTTCCAGGGGCCCTAATGTGTGGTAAGTAGGTAAATGACCTGTGAAATCCGAAAGGTGCTCTTTGGAATGTGGGCCCCTTTGCCCACCTAGGCTGCAAAAAAGTGTCACACATCTGGTATCGCCGTACTCGGGAGAAGTTGGGGAATGTGTTTTGTGGTGTCATTTTACATATACCCATGCTGGGTGAGAGAAATATCTTGGCAAAAGACAACTTTTCCCATTTTTTTATACAAAGTTGGCATTTGACCAAGATATTTATCTCACCCAGCATGGGTATATGTAAAATGACACCCCAAAACACATTCACCAACTTCTACTGAATACGGAGATACCACATGTGTGACACTTTTTTGCAGCCTAGGTGGGCAAAGGGGCCCAAATTCCTTTTAGGAGGGCATTTTTAGACATTTGGATACCAGACTTCTTCTCACGCTTTGGGGCCCCTAAAATGCCAGGGCAGTATAAATACCCCACATGTGACCCCATTTTGGAAAGAAGACACCCCAAGGTATTCAATGAGGGGCATGGCGAGTTCATAGAAAAAAAAAAATTTTGGCACAAGTTAGCGGAAATTGATTTTTTTATTTTTTTTCTCACAAAGTCTCCCTTTCCGCTAACTTGGGACAAAAATTTCAATCTTTCATGGACTCAATATGCCCCTCAGCGAATACCTTGGGGTGTCTTCTTTCCAAAATGGTGTTATTTGTGGGGTGTTTGTACTGCCCTGGCATTTGAGGGTCTCCGCAATCATTACATGTATGCCCAGCATTAGGAGTTTCTGCTATTCTCCTTATATTGAGCATACGGGTAATGAGATTTTTTTTTTCCGTTCAGCCTCTGGGCTGAAAGAAAAAAATGAACGGCACAGATTTCTTCATTCGCATCAATCAATGTGGATGAAAAAATCTCTGCCAAAAAAAGAAAAAGGAGGGGAAAGGCGTCTGCCAGGACATAGGAGCTCCGCCCAACATCCATGCCCACTTAGCTCGTATGCCCTGGCAAACCCGATTTCTCCATTCACATCAATCGATGTGGATGAATAAATCATTGCCGGGATTTTTTTTTTTATATATACAAAGTGTTTGCCAAAGTATATGAACACCGCCACCTCCTCAGCTCATATGCCTCGGCAAACGTATCTTTTACTGCAGAGGAGAAATCTCGTCTTGCAGCGCCGCATACACCGACTTGCGTGTAATCTGACAGCAGCACAATGCTTCTGTCCGAATGCACATCAGTGCTGCAGCTGGTCGATCGGTTGGTCCACCTGAAAGGTAAAAAAAAACAAAACAAAAAAGAAAAAACCAGGCCGCAAAGCAATAACTTTATTAACTTTAGAACAGAACATATTAACTTTTTTTAACTTTTGTAACTTTTTTACTTACCGGTAATTTTTTTTTTGTTTAGTTTTTTTTACCTTTATAGAACAAACCTCTCCTTCCCCATGGGACAATGTGCAAAGCGCAAATCGCCCAAAGATGTGGCGAAGTACGTTATGCACTTTATCCCAGGTGAAAGGAGAGGTTTGCAGCAGCTGTGAGTAAAAGGGCCCTAATAGCCCTGTGTGCCTGTCCTGTGAGATGCAATCCCTATGCTAGGTGTACCTGTGTGTGGTACTTCCGGAAACACTCACCTAAGCATAGGGCAGGGTGGTCAGGGCAGTCAGGACAGAAATAGCGGGTGTCACGCCTTATTCCACTCCTGCTACAGACACGACATTTTTTTCGGGGTGGCGGTTGGGTTGAGGTACCAGCAACGACACTGGGGAAATGTCGCTCGTGTAGACGGCTAACTACACTGGTGGATGGGGCCACGGAACCTCCTGGGTAAAGGAGGTTCGCGATGATCTCTTCCTGGAATTTGAGGAAGGATCCTGTTCTCCCAGCCTTACTGTAGAGAACAAAACTATTGTACAGCGCCAATTGAATTAAATATACAGACACCTTCTTATACCAGCGTCTGGTTCTGCGGGAAACTAAATAGGGAGCCAACATCTGGTCATTGAAGTCCACCCCTCCCATGAGCGCATTATAGTCGTGGACTGAGAGGGGCTTTTCAATGACACGGGTTGCCCTTTCAATTTGGATTGTCGTGTCTGCGTGAATGGAGGAGAGCATGTAAACGTCACGCTTGTCTCTCCATTTCACCGCGAGCAGTTCTTCGTTACACAAGGCAGCCCTCTCCCCCCTTGCAAGACGGGTGGTTACAAGCCGTTGGGGGAAGCCCACGCGACTAGTTCGCGCGGTGCCACAGGCGCAAATCCGTTCTAGAAACAAATGCCTAAAGAGGGCCACACTTGTGTAAAAATTGTCCACATAAAGATGGTACCCCTTGCCGAATAAGGGTGACACCAAGTCCCAGACTGTCTTCCCACTGCTCCCCAGGTAGTCAGGGCAACCGACCGGCTCCAGGGTCTGATCTTTTCCCTCATAGATCCGAAATTTGTGGGTATAGCCTGTGGCCCTTTCACAGAGCTTATACAATTTGACCCCATACCGGGCACGCTTGCTTGGGATGTATTGTTTGAAGCCAAGGCGCCCGGTAAAATGTATTAGGGACTCGTCTACGCAGATGTTTTGCTCAGGGGTATACAAATCTGCAAATTTCTGGTTGAAATGGTCTATGAGGGGCCGAATTTTGAGGAGCCGGTCAAAAGCTGGGTGGCCTCTGGGACGGGAGGTGGTGTTGTCGCTAAAATGCAGAAAACGCAGGATGGTCTCAAATCGTGTCCTGGACATAGCAGCAGAGAACATGGGCATGTGATGAATTGGGTTCGTGGACCAATATGACCGCAATTCATGCTTTTTTGTCAGGCCCATGTTGAGGAGAAGGCCCAGAAAAATTTTAAGTTCGGAAACTTGGACTGGTTTCCACCGGAAAGGCTGGGCATAATAGCTTTCCGGGTTTGCGGTTATAAATTGTGTGGCATATTGGTTGGTCTCTGCCACGACTAAGTCCAAGAGCTCCGCAGTCAAGAACAGCTCAAAAAATCCCAGGGCCGAAGCGATTTGAGCCGTCTCAACCCGAACTCCAGACTGGGCGGTGAAAGGGGGAACTACAGGTGCGGCTGAAGTTGGTGACTGCCAATCAGGGTTTGCCAGCACCTCAGGGACTCTAGGGGGTCTACGGGCCTGTCTGCGCGGTGGCTGCGACGGGGTAACTACTGCACGTGCCACCGTACCAGCTTCAACTGCCCTTCTGGTGCTCGCTACTTCACCAGGTTGTACGGCAGTGCTGGTACTAGGTCCAGGAAGGGCTGCGCTGCTGGTGTATGCCTCACCACGTGATCCGGCAGCGACAGCCCCACTCTGCTGCTCTTGAAGCGGATCCTGCGTAACCTGTGGTCTAGCGACACGGGGCCGGGTACGCCTGGTGCTGCCAGGGACCTCAACCTCCTCGTCCGAACTTTGGGTCAGAGAGCCACTGCTTTCTACAGGTTCATATTCTGACCCGCTAGATTCGTCAGATGAGGGTTCCCACTCCTCATCCGACTGGGTCAGAATCCTGTAGGCCTCTTCAGAAGAATACCCCCTGTTTGACATTTTGGACTACTAAATTTAGGGGTATTCCCTGAGACTACCCAAGAAAAAAAGCAAACCTGTCTTACAAAGGGGAGGCTAGCGAAGTACCGGAGGCCGCTGCGGTTGATAAAAAATATCAAAACTGATTTTTTTATCGCCGCAGTGCGTGTAAAGTGAATGTGCAGTGATCAAAAAATAATAATTTTTTGTCACTGCGGTGGGGCGGGCGTGGGTGAACGCACGTGTGGGCGACCGATCAGGCCTGATCGGGCAAACACTGCGTTTTGGGTGGAGGGCGAACTAAAGTGACACTAATACTATTATAGATCTGACCGTGATCAGTTTTGATCACTTACAGATACTATAAAAGTACAAATGCTGATTAGCGATACGCTAATCAGCGAATAAAAGTGACTGCGGTGTGGTGGGGTGGGCGCTAACTGACGCTAACTACCTAACCAAGGGGCCTAAACTATCCCTAAAACCTAACAGCCAATACCAGTGAAAAAAAAAAAGTGACAGTTTACACTGATCACTTTTTTTCCTTTCACTAGTGATTGACAGGGGCGATCAAAGGGGTGATCAAAGGGTTAATTGGGGTGCAAGGGGGTGATCTGGGGCTAAGGTGTGCTGTTTGGTGTACTCACTGTGAAGTCTGCTCCTGTGCTGGATCCAACCGACGAAAAGGACCAGCACAGGAGCAGAGAAGCCATATAACAGATCATATTTACTAATATGATCTGTTATCTGGTTTGTGATTCGATTTTTTAAAAATCAGCAACCTGCCAGCGACGATCATTGGCTGGCAGGTTGCTGATGCAACTCTCCTCGAACTTTTGCCGGCCCGCGATGCGCATGCGCGGGCCGGCTGTGACCGAAATCTCGCGTCTCGCGAGAAGACGCGCCGGCGCGTCCACTCGGAATGAAACAACCACCTCCAGGACGCGTCTGTGCGTACAGCGGTCCGGAGGTGGTTAAACATAGCCCTGAGTTCTACTGTTTTTCTTCGATTTGATTTCACCAAACGTTTAAGTGATCGCCGATCACGATCATTCAGGATTTTTTTCCCAACACATTTCTTCCTGGAATATGATGGGTACCCACTATCCCTCCAGTTTTTAATAATGCGTTGGACAGTTCTTAACCCAATTTTAGTAGTTTTTGCAATCTCCTTAGATGTTTTCTTTGCTTGATGCATGCCAATAATTTGACCCTTCTCAAACAGACTAACATCTTTTCCACGACCACGAGATGTGTCTTTTGACATGGTTGTTTAAGAAATGAGAAGCAACTCATTGTACCAGTTGGGGTTAAATAACTTGTTGCCAGCTGAAAGATAATCGCCCATCTTAACAAGGTCCCAAATAGAGCTTCAACATGCAACAAGAAGAAATGAGAGTGAGACAAAACATTTTTTGAGCATTAAATTAATTGAAAATATCGATTTAACTGAAACAGGCTGTTTTTCAGCTGATCCAAATTTTAGGACCACATGCCTTTAAAAGGCCAAATCTGTGCAAAGATGTGGATTCATTGTCATTTTCTGTCAGGTAGTCACACATTGTGATGGCAAAGGCAAAAAAACTCTCCCTTTTTGGAGGGTTGTTGAACTGCATAAGCAGGGTCTCTCACAGCGCGCCATCGCTGCTGAGGTGGGACGCAGTAAGACAGTCATTTGGAATTTCTTAAATGATCCTGAGGGTTATGGAAGAAAAAAGTCAAGTGGAAGACCCAAAAAAATTTCATCAGCACTGAGCCAGAGGACCAAATTGGCTGTCTGTCAAGACACTGGACGATCCTCGACCCAAATTAAGGCCCTTACTGGTGCTGACTGCAGCCCCATAACTATCAGTCGGCATCTGAGACTGAAGGACTTAAAAAACAAAAAACGTCTTCAAAGACATCGTCTCCTTGAACGACACAGAACTGCTGGTTTGGACTTTGCAAGAGAGCACCAAACATGGAACATTCAAAGGTGGAAGAAAGTTTTATTCTCTGATGAGAAAAAAATGTAACCTTGATGGTCCTGATGATTTCCAACGTTACTGGCATGACAAGCAGATACCACCTGAGATGTTTTCTACAGTCCACAGTTGAGGGGGAGCCATAATGGTCTGGGGTGCTTTTTCCTTCAGTGGAACAATGGAGCTTCAGGAAGTGCAGGGGCGTCAAACGGCCGCTGGCTATGTCCAGATGTTGCAGAGAGCATTCCTAATGACTTAGGTCCCTCGTCTGTGTGGTAACGACTGGGTTTTTCAACAGGACAACGCTACAGTACACAATGCCCGCAGGACAAGGGACTTCTTCCAGGAGAATAACATCACTCTTTTGGCCCATCCTGCGTGTTCCCCTGATCTAAATCCAATTGAGAACCTTTGGGGATGGATGGCAAGGGAAGTTTACAAAAATGGACAACAGTTCCAGACAGTAGATGGCCTTCGTGCGGCCGTCTTCACCACTTGGAGAAATGTTCCCAATCACCTCATGGAAACGCTTGCATCAAGCATGCCGAAACAAATTTTTGAAGTGATAAACAATAACGGCGGAGCTACTCATTACTGGGTTCATGTTTGGAAGTTGGATTTCTGTTTTGGGGGGGTTTATTTTTTTTTTGGAGGTGTGGTCCTAAACCATTAAATCATTAAATTGAATGCTCAAAAAATGTTTTGTCTCACTCCCATTTCTTCTTGTTGCATGTTGAAGCTCTACTTGGAACCTTGTTAAGATCCAGCCATGCTAAGTATGATTTTTTGCCATTTTTCCAGTGGTCTTAAACTTTTGATCAGGACTGTATTTAAGGGTCTATTTTCTATGCAGGGGAACAAGGGGTTAATCAGAGCTAATTGCAAAGCATCCCAGGAGATGCAGGTGCTTGATGAGCTGCTGCCCACCCAAAGAAAGGAAATAAAGTCCTCCAGACATGGGAGTAAGAAAAGTTTGACATTTGTGTGACGATCCCTATAAAAACCTATACACATTTCACCTGCAGAATTCTCTTCTTTTCCATGACTTCAGCTAAAATCTTAAGACTCTGCCGATCCCAGGCCTTTAGGTGCATCTGATCACTAACTATTTTAGTCACATAGTTCTAAATGAACATAGTGAGACAAGAGGTTCCTGGTAGCAAAATAAATCTTGTGGTTGACTAGCCATGCGAGAATCAATCAGACGAATGCTGTGCCAAATAATACGGTCAAAACATAGTAAAAAACAATCTAACATAAGAGTGGAGAAGTACGGGAGTCAAAAAGCAGTAAAAGGGAGCACAAACTTATTAACAAAGTCAGTCTAAAAGTCAGGAAATAGGTCAGCAATCCAGAAGAGTTGTGGTGATGGGTTCACAACCAAAATAGCAAATAGAGTCACTAAATAAAAGACTTACAGACAAACAGCAAGGTACAGGGTATAAACCACCATACCTGGAAATAGACGCAGGATTCAGTCAGTTCGCTATAAGACATTAATTGTCGGATTGGTTTGGTGGCCATGGGCACCTCATCTGGAACCCTATTATACAGTAGGACACAGAGAGACAGCAGTGACCATGACCTGCAGACATAGCTAGAGGCTATGTGACAAACTGCCATTTGCCACTGGGCATTGTGGAGGACTCTTGGCTGGCCTCCTTCCCTACGACTATGGCCCCGGGACATATTACCCTTCAAGAACAGTGTAACATAACTATGCCGCATGTCTGGACTGGTAATAGGACCGAACGCGGTCAGCGGTGTATACTAAAGATTCTGTAGAACTAAAATCGGATGCGCAAATACACGAACACCGCTGACTCTTACCTTCTTCCATACTTCTTCCAACTTTCAGCTCCAGAGACTAAGTCCCGTTCGAAGATGGGACTTAGTCGTTTTTTCTGCATGAAATTGACCGACCGCACAGCCCAAATCTATGGAACTGTTTTGGGCAGGAAATTGTGCTTGCGGTCGGTCATAAAGGACTTCCACTTAACTTTTGATCCGCTGGAGGGATTTGTGTGATTTTTGGAAGTGTTTATGTTTGATGTATGCTGAGTTTAAATATGTAATTTTTATGGAGATGGAATGTATGGTTTTAAAGTTACAGTGTATGTTTAAAAACTGTATTTTTACTGTCTGTGATAGTTATGTTAATCCATAATTATATCACAGACAGAAGGGAGGATTTTGTGTATTCGGGTGGGGATTCCTGTGTTGTTGTTCCCACATGTGTATTTGTGATTTCCCTTTGTCCTGAGAGATAATTGAATTGCTCTTCGGGTGTCTCCAGGGCAGAGAGGAGGAAACCATGATGCATTGTGGGGACCTGCATAAATACGGGCGGGTAGCCCTCAATAAAGAGTTCAGTTCATGTTTTTCTAACCCTTCAAAACGCAGCCTTGTCTCGTTATTGGAGGGAATTGCTGTATCACGCTGGGGATTGCTATGCTCTGCATATTCCCTGGAGGAGAGATCTTTCCCACACAGTCCTGAATGCTGGAGGTTCATTCAGGGTGGAAGGAAGACGGCGCGGCTCCAGTTAAGCTACGGCAGTTGTGGAGTCTGCGGTGGTTGTGGTGTCCAGTGCGGTGCTTGTGGTCCTCGGCGCAAGCTAGGAAGCGTCCATTAACGGAAGGGGATCCGTTACAGGCTACATTTAGCTGTTAGTAATGCCACCACATATGTGGTCTGTATTATGACCACAGGACCCGGACTCTCTCAATTCAAGAAAACTGAAATTAAATTACCTTAGAAACACAGGCTCGGATAACTTGAATTACAGGGTGGTTTTGAATTGACTATGGGTCTGGGGATCGGGTCTAACTCTGAATGGGTCTAATTCTACGTTTAGATACTGGAGATTTACTATTGTAGATCCAATTTCTGGACTTGTGGTTTTCCGGTTTCAATCAACATCCTCTAACAATCATTAATGAAGTTCGCTATAATTTTATAATGTATTTCTTACCACTGTTGCTCCTACGTTGTGTTCTGGGGGCTGAGTCTGAGCAAATTGATTCTATAGAATCGATTTTCCAAATCAGCAAGGCTGTTGAATCTTGACAAGGGGACAAAAGGGGGCATATAGTAGCTTAGTTGCAGGACGGGGCATGGCTTAAGATCTTCCAATGTGCACCAGAATTACAGCAAAATTCTCATGCAACATTCTGGGACAGTTTAATGATGCACCAGATTTAGCTTCCAGCTGTATAGCACCACCTACTGTTTGCTCTTTTCCTTATTTTTCTGCTCACCTTGCTGAGGTGGTTGCACATGCTCAGTTCCAGAATATGTGGCAGTTACAGGGAGAGAGCTGCAGCAGAAAGGACCTCTGAGAGAGGACATACCTCCTGCAAAAATGACATGCCCCTGAGCTGTGATAGGGAGAGAGCTGCAGCAGAAAGGACACACTATCCGAGAAAGGACATGCCTCCTGAGCTGCCAGCCTGAAGATAATCTAGCTGAGTAATTGGAGCAATGAATGTAAAGATCTCTGGGTCCATGTGAGGCACAGGGCTGGTTCTAGCTTTGTCATAGAGAATGTCATGTACTATATGATTCATTTTTCACATTATTCATAATAATAACACAATAATAAAAACTAAATAAATTGACATGATATTAGTGTTGGGTGAGCATGCTTGGCCGAACACTAATTTTACTTGAGCTTCGCAATGCTCCGCACATCGCGGTTTTCAACCAAATACCGCGTGTGCTCGAGCGCAATGCTCGAGTCTCCTCCCCACACGTTTGTTGGCTGCTAACATGCAGGTAAGTACTGCCATGTTGGCTACTGGCATTACAGTGATTGGCTGGCCAGAACGCGTCATCCGGTGCTATATAGCACCCGATGACACGTGTTCTGCTCAGTCTTAGTCAGGGAGAGCTGGAGAGCAGAAGGCAGAGATAGCGTAGGAATTGAAATAGGAATATTTTAGCTTTTATACTTGTTATAGACCCGAAAGTCCTTTTAAGGACTATCATTGTGTGTGTGGCAGCAATATATACTTTTAGTGCAACCTGCGCTAAATTGCTAAAACTTGTTAGAGACCCAAAAGTCCTTTTAAGGACTATAGTTGTAACTGGCAGCAATATATATTTTTAGTGCAACCTGCGCTAAATAGCTTGCAATTGTTTGGCTGCTGCAGACAGCGACATTATCTGCGCTACATCTCCTGTCTAACGTGTGCGTAGCCTAAAAATATCTGTGACATCCAGTGGACTATTTCCATAGACAGTGTCCGCTGCGGACAGTTACATTACCTGCGCTACATCTCCTGTATAACGTTTGCGTATCCGAAATATTAGTGACATTCAGTCTAATTTTTTGGATGCTGGTGGCGACATCACCTGCGCTGCATCTCCTGTATAACGTTAGCGCATCCTAAATATCAGTGACATTCAGTGTAATTTTTTTCGCCACTGGTGGCAGTGACATTATCTGCGCTACATCTCCGGTGTAACGTGTGTGCAGCCTAAAAATATCTGTGACATCCAGTCTACTTTTTCTGTAGACGGTGTCCGCTGCGGACAGTTACATTACCTGCGCTATATCTCCTGTATAACGTTTCCATATCCGAAATATCTGTGACATTCAGTCCAATGTTTTTGCTGCTGGTGGCAGCGACATTACCTGCGCTACATCTCCAGTATAACGTTAGCGCATACGAAATATCAGTGACATTCAGTGTAATTTTTTATTAGCCGCTGGTGACAGCGACATTATCTGCACTACATCTCCTGTGTAACGTGTGCGCAGCCTAAAAATATCTGTGACATCCAGTGTACTTTTTCTGTAGACGGTGTCTGCTGTGGACAGTTACATTACTTGCGCTACATCTCTTGTGTTATGTTTGTGTATCCGAAATATCAGTGACATCCAGTCAAATTTTTTTGCTGCTGGTGACAGCGACATTACCTGCGCTACATCTCCTGTATAACATTTGCCCATCCTAAATATCAGTGACATTAATTCAGTGTAATTTTTTATTAGCCACTGGTGACAGCGACATTACTTGCGCTAAACCTCCTGTATAACGTTTGTGCATCCTAAATATCTGTGACATTCATTTAGTGTAATTTTTTTATTAGGCGGTGGTGACAGCGACATTACTTGCGCTATAACTCCTGTATAACGTGTGCGCATTTTAAATATCAGTGATATTTATTCAGTATAATTTTCTATTAGGCGGTGGTGACAGCGACATTACTTGCGCTATACCTTCTGTTTAACGTGTGCGCATCCTAAATATCAGTGACATTCATTCAGTGTAATTCAGTGTAATTTTTTTATTAGGCGGTGGTGACAGCGATATTACTTGCGCTATACCTCCTGTTTAACGTGTACACATCTGTGTACTTTATTTGCGCATAGACTTACAAAACCTGTGATACAGTACATCTGATATACTTGCAAGCATATATACCATTTAATATGCGCAAGGCGAGCAGAGAGGGATGGGGAAGTGGCCGTGCTGCTGGGTGTGGTGAAACTGAGCCTGCTGCCAGAGCAAAAGAATCACACTCATCAAGGGATGAGCGAACCCGAACTGTATAGTTCAAATCCGTACCGAATTTTGGGGTGTCCGTGACACGGACCCGAACCCGAACATTTTCGTAAAAGTCCGTGTTCGGGTTCGGTGTTCGGCGCTTTCTTGGCACTTTTTGAAAGGCTGCAAAGCAGCCAATCAACAAGCGTCATACTACTTGCCCCAAGAGGCCATCACAGCCTTGCCTACTATTGGCATGGCTGTGATTGGCCAGTGCAGCATGTGACCCAGCCTCTATATAAGCTTGGGTCACGTTGCGCTGCACGTCACTCTGCTGATTGAAGCATAGGGAGAGGTTGCAGCTGCGACGTTAGGGCGAGATTAGGCAGATTAACACCTCCAAAAGACTTCATTCTGTGATCGATCTGCAGCTGTGGATCATTGAAGTGCTAATATTGACTTGCTCACTTTTTTGAGGCTGCCCAGAGCGTTTTTAGATCACTTTTTTTCTGGGGTGATCGGCGGCCATTTTGTGACTTGTGGTGCACCAGCACAAGCTATCACCAAGTGTATTTAACCATCAATAGTGTGGTTATTTTGTGCTATATCCTACATCAGCTGCAGGCTGAGCCTGTGTCACCGAAGTGCATTTAACCATCAACAGTCTGGTTATTTTTTGGCCATATACTACATCAGCTGCAGGCTGAGCCTGTGTCACCGAAGTGCATTTAACCATCAACAGTCTGATTATTTTTTGGCCATATACTACATCTGGTGCAGGCTGAGCCTGTGTCACCCAAGTGCATTTAACCATCAACAGTGTGGTTATTTTTTGAGCCTGTCACCCAGCGCCTAAAAAATAGACCTGACATTTCTATTCAACCAAATCTGTACTGTTTTAGCTGGTCAAGTTATTTGAAGTGACCGTAAAAGCACACTTTTTGTTCTGGGTTGAAAAACTATTCCCAAATTTGCCATTCTCAAAATAACTAGTTTCTGGTATATGAGGCCTACTTGAAATCTATCCCAAAAAGGATATCTTACATTGAAGGTGCTGATAGTGTCATTCAGAAAAACCTAAGACACACGCTACCGTGCAGATAGAAGTCTGATTCTGTGATTAAACCTTAACCTGTCACACAGCGCAAAAAAAAAAAGGCCTCACATTTCTATTCAACCAAATCTGTACTGTTTTAGCTGGTCAAGTTATTTCTAGTGACCGTAAAAGCACATTTTTTTTTCTGGGTTGAAAAACTATTCCCAAATTTGCCATTCTCAAAAATAACTAGTTTCTGGTATTTGAGGCCTACTTGAAATCTATCCTAAAAAGGATATCTTACATTGAAGGTACTGATAGTGTCATTCAGAAAAACTTAAGACAAACGCTACCGTGCAGATAGAAGTCTGATTCTGTGATTAAACCTATACCTGTCACACAGCGCAAAAAAAAACAGGCCTCACATTTCTATTCAACCAAATCTGTACTGTTTTAGCTGGTCAAGTTATTTCTAGTGACCGTAAAAGCACATTTTTTTTTTCTGGGTTGAAAAACTATTCCCAAATTTGCCATTCTCAAAATAACTAGTTTCTGGTATTTGAGGCCTACTTGAAATCTATCCCAAAAAGGATATCTTACATTGAAGGTGCTGATAGTGCCATTCAGAAAAACCTAAGACACACGCTACCGTGCTGATAGAAGTCTGATTCTGTGATTAAACCTATACCTGTCACACAGCGCAAAAAAAAACAGGCCTCACATTTCTATTCAACCAAATCTGTACTGTTTTAGCTGGTCAAGTTATTTCTAGTGACCGTAAAAGCACTTTTTTTTTTCTGGGTTGAAAAACTATTCCCAAATTTGCCATTCTCAAAATAACTAGTTTCTGGTATTTGAGGCCTACTTGAAATCTATCCCAAAAAGGATATCTTACATTGAAGGTGCTGATAGTGTCATTCAGAAAAACCTAAGACACACGCTACCGTGCAGATAGAAGTCTGATTCTGTGATTAAACCTATACCTGTCACACAGCGCAAAAAAAACCAGGCCTGACATTTCTATTTAACCAAATCTGTACTGTTTTAGCTGGTCAAGTTATTTGTAGTGAACGTAAAAGCAGACTTTTTGTTCTGGGTTGAAAAACTATTCCCAAATTTGCCATTCTCAAAATTGTGGTGAACGGGAACAATGAGGAAAACATCTAATAAGGGACGCGGACGTGGACATGGTCGTGGTGGTGTTAGTGGACCCTCTGGTGCTGGGAGAGGACGTGGCCGTTCTGCCACAGCCACACGTTCTAGTGAACCAACTACCTCAGGTCCCAGTAGCCAGCAGAATTTACAGCGATATTTGGTGGGGCCCAATGCCGTTCTAAGGATGGTAAGGCCTGAGCAGGTACAGGCATTAGTCAATTGGGTGGCCGACAGTGGATCCAGCACGTTCACATTATCTCCCACCTAGTCTTCTGCAGAAAGCGCACAGATGGCGCATGAAAACCAAGCCCATCGGTCTGTCACATCACCCCCATGCATATCAGGGAAACTGTCTGAGCCTCAAGTTATGCAGCAGTCTCTTATGCTGTTTGAAGACTCTGCTGGCAGGGTTTCCCAAGGGCATCCACCTAGCCCTTCCCCAGGGGTAGAAGAGATAGAATGCACTAACGCACAACCACTTATTTTTCCTGATGATGAGGACATGGGAATACCACCTCAGCACGTCTCTGATGATGACGAAACACAGGTGCCAACTGCTGGGTCTTTCTGCAGTGTGCAGACTGAACAGGAGGCCAGGGATCAAGTCTGGGTGGAAGACGATGCAGGGGACGATGAGGTCCTAGACCCCACATGGAATGAAGGTCGTGCCACTGACTTTCACAGTTCGGAGGAAGAGGCAGTGGTGAGACCGAGCCAACAGCGTAGCAAAAGAGGGAGCAGTGGGCAAAATCAGAACACCCGCCGCCAAGAGACTCCGCCTGCTACTGACCGCCGCCATCTGGGACCGAGCACCCCAAAGGCAGCTTCAAGGAGTTCCCTGGCAAGGCACTTCTTCAAACAATGTGCTGACGACAAGACCCGAGTGGTTTGCACGCTGTGCCATCAGAGCCTAAAATGAGGCATTAACATTCTGAACCTTAGCACAACCTGCATGACCAGGCACCCGCATGCAAAGCATGAACTGCAGTAGAGTAAACACCTTAAAAACAAGGAAGTCACTCAGGCTCCCCCTGCTACCTCTTCTGCTGCTGCCGCCTCGGCCTCTTCTGCTGCTGCCGCCGCCTTGGCCTCTTCTGCTGCTGCTGCCGCCGCCTCGGCCTCTTCCTCTGCCTCTGGAGGAACGTTGGCACCTGCCGCCCAGCAAACATGGGATGTACGACCAACACCACCACCTGCGTCACCAAGCATCTCAACCATGTCACACGGCAGCGTTCAGCTCTCCATCTCACAAACATTTGAGAGAAAGCGTAAATTCCCACCTAGCCACCCTCGATCCCTGGCCCTGAATGCCAGCATTTCTAAATTACTGGCCTATGAAATGCTGTCATTTAGGCTGGTGGACACACACAGCTTCAAACAGCTCATGTCACTTGCTGTCCCACAGTATGTTGTTCCCAGCCGCCACTACTTCTCCAAGAGAGCCGTGCCTTCCCTGCACAAACAAGTGTCCGATAAAATCAAGTGTGCACTGCGCAACGCCATCTGTGGCAAGGTCCACCTAACCACAGATACGTGGACCAGTAAGCATGGCCAGGGACGCTATATCTCCCTAACTGCACACTAGGTAAATGTAGTGGCGGCAGGCCCCAGGCGGAGAGCTGTTTGGCGCACGTCCTTCCGCCGCCAAGGATCGCAGGGCAACATTCTTTGCCTCCTGTCTCCTCCTCCTCCTACTCAGCTTCCTCCTCCTCTTCTTCCACCTGCTCATCCAGTCAGCCACACACCTTCACCACCAACTTCAGCACAGCCCGGGGTAAACGTCAGCAGGCCATTCTGAAACTCATATATTTACAGGAGTTGTGGCGGGGTATAGAACAACAGACCGACGAGTGGTTGCTGCCGGTGAGCCTCAAGCCCGGCCTGGTGGTGTGCAATAATGGGCGAAATCTCGTTGCAGCTCTGGGACTAGCCGGTTTGACGCACATCCCTTGCCTGGCGCATGTGCTGAATTTGGTGGTGCAGAAGTTCATTCGCAACTACCCCGACATGTCAGAGCTGCTGCATAAAGTGCGGGCCGTCTGTTCGCGCTTCCGGCGTTCACACCCTGCCGCTGCTCGCTTGTCTGCGCTACAGCGTAACTTCGGCCTTCCCACTCACCGCCTCATATGCGACGTACCCACCAGGTGGAACTCCACCTTGCATATGCTGGACAGACTGTGCGAGCAGCAGCAGGCCATAGTGGAGTTTCAGCTGCAGCATGCACGGGTCAGTCGCACTGTGGATCAGACACACTTCACCACCAATGACTGGGCCTCCATGCGAGACCTGTGTGCCCTGTTGCGTTGTTTCGAGTACTCCACCAACATGGCCAGTGGCGATGACGCCGTTATCAGCGTTACAATACCACTTCTATGTCTCCTTGAGAAAACACTTAGGGCGATGATGGAATAGGAGGTGGCCCAGGAGGAAGAGGGGTCATTTTTAGCACTTTCAGGCCAGTCTCTTCGAAGTGACTCAGAGGGAGGTTTTTTGCAACACCAGAGGCCAGGTACAAATGTGGCCAGACAGGGCCCACTACTGGAGGACGAGGAGGACGAGGATGAGGAGGAGGTGGAGGAGGATGAGGATGAAGCATGTTCACAGCGGGGTGACACCCAAAGCAGCTCGGGCCCATCACTGGTGCGTGGCTGGGGTGAAACACAGGACAATGACGATACGCCTCCCACAGAGGACAGCTTGTCCTTACCTCTGGGCAGCCTGGCACACATGAGAGACTACATGCTGCAGTGCCTGCGCAACGACAGCAGAGTTGCCCACATTTTAACGTGTGCGGACTACTGGGTTGCCACCCTGCTGGATCCCCGGTACAAAGACAATGTGCCCACCTTACTTCCTACACTGGAGCGTGATAGGAAGATGCGCGAGTACAAGCGCACGTTGGTAGACGCACTACTGAGAGCATTCCCAAATGTCACAGGGGAACCAGTGGAAGCCCAAGGCGAAGACAGAGGAGGAGCAAGAGGTCGCCAACGCAGCTGTGTCACGCCCAGCTCCTCTGAGGGCAGGGTTAGCATGGCAGAGATGTGGAAAAGTTTTGTCAACACGCCACAGCTAACTGCACCACCACCTGATACGGAACGTGTTAGCAGGAGGCAACATTTCACTAACATGGTGGAACAGTACCTGTGCACACCCCTCCACGTACTGACTGATGGTTCAGCCCCATTCAACTTCTGGGTCTCCAAATTGTCCACGTGGCCAGAGCTAGCCTTTTATGCCTTGGAGGTGCTGGCCTGCCCGGCGGCCAGCGTTTTGTCTGAACGTGTATTCAGCACGGCAGGGGGCGTCATTACAGACAACGCAGCCGCCTGTCTACAGCCAATGTGGACAAGCTGACGTTCATAAAAATGAACCAGGCATGGATCCCACAGGACCTGTCCATCCCTTGTGCAGATTAGATATTAACTACCTCCCCTTAACAATATATTATTCTACTCCAGGGCACTTCCTCATTCAATACTATTTTTAATTTCATTTTACCATTATATTGAGGGGCAACCCAAAGTTGAATGAACCTCTCCTCTGTCTGGGTGCCGGGGCCTATATGTGTGACAGTGGCCTGTTCCAGTGGTGGGTGACGTGAAGCCTGATTCTCTGCTATGACATGAAGACTTATTCTGTGCTGACATCAGGCCAGATTCTCTGTTACGGGACCTCTCTCCTCTGCCTGGGTGCCTGGGCCTAAATGTGTGACAGTGGCCTGTTCCAGTGGTGGGTGACGTGAAGCCTGATTCTCTGCTATGACATGAAGACAGATTCTGTGCTGACATCAGGCCAGATTCTCTGTTACGGGACCTCTCTCCTCTGCCTGGGTGCCTGGGCCTAAATGTGTGACAGTGGCCTGTTCCAGTGGTGGGTGACGTGAAGCCTGATTCTCTGCTATGACATGAAGACAGATTCTGTGCTGACATCAGGCCAGATTCTCTGTTACGGGACCTCTCTCCTCTGCCTGGGTGCCTGGGCCTAAATGTGTGACAGTGGCCTGTTCCAGTGGTGGGTGACGTGAAGCCTGATTCTCTGCTATGACATGAAGACTGATTCTGTGCTGACATGAAGCCAGATTCTCTGCTATGGCATGAAGAGACTGATTCTGTGCTGACATGAAGCCAGATTCTTTGCTATGGCATGAAGAGACTGATTCTCTGCTGACGTGAAGCCAGATTCTCTGCTATGGGACCTCTGTCCAATTGATATTGGGTCATTTTTTTTATTTATTTTTTTATTTTAATTCATTTCCCTATCCACATTTGTTTGCAGGGGATTTACCTACATGTTGCTGCCTTTTGCAGCCCTCTAGCTCTTTCCTGGGCTGTTTTACAGCCTTTTTAGTGCCCAAAAGTTCGGGTCCCCATTGACTTCAATGGGGTTCGGGTTCGGGACGAAGTTCGGTTCGGGTTCGGATCCCGAACCCGAACATTTCCGGGAAGTTCGGCCGAACTTCTCGAACCCGAACATCCAGGTGTTCGCTCAACTCTATACTCATCCACTAGGGATCGACCGATATTGATTTTTTAGGGCCGATACCGATAATTTGTGAACTTTCAGGCCGATAGCCGATAATTTATACCGATATTCTGGTAATTTTCATTTTTGAAAAAAAAAAAAAATTCCTACACAAATCTGCTGAAAATTAATATGTTTATTGTTAACGTGTATTTTTATTTATTTTTTTTATCTTTCTTTCATTTATACTTAATATTTTGGTGTTTTTTGTTTTTTCTCTCTTTTTTGTTTACTAACTTTTAGCCCCCTTAGGGACTAGAACCCTTGTCCTATTCACCCTGATAGAGATCTATCAGGGTGAATAGGAGCTCACACTGTCCCTGCTGCTCTGTGCTCTGTGCACACAGCAGCATGGAGCTGAATATGGCAGCCAGGGCTTCAATAGCGTCCTGGCTGCCATGGTAACCGATCGGAGCCCCAGGATTACACTGCTGGGGCTCCGATCGGAGGAGCAGGGGAGAGGGGATCCTGTGGCCTCTGCCACCAATGATTAATACTAGGGGGGGCGCACTGCGCCACCAATGTTTTTAATACGGGGGTGGGGGTGGGGAGCACACTGCGCCACCAATGATTAATACTTGGGGGCTTGGGGGGGGGCGCACTGCGCCACCAATGAAGAGAAATCTCTCATTAATTCATATACAGGAGGCGGGAGCTGGCTGCAGAATCACATAGCCGGCTCCCGACCTCTATGAGCAATAGCTGCGATCCGCGGCACCTGGGGGGTTAACTACCGCAGATCGCAGCTACCGCTTATAGAGGTCGGGAGCCGGCTATGTGATTCTGCAGCCAGCTCCCGCCTCCTGTATATGAATTAATGAGAGATTTCTCTTCATTGGTGGCGCAGCGGCCACAGCCCCGCCCCTTCTCTTGTCTTCCTTCCTCTCACTGGCTACAGCGGCAGCAGCACAGGGGGAGGAGACACTGCTTCCTTCTCCCCTGTGCTGCTGAGGGAACACAGAGAGCGCTGAGAGCAGCGCAATTCTTGTTCCCCATCCGTTATCAGAATATCGGCAAAATAGATGCCGATAACGGTCAAAATACTGGATATCGGCCGATAATATCGGTAAAACCGATAATCGGTCGATCCCTATCATCCACGATACCTAGCTTCATGTCCCAGTTTGCAGGGCGGCGCAGGACACCACTCTCAGACCAGTTCAACCAGGTGGTCGGTTGGATAGCAGTAGATAATGCTTCCAGTCAGTTAAGCACCACCCTGTCTTCCCCAAAGGCCAGTCTCAGTAGTCAAGAGTCTGGTCAACAGAATCCTCATCCTGATACTCCTTCCACCCACCATGGAGAGTCTTGGCAAACAAGTGATCCTACACTCGGATAATCCGAGGAGCTGTTTTCATCGCCATTCCTTAATTTGGGCCCCTCGCCCTTGAAGATCTCGACCCCTGTTACAAAGAGAACTTCTCATCTCTCATTCGTGTGGTGGAGAGGATGAGCAAAATGGTGCAATACCAAAAGGTCCACAACACTGGCGGCAGAGAACGTATTTCCTTGGCCAACCGAGGAGGGGAGATGAGGGGAACACACAGGGCAGGGCAACAGAGGCAGGGCAACACTCTCCAAGGCCTGGGACAATTTTATGACACCCCGCCAGCACCCTCAACTTGAGGCGCGGCCTAGTGTCACAAGGAGGGAAAATTTTTGGAAGATGGTGCAGGAGTACGTAGCAGACCGTGTCAGAATTCTTATTGATGGCATGTGCCTTACAACTATTGGGTGTCCAAGCTAGACACGTGGCACGAACTGGCGCTCTACGCCTTGGAGCTTCTGGCCTGCCTCGCCGCCAGCATTTTGTCAGAGCGAGTATTTAGTGCTGCTGAGGGTATAATAAGCGCATCCGCCCGTCAACTGAAAATGCTAACCGGTTGACTCTTATAAAAATGAACAAGGCCTGGATTGCCCCTGACTTCTCTACTCCACCAGAGGAAAACGGCTGAACATAAAGGCACTCTATATGTGGCTTTTATGGTGTATTGAATACACTGTATTTCCATGCACCCCTTCCATCACTAAAAAGGGTATGTGGTTCAATCTCCCTTTTTTCATCCTCCTCCTCCTCCATCATATTGCAGTACGCTGCCCTGCAGGGTATTGCGATGTGAGGTCACGGTTACTTAGGCAAACGAGGGTTGCTCTGGGTTACTCACAGTTTGTAGGGGAACCCTGGGCAGGCATACAGCAGGGATAGAGAGGCTGGCACAGGGGTCCTCTGGGGCACTCTCTGTATATAGGGACCAGGCCTGATGGTGGGTGAGGTGCCCTGGATGTTGCAGATGTTTAATGTGCCGGGGGCAAGGTCCCTTTAAGGTTTGTGACGCCAGTGCCTGTAACGGTGGCACACCGGTTGATGATAGTGGTAATAAGTGAGGAACACGTTGTTGTGGTGAACCAAAACTTCCTTTACTGGAAACAGTTAACTTTATACAGTCTTTTGTAAGTTCCAGGTACAGCAGCAGTAATAAGCAGGCTTTATAAATATACGGCAGGCACAATGATCTTGCAAGATACACAGAGGGTAAAACACTTACAGACCAGGCTGCACTTTTCCTCAGAAATCCTGTGCACTATTCCTCAGAACTCCTGGCTGTCTTTATCCCAAGGCCCGTATGCCCTAATGCTGGCTTTATCCTTGGTAGAAAACCTCCTCAGGTATATATCCTTGCTTTAGGTAAAATACTTCTGCCCTTCAGCTCTCTTGTCTAGCTGGAATACTGGCTCTGCCTTGCTTGGTTATGGGAACTTGGTTTCTCAAGAGGAAACTCTTTCCCTGGTGACAATCTTCTGAGCTAACTCTGGCTCATTATCCTCAGGCAGGCTGATCCACACTTGCTAGCCTCCTGGTGTCAACTAGAAACCTGGGCTGTCTAGTTGGATGTCAGAGCCTGCACCTCAGCCCCACTCTGGCTAAAGTGTCTTCTGGCCTCTGACTCTACACTTTCTCACTGAACAGGACCTGACTATTTATATTAGGGGTTCCCTAGCTCCCTCTACTGGCTTGGAGGTAGAACTACAACCTAACAGGCCTGATACACAGATACAACAGGAAAATACACACAAAAAGCATAGCAATACACATTAAAATGTGATGTCAAATACAATGCCACTGTTCCACAGGAGGTGGAGTACAACGTGGCTGTCACGAGGGTATCAAGAGCCACGTCTGACTCCGTTATACCCGGGGTCAGGAGGTCGCAGCGGGTGGCTGCGCGCTCTATATCTAAAGATCACGTTGTTTCTTAGTGATTGTTTTCTGTGTTTGCCTTGCTATCCTTTTTGTCTCAATCAGGGATCCGTAGCTTCTCCTCCTCAGCTGTTTCTTGTCTGCCACTCCCAACCTCCTTATATTCTCCCCTCACACTTCTCTAGTTGCCAGTTATAGAGCTTCCTGCCTGGACATCTATACTGACCCACTGGAGTTGTGAATCCTGGTTGTCGTTCCAGAGTGCTACCCTCCGGATCCCTGTTGGGCTTCTTGTTGTCTCCTGTTGTCGCCCACCTGGGATTATATGTTGAGTTTGTATTGTCTGTCCTTCCCTTGGTGTTTTCCTTTAGAGCTAGTGGTGCGGACTAGTGTTCCCACCGCCCTGTTCACTATCTAGGGCTCAGCTTAGGGAAAGCCAGGGCTTTAGGCACGTGATCGGCATACGGGTGAGGAACCCATCTAGGGACGTCAGGGCAGCCAGGTGCCAGCCGCTAGGTGAGTCAGGGGTCACCACCTTCCCTCTCACTTGGGCAGGGCCTTCCTTGTTCCCTCCCTCTGTGTCACGTATGTGATAGTCACGCCGACCGTGATATTATAACTGGCCTTTACTTTTTGAGAAAAAAAAAAATAATTTCTTTTTGTTGTTTTTTTTTCTCTACTTAGAATCCAATATGGATCCTATTGCTGCCTTGGCAAAACAGCTTCAAGGCCTGTCTTTGGAGGTGGCAGGATTGAAGTCGTCTGTCCTCCAACAACAGCAGCAAATGCAGCAGACCGCACCCCCAGCGGTTGCTATGGGTAACCAGGTTGTTACAGAACCCAAGGTAGTTCTTCCTGACAGATTTTCTGGGGGAAGGGACAAATTTGCGACGTTCCGTGAGGCCTGCAAATTATACTTTAAGTTGCGCCCTTACTCCTCAGGTAATGAAGAACAGCGGGTAGGGATTGTCATTTCCCTGCTTCAGGGGGACCCACAATCCTGGGCGTTCTCGTTACCCCCTGGTTCCCAGGCTCTCCGGTCAGTGGAGGGATTGTTTGGGGCTTTGGGTCTCATATATGATGACCCGGACCGTGTCGCCCTGGCTGAGTCGAAGTTACGAGACTCCTACAGGGAGATCGGTCAGCAGAGGAATATTGCTCAGAGTTCCGTAGGTGGGCTACTGATACTCAGTGGAACGACCCGGCTCTCAGGAGTCAGTTCTGCTCTGGGTTATCTGAAAGGGTTAAGGATGCACTGGCGCTGTATGAGACCCCCCTTTCCCTTGATGCTGTTATGTCCCTCTCTATCAGAATAGATAGGCGTCTTAGGGAGAGATCGAAAATTCCTGAGCAATTGGTTACCTCTCCCAAGCAACAATTAGTCTGTACTGACTTAGATGAGCCTATGCAGCTAGGCGGAACTTCTCGTCAGGTCCGTCCTCCTGAGGTTTGCCGTAGGGGGGGGGGCTTGTTTTTTCTGTGGGGGGAAGGGTCATTTCATTAATGTCTGTCCCTCCTTTCTCAAAAACAAAAGACCGTCGGAAAACTACTAACCCCAGGCTGTGCGGAGGATGTCAGCCGGGGGGTATACGTTTCCTCCATACGAACATCTCAATTTGTGTTACCAGCGGTTATTGTTTTTGGTGTTAAGACGGAGTCTATTTCTTTTTTTCTAGACAGTGGAGCAGGGGTAAATTTGATAGATGCCCATTTTGCCCGCACTATGGGTTTGTCTCTCTGTACGCTGCAGAGACCTATTCCCGTATTCGCTATAGATTCGGCTCCTCTGTCTCAGAGAAACCTCACCCACATTGTTCATAATTTACACCTTCGGGTAGGGGACCACCATAATGAGTGTCTTTCATGTTACGTTCTGGAGGGCCTTCCCTCTCCTGTGGTATTGGGTCTTCCCTGGTTGGTAGCGCACAATCCAGTGGTGGATTGGCAGGCCAGGGAGATATTGGAGTGGAGTGAGCATTGCAGAGAGAATTGCTTAAATAACAATTGCTTAATCGCCTCCATAGCTTCCCTACCTACATTTATTTCGGACTTTGAGGACGTTTTTTCTGAAAAGGGTTGTCAGAAGCTACCACCTCATCGTCCTTATGATTGCCCGGTTAACCTGATTCCCGGTGCAAAATTACCCAAGTCCAGGTTGTATAATCTTTCGGGTCCCGAGAGACAAGCCATGAAAGATTATATCTCCGAGAGTCTGGCTAAGGGACACATCAGACCCTCTTCTTCACCCGTGGCTGCAGGGTTTTTCTTTGTTAAAAAGAAAGATGGGGGCCTGCGTCCTTGCCTAGATTTCCGTGAGCTAAACCAGATAACCATCCGAGACCCATACCCTCTTCCTCTCATTCCTGACCTTTTTAATCAGATTGCGGGTGCTAGGTGGTTCTCCAAACTTGATCTTAGGGGGGCCTACAATCTGATTCGTATCAGGGAAGGGGATGAGTGGAAGACAGCTTTTAACACCCCTGAGGGGCATTATGAAAATCTAGTTATGCCTTTCGGTCTGACCAATGCCCCCGCTGTCTTCCAACATTTCGTTAATGATATTTTTAGTCATCTCATCGGCAGGTTTGTAGTCATATACCTAGATGATATCTTAATTTATTCGGCTGATCTGAAAACACATGAGGTGCATGTCAGGCAAGTACTGCAGGTCCTACGTACGAATAAATTATATGCGAAAATTGAAAAATGTGTCTTCGCCGTTCAGGAAATACAGTTCCTGGGATATCTATTATCTGCTTCAGGTTTCCGTATGGATCCTGGGAAGGTCCAGGCAATTTTAGATTGGGATCTTCCTGAGAACCTTAAAGCCCTACAACGGTTTTTGGGTTTCTCAAATTTCTATAGAAAGTTCATTAAAAATTATTCAGTGATCGTTAAACCCCTTACCGACATGACTAGGAAGGGGACTGATTTTTCCAAATGGTCTGACGCCGCTAAAAATGCATTTTCCTCTCTAAAAGAGAGGTTTACCTCGGCACCTGTTCTAATTCAACCTGATGTCTCCCAGCCTTTTATTGTTGAGGTAGATGCGTCAGAGGTGGGAGTGGGGGCTGTATTGTCTCAGGGTCCGTCTCCTGGCAAATGGCGCCCTTGCGCTTTCTTTTCCAAAAAATTATCTTCTGCAGAGAAGAACTATGATGTTGGAAATAGGGAACTGTTGGCGATTAAACTGGCGCTTGAAGAGTGGCGTCACTTCTTAGAGGGAGCAATCCACCCCGTCACGGTGATTACGGATCACAAAAACCTTCTGTACCTAGAATCGGCTAAGCGTCTCACCCCTAGACAAGCTAGGTGGTCGCTATTCTTTACCAGATTTAACTTTGTAATCACCTATCGTCCTGGGGCAAAAAATACCAAGGCAGACGCGTTATCTCGTAGTTTCCCTGGAGGGGGTAATGTTAGTGATCCGGTACCTATTTTACAAAGAGGAGTGGTTGTCTCTGCTGTACACTCTGTTCTAGAGGGAAAGGTGTTAGAGGCCCAGGGGGACGCCCCGGCCTCTTGCCCCTCAGAGAAATTGTTTGTACCGTTAAACCTGCGTCTTGAATTATTAAAAGAACATCATAATTCGGCACTTGCTGGGCACCCGGGTAGTAAAGCAACCTTGGAGCTATTATCTCGTCGTTTTTGGTGGCCAAGGTTGCGTCAGGATGTAATGGATTTCGTGTCTACTTGCTCTACTTGTGCACGCGCGAAAGTCTCTCATACACGTCCAGCAGGGTCTTTATTGCCACTTTTTATCCCCAATAGGCCATGGACACATCTGTCAATGGATTTCATCACTGACTTACCGTTGTCTGCGGGTAAAACAGTTATTTTGGTAGTAGTAGACAGGTTTAGCAAAATGGTACACTTTATTGCGCTACCCGCACTTCCTAATGCTAAAACTCTTGCTCAGGTGTTTATCAGTGAAATCGTGAAGCTTCACGGGGTCCCTTCCGATGTGGTTTCGGATCGGGGAACCCAGTTTATTTCTAAGTTTTGGAAAGCTTTTTGTTCCCGTTTGGGGGTACACTTGTCCTTTTCCTCAGCTTTCCATCCTCAGTCGAATGGACAGACTGAGCGTGCCAACCAAAACCTAGAAACATATTTAAGGTGTTTTGTGTCTGAAAACCAAGAGTTGTGGTCATCATATTTACCGTTAGCTGAGTTTGCCATAAATAATCATTATCAGGAGTCCACTGGCAAGTCACCATTCCTTGGTGCATACGGTTTTCATCCCCAATTTTGTACTTTCAAAGAGGGGGGGTCTTCTGGGGTTCCCGAAGAGGAAAGGTTTTCTTCATCTCTTTCATCGGTATGGCAGAAGGTGCAAGTTAACTTGAAAAAGATGAGTGGTAAATATAAATGCATGGCCGATAAGAAACGGTCGCCAGGTCAGGACCTAGGGGTGAATGACTATGTGTGGTTGTCTACTAGAAATATTAAGTTGAAGGTTCCCTCTTGGAAACTGGGCCCTAGGTTCATTGGTCCTTATAAAATAGTAGCCGTCATTAACCCTGTGGCTTTTCGCCTGGAGCTACCTCAGACTTTTAAGATCCATAAGGTCTTCCATAAATCGTTACTCAAGAAGTATGTTCCACCTCTAGAACCATCACCGCTGCCACCTCCTCCTGTTATTGTGGATGGTAATCTGGAGTTTCAAATAGCCAGAATTGTTGATTCTCGTCGGGTCCGCCGCTCTCTTCAGTATCTGGTGCATTGGAGGGGTTACGGTCCCGAGGAAAGAATGTGGGTTCCAGCGTCAGAGGTAAACGCCAACAGGTTAATTCAGGCTTTCCATGCCTCTCATCCTGAGAGACCTGGTCCTGAGTGTCCGGAGGCCCCTCGTGAAAGGGGGGGGTACTGTCACGAGGGTATCAAGAGCCACGTCTGACTCCGTTATACCCGGGGTCAGGAGGTCGCAGCGGGTGGCTGCGCGCTCTATATCTAAAGATCACGTTGTTTCTTAGTGATTGTTTTCTGTGTTTGCCTTGCTATCCTTTTTGTCTCAATCAGGGATCCGTAGCTTCTCCTCCTCAGCTGTTTCTTGTCTGCCACTCCCAACCTCTTTATATTCTCCCCTCACACTTCTCTAGTTGCCAGTTATAGAGCTTCCTGCCTGGACATCTATACTGACCCACTGGAGTTGTGAATCCTGGTTGTCGTTCCAGAGTGCTACCCTCCGGATCCCTGTTGGGCTTCTTGTTGTCTCCTGTTGTCGCCCACCTGGGATTATATGTTGAGTTTGTATTGTCTGTCCTTCCCTTGGTGTTTTCCTTTAGAGCTAGTGGTGCGGACTAGTGTTCCCACCGCCCTGTTCACTATCTAGGGCTCAGCTTAGGGAAAGCCAGGGCTTTAGGCACGTGATCGGCGTACGGGTGAGGAACCCGTCTAGGGACGTCAGGGCAGCCAGGTGCCAGCCGCTAGGTGAGTCAGGGGTCACCACCTTCCCTCTCACTTGGGCAGGGCCTTCCTTGTTCCCTCCCTCTGTGTCACGTATGTGATAGTCACGCCGACCGTGATAGTGGCCAAATTGACACTTGTGTAGTGCCCACATTTACCTAGTGGGACACTACAATATCAACATGCTTATTTGGCTGCCCTCGCTCCTAATGTTTTAGAGGGTCAGCTCAGCAGCGGGCCCTCACCCATAATGTTTTAGAGGGTCACCATCAGGCCCTCACCTATAATGTTTTTGAGGGTCACTAGCAGGCCCTGAACCATAATGTTTTAGAGGTTCAGCACAGCAGCAGACCCTCACCCCTAAATTTTAAATAGACAGCTCGGCAGCAGGCCCTTGCCCACAAAAATTTTTAGATGGTCATCTCGGCAGCAGGCCCTCGCCCACACAATTTTTTAGATGGTCAGCTTGGCAGCAGGCCCTTACCCACAAATTTTTTTAGATGGTCAGCTCGGCAGCAGGCCCTCGCCCACAACATTTTTTAGATGGTCAGCTCGGCAGCAGGCCCTCGCCCACAAAATGTTTAGATGGTCAGCTTCGGCAGCAGGCCCTCGCCAATAATGTTTTAGATGGTCAGCTCTGCAGCAGACCCTCACCACTAATGTTTTAGATGGTCAGATCAGCAGCAGGCCCTCGCCCCTAATGTTTTAGAGGGTCACCAGCAGGCCGGCAATCATAATTTTTCAAGGGTGTGTATGATGCCCTTCGTTATTTATAATAAAGGGTGTATTGGAGTGACGGTTCCTTGTAATTTTTGGCAGCCTTTTCACTTAGTGCATAGGCTTTATGAGTGTAGGAGTCCCACTACCTGAACAATTGTACCACAATGTCGATGAGGCCCTCCTTTATGTGACATACAGGATGTATCGAAGTGCCTCTTCCTTGTAATTTTTGGCCGCACTTGCACTTTATATTCAAGTAAATATACAGGAAAGAATGTTTCCTAACAATGTTTCCTCTAAAATCGATTTTATCTTCGGTTTGGTGCTTATTATTGTCAGTCTGTAAAAGTGGCGTACTACTTGGACAACATCATTCCCAGCAGCGACCTGGGAGTCCAAGATGCATCCAGACATCCTCCCCATGCTGTTCCCGAACCATTTCAGTAGTGTTTCCATCAATTTCTGACCTTTTCCTATAAACCAGACACCCTCCCCTCTTCAGAGCAGGGAGCGCCTGGTTTAATTCTCTGGTTCTCCCATTGACTTCCATTGTGCTATGTTGAACACCCGAGCATCCCAAAATGTTCTACTCGAGCACCAGAGCACCCGAGCACTTTGGTGCTCGACCAACACAACATGGTATGCGTGACTTTTGCACTGTACTCTCCAGAGACTCAGGGACCCCATTCCCTGAATGAGAAGGGTCCCACCAGTGGGAACCTCACTGACTAGATATTTATCACCTATCCTATGGATTTGTATCTTAGGACAGCCCCTTTAAGAACTGAGATTTACCAGCACTATTTCTTTAGATTAGTCCCAGTTTATGCCTAGAACGTATCAAGCATGTCACCAATTTGTGTTCTTTACACTAACGTCTTTCTAAAAAACAGCTTGTCAGTTGTCACAGACCTGTTACGCGCTGTGGAGTTAATATGACCGTGTGCAATGGCCTGGAGGCAGTAGATGGTCTAGATATAGCCATGGTTACTTGATTTGTCCTGCGACTCGGCTTCTCAAGTGCATGAAATAATATCAGTTCCTCAGCTGGGTGCATCCAGGAAGAATCCAGAGCAAGAGAGTTGTTAAGAAAGATCTGTGAAATACAGAAAATAAAATTAAAGTATGTTGAAGTTTAATACTACAACCATCACGGCATTCACATACAGTACATACCTGAAATTTGTGGACCACACTTACATAGTTTCCAACATTAACAAATTTGCAGGGACTGTCCCTAATTTTCAGAGCCAAATGTGGACTGTCCTAGGCTGAAATGGGTGGGGCTTATGTCATCTCACTTAACAGTGAGTGGTCCTGTGTAGGTTTGGTTCTCAGGGAGGGGCTTATAGGTACGGAATTTACCAACCACGAGGAGTGGGCAACACATGGCTGGATTTAGCTGATCCTGCACATTTATCATAATTTACACTAGAATAATTATACCTGAAATCGACACCAGTTCTTGCTAGCATAGACTTCCGTACTGGTGCACAGATCTTCTGAGCTGCGTCACAATAATTAACAGGCATGTGCCTCTTATTAATTGTGGTAGATCTGACACCAGCATACAAAGTGCCATTCTTAAAGGGGTTGTCCCATGAAAAACAGTCTACAGTTTTCAAACCAGCACCTGAATCTGAATACTTTTGCAAATGCATGTAATAAAAAAATTGGTATAGCAACTGAGTTATTCAATAAAATATATCTGTATAGCGCCACCTGCTGTATATTTTTTTTCTTATTTCTTTGACCTGCTCACTGAGATGGCCGCACATGCTCAGTTTCATCCTTCAACTGCCTCCTGAGCTGTGATAGGGAGAACATGGACACGCCCCCTGAGCTGCAGCATAAAAGACACTCCCCTTGAGCTATCAGCTTGATATAAATCTAGCAGAACAATGGATGTGGAGATCTCTGGATCCATGTGAGGTACAGGGCTGGTTCTGGCTTTGTTAGAAAAAGATTGTCATGTACTATGTGATGTCTGATTTTGATTTTTTACATTAGTGATGGGATAACTTCTTTAATAAATGTCAGTCTGCATATTGAATATATGTACAGATGTAGCTGAGCTAAAACTAACTCTAACTCTAACTAACTCTGATAACATGTCACAATGTTATCTGGTGCTAAAAGCCATTGAAATACATTAAATGAGTTACTTAACCATTTGTGCAATTTTTTACTTAAAAGGGGTCCTCTCACTTCAGTAAGTGGCATTTATCATGTAGAGAAAGTTAAAGTGAACCTTTTTACCTGGATTTCACTTAATAAACTATCAAAAGTACCTTATAGATCATCCTCATTGTGTTAGCACACGGTCTTGTCCCGCTTTTCTGCCATGTATATGCATGAAAAAATCGCCTTATAAAGTACTCTTCTCCAGCTCCACAAGTCACGGTAGAAGTCAAGGGGGTAGCCCTTCTCTCACTCCAGGCTGTAACTCCCCTGCCCTAACCCCGCCTCTATGCAGTCTAATTGACACCCGGCTCAGCCGCTGGGACCGCGCTTGTACAGGCGGCGCATGCGCCGTCGGACTCAAGCGCGATCCTGTAACTGAATCGCGCGTGAGGAAGAGAAGACAGGCAGGCATCGGGGACGGCGCATGCGCGATTCAGTTACAGGATCGCGCTTGAGTTCGACGGCGCATGCGCCGCCTGTACAAGCGCGGTCCCGGCGACTGAGCCGGGTGTCAATTAGACTGCATAGAGGCGGGGTTAGGGCAGGGGAGTTACAGCCTGGAGTGAGGGAAGGGATACCCCCTTGACTTCTATCGTGACTTGTGGAGCTGGAGAAAAGTACATTATAAAGCGATTTTTCCATGCATATACATGGCAGAAAAGCGGGACAAGACCATGTGCTAACACAATGAGGATGATCTATAAGGTACTTTTGATAGTTTATTAAGTGAAATCCAGGTGAAAGGTTCGCTTTAATGCAAGCCACTTACTAATGTAATGTGATTGTCAATATTGTTTCCTTTGATGGCTGGATTTATTTTTCCGTCACATTATACACTGCTCGTTTCCATGGTTACAGACCACCCTGCAATCCATCAGTGGTGGTCGTGCTTGCACACTATAGTAAAAAAGGGTCAGCTTCTCTGGTGGCCAGGACCCGTGGGAGTTCACATAGGCTAGTGCCTTTTCCTATATTGTGCAAGCACGACCACCACTGATGTACTGCAGGGTGGTCTGTAACCATAGAAACAAGCAGTATATAATATGATGGAAAAATTAATTCTGCCAGCAAAATATTAAATTCATAAGGCCTCTTGCACACGAACGTATTTTCTTTCTGTGTCCGTTCGTTTTTTTTTCCCGGACCGTATGCGGAACCATTCATTTCAATGGGTCCGCAAATAAACAGAAGGTACTCCGTGTACATTCCGTTTCCATATTTCCATTCCGCAAAAAAATTGAACATGTCCTATTCTTGTCCGTATTACGGACAAGGATAGGACTGTTCTATTAGGGGCCTGCTGTTCCGTTCCGCAAAATACGGAATGCACACGGATGTCATCCGTATTTTTTGCGGATCCGTTTTTTGTAGACCACAAAATACATACGGTAGTGTGCAAGAGGCCTAAAGGACTTCTATCACTGCACACCATTATGTCAAACGGTCATCAGTCGGTCGCACTTGTAACAATAATGTCTCTGGCATCTCCATATGTTCCGTCAATCCTCCCAAAAAAATATACTGCTGTTACTGCTTGTTGCACCCATAGGCTCCCCACCCTGTCTTCTTTGCCACACCCCCACTGCTGTGATGGACAAGTTAGGGATCTTGTACTGTACTTGCACCATAAAGAGAAGGTAGGTTCCTCATCTGCCCAGCGGTCTCTATCCCTTTACTGCACATGTACAGAATGTGATCCCTCTAGACTTCAGGGCCCTCTTGTCCATCACAGCGGTAGGGGCGCAGCATAGAAGACAGGAAGAGGAGCCTCTGGGTGTAACGAGGTGCAATGCCCTTGTTGCACCTAGTGGGAAATTTGCATATATATACAGTTGCAAGAAAAAGTATGTGAACCCTTTGGAATGATATGGATTTGTGCACAAATTGGTCATAAAATGTGATCTGATCTTCATCTAAGTCACAACAATAGACAATCACAGTCTGCTTAAACTAATAACGCACAAAGAATTAAATGTCACCATGTTTTTATTGAACACACCATGTAAACATTCACAGTGCAGGTGGAAAAAGTATGTGAACCCTTGGATTTAATAACTGGTTGAACCTCCTTTGGCAGCAATAACTTCAACCAAACGTTTCCTGCAGTTGCAGATCAGACGTGCACAACGGTCAGGAGTAATTCTTGACCATTCCTCTTTACAGAACTGTTTCATTTCAGCAATATTCTTGGGATGTCTGGTGTGAATCGCTTCCTTGAGGTCATGCCACAGCATCTCAATCGGGTTGAGGTCAGGACTCTGACTGGGCCACTCCAGAAGCTGTATTTTCTTCTATTTAAGCCATTCTGTTGTTGGTTTTTCTTCTATGCTTTAGGTCGTCTTCCTGTTGCAACACCCATCTTCTGTTGAGCTTCAGCTGGTGGACAGATGGCCTTAAGTTCTCCTGCAAAATGTCTTGATAAACTTGGGAATTCATTTTTCCTTTGATGATAGCAATCCGTCCAGGCAGTGACGCAGTAAAGCAGCCCCAAACCATGATGCCCCCACCACCATACTTCACAGTTGGGATGAGGTTTTGATGTTGGTGTGCTGTGCCTCTTTTTCTCCACACATAGTTTTGTGTGTTTATTCCAAACAACTCAACTTTGGTTTCATCTGTCCACAGAATATTTTGCCAGTACTGCTGTGGAACATCCAGGTGCTCTTGTGCAAACTGTAAACGTGCAGCAATGTTTTTTTTTGGACAGCAGTGGCTTCCTCTGTGGTATCCTCCCATGAAATCCTTTCTTGTTTAGTGTTTTACGTATCGTAAATTCGCTAACAGGGATGTTAGCATATGCCAGAGACTTTTGTAAGTCTTTAGCTGACACTCTATGATTCTTCTTCACCTCATTGGGCAGTCTGTGCTGTGCTCTTGCAGTCATCTTTACAGGACAGCCACTCCTAGGGAGAGTAGCAGCAGTGCTGAACTTTCTCCATTTATAGACAATTTGTCTTACCGTGGACTCATGAACAGCAAAGCTTTTGGAGATACTTTTATAACCCTTTCCAGCTTTATGCAAGTCAACAATTCTTAATCGTAGGTCTTCTGAGAGCTCTTTTGTGCGAGGCATCATTCACATCAGGCAATGCTTCTTGTGAAAAGCAAACCCAGAACTGGTGTGTGTTTTTTGTAGGGCAGGGCAGCTGTAACCAACACCTCCAATCTCATCTCATTGATTGGACTCCGGTTGGTTGACACCTCACTCCAATTAGCTCTTGGAAATGTCATTAGTCTAGGGGTTCACATACTTTTTCCACCTGCACTGTGAATGTTTACATGGTGTGTTCAATAAAAACATGGTAACATTTAATTCTTTGTGTGTTATTAGCTTAAGCAGACTGTGATTGTCTATTGTTGTGACTTAGATGAAGATCAGATCACATTTTATGACCAATTTGTGCAGAAATCCATATCATTCCAAAGGGTTCACATACTTTTTCTTGCAACTGTATATATATATATACACTGCTCAAAAAATAAAGGGAACACTTAAACAACACAATGTAACTCCAAGTCAATCACACTTCTGTGAAATCAAACTGTCCACTTAGGAAGCAACACTGAGTGACAATCAATTTCACATGCTGTTGTGCAAATGGGATAGACAACAGGTGGAAATTATAGGCAATTAGCAAGACACCCCCAATAAAGGAGTGGTTCTGTAGGTGGTGACCACAGACCGCTTCTCAGTTCTTATGCTTCCTGGCTGATGTTTTGGTCACTTTTGAATGCTGGCGGTGCTTTCACTCTAGTGGTAGCATGAGACGGAGTCTACAACCTACACAAGTGGCTCAGGTAGTGCAGCTTATCCAGGATGGCACATCAATGCGAGCTGTGGCAAGAAGGTTTGCTGTGTCTGTCAGCGTAGTGTCCAGAGCATGGAGGCGCTACCAGGAGACAGGCCAGTACATCAGGAAACGTGGAGGAGGCCGTAGGAGGGCAACAACCCAGCAGCAGGACCGCTACCTCCGCCTTTGTGCGAGGAGGAACAGGAGGAGCACTGCCAGAGCCCTGCAAAATGACCTCCAGCAGGCCACAAATGTGCATGTGTCTGCTCAAACTGTCAGAAACAGACTCCATGAGGGTGATATGAGGGCCCGACGACCACAGGTGGGGGTTGGGCTTACAGCCCAACACCGTGCAGGACGCTTGGCATTTTCCAGAGAACACCAATAGTGGCAAATTCGCCACTGGCGCCCTGTGCTCTTCACAGATGAAAGCAGGTTCACACTAAGCACATGTGACAGACCTGACAGAGTCTGGAGACGCCATGGAGAACGTTCTGCTACCTGCAACATCCTCCAGCATGACCAGTTTGGCATTGGTCAGTCATGGTGTGGGGTGGCATTTCTTTGGAGGGCCGCACAGCCCTCCATGTGCTCGCCAGAGGTAGCCTGACTGCCATTAGGTATCGAGATGAGATCCTCAGACCCCTTGTGAGACCATATGCTGGTGCGGTTGGCAGTGGGTTCCTCCTAATGCAAGACAATGCTAGACCTCATGTGGCTGGAGTGTGTCAGCAGTTCCTGCAAGACGAAGGCATTGATGCTGTGGACTGGCCCGCCCGTTCCCTAGACCTGAATCCAATTGAGCACATCTGGGACATCATGTCTCGCTCTATCCACCAATGTCACGTTGCACCACAGACTGTCCAGGAGTTGGCAGATGCTTTAGTCCAGGTCTGGGAGGAGATCCCTCAGGAGACCGTCCGCCACCTCATCAGGAGCATGCACAGGCGTTGTAGGGAGGTCATACAGGCACGTGGAGGCCACACACACTACTGAGCCTCATTTTGACTTGTTTTAAGGACATTACATCAAAGTTGGATCAGCCTGTAGTGTGTTTTTCCACTTAAATTTTGAGGGTGACTCCAAATCCAGACCTCCATGGGTTGAAAAATTTGATTTCCATTTTTTTATTTTTGTGTGATTTTGTTGTCAGCACATTCAACTATGTAAAGAACAAAGTATTTCAGAAGAATATTTAATTAATTCAGATCTAGGATGTGTTATTCTTGTGTTCCCTTTATTTTTTTGAGCAGTGTATATTATATGTAGCGGGTGCAATGAAGGCAAACAGTGATGTCGCCGTCCCCCCCCCCCCCCTCCCCCCCGTCATTGAACCCCTCAGATGCTGCATTCATTGCCAAATGCGGCATCTGAAATTAACATTGAGGACTTTCAGGGGTCAATACGGTTAAAAAAAAATAATATAAGAAATACTTTTGATGGTGTCGAGCCCACCGCGGCCATGTCACTTGAAGACACCTCGCAAAATCTTGCTTGGTGACGTGATGACATCATCATGCAGGTTAGCTAGGTGACGTCATATGTCATTGTGCGCAAGTTTTTCTGTGGTATCTTCAATCAAGATGGCCACTGCAGCCTCTTCGCGCGCAAATGGATAAGGTGAATATGTATTTTTTTTATTTGATTCGTTACCATGAAGTGTGAGGAACTTTGGATACTTCGATTCGCTCACTAGTAACTAGAATAAAAAAAACAAACAAACAAAAAACAAGATGAATTTTTTAACAGTCTTTCATTTTATCGAAACTAAATCTGCACCAGCGGTCCTCCTTCAGGATAGCTGGCAAGTGGCGATCCATATGCCTATTTGATTGAATTTTATCTGTTTAACCATGCAGCAAACTGGTTTGACCTTCACATTGAAAGTCGCCGCTGAGACTTTTTGCTCCTGATTGCTTTATTTTAATGTATTCCTTATACGGCATAAATCTATAGGAAATCCAAGCGGCAGCTGCGGAGTCTGCTGTATTCAGTTCACATAGCGGCAGGCTTTTATAACAGTCACTTCTCACCGTCTAAACGCGCAGTTTATCTGCATTGTTCTATCCGTGGTATACACTGGGATAAAAGGATGACCTTGAAATGCCCCTAACTCATCCAGAAACGGGCAGGATCACTCCGGACAATTCACAGTGGGCCTTTTAAGGTTCATTTTTAATAGTGACTAACGGACTGTTCATGCTGAGCTAATATACGTTGCCATCAATAAGTAGCAATTTCACCCAGCAGGAATTTGCAGCATATTAATGAAATCTTGTAATAGGGACAAATGTGTGTTTGCGCTGTTTAAAGGACCACTTAAGCATTGTTTACAAGATTAATGGCTTGCATGAAGCTGAGGTATAATCATTTTCAGATATTTTCTACAATTAATGAGATCTGCATAATATGAACGGATTGTGGGTGTAATAAAGGATATTCTCCCTGAGAACTGAAATGTGCACAGTAGTTCATTTATCCATGTTCTGCCTGAAGATGTGGTTAGAGTACGGTAAACTATCTGGCAGGCTGTTGTGGCAGAGAACAGCCTCCGAGGATTCACCGGATCAAGCATTGCTAGATACTGCCGCACCCCTTCAGACCCTATAGACTATAATGGGATCTGGCGAGGTTCCGGTCGTTTTCTGGCAAGAGTGCCACTGTTGCATGCAGTGGTTTTTGTCTGGCTGAAACCCGGCACTCATGCCAGAAAGTGTCTGAAACCCCGCCGGATCCCATTATAGTCTATGTGGTCCGGCAGTGAATGGCAACCCCAGATAGAGTGAACTCTTGATGTGATCGCAGCCTTGGCCCCAGTTTCAAAAAATGTCCTTGTGTTGAGCCCAACAACTAAGTGAGGCTATTTTAACCTAGCAGTAAGGTGCAGTTGCATTACTACGACATCACTGTGTGCCTTATCCCTATACTGTAACATCACTATGCTGTGACATCACTTTGTATAATGCCTGCCTATACTATGACATCACTGTGCATTATCCTTGTCTTTTGACATCACTGTGCACATTATGCCTATCTTATACTATCACCTCATAAAAACTCTGTGCTGTGAAATCACTGTGCATTACCCCTGTGCTGTGACATTACTATGTGCATTATACCTAAACCATGGCATAACATCACTGTGTGCTATCCTGGTGTTTTGACATTACTTTGTGCATAAGGCCTATGCTGCAATATAACGTCACTGTACCGTATGTTATCTCTGTGTTGTGACATTACCGTGTGCATTATGCCTATACTATATCATTGTTATTATTATCCTTGTGCTGTGGCACCGCTGTGCACACTTTGTTTATACTATAACATGACTTGATATAGTTTTATATGAAAAAAATATAGTTTAACTATTAATTCATTGATCTAAATCTCTGCCAGTTCTGGGCTTGGGAGACCAGTGGGTGGTCCTGCTCAATGATTGACAGCTATGTAACTATGCAGTCATATTGGGAAGCTATGAATTATTAAGCAGGGCCACCTACTGGACTCCAAAGGATACGTTCACACTAGTGTTTCTATTTTCTGGTATTGAGATCTGTCATAGGGTCTCAATACAGGAAAAAAAACGATTCTGTTTTGTCCCCATTCATTGTCAATGGGGACAAAACGTAACTGAACAGAACGGAGCGCTCCAAAATGCATTCCGTTTGGTTGCATTCTGAAAAACCAAGCTGCGGTTTTCTTTCTGTCATGGGATACGGAGCAAGACGGATCCGTCATGACCCACAATGCAAGTCAATGGGGACGGATCCGTTTAATTCTGACACAATCTGACACAATAGAAAACGGATCCATCCCCCATTGACTTTCATTAAAGTTCATGACGGATCCGTCTTGGCAATGTTAAAGATAATACAACCGGATCCGTTCATAACGGATGTAGATGGTTGTATTATCAGTAACGGAAGCGTTTTTGCTGATCCCTGCCGGATCCAGCAAAAACGCAAGTGTGAAAGTAGCCTAAGCTCAGAATGAGCATTTAGATCAATAAATTACCATTCATACAGATTTTTTTTCCCCTACAATTCCCTGGAGCACATACACATTACCCTAGTGCCACTAAGGGAGCTTACTGAAGACAGATGAATTATTGAGTTCAATGGGAGCTTTCAAAAACTAGTAATTAGTGGTGGTAACGTCGGGCAGTCAGAAAAGTATTTATCTCTATGGCAATGTAGAGAGAAGCAATGATTTGAAACTCTCTATAGAAAAAGGGGCAACTTCATCCATTCTGTAGGGGATGGGGCTGGAAAACTTAAAGCTACATCCAAGGTGTCGGACCCCCGCTGTTCAAATACTGATGGCTTGTCCCAAGGAAAGGGTATCAATAGAGATGAATAGTGTTGAGCGAATCGAAGCATCCGAAGTGGACTTCGATTCGAATTTCAGGATAAATTTGATTCGCCATGAAACATTTTTCCTAAAAAAGTAATCATGACTAGAGATGGCCTTGCGGTTCGTCAGACGGTCGTTTCACGGTGAACTTTGCTCATTCGCCGAACAAGCCAACATTTGGCGATGTTCGCATGCGCCATATTTTTTTGCATTGCGCTGAACTTTGACCCATGACACATCCATCAGGTTGGACAGGAGAGTAAATTGAGACATTTCAGCACATGGACACACCCCGACCCTATAACAGAACCCGATCTGGCAGCCATTTTACATTCTGTGTTTTGCCAGTGTAGGGAGAGGTTGCTTTGTGGAGCAGGGACAGACTATTAGGGACACAAAGCGCTAGATAATAGGGCCACAAAAGTCCTTTTAAGGACTGGTATAAGTATGCTATCAATAGGTGTGATATACTGAGGGGTGTGATATAATTATAATATACTTTTTAACATAGAAAGTATATTATAGTGCATTTGTATTGTGCAGCAGTTGTGTGCGGTTCTGCTGCGATACCACAGCTATATAGAGGGAATAACTAATTGCAACTGGTGTGATATACCTGTTGCCCCCAAAAAAACTGATTTAGGGGTGTAATATACCTAAGATATACTTTCCAACATAGAAAGCATATAGTGCAATTGTAATGTGCAGAAGTTGTGTGCGGTTCTACTGTGATACCGCAGGTATATAGAGGGACAAGCGCTATTGGAACAACTATTTGCAATGGGTGTGATATACCTCTTGACCCAAAAAAAAATAATTGAGGGGTACGATATACCTGTTTCCACAAAATACTGATTAAGGGGTTTGATATGACTACTTCCACAAAATACTGATTGAGGGGTGCAATATACCTGCTTCGACCAAATATTGATTGAGGCCTGCGATATACCTGCTTCTACAAAATACTGATTGAGGGGTGCGATATACCTGCTTCCACCAGATATTGATTAAGGGGTTCTATATGCCTGCCTCCACAAAATACAGATTGAGAGGTGCGATATATTTGCTTCCACAAAATACTGATTAAGGGTATTGATATAACTGCTTCCACCAAATATTAATTGAGGCTTGCGATACACCTGCTTCCACAAAATACTGATTAAGGAGTTTAATAAACCCCCTTCCATAAAATGCTGATTAAGAGGTGCGATATACCTGCTTCCGCAAAATACTGATTAAAATGTTTGATATACCTGTTTCAACAAAATACAGAATGAGGGGTGCGATATACCTGCTTCCAAAAAATATTGATTAAGGGGTTCTATATACCTGCTTCCACAAAATACTAATTGAGGGGTGTGATATATCTGCTTTCACAAAATAATGAATATGGGGTTAGATATACCAGCTTCCACAAAATACAGATTAAGGGGTGAGATATACCTGCTTCCACCAAATATTGATTAAGGGGTTCTATATACCTGCTTCCACAAAATACTGATTGAGGGGTGCAATATACCTGCTTCTACAAAATACTGATTAAGGGGATTAATATACCTGCTTCCACCAAATATTGATTGAGGAGTGCGATATACCTGTTTCCACAAAATACTGAATAAGGTTTTTTTATATACCTGCTTCCACAAAATATTGATTAAGGGGTTCTATGTATCTGTTTCCACAAAATACTGATTAAAGGGTGCAATATACCTGCTTCCACAAAATACAGAGTGAGTAGTTAAATATAACTGCTTCCACCGAATATTGGACAAGGGGTTTTATATACCTGCTTCCACAAAATACTGATTAAGGGGTTTGATATACCTGCTTCCACAAAATACAAATTGAGGGTTGCGATATACCTGCTTCCACCAAATATTATTTAAGGGTCTCTATATACCGGCTTACACAAAATACTGATTAAAGGAATGATATACCTGCTCCCGTCAAATATTGATTGAGTACATTGTATAATATGCATATTAAGCGTACCCACTTCTTCAACCCCAGCGCTCTCCTGCCCTACAGGTTGGAGCCCTTTTTCTGCCATTTGCTTTCCCTCCTTTTCCACATCATCTAATATCGAAGACAATATGTCATCAGTAGAGATGAGCGAATCAAAGTTGATGAAGTGGAATTTAATCCAAATTTTAGGGAAATTCGATTTGCACCGAAACCGAATTTCCTCACACTTCGTGGTAACGAATCACATTTTTTCCTAAAATGGCCGCTGCACGTGTGAGCACATGGAGCAAGTTACTCTGGGAACGAGGGATCACCTATAATGCAATGCATGCAGCCAATCAGCAGCCAGCCAGCCCTGCGATGTCACAGCCCTATAAATAGCCTCAGCCATCTTGGATTCTGCCATTTTCCAGTGTACTTAGTGCAGGGAGAGACGTCAACAGGCGCTAGGGACTGTGCTAGGAAAGACTTCATTGTGCTAAAAAAACGATTTACAAGTTCAGGGAAAGATTATTTAAGGTGTAGGAAAAGGATAGGGAGGAATCATTCCACAGCATTTATGTAGAACAGGGTTCAGTAGGGGAGGTTAAAACCTGGGTAATTGGAACAATCCTATTACACCTTGCTGCACTGACTGGGGATCCAAATTGCAATTATTCAGTTCTGTAATTCCAGCAAACCTTTCTTGTTATTGGGGTGCAAGTGCTGTTTAATACAGCCATTAACAGGGTTTATTACAAGGAAATATTTCTACGTCTTATTTGCCCTTGTGCGGTGCAGTTATATTATCTAAAGCATTTTTGGCTTGTATTAGTGGGGAAAAAAGGGCTTAATAGCCGTTGTTTGGTGTAGTGTGAAAATGAAAGCCCTTTTTGGATTGTATTAGTGGCACAAAAAAAAATGATTTGCCATTCAGCGGTGCAGTTATATGTTCTAAAGCCCTTTTCGTCGTGTATTAGTGGCAAAAGAAAATATATTTGCCATTTAGCAGTGCAGTTATATGTTCGAAAGCCCTTTCTGTCGTGTATTAGGGATATGCGAAATAACCATGGAGCCCCAGTTATGGGTCTTTAACACAGTGAAAGCCAGATATCCTTTAAAGGAAGGAAAACCGAGCAAAGAGGTGTCCCCATTACAGAGATCACCAAATCCACCATATTAAGTGGCCCCAATGTCAAGATCACGCTCTTTTACAAGCTTTAAGGATGTGACGGGGAAAACCTAAGCCAGTTATCCATCAACAGACAGCTGTTTCAGGGTGTTGCCCCTCATCAGTGTGGAGTAGGAATCTGGCTAACCGGGAGCAATGCCTTGGAGACTACTCAAACAAAACAATAGTTGATCTTAGGGAGACCAGCTACAGAAAACACTGTGGAGCCTCATTTAAGAGTCTCGACACAGCAATCCAAAGTGCAAAGCTCCCTGGGAAACAGTGATATGCGAAATAACCATGGAGCCCCAGTTATGGGTATTCAACACAGTGAAAGCCAGATATCCTTCAAAGGAAGGAAAACCGACCAAAGGGTATTTGTGTATTAGTGGCAAAATAAAAATATATTTACCATTCAGCAGTGCAGTTATATGTTCTAAAGCCTTATGTGGAGTGTATAAGTGGAAAAAATAAAAATATATTTGCCGTTTAGCGGTGCAGTTATATATTCTAATGCCTTTTGTGGAGTGTATAAGTAGAAGAAAATAAGGGCCTATTTTCTGTTCAGCGCTGCAGTTATATGTTCTAAAGCCCTTTTGTGGAGTGTATAAGTGGAAAAAAGAAAAATATATTTGCTGTTCAGCAGTGCAGTTATATGTTCTAAAGCCTTTTGTTGAGTGTATAAGTGGAAAAAAAATAAGGGCCTATTTGTCGTTCAGCAGTGCAGTTATATATTATAAAGCCTTTTGTGTCGTGTATAAGTGGAAAAAAAATAAGTGCCTATTTGCCGTTCAGCGGTGCAGGTAAATGTTCTAAAGCCTTTTGTGGAGTGTATAAGTGGAAAAAAGAAAAATATATTTGCCTTTCAGCTGTTCAGTTATATGTTCTAAAGCCCTTTTGTGGAGTGTATAAGTGGAAAAAAGAAAAATATATTTGCTGTTCAGCGGTGCATTTATATGTTCTAAAGCCTTTTGTAGAGTGTATAAGTGGAAAAAAGAAAAATATATTTGCCGTTGAGCGGTGCAGTTATATATTCTAAAACCTTTTGTATTGTGTATAAGTGGAAAAAAATAAGGGCTTATTTGCCATTCAGCGGTGCAGTTATATATTCTAAAGCTTTTTTTATTGTGTATTAGTGCAAAAGAAAAATATATTTGCCATTTAGCTGTGCAGTTATGTTATAAGTGGAAAAAAGAAAAATATATTTGCTGTTCAGCGGTGCATTTATATGTTCTAAAGCCCTTTGTAGAGTGTATAAGTGGAAAAAAGAAAAATATATTTGCCGTTGAGCGGTGCAGTTAAATGTTCTAAAGCCTTTTGTGTCATGTATAAGCTGAAAAAAATAAGGGCCTATTTGCCGTTCAGTAGTGCAGTTATTTGTTATAAAGCCTTTTGTGGAGTGTATAAGTGGAAGAAAGAAAAATATATTTGCCGTTCAGCGGTGCAGTTATATGTTCTAAAGCCTTTTGTGGAGTGTATAAGTGGAAAAAAGAAAAATATATTTGCTGTTCAGCGGTGCATTTATATGTTCTAAAGCCCTTTGTAGAGTGCATAAGTGGAAAAAAGAAAAATATATTTGCCGTTGAGCAGTGCAGTTATATATTCTAAAGCCTTTTGTATTGTGTATAAGTGGAAAAAAATAAGGGCTTATTTGCCATTCAGCGGTGCATTTATATATTCTAAAGCTCTTTTTATCGTGTATTAGTGCAAAAGAAAAATATATTTGCCATTTAGCGGTGCAGTTATGTTATAAGCAGAGTTGAGCGAACACCTGGATGTTCGGGTTCGAGAAGTTCGGCCGAACTTCCCGGAAATGTTCGGGTTCGGGATCCGAACCCGAACCGAACTTCGTCCCGAACCCGAACCCCATTGAAGTCAATCGGGACCCGAACTTTTGGGCACTAAAAAGGCTGTAAAACAGCCCAGGAAAGAGCTAGAGGGGTGCAAAAGGAAGCAACATGTAGGTAAATCCCCTGCAAACAAATGTGGATAGGGAAATGAATTAAAATAAAAATAAAAAAAATAAAAATGTCCCAATATCAATAGGACAGAGGTCCCATAGCAGAGAATCTGGCTTCACATCAGCAGAGAATCAGTCTCTTCATGCCATAGCAGAGAATCTGGCTTCATGTCACCCACCACTGGAAGAGGCCACTGTCACATATTTAGGCCCCGGCACCCAGACAGAGCAGAGCGGTCCCGTAACAGAGAATCTGGCCTTATGTCAGCGCAGAATCTGTCTTCCGGTCATAGCAGAGAATCAGGCTTCACGTCACCCACCACTGGAACAGGCCACTGTCACACATTTAGGCCCAGGCACCCAGGCAGAGGAGAGAGGTCCCGTAACAGAGAATCTGGCCTTATGTCAGCGCAGAATCTGTCTTCATGTCATAGCAGAGAATCAGGCTTCACGTCACCCACCACTGGAACAGGCCACTGTCACACATTTAGGGCCAGGCACCCAGGCAGAGGAGAGAGGTCCCGTAACAGAGAATCTGGCCTTATGTCAGCGCAGAATCTGTCTTCATGTCATAGCAGAGAATCAGGCTTCACGTCACCCACCACTGGAACAGGCCACTGTCACACATTTAGGCCCAGGCACCCAGGCAGAGGAGAGAGGTCCCGTAACAGAGAATCTGGCCTTATGTTAGCGCAGAATCTGTCTTCATGTCATAGCAGAGAATCAGGCTTCACGTCACCCACCACTGGAAAAGGCCACTGTCACACATTTAGGCCCAGGCACCCAGGCAGAGGAGAGAGGTCCCGTAACAGAGTATCTGGCCTTATGTCAGCGCAGAATCTGACTTCATGTCATAGCAGAGAATCAGGCTTCACGTCACCCACCACTGGAACAGGCCACTGTCACACATTTAGGCCCAGGCACCCAGGCAGAGGAGAGAGGTCCCGTAACAGAGAATCTGGCCTTATGTCAGCGCAGAATCTGTCTTCATGTCATAGCAGAGAATCAGGCTTCACGTCACCCACCACTGGAACAGGCCACTGTCACACATTTAGGCCCCGGCACCCAGACAGAGGAGAGGTTCATTCAACTTTGGGTTGCCCCGCAATATAATGGTAAAATGAAATTAAAAATAGTATTGAATGAGGAAGTGCCCTGGAGTACAATAATATATTGTTAAGGGGAGGTAGTTAATATCTAATCTGCACAAGGGATGGACAGGTCCTGTGGAATCCATGCCTGGTTCATTTTTATGAACGTCAGCTTGTCCACATTGGCTGTAGACAGGCGGCTGCGTTTGTCTGTAATGACGCCCCCTGCCGTGCTGAATACACGTTCAGACAAAACGCTGGCCGCCGGGCAGGCCAGCACCTCCAAGGCATAAAAGGCTAGCTCTGGCCACATGGACAATTTGGAGACCCAGAAGTTGAATGGGGCCGAACCATCAGTTAGTACGTGGAGGGGTGTGCACAGGTACTGTTCCACCATGTTAGTGAAATGTTGCCTCCTGCTAACACGTTCCGTATCAGGTGGTGGTGCAGTTAGCTGTGGCGTGGTGACAAAACTTTTCCACATCTCTGCCATGCTAACCCTGCCCTCAGAGGAGCTGGGCGTGACACAGCTGCGTTGGCGACCTCTTGCTCCTCCTCTGCCTTCGCCTTGGGCTTCCACTGGTTCCCCTGTGACATTTGGGAATGCTCTCAGTAGCGCGTCTACCAACGTGCGCTTGTACTTGCGCATCTTCCTATCACGCTCCAGTGTAGGAAGTAAGGTGGGCACATTGTCTTTGTACCGGGGATCCAGCAGGGTGGCAACCCAGTAGTCCTCACACGTTAAAATGTGGGCAACTCTGCTGTCGTTGCGCAGGCACTGCAGCATGTAGTCGCTCATGTGTGCCAGGCTGCCCAGAGGTAAGGACAAGCTGTCCTCTGTGGGAGGCGTATCGTCATCGTCCTGTGTTTCCCCCCAGCCACGCACCAGTGATGGGTCCGAGCTGCTTTGGGTGCCACCCCGCTGTGAACATGCTTCATCCTCCTCCTCCTCCACCTCCTCCTCATCCTCGTCCTCCTCGTCCTCCAGTAGTGGGCCCTGTCTGGCCACATTTGTACCTGGCCTCTGGTGTTGCAAAAAACCTCCCTCTGAGTCACTTCGAAGAGACTGGCCTGAAAGTGCTAAAAATGACCCCTCTTCCTCCTCTTCCTCCTGGGCCACCTACTCTTCCATCATCGCCCTAAGTGTTTTCTCAAGGAGACATAGAAGTGGTATTGTAACGCTGATAACGGCGTCATCGCCACTGGCCATGTTGGTGGAGTACTCGAAACAATGCAACAGGGCACATAGGTCTCGCATGGAGGCCCAGTCATTGGTGGTGAAGTGTGTCTGATCCGCAGTGCGACTGACCCGTGCATGCTGCAGCTGAAACTCCACTATGGCCTGCTGCTGCTCGCACAGTCTGTCCAGCATATGCAAGGTGGAGTTCCACCTGATGGGTACGTCGCATATGAGGCGGTGAGCGGGAAGGCCGAAGTTACGCTGTAGCGCAGACAGGCGAGCAGCGGCAGGGTGTGAACGCCGGAAGCGCGAACAGACGGCCCGCACTTTATGCAGCAGCTCTGACATGTCGGGGTAGTTGCGAATGAACTTCTGCACCACCAAATTCAGCACATGCGCCAGGCAAGGGATGTGCGTCAAATCGGCTAGTCCCAGAGCTGCAACGAGATTTTATCCCATTATCGCACACCACCAGGCCGGGCTTGAGGCTCACCGGCAGCAACCACTCGTCGGTCTGTTGTTCTATACCCCGCCACAACTCCTGTGCGGTGTGGGGCCTGTCCCCCAAACATATGAGTTTCAGAATGGCCTGCTGACGTTTACCCCGTGCTGTGCTGAAGTTGGTGGTGAAGGTGTGTGGCTGACTGGATGAGCAGGTGGAAGAAGAGGAGGAGGAAGCTGAGTAGGAGGAGGAGGAGACAGGGGGCAAAGAATGTTGCCCTGCGATCCTTGGCGGCGGAAGGACGTGCGCCAAACAGCTCTCCACCTGGGGCCCAGCCGCCACTACATTTACCCAGTGTGCAGTTAGGGAGATATAGCGTCCCTGGCCGTGCTTACTGGTCCACGTATCTGTGGTTAGGTGGACCTTGCCACAGATGGCGTTGCGCAGTGCACACTTGATTTTATCGGACACTTGTTTGTGCAGGGAAGGCACGGCTCTCTTGGAGAAGTAGTGGCGGCTGGGAACAACATACTGTGGGACAGCAAGTGACATGAGCTGTTTGAAGCTGTTTGTGTCCACCAGCCTAAATGACAGCATTTCATAGGCCAGTAGTTTAGAAATGCTGGCATTCAGGGCCAGGGATCGAGGGTGGCTAGGTGGGAATTTACGCTTTCTCTCAAATGTTTGTGAGATGGAGAGCTGAACGCTGCCGTGTGACATGGTTGAGATGCTTGGTGACGCAGGTGGTGGTGTGGGTGGTACATCCCATGTTTGCTGGGCGGCAGGTGCCAACGTTCCTCCAGAGGCAGAGGAAGAGGCCGAGGCGGCGGCAGCAGCAGCAGAAGAGGCCGAGGCGGCGGCAGCAGAAGAGGCCGAGGCGGCAGCAGCAGAAGAGGCAGCAGGGGGAGCCTGAGTGACTTCCTTGTTTTTAAGGTGTTTACTCCACTGCAGTTCATGCTTTGCATGCAGGTGCCTGGTCATGCAGGTTGTGCTAAGGTTCAGAACGTTAATGCCTCGCTTCAGGCTCTGATGGCACAGCGTGCAAACCACTCGGGTCTTGTCGTCAGCACATTGTTTGAAGAAGTGCCATGCCAGGGAACTCCTTGAAGCTGCCTTTGGGGTGCTCGGTCCCAGATGGCGGCGGTCAGTAGCAGGCGGAGTCTCTTGGCGGCGGGTGTTCTGATTTTGCCCACTGCTCCCTCTTTTGCTACGCTGTTGGCTCGGTCTCACCACTGCCTCTTCCTCCGAACTCTGAAAGTCAGTGGCACGACCTTCATTCCATGTGGGGTCTAGGACCTCATCGTCCCCTGCATCGTCTTCCACCCAGTCTTGATCCCTGACCTCCTGTTCAGTCTGCACAGTGCAGAAAGACGCAGCAGTTGGCACCTGTGTTTCGTCATCATCAGAGACGTGCTGAGGTGGTATTCCCATGTCCTCATCATCAGGAAACATAAGTGGTTGTGCGTTAGTGCATTCTATCTCTTCCACCCCTGGGGAAGAGCTAGGTGGATGCCCTTGGGAAACCCTGGCAGCAGAGTCTTCAAACAGCATAAGAGACTGCTGCATAACTTGAGGCTCAGACAGTTTCCCTGATATGCATGGGGGTGATGTGACAGACTGATGGGCTTGGTTTTGATGCGCCATCTGTGCGCTTTCTGCAGAAGACTGGGTGGGAGATAATGTGAACGTGCTGGATGCACTGTCGGCCACCCAATTGACTAATGCCTGTACCTGCTCAGGCCTTACCATCCTTAGAACGGCATTGGGCCCCACCAAATATGGCTGTAAATTCTGGCGGCTACTGGGACCTGAGGTAGTTCGTACACTAGGACGTGTGGCTGTGGCAGAACGGCCACGTCCTCTCCCAGCACCAGAGGGTCCACTAACACCACCACGACCATGTCCACGTCCGCGTCCCTTATTAGATGTTTTCCTCATTGTTCCCGTTCACCACAATTTTGAGAATGGCAAATATGGGAATAGTTTTTCAACCCAGAACAAAAAATGTGCTTTTACAGTCACTACAAATAACTTGACCAGCTAAAACAGTACAGATTTGGTTGAATAGAAATGTGAGGCCTGTTTTTTTTTTGCGCTGTGTGACAGGTATAGGTTTAATCACAGAATCAGACTTCTATCTGCACGGTAGCGTGTGTCTTAGGTTTTACTGAATGACACTATCAGCACCTTCAATGTAAGATATCCTTTTTGGGATAGATTTCAAGTAGGCCTCATATACCAGAAACTAGTTATTTTGAGAATGGCAAATTTGGGAATAGTTTTTCAACCCAGAACAAAAAGTCTGCTTTTACGGTCACTACAAATAACTTGACCAGCTAAAACACTACAGATTTGGTTGAATAGAAATGTCAGGCCTGTTTTTTTTTTGCGCTATGTGACAGGTATAGGTTTAATCACAGAATCAGACTTCTATCTGCACGGTAGCGTGTGTCTTAGGTTTTTCTGAATGACACTATCAGCACCTTCAATGTAAGATATCCTTTTTGGGATAGATTTCAAGTAGGCCTCATATACCAGAAACTAGTTATTTTGAGAATGGCAAATTTGGGAATAGTTTTTCAACCCAGAACAAAAAGTCTGCTTTTATGGTCACTACAAATAACTTGACCAGCTAAAACAGTACAGATTTGGTTGAATAGAAATGTGAGGCCTGTTTTTTTTTTGCACTGTGTGACAGGTATAGGTTTAATCACAGAATTAGACTTCTATCTGCACGGTAGCGTGTGTCTTAGGTTTTTCTGAATGACACTATCAGCACCTTCAATGTAAGATATCCTTTTTGGGATAGATTTCAAGTAGGCCTCATATACCAGAAACTAGTTATTTTGAGAATGGCAAATTTGGGAATAGTTTTTCAACCCAGAACAAAAAGTCTGCTTTTACGGTCACTACAAATAACTTGACCAGCTAAAACACTACAGATTTGGTTGAATAGAAATGTCAGGCCTGTTTTTTTTTTGCGCTATGTGACAGGTATAGGTTTAATCACAGAATCAGACTTCTATCTGCACGGTAGCGTGTGTCTTAGGTTTTTCTGAATGACACTATCAGCACATTCAATGTAAGATATCCTTTTTGGGATAGATTTCAAGTAGGCCTCATATACCAGAAACTAGTTATTTTGAGAATGGCAAATTTGGGAATAGTTTTTCAACCCAGAACAAAAAGTCTGCTTTTACGGTCACTTCAAATAACTTGACCAGCTAAAACAGTACAGATTTGGTTGAATAGAAATGTGAGGCCTGTTTTTTTTTTTGCGCTGTGTGACAGGTATAGGTTTAATCACAGTATTAGACTTCTATCTGCACGGTAGCGTGTGTCTTAGGTTTTTCTGAATGACACTATCAGTACCTTCAATGTAAGATATTCTTTTTGGGATAGATTTCAAGTAGGCCTCAAATACCAGAAACTAGTTATTTTGGGAATGGCAAATTTGGGAATGGTTTTTCAACCCATAAAAAAAAGTGTGCTTTTACGGTCACTACAAATAACTTGACCAGCTAAAACAGTGCAGATTTGGTTGAATAGAGATGTGAGACCTGTTTTTTTTTGCGCTGTGTGACAGGTATAGGTTTAAACACAGAATCAGACTTCTATCTGCACGGTAGCGTGTGTCTTAGGTTTTTCTGAATGACACTATCAGTACCTTCAATGTAAGATATCCTTTTTGGGATAGATTTCAAGTAGGCCTCAAATACCAGAAACTAGTTATTTTGAGAATGGCAAATTTGGGAATGGCTTTTTAACCCAGAAAAAAAAGTGTGCTTTTACGGTCACTACAAATAACTTGACCAGCTAAAACAGTACAGATTTGTTTAAATAGGGTTGTGAGGCCTGTTTTTTTTTTGCGCTGTGTGACAGGCAGGGCTTTTTTTCTCAGAGAAAAGGTGGTGGAACTCAGCCCCCCTCCCCTGGCCACGCCCCTACCCACCCCCTAGGACCGCCCCCTAAAACCGCCCCTTTAGAGAACAGGGATGCAAGTAAAATTTGGGGGGGCTATAAAAGTCCAGCCCAGCAAAGAAACCCCCCAGATGGGGATGGCACTGTTAATGGGGGATCTGGGGATGGCACTGTTAATGGGGGATCTGGGGATGGCACTGTTAATGGGGGATCTGGGGATGGCATCCGCAGATCCCCCATCCTATAACAGTGCCATCCACAGACCCCCCCCATCCTATAACAGTGCAATCCACAGACCCCCCCACCCCATAACAGTGCCATCCACAGACCCCCCCATCCTATAACAGTGCCATCCACAGACCCCCCATCCTATAACAGTGCCATCCACAGACCCCCCACTTCATAACAGTGCCATCCACAGGCCCCCCACCCCATAACAGTGCCATCCACAGACCCCCCACCCCATAACAGTGCCATCCACAGACACCCCCTCACCCCTTAACAGTGCCATCCACAGACCCCCCCCACCCCATAACAGTGTCATCCACAGACACCCCCTCACCCCTTAACAGTGCCATCCACAGACCCCCCCACCCCATAACAGTGCCATCCACAGACCCCCCCTAAACAGTGCCATCCACAGACCCCCCCCCTTAACAGTGCTATCCACAGACCCCCCCACCCCATAACAGTGCCATCCACAGACCCCCCCACCCCATAACAGTGCCATCCACAGACCCCCCTGTCACGAACTATGGATCCGATCGCTCCGGATCCCACAGCTCTGACGTAGTGGTCTGTGACGGAGTCTGCGCACACACAGAGACCTCACGTGACCGGGGTATTACCATTCGGCTAACACCCCCCCACTACACTTCGGTAACTGCCACCACGTGGGTTCCCGGTCCACGAGCCGACTATCCGGGTCATTCACTATCACACAGATCAGTGGATGAACCGGATATCTCTTACTGACCAACCGCAGTCAATCACCCCCAGCTACAATTCCTAAATGCAATTTAACTAACTACCTGGTAACGTCTCTTCAAAGGCAAGGTACGTTGTTCAGCAGCTTAGAATATGGAAGACTTGGCCACTTAGATTTTATAATCTTTAATAAGAGGTAAAAAGCAGTGCATACAAATCTAATGAAAATGACTATAAATCTACAGAATAATAATAACAATATAAATAATCACGACAGTTCAAATGAAAGGGAAAAAGGTGAAAGAATACTTAGTTTCTCTGGAGGCTTTCAGATGGTCGTTCATATGTCCTTTTTGAATCCTTGCAAACCCTGTTCAGTATGTATCAGGGGAGACCCTCAAAGTTCTTCTGATACAGGGATATGCCGTCAATGTCCAATTAAGTGTCTGGTGATGTTCCATGGGTCTCTCTCCTCTGTCCTTGTGCACAGATCTTTATGAACTCTGCCATGGGCAGGAGACTTACTCCTGTCAGCCAATGGCAGCAGAGTGACTGTGAAGCCCAGGGATTGGCCTCCAAGGGTTTTATTACCCCATCGAAGTTCATTTTCCTACAATGAGGATTATACTTAAGCCTGTATCTCCCTGATACATCGGCATATTTTTATACAGAATACATATTTGCGATCCTTATTTATTTACATACAGAATGAGACCACACACGGTAATGCTGGGACCTGTAGTTCTTCTACCACCCATAGGTGAGCTACAGAATCACATCCTCTGGTCATATTTGATACCCAATTAACCACAATACTCTGTAGAGCCTGGATCTGGTGTCAGAAAGGGCATAAGTTGATTCATAACTGAAATATGAAAGTGGACTGGTTTTATGCCCAGAGCTAATTAAGGGCTATTAGCTCTCCTCAAACCAGACCTGGAAATTAATGACGTCACGCTCCAGCCAGGCTTGACAGCGAGCTGATCTTTATCTTATAGGACAGAATGAGCTGGGCCTGGTATAGCCTTTATGACCTTTTATAGCCGGCCTCACAGAGTAGTGGTAATAAAAGTGTCCATCTATATCATACTTGACCCAGGCTTCAGGAAGATGAGAGTTCACTGTTCTTTTGCATAGGCCAGAAGCATACAAAATGGCTACCCAGAGGAATTATGTATGTATGCCGGCACACCTCCCTCTTTTAAAAGGTTGCCTGGGGAAATGGCCACAAGCCTATTCTACAGCAACCCAGCCGTCTCCGGCCGATTCTCCCTGCCGCGACAACCCGTCGGCATTTCCATGTAAACTACCTTTTCTGTGCTGCATGGTGAAGTTGTACTGCTGCAAAATCAGGCTCCATCTCAGCAGTTTCGCATTGTCTCCTGCGAGACGTGCCAACCAGCTGAGGGGATTGTGATCGGTGATCACTGTGAAATTGCGTCCATACAGGTAGTGTTGTAGCTTTTGCAGGGACCACACAATAGCTAAACACTCCTTCTCTATTGTGGAGTAGCTGGTCTCCCTGGCCAGTAACTTACGGCTCAGGTATAGTACAGGATGCTCCTCCCCGGCCTGGTTCACCTGACTCAGGACTGCACCCAGACCAAAGGCGGAAGCATCCGTGTGGACCACAAACTTCAGAGTGAAATCTGGGGCCTGAAGCACAGGAGAACTGGCTAGTGCATCCTTCAGGGCCTGGAAGCCTTGCTCGCATTCCGGCGTCCATGACACCATCCTGGGCAGCTTCTTCTTGGTCAAGTCTGTCAGAGGCTTGGCCAGGGTGCTATAGTTCGGGATGAACTTCCTATAGTACCCGGCCGTTCCCAAGAAAGACATGACCTGTTTCTTGGTGAGGGGTGTTGGCCATCTCGTAATGGCTTCCACCTTCTCTATTTCAGGCCTCAGTGTGCCTCCTCCTACTCTGTGGCCTAAGTAAGTGACCTCATTCATGCCCAGCTGGCACTTGCTAGGCTTAACAGTTAGTCCAGCCGCAGCAAGTTTGTCCAGTACTTGCGACAGGTGCACCAGGTGCTCCTTCCACGTGGGGCTATACACGGCAATGTCGTCTAAATAGGCGACAGCACATTCTTCTAGTCCTTCCAGCAAGTCATTCACAAGCCTTTGAAAGGTGGCTGGCGCATTCTTCATCCCAAACGGCATTACAGTAAATTTGTGTAAGCCGAAAGGGGTGATGAAGGCCGACTTCTCCTGAGCCTCCGAGGTCAGGGGAATCTGCCAATACCCCCTGCTCAGGTCCATGATTGTCAGGTAGCTGGCTCCTGCCAACTTATCTAACAGTTCATCAATCCTGGGCATGGGGTAAGCATCCGAGGTTGTGATAGCATTCAGTTTCCGATAATCCACACAGAACCTGGTTGTCTGATCTTTCTTCGGGACCAGAACCACCGGTGAGGCCCAAGCGCTGTGGGATTTCTGAATGACCCCGAGCTGCTTCATCTCCTCGATCTCCCTCCTGAGGTCTGCCTGGACCTCCATTGAGACGCGGTAGGCGGACTGCTTTGTGGGAGCATGTGTACCTGTGTCCACATGATGGACTGCAAGGTGTGTTCTCCCGGGTTTCCCTGTAAAAGTGTCATGGTGAGCCGTCAACACTTCTAAGAGCTGAGATCTCTGCTGGGACGAGAGTTGAGGGTTGAGGGTTAAGTCCACCTCCAACTCTCGAGTGTCAGCTAGCAGATCTAGTAGGGGGTCGGCCTCCTCCCTTTCGGGCAGGCTGCAAACCGGCATAACATGTGGCGTTCTCTCGTGATGCTCCTTGAGCATGTTGACGTGAAACGTCTTCTGTCTCCTACCTCCCTCTCCAAGGCCCACCACATAATTTACCTTACTCAGACGTTTGACAATGGGGTACGGCCCTTCCCATGCAGCTTGCAGTTTGTTTTGCCGCATCGGCAGCAGGACATAGACCTTCTGCCCCTCCTGGTAGATTCTCTCTCGGGCAGTGCGGTTATACCACTGCTTCTGTTTGCTTTGGGCCTGCACCATATTCTCCTGTACCAGACCTACAAGCGACTCCATTTTGTCTCGGAACCTGAGGACATAGTCCACTACAGAGACTTCCGTTCCGGCAACCTTGCCTTCCCAAGACTCTCTGATTAGGTCTAGGGGACCTCTTACTCGTCGCCCATACAGGAGTTCAAAGGGCGAAAACCCGGTTGACTCCTGGGGAACCTCTCTGTAGGCAAATAGCAGGTGAGGTAGATATCGTTCCCAGTCCGTCCCTTGCGCCTCCACGAACGTCTTCAGCATCTGCTTCAACGTCCCGTTGAAGCGCTCACAGAGGCCGTTTGTTTGTGGGTGGTAAGGGCTGGCTACGATATGGTTCACCTGTATTTTCCTACAGAGCCCCTGCATTAGTTCAGACATGAACTGAGGTCCTTGGTCGCTGAGAAGCTCAGCTGGGAACCCCACTCTCGTGAAGATCCCCAGCAGGGCGTCCGCAACCTTGTCAGCCCTAATGGAGGATAACGCCACTGCTTCCGGGTAGCGCGTCGCGTAATCCACCAGGGTTAATATGAACCGTTTACCCGAACTGCTGGGGATGGCCAGTGGACCAATGATGTCCACGGCCACCCTCCTGAAGGGTTCATCAATTATCGGTAAGGGATTCAATGGAGCTCGGTGACGGTCTCCTGCTTTGCCAACTCGCTGACAGGTGTCGCAGGACCTGCAGTACTTGGCGACATCTGCCCCGAGGCCAGGCCAGAAAAAATTCTGCATCACCCGGGACTTTGTTTTGGTTACTCCCAGGTGACCAGCTAAGGGGATCTCATGAGCCACTTGCAGTAATTGTTCCCTGAACTGCACAGGTACAATAAGCTGCCTCTTGAGTGGCCCCACCCTACTGTCACTGTGGGAGATGTCCTCCTTATACAGTTTCCCATTGTCCCAACACACTCGGTATTTGTCTCCCTCAGTGGGAGGGCTGGCAGCTAACCCTCTTAGCTGCTCCAAGGTAGGGTCATCTCGCAGAGCCTGCTCAAAGGCGGCACTACAAGTCCCAGCCAGCTGTCCTGTGGCGAACAGGGACAGTGGCTGAGGCTCTGACGCGGTTAAGTCCACGGGGTCCGAACCAGTGGAAGGGGACACTTCCACTTGCTCTTCCCCAATGGAGCGTTCCGCTGCGGCTTTTGCAGCCCTGCGAGTGACGGGCAACACAGGCACAATAATGTCATCACATTTAACATTTGCACAACTTGAATCAGTTAAACACATATCCGCTTCCTGTGTACATACACCCGCCATCCCCTCTACATCTCCTGTCGTAGGAGAACTGCTCCCACACACCCCACCTCCCACCTCCCGCGGTCCATCCCCAAGGTTTCCTGATGTTACGCAAACATCCTTGCACAGTACCTCGGTATGTCCAGGGACCTCCATAGGGACGGGTGAGTCCTGTGTGCTTCCAGGGGGCACGTAGCACGAGACCAATCGTCCTAGGTCAGTGCCTAATAAAACATTTGTGGGGATCTCCGCAGAGACTCCCACCTCCCTTACTCCACTCCCAGCCCCCCAATCAAGGAAAACACGAGCTAGGGGAACATTAGGGCTCACCCCCCCAACTCCCGTGATGGTGAGGCTTTTGCCGGGAATAAGGTCTGCGTCATCCACTAGTTCAGGCCGAACTAGTGTGACTTCGGCTCCTGTATCGCGGAAGCCTGTGGTGCACCGGTTGCCCACAGTAACCGACTGTAGGTTGTCTGCGGTGTGTCTTGCAGCTCCATTCACCAACAGCACAGATGATGGGTTGCGGGCAAGCTTGCCAGGGGGTGCTGTCTTCTTCTCCGGGCACGAGTGGCTGAGGTGTCCTGGCTTGCCGCACGCATAGCACTTGCACACGTCTGTCGGTGCTGGCTTGACTCCTTCGGGTCTTTGTGCAGGCCTGTGAAAGGGTCGCTGGACAGGAACCGACAAAGCTGGCCGGGAGGAAGAAGCAGATGAAGAGGTTCCTCCCAGGCGGGACAGAGTGTCTTTGAATGCCCGAGTGCTGGGCATGGCGACGTATTCATCGGCTAGCTCGGCCGCCTCTCGCGCACTCTTCGGCTTGTGCTCACATACATATTTTTGCACATCCGTGGGGCAATTGGAGACAAACTGTTCTCGGACCATCAGATCCGCCAGGGACTGCTTGGTGTCCTCTGTGAGGGGATCAGACCACTGTTGGAAGGTGGTCTGCAACTTGCCCAGATGGTCCATAAAAGTATCTCCGGGCCCTCTCCGCAGGGACCGGAACCGTAAACGGTAAGTCTCTGGAGTCAGCTGGTATTTGACCAGAATAGCCTTTTTGATGACCGCGTAACTGGTACGCTCTGCTAATGGTAGTCCGACCAGGGCCTCCATAGCTTTGCCCTTCAGGGCAGACATTAGATGTCCCGCCCACTGCGGCTCTGGTACCTGGTACTGCTGGCATGAGGTTTCAAAAGCATGCAGGAAAAGATCAATGTCACAGTTCTCAGACTCCATCACAGGCAGTTTTGGCTTGACCATCAGGGATGGGCCTGTGGATGTAGCATGCCGGTCGGACCCCTGAAGCTGTACTCGGGCCATGTCCAGTTCATGCCTGCGGACAGCTTCCCGTTCTGCAGCCTCGCGCTCAGCCTTGCGCTCTGCCTGACGTGCCTCCAGCAGTCGAAAATATAAGTCCGGGTTACTGAGCATTAGTTGGTCCAGACCATTTTGGGATGGCATAGAGACAGAGTTATGTCCAGCTAGAGGACTGCAAGCCCCAGCAGGCTGTCCTCCTCCTAGTTCATCATCCTCATTCTGGAAGGGGTCACCTGGCTCAGGGGACCCTGAGTGTCCTCCATTCTCTGAATCCTGCAGGGATGACTCTTGACTCCTCCGTGCACATAACTCCTGGATAAGGACAGTCTTATTTTTCCCATATACTTGGATACCTTTGTGCTCACACAGAGCTGTTATATCAGACATGCTCAGAACGTCATAATTCACGGATTCGGACATTATTGCCAAATAAAAGATAGGACAGAAAACAAGAGAGAGGGGAGGGTACTGTCGTGAATTATTATTCTATCAAAACTAATGCACTGTGCTTCGTCTTCCAGAATTTTTCAATCCTTTAGTACAGAGTTATGGACATAACTTCATGCACTAATATTCTAAGCATACAGAATCCCGTAAGCTGCCACCAGAAAATGTCACGAACTATGGATCCGATCGCTCCGGATCCCACAGCTCTGACGTAGTGGTCTGTGACGGAGTCTGCGCACACACAGAGACCTCACGTGACCGGGGTATTACCATTCGGCTAACACCCCCCCACTACACTTCGGTAACTGCCACCACGTGGGTTCCCGGTCCACGAGCCGACTATCCGGGTCATTCACTATCACACAGATCAGTGGATGAACCGGATATCTCTTACTGACCAACCGCAGTCAATCACCCCCAGCTACAATTCCTAAATGCAATTTAACTAACTACCTGGTAACGTCTCTTCAAAGGCAAGGTACGTTGTTCAGCAGCTTAGAATATGGAAGACTTGGCCACTTAGATTTTATAATCTTTAATAAGAGGTAAAAAGCAGTGCATACAAATCTAATGAAAATGACTATAAATCTACAGAATAATAATAATAACAATATAAATAATCACGACAGTTCAAATGAAAGGGAAAAAGGTGAAAGAATACTTAGTTTCTCTGGAGGCTTTCAGATGGTCGTTCATATGTCCTTTTTGAATCCTTGCAAACCCCGTTCAGTATGTATCAGGGGAGACCCTCAAAGTTCTTCTGATACAGGGATATGCCGTCAATGTCCAATTAAGTGTCTGGTGATGTTCCATGGGTCTCTCTCCTCTGTCCTTGTGCACAGATCTTTATGAACTCTGCCATGGGCAGGAGACTTACTCCTGTCAGCCAATGGCAGCAGAGTGACTGTGAAGCCCAGGGATTGGCCTCCAAGGGTTTTATTACCCCATCGAAGTTCAGTTCCTACAATGAGGATTATACTTAAGCCTGTATCTCCCTGATACATCGGCATATTTTTATACAGAATACATATTTGCGATCCTTATTTATTTACATACAGAATGAGACCACACACGGTAATGCTGGGACCTGTAGTTCTTCTACCACCCATAGGTGAGCTACAGAATCACATCCTCTGGTCATATTTGATACCCAATTAACCACAATACTCTGTAGAGCCTGGATCTGGTGTCAGAAAGGGCATAAGTTGATTCATAACTGAAATATGAAAGTGGACTGGTTTTATGCCCAGAGCTAATTAAGGGCTATTAGCTCTCCTCAAACCAGACCTGGAAATTAATGACGTCACGCTCCAGCCAGGCTTGACAGCGAGCTGATCTTTATCTTATAGGACAGAATGAGCTGGGCCTGGTATAGCCTTTATGACCTTTTATAGCCGGCCTCACAGAGTAGTGGTAATAAAAGTGTCCATCTATATCATACTTGACCCAGGCTTCAGGAAGATGAGAGTTCACTGTTCTTTTACATAGGCCAGAAGCATACAAAATGGCTACCCAGAGGAATTATGTATGTATGCCGGCACACCCCCCTTAACAGTGCCATCCACAGACCCCCCTTAACAGTACTATCCACAGACCCCCCCCACCCCATAACAGTGCTATCCACAGACCCCCCCACCCCATAACAGTGCCATCCACAGACACCCCCTCACCCCATAACAGTGCCATCCACAGACCCCCCACCCCATAACAGTGCCATCCACAGACCCCCCACCCCATAACAGTGCCATCCACAGACCCCCCCCTTAACAGTGCCATCCACAGACCCCCCACCCCATAACAGTGCCATCCACAGACCCCCCCCTTAACAGTGCCATCCACAGACCCCCCATCCCATAACAGTGCCATCCACAGACCCCCCCTTAACAGTGCCATCCACAGACCCCCCCCTTAACAGTGCTATCCACAGACCCCCCACCCCATAACAGTGCCATCCACAGACCCCCCCACCCCATAACAGTGCCATCCACAGACACCCCCTCACCCCTTAACAGTGCCATCCACAGACCCCCCCACCCCATAACAGTGCCATCCACAGACCCCCCCTTAACAGTGCTATCCACAGACCCACCCCACCCCATAACAGTGCTATCCACAGACCCCCCCCCACCCCATAACAGTGCCATCCACAGACACCCACTCACCCCATAACAGTGCCATCCACAGACCCCCCACCCCATAACAGTGCCATCCACAGACCCCCCACCCCATAACAGTGCCATCCACAGACCCCCCACCCCATAACAGTGCCATCCACAGACCCCCCCACCCCATAACAGTGCCATCCACAGACCGCCCACCCCATAACAGTGCCATCCACAGACCCCCCCTTAACAGTGCCATCCACAGACCCCCCACCCCATAACAGTGCCATCCACAGACCCCCCACCCCATAACAGTGCCATCCACAGACCCCCCACCCCATAACAGTGCCATCCACAGACCCCCCACCCCATAACAGTGCCATCCACAGACCCCCCCTTAACAGTGCCATCCACAGACCCCCCACCCCATAACAGTGCCATCCACAGACCCCCCCCTTAACAGTGCCATCCACAGACCCCCCATCCCATAACAGTGCCATCCACAGACCCCCCCTTAACAGTGCCATCCACAGACCCCCCCCTTAACAGTGCTATCCACAGACCCCCCACCCCATAACAGTGCCATCCACAGACCCCCCCACCCCATAACAGTGCCATCCACAGACACCCCCTCACCCCTTAACAGTGCCATCCACAGACCCCCCCCACCCCATAACAGTGCCATCCACAGACCCCCCCTTAACAGTGCTATCCACAGACCCACCCCACCCCATAACAGTGCTATCCACAGCCCCCCCCCCACCCCATAACAGTGCCATCCACAGACACCCACTCACCCCATAACAGTGCCATCCACAGACCCCCCACCCCATAACAGTGCCATCCACAGACCCCCCACCCCATAACAGTGCCATCCACAGACCCCCCACCCCATAACAGTGCCATCCACAGACCCCCCCACCCCATAACAGTGCCATCCACAGACCGCCCACCCCATAACAGTGCCATCCACAGACCCCCCCTTAACAGTGCCATCCACAGACCCCCCACCCCATAACAGTGCCATCCACAGACCCCCCACCCCATAACAGTGCCATCCACAGACCCCCCCCCCCTTAACAGTGCCATCCACAGACCCCCCACCCCATAACAGTGCCATCCCCGGCCCCCCCCTTTAACAGTGCCATTTACAGACCCCCCACCCCATAACAGTGCCATCCACAGACCCCCCACCCCATAACAGTGCCATCCCCGGCCCCCCCTTTAAGAGTGCCATTTACAGACCCCCCACCCCATAACAGTGCCATCCACAGACCCCCCCCCTTAACAGTGCCATCCACAGCCCCCCCCCCCATTGCCGTTCCAGTACAGTTATAGAATGTGTAAAATGAATAATGATTCTATTTATGAGGCCCCCTCTGTAGTAGAACATTCAATATATCCATGATCCTACTCACAGGGCTGTTATATCGTAATCCAGGCCGGCCGGGCAGACGAGCGGCAGCGTCACTGACTGACGTCACCAGCTTCATTCATAAAGTAGGCCGGGCACGTGACGTCAGTCAGTGACGCTGCCGCTCGTCTGCCCGGCCGGCCTGGATTACGATATAACAGCCCTGTGAGTAGGATCATGGATATATTGAATGTTCTACTACAGAGGGGGCCTCATAAATAGAATCATTATTCATTTTACACATTCTATAACTGTACTGGAGCTGGGGGCCGGAGCACAGTGTACGCACCGGCCCCCAGCTCCTCCTCCCAGTCCCTCCCCGCTGATACATCCAGCCTGCGATGCTGGAGCACGGCAGGCGGCGATGTCAAAAGGTGGCGGAACGCCGTTCCGGTGCATTCCGCCAGAAAAAAAGCCCTGCTGCAGGTATAGGTTTAATCACAGAATCAGACTTCTATCTGCACGCTAGCGTGTGTCTTAGGTTTTTCTGAATGACACTATCAGCACCTTCAATGTAAGATATCCTTTTTGGGATAGATTCCAAGTAGGCCTCAAATACCAGAAACTAGTTATTTTGAGAATGGCAAATTTGGGAATAATTTTTCAACCCAGAAAAAAAATTGTGCTTTTACGGTCACTACAAATAACTTGACCAGCTAAAACAGTACAGATTTGGTTGAATAGAAATGTCAGGTCTATTTTTTAGGCGCTGGGTGACAGGCTCAACTTGCCCCTGATGTAATATATGGCCAAAAAATAACCACACTGTTGATGGTTAAATGCACTTGGGTGACACAGGCTCAGCCTGCAGCTGATGTAGTATATGGCCAAAAAATAACCAGACTGTTGATGGTTAAATGCACTTCGGTGACACAGGCTCAGCCTGCAGCTGATGTAGGATATAGCACAAAATAACCACACTATCGATGGTTAAATACACTTGGTGATAGCTTGTGCTGGCGCACCACAAGTCACAAAATGGCCGCCGATCACCCCAGAAAAAAAGTGATCTAAAAACGCTCTGGGCAGCCTCAAAAAAGTGAGCAAGTCAATAATAGCACTTCAATGATCCACAGCTGCAGATCGATCACAGAATGAAGTCTTTTGGAGGATTTAATCTGCCTAATCTCGCCCTAACGTCGCAGCTGCAACCTCTCCCTACACTGATCATAGCAGAGTGACGTGCGGCGCTACGTGACTCCAGCTTAAATAGAGGCTGGGTCACATGCTGCACTGGCCAATCACAGCCATGCCAATAGTAGGCATGGCTGTGATGGCCTCTTGGGCCAAGTAGTATGACGCTTGTTGATTGGCTGCTTTGCAGCCTTTCAAAAAGCGCCAAGAAAGCACCGAACACCGAACCCGAACACAGACTTTTACGAAAATGTTCGGGTTCGGGTCCGTGTCACGGACACCCCAAAATTCGGTACGAACCCGAACTATACAGTTCGGGCTCGCTCATCCCTAGTTATAAGTGGAAAAAAGAAAAATATATTTGCTGTTCAGCGGTGCATTGATATGTTCTCAAGCCCTTTGTAGAGTGTATAAGTGGAAAAAATAAAAATATATTTGCCGTTGAGCGGTGCAGTTATATATTCTAAAGCCTTTTGTTGAGTGCATAAGTGGAAAAAAATAAGGGCCTATTTGCTTTTCAATAGTGCAGTTATATGTTCTAAAGTCCTTTTGTGGAGTGTATCACTAGAAAAATGAAAAATATATTTGCCGTTCAGCGGTGAAGTTATATGTTCTAAAGCATTTTGTGGAGAGTATAATGGGGAAAAAATATATATATTTGCCGTTGAGCAGTACAGTTATATATTCTAAAGCCTTTTGTGTCGTGTATAAGTGGAAAAAAATAAGGGCCTATTCGCTGTTCAGCGGTGCAGTTATATATTATAAAGCTTTTTGTGTCATTTATAAGCTGAAATAAATAAGGGCCTTTTTGCCGCTCAGTGGTGCAGTTATATGTTATGAAGCCTTTTGTGGAGTGTTTAAGTGGAAAAAAGAAAAATATATTTGCCGTTCAGCGGTGCAGTTATATGTTCTAAAGCCTTTTGTGGAGTGTATAAGTAGAAAAAAATATATATATATTTGCCGTTCAGCGGTGCAGTTATATGTTCTAAAGCCTTTTGTGGAGTGTATAAGTGGAAAAAAATAATGGCCTATTTGCCATTCAGCGGTGCAGTTATATGTTCTAAAGCCCTTTTTAGCGTGTATTAGTGCCACAAAAAAAGTATTTCCCATTGTGTGGTGAAGTGAGAAAATTACAGCCCTTTTTTGCATGTATTAGTACAAAAAAGTGCTCATTAGCCATTTTGTAGTGAAGTGAGAAAATTACAGACTTTTTTGGGGTGTTTTAATTTCCTTTTTATTTATTTATTTGATCTAACAGTATGTCAGACAGAGAAGTGCCAGGCCCTGCACAGGGGAGTGGAAGAGGCTTAAATGTTTCTGGCGCAGGCACAGGTCACAGCAGAGTAATGGGGTGTGGATACAGGAGTCGCAGCGAGAGGCCTGAGCTCCCAGTGTCATCTAGCGGTCGTATCTTGAGCAGCAACCCAGCAGTTCTTGAATGGTTGACTCGGTCATCCACTTCAACCCAAGTGACATCAGACACCCCCAGCCAAGAGTCAGTGGGTTCGTCAGAAACAACCCTTAGTTGGCATTGCCCGGGAGCAGGCCCTGTGCCCTCAACTGTCCTCAACCTGCCTCTGTCCTATTCTGTTCCCTCAGCCAGAGAAGTATTATATGCTATGGGCTCAGGCCCACTATACAGCGAGGACAAGCTACTAGAGGACAGTCAGCAGCTACTGGCCAGCCAAGATATGGAGAAGACATCCTCCGCTTCCTCCGCTAGACGGTCAAGTAGTGATGAGGAGAGTGGCGTGGAAGCTGGTGTTGGGAGCAGTCAGGATCCTGACCCAGAGACCGTTGAGGAGGACATCGGTGACGTGCAGACATTATTAGCTGATTATGATGTAGCTGATCGCACTTGGGAGTCGGGTGAATTAGTCACTTCATCATCATCGGGAGAAGAGGGTTGCAGCTTGCCTGTGAGGCAGCGGCGGAACCAGCAAGTTGCTACAGATGTACCATGGTTAGCACTCCTTTTTTCTGAGATTTCTGAGTTTGGTTATCTAATCTAAGCAAACACCTTCAATTGCTTTTCAATGGCTTTTGTCTCAAGATAATAAAATGAGTTAAGAAATTTGAGTTAACAGCGGGAGTGCTAACACCGGTACATCTGTAGCATGGCAAGGAGTCAGCAGGATGGCAGCAGTAAGAGGTCGGTTGCCAAACGTGCCCGGGGTAGACCACTTGCTTTACAGGAGCCTACCTGCCCGGAAAGTAGTGGTGCTTGGGTTCACGGAAGCAGCGGCGGTAGCAGTCGGTCAGTGTGTAGTGTTGGGGGTAAAATCACCTACTTGGCGGTGTGGCAGTTTTTTGTTAATCTGGGGGAGGAGGTGAACATGGCCATATGTAGAATCTGTGGGCAAAAGGTAAAGCGTGGCAAGGGTGCCAATTTTGGCACCACGGTCCTGCGTCAACATATGCAGCGTCACCATAAAGTGGCCTGGGAGAACCTTGGCTCTGATGTGGTGGTCCAGCCTGCCGCAGCAACCGCTTCATCACCCAGTGGCACGCACCAGATTTCAGGCAGTCAAGGCTCCACCATCTCAGCCGAAGGGAGCTGTCTGTCCTTACCATCATCTGCTGGTCCTGATGCTCCTGCTCCTCCTCCTCTATCTCCTCGGCAATCATTCCATCAGCAATCGATCACCAATGTGATTACCAAGAGTCAACAGTATGCGTGCACTCATCCAACAGCGGAGAAGCTAAATGTGCTCCTGTCCAAGTTGCTGGTGCTGCAGTCCCTCCCTTTCCAAGTGGTGGATTCTGCACCTTTTAGAAAACTGATGGCTTGTGCCCAGCCGAAGTGGAGAGTCCCAAGCCATCATTTATTTGCTAAAAAGGCAATACTAGCCCTGTACACACACATGTAGAACAGAAGGTGGGCCAGTCCTTGAGCCTGTTGGTGTCTACCAAAATGCACGGCAGCGCCGACGTGTGGAGCTGTAACTATGGTCTGAAACAATACATGTCCTTTACAGCAACTTGGCCAGGTGACGCCACTTCCGCCTCCACGTTCTCACACCGTTGGTCCTGCAACTATGTCCGCCTCTGCCTCCTCATTCTCCACCGTATCCTCAGCCTCCACTGCAGGGACAATTCACAGTGCCCCTCCAGCATATCACATGTGCAGGGCATGGCTGTGTCACCCTGTTCTGCACCTTGTTTGCCAGGGCGAATGGAGTCACATAGGGGAGGAACTGCTCCGTGTCCTTCATCAAGAAATCGAATCCTGGCTTTCCCCGCGACAACTCAAAATCGTAACCAGGTGTCGGTGCTGTGTCAAGGAGGGATGAGCCATGTGCCCTGCATGACACACATGTTCGATCTGGTTGTCAAGCCGTTCCTGAAGTCTCTCACCCATCTGCAAGACATCGACGTTTCCACCCGTTGGAATTCCACCCTCCATATGTTGGACCAACTATACAAACAGAGAAATTATTTCCTGATGATCCAAGGGGACAGACGTACTCCTCTGTGTAACTTCGATGTCAGTGGCAGCTCATGCGTGACAACTGCCGTTGTCTCAGGCCCTTTGAGGAGGCCGCGTTATTGGTCTGTCGCCAGTACTATGGGATGAACAACGTCATTCCACTGCTTCATGTCCTGAAACAGATGCTGGTAAATCTGGCTGGTCAGGTAACTGGAGACGTGGCGCCTAGATCTCACGGCCACATGAGCTCTGTGGGGGCTGAACTGGAGGAGGAGGAGGACACTGGAGCGCAAGCAATGTGTATCGAAATGGGTGTTTTTTTCACACTGGTGACAGGAGAGGAGGAGCAGGAGCAGCTAGAGAAGCTACAGGGCGATGAGAAAGACGAGGCAGAGGACCCAGACACACCGTGGCAGTATGCAGTGGAGATGGAGGCAGGGAGTCCCTCCGAGTCACTTGCACAAATGGCCCGATGCATGAACACTTGCTTATGTAGTGACAGTTGAATTGTCACCATTCGGCAGAGGGATGGCTTCTGGCTCTCCACCTTGTTGGACCCTCAATACCGGTCCAAAATTGGGGCATTTTTTACACCCGCTGAGAGGGAGGACAAAATGAACTACTATAGAGACAGCCTATGTAGTGAGTTGGCCACTGCCTATCTGCGCCATCACCCATCCTCTCGCAGGTCTGACCGGGAGGGCCCTCTGTGCTCATGTTCCTCTGCCATGGCTGCTGTGGCAGGGTTGGGGGGGAGGAGCAGTTCCAGCAGACCATATTTACCCGAAGAAGAACTCGCCTGTCCACCAAAAATGTGAGAGACTGACCCACTCTGCCACCGGATCACTCTGTGATCTCCTGATGCTGCTGCCACCTCCACACTATGTCACCTTGCCACTCTGTGGTCTCCTGATGCTGCTGCTGCCACCTCCACACTATCATTGTGCCACTCTGTGGCCTCCTCCTGATGCTGCTGCTGCCATCACCTTCGCACTCTGTCATTGTGCCACTCTGTGTCCTCCTGATGCTGCCGCCACCTCCAAACTCTGTCATTGGGCCACTCTATGGTCTCCTCATGCTGCTTCCACCTCACCACTATGTCATAGTGCCACTCTGTGGACTTCTCATGCTGTTCCCACCCTCCCCACTTCATGACTGGGCCACTATTTTGCCTTTTGGCCTGGCTGACATCATCATTTATTTTACCTTTCTTCTGATCTGTCAGAAGGAAGGAAAAAAAGAGACGCACAACAGATCCTGTCTGTGTAAGCAGCTGTAAGGCCTCTATGGTCCCATCAGAATTGGCTTGTGATTTGGTAGCCAAAAGCAGGAGTGGCTACAAAACACAAAAGACATACAAATATTCCATTTACGTTTCATCTGTTTTGGCTCCGCTGCAGTTTTTTTGGGCATTAGCAAAACTGAGGTATTACTGACCAAATGCTGACCGAGTGAAGGCGGATGCTCCACAGACAGGATCCGGTTTTTTGGGGTTATTGTTCTGACGGATCAGAGAAAGGGCAAAATAATCAGTGACATCAGCACAAACTTACTGCTGACACCCTCTCCACTCTGGGGGGGGGGGCTCTACTTGTATAACCGTTTAGAAGAACAGGTTCTGTAGACATCTATATGGAATCAGCTGAAGACGGTGTAAAAGGAGTGCGCTTCTTCTTGGTGCAAACATCGATCTGTAAGGCTGAATTCATACTGGAGTTATTTGGTCAGTTTTAGCCCTGTGACTGCCCAAATAAGTGAAGTGTGCAGTGATTCTAAGAGCGACGCCTTTCAACTGCATGTCATACTGACTCACAGTATTATTTCACTACCATAGCAGACTCCCTATGCGTGTTACTGCAAGGCACAGCATTCTACACCACTATAAAGGCTTTCTGCTGCCAGGAAATAGCCGTTTTTTAATGTGATTCGCCGCAAATAATTTCGTATCAAACCGAATTTTTTTTTAAAAATTTGGCGAACCTGCCGAATCGAATTTTTGAAAAATTCGCTGACGTCTAGTCATAAGGAAATATCCAGCTCCTCCTCTATATGCATCTTGCTGACTTTTCTAGGACCTGGAGATCAAGAAGGATGATTTAGAAGATGTAAATCAAGCAAAAGCTGAGGATGGTCATCATTTAGACCTAGCCCCCCTAAGGGGTGCAGACTGGATGGTATTGGTTGACATGCTGGCAGTGGAATAATAAAGGCTTCTATCTTATTGGTATTGAATTTTATATCTTAGTTTACGGCTGATGTAGGAATAAGTAAATGTAGGAATACGCAGCATAATTCTCCCTGCACTTTCCCTACAATCTCCCTGCACTCTCTCAGCACTCTCTCTGCATTCTCCCTGCACTCTCCATCTCCAATATTCTTCTATAAATTGTTTTCAGCAACACTGTCCCTAGCGCATGAGCGCTTGTCATATCTCTCCCTATGCTCAGCTGAAAGGACAATGGCGGAGAGCACGTGGGGATTAGGGTTTTATAGGGCTGTGACATCTCAGGGGATGGCTTTCTGTGGACTGGCTGGCTGCACACCATTATGAGTGATCTTGCATTCCCGGGCTTGTATCCTCTACATTTTGTTTGCTTTGTAAAACATGCAGCCGCCATTCTAGGAAAACCTGATTTGTTACCACAAAGCATGAAAAAATTCTGATTCGTTTCGAATTGAAGTTTTCCTAAACTTTGGACGGAATTCTGCTTTGAATGCTTTACTTTGCTCAACACGTGCTCAAACAAAGTGGGTTCCGGCTGTATAATAAAGTTGATACCCGCCAGCAGTGACTGGGAAAGAAGATGACTCTGAACCCAGTTTTTTAACTCCTCAGATGCCACTGTCAATAGGGACTGCAGCATCTGTGGGTTCAGACAAATACAGAGGGGTCCCTCTGTCTTCCGATTGGAGCCAATGCGGCAAAATTTCAGGGCTTTAATTGGTTACTATGACAGACTGGGGCTTTGTGAATGCTTTCATGCCTGTTAGGCCTCATGCACACGACCGTTCCGTTTTTGGCGGTCTGCAAAAAACGGAAGCCGCCCATGTGCCTTCCGCAATTTGCGGAACGGGCGGCCGTCAATATAAATACCTATTCTTGTCCGCAAAGTGCGGACAAGAATAAGACATGTTATATTTTTTTTGCGGGGCCGCGGAACGGAGCAACGCATGCGGACAGCACACGGAGTGCTGTCCACATCTTTTGTGGCCCCATTAAAGTGAATAGGTCCGCATCCGATCCGCCAAAACGGTGGCTCGGATGCGGACCCAAACAACGGCCGTGTGCATGACGCCTTATAGTAAGCTGCCTGCAAAGCCTTGCCTGTAGCATGGCCTGACAAGCAGCCTGTAAAAATACTATAAACAGTAATAATATTCTAGCAGAATATAGCTGTGATTTAAATTTTAGCACACAACGCTGTAAACACATAAAACATGGCGGAATTGACTCTTTTTTCAGTTGTACTCCACAAATAATTTTTTCCCTATCTTCCAATACAAGCTATGGTAAAATAAACGCTGCCATTCAAACATTTCCCACAAACAAGAAGCCCTCATATGGCTACGAGAACAGAAAATGGAAAAAGTTATGGCTCTTGGAAGGTAAGAAGGAAAAAACAAAAACACAAAAAACAAAATTGTCCCGGTTCTTTAAGGGGTTAAAATTAGAAATTCGATTTTCAGATTTTCCAGGCATTTAAAACACTTTCGATTCAGGTAGAATTGATTTTGTAAAAGGTTATGGAACTGAGCTGACACAGGAGTGTCCGGTTTCCTTCTGAGCACCGTGTGAACTGGGGAAGTGCGTCAGGATCTGACCTGGGTGAGCAACACATTGGTTTAATTAGATCTGATTTGTGCCCAAATTAAAATTCTTGGTCGATTTGGATGAATCAGACCGAAAAGACATTTTTGGAAATTCGCTCATTTCTAGTTAAAATCCTGAAAAAACACTTTAAAGACTTTGATTTCTCATGAAACAAATTCAGCACAATATCACAACATACAGTACTAGCAAAAACCCTCGACAGACTGCAATTCACATCAAAGCCACTGGGTGACCGCACCTAGCCACATAGAAGATAGACATCTCGTGACACAATATCTCAAAATCACGTTTTTTAATAAACCTGGTTATTTTCACTGAACATATCTTGGAACACGTTGAGCCAAGAGGAAAGGAAAGGAAGGATGCATCTGTATTTGGGCAATTTTTCTTTCATTTTAACTTCCTATGTTCAAAAATGAATGATCAAAATCTGTATATAGAGAATATACTGAATTGATACTGAAAGATTTGAATCCTCGGAGGTAAGGAAATATCTGCAGTGCCAGAATGTGTTGTGATCAGCCGGTGTCTGTTCAATAAAAACCAATCTGGGCTCGGCATTTCTCATAAGTATCGTTGTTAGGATTTAATGGAAAGATTTCCTTTCAGGTGTAATCAGTAATCTTTTCGGGAGACCAGAACTGGACAGGACTGGACATTGATTTTCTCTTCTCGCACGCACGGCTAGAGAGTCTTATCTTTTGTAAGCAAAACATGAAGTGTTCCAGAAATTGTTGAATATTTTCATCTAGCGGGGATTTTCAAATCCGCCGGGATTTCCAGTTCTCATTGCTCCATTTAAAATATAGAGTGTTGCTGTCATATCTGCACATTGTCCCTCAGCTGTATATATATATAATCATTTAAAGGCAAGGAGCTGCGAAGCATTCAGCCAACACATAGGACAGCAGTCCATGAAGCATCAGTCATTCCTCATGTACATTGGGGCTGCCTTATCTCCTAATATTGTTTTACTGCACGGTCAGCAGTTTCCTAATATATGTCTTTTATATCTAATCTCTCGCTCTTCGAGAAAGGGGGTAGAGATGGAAGGCACTGGTTGTTTTCTAGAAACAGCGCCACTGTTGTCCATTGGGCTGTGTCTGGTATTGCAGGACAATTTATGAACTCGAAGGGGAATGGCACAGCCCATGGACAAAAATAAGGGCTTATCCACAGATTTTTATGTCTATGTCCGTCCGTTTTGTAGACATAAAATGCTAATTGTTTTGCATTTGCAAAGATCTGAATTTGGTACATGTGGCAGTGTTATTTTACTCTGGTTGATCTGTTTTTTTTTTTTTTTTTGCATTCTTAAAAAACACAAGCTGTTTTACATTACATTTTTTTGTATTTTTCTATGAAATGGATCAGTGAAAGGCAAAAAAAAAAAAAAAAGGTTTGGCATCCCATGTAAGGCCCCATGCACACAACCATATTTTGCATCCATGTCCTCAGGGGTGCACCACCAATGAGGCGAGGTGAGACGATTGCCTCAGGCAGCACCAGGTAGGAGCAAGAGGCGGGAGGGGGGATGCAGCCGAAGGATTACCTGTTTCTGCAGTATAGTATTGGGAAGCACAATGGGCACAGTATGTGGCGCTGTATTATCCTGTATGTTTTGTAGCTCTGTATGTAATGTTTTCCAAGTATGTCTTTATGTAGGGCTGGAGGGAAGGGGTTAGGTTAAGAAACTGGCATTGGGGGGAGGGGGCGCCTTTCAGTTTTCGCCTCAGGCAGCAGAAAGGATATGTGCACCCCTGCATGTCCTGTCCACACGGCTCCGCAAAAAAACAAAATAAACAACGGCCACACAAGGATGTCATCCCCTGACAAAGCTATCGGTAAAATGCGTTGGGTACGTGAGGGCTTCTCATGCAGACCATTTTATGCTGTTACATTCTCTTTATTCCACCATTCTCAGTGGGGCACTGCATTTGCACTTTCTGCTCTTTATTCCATTGCAGTCCGTTTCGGATGCCACTATTCTTGATTCCCCAAATTTAGCCTATACATATACAGTATATTTACACCTTATATTATATGTTTACTTGTCTGCATTGAGTTTGTCCCTCACAGGAATTTTCTTTCCCTACTTTAATATGGATTCCTCTAATGTTTTAACTTTCATATATGTATTTTTTATTGCATCTAATGAAGGAAATATATTTTTATACTTTGTGGCTGTTTTTACTCTAAGCATTTGCAGCAATGTTCTTTGTAGGGTTCTTTGAATTTCTTGGGTGTGTCCTCACGATAGTCTAGTGATTGATAGGTTATTTAGTGGACAGTCAGAGAAAAGTGTCCATCCATGCACCACATTTATCGTCCAGCCTGAGCCCCTGGGATACATCTGGTGCTGGACTAAGCAGACAGTCTGCCATTTATAGGCTTAGAAAAATGTACCAATACATTTTAGTTTGCAACATTTTAGTGGCGCCATTCTGAACTCATAGTTGCCAACTGGCGCTGATTTTCAGGGTGTCCTAATTAGGTGCCCTAATTTTACCAGCTGAAATGTTGGTAGGTATGTGAACCCCACTGGTCAAGTGACCATGCACATAGAAGAGTGAGAACATTAAATCCTTGCTCCATCCAGAGGCATGATGGGAGTTACATAAAGATGATATATATATTTTTATCTACATTGTAGTTACCTTGCAATTAGGAGTTTTCTTTTCACCCCATCGTTTTCCGGCATGTTGAGGGATGGCGGACGTGTAAACATGTGGAAAAAGAGGAATAATTTCTACACTTGAAGAAGGTGAAAATCCAAATGCAGGGGAATGACCTCCGACCCACTGTGAAAGAAAAGTCATGCCATTAGTGCTAGTACATATAATGCATAAAAACAGTGAAGGTGGCCATACACCTTAGATTAACGTCTGCAGGACCAATGATTTTGGTGGGATCGGCCAGCCACCTAATCTGTATTAGATGTTTAGCCCATGCTCGTTAAGCAGATGTTAGGGAAAAAGGATTGGGCCTGTTGTATTTCGACATGCCCTAACCTTTGTTCTCAAGGTACAGCTGCCACTGGCAGTGGCTTATTCCCTTCACCCCAGCACATGCATACTCAGCTAAACCCAAGCATACATGTGTATGGGGAGGTCGGAAGGAAAAGACGTCAGTCAACAGCTATTGTGTACAGCCATAATAGTTCTCCCGTAGAAGATATAACATGTATTAAAACTATGTTGACACCAATCAGGTCTTGTCTCCATTGACATCCACTTTTTTTGGCCAAAAAGAATTTTGAGAAATTCTGTTTTGCACAAATGTGTCAGAAATGGCTGATAAGATATGTAATGGACAGAGAATACAATTTATACAATGTGCCCCTTTCCACTTTTCTCATACATAGAAGAGAGTAGGACCCAAGATTCAAAGTTAGCACGTTTTGCAACCAAGAACATAACAGCAGGTACCTCCCCATGCAGTTTCCATGACCCTAATATCCAACCCCCATGTTTGCCAATAAAGTTGCTTCTTGCAGGTGAAATGTAGGACCAACCAGGAGTCCGCTGTTGTCCGCTGTTGTCCCTCCTATAGTAGCCCCCTTCTTTGCATGAACTATCTTGGGGAATACAGTGCTATGGATAATGTCAGAGTTTTCCCTTCTTCTGATAAAATCAGCACCTGGATCTGAATACTTTTGTAATTGCATGGAATTAAAAATTGTATATAGCCACTGAGATATTCAATAAAATGTATCTGTACACCGGCTATTTTATATTTTTCTTACTTCTTTGTCCACCTTGCTGTGGTGGACGCACATGCTCAGTTTTATCTTTCAGCTGCCCCCTGAGCTGTGAAAGGGAAAGATCTACAGCAGAAAGTGCACAACCTCTGAGCTGCTAGCTTGATATAAATCTAGCAGAGCAATTGAAGTAATGAATGGCAATGGGCAGATCTGTGGATCCATGTGAGGTATAGGGCTGGTTCTAGCTTAATTAGTTAATTTTCAATTATGGGATAACCCCTTTAACTACTATATATGCCACAAATGTGTGATAGATCCAGGTTTAACCTTTTGGACTTGCATCCATTGGGAACTTACATGCTCACTTGCTCCTGTAACTCACATAGACTTATAGGGCCACTAAACTCTGGAAAAAAAAAAAAAAGAAAAAAAATCAAGTATAACCTTCTCTAGAAAGTTTCTACTGTAGTCCTTTCTTCATAGACATCTGCAAACTGCTGCAGAAAGCAGTTAAACAGATATCCTACAGGCAGTGAAGTGTCTCTTTTCTCCCTGCCTCTCCATCTTTGGCTGGAGACCGGCTCTGTGCACAAGCAGACAGGAAGTTCAGGCAGGGGTTTGGCTTAACACTGCAGTCACTCTGCAGGTCTGCATTCAGACTGTCAGACATTGTGAAAGAGTATGGAAGCTGCAAAGCTTCAGCAGTTCCTCACAAAACCTTCCAGCCTTTTCAGCCTGTCCACTCCACTCCAGCCAATTTTATTTCACCTAATTTACCTAATGAGAGAGAGTTCAGCAGTGCAGAGAAGTGGTGAAAAACCTATAAGGAACTTATTGATGTCACAATGTGGGTGGAGCTTGAGCTTTATGTGACAGGTTACTGTTCCCCTTAAGTTGTCAAATACTAGGAGTTGCAGTTTGTTCCTTCTCACTCCCTGAAATGTCGTCTGGGAGCCCATAATAACTTCTTAGAAATGCTGGGAGTTGTCGTTCTGTCTTCCTATATCCATCTTCATGTAATGACCACTAATGCACCATAATAACAGTCTGGACATACTGAAAGTTGTATTTCTCTCCTCTTATACCCTTTTCTATGTAATGTTTAACAGTCTGGTCATGCTGGGAGTTTTAGCTTCCTCCTCTTATACCCCTTTCTGTATAATGTCCACTGACGCCCCATAATAAAAGTCTAAACATCATGGGAGTTGTAGTTTTCTCCTCTTATGCCCTTTGTTCTGCCCAGCAGGGTTAGGGAAAATGATTTTAGATCACGTCTGCCTGAGATTTGGTATTTCTGTAATGATTAGTGTGGTTATAGCACCATTTAACAGTGTTAAATTGTATTACACTTTGTTTTTCTTGTTACAAAGACTGCTGCATTGTGGGTGGTGCAAAGCATTGTGGGAGTGCAAAGCATCCTGGGAAAGAGAAGTCTCTAATCTTCAGTCCCCAGAACACATCAGCAGAGCTGTCCTTCTGCATATCTCCTTCTTAAACTCCACCATCTTTGTAAAAGCATATCTGGTGAGAGATCTATCTTTGTTTCAGGGACATTATGTAATGCAGAGCTGTTCAGCTAGTTGTAACTGTCACTCAGGGAATTGTTACTACTGTTAGCTAGATATGTAGTCTTATGTTAGGCAGCCATTTTACCATGTGCTTCAGTGTTATGCAAATGTTATAGTACATGCTATCTATACTTATACTTGCTATTTGTATTCTTTTAATATTCTTTACCAATCAATCAAATACTCCTGTTTTACCAATAAACAAGTTAGACTACAAAGAACAGTCCTCTTATTTGGAAGACAGGAATGGTTTATGCTGAATGTCAGACTGCAAATTGTGCGAATGTGTATGAAGACAGGACACCCTTCTCCCTCTAATGTCCTCTATTGCCCCATAATAACAGCTTTCGGATTGAAGATTTTCAGTGCTGAAAAAAACCTCATGCGCATGCACTTTTTTCCTGATGTGTTTTTTAAAGAGGAGGTTTTGTCAAGGATTTTCATCCATGCTCATTTTCAAAAGCAATTCTGGATGTGGATTCCTCGCAGAATACGTGCAAGAATGGATAGGACACTCCTTTTTTCCACAGTGCACCTTTTAAAACCGCTAGTAAAAAAAAAAGTGTCATATGGTTAAACATGTGGATTCCCATTTGAAGTTTTGCATGTGTTTTTTTTACGTGGATTTTCACCACAGAATCTCCTCCAAAATTCATGCCAAAAATACTCTAACTAAAAGATTCATTCCAACAAAATGGCCACTCTCGTTGTGTGTGACCAAAGTTATCCAAACTAAACCTAGCCCTTTCTTCCTAAACTTCCTGCCTCACATGCACTAGCATGAAAAGGAAGGAGGGGGGGAGAGGACATGGCTACAGCCTGAAAGAACAATGCACTGCTTTCCAATTGTATTTTTCATGGTTTGCAATTATGATATCTAATGAAACGAGAGTAAATAACAGAGATGCATAAGGAGATTCTGTTATGTTTTGTTGGTTGTTCTTTGTTTTGTATTTGTATTCTGGCTTTAATTCCCATTTAAATATGGAGTATCTCAGCCACCTCTCCGTCCAGTCCCTGGCTGCATTTGGTAATGTCTAGTAACATCTGTGCCATGGGCATAACTACAATTAGCGAGTAAGGCTACTTTCTCACTGGCGTTTGGTGCGGATCCATCATGGATCTGCACAAACGCATCCGTTCAGATAATACAACCGCATGCATCGGTTCAGAACGGTTCTGTTTGTATTATCTTTAACATAGCCAAAAAGTATCCGTCTTGGACACCATTGAAAGTCAATGGGGGACGGATCCATTTTCTATTGTACCATATTGTGTCAGTGAAAACTGATCTGTCCCCATTGACTTATATTGTGCGTCTGGACGGATCCTTTTGGCTCAGTTTCGTCAGACGGACACCAAAACGGTGCAAGCAGCGTTTTGGTGTCCGCCTGCAAGGCGGAAATGGAGGCGGAACGGAGCCAAACTGAGCCAAACCGATGCATTCTGAGCAGATCCTTATCCATTCAGAATGCATTAAGGGCAAAACTGATGCGTTTTGGAACGCTTATGAGAGCCTTGAACGGATCTCACAAACGGAACCCAAAACGCCAGTGTGAAAGTAGCCTAATGCACTGCAACCACAAATAAGGACAAACATAGCACGGGCGACAGATGTTTGTCAATTGCCAACAACCTATTAGCAGCATTACTCCATTTTATAGTACTACATATGTGCAGTTAGTGGTGGTTGGAAGGAGAGTTTAAAAAACTGAACACAGAATAATTGGAGAGCAAGGAAAATACATTTTCCTTGCACTATATTAACTTGAATATTATCCCTCTATTGTAGCTTACCTTTTTCATCATTTTTAAGCTATGATTTTATTATGTGTATTATTATTTTTATTATATGTATTATTATTTTATTATTTATGTACATGAGTCCTATACTGTGACATCATCATGAGTAGAGATGAGCAAATCGAAGTTGATGAAGTGGAATTTGATCCAAATTTCAGGAAAATTTTGATTAGTCCCGAATTCGAATTTCCTTGTGATTCGTGGTAGCGAATCATATTTTTTTCTAAAATGGCTTCTGCACATGTTAGAAAGAGGAAGTAAGAAGCCCGGGAATGAGGGAGCACCCAGAATGGCATGCAGATAGCCAATCAGCAGCCAGCCAGCCCCTGTGATGTCACAGCCCTAAAAAGCCTCCTCCTGCCCGGTCTCCTCCATTTTATAGTGAACTTAGTGCAGGGAGAGACATGACAGGCACTAGGGACAGTGTTTAGGAAAGACTTTATTCACCAAAAACTACTATTGAGAAGTTCAGGGAAAGATTATTGATAGTGTAGGCATATAGTAGGAAGGCATTATCCACACTGTAGGGAGAGAACAGGGTCCAAAAAGGGAGTGTAAAGTCTGGATAATAGGAGCGATTCTATTACACCTTGCTGCACTAATTGGGGATACAAAGTGATCTAATACTACAGATTTTAGGTTGTTTGCATTCTTTGATACATCAGTAATTCCAGTAATCCTTGATTCTGTTATTGGGAATAATTCTGTTATTATTGAAACTGCGGTCTGATACTACTGATTTTAGGGTTCTCAAGTTCTATTACACATAAATATACCCGTTAATCACTAATTGTGGAATTGGTGTGAAATTACGGCCTGATACTACAAGTTTTGAGGTGTTTATTTTTTATATATAAAAGTACATCCATTAATCCTTGATTCTGGGGTGAAATTGTGGCCTGATACTACACATTTTAGGGTGCTCACGTTCTATTATAGTCTCTTTATACCCGACGCTAACATTGACCTGAGTTCACACTTGAGTTATTTGGCCCCGTAACTGACTAAATAAGTTAAGTGTGAAGTGATTCTAAGAGTGACGCCTGTCATCTGCCTGTCATACAGATGCAAAGTAACTATTTTACTACCACAGCAGGCTCCCTATGCGTGTTACTGCAAGGAACAGTGTTCTACACCAATATTATACAGGCTCTCTTCAGCCAGGAAATAGCTGTTTTAAAATGCGATTCGTCACAAATAAATTTGGATCAAATCTTTTTGGAAAATTCGTAGAACCATCCGAATAAAATTTTTTAAATATTTGCTCACCTCTAATTATGAGCATTATTCCTGTATTGTGACATCACCGTGAACAATATTTCTGCATTGTGACATCACCATGACCATTGTTCCTGCATTGTGACATCAACATGAGCATTATTCCTGTATTGTGACATCATTGTGTGCATTATTCCTTCAATATGACATTACTATGAGCATTTTTCTTGTATTGTGACATGGTGATTGTATCTGTACTGTGTGCAGTATATTTATAATATGACACACCATTTGCATTATTTCACTTCAGTGACATTATTGTTGCCATGGTTTATGAGCTGTAGCTTTAAATGAGCAGATTATTCTTAGCCTGTGGCATCCCTGTTTGTGTGATCTATATGCTGTGACATTACTGTGTATATTATCTATAGGCTGCAATATCACAGTGTATAATCTATATGCTGTGACACCCCTGAGTGTATAATCTATAAACTGTAGCATTCATGTATGTATTATCTATATGCTGTGACATCACTGTGTGTATTATCTATAGGTTGCAATATCATAGTGTATTATCTATATGCTGTGACACCCCTGAGTGTATAGCAATATAGAAAGCACCAGCACTAGCACAAGGTAACTTTCCGAATGCTAGATCTATTGGTCACATATCAATGGTTAGTGACGCGTTTCGGCACTATGTGCCTTCATCAGACTGTACACAAATATAAAGAAATCCTTTCTTTAAATAGACCGCCAGAATACAAAGGAACTGACGTCATCACAATAACTCCACCCCCAAGGGCAACAATACCATTGTCACCAGCAGAAACATACAGTAGCACAGTTACGTTACCAAATCATTGAGGGGTCTCATTACCTCGTCGCGGTGGTGACAGGAACAAGCTACTATTAAAAAAGGGAGGCTTATTGGATCCATTGGTTACAAACGTTGGAACTAAGAGGCATCAACCGTGATTACAATGTGTATGGCTTCCTATGATTTGTTACTTTAATGTCATTTTATTTTATTTTTCTCTTACTGGAATTGAAACATAACGCTACTATGTTTTCCATCGCACATCTATGAACTTCCACGTTATGGTTTGTGCTGCTGATTTGATGTTCACTCATGTATTTGTATATATGTTATTCGCTACATTGTTGCACTTGGGAGTGGAGTTATTGTGATGACGTCAGTTCCTTTGTATTCTGGCGGTCTATTTAAAGAAGTGATTTCTTTATATGTGTGGATAGTCTGATGAAGGCACATAGTGCCGAAACGCGTCACTAACCATTGATATGTGATCAATAAATCTGGCATTCTGAAAGCTACCTTGTGCGAGTGCCGGTCCTTTCTATATTGCTGTTTCCTGGGACGCCAACGGACACTTGCACCGTATTAGCACCGTGACACTTGCACCAACATTAAGGGACATTTAGGCCACCCTACACCACTCTGGCATTCCTACACCTGGGTACCATCCACAGTATCACTAAAAAGGGCCCTGTGCCCTTGTTGCATCATTGCAACTGGCATCACGAAACAAGTACTAGTACTCTTAAAGGTCCATGGGAGGAGGCGCCCACGGCATATTCCATCATGATAATGACCCCAAACACACCTCCAAAACGACCACTGCCTTGAGGGTAAAGGTGCTGGACTTGCCAAGCATGTCTCCAGACCTAGACCCTATTGATCATCTGTGGGGCATCCTCAAACGGAAGGTGGAGGAGCACAAGGTCTCTAACATCCACCAGCTTTATGGGTAGTAACAGGAGAAGAAGCAGCCACATACGATCAGGACCCAGACGGAAGTGCCCTCAACCTGTGCAAGCACAGCAGAAACGGCAGCATCAGTGGACAAGGGCTGGGTAAGTACTATCTAAAAGATCTTCTTTCCACAGGTTATTACCAACTACTAATTAGATGAAAAGCCCAGAGAACCCCTTTAATGTCTAAAACTCTGTTCTGTCCACCCCCTATAAGGCAAGCGCTACAAATACACATTGGAGGAGATCTATCATCTTCCTTCCTTGTGGCTTTAAAAAGTCACAAGTTGTGTGTTTGTGACTTTTTGAAAAAAAAAAAAAGTTGCGAGAGCCCCTTTTTATGCCACCCTCATGGTGGGGTGGCAAGAATGAGAAAGGGCCGTGACCAAAACCCTAGAAAAAATTTCCTCATTTATCCCAGTTTTCTGGCGCAAATCAAGACAGTAATCTAGGTGCACAAACTCCCACTCAATTTATGACAAGGCCTACGACTCATCATTAGTGTTGAGCACGAATATTCGACAAGTGAATTTTTATCTCGAATATCGCCACTTCGAGAATTCGCGAATATTTAGAATATAGTGCTATATATTCGTTATATCGAATATTCGTAATTTTTTCCATCTGAACACATGATTCCCCCCTGCTTCTTGCTTGTGGGCCAATGAGTCATTGGCCCACAAGCAACTTAAGCAGAGAGGAATCATGACTTCAGATGGAAAAAAATGATGAATATTCTGAAAAACGAATATAGCACTATATTAGCTATATTGCTCTATATATAAATTTTTTGGAATATTCGTCATTTTTTTTTCATCTGAAGTCATGATTCCTCCCTGCTTAAGTTACTCAAGCAGGAAGGAATCATGACTTCAGATGGAAAAAAATGGCGAATATTCTAAAAAACAAATATATTTTGTGCTATATATTTGTTTTTGAGCCACGCCTGTATTGATTGCGTAATATTCGCATATTACGCGATCATTACCTTGCCGATTTTCGAGTAAAAAAAAAAAAGAATATAGAATATAACGAATATTCGAATTTGCAAATATTCGACGAACATTCCACCAATATTCGCAAAATATAAAGAATTCAAATTTAACCCCTGCCGCTCATCACTACTCATCATAAATTGCATGCATCCTCCAGCATATATCAAGAAGACTAGTGCAGAAGGTGCTGATCTTGATAAACCTCCCCCTTATCCCTACACAAAAAAATGCTGTCCATTGCAATGCATTGAGTAGCTTGAAAATCTCTTGAAAATCTTTTTTTTCATGATGGGGCTTTTCCAGCGATTTTAAAAGCAGCAGCTACATTTTTACCTCCTTAGACATATAGGAAATTCACTTGCAAATCCCTTTTGTTATTCTATAGAAAAAAAGTTATAAAGCATACCTGTGGTTTCAGGTAATTTTTCAGAATAAGCCGCCATTTGGTTGCCCAAGCGGAATAACACTTTATCTGGCTATTGTATGTCCAGTATCTGGCATTCCTTTTGCCCTCTGTGGTCCTTCAGTGTAACACTGCTCTTTTGTGCGAGGAGCCAGGTTGTCTGTACTGGATGCACCAAAGGAGGAGACCGTGAGGATGTTGAAGACTGATGCTATTGGCCAGGGCTGGGACAAGGTCCACCACCAACAGAGGCTGAGCTGCCCAAGTGCGCCCCCCCCCTCCCCCGCCATTTAGATATGTATGTTTGTTATTAATCAGACATCCACCCCAACCCACAGCGCGTCAGGTCAAAGTGCGCGCTGTACGCAGCCAGTCAGGCAACCACTGAGCAGAGACCAGAGCAGCGGAGCGGCCGAGCCAGGAGGCGGAGCAAGGAGGGAGCACATAAGACAGTGCCAAGTGCTCACTACTCCCTCCGTCCTCCAGCGCGGCCGGCAGCCCGGCAGGCGCGGCAGCAGCAGCGACGTGGTCAGTGGCCTGCCTGCCGCCCAGAGGCTGGGGAGCTGGCCTGCGCCCTGAGAATGGAGCCTCCCCAGCCTCTGTGTCGGCCCAGCCCTGCTATTGGCATACAGTTTGGAACCAGTTGCGAGTTCTAGGTGTAATACTGGCCATGGAGAGGGAAGGCTGCAGCGTGAACCAAGACTAGTGGAAGCAGACCTGGCTAGAGGCTCAGCTATAAACAGCCCCTGTATCAAAGAGGGATTACAATTGCTGCAGTGGTCCGGAGCTGAACTCCTTCTGTCTCTTCACGATATAAAAATACAGCATTTTCATGCAGCCGCCAATGGTGGGAGGCGGGGGAGCTTAATGCAAAGAGATTATATCAGCTTCCAGTAAATTGTAACTGTATAAATTCCTGTGCACTGAGCTCCCCCTAGTGGTGGCTGCAGGCAGCCAGCTTTATAATTGAAGGGAAGCAGGAGATATTTCATTGTATTTTTGCCACATTGAACAAAATGGTGGTCATAATGAGTGACATATTTATTAAGCACCTGTTACGCTTTTTCCAACATACAGTAGAATTTAGGTAAAGTGGGTGAGTTGGAGGGAGAATTTTTATTATATTTTATAAATTAAAATCTTTCGCTTAATAAAAAAAAACTACTCAGTTCACCCATCACTGTGGTATGTGTCTACACCTTTGCTGACAGTTAGACCATGGAGAGAAACACCTTTCAATTACAGGGGGAATGGTAATGTCTAGTGGTTCAATCTAATCGTACACTTCCAGGAGGAATAACAGAGGAACATACCAATGTAGCGTTCAAAGAATAAATGCAATAGAAATATTTCATAGGGATGAAAAATCTGTAACATATTATGACATAAATGCCTCCTTTTAAGAAGGGGAATGATATCACGGGTCTTTCCAACTTAGTTTGATATATATATATTCTGGATTTATAAAGTATGTGTTTTGTTATGGGAAGAATAGGCTCCACTCCCATATAAATTCCACACATTCACCAAAGCCATCCACTTCATGATCATAGACATCCTAACATATTAAATCACAGTATAAAAACAATCTGCAATCTATCCACAGTATATGAATAATGCATTTATAGCCTATAGTTTTTCAGATCATTCAAGGCATTCAAGTCACGTCACAGCACATACAGTACAGGTACCATCATCATCATGATCATCATCATCATCATTAATCAAGATTATTGCCTTTGGGCAAAAAAATCTGGTAAGGGCCCAGTAACAGAGTCATATAATGCATAGCTAACACACAATGCAATAGAGATTTTCTGGCAGGTTCCAAGGCATTCAAATGTGTATGGGGGAAACTCAGCTGCCTCCTGGTTTCTGCTCTTAGGGTATGTTCACACAGAGCATTTTGTCTTTATCTAAATCCACCTTGCTCTCCGTGGCAGAAACCGCAGCGTCAGCGCTTGTTCACTTTGAATGCCAAGTACCCACTATAGCTTAAAGTGTCATCTGTCCAGACATTGCACCAAGAAGGGACACAGTTGAGGCCTCAAAGGCTTTGTACACCTTTTGGGCAATTTTTTTTATTCATTGCACTGTACTCATTTTGAGCTAAAAATAATTTTTTTAATTGATCTATATTAAAACAAATGTTGAACCCCTGTCTCACAGCAGTCTTGATTTTTTTTCAGTAGCAGGCTCTGAATTTTTACTCTGTTCATTCAGGCAGCTTAGCTGACGGCTGCTTATCCTATCTCTGCCCTCATAAATACTCATTATAGCTCAATTCTTATCTTACTGATATGAGTAAGTGTTCATGACCTTTTAGTAATCTAGGGATAAGGATTATTAGATGACACAAAGTCAAAGTACCATTCACACAGCTAGACAAACAGTTAACCCTTTGTGACAAAACAGCTCAATATTTTTTAAAAATACCAACTGAAAAAATGATTCTTAGCCCAAAATGAGTCAAATACAATCATTAAAAAAATGCCCACAAAGGTGTCCATAGCCTTTAACCTCTTAAGGACACATGACGTACCGGTACGTCATGATGTCCTGGTACTTAAGGACACATGACGTACGGGTACGTCATGAATGGTTCCGATCACCGCCGCTCGGCGGGCGGTGATCGGAACCCGGTGCCTGCTCAAATCATTGAGCAGGCACCTGGGGCAAATGCGCCGGGGGGTCCTGTGACCCCCCCATGTCGGCGATCGCAGAAAACCGCAGGTCAATTCAGACCTGCGGTTTTCTGCGTTTCCGGGTTATTCGGGTCTCTGAAGACCCGATAACCCGGAACAGGATGGTGATGGTGGTGTGATTTCACTCCACCAATCACCATCCAGCGATCCTGAGTGGTGATGGTGACATCACCACTCAGGATCGCTTTCTGATTGGTCTGTGGGCGGTCCGGCGGCAGATTCAAAAGAGGCAGGCGCTCCTCTCCTCCTCCTTTTGTGTTCCGGAGCCGGAGGAGAGAGGAGCTGCCTGCACGTGTGTCCGCCATCGCTGCCAGCACCCCCAGGACCCGATCTCTGCCCCCAGGACCCGATCTGTGCCCCAGCACCCCCCAACAGGTACATAGGGACAGCACAGGGAAAGTTTGGTTTAAGCAAGGAAAAAAAAGGGAAAGTTCGTTTCTGAACTTTGATTGCATCACCCTAAGTTAGGGTGTCTGAGGTCCACAGCACAGCTGTGTGACCCTAGACCCCCAGGGGTGCTGCCACTTCCTGCCCCCCCCCCCCACCTTTTTTGGGGTGCATTTTTTTATTTATTTATTTTTGGTGTACGCTGACTGTGGCCGGCACTGTTAGCGCATCGCACACCCCACCGCTGATCAACTTCGGACGGTTGATCAGCGGTTTTGAATTTTTTTTTTTACATTTTTTACATTTTTTTGTTATTTTTTCTGTTAGTTTTAGGGTGAGTTTGTGAACACCCGTGCCCCCCCCACACACGCACACAAAATAAAGAGTTACACGCACATATACACGCAGACACACACTCCTTTATGGCCCGCCGGACGTTCTCGGCCAAGGAGGCATACGCCCAGTTTGCCTCCAAGAGTCCCAGTGAGGACGAGGATGACCCCACATTCCTGTTATCATCCGCGTCCTCCTCATCATCTAGCGATGATGATGAGCCCCCAAGGCGGCGGAGACGCCACCAGGCGGAGCAAGGGGACCGCCATGTTAGGGACCCTGTGGCCCAGCCTAGTACGAGCAGCTCTGGAGCTCGTACTGGTTTCCTGGCCCACCAGTTAGATCCACCGGAGAACCCTGCCAGTGAACTCGTCTGGTGTAGCCCAGAGCGATACGAGCCCATGATTCCTGATTTTGTAGGTCAATCAGGAATCCAGATTTCCACAGTGGGCTACACTGAATATGACTTTTTTCGTCATTTTTTCAGTGACCCACTGGTAAATCTGATGGTGGAGCAGACGAATCTGTACGCCCAACAGTTCGTCGCTCAACACCCGGGCTCCTTTTTGGCCAGGCCCGGTGGCTGGACGCCGGTCAGTGCAGCCGAAATGAGGACATTTTGGGGCCTCGTGCTGCATATGGGCCTGGTCAAGAAACCCAGTGTCAGGCTGTACTGGAGTGGGGACGTCCTATACCAGACCCCACTTTACAGTACGGCCATGACACGCTCCCGGTTTGAGGCCATCCGGAATTGTCAGCATTATTCCGATAATGCAGCATGTCCCCCCGAGGTGATCCTGCCCATGACCGTCTGTATAAGATACGGCCGGTCATCGATCACTTTGGGGCCAAATTCATGGAGGCCTATGTACCTGGAAGGGAGGTCGCGGTTGATGAGTCTCTCATTGCGTTCAAGGGGAGACTCATTTTCCGCCAGTATGTGCCCTCCAAGCAGGCGAGGTATGGCGTGAAGCTATACAAAATTTGTGAGAGTACCTCAGGGTACACTTACAAATTTCGTATATACGAGGGGCGAGATTCCCGGATTCAACCCCTAGAATGTCCCCCCACTCTGGGTGTTACCAGGAAACTTGTGTGGGACCTTATGCACCCACTGCTGGATAAGGGTTACCACCTGTACGTGGATAACTTTTATACCAGTATCCCCTTGTTCCAGTCCCTTGCCGCCAGATCCACGTTCGCTTGTGGGACCGTGCGGAAAAATCAACGAGGCCTCCCTGCCCTCCACCTCCAGGTACCTATCCCCAGGGGTGATACCCGTGCCCTTACCACTGGAAACCTGTTGCTGGTCAGGTATAAGGACAAGAGGGATGTCCTTATGCTGTCCACAATTCATGGTAACGGCATCACCCCTGTCCCTGTGCGAGGTACCGCGGCAACGGTCCTCAAGCCCGATTGTATCGTCGCCTACAATCGGTATATGGGAGGAGTTGATCTCTCTGATCAAGTCCTCAAGCCATATAATGCCATGCGCAAAACCCGGGCATGGTACAAAAAAGTTGCGGTCTACTTGGTACAGGTTGCCATGTACAACTCTTTTGTACTATCCCGAAGCGCTGGCAGCACAGGGACATTCCTCCAGTTCTATGAGGCAGTCCTCATGGCCCTGATCTTTTCGGACCGGGAAAGAGCAGGCCGGAGTACCTCGGGAACTGTAGGTGCCCGGATCGTCCCTGGCCAACACTTTCCAGGTGTGGTCCCCCATACTGGAAAGAAGGGACGAACCCAAAAAAGGTGCAGAGTGTGTCACACGAGGGGGATACGGAAGGACACCACTACTCAATGTGACACGTGCCCCGATCATCCGGGTCTCTGCATTATTGGTTGCTTCAGGGAGTATCACACTTCCATGGAGTACTAAATTTATATCCCAATTTAGCACTGACATCGGATAAAAAAACTGGTTCTCAGATTTGAGACACCCAAAAAAACTAAAATAATTAATTAAAAGTAGACATATTAGGTATTTCCGCGTCGGTAATAATCTCCTCTATAAAAATACCCCATGACCTAACCCCCCAGATTAACACTGTCAAGGGAAATTTTTTATTTTTTTTTGTCACCTTACATAACAAAAAGTTTGATAGCAAGCGATCAAAAAGTCATATAGCCCCCAAAATAGTGCCAATAAAACCGTCCGCTCGTCCCGCAAAAAATGAGCCCCCACATAAGATAATCGGATAAAAAATAAATAAAAAAATGACACCAAGACTTTAGAGATACAAAAAATTAATTTTTGTATCAAAAAGGATAATATAGTCAAAAACCTAAATAATTGTAAAAAGAAAGTAGACTTATTAGGTATCGCCGCGTCCGTAAGAATCTCCTCTATAAAAATATCCCATGACCTAACCCCCCAGATTAACACGGTTAAAAAAAAAAAAGAAAAACTGTGCCAAAAACGCATTTTTTTCCGGTAACAAAACAAAGGTTAACAACCAAACAAAAGTTAATATTTATTACCCTGATACTGCAGTTTACAGAAATGCCACATTTGTGGTCGTAAACTGCTGTATCAGTAAAAGGGAGGCCGCAAAAGGAAAGGACCGACATGGTTTCTGGAAGGCCGATTTTGATGGCCTTTTTTATTGACACCATGTCCCTTTTGAAGCCCCCCCGATGTCCCCTAGAGTACAAACTCCCTAAAAGTGACCCCATCTAAGAAACTACACCCATTAAGGTATTCAAAACTGATTATACAAACTTTATTAACCCTTTAGGTGTTCCTCAACAGTTAATGGCAAATGGAGATGAAATTTCAGAATTTCAATTTTTGGTAACCTTGCCTCACAAAAATGTAATATAGAGCAACCAAAAATCATTTGTACCCTAAAAATAGTCCGCCAAAAAATGCCACCTTATCCCGTAGTTTCCAAAATGGGGTCACTTTTAGGGAGTTTCTACTCCAGGGGTGCATCAGGGGGGTTGAAACAGGACACGGTGTAAATAAACCGGTCCATAAAAATCAGCCCTCCAAAAACCAAACGGTGCACCTTTCACTCTACGCCCCGCTGTGTGGCCGTACAGTAGTTTACGGCCACATATTGGGTGTTTCTGTAAACGGCAGAGTCAGGGCAATAAAGATACAGTCTTGTTTGGCTGTTAACCCTTGCTTTGTTAGTGGAAAAAATGGGTTAAAATGGAAAATAAGGCAAAAAAAATGACATTTTCAAATTTCATCCCCATTTGCCAATAACTCTTGTGCAACACCTAAAGGGTTAACGACGTATGTAAAATCAGTTTTGAATACCTTGAGGGGTGTACTTTCTTAGATGGGGTCACTTTTAGGGAGTTTCTACTCCAGGGGTGCATCAGGGGGGTTGAAACAGGACACGGTGTAAATAAACCGGTCCATAAAAATCAGCCCTCCAAAAACCAAACGGTGCACCTTTCACTCTACGCCCCGCTGTGTGGCCGTACAGTAGTTTACGGCCACATATTGGGTGTTTCTGTAAACGGCAGAGTCAGGGCAATAAAGATACAGTCTTGTTTGGCTGTTAACCCTTGCTTTGTTAGTGGAAAAAATGGGTTAAAATGGAAAATAAGGCAAAAAAAATGAAATTTTCAAATTTCATCCCCATTTGCCAATAACTCTTGTGCAACACCTAAAGGGTTAACGACGTATGTAAAATCAGTTTTGAATACCTTGAGGGGTGTACTTTCTTAGATGGGGTCACTTTTAGGGAGTTTCTACTCCAGGGGTGCATCAGGGGGGTTGAAACAGGACACGGTGTAAATAAACCGGTCCATAAAAATCAGCCCTCCAAAAACCAAACGGCGCACCTTTCACTCTACGCCCAGCTGTGTGGCCGTACAGTAGTAAACGGCCACATATTGGGTGTTTCTGTAAACGGCAGAGTCAGGGCAATAAATATACAGTCTTGTTTGGCTGTTAACCCTTGCTTTGTTAGTGGAAAAAATGGGTTAAAATGGAAAATAAGGCAAAAAAATGAAATTTTCAAATTTCATCCCCATTTGCCAATAACTCTTGTGCAACACCTAAAGGGTTAACGACGTATGTAAAATCAGTTTTGAATACCTTGAGGGGTGTACTTTCTTAGATGGGGTCACTTTTAGGGAGTTTCTGCTCTAGGGGTGCATCAGGGGGCTTCAAATGGGACATGGTGTAAATAAACCGGTCCATAAAAATCAGCCCTCCAAAAACCAAACGGCGCACCTTTCACTCTACGCCCCGCTGTGTGGCCGTACAGTAGTTTACGGCCACATATTGGGTGTTTCTGTAAACGGCAGAGTCAGGGCAATAAAGATACAGTCTTGTTTGGCTGTTAACCCTTGCTTTGTTAGTGGAAAAAATGGGTTAAAATGGAAAATTAGACAAAAAAATGAAATTCTCAAATTTCATCCTTATTTGCCAATAACTCTTGTGCAACACCTAAAGGGTTAACAACGGATGTAAAATCAGTTTTGAATACCTTGAGGGGTGTAGTTTCTTAGATGGGTTCATTTTTGGGTGGTTTCTATTATGTAAGCTTCATAAAGTGACTTCAGACCTGAACTAGTCCCTAAAAATTGAGTTTTGTAAATTTCTGAAAAATTTCAAGATTTGCTTCTAAACTTCTAAGCCTTATAACATCCCCAAAAAATAAAATATCATTCCCAAAATAATTCAAATATGAAGTAGACATATGGGGAATGTAAAGTCATCACAATTTTTGGGGGTATTACTATGTATTACAGAAGTAGAGAAACTGAAACTTTGAAATTTGCAAATTTTTCAAATTTTTTGGTAAATTAGGTATTATTTTGTGCAAAAAAAATAATTTTTTTGACTTAATTTTACCAGTGTCATGAAGTACAATATGTGACGAAAAAACAGTCTCAGAACGGCCTGGATAAGTCAAAGCGTTTTAAAGTTATCAGCACTTAAAGTGACAGTGGTCAGATTTGCAAAAAATGGTCTGGTCCTTAAGGTGAAATAAGGCTGTGTCCCTATGGGGTTAAACAGCCTGCCATGTAAACTGCAGCGCTCCCTTCCTTTTGAAAACAATGGGAGGCAGAGACCACACGGCCACAGCCAAAATTTTAGCACAGTGTCCGCAGCATAAACCACCTTGTGAACGTTCCCTTACAAGACACAAGATTTGACTCATTGGACTGTCTGTCACAAACCCAATCTTTGGTTAAACCAGGGGATACATGTTGACAGAGGTATCTGGCAGCTGCTTATCTTCTTCTCCCTGGCAATCGGCATGTCTACTTGACCTCTAGATTTTAGAAACTCAAGATGAAGGATGACGTGTGTTGACCCTTAGTAATACACTTCTGTAAAACTGTATTAATATCTCTTCTACCACAAATTACATTTTTTATATTGTCAGTGGTCCACTTTAAATATTTTCTGTCCTACATCTTCCAGCTGGGAATGTCTGGGAAAAACTGGTCGGACTCTGAACAACTGTCCATCTGCCCTCCCAGTAAACTAAGGAAAATCCTCACCTATCACTCTATACATTGTACTGTGGAGAATTCTGCAGATTTGTTCTGTGAATAGTCCTTTCTTGTCTTTCTTTCACTGTGATTCAGGAAAACCTCCACTGTGGCAAATGTTTATGGCTGTAACAAAGTCATCTATTACTTGGAGGAGGCGCCATTTTTAATTTTTTAAGGGGATGTCCTAGGAGAAATATCCTTCAGTTTTTAAACCAGACCCTGGTTCTGAATACTTCTGTAACTGAATGTAATAAAAAAATTACCATAGTCACAGAATATTCAATAAAATATATCTGTATAACGCCACCAGTTTGTTCTTTTTTTCTTTGTCCTGCTCACTGAGATGGCCGCACATGCTCAGTTTTATCCTTCAACTGCCTCCTGAGCTGTGATAGGAAGATCATGGGCACGCCCCCTGAGCTGTGGCAGAATAGACACACCCCCTGAGCTGTGATAGGGAGAGCATGGGCACGCCCCCTGAGCTGTGGCAGAATAGACACACACCCCTGAGCTTCAGCAGAATAGACACTCCCCTTGAGCTGTCAGCTTGATTTAAATCTAGCAAATGGGGAGATGTCTGGATTCATGTGAGGTCTGTTTTTCATTAGTCATGGGATAATCCCTTTAATTAAATGTGCTAAGGTAGTCACAGCTCCACCCCTCATATGTACATGACTATGATCAATACCCCACTGCTGGCTTCCCTGCTCTGTCCCACCCAAGTCCAGTCTCATATTCCCTTTTGGCTTCTGTGTTATCCTACTTTTGCCCTTAATCCCTTCCTTCTCCTCCCATTACAGAATACTTTCCTGAAATTTTTAATTTTTGAAGCATTAAAAGGAATTTTCCATCATCATAGAATAATGGGAGAGACGAGAGGTTTTCTTCCCTGGACTGGATTTGAATGTCACTATGTTATTCCGTAATGCCGTTATATCAATTATATAGGAAGATAATAATTATAAAACTGCATACAGTAACAATATGTTGGTATACAGCTATCTCAGCAAGCACGTAGCCTGTATATCAGCACATGGATTCCTCATGGGTCCATACTACTGACCTAAGGAGTTCCACGTGCTGCCATATAGTGCCCATGTGAGGCATTGCACTGTCCATTCAAAGCACTGCTTCTGTGTGATATCTCTGCAATACATTAGCACCCTGCTTCCTATATTTTGCAGTGCCCACCTCCATTACTCGTATATCTGTAATACATGCGACTTTAAATACGGAGATCCTCATGGGTAGAGTATGTACCCATAGCAGCGTAAAGGCGCCATATTAGGATTCATACAATTCAAGTCCATCAAACAGCCATGTGCATGTCCCCCAAGCGCTACGCATTTGCAGTCCGCTTACTTCCTTTTCATCCTCCTGAAAACCTACGGCACTTTGCACTAGATCACATGCATGCTGCAATGTATGTTTTTTCACCTGTGGTGTTACTGCAGGTAAACCTGATGGATTATCCAAACTTCTGCAGCCGTCACAGAGCTGACAGTAAGCAGTGTAGTGACAAAATCGGCTCTGCTACATCAGTAACAATTAGTGTCATGCTTCATCATCCAAATCTGTGTCGCCTTCATCTCTGAGTATCTGGAAAGTTCTCACCTGATGATCTAGTACATTTATCTGTTTTATCTATTTTCAAAAAAGTCTACATATTCCTGAAAAAATGCCACTCCCCGTCCAAAATCCTATACAGCCAATCAACAAATCCTCACGTTAAAGGTATTCCTTTTATATTAAGCTATCCCCAATCCACAGGATAGGCGATAACTATTAGACTGGTGGTGGTCCTACCACTGGGACTCCCAGCAATCACGAGATCGCAGTGGAGCCCCCCCGAAATGAATGGAGCAGCCGGTTGGGCAATGCGCCCAGCCCTTCTTTTCGATGGGAATTCCCAGTACAGAGATTCAGAACTCCCATAGAAATGAATGGAGCTGCTGAGTGCATGCTCGACCTGCTGCTCTTTTCATTTTGGGGGGCTCCACAGGGTACGGGGCCCCTGCTCTAGTGATCGTTGGGGGTCCCAGTGGTAGGATTCCCACCAATCTAATAGTTATCCCCCTATCCACATAGCTTTACATAACCGGAATAACCCTTTACAGCTCTTTCAAAAGACACAACACTTTGCCTTATCCAAGTTAAATGCCAGCTATTGTTCCCAGTTATCAGCCATTGTTCAATGGGATAGGATCCCTGTAAAATTGATTGTACAGAACTGACCATGCTAGGGTTTACAAGAGCACTTTTCTATAGAAAAATAGATTTCAAAAACTTACATTATTAGTAAAATCTTTTTTCTTTTTTTTTTTTATGTGAGGATCAGTAATGAGCAGATCTGTGCCATTTATTAGAATTTATCTACGGTATAGTGGGGTCAGGGTTAGCAGCACTACATCCAGGTCCAGCAGGAACACATATGTTGTCCAGGAGGACGGTGGAGCATTTGCCCCAGATGCTGAGTGCAAGGAGGAGGCAACAAGCCGCTGAATCTGGTCCCTGGGCTTTAACAACTCACAATGTCTGGGCAGCCATGGTCCTGAGCTTGGTTCTATATACATAAAGTCTCATTTACTGAAACCTCAACCCCCCCCCCCCCCCCATGCCAACTCCTATTCACCCAGCAGTATATATTTAACATGGCACCAATTTCTCAGCAGATAATACCAAGAGAACTATATACAATAAAAGTTATAATATTAAAAGCTGTAGCAGAACTGTGTTTGTCACTTGGCATGCAGGTGAAGCCCCTGGTGCATTAACACCAAGCACTAGAAAAATGAACTAGGAAGCTTCTGCTTTATCTGCATGTATATATAGTCCGCTGAATGGCAGAGACGCCTAACCTACACCTGGGAAGATTTTTGGGGTATGGGATCCTCTAGTGGCCATTCACTAGTATGACACGTCATATAAAAGCACTAAAACTCAACATACTGTAGTTAACACTTCAAAGCAGAAGAAAACAAGAAGCCTTTCCTGAAATGCAGCATTATTTTCAGCGCGCTCTCCATTTTCCATTACCTCTGCAATGCACTTGTCATAAATTAATATATTTTTAGCAGAGAACTAATACAACCCCGATTGCTATGAATGCAGCCGGTTACCGGACCGCCACGGCTATGAGCTGAGATGTGGAGTGTTTATCTTGATGAATTGTTTAATATTGCAGCTCTCATTGTATGCGCCACAATGCTCCCTGTGTGATGCCAAGGAGCTGCCGAATTCCTCAAGACTCACACTGAGGAGCTGTAATGTAGAGGCTCTGCAAAGACTGGGCAAAGAGGCACGGCCAAGTGCAGATGTAGCAGAGCTCAGTTTGCCACGAGAAACAACTCACTGTGATATCTCAATATGTTCTCCTTATGACTGCAAGTAAGTCCACTGCAGCCCTGCTACTATCTATCTATCTATCTATCTATCTATATCTATCTATCTATCTATCTATCTATCTATCATCTATCTATCTATCTATCATCTATCTATCTATTATCTATCTATTATCTATCTATCTATCTATCTATCCCATATCTATATGTCTGGCTATTTATCTATCTGTCTATCTATCGATTGATCTATCTACAGTATCTATATTTGATAAGAAAGTAACTATTAGAAACTATTATATGAATGTTATATTTAATTTGCATGTATCAGATTTATCTGTGCTATTTATCCACAATCTATCTACTCATATGTCTGTCTATCCATCCGTTGATCCATCCACTTATATGTCTATCTCCTATCTATCTATCTATCTATCTAATATCTATCTAGTTGTATGTCTATTTCCTATCAATCTATCAAGCGATCAATCTATCTAATACTTATCTATTTATCTATCTACTTGTCTGTCTGTCTATCTCCTATTGATTGATCAATCATTCTATCTATCTATCCATCTATCCATCCATCTACGTCATTATTTTTTAACACAACCACTTGAGGATGAATCCAGCCTGGCTGAAGTCTCTAACACAAAAAACTTGAGTAAATCCAAATCATTTCCAATGAAAATAATGAGACAATGCAGAGTTAAAATGAAAGTTGCATTCATGGGATGCCATCCTCTATACCACCTCACCCATGGAGGTGACAGGTCGGATCACCTATCCTATTGCCAATCATGCACAGTTAGACTTAAGGGGAATTTTTTTTTTTTTACCTGCCCATTTGCCAAAGGAAACTGGTGAACAGCAGGCTCTGGTGCAGTGGGCAATGACATCAAAGGTAGGAAAGGGTCGCAGGGAGCTTGCCAGGCAGGTACCCCCTGTAGCAAAGGAGATGGGTGAGGGCAGGATACAATAAACGGAGGGGGCACCGCACCTATCCGAAGGACACCAGGTGTTTCTGGGATCATACAAATCCAGGGAGCTGGTTCAGCATTCACCGGCCAGAGAAAAGGCTGTCGCTTGATTCTTGAAATGGGGAGCATCCTACATCTTATATATCCAACTGCACAAGGATTTGGCCTCCCACAGGACGGGGCTGGACTGGGATGCTAGCAAGCTTGCTGTTGTCCCGCAATGGAACCTCTAACATCCAGGTGCCAGTAAGAGCAGAAGTCCTGCATGCCGCTCTGCTGCGTGGAGGAGAACTGGGGGATCGGACCGGAGTGCTCTGTAGCCATGCAGGCAGTCTCCTCCCTCCCCATCTCACTTAGCAGCTCTCCCCCTCCCTGACACATCACACTACTGATGAGTATCGCACATCCCATCCTCCGTCCAGTCCTCCGCACATCAGATGCACTGAAAAACTGCAAATATCTTCTCTTCCTTCTCTGTCTTGTCCATAAGAAGATGGAGATTCATCACAGCATCTTTCTATACAGGGGAAACTCGAAAAATTTGAATATCGTGCAAAGTTCATTTATTTCAGTAATGCAACTTAAGAGGTGAAACTAACACATGAGACTCATTACATGCAAAGCGAGATATTTCAAGCCTTTATTTGTTATAATTTGGATGATTATGGCTTGCAGCTTATGAAAACCCCAAAGCCACAATCTCAGGTCCCTATTACTCAGGGGATATGGATTAATTAGCTGACTAGAGTCTGACACTTTGAGCCTAGAATATTGAACCTTTTCACAAAATTCTAATTTTAAGCTGCATTAATGCAATTCCTTTTAATTTGCATTACTGAAATAAATGGACTTTTGCACGATATTCACATTTTTTTTCAGTTTCACCTGTATAGATACTTACATGTCTGTGTGTTTTAAATGTCATTGAATGCAGCAAATTGTATCATCAGAAAATGACCTATTGTTTAAGGGGCACTTTCACACTAGGGTTAAAGTTTTCCGGCGCTGAGTTCCGTCACAGGGGCTCAATACCGGAAAAGAACTGATCAGTTTTATCCCCACGCATTCTGAATGGAGAGCATTCTGTTCAGTATGCTGCAGGATGTCTTCAGTTCAGTCCCTCTTACTGTATTTGGCCGGAAAAAATACTGCAACACGCTGCTGTATTTTCTCCGTCCAAAATTCCGGAACACTTACCGGAATGCCGGATCCTGCATTATTTTCCATTGAAAATGCAAAAACGCAAATTGCGGATCTGCAAAACACGGACACCGGCCATGTGTGTTCCGCACATCGCCGGCCATGTGATAGAAATGACTATTCTTGTCCGTGGCAGCGGACAAGAATAGGACATGCTCTATCTTTTTCGCGGGGCCGCGGAACAGAACTACGGATGTGTACTACGGTGTACTGCCCGCATCTTTTGAAATGAATGGGTCCGTAACCGTTCCACAAAATTGCGGAACGAATGCGGACCCAGAACTACGGACGTGTGAATGGACCCTAAATGTGATTTAAACAATAGATTATTTTCTGACACCTTCCCTTTAAACAGAAACCATAAAATCCTGCAGTTTTCGCACTGGCCACTAAGCCTAATAATTGGCGCCACTTCTTGGTTTGTACAGATCACTTTACTGCAGTTACCTGCTTATCTATCATTCTAATCCTGCCTGTAATGATACCACCTCTGTGTATAGATACGACCCCATTCACGATAGGTGATTGTCACAGTTTATCTGTTCTTTCCTTGTACAATGACCTCTGCACAGGTCACAGATCATGCCTAGAAAACTCTCCCATATAAATCAACGAGGTGCCTCCTGACCATTGTGTCTTTGGCCCAAGCGCTTTGTAAAAGCTGAGACAAGATGGCAGCCCCCATAATCATGTTCAGGAAGTAGAATTAATAAATCTACAGTCAGAAAATCAAAACAGATTAGAAAAAAAAAAAAGAATATGTGTCGCTATCTGGTTTTAAATGGCAGAAAAACATTTTGTTTATACATTCCCTTTAAAGAGGATGTGTCACCGGACAATGACCTATTGTTTAAATCACTTTTTATTTTAAAAAATATTTAAAATTTTTGGTGATTTATTTTTACATTTTCCATGTTAAAAAAAACAAACATATATAATCCAATTTTTACACTGGCCTCTAGGTCTAATGATAGGTCATAATTCCCTGTTCTGTGCAGGTAACTTTTCAGTAGCCATTCTCATTATCATCACAGGCAGGATTACAGTGACAAGTAACACCTCCATATAGATAACACAGGATCCACCATGCTCTGTATGTCTATGGGACAGCAGCAGCAGACAGGAAGAGAGAAAGAAGACAGCGAGTGTATGCGCTGTCTCCTCAAACAGCTGATTGGCGGGACCCCCGCCTATATGATATTGATGACCTATCCTGAGGATAGGTCATCAATATTAAAAGCCCAGACATCCCCTTTAATGACTAGCCTGCATGGTCAGCAAACCTTTTCACTTAGCCAGTTCCTCACCTGCCATTGTCAATAAGTGTTCTCTACTTTACCAGTCATAGCAATGATTACCGGAACAGCGCAGAACCCTTCAATAATTCATTAACTGATATACAGTAGCATATGCAAACAACGTATAAGCTTGGAACTGATGTAGTGAAGTTCATCTTGTTGTTTGACACTTATGGCGGTTGTGTTATCCTTAATTTTACACAGAGCTGTGCTTTTATTCAGCTGCACTTCACTTTGTACAAGCAAAGCAGTCCCAAAGGCTGAGCTCCGAAATCAGCTCTGCTACACCTGTATTTCATATTGATGCAAAACATGTAGAACTTTGTAAAAAATAAAAGTTGTGTTCTTAAAAGGATTGTGTCATCAGAAAATTATCTATTTTTTTTTTAAATCACGTTTTTATGGTAAACACATTTTTTAACATTTTCATGTATTTTTTTAAAAGTTTTTCCATGTTAATATCTATATAAAAGAAATATTGGGGGTCATTTATTATACTGAAATATGCCTAAAATAGGCGTATTTCAGGCGCAGGTGGTGGCACAATGGCCACGCCAGCTCTAAAATCGTGGGCGTTGGGTGGGCAGGGAAGGTGACGGGCTGGCAGGCCCCTCATTTACCATTTTCTACGCAAAAAAGATCTAAGGCCTCTTTCACACGACCGTTTTTTTTTTTCCGTTTTGCGGGCCGTTTTTTGCGTTCCGTATACGGTCCGTATACGGAACCATTCATTTCAATGGTTCCGCAAAAAAAACGGAATGTACTCCGTATGCATTCCGTTTCCGTATTTCCGTTTTTCCGTTCCGTTGAAAGATAGAACATGTCCTATATTTGGCCGCAAATCACCTTCCGTGGCTCCATTAAAGTCTATGGGTCCGCAAAAAAAAATGAAATGCATACGGAAATGCATCCGTATGTCTTCCGTATCCATTCCGTTTTTTGCGGAACCATCTATTGAAAATGTTATGCCCAGCCCAATTTTTTCTATGAGATTACTGTATACTGTATTTGCCATACGGAAAAACGGAACGGAAAAATGGAACGGAAACGGAGACACAACGGAAACAAAAAACGGAACAACGGATCCGTTTAAAAAGGACCGCAAAACACTGAAAAAGCCATACTGTCGTGTGAAAGAGGCCTAAATGTGAGAGAGCTACGAAGCTGTCTTACATTTAGAACTGGCGCTGGATGCACCGAGGCCACAGCCTCTTCATAACTTCGGCAGAACAACCGCCAGCTTAGGGCTTTATTAAGATTGATGTCTAAAATCATGTTGATGCCCACACAACAGGTGTGTCCTCACAATGAGGCACATTTATTAAGACGTTGAAGTGATAGATATTGGCATAAACATAGGTTGATGTCTGTAGCTTTTAAATGCTGCAGAAGGAGTGAGGAGTATGTAATGACGGGTGTTCTGTCGTAGGTTCGCGCGGTACATCAGAACCTGCTGATCAGTGGAGGCTGCATTAAACAGAAGCAGATTGCCCCATTAGTAAACAGCAGCACATCAACCCACACAAACCAAAATGATGACTTCAGCAACACCCCATCCTAGTATTTGCTAACAGTAATCCAGCGTGAAGTTCTAATATTAGGTTAGGCTAGTTTCATGCTGGCGTTAAAATTATCCAGCAAGCTGTTGAGGCAGAGGAAGAGCCTGCCAGAGTTAGGCTACTTTCACACTAGCGTTCAGGTGTCCGCTCGTGAGCTCCGTTTGAAGGGGCTCACGAGCGGTCCTGAACGCAGCTGGACGGCCCTGATGCATTCTCAATGGAGGCGGATCCACTGAGAATGCATCCGCCTGCCAGCGCTCAGCCTCCGCTCCGCTCAGCGAGCGGACACCTGAACGCTGCTTGCAGCGTTCGGGTGTCCGCCTGGCCGTGCGGAGGCGAGCGGATCCGTCCAGAGTTATAATGGAAGTCAATGGGGACGGATCCGCTTGAAGATGACACCATATGGCTCAATCTTCAAGCGGATCCGTTCCCCATTGACTTTCAATGTAAAGTCTGAACGGATCCGCTCAGGCTACTTTCAGACTTAGAAAATTTTCTAAGTTATAATGCAGACGGATCCGTTCTGAACGGATGCGAACGTCTGCATTATCGGAGCGGATCCGTCTGATAAAACATCAGACGGATCCGCTCCGAACGCTAGTGTGAAAGTAGCCTTAAGTGTATCTAGCAAAACCGGATAGGGCCGGAGCACCGCCAAGCCCCATTAACTATAATGGGAACCAGCAAAGGGATTAGTGTTGAGCGCAAATCTTCGAAAAGCGAATATAAATCGCGAATATCGCAACTTTGCTAATTTGCTAATATTTCGAATATAGTGCTATGACGAATAAAAAAATGACGAATATTCGAAACAGTGAATATCACTGTTTCGAATATTCGTCATTTTTTTAACATCTGAAAACATGATTCCTCCCTGCTTTTTTCTTGTAGGTCAATGAGTCATTGGCCCACAAGACACTTAAGCAGGAAGGAATCATGTTTTCATGTGGAAAAAAAGACGAATATTCTAAATAACGAATATATTCGCTATATTGCTATAACTTAGTTTTTTTAGAATATTCGTCATATTCTAAAACAAGAATATATTGCAATATAGCGAATATTCGTAAAATACACATATAGACTGCAATTTAGCTAATATAGTGCTATAGTATTTTTTTTTATAGTCAAATTATTTTTTTCTCTTCTGAACTTCAGATTTGGAAAAAATTGACACTATTAAAAAAAATACTATAGCACTATATTAGCTAAATTGCAGTCTATATGTGTATTTTACGAATATTCGCTATATTGCAATATATTCTTGTTTTAGAATATGATGAATATTCTTAAAACAAATATATAGCACTATATTTACTGCTATATATTCTTTTTTGATCAACTTTGCATTACGCAATTTTTTACATTTTAGAATAATCGCAATCGCGAAAATAATCTCGAATATTCGCGGATATGAAACGAATATTCTAGTGAATATTCGCGAAATATCGCAAATTCGAATATGGGACCTGCCACTCATCACTAGCAGAGATCTGTCCTGTTTCTGCCATGAGTGCAGGGGTCCAGCCAGACAAAAAACGGGCCTGTCGAATCCCGACAGTCATGCCAGAAACAGGATGGATCCCCGCTGGGTCCTGTTATAGTTAATGGGATCTAGAGGTGCCCTGGCCCTATCTGGCTATGCTAGATATGATGAACTCTATTGCCGGAACAGCCTGCCAGATACTTTTAACGCTAGTGTGAAACTAGCCTAAGGCTACTTTCACACCTGCGTTAGGTGCGGATCCGTCTGGTATCTGCACAGACGGATCCGCACCTATAATGCAAACGCTTAGATCCGTTCAGAACGAATCCGTTTGCATTAGCATGAAAAAAAAAAAAAAAGCAAGCAGCGTTCAGGTGTCCGCCTGCTGAGCGGAGCGGAGGACAAACGGTGCCAGACTGATGCATTCTGAGCGGATCCGCCTCCACTCAGAATGCATTAGGACTGGACGGATCCGTTCGGGGCCGCTTGTGAGAGCCTTCAAACGGAGCTCACAAGCGGAGCCCCGAACGCTAGTGTGAAAGTAGCCTAACTTTTACAGGGGTTTTCCAGCTATCCACAGGGCCCCACCACCGGCTTTTCATTACTCAGGGCCCCACCACCGACCCCCACCGGTCACTAGGATGGGGAATGGAAGATCAAATGGTTTTGACTGTATAAATCAAACCAATGGAAATCCTAGTGTTAGTTACCCATCAAACCTTCAGCCATCCAGACACTCAAACCTCCACTTCCTCATTCCTAAATTTGCCTAAATTTTCATATATCCTATGAATGAACTCTGCTCAAGGTCCTCATCTCTTCACCAGAATGGCGAGCAGTTGCAAGGATCATCTCTTGCTCTGGAGGTCATAATCACAATAGGGAGCAGTCAACCCTGAACTACTCGTCTCACTATTCCTATCTACTTGTACAATCCGCCTTAGGCATCGGCTCCCAACTGGTCAACAGTCAGAGTCAGGGGTCATGGTCCAAGCAGGATCAGAATACCAGGAGAGTCAGAATTAGATAAAACGTTAGTGAGGAATCCCAGAAAGAAGGCACCAATCACAGGCAACCTAGGTCACACTTCCTTGTTATGTGTCACATGACTGATGACATCAGCGCCACCTCTGACTGGCTAGCGCTTCCTGCACCAGGAAGCTTGGCCCTATCATCCAGACAACTGAACACTGGTGGTGCTGCCTGCTGAGGAGCGTGCCGCTGGCCGAACATGACAGACCTATCCTGTTCTGCGTTACAAAGTTAGATTATTGATTTGAAAGAGCAATGCTTAAATTCTCCTGTGGTGGCGCTGCAGGGAAATAGAACACTTGCTGCTAAGCTTCCCCATACATTAAAGAGAGTCTGTCACCTCCAAAGTAAGTTTAAAGAAAGCATATCACCATGTTACCTAGATGCCTCCAAACATAACCATACCTTTTTTTGTGAAATCCTGAAAAATACATATTTGTTTTTAATGCAAATAAGGTTTTTAGAGCACTGTGGCTGAAGTGGGTGGTATCATAGTGGAGCAATGATGCACCAAACACAAAGGGAACTGCCCAAGGTGCACCAAAAACCGTATTTGCACAAAAATAAAAGAAACATTTCTCAGGATTATGGAACCATATTTTCACATGAAATGTATGGTTATGTTTTGGGGCACCTACCCTACATGTATACTTTGAAACCAATTTTAGAGATATCAGACTCCCTTTAAAGCTGGTCAGTGTGGGCCCCAACACTGTATGATTAGCTTATAGTCAAAGAGCCCTTCTGTAAAATAAAGAAATATATATCGACTACACATGACAGCTGCCCTAACGCACCCAGCACTGCTATATCTCTATATGACAGCTGTCCCAACACACTCAACTCTACTATATCTCTATACACTGCGTGCAGAATTATTAGGCAAATGAGTATTTTGACCACATCATCCTCTTTATGCATGTTGTCTTACTCCAAGCTGTATAGGCTCGAAAGCCTACTACCAATTAAGCATATTAGGTGATGTGCATCTCTGTAATGAGAAGGGGTGTGGTCTAATGACATCAACACCCTATATTAGGTGTGCATAATTATTAGGCAACTTCCTTTCCTTTGGCAAAATGGGTCAAAAGAAGGACTTGACAGGCTCAGAAAAGTCAAAAATAGTGAGATATCTTGCAGAGGGATGCAGCACTCTTAAAATTGCAAAGCTTCTGAAGCGTGATCATCGAACAATCAAGCGTTTCACTCAAAATAGTCAACAGGGTCGCAAGAAGCGTGTGGAACAACCAAGGCGCAAAATAACTGCCCATGAACTGAGAAAAGTCAAGCGTGCAGCTGCCAAGATGCCACTTGCCACCAGTTTGGCCATATTTCAGAGCTGCAACATCACTGGAGTGCCCAAAAGCACAAGGTGTGCAATACTCAGAGACATGGCCAAGGTAAGAAAGGCTGAAAGACGACCACCACTGAACAAGACACACAAGCTGAAACGTCAAGACTGGGCCAAGAAATATCTCAAGACTGATTTTTCTAAGGTTTTATGGACTGATGAAATGAGAGTGAGTCTTGATGGGCCAGATGGATGGGCCCGTGGCTGGATTGGTAAAGGGCAGAGAGCTCCAGTCCGACTCAGACGCCAGCAAGGTGGAGGTGGAGTACTGGTTTGGGCTGGTATCATCAAAGATGAGCTTGTGGGGCCTTTTCGGGTTGAGGATGGAGTCAAGCTCAACTCCCAGTCCTACTGCCAGTTTCTGGAAGACACCTTCTTCAAGCAGTGGTACAGGAAGAAGTCTGCATCCTTCAAGAAAAACAGGATTTTCATGCAGGACAATGCTCCATCACACACGTCCAAGTACTCCACAGCGTGGCTGGCAAGAAAGGGTATAAAAGAAGAAAATCTAATGACATGGCCTCCTTGTTCACCTGATCTGAACCCCATTGAGAACCTGTGGTCCATCATCAAATGTGAGATTTACAAGGAGGGAAAACAGTACACCTCTCTGAACAGTGTCTGGGAGGCTGTGGTTGCTGCTGCACGCAATGTTGATGGTGAACAGATCAAAACACTGACAGAATCCATGGATGGCAGGCTTTTGAGTGTCCTTGCAAAGAAAGGTGGCTATATTGGTCACTGATTCGTTTTTGTTTTGTTTTTGAATGTCAGAAATGTATATTTGTGAATGTTAAGATGTTATATTGGTTTCACTGGTAAAAATAAATAATTGAAATGGGTATATATTTGTTTTTTGTTAAGTTGCCTAATAATTATGCACAGTAATAATCACCTGCACACACAGATATCCCCCTAAAATAGCTAAAACTAAAAACAAACTAAAAACTACTCTCAAAAATATTCAGCTTTGATATTAATGAGTTTTTTGGGTTCATTGAGAACATGGTTGTTGTTCAATAATAAAATTAATCCTCAAAAATACAACTTGTCTAATAATTCTGCACTCCCTGTATATGATAGCTGCATCTATACACATGACAGCTGTCCAAACACACCCAGCTCTGCTACATCTATACACATGACAGCTGTCCAAACACACCCAGCTCTGCTACATCTATACACATGACAACTGTCCAAACACACCCAGCTCTGCTACATCTATACACATGACAGCTGCTCTAACGCACCCAGCACTGCTATATCTCTATATGACAGCTGTCCCAACACACTCAACTCTACTATATCTCTATATATGATAGCTGCATCTATACACATGACAGCTGTCCAAACACACCCAGCTCTGCTACATCTATACACATGACAGCTGTCCAAACACACCCAGCTCTGCTACATCTATACACATGACAGCTGTCCAAACACACCCAGCTCTGCTACATCTATACACATGACAGCTGTCCAAACACACCCAGCTCTGCTACATCTATACACATGACAGCTGTCCAAACACATCCAGCTCTGCTACATCTATACACATGACAGCTGTCCAAACACACCCAGCTCTGCTACATCTATACACATGACAGCTGTCCAAACACACTCAGTTCTGCTACATCTATACACATGACATCTGTCCAAACACACCCAGCTCTGCTACATCTATACACATGACAGCTGCACCAACACACTCAGCTCTACTATATCTATATATTTGACAGCTGCCCCAGCACACCTAGCTCTGCTACAACTATATATCTCTAAGTATTGCTATACAGTAGATAGATATATAGAGATATAGCAGAGCTGAGTATGCTGGGGCAGCTGTCATGTGTATAGATGCAGCAGAGCTGGGTGTGTTTGGACAGCTGTCATATATAGAGATATAGTAAAGCTGAGTGTGCTGGTGCAGCTGTCATGTGTATTAGATGTAGCAGAGCTGGGTGTGCTGGGGCAGCTATCATATATAGAGATATAGCAGTGCTGAGTGTGCAGGGGCAGCTGTCATGTGTATAGATGTAGCAGAGCTGGGTGTGTTTGGACAGCTGTCATGTGTATAGATGTAGCAGGCTGGGTGTGTTTGGACAGCTGTCATGTGTATAGATGTAGCAGAGCTGGTTGTGTTTGGACAGATGTCATGTGTATTGATGTAGCAGAACTGGGTGTGTTTGGACAGCTGTCATGTGTATAGATGTAGCAGAGCTGGGTGTGTTTGGACAGCTGTCATGTGTATAGATGTAGCAGAGCTGGGTGTGTTTGGACAGCTGTCATGTGTATAGATGCAGCTATCATATATAGAGATATAGCAGAGCTGAGTGTGCTGGGACAGCTGTCATATAGAGATATAGTAGTGCTGGTTGCGTTAGGGCAGCAGTCATGTGTATAGATGTACACTTGAAGTCTCATATTTTTTCTATCAGTGTCAATGCATCTCTTATGGCCGTGTGGTTAGGTGCTTTGCTTCTGAGACAGAAGGTCGTGGGTTCGAATCCCCAGTTGAAACTTTTCTGAAACACAGCACTGACTCCATATATGGACATACAGGGTGGGACACAGGAAGAGGTCGTGGGTTCGAATCCCAGACACATCTCTCCTGAGGTCGGCAATACAAATGACTATGATTTGTAAATGCCGGCCCTGCTGGTGTCACCCCCATCACTGGTGTCACCCGGTGCGGCCCGCACCCCCCTTGCAACGCCACTGAACAGTGGATCAACAGAATTCCTCTAAATATCAAAAGACTATATTCTGTCTGGATGTATATGCTGCAACTAAAACCAGCTACAGTAAAAGTTGTGAGTTGTATCCTACCACTGTCTACCTCATTCTTCAATACCACCACTACAACTGGTTGTACCATCATAAACGGTACTGACGTCACGACAAATACCACCAAGGGACCCAGCCGCCACAAGCACCCTAAACACCGCCGTCATCAAGGGCACCTCAACCTCCATCTAGGCTGGTGCTCCCCTACCACAGAGTGTGCCCCGGAGGATTTCGTGCTGTCTTCCTCATCACTGTGCTGCCGGCCCAGGGAAGCTTTCTGCTAACCTTGAGTAAACCGAAGAACTGTATTATTGCTGGCCCCTCATCGGCCCACCGTGCACCTCACGTGTCGCCCCTGCGGTTCTGGCACACCACATAAGCGCCACGTCTCCAGTCCCCTGATTAGCCAGATTTACTAGCATCTGTTCCAGGACATGAAGCAGTGGAATGGCGTTGGTCGCCCTATAGTCCTGGCGACTGACAAATAACATGGCCTCCTCAAAGGACCTGAGCAAACGGCAGGTGTCACGCATGAGCTGCCACTGGCTCCAGACCTCCCACTGCTACCACCCTGCTGACTTCCGGCCACGCTAGAGACTTTCTGGCTCCGCCGCTGCCTCCCTCTTCTCCCGATGATGATGAAGCCCCAAATTCACCCGGGTCCCACGTGCGATCAGCTACATCATCATCATTGAATACTGTCTGCAAGTCACTGATGTATTCCTCAACCGTCTCTTGGTCGGGAGCCTGACTGCTTGTAACTACAGCTCATACGCCATTCTCCTCATCACTACTTGCCTGCCTATCGGAGGAAACGGTAGGCAGGCCAGTAGATGATGACTGTCCTCTAGAAGCTCGTCCTCGATGTATAGAGGAGCTGAGCCCACAGCATATAATACTTCTCTGGCTGAGGGAACAGAAAAGGACAGAGGCAGGATGAGGACAGGTGAGGGTTGTGTCTTGCGAACCCACCGACTCTTGGCTGGGGGTGTCTGATGTCACTTGGAATGAAGTGGATGACCGAGTCAACCTCTCAAGAACCGCTGGGTTGCTGGTCAAGACACGACCGCTAAATGACACCGGGAGCTCAGGCCTCTCGCTGCGACTCCTGCTGCCACGCTCCCCTTACTCTGCTGCGTATTGTGCCTGCGCCAGAAATATTTAAGCCTCTGCCACTCCCCTGTGCAGGGCCTTGCACTTCTCTGTCTGACATACTGTTAGAATAAATAAATAAATAAAAAGGAAATTAAAACACCCAAAAAAGTCTGTAATTTTCTCACTTCACCACACAACGGCTAATAAGCCTTTTTCTCCCCACTAATACACGCCAAAAATGCTTTAGAACATATAACTGCACCGCTGAACTGAAAATTGGCAATAATTGTTTTCCACTTATACACGCCACAAAAGGCTTTATAACATCCTGTATAACTTCACCACTGAACGGCAAATATATATATTTTTGCCACTAATACACGCCAAAAATGCTTTAGAACATATAACTGCACCGCTGAACAGCCAATATATATATATTTTTGCCACTAATACATGCCAAAAAGGGCTTTAGAACATATAACTGCACCGCTGAATGGCAAATATATATATTTTTTGCCATTAATTCACGCCAAAAAGTAATTTAGAACATATAACTGCACCGTGTACGACAAATATATATTTTTTTGCCATTATTAGACGCCAAAAAGGGCTGTCATTTTCTCACTTCACCACACAATGGCAAATACTTTTTTGTGTGCTACTAATAGACCCTGAGGGCCCAAGTCAGCTGCCTCTTGAGCCCCGCTGGTCAGTGGCATAGCGTGGAGGGGGGCCGTTGCCCCGGGCGCAAAATTCCAGGGGGCGCTAGCAGGGCTAAACTGCCAATTAGGCAAAGTGAGGTGATGGCCCCAGGCGGTGCGGCCCTGGTGACAAGTGGGGGCGGCAGCAGGGCACAGGGAGATGAACGCTTCCATTGTGGAAGCACTCATCTTCATAGTCATCTGTATTGCCATCCTCAGGACAGCGATAAAGATAGATGTGCTGCGGCGGGACAGGGGAGGGAGAGGCGTCTCCCTTTCCCGTTCATATGATAGGCTGCAGGCACTAGGCCTGCAGCCCATCAGAGGCCGGTGCAGTAAAACAGCGCGGGACACAGGCCAGAAGAGGCCTGCATCGCATCGTTTTCAGCCTAATGGAGGTAAGTATAAGTGTTTATTTTTTATATGGTACTACTTACTGGCACATGATTGGGGGCATCTATGGGGGAACTTGTTACTGGCACATGATTGGGGGGCATCTATGGGGGCACTTGTTACTGGCACATGATTGGGGAGCTTCTATGGGGGCACTTGTTACTGGCCCATGATTGGGGGGCATCTATGGGGGTACTTATTACTTGCAAATGATTGGTGGGCATCTATGAGGGTACTTGTTACTGGCACATGATTGGGGACATCTATGGGGGTACTTGTTAATGGCACATGATTGGGGGCATATGTGTGGGCACTTGTTACTGGCACATTATTGGGGGCATCTATGGGGGCACATCTTACTGGCACATTATTGGGGGGCACTGTTGGGGCATCTATGGGGGCACTTCTCACTGGCACATTATTGGTGGCACTTTTTACTGGCACATTATTGAGTGGCACTATGGGGGAATCTATGGGGGCACTTCTTACTGGCACATTATTTGGGGCACTATGATGGGCTTTATTACTACTGGGGGTCTATGGGGAACATGATTACTAGTATGGGCACTATGGGAGCATTATTACTTCTGGGGCACAGTATTTACATTACTGCCAAGGAACACCTCTAGTGGCCACTCATCATTATTAAAGTTTACTACTCTACGAGGTTGTGGATTTTTATTGTGTGTGTTGTGGTGGAGGGAGTGATTGCATGCTAGGGTGTGGGAAGGCGGGATCCAGGGGGCCCAAGTAAATTCTTACCCTGGGTCCAATCAATATTAAAGACGGCCCTGGCTGAACGTCAAATAATATATATATTTTTGCCACTAATACACGCCAAAAAGGGCTTTAGAACATATAACTGCACAGCTGAATGGCAAATATATACAGTACAGACCAAAAGTTTGGACACACCTTCTCATTCAAAGAGTTTTATTTATTTTTATGACTATGAAGGCATCAAAACTATGAATTAGCACATGTGGAATTATATACATAACAAACAAGTGTGAAACAACTGAAAATATGTCATTTTCTAGGTTCTTCAAAGTAGCCACCTTTTGCTTTGATTACTGCTTTGCACACTCTTGGCATTCTCTTGATGAGCTTCAAGAGGTAGTCCCCTGAAATGGTCTTCCAACAGTCTTGAAGGAGTTCCCAGAGATGCTTAGCACTTGTTGGCCCTTTTGCCTTCACTCTGCGGTCCAGCTCACCCCAAACCATCTCGATTGGGTTCAGGTCCGGTGACTGTGGAGGCCAGGTCATCTGGTGCAGCAACCCATCACTCTCCTTCATGGTCAAATAGCCCTTACTTTCAAAGTTTTCCCAATTTTTCGGCTGACTGACTGACCTTCATTTCTTAAAGTAATGATGGCCACTCGTTTTTCTTTACTTAGCTGCTTTTTTCTTGCCATAATACAAATTCTAACAGTCTATTCAGTAGGACTATCAGCTGTGTATCCACCTGACTTCTCCTCAACCCAACTGATGGTCCCAACCCCATTTATAAGGCAAATAAACCCTGTGAATGGCTGCATCACACAACACTTGCACCCCAAAAACAAGAACAGTTTGCTGGAATTACAGAGCTGTACAATGGCAATTTGGATCCGCAGTCAGTGCAGCAAGGTGTAATAGGATTGTTCCTATTACCCAGGCTGTAACCTCCCCTACAGCACCCTGTTCTACTTCAATACTGTGGAATGATTCCTCCCTATCATTTCCATGAACTTCTATACAGCAAAATAAAAGTTTTAAAGTATTTTCTAACACTGTCCCTAGCGCCTGCTGACGTCTTACCCTGCACTAATTACACTGGTAAATGGCAGAATCCAAGATGGCTGAGGCTATTTATAGGGCTGTGACATCACAGAGCTGGCTACTGCTGATTGGCTGCATGCATGGCATTATGGGTGATCCCTAGTTCCCAGAGTTCCTTGCTCCATGTCCTAACATTTTTAGGAAAAAATGTGATTCGTTACCACGAAGCGTGAGGAAATTCAAATTAGGTGCAAATTGAATTTTTCCTGAAATTCTGATCGAATTCTACTTCGTCATCTTCGATTCCCTCATCTATACCAATAATCATCCCTTTTTTCAGCTCTCATAAAACTCCCTTTTTACCCATGACAGCAAAGAGGGGTATGTGTGCAGATAGCCTGTCCCACATCTTATATAATCACCAAGCCAGCTCAACACATGGGGCTTTCTTCATGAGTTACCCTCTGCCGGCGTCAGAAGTAGAAAGTGGTCATAAAAATAATGTGACTTGACTGTGTAGAAGTATCATCTAACTGAAGGAAAGTAAAGCTATTGAATAGAACAATAATTGGTTGAGAACATAGTCACTGATTTATGAAGACTGGCGTGTGCTACGTTGGTCTTGGTGGGCCCAGTGCTCCCGAAGTAGGCATTTAACTTTTACTAAATAGGGATTTTGTGTCTTTTTTGGCTTCCTTGAGCAAAAATGTGCCACTTTTTACACCACTCACTCCAGTTTTAAAATATGAGTGGGAAAGTAGATGTGGTTAGCAATGTTAATGAGTTTCACTCCAGATTCATGGCTACTGTCACACTGGCGTTTAGGCTTTCCGTTTCTGAGACCCGTCATGGGCTCTCACAAGCGGTCCAAAATGGATCAGTTTTGGCTAATGCATTCTGAATGGAAAAGGATCAGCTAAGAATGCATCAGTTTGCCTCAGTTTGCCTCCTTTCCATCTTCAATTCCACTTTGGAGGATCCGTTCTGACACACAATGTAAGTCAATGGGGAGAGATCCGTTTTCTATGACACAATCTTGCACAATAGAAAACGGATCCATCTTCCATTGACTTTCAATGGTGTTCAAGACGGATCTGTCTTGGCTATGTTAAAGATAATACCAACGGATCCGTTCTGAACGGATGCAGACGTTTGTATTATCTGAACGGATCCATCGGTGCAGATCCATGACGGATCCGCACCAAACGCGAGTGTGAAAGTAGCCTAAAAAGTCACAAACTAATTTGCACTCTCATTCCAGTAGGAGGGGGGAGTAGCTTTTCTAGACTAAAATGTTAGGTTTAAGGATAAGGCAAATTTATCAAACATCATGAGACATTTGATAAATGTGGTCAACGCAAAATGACTTAAAATATTCAATTTATAATAAATTCTCCCCTAGGAGCCTGGTGTATTCCTGAGCTGCTGACTAACCCTACCTACCCACCACTGATTGACAGATTTCTCCTTATTACTGAGCAATGAGCATGAGGACAGCACTGTCAGTCAGCAATGGGTGGGCAACTGTGTTAATGATCAGCGACAACTACGTCACAAGATTTCAGCAAAGAAAATATTCACTGACTACAAACTAAAAGGTTCTGTAATAAAAAACAAATAAGCAGATAATGCATGACTCGTGGTATTTGCCAATCAAGTGGTATCTAATAACAGAGATGACTACCTAGAGCAGGCATGCTCAACCTGCGGCCCTCCAGCTGTAGTAAAACTACAACTCCCACCATGCCCTGCTGTAGGCTGATAGATGTAGGCTGTCCGGGAATGATGGGAGTTGTAGTTTTGCAACAGCTGGAGAGCCGCAGGTTGAGCATGCCTGACCTAAAGGATGTGAACTTAAAAATTACATCTAGTGTTCAATAAGTAATCTACCCCAGCATGTTCTGTCAGTGTTAGAGAGCTGAGCTTGTCTGTGCAGGTTGAGACATGTCTGGACATGCAACAAATAGCAGCAGTTCAATCTGATAAAAGCACTGAAAGTGACAGGATTGGGATCTTCGTTCTGTGATTAAACTCCTTACAAAGGAAGAAAAGAAGCCTAAAGAAATTCACAAAAGGATGATTGCTGACTGTATATGATGATGTTGCACCTTTCTACCACCAAGTAAAGTCTGGGGCCAAAAAGTTTAAGGAAGGGTAGGAAATCAATTGCAGAAGACCCCTGTTCAAGTTGACCTGTTGAAGCATCTTCAGAGGAAATATGGCATAAAGTGGAGGCCATGATTTTGAAATATCGTCAGGTCAAAGTCAGTGCTATAGATCATGAATTAGGCATTTCAATTGGCACAATTTCATTCATGTCTCATTCATGATGTGTTGATTGAGCACCAAAGTGCTCGTGTGCTCGAGTAGAACACTTCGCGATGCTCGGGTGATCTACTGAGCACCCAAGCACAATGGAAGTCCCCGAGCATTAAACCAGGCAGCCCCTGCTCTGAAGAGGGGAGGGTGTTGGGACTCTAGTTCGGCTTAGGAGTCCCTGCTCTGAATCCATATACAGTATAGCTATGTCCATATATAGAGTCAATGCTTGGGGACACCCAGTGTATTTAAATCTAATTTAGCCTGTATTTCAGAAAGGTTTCTGCATAGCCAGTTACTTAAAAAATAATATATATATATACTGTATATATATATGAGAGCCCAGCCACCCACGCCCCCTGTGAAGGAGCCCAGCACCGCCTGTAACCAGGAATCTCCTCCTTGCTCACAAAGTCAGATCGTAGTAATCTCGCAGTGCTGGCATAGTGTTCCTTCCCTGTGCTGGCATCAGCCTCAGGGAAGGAACTGCGCATGCGCGAGCTCGCACATTGCGAGATTACGGCGATCTGACTTTGTGAGCAAGGAGGAGATTCCTGGTTACAGGGGGTGCTGGGCTCCTTCACAGGGGGGCGTGGCTGGGCTCCTTCACAGGGGGGCGTGGCTGGGCTCCTTCACAGGGGGGCGTGGCTGGGCTCCTTCACAGGGGGGCGTGGCTGGGCTCCTTCACAGGGGGGCGTGGCTGGGCTCCTTCACAGGGGGGCGTGGCTGGGCTCCTTCACAGGGGGGCGTGGCTGGGCTCCAGAACGGTTAGTACAGCCCCTTGGGCTCCTTACCAGGCTGATTTACATATATCTAAAATCATTTTTTACACTCAATAAAACCACACAGAGCTATGGGACAGGTATATTGCGGACATGCTAGCGACGATCTCGTCGTGCATGTCCGCATCTCTATAGGTTAAAAAGAGGTGACATATTCCCTTTAAAGGGTTTCTATCACTTCGTATGACATAATTAGCTGTCAGACACTAGCGATCCGCTAGTGTCTGCTCTGGCCAACCATCCTAATATAAGAGCTTTTGGGGCAGCCGTTTTGCTAAAAAAATAACTTTTATAAATATGCTAATGAGCCTTTAGGTGCTATGTGGGCGTCATTAGCACCTAGAGGCTCCGTCTACCTTCATACACAGCCACCGCCCAGCGCGTCCCTCCAGCCCGCCCATCTCCTGCTGAATGCGATCCTCCGTGTGACGCAACGGACGAATTCTCGCGCATGCGCCGTGCGTGGCTGTATTCGGCGCATGCGCAGTGAATGTCTGACCGCTTCCCTGCTCAGACATCTCCACTGCGCCTGCGCCGATGACGTCATAGTGCTCCAAGGAACAGGCGCAGTGGAGATGTCTGAGCAGGGAAGCGGTCAGACATTCACTGCGCATGCGCCGAATACAGCCGCAGACGGCGCATGCACGAGAATTTGTCCGTTGCGTCACACGGAGGATCGCATTCAGCAGGAGATGGGCGGGCTGGAGGGACGCGCTGGGCGGTGGCTGTGTATGAAGGTAAACGGAGCCTCTAGGTGCTAATGACGCCCACATAGCACCTAAAGGCTCATTAGCATATTTATAAAAGTTATTTTTTTAGCAAAACGGCTGCCCCAAAAGCAATTATATTAGGATGGTTGGCCAGAGCAGACACTAGCGGATCGCTAGTGTCTGAGAGCTAATTATGTCATACGAAGTGATAGAAACCCTTTAAGGTCTGGACCCTGTGGTGGCCAATCCATGTGTGAAAATGATGTCTCATGCTCCCTGAACCACTCTTTCACAATTTGAGCCCGATGAATCCTGGCATTGTCATCTTGGAATATTCCCGTGTCATCAGGGAAGAACAAATCCATTGATGGAATAACCTGGTCATTCAGTATGTTCAGGTAGTCGCTGACCTCATTATTGGAGCACATACTGTTGCTGAACCTAGACCTGACCAACTGCAGCAACCCCAGATCATAGCACTGCCCCCACAGGCTGGTACAGTAGGCACTAGGCATGATGGGGCATCACTTCATCTGCCTCTCTTCTTACCCTGATGCGCCCTTCACTCTGGAACAGGGTAAATCTGGACTCGTCAGACCACAGGACCTTCTTCCATTGCTCCAGAGTCCAATCTTTATGCTCCCTAGCAAATTGAAGCCTTTTTTTTTCTGGTTTGCCTCACTGATTAGTGGTTTTCTTACGGCTACACAGCTGTTCAGTCCCACTCCCTTGAGTTCCCTTCGCATTGTGCGTGTGGAAATGCTCTTACTTTTACTATTAAACATAGCCCTGAGTTCTACTGTTGTTTTTCTTAAATTTGATTTCACCAAATGTTTAAGTGATCGCCGATCACGATCATTCAGGATTCTTTTCCCGCCACATTTCATTTTTAGCTAAAAAGTATGCTTTTATAGTCTAATGGAGAATGGGGGCAAAAACAACCTAATATATCCCTCTGGTTAGTGGGAGCTAGACTAATGTATCAGAGTTTCGAAATGTAAGGCCTCCACTCCAGCATTCATAACTCTGGTGAGCGGAGGCATGGTTTCTGTAATTATAATAATGGTTATAAACCATCATCATTATTACGATCATCATTTTAAAAAGTGACCCTAAAAAATAAATCAACAGACCATGCAAACGCTGATTAAGGTTGCATTACATTGTGCTTTATATCATCCTACCTGATTGTAGTCTGGAGTGACAAGCACCACACCAGGCGTAGCAGTAAATAAATGATTATGAATACAAATGTCACCATCATCATCTGTAATTGCAGCGCTCTCCGTAGTTAGGATGCAGACAGGGATCTCATGTGACTTAAGACTCACATTTTTCTTTCCTATTCACTTAGGTCTGTGTTATAAATCACAGTAGTAAATTTGTAAGTTTGCAGCAATGAGAATTTATCATAAAAATATGATCCGTGGGATTTAACTACTGGGACTACAGGGGGTTGTTCAATAGAACATTCAAAAAAGGCAGGATAGGTTTAGTATAAAATAAAGATTGCAACAGCGGCTGCAGTACGCCGCTGTTCCCCCGCTTACCTCCGTGGTCTTAGGCGCCGTGCTCAGCAATGATTCTTCTGTTTACTGCTGCAATCCTGGACTCTGTAGCCTGTACATGGATTCCACTCCACAGGTTCCATTCAGCCCTGGCCACAGCATGCTTGATTGCTGGTGTCTGGTTTCACTGCCCTGGGGGCGGCACGCATCACTCCCTGGGCTGCAGGGGTTGGGTCATGTGACCTCATTGACCAACCCAGGCTCTCCGGCAAGTATTTAGGTGGCTTAGCCCCCTTCCCAAGTGCCTCAGTGTCTAGGTCCTTGTGCTTGCTAAGTTCCTGATACTCAGGAGTGCTCCTGATTATTTATTGCTTTGTTTTTGGACTCTGCTTCTTGTCTGTTCGCTGCCTGCTTGTATTGACTCTCCTGTTGCCGATCCGGATTGCATGACCTGTACCTGTTCCGCCTGCCCTGACCTTTTGCCTGTCTGACTACACCTCTGCCTCATCCTTGATTCTGCACTGTTGCTCCTGGTAATGACCACACCTGCCTGACTATGCTGTACTGCTGGTACCTACTCAGATATATCCTGGTCTGCCCGGACCAGCTGCCTCTGACTCGGGGACTGCTCTGGAGTAGTTCCTGGTAACTACTCTAACGGCTCAAGTCTATCCTCACCATCCGAGGCTCTAGTGAAAACCAGGTAGTTGCTTAGACACGCCCCTCCATAGTATAGCCAGTCAGTGGCACAGTGGGTTCACATCTGCTGATCTATGACAAAGATCATTGCTGACCTCACCGGTCCCCCACTCCTCCATTCTAATGCTGCCCTAGTCACTGCTACAGCCATTGCTATTAGACACACAGGAAATGGAATCAGCCAATTACTGGCTGAGAGGGGTCACCTTCTCAGCCAGTAATTGGCTGAGCAGGAATTTCCGGTTATTTCCTGTGTGTCAAGTGGGAAATTGAGCAACATTGAAACATTGAATGAGTGGCTGGGGATCGGTGAGATTAGTAAAGATTATTTTATATTTTTAACCAAATCTGTCCCCTTTCTTAACAAAAAAAAAAAGCTTTGCTTCCTAGGTCACCTCCTTTAAGAGGAAGCCATTTTTGGTGGAGAGGTGGTTGAGCATGAGTGATCAGCTTCCAATGGAATAAATTTGAGGAATGCCAGAGTAGACCACTCAGAGCTAGAATCTTCTAATACTTTGCTCAGTAATTCACCCTTAGATTTGTGACTGACGAGCAGAATGTAAAACTGAAGTGTCAGTCAGGGTCAGTTTAATTGAAAGTGGAGCACCTGACAATAATAGCTCCTCCCCACTTACAAAATTGGACAGTTTTACTTGTAATTATAGCCCATATAATACTGCCAAACAGTGCCAAGATATTAATCCCATACCCTAATAATACTCCCAACCAGTGCCCTAGAGGTCCCAGATAATACCGAATTTCAATTCACAAAAATATTAACACCATAATACACCAGTTACTAATGCTGTCTAGTTGTTTAGTCCTTGGGAACCCCCTTCACCAGTCCTGTTTACTGCCTACTAAACCTGGTCTGATATTAGTGACTATTTCAAACCATTTACAAGTACAAGGCATTCAGATTCTGTGGAATCCAAGGTATCAGCCTTTATGGGTCCAGTAATCAATTATCACAGTTATGGTAGACATCAATGGATGTCACTTGCCATATGCTATACTTGCAGTGTCAGAATGGTCCACCAGAGTACCAGAGGGTTCATCGGTTGGTACAGGCTCTGAAACAAGAATAGACTCCAAAAGTCCAGCAAAATACAACCCCACCTAGAGCCACTAGGATCAGGTTTATGAGTTTACAATACAAGTAAAAGTGAATCTTCACATGTTCTGTATAGATTTCTGGTAGAATAATTATTTAACCTAGTGGATCCATGGAACCACAATTTTATACTCTGCGTGAGAGATAAAAATAAACCAAAATGGCTAAATAGATGAATTAGGCACCACAAGACATGGCAGGGAAAAGAGCTGTGATGGAACATTTTCAACCCACTCCAACAACCCACTCTGCTTTGGCCAGGGCAGTGAAATACAGGATCAGTGATGTGAACTGAATCTTTGCCTCCTGTAAAGCAAACCATAAAGACAACTCGGAGCTGTATACATAGTTTCTGCTGAAGGTTTGGCCAAGTAGATGGAGGTCCTTAGTGGGCTCAAATGGCTGCTAATTTACAAATAGAAGGGTAGTTATTTCCCACTGCTTTATAATTGATAAAAAAAAAAGTTTCAGCAGACTATCTTCAATAATGGGGCACTGTCCAGGGAATCAGAGCCTTTTCTACCAGGATGGGAAGGAAATGATGTCAGCTATTTTGGGCTAATCTCATGTATGATAACCTGGCAGTCCCCTGGTATACACCCTTAAACTCCTGTACAGAGATCTTGTCTTTGCTGTAGGGGAATCACATGACTGCTACCTCCTGGAGTAGTCTCTATGTGTCTGACTCACAGGGGTCAATAGACACAGAGGGATCAGGCAAACCATAGTCGTGAACAGGCCTAGGTCAGGGTAGGCAGACCATATGAAATCTAGCATAGAGTCCAAGCACAGGCAGAAAAGGGTCAATACAGAGGTCAGGCATAGGCCAGTTCCAACAGCAAAGGGTCAATATTCAGGAAATGGGCAGAATTCGATACATGAGCAGACAAATACTGCAAACTCTCACAGGAACTAGCAAGCTAGGAACAAATGCTCAGGCACTCTGCCACAGTGCAAGGTGCCTTAAATACCCCAAGGTTGCCAGCCATTCGTTTGTGAAGACGAGGGTGAACACATGCTAGCCCTTTAAGAGACGCAGGAAGCAGAGAGAGGCTGAGCCATCAAGCAGGTCGCAGCCTGCATCGAATGACAGAGCTACCCCATTGGCAGGACCCACTGGGAAGAGGAGGAGAGCAGGAGGCTGGTCTGCGCTGCTGAGACTAAGGCAGGCAAGCAGAGCAGTGGTGGCTAATAATATTCATTGTACTTTAAGATGCGTTCTTCCTTACTTTCCCTCTTGGCTTGAGATATCCAAAGATAAGTGGCGTGAGATGACCAGCTTCAAAGAAATATATTTTGCGTGACTAGGTACCACAAAAGTTTTTCTTTTCAAAGCTGGTAATCTCGTGCCACTCATCTCAGGAAACCACAAACCAGGATGAAAGGTAAGCAAGGCTGGAAAAGGCTGTGAAATTACAGACTATGGATTCAGTCCACTTTTCTTCCCAGATGAATTCTGTGGCACTACAGAATACAACAATAAGGAATGAACCTTATATTTAACTTGGCCACAATCTTGAGTAGAATGTCATCAGCGTTTTATTTATGACGGGAACCTCTTTCAGATAAAACACCCATATTTTACTGTCTGTCAGTGTTGCATTTTCCTTAAAGGGAACCTGTCATCAGCTTTTTGCTGACCCCACTGACGGCAGCATAAAGTAGTGACAGAAATGCTGATTTCAGCAATGTGTCACTCATGAGCTAAAAGTAAGTGGTTGCCGAGAACCAGCGTCATAATCATTGCAGCACAGGCCTTGAAAAGAGTCAAATCTACTGGAGAAGAGTCATGGTTATTCCTAATCTCCGGCTCTCCCGTCCATCTGCTGATGATTGGCAGTTCTCTCCTAGAGATAAAGGGAGAAAACTAGGTAGAAGACTGTTAGTCATCAGCAGGTGGGCAGGAGAGCAGGAATTCATGAATAATCATGACTCTTCTCAGGTGGCCGTGACTCTTTTCCAGGCCCAGTCTACAATGATTGTGATGTTAGTACTCGGCAACCACTTACTTTTAATTTTCAAAATGACAGACCGCTGAAATCAACTCATCTGTCTCTACTTTATTCTGCCGTTAGTATGGGCAGCATGAGGCCTCATGCACATAACCGTTTTTTTTTTTAAGGTCCGCAAAAACGGGGTCCGTATGATCCGTGTTTTTTTTTTTCTTCTGTGGGTCTTCCTTGATTTTTGGAGGATTCACGGACATGAAGAAAAAGTCGTTTTGGTGTCCGCCTGGCCGTGCGGAGCCAAACGGATCCGTCCTGACTTACAATGCAAGTCAATAGGAACGGATCCGTTCGACGTTGACACAATATGGTGCAATTGCAAACGGATCCGTCCCCCATTGACTTTCAATGTAAAGTCAGGAGTTAATATATACCATAGGATCTGAGTTTTCTCCAATCCGATGGTATATTTTAACTTGAAGCATCCCCATCACTATGGGAACGCCTCTATGTTAGAATATACCATCGGATTTGAGTTAGATCGTCAAAACTCAAATCCGACAGTATATTCTAACACAGAGGCGTTCCCATAGTGATGGGGACGCTTCAAGTTAGAATATACTAAGAACTGTGTACATGACTTCCCCCTGCTGCCTGGCAGCACCCGATCTCTTACAGTGGGCTGTGATCAGCACAATTAACCCCTCAGGTGCCGCACCTGAGGGGTTAATTGTGCGTATCATAGCCCCCTGTAAGAGATCAGGTGCTGCCAGGCAGGAGGGGGCAGACCCCCCTCCCCTGTATTTAACTCATTGGTGGCCAGTGCGGCCCCCCTCCCTCCCCTGTATTTAACTCATTGGTGGCCAGTGCGGCCCCCCTCCCTCCCTCCCCAGTATTATATTCATTGGTGGCCAGTGCGGCCTCCCCTCTACCCCCCCTAATTAAAATCACCCCCCCCATCATTGGTGGCCAGTGTGGCCTCCCCTCTCCCCCCCTCCCTAATTAAAATCACCCCCCCATCATTGGTGGCCAGTGCGGCCTCCCCTCTCCCCCACCCAATTAAAATCACCTTCCCCCATCATTGGTGGCAGCGGAGAGTTCTGATCGGAGTCCCAGTTTAATCGCTGGGACTGCAGTAGCGTCCTGGTTGCCATGGTTACCAATCGGAGCCCCAGCGATTAAACTGGGACTCCGATCGGAACTCTCCGCTGCCACCAATGATGGGGGAAGGTGATTTTAATTAGGGGGGGGGAGAGGGGAGGCCGCACTGGCCACCAATGATGGGGGGGTGATTTTAATTAGGGAGGGGGGGAGAGGGGAGGCCGCAATGGCCACCAATGAATATAATACTGGGGAGGGAGGTGGGCCGCACTAGCCACCAATGAGTTAAATACAGGGAAGGGGGGTCTGCCCCCTTCTGCCTGGCAGCACCTGATCTCTTACAGGGGGCTATGATACGCACAATTAACCTCTCAGGTGCGGCACCTGAGGGGTTAATTGTGCGGATCACAGCCCCCTGTAAGAGATCGGGTGTTGCCAGGCAGCAGGGGGCAGTCATGTACAAAGTTCTTAGTATATTCTAACTTGAAGCGTCCCCATTGACTTGAATGGGTCCGTGAACCATTGTCCGTCAAAAAAATAGGACAGGTCCTATTTTTTTGACGGACAGGAAACACGGATCACGGCCGCGGATGAACAATGGTGCATTTTCTGAGTTTTCAAAGGACCCCGCAAAAAATCACGGAAAACTGAACAACGGCCACGGATGCACACAACGGTCATGTGCATGAGGCCTAAAGGTGATGACAGGTTCCCTTTAAGGAATGGCTAACAATTTAGTTCTATTTTACATGGCAGTAATTATCTGAGGAGAATGTGGGGACGGAACGGAACATGAAAAGTACTTTCACAGTGACAGCGCCAACTGTTGAAAATCAGCAGGTGGCAATTTGATTGAACCTTTTTAGAGATTTTTAGAGTTTCCCTATATAAATAGCACCTTAAGTAAGCTGCTGTCAGATGAGAGTTACTCCATTCACCGGAGAATGAAAAGGTGTTTGGAGACATGAATGAGGAAGCCTGTGTCCAAGCTTTGAGATAGAGATATTGAGAACAAGGACCCTGGCCGGAGAGAACTGCATTGGAATTCAAAGGGCATCTTTCTGTAATCATTAAATAGTTCTTGTGTACCAAAACATTGAAAAATGGAATTTGAAACGGACAGCAGTGACAGAAATGTTAAATAACCGATGAACAATTTCCAAGTCTAGAGGCTGTTTTTGTGTTATTTGATTTTTTTTTGTTCAGAATGTTAGCAAAAATCATTAACTCGTCCCCTTCCATTGAATGATTTGCCATACATCTCCTGCCCTAGAAATGTAAATTTCTTGCCATGAGATTTCAATACAGAGCACAGCAATGAGATGTGGTAGAGATGTGGATTTGGAGCATCAACACCTTTGGGAACCCATGCAATGAAGTATACAAGAAAGAAAAGCTTGTAGTGAGTCCTACCCAGTGCTAAAACAGTTTTATCCTCCATTTAGTGTATTTAAGAGTACTTGTCCTCTATATACATTTTATACATCAAGATGAGACTGAACATCTCTTTGTTGTCACAGTCCATACCATAACTTTTCTTTAAATTTTCACAATTCGTATTTGCATGGCTTTGAAGGACTGAATATTTTGAATAAATGGAAAAACCTTTACACGTGGGTTCATAAGGTAAAAGATACAAAAATAATTTTCAATAAGCTGTCTTCTTTAAAGTAGCAGAGAGGATGGGATGAGCCTGATTATGCTGTAAGGAAAAGCAGGTTGTTTGGATGGTATGGAAATAATGTCAGGTGCACAGGAACAAATAAAATTTGCAATAAGCTTTTCTGTACTAATATACAGTCAGGTCCATAAATATTGGGACATCGACACAATTGTAAAATTTCTGGCTGTATACACCACCACAATGGGTTTGAAATGAAACGAACAAGATGTGCTTTAACTGCAGACTGTCAGCTTTAATTTGAGGGGATTTACATCCAGATCAGGTGAACGGTGTAGGAATTACAACAGTTTGCATATGTGCCTCCCACTTGTTAAGGGACCAAAAGTAATGGGACAGAATAATAATCATAAATCAAACTTTCAGTTTTTAATATTTGGTTGCAAATCCTTTGCAGTCAATTACAGACTGAAGTCTGGAACGCATAGACCTCACCAGACGCTGGGTTTCATCCCTGGTGATGCTCTGCCAGGCCTCTACTGCAACTGTCTTCAGTTCCTGCTTGTTCTTGGGGCATTTTCCCTTCAGTTTTGTCTTCAGCAAGTGAAATGCATGCTCAATCGGATTCAGGTCAGTTGATTGACTTGGCCATTGCATAACATTCCACTTCTTTCCCTTAAAAAACTCTTTGGTTGCTTTTGCAGTATGCTTTGGGTCATTGTCCATCTGCACTGTGATGGCCCGTCCAATGAGTTCTGAAGCATTTGGCTGAATACAAGCAGATAATATTGCCCGAAACACTTCAGAATTCATCCTGCTGCTTTTGTCAGCAGTCACATCATCAATAAATACAAGTGAACCAGTTCCATTGGCAGCCATACATGCCCACACCATGACACTACCACCACCATGCTTCGCTGATGAGGTGGTATGCTTAGGATCATGAGCAGTTCCTTTCCTTCTCCATACTCTTCTCTTCCCATCACTCTGGTACAAGTTGATCTTGGTCTCATCTGTCCATAGGATGTTGTTCCAGAACTGTGAAGGCTTTTTTAGATGTCATTTGGCAAACTCTAATCTGGCCTTCCTGTTTTTGAGGCTCACCAATGGTTTACATCTTGTGGTGAACCCTCTGTATTCACTCTGGTGAAGTCTTCTCTTGATTGTTGACTTTGACATACATACACCTACCTCCTGGAGAGTGTTCTTGATCTGGCCTACTGTTGTGAAGGGTGTTTTCTTCACCAGTGAAATAATTATTCGGTCATCCACCACAGTTGTTTTCCATTGTCTTCCGGGTCTTTTGGTGTTGCTGAGCTCACCGGTGCCTTCCTTCTTTTTAAGAATGTTCCAAACAGTTGTTTTGGCCACGCCTAATGTTTTTGCTATCTCTCTGATGGGTTTGTTGTGTTTTTTCAGCCTAATGATGGCTTGCTTCACTGATAGTGACAGCTTTTTGGATCTCATCTTGAGAGTTGACAGCAACAGATTCCAAATACAAATATCACACTTGAAATGAACTCTGGACCTTTTATCTGCTTATTATAATTGGGATAATGAGGGAATAACACACACCTGGCCAGTGTCGGACTGGGGTGCCTAGGGCCCACCAGTGGAATTGATTTTGGGGGCCCACCCTAGAGCTGGAGATATAACTTGTTCATTTTTCAGTCTCGCACACATGAATGTATGCATTTTAGCACACAATACAGTAACAGTATGCTAAACAGAACAGTATTGTGCACTGCACTATATCAAATAGTTTCTCTTTAAAGGGAGTCTGTCATCACAGTTTCACCTTTTTAACCCTTCCCATAGCTTTCGAGCAGCATTACAGTTGATAAAAACGTTACCTTAATAAAACTGGCAAAAATCATCTTAGTAGGATGTGCAAATGAGGGCTCGCAAGTGCCCAGGGGCGGCGTCAACCTTGTAGGTGCCCAGGCAGCTCTGCCTTATCGCCGCTTCCCCCCGCCCATTCTTTCCCTCTGCCCGCCCATCTTCTTACTTCTTCTTTTGCCGAGATCCCGCGCCTGCGCACTGAGTCCGTTAGCCGGCACATGCGCATTAATTACTGTGATGCCGTACCAGGAATGGACATCGCAGTGCGCATGCGCCGGCCGATGGACTCAGTGCGCAGGCGCGGGATCTCGGCACCTACGAGGTTGACGCTGCCCCTGGGCACTTGCGAGCCCTCATTTGCATATCCTACTAAGATGATTTGCCAGTTTTATAAGTCCACGATTGCTTATAAAGGTAACGTTTTTATCAACTGTAATGCTGCTCGAAAGCTATGGGAAGGGTTAAAAAGGTGAAACTGTGATGACAGACTCCCTTTAAGCAACTCATTTAGTTGATAACTGTATCTGTTATGTACAGTCAGTAGTTTGGACAGCAGTCACACGTGGACATTCCATGTCCTAGATGAACCACCCAGTCCCCCAGCCTAAACAATATCCAAAGTGAAGGAAATGTTTCCTGCATATTCAGAAGGATACGTTTATTGAAGTGATCGCAGTAGTGCCCCGGCCTCCTCACAGCTCACCAAGCTCAGCGCCGTACATTGTATAGCGGCTGTGCTTGGTATCATGTTCAGCCCCTTTCACCTCTATGGGGCTGAGCTGCTCCTAGGCCACTTGATCAATGAACGTGACGTCACATGGCCCAGAAAAATCACAGAGAAGGGCACAGAGCTCACAGGAGCCCCGGTGCCTTCTCAAACAGCTGATCGGCAGTGGTCCCAGGTAGGGATTAACCGATTATCGGATTTACCGATATTATCGGCCGATATTCAGGATTTTTGAAAGTTATCAGTATCAGCATCTAACCTTGCCGATATGCCGATAACGAATCGCGAACATGGATCGCGCTGCTATCAACGCGATCAATGTTCCCTCAGCAGCACAGGGGAGAAGGAAGCAGTCCCTCCCCCCTGTGCCGCTGCTGCCGCTGCCACCAGTGAGAGGCAAGAGGGGAGGAGGAGGGGAGGGGCTGTGGCCATTGCGCCACCAATGATGTTAACTCAGTTATTAATTCAAATATAGGAGGCGGGTGAATCATATAGCTGCACCTAAGGGGTTAACTGTCGCGGATCGCAGCTACCTCTCATAGAGGTCAGGTGTCGCTATATTTTAATTAATGGGCAAGTTATCTTCATTGGTGGCAGTGGCAGCTTCTGATCAGAGCCCAAGCAGTGTAATTGCGGGGCTCTGATCGGTTACCATGGCAGCCAGGATGCTACTGACGCCCTGGCTGCCATAGTGAGCTCCCTGCTGACATGTGCACTATGCACAGGGCAGAAGGGAGAGTGTGAAGTCCTATTCACCCTGATAGAGCTCTATTAGGGTGAATAAGTGTCACGAGGGTGTGGAGGACCACGCCTGACTCCGTTATACCCGGGGTCAGGAAGTCGCAGCGGTTGGCTGCACGCTCTATTTAAGATAGGGCTGTTTTCCTTATGGTAGCTTTCTGAGTTTGCTTAGCAAACCCTTTTGGCTCACTCAGGGATCCGTAGCTCCTTCTCCTCAGCTGTTCCTTGTCCAGCACTCCCAGACCTCCTTATATTTCTCTCTCACACTTCTCTGGTTGCCAGAGATAGAGCTTCCTGCCTGGACATCTATTCTGACCTTCTGGAGCTGTGTTGCTGCGTTCGCTGGTAGTTGGTCCAGTACGCTACCCTCCAGATCCCTGTTGGACCTTTTTGGTTTATTGTGGTCGCCCACCTGGGTGTATGTGTTTGTATGTTTTGTCTGTCCTCTCCCTGGTGTTTCCCTCTTAGTGATAGTGGTGTGGACTAGCGATCCCACCGGCCTGTTCACTATCCAGGGCTCATATTAGGGAAAGCCAGGGTTTAGGCACGCGATCGTCGCACGGGTGAGGAACCCGTCTAGGGACGTCAGGGCAGTCAGGTGCCAGCCGCAAGGTGAGTTAGGGGTCACCACCTTTCCCTCTCCTTGGGCAGGGCTTTCCCTGTTTTCCTCCCTGTGCGTGTCGTCGGTCATTACAATAGGACAAGGGATCCAGGTTCTAGCCCCTAAGGGGGAGATAGTTATTAAATAAAAAAAAAACACCAAAATATTAAGTATTTAATCTTAGATATATAATGGCTAGTGTTGAGCGAACAGTTCGAGCATAGTTCGGGTCCGTACCGAATTTTGGGGTGTTCGTGACACGGACCCGAACCCGAACTTTTTCGTAAAAGTTCGGGTTCGGGTTCGTCGTTCGGCATGTATTTTGGCGCATTTTGAAAGGCTGCAAAGCAGCCAATCAACATGCATCATACTACTTGCCCTAAGATGCCATCGCAGCCATGCCTACTATTGGCAAGGCTGTGATTGGCCAAGTGCAGCATGTGACTCAGCCTCTTATAAGCTTGTGCGCACGTCGGGACGTGCTCACTCCCGATGTGAATAGAACAGGGTTAGACGCAGCTGATGCTAGGGCGAGAATAGGCAGGGATAATTGAATAACTGGAAGCAAATTTCTCTCCTCCACCTGTGATTCATCTGAACAACTGCAGCTGAGCTGCTTTTTTGATAGGGATTGGCTATTTTTAGAGTGGCCAGAGTGATTTTTCCATCCACATGTACCCGGGCTGACCGCCGGCCGCCATTTTGCGACTTGTAGTGCTGCAGCAGAAGCTGCCACAGTGTGCATTCCAAAGCTCCAAACAAGTCAGACATCTACACCTGGGATTCAGACCAATAGCGATTTAGCAGCACAGTCCAAGGCAATTTTTTTTAAAGGTTGTGCAGACCATTTTGTGGCACATGTTACTGGGCTGATAGGCGGCGGCTATCTTGGGACTAGTGCTGCAGCACAATCTCTCCCAACGTCCATTAATCACTTGTAATAGTGGTCTGTGCCATAGAAATCCTACATCAGGGACTTGGGTGTGCTTGTGTCACCCCTACTAATACCAGTCCACCTGTAATCCATACAGTGAAAAGCCATAAAGTATTCCAGTGAGGGAATTTTTTTTTTATTTAAAAAAGGCCAAGTTAGTTTATCTGGCGTTCAATATACTAGATACAGTTAGGCCTGCGTTTCATACATCTGGAATTAGCAAACTAATGTGCTGGGGTTGGGAAAACATATATGTACCCATACTAGAATCTGTCAAAGAAAGCGGTACTCACATATAACAGTCATTCCATCTGTAATCCATACAGTCAAAAGACTGAAAGTATTCCAGTGAGGGAATTTTTTTTATTTAAAAAAGGCCAAGTTAGTTTATCTGGCGTTCAATATACTAGATACAGTTAGGCCTGCGTTTCATACATCTGGAATTAGCAAACTAATTTGCTGGGGTTGGGAAAACATATATGTACCCATACTAGAATCTGTCAAAGAAAGCGGTACTCACATATAACAGTCATTCCATCTGTAATCCATACAGTCAAAAGACTGAAAGTATTCCAGTGAGGGAATTTTTTTTATTTAAAAAAGGCCAAGTTAGTTTATCTGGCGTTCAATATACTAGATACAGTTAGGCCTGCGTTTCATACATCTGGAATTAGCAAACTAATTTGCTGGGGTTGGGAAAACATATATGTACCCATACTAGAATCTGTCAAAGAAAGCGGTACTCACATATAACAGTCATTCCATCTGTAATCCATACAGTCAAAAGACTGAAAGTATTCCAGTGAGGGAATTTTTTTTATTTAAAAAAGGCCAAGTTAGTTTATCTGGCATTCAATATACTAGATACAGTTAGGCCTGCGTTTCATACATCTGGAATTAGCAAACTAATTTGCTGGGGTTGGGAAAACATATATGTACCCATACTAGAATCTGTCAAAGAAAGCGGTACTCACATATAACAGTCATTCCATCTGTAATCCATACAGTCAAAAGACTGAAAGTATTCCAGTGAGGGAATTTTTTTTATTTAAAAAAGGCCAAGTTAGTTTATCTGGCGTTCAATATACTAGATACAGTTAGGCCTGCGTTTCATACATCTGGAATTAGCAAACTAATTTGCTGGGGTTGGGAAAACATATATGTACCCATACTAGAATCTGTCAAAGAAAGCGGTACTCACATATAACAGTCATTCCATCTGTAATCCATACAGTCAAAAGACTGAAAGTATTCCAGTGAGGGAATTTTTATTTTATTTAAAAAAGGCCAAGTTAGTTTATCTGGCGTTCAATATACTAGATACAGTTAGGCCTGCGTTTCATACATCTGGAATTAGCAAACTAATGTGCTGGGGTTGGGAAAACATATATGTACCCATACTAGAATCTGTCAAAGAAAGCGGTACTCACATATAACAGTCATTCCATCTGTAATCCATACAGTCAAAAGACTGAAAGTATTCCAGTGAGGGAATTTTTTTTATTTAAAAAAGGCCAAGTTAGTTTATCTGGCGTTTAATATACTAGATACAGTTAGGCCTGCGTTTCATACATCTGGAATTAGCAAACTAATGTGCTGGGGTTGGGAAAACATATATGTACCCATACTAGAATCTGTCAAAGAAAGCGGTACTCACATATAACAGTCATTCCATCTGTAATCCATACAGTCAAAAGACTGAAAGTATTCCAGTGAGGGGATTTTTTTTATTTAAAAAAGGCCAAGTTAGTTTATCTGGCGTTCAATATACTAGATACAGTTAGGCCTGCGTTTCATACATCTGGAATTAGCAAACTAATTTGCTGGGGTTGGGAAAACATATATGTACCCATACTAGAATCTGTCAAAGAAAGCGGTACTCACATATAACAGTCATTCCATCTGTAATCCATACAGTCAAAAGACTGAAAGTATTCCAGTGAGGGAATTTTTTTTATTTAAAAAAGGCCAAGTTAGTTTATCTGGCGTTCAATATACTAGATACAGTTAGGCCTGCGTTTCATACATCTGGAATTAGCAAACTAATTTGCTGGGGTTGGGAAAACATATATGTACCCATACTAGAATCTGTCAAAGAAAGCGGTACTCACATATAACAGTCATTCCATCTGTAATCCATACAGTCAAAAGACTGAAAGTATTCCAGTGAGGGAATTTTTTTTATTTAAAAAAGGCCAAGTTAGTTTATCTGGCGTTCAATATACTAGATACAGTTAGGCCTGCGTTTCATACATCTGGAATTAGCAAACTAATTTGCTGGGGTTGGGAAAACATATATGTACCCATACTAGAATCTGTCAAAGAAAGCGGTACTCACATATAACAGTCATTCCATCTGTAATCCATACAGTCAAAAGACTGAAAGTATTCCAGTGAGGGAATTTTTTTTATTTCAAAAAGGCCAAGTTAGTTTATCTGGCGTTCAATATACTAGATACAGTTAGGCCTGCGTTTCATACATCTGGAATTAGCAAACTAATGTGCTGGGGTTGGGAAAACATATATGTACCCATACTAGAATCTGTCAAAGAAAGCGGTACTCACATATAACAGTCATTCCATCTGTAATCCATACAGTCAAAAGACTGAAAGTATTCCAGTGAGGGAATTTTTTTTATTTAAAAAAGGCCAAGTTAGTTTATCTGGCGTTCAATATACTAGATACAGTTAGGCCTGCGTTTCATACATCTGGAATTAGCAAACTAATTTGCTGGGGTTGGGAAAACATATATGTACCCATACTAGAATCTGTCAAAGAAAGCGGTACTCACATATAACAGTCATTCCATCTGTAATCCATACAGTCAAAAGACTGAAAGTATTCCAGTGAGGGAATTTTTTTTATTTAAAAAAGGCCAAGTTAGTTTATCTGGCATTCAATATACTAGATACAGTTAGGCCTGCGTTTCATACATCTGGAATTAGCAAACTAATTTGCTGGGGTTGGGAAAATATATATGTACCCATACTAGAATCTGTCAAAGAAAGCGGTACTCACATATAACAGTCATTCCATCTGTAATCCATACAGTCAAAAGACTGAAAGTATTCCAGTGAGGGAATTTTTTTTATTTAAAAAAGGCCAAGTTAGTTTATCTGGCGTTCAATATACTAGATACAGTTAGGCCTGCGTTTCATACATCTGGAATTAGCAAACTAATTTGCTGGGGTTGGGAAAACATATATGTACCCATACTAGAATCTGTCAAAGAAAGCGGTACTCACATATAACAGTCATTCCATCTGTAATCCATACAGTCAAAAGACTGAAAGTATTCCAGTGAGGGAATTTTTATTTTATTTAAAAAAGGCCAAGTTAGTTTATCTGGCGTTCAATATACTAGATACAGTTAGGCCTGCGTTTCATACATCTGGAATTAGCAAACTAATGTGCTGGGGTTGGGAAAACATATATGTACCCATACTAGAATCTGTCAAAGAAAGCGGTACTCACATATAACAGTCATTCCATCTGTAATCCATACAGTCAAAAGACTGAAAGTATTCCAGTGAGGGAATTTTTTTTATTTAAAAAAGGCCAAGTTAGTTTATCTGGCGTTCAATATACTAGATACAGTTAGGCCTGCGTTTCATACATCTGGAATTAGCAAACTAATTTGCTGGGGTTGGGAAAACATATATGTACCCATACTAGAATCTGTCAAAGAAAGCGGTACTCACATATAACAGTCATTCCATCTGTAATCCATACAGTCAAAAGACTGAAAGTATTCCAGTGAGGGAATTTTTTTTATTTAAAAAAGGCCAAGTTAGTTTATCTGGCGTTCAATATACTAGATACAGTTAGGCCTGCGTTTCATACATCTGGAATTAGCAAACTAATGTGCTGGGGTTGGGAAAACATATATGTACCCATACTAGAATCTGTCAAAGAAAGCGGTACTCACATATAACAGTCATTCCATCTGTAATCCATACAGTCAAAAGACTGAAAGTATTCCAGTGAGGGAATTTTTTTTATTTAAAAAAGGCCAAGTTAGTTTATCTGGCGTTCAATACACTAGATACAGTTAGGCCTGCGTTTCATACATCTGGAATTAGCAAACTAATTTGCTGGGGTTGGGAAAACATATATGTACCCATACTAGAATCTGTCAAAGAAAGCGGTACTCACATATAACAGTCATTCCATCTGTAATCCATACAGTCAAAAGACTGAAAGTATTCCAGTGAGGGAATTTTTTTTATTTAAAAAAGGCCAAGTTAGTTTATCTGGCGTTCAATATACTAGATACAGTTAGGCCTGCGTTTCATACATCTGGAATTAGCAAACTAATGTGCTGGGGTTGGGAAAACATATATGTACCCATACTAGAATCTGTCAAAGAAAGCGGTACTCACATATAACAGTCATTCCATCTGTAATCCATACAGTCAAAAGACTGAAAGTATTCCAGTGAGGGAATTTTTTTTAATTAAAAAAGGCCAAGTTAGTTTATCTGGCGTTCAATATACTAGATACAGTTAGGCCTGCGTTTCATACATCTGGAATTAGCAAACTAATTTGCTGGGGTTGGGAAAACATATATGTACCCATACTAGAATCTGTCAAAGAAAGCGGTACTCACATATAACAGTCATTCCATCTGTAATCCATACAGTCAAAAGACTGAAAGTATTCCAGTGAGGGAATTTTTATTTTATTTAAAAAAGGCCAAGTTAGTTTATCTGGCGTTCAATATACTAGATACAGTTAGGCCTGCGTTTCATACATCTGGAATTAGCAAACTAATGTGCTGGGGTTGGGAAAACATATATGTACCCATACTAGAATCTGTCAAAGAAAGCGGTACTCACATATAACAGTCATTCCATCTGTAATCCATACAGTCAAAAGACTGAAAGTATTCCAGTGAGGGAATTTTTTTTATTTAAAAAAGGCCAAGTTAGTTTATCTGGCGTTTAATATACTAGATACAGTTAGGCCTGCGTTTCATACATCTGGAATTAGCAAACTAATGTGCTGGGGTTGGGAAAACATATATGTACCCATACTAGAATCTGTCAAAGAAAGCGGTACTCACATATAACAGTCATTCCATCTGTAATCCATACAGTCAAAAGACTGAAAGTATTCCAGTGAGGGAATTTTTTTTATTTAAAAAAGGCCAAGTTAGTTTATCTGGCGTTCAATATACTAGATACAGTTAGGCCTGCGTTTCATACATCTGGAATTAGCAAACTAATTTGCTGGGGTTGGGAAAACATATATGTACCCATACTAGAATCTGTCAAAGAAAGCGGTACTCACATATAACAGTCATTCCATCTGTAATCCATACAGTCAAAAGACTGAAAGTATTCCAGTGAGGGAATTTTTTTTATTTAAAAAAGGCCAAGTTAGTTTATCTGGCGTTCAATATACTAGATACAGTTAGGCCTGCGTTTCATACATCTGGAATTAGCAAACTAATTTGCTGGGGTTGGGAAAACATATATGTACCCATACTAGAATCTGTCAAAGAAAGCGGTACTCACATATAACAGTCATTCCATCTGTAATCCATACAGTCAAAAGACTGAAAGTATTCCAGTGAGGGAATTTTTTTTATTTAAAAAAGGCCAAGTTAGTTTATCTGGCGTTCAATATACTAGATACAGTTAGGCCTGCGTTTCATACATCTGGAATTAGCAAACTAATTTGCTGGGGTTGGGAAAACATATATGTACCCATACTAGAATCTGTCAAAGAAAGCGGTACTCACATATAACAGTCATTCCATCTGTAATCCATACAGTCAAAAGACTGAAAGTATTCCAGTGAGGGAATTTTTATTTTATTTAAAAAAGGCCAAGTTAGTTTATCTGGCGTTCAATATACTAGATACAGTTAGGCCTGCGTTTCATACATCTGGAATTAGCAAACTAATGTGCTGGGGTTGGGAAAACATATATGTACCCATACTAGAATCTGTCAAAGAAAGCGGTACTCACATATAACAGTCATTCCATCTGTAATCCATACAGTCAAAAGACTGAAAGTATTCCAGTGAGGGAATTTTTTTTATTTAAAAAAGGCCAAGTTAGTTTATCTGGCGTTCAATATACTAGATACAGTTAGGCCTGCGTTTCATACATCTGGAATTAGCAAACTAATGTGCTGGGGTTGGGAAAACATATATGTACCCATACTAGAATCTGTCAAAGAAAGCGGTACTCACATATAACAGTCATTCCATCTGTAATCCATACAGTCAAAAGACTGAAAGTATTCCAGTGAGGGAATTTTTTTTATTTCAAAAAGGCCAAGTTAGTTTATCTGGCGTTCAATATACTAGATACAGTTAGGCCTGCGTTTCATACATCTGGAATTAGCAAACTAATGTGCTGGGGTTGGGAAAACATATATGTACCCATACTAGAATCTGTCAAAGAAAGCGGTACTCACATATAACAGTCATTCCATCTGTAATCCATACAGTCAAAAGACTGAAAGTATTCCAGTGAGGGAATTTTTTTTATTTAAAAAAGGCCAAGTTAGTTTATCTGGCGTTCAATATACTAGATACAGTTAGGCCTGCGTTTCATACATCTGGAATTAGCAAACTAATTTGCTGGGGTTGGGAAAACATATATGTACCCATACTAGAATCTGTCAAAGAAAGCGGTACTCACATATAACAGTCATTCCATCTGTAATCCATACAGTCAAAAGACTGAAAGTATTCCAGTGAGGGAATTTTTTTTATTTAAAAAAGGCCAAGTTAGTTTATCTGGCGTTCAATATACTAGATACAGTTAGGCCTGCGTTTCATACATCTGGAATTAGCAAACTAATTTGCTGGGGTTGGGAAAACATATATGTACCCATACTAGAATCTGTCAAAGAAAGCGGTACTCACATATAACAGTCATTCCATCTGTAATCCATACAGTCAAAAGACTGAAAGTATTCCAGTGAGGGAATTTTTTTTTTATTTAAAAAAGGCCAAGTTAGTTTATCTGGCGTTCAATATACTAGATACAGTTAGGCCTGCGTTTCATACATCTGGAATTAGCAAACTAATGTGCTGGGGTTGGGAAAACATATATGTACCCATACTAGAATCTGTCAAAGAAAGCGGTACTCACATATAACAGTCATTCCATCTGTAATCCATACAGTCAAAAGACTGAAAGTATTCCAGTGAGGGAATTTTTTTTATTTAAAAAAGGCCAAGTTAGTTTATCTGGCGTTCAATATACTAGATACAGTTAGGCCTGCGTTTCATACATCTGGAATTAGCAAACTAATTTGCTGGGGTTGGGAAAACATATATGTACCCATACTAGAATCTGTCAAAGAAAGCGGTACTCACATATAACAGTCATTCCATCTGTAATCCATACAGTCAAAAGACTGAAAGTATTCCAGTGAGGGAATTTTTTTTATTTAAAAAAGGCCAAGTTAGTTTATCTGGCGTTCAATATACTAGATACAGTTAGGCCTGCGTTTCATACATCTGGAATTAGCAAACTAATGTGCTGGGGTTGGGAAAACATATATGTACCCATACTAGAATCTGTCAAAGAAAGCGGTACTCACATATAACAGTCATTCCATCTGTAATCCATACAGTCAAAAGACTGAAAGTATTCCAGTGAGGGAATTTTTTTTATTTAAAAAAGGCCAAGTTAGTTTATCTGGCGTTCAATACACTAGATACAGTTAGGCCTGCGTTTCATACATCTGGAATTAGCAAACTAATTTGCTGGGGTTGGGAAAACATATATGTACCCATACTAGAATCTGTCAAAGAAAGCGGTACTCACATATAACAGTCATTCCATCTGTAATCCATACAGTCAAAAGACTGAAAGTATTCCAGTGAGGGAATTTTTTTTATTTAAAAAAGGCCAAGTTAGTTTATCTGGCGTTCAATATACTAGATACAGTTAGGCCTGCGTTTCATACATCTGGAATTAGCAAACTAATGTGCTGGGGTTGGGAAAACATATATGTACCCATACTAGAATCTGTCAAAGAAAGCGGTACTCACATATAACAGTCATTCCATCTGTAATCCATACAGTCAAAAGACTGAAAGTATTCCAGTGAGGGAATTTTTTTTAATTAAAAAAGGCCAAGTTAGTTTATCTGGCGTTCAATATACTAGATACAGTTAGGCCTGCGTTTCATACATCTGGAATTAGCAAACTAATTTGCTGGGGTTGGGAAAACATATATGTACCCATACTAGAATCTGTCAAAGAAAGCGGTACTCACATATAACAGTCATTCCATCTGTAATCCATACAGTCAAAAGACTGAAAGTATTCCAGTGAGGGAATTTTTTTTATTTAAAAAAGGCCAAGTTAGTTTATCTGGCGTTCAATATACTAGATACAGTTAGGCCTGCGTTTCATACATCTGGAATTAGCAAACTAATGTGCTGGGGTTGGGAAAACATATATGTACCCATACTAGAATCTGTCAAAGAAAGCGGTACTCACATATAACAGTCATTCCATCTGTAATCCATACAGTCAAAAGACTGAAAGTATTCCAGTGAGGGGATTTTGCTTATAAAAAATAATATATTTCATTGTGGTGCGAGTTGAATCGCAACAATGAAGAAAAATACTATTAAGGGACGAGGACGCGGTCGTGGTGGTGTCCGTGGAGCCTCTGTTGCTGGTAGAGGACGTGGCCGTTCGGCCCCAGGCGCACACAGTAGGGAACGAACTCCCTCAACTAGCCGGCAGAATGTACCGCAATATCTCGTGGGGCACAATGCCGCTCTTAGGATGGTAAGGCCTGAGCAGGTACAGGCATTAATCGATTGGGTGGCCGACAGTGCTTCCAGCACGTTCACCACATGGTCTTCCACCCAGTCTTCTGCGGAAAGCGCACAGGTGGCACCTGAAAACCAAGCCCATCAGTCTGTCACATCACCCCCAAGCATATCAGGGAAACGGTCTGAGCCACAAGTTATGCAGCAGTCTCTTCTTCTGTTTGAAGACTCTGCTTCCAGGGTTTCCCAGGGGCGTCCACCTAGCCCTTCCCTAGTGGAGGAAGACATACCATGCACTGACGCACAACCACTTATGTCTCCAGATGAAGAGGACATGGGAATACCACCACAGCAGAGTCACCGACTCTCTGATGATGACGAAACACAGGTGCCCACTGCCGCGTCTTTTTGCAGTGTGCAGACTGAACAGGAGGAGGTCAGGGAGGGAGACTGGGTGGAAGACGATGCAGAGGACGATGAGGTCTTAGACCCCACATGGACTGAAGGTCGTGGCGATGACTTTCACAGTTCAGAGGAAGAGGTAGTGGTGAGACCGAGACAACAGCGAAGCCAAAGAGGGAGCAGGGGGCCAAAGCAGACGAGCCGCCGCCCCCAGAGTTCGCCTGCTACTGGACATCGCCAACAGGGACCCAGCCCCACAAAGGCAGCTTCAAAGAGTTCCCTGGCATGGCACTTCTTTAAACAATGTCCTACCGACAAGACCCGAGTGACTTGCACGCTCTGCCATCAGAGCCTGAGGCGAGGCATTAACGTTCTGAACCTCAGCACAACCTGCATGACCAGGCATCTACATGCAAAGCATGAACTGCAGTGGGGTACACACCTTAAAAACCAGGCACTCGCTGAGGCTCCCCCTGCTCCCTCTACCGCTGCTGCCTCGGCTTCCGCCTCGAGAGGAATGTTGCCACCTGCCGAGCAGCAAACAGAGGATGTGCCACCGACACCACCACCACCGCCACCGTCAACTAGCGTCTCCACTATATCACACAGCAGCGTTCAGCTCTCAATATCTCAAACCTTAGAGAGGAAGCGCAAATTCCCCCCGAGTCACCCTCGAGCCCTTGGCCTGAACGCCAGCATTTCTAAACTGCTGGCCTTTGAAATGCTGTCATTCCGGCTGGTGGACACAGACAGCTTCAAAAAGCTGATGGCCATGGCTGTCCCGCAGTATGTGGTTCCCAGCCGCCACTACTTCTCCAAGACAGCCGTGCCTTCCCTGCACATGCAAGTGTCCGATAAAATCAAGTGTGCACTGCGCAACGCCATTTGTGGCAAGGTCCACCTAACCACAGATACGTGGACCAGTAAGCACGGCCAGGGACGCTATATCTCACTAACTGCACACTGGATGAATGTAGTGGCGGCTGGGCCCCCGGCGGACAGTTCCTTGGCGCACGTCCTTCCGCCCCCTAGGATCGCAGGGCATCATTCTCTGCCTCCTGTAGCCTCCTCCTCCTACTCGGCTTCCTCCTCCACTGCTTCCACCAGCTCATCCGGTCAGCCACACACCTTCACCACCAACTTCAGCACAGCCCGGGGTAAACGTCAGCAGGCCATTCTGAAACTCATATGTTTGGGGGACAGGCCCCACACCGCACAGGAGTTGTGGCGGGGTATTGAACAACAGACCGACGAGTGGTTTCTGCCGGTGGGCCTCAAGCCAGGCCTGGTGGTATGCGATAATGGGCGAAATCTCGTGGCAGCTCTGGGACTAGCCGGTTTGACGCACATCCCTTGCCTGGCGCATGTGCTGAACTTGGTGGTGCAGAGGTTCATTCACCACTACCCCAACATGTCAGAGCTGCTGCATAAAGTGCGGGCCGTCTGTGCGCGCTTCCGCCGTTCACATCCTGCCGCTGCTCGCCTGTCTGCGCTACAGCGGAACTTCGGCCTTCCCGCTCACCGCCTCATATGCGACGTGCCCACCCGGTGGAACTCCACCTTGCACATGCTGGAGAGACTGTGCGAGCAGCAGCAGGCCATAGTGGAGTTTCAGCTGCAGCACGCTCGCGTCAGTCGTACTGCCGAACAGCACCACTTCACCACCAATGATTGGGCCTCCATGCGAGACCTGTGTGCCCTGCTGCGCTGTTTCGAGTACTCCACCAACATGGCCAGTGGCGATGACACTGTTATCAGCGTTACAATACCACTTCTATGTCTCCTTGAGAAAACACTTAGGGCAATGATGTTAGAGGAGGTGGCCCAGGTGGAGGAGGATGAGGGCTCGTTTCTAACACTTTCGGGCCAGTCTGTTCGAAGTGGCTCAGAGGGAGGTTTGTTTAAGCAGCAGAGGACAGGTTCACAAGTCGCCAGCCAAGGCACTGTACTGGAGGACGAGGAGGATGAGGAGGAGGAGGTGGAGGGGGACGAGGATGACGCAAGTTCACAGCGGGGTGGCAGCCCAGGCCCATCACTGGTGCGTGGCTGGGGGGATACGGTGGACGATGACGATACGCCTCCCACAGAGGACAGCTTGTCCTTACCCATGGGTAGCCTGGCCCACATGAGCGAATATATGCTCCAATGCCTGCGCAACGACAGCAGAGTTGCCCACGTTTTAACGTGTGCAGACTACTGGGTGGCCACCCTGCTGGATCCCCGGTATAAAGACAATGTGCCCACTTTAATTCCTGAACTGGAGCGCGACCGTAAGATGCGCGAGTACAAGCGCACGCTGATAGAGGCGCTCTTGAGAGCATTCCCACATGTCACAGGGGAACAGGTGGAAGGTGAAGGCAGAGGAGTGGCAAGAGGTCGCCAACGCAGCTGTGTCACGGCCAGCTCATCTGAGGGCAGGGTTAGCATGGCAGAAATGTGGAAAAGTTTTGTCTCCACGCCACAGCTATCTGCACCGACACCTGATACGGAACGTGTTAGCAGGAGGCAGCATTTCACTAACATGGTTGAACAGTATGTCTGCACACCCCTCCACATCCTGACGGATGGTTCGGCCCCATTCAACTACTGGGTTTCGAAATTGTCCACGTGGCCAGAGTTAGCATGTTATGCCTTGGAGGTGCTTTCCTGCCCGGCGGCCAGCGTTTTATCTGAACGCGTATTCAGCACGGCAGGGGGCGTCATTACTGACAAGCGCAGCCGCCTGTCCACAGCCAACGTGGACAAGCTGACCTTCATAAAGATGAACCAGGCATGGATCCCACAGGACCTGTCCTTCCCTTGTGCAGAGTAGTCCTTATTAACTGCCTAAAACATGTCTTGTTGTGCTACGGGCCACTTCTTTATTTGATACAAATTTTATGAAACCCACAGTTGAATGAAACTCTTCTCTGTCTGGGCGCCGGGGCCTAACCAGATGAAAGTGGCCGGTTAAACTAACGGGTGACATGAAGCCATAACCTCTGCCATGCTACCTCTGTCTTCTGTCTGGGTGCTGAGGCCTAAGTCAAATAAAGCGGTCTTCTGCTGTGCTGGGGGATATGAAGCTAATCTCTGACCTCTCTCCTCTGTCTGGGTCCAAAGGCCTAAATCACTGAAAGAGGCCTTCTCCTGTGGTGTGTGATATGATGCCAGAATATGTGCTGTGGGGCCTCTCTCCTCTTCCTGGGTGCAGGGGTCAAATAAACTAAATTGTGGCCTACTCCTGTGGTGGCTGATATGATGCCAGAATATGTGCTGTGGTGCCTCTCTCCTCTTCCTGGGTGCAGGGGTCAAAGTAACTAAATGGTGGCTTCTCCTGTGGTGGCTGATATGATGCCAGAATATGTGCTGTAGGGCCTCTCTCCTCTTCCTGGGTGCAGGGGTCAAAGTAACTCAATGGTGGCTTCTCCTGTGGTGGCTGATATGATGCCAGAATATGTGCTGTGGTGCCTCTCTCCTCTGTCTGGGTCCAAAGGCCTAAATCACTGAAAGAGGCCTTCTCCTGTGGTGTGTGATATGATGCCAGAATATGTGCTGTGGTGCCTCTCTCCTCTTCCTGGGTGCGGGGGTCAAAGTAACTCAATGGTGGCTTCTCCTGTGGTGGCTGATATGATGCCAGAATATGTGCTGTGGGGCCTCTCTCCTCTTCCTGGGTGCAGGGGTCAAAGTAACTCAATGGTGGCTTCTCCTGTGGTGGCTGATATGATGCCAGAATATGTGCTGTGGTGCCTCTCTCCTCTGTCTGGGTCCAAAGGCCTAAATCACTGAAAGAGGCCTTCTCCTGTGGTGTGTGATATGATGCCTGAATATGTGCTGTGGTGCCTCTCTCCTCTTCCTGGGTGCGGGGGTCAAAGTAACTCAATGGTGGCTTCTCCTGTGGTGGCTGATATGATGCCAGAATATGTGCTGTGGTGCCTCTCTCCTCTTCCTGGGTGCAGGGGTCAAAGTAACTCAATGGTGGCTTCTCCTGTGCTGATTGATATAAAGCTGATGGTTGTGCCATCTGACATGGTTGCCAGGGTCTGATTCAATGGGGGCCTACTCCTGTGGTGGGTGATCTAAATGCCTGATTCTCTGCTGTGAAACCTCTCTCCTCCGTCTGGGTGTAGGGGTCAAAGTCTTTCAAAGTCGCCTTCTCCTGTGCTGATTGATATGAAGCTGATGGTTGTGCCATCTGACATGGTTGCCGGGGTCCCATTAAATTGTGGCCTACTCCTGTGGTGGTTGATATGATGCCTGATTCTCTGATGTGGAACCTCTCTCCTCTGTTTGGGTGAAGGGGTCAAAGTAACTAAATGGTGGCTTCTCCTGTGGTGGCTGATATGATGCCAGAATATGTGCTGTGGGGCCTCTCTCCTCTTCCTGGGTGCAGGGGTCAAAGTAACTCAATGGTGGCTTCTCCTGTGGTGGCTGATATGATGCCAGAATATGTGCTGTGGTGCCTCTCTCCTCTTCCTGGGTGCGGGGGTCAAAGTAACTCAATGGTGGCTTCTCCTGTGGTGGCTGATATGATGACAGAATATGTGCTGTGGTGCCTCTCTCCTCTTCCTGGGTGCGGGGGTCAAAGTAACTCAATGGTGGCTTCTCCTGTGGTGGCTGATATGATGCCAGAATATGTGCTGTGGTGCCTCTCTCCTCTTCCTGGGTGCGGGGGTCAAAGTAACTCAATGGTGGCTTCTCCTGTGGTGGCTGATATGATGCCAGAATATGTGCTGTGGTGCCTCTCTCCTCTTCCTGGGTGCAGGGGTCAAAGTAACTAAATGGTGGCTTCTCCTGTGGTGGCTGATATGATGCCAGAATATGTGCTGTGGGGCCTCTCTCCTCTTCCTGGGTGCAGGGGTCAAAGTAACTAAATGGTGGCTTCTCCTGTGGTGGCTGATATGATGCCAGAATATGTGCTGTGGGGCCTCTCTCCTCTTCCTGGGTGCAGGGGTCAAAGTAACTCAATGGTGGCTTCTCCTGTGGTGGTTAGTATGATGCCAGAATATGTGCTGTGGGGCCTCTCTCCTCTTCCTGGGTGCAGGGGTCAAAGTAACTCAATCGTGGCTTCTCCTGTGGTGGCTGATATGATGCCAGAATATGTGCTGTGGTGCCTCTCTCCTCTTCCTGGGTGCAGGGGTCAAAGTAACTAAATGGTGGCTTCTCCTGTGGTGGCTGATATGATGCCAGAATATGTGCTGTGGGGCCTCTCTCCTCTTCCTGGGTGCAGGGGTCAAAGTAACTCAATGGTGGCTTCTCCTGTGGTGGCTGATATGATGCCAGAATATGTGCTGTGGTGCCTCTCTCCTCTTCCTGGGTGCGGGGGTCAAAGTAACTCAATGGTGGCTTCTCCTGTGGTGGCTGATATGATGCCAGAATATGTGCTGTGGTGCCTCTCTCCTCTTCCTGGGTGCGGGGGTCAAAGTAACTCAATGGTGGCTTCTCCTGTGGTGGCTGATATGATGCCAGAATATGTGCTGTGGTGCCTCTCTCCTCTTCCTGGGTGCAGGGGTCAAAGTAACTAAATGGTGGCTTCTCCTGTGGTGGTTGATATGATGCCTGATTCTCTGCTGTGAAACCTCTCTCCTCCATCTGGGTGTAGGGGTCAAAGTCTTTCAAAGTCGCCTTCTCCTGTGCTGATTGATATAAAGCTGATGGTTGTGCCATCTGACATGGTTGCCAGGGTCTGATTCTATGGGGGCCTACTCCTGTGGTGGGTGATCTAAATGCCTGATTCTCTGCTGTGAAACCTCTCTCCTCCGTCTGGGTGTAGGGGTCAAAGTCTTTCAAAGTCGCCTTCTCCTGTGCTGATTGATATGAAGCTGATGGTTGTGCCATCTGACATGGTTGCCGGGGTCCCATTAAATTGGGGCCTACTCCTGTGGTGGGTGATCTAAATGCCTGATTCTCTGCTTTGAAACCTCTCTCCTCCGTCCGGGTGTAGGGGTCAAAGTCTGTCAAAGTCGCCTTCTCCTGTGCTGATTGATATAAAGCTTATGCTTGTGCCATCTGACATGGTTGCCGGGGTCTGATTCAATGGTGGCCTACTCCTGTGGTGGGTGATCTAAATGCCTGATTCTCTGCTGTGTAACCTCTCTCCTCCAGCTGGGTGTAGGGGTCAAAGTAACTAAATGGTGGCCTACTCCTGTGGTGGGTGATATGATGCCTGGTTCTCTGCTGTGGGACCTCTCTCCTTTGTCTGGGTGCTGTGGTCAAAATAATAGTAAGTGACCTTCTCCATTGGTGGGTGACTTGAAGCCTGATTCTGTGCTATGGGACCTCACTCCAATTAATATTGTTTAATTTTTATTTATTTTATGTTAACTCATCATTTCCCTATCTACATTTGTTTGCAGGGGATTTAACTACATTTTGCTGCCTTTTGCAGCCCTCTAGCCCTTTCCGGGTGTGTTTTACAGCCTTTTTAGTGCCCAAAAGTTCGGGTCCCCATTGACTTCTATGGGGTTCGGGTTCGGGATGAAGTTCGGGTCGAGTTCGGATCCCGAACCCGAACATTTTTCGAAAGTTCGGCCGAACTCGTCGAACCCGAACATCCAGGTGTTCGCTCAACTCTAATAATGGCATCTCTTCATTTAACAACAGATTTGTGTAGGAATTTGTGAAAATGCACAAAATATTGGTATAAATTATCAGCTATCGGCCTGAAAGTTCACAGGTTATCGGCTCTAAAAAAAATCTATATCAGTTGATCCCTAGTCCCGGGTGTCAGGCCCCCACCAATCAGATACTGATAACCTATCCACAGTCATATGTGACTGATATCAGCCGCTCCTCTTATAACGCTCCAGTACTGATATAACCTCCAGAGACATTACATCCTATGTGACTGATATCAGCCGCTCCTCTTATAACGCTCTAGTACTGATATACCGTATTTTTCGCCCTATAAGACGCACCTAGGTTTTTGGGGAGGAAAATAAGAAAAAAAATATTTTTAACCAAAAGGTGTGCTTTTGGTGGGTTTGGAACTAATGGTGGTCTGTGGATGGCACTGTTACTGGGGATCTGTGAAGGAGACTGTTATGGGGGGGGGATCTGTGAAGGACACTTATGGGGGGGATCTGGGGATGGCACTGTTATGGGGGATCTGTGGATGACGCACTGTTAGGCCTCATGCACACGACCGTTGTTTTATTCCGTGTTCGTTGTTCAGTTTTTCGTGATTTTCTGCGGACCCATTGACTTTCAATGGGTCCGTTGAAAACTCGGCTAATGCACCGTTTGTCATCCGCGTCCGTGATCCGTGGTTCCAGTCTGTCAAAAAAATATAACCTGTCCTATTTTTTCCACGGAAAACGGTTTGCGGACCCATTCAAGTCAATGGGACCGTGAAAAAACGCGAAGGCACACAAGATTGTAATCCACGTCCACGTGTCCGCATCCGTTTTTTCCTATCATTTGCATGGCAAACTTGACTTCGATTTTTTTTTACTTTCCTTCATGTCTGGTGATCCTCCAAAAATAAAGGAAGACACACGGAAACAAAAACGGAAACGGAACCCCATTTTGCGGAACGGAACACAACAACGGTCGTGTGCATGAGGCCTTATGGGGGGATCTGTGGATGACACACTGTTATGGGGGGATCTGTGGATGGCACTGTTATGGGGGATCTGTGGATGGCACTGTTATGGGGGATCTGTGGATGGCACTGTTATGGGGGATCTGTGGATGGGCCATCACAGACCCCCCCACCCCATAACAGTGCCATCCACAGACCCCCCACCCCTTAACAGTGCCATCCACAGATGTCCCCCATAAAACTGTCATCCACAGATCCCCCCCCCACCGCTCCAGTGCTGCAGTATACAAATATAAAATGTCTCATTCAATTAAAAGTGATTAAACATGCCCCCTCACTCCTAATATTACCATACACCCTAACAGCTTCTGTACTATGCAGGCAGGCAGGCCGGGCGGCCAGCGCGTCACTCACTGACGTCACGTGCCTGCGCCGCCTGCTTGATTCATAAAGTAGGTGGCGCAGGCAAGTGACATCAGGGAGTTATGCTGCCGCCCGCCCGGCCTGCATTCTACAGAAGCTGTTAGGGTGTACGGTAATATTAAAAGTGTGGGGGGGGGGGGGGGGGCATGTTTAATCACTTTTAATTGAATGAGACATTTTATATTTGAATATTGCAGCACTGGAGCGGCGGGGCCGGAGTACAGTGACTGCACCAGCCCTGCCGCTATTGCCGGCCCCCAGCTCCTCCTCCCAGTCCCTCCCCGCTCGCTCATACATCGCAGCCTGTGATGTAAAAATGTCAGCATTCGCCCCATAAGACACAGGGGCATTTTCCCCCCATTTTGGGGGGGAGGGGGAGTGCGTCTTATGGGGCGAAAAATACGGTAACCTCCAGAGACATTACATCATATGTGACTGATATCAGCCGCTCCTCTTATAATGCTCTAACGCTGATATAACCTTCAGGGACATTACATCCTATGTGACTGATATCAGCCACTCCTCTTATATCGCTCCAGTACTGATATAACCTCCAGAGCAGGGGCGTACATACAGGGGTCGCAGTTGCGACCGGGCCCGGCACTCCAGGGGGCCCAGCTGCCTGTGGACCCCTGGCCCCGCCCTGCAGTAGTGCTGTGCCTGCCTGTATAAGGGCTGTTTCACACGAGCGAGTGAGTGTTTCACACGTGTGTGAGTGTGAACCTCCGCTCTGGACATAGCGACATAAAGCTGTCAGTATGATTCTGTAGAAATAAGGCCATGCAGAGACACATAGCATTATAAATCATGATAATGCCGTGCGCTCCTGCAAGTCCAGAGCGGAGGATCACACTCACACACGGAGCGTGATTCCCGCAATGGACTCGCTCGTGTGAAACAGCCTTAACCCGGGCGGCCGACCTAGGGCCAGCCGCCCAGTGTTGCGTTTCTGCGCTGCAGTGCCAGGCCAGCCCTACCCTCCTTGAGTGAGAGTCTCCTCCCCCTGATTCTCCACCCCGTGCGGCGTGGTTAGTCATTTCCTGTTGGGTGGCCGCACCGGACATGACGTTTCCCTAGGCTGCGCAGGCGCACAACAACGCCGAGACGCAGCAGGGAGAAGGCGCCGGAAAAGCTTTCGGGAGAGCGTGAAGAAGCCGGTGCCGGTCCGGAAGTGAAGATAAGATTTGTAAATAAAAAAAATAAAAAGTCCTTATAATTGCTCACCACAATATGGTGAGTGAGTTCAGAGTAGGGTCTGATGGGGGCTGGCTTTATAACTATCTCTGCTATATTTCTGTAGCCTGCAACCTCTGACTGCCCAGTTGGGCTGAAACTACTACACCCAGCATGTTCTGGCAGTAATAGTAAATGGATATTGGTGCAATTCTGAGCTACTAGTCTATATAATATTATATTGTATTATATAGACTAGTAGCTCAGAATTGCACCAATATCCATTTACTATTATTGCCAGAACATGCTGGGTGTAGTAGTTTCATCCCAACTGGGCAGTCAGAGGTTCCAGGCTACAGAAATATAGCAGAGTTAGGCTACTTTCACACCGGCGTTTCTGGGTCCGCTTGTGAGATCTGTTTCAGGGATCTCACAAGCGGCCCCAAAACGGATCAGTTCTGCCCCAATGCATTCTGAATGGATAAGGATCCGCTCAGAATGCATCAGATTGGCTCCGTTCAGTCTCCATTCCGCTACGGAGGCGGACACCAAAACGCTGCCTGCAGCCAAACGGATCTGTTCTGAACGGATACAAGCGTTTGCATTATAGGTGCGGATCCGTCTGTGCAGATACCAGACGGATCCGCACCTAACGTAGGTGTGAAAGTAGCCTAACTCTGCTGCTGGTGGAGGGAGGTTGGGGGGGGGGCAGCAACGGGGAGGGGGGCCCCATGGTTCAGTTTTGCACTGGGGCCCTATGGATTGTGTGCACGCCACTGCTCCAGAGACATTACATATTATGTGGGGGTGAGGGGCTGGGAAAGTGTGAAATGCCACTGATGAGAGGGAAGAGGGGGACACTGGGAGACATAACTTCTTGCTCTGTATAAAGTATAGGTGAGATAGTTGGTGGGAAAGGTCTGTGAGGGGCTGGAACAACAGGGACACAAGATGTGCAGGGGCAGCAGCTTCAGGACTCTCCTAACTTCCCAGTTCCCTCCCACAGTAACTTACCCCAGTGCTGCTGTGTGGAGTAGTGGGACCAGAGAAGAGGACTGGACTTTATACTGGAGGGAGGCACAGTGACTCAGAGAGAGCAGCAGTGTCTCCATTATCTCCTGCTGCTGTCTCCTCGGCTCCTCTGGCTCCGCCCCCTCCTCACACATGATGGAATCTCACACTGCAGAGAGGAGGGGGGGAGCTGTCTGCTCATGTCGGGTCGGTGAAGTTTACTTTGGAGAAAGGAACAAGCGCTGCAAAGTATTGTGCTGTCCCTTTCACCAAAGTAAAATGATATGTGTGCCAGTTCTGCAGTCCAGCCCCTGATAACAGCCAGGCGCCTGAAAGAATAGTAACTGCCCTGCTGGTGGCTCTGGCTGTAGTATAAGCAGACAGGCAAGGGGCTCACCGGGCATTTCACCGGCTTCCCGGTGAGCCAGTCCGAGCCTGGACCTGGCCACGGAACAGCTGAGAAGCCAATTGTCCCATTACTTTTAGTTCCCTAACAAGTGGGAGGCACATATGCAAACTGTTGTAATTCCTACACCGTTCACCTGATTAGGATGTAAATACCCTCAAATTAAAGCTGACAGTCTGCAGTTAAAGCACATCTTGTTCGTTTTATTTCAAATCCATTGTGGTGGTGTATAGAGCCAAAAATGTTAGAGTTGTGTCGATGTCCCAATATTTATGGACCTGACTGTATGTCTCTCTGTAGGTTTTACTGATCAGTAAATGTGGACTTAGGCCTCATGCACACGACCGTGCCACTTTTTGAGGTCTGCAAACCACGGATCCACAAAAAACAGAAGCCGTCCATGTGCCTTCCGCAATTTGCGGAACGGAACGGGTGGCCCATTGTAGAAATGCCTATTCTTGTCCGCAAAACGGACAAGAATAGGGCATGCTATATTTTTTTTGCGGGGCCACGTAACGGTGCAATGGATGCAGACAGCACATGGAGTGCTGTCCGCATGTTTTGCGGCCCCATTGAAGTGAATGGGTCTGCACCCGAGCCGCAAAAAATGCGGCTAGGATGCGGACCACAAAAATGGTCGTGTGCATGAGGCCTTACTGTGAAAACACGTTTGGCTTTGGGCTAAATCCTAATATCATTATTCAGGTGCTTCCTTGGTATTCACCCTTTAACCCCTGTTTAGGGATCTGGCCTTCGTTGCAGGGAAGCAACCACACTGTTACCTCATGGGATAGTCCCAATGTAGTTGGCAGGTACTCTTGTGCAAGTACCAGAGGCTCAGAATATAGAAAATGTACCAAAAAATGCAGGAAACCACAATCAAGACATTAAGACTTGAATGCAGATTCAGAGAGCACATTTGAAGCATAGATAGTGGAAGACACAGGATAAATGGGCAGCAGGGTGACATTGAAGATATAGATGATGCATGTAGGCTGGGCAGTTGGCAGGAACACAGATAAGGCAGATGGACAGGATTAACTTTTACACAGACAGAAATGAAATTGGAAGTGCTGGAACACACAGGTAGGGAAGGTACAAAAGCATCCATTCTTAATCAGTCTCTTGTAGCTAGTGTAGTGCGCTATCTCTTCATGAAAGGCAACAAAAGCCATTGAATAGCCATCGAAAGGGTGTATTTAATGCACCATTGTTATGCAGAAAGTGCATCAAGAGACCAAATAAGAATGGACAAATCTGTACAATCTGGAGCACAGACTGGGGCAAATACAGGATAAATACAGGTAAATCACAATAGCACAAGACAATCAGAACACCTTTCTGGTCACTAGGGAACCTAAAGTTCAGGCATCCAACAGCTGAAGAGGATGCCTTAATTACCCAGGGCTCCAACCATTAGCTGCTGAAGGATTTATAAGTGTGTGCACTTTGGCTCTTTAAAAGACCGGCAGAATCAAGTAGGCAGCAGCAGGGTGTCTCGCACCGGTATCATGTCCACAGGGGAGAGCAAGACAGGGCAGATATGGACAGCTGACCCAACAGTAGTGAGGCATGCTACACTTTAAACACTGCAATAAACATATTCACATTGTCCATATGCTTGGCGGTTACAGTCTCTCAATATGTAACACAGCAAGCTACTGCACCCTACCTCTATCATAGGCTTGTTGGTAGCTAGACTCTTGTGAATATGGGGTTCAGGGACGAACTGGCCGTAGATCCTACAGGGAAAATTCCCAGTGGGCCAATGCCCAAGAGGCTGCCCAAGCCTTCCTAATGGCTGCTGGCTGACTACATAACATTCTGATGCTCCCAGCGTTAATTAATGTAGGAAGTGCCAGGTACTAATGCACCTGGCAGGCGCCCACAGGTATCCTCCTGGATTCAACTATACTGCCATCCTCAAGGTGTCCATACAATTGAATGCTGTAGTGGGGCAGTGGAGCCGATGACTTTCTACCCCACCACTCATCCTTATAGGCATCAGGCTACCATGCCTGAACTCTATGATTCAGTAAGATGGTGCAGGCTGTTGTGAAGCAATGATGATTCCATTGCGACCTAAAGGATGCGATGGGTAACAGAATCCAGGTGAGTATTCAATAATTTTTTAATCTGGCCATTTGAGGACCATAGGGGCCTTACTGGGGGCACTATGGGGGCATATCTCATACCAGGGACATTACTGGGGACACTACGAGGAATTACTGGGGGCACTATAGAGACATGTCCTATACTGGGGATATTATAGAGGATTACCAGAGACACTATAACTGAAGGAACAATAGGGAACAGGCAATATTATAACTGTGTGGGGGGGCATGATTCTTGGTGGAGGCACTATAGAGGGCTTTTTTTATAGGGGACATTATTATTGATAGAGGTGCTATAGGGTGCATTATATCTACTTGTGAAAAATAGAAAATACTGGAGCTAGTGATTGTTAAGGATGGATGCAATCTGCCGCTTGAAGCTTTGGTGGACTCCAGAGCTCAGTAAGAGGATGCTATCTCACATGAAAATGTCTATAGGGATCCAAGTTGGAACAAAAACTAAGGAGGTAATTTAAGAAAAATATACACCACGTTTTGGCATAATTAAGGCACAGATTTTGTCACAATGATGTTTTGCAGCAGAATCTGCTCCTTTTTTCCCAAAGTACACCACTTACACCCAGGGGTGGGATTCAAATCAGGGTCCCTACTCAACGGCAGGCATGTGGTGTCACGACACATGTTTATATATACATACACAATATATATGCAACACACATACACATAAATACACCATATAAATGGTACACATACATAAATACACCATATATACACTACACACACATACCACCCAACTTTAAAAAAGCCCAAGGAGCTAAACTATCAGAGGCGTGCAAAAGTTAAAGCGCTGGCCCACACCTTTAACTCCACATAATGTCTATCTGCCTAGACTTCATAGGGTGCACTTACAGTAGATTTACCTACTCCATATACATTTCATACACATTTGTACCTAGCACTAAAGACATATTTGCATGCACATTACATTCAGTGCTATCCAGAATACAGTGTTACATACCTCTTACATCCAGTGACTTCTCTGATGTAGATGTTCTCTTTCTTCATCTTCTCCTTTCAGACCAGACCACCGTGATAATTTTTCACCCATCTCTCGTCTCTGCAGTTTGACAAAAAGATATCTTAGGTTACTACTTTTCCATCCTCCTACCTTCTGAACAACTCATCCTGCCACATTTAATACTGTGCCCGCTGTGCTCCCCAATACTATACTACAGAAACTGTAGACCTGAAAATGCCAGTACCACACAGATAGTGCCCGCTGTGCTCCCCAATACTAACCAGCAGAAACAGATAAACCCCTGATAACACTCGTACCACACAGATAGTGCCCTTCAATAATTATTGGCAGACACTGCCCTGCAAATAACTGCGCCCAGCAAATATTGCCCCTGACACTAAAAGTGTAAAACATTATGTCCCCATGTTACTACTGGGGGATTATGGGGAACATGGTTACTATTATAGGTACTATGGGAGCATTATTACTTCTGGGGCACAGTGGGGACATTATTACTACTAAGTGCACTCTGGCAGAGAATTATTACTATTGGTGAAACTTTGGAGCAGTATTACTGTGGGGGCAAACTGGCCACTTAAAATGATCACCAGTACAAAGAATGTCCCTTGTAATGTGCCCCAGTACAACAAATGCCCCCTAATAATGTTCACTAGTTCAAAAATGCTCTCGTTCTGTGTGCCAGTACAAAAATAAAACCCTCTTAGTGCCCCCTGTTGAGCCTATCAGAGGAGCAGAAAAGGGAGACGTCTCTCCCTTGCTCTGCTGCCGCCGCTGCCGAGTTCCGGATCGGGATTCAGCCAGCAACACGGTTCTCCGATCCGGTTGTACTTTTAACAACCGGATCTGGAGAATCGGAGGGAACCGGCTGAATCCCAAGCCTAATTGCACTTCTTTTCTTAAGCTCCGAGAAAAGAGGGCATGGGCGAGGAAGAGGACGGGCCGGCAGGCTCGTCTCATTCATCATTTTCTATGCCTGTTTTTGGTGTAGAAAATGACTTCAATGTACGTCACCAAGGGAGCTGGCGTAGATTTAAAGAGGACCTTTCACCTCTCCTCAGATGCCTATTTTAATAGCTACATGCATTCCCCACGTGCTAACAATTCTGGAGCACCTATTCTTATGTCTCTATGTTGTATCATTCCTTTATTATTTCTTCTAGAAATTATGAATGAATTGCTATTAGCCTTCAGTAAGGGTACAGAGGAGTGGTAACCAGTTGGGGGGGGGGGGGGGGTGTACCTGCTTAGTCTGAAAATGTCAGCACTGATTGGATAGAGTCAGTCAGTCACATGATCATCCACCATATGTTCAAAGAACCCGCTGTGTGGCAGGCCCAGCAGTAATATGGCAGTGGTAAGTAAACTACGACTAGGTGGTACAGAATGCTTTGGATGTGGTAAGCTGTCAGGTTGTATCCTTCAAAGGCGGTGACATGATGCCAGGGCCAGAAATTGATGCCACACCATCTGCAGCTCCATAGGCCTCAATGGTGCACTTGATCATGGAGTGGTGATTTAGCCCTCAAAAGGCTTTTACATGCTCCATTATCCTAACCTGGGTTAAAGGTTCAATTCAAAATACCCTGCCTGGCCCGGGCAGTCTGGCTTGTTGGTGCCCCCATGGCAACCTGCAACCAGGACATCTGTTCAAGTTGCCCCACTTGCTGTGCCCCTGCATCAGCCCCAATACAAGGTATTGCTACGATCAGAGCTGCTCTAATATCAGGGGCATTGGTATGTGAAGGTGACGGGCATGGACTCTGTGGAAAACCTAGTGTGTGCCGACGAGTGACTGGGCCACCTGCTGAGGAAGAGTAGTGTAAGTGTGCTGTGTAAGGTAGTAGTTCAACTTTGTCACACTTCTGTGGGTAATTTTAATGCTCATAAAATGCCAACCACTTTGTACTTGATGTACATAACTATGGAAAAATCCAGCCCTGCAATTATTACCTTCTTCGCATCACTACTAGAGATGGGACTAGCCACCACTATGAAGTTCTCCAGTCTTCCATCTGTTGAACTTGTTTTTTTTATCGTTGGAACCTCCTCCAGAAAGATCAGTGCAATAGTAGCAGCTACACTTCTGTGAATGAAAGGGACATTTTTGTTCTCAAGTGGGCTCTGGTCATGGCTTACGATACTGTATAATTAATGTAACTTTAGTAAAACTAAATGTTTTGTAGTAATCATTGACAATTTGGCCATGGCTAACATCATCTAATATACCAGCTTTGCTTAAAGTGGTTGTCCCACAAAAAGTATTCTACAGTTTTCAAACCAGCACCTGGATCTAAATACTGTTGTAATTGCATATAATAAAAAGTTTAGCATAGTCACTGAGTTATTCAGTGAAATGTATCTGTATAGCGCCACCTGCTGTTTGTTATTTTTCTCATTTCTTTTTCCTGTTCACTGAGATAGCCTTCAACTGGTCCAGAGCTGCGATAGGGAGAGAGCTGCGGTAGAATGGACACACCCCCTGAGCTGCAACAGAAAATACACTCCCATTGAGCTGTCAAATTGATATAAATCTAGCAGAGCAATGAATGGGGAGATCTCTGGATCCGTGGTAGGTACAGGGCTGGTTCTAGCTTTGTTAGAGATTGTCATGTACTACGTGATGTCCAATTTTAAGTTTTTACATAAATCATGGGATAACCCCTTTAAAGAAGGAAAATGTAATATATTTACTAGTGATAAGTGAATCGAAGTATCTGAAGTGGACTTTGATCCAAATTTCAGGGAAAATTTGATTCACTGCGAAGCCGAATTTCCTCTTGCTTCATGCTAATCAATCAATTTTCCCTGGAATGGCGTTAAAAAAAAAATCTTACCTCAACCATTTGAGCACAAAGAGGCCACGCGGCCATCTTGATTGAAGATCCCACGTGAAGTCTCGTGCATGGTGAGGTATCATGTCACCACACCGGTCAGCATGATGATGTCATTACACGCTACTCGAGATTTTGCATGGAATATTCAATCAAGATGGCCGCGGTGCCCTCTTTGTGGTCAAATAGATAAGGTGAGTATTCTTTTTTTTCACCCTGAAAGCCCTAATTTTTTTTTTTATCTCAGATGCCGCGATCAGTGAAGAACGGAGCATTTGAGGGGGCTCAATGACAGGAGCGGCACAATCGCCATTCTCCGTTATTAAACCTGCTACTCGCAAAGAAATGCGCTTCGTAACAAAGTAATTCATCACAAAGCGAAATTTCGAAATTTCGCTCATTTCTAATATATACATAGCATAATTCATGGTATTCATGGCTCCATATTTTCTAACCTAAAAGGTTAGATCATGCATAACCAGGACTACTTTATTCTTCTTCTTACCAGTCTTAAGTTTTGATATGATGTGATGTGTTTTTAAAAAAAAAGAAAAATTAGCTGTTTGCTGAGGGTCTTGAAAGACAAACCCATGATGATTAGCGGATCATCACAGGCTCTTATTAAAGGGGTAGAGCAATGGCCTCTTACGGTACAACCACACAATCAGGTTTCTGCATCCAGTTTTGGAAGCCAAAATCAGGAGTGGATCATTACAGGAAAGAAAGTATAAAGGGCACATGTGTCTTCTCTTTTTTAATTCACTCCTGCTTTTGGCTTCCAAAATTGCATCAGGAAACCTGACCGTTCCATTACACTAATAGTTACTAGTCATTAAACCATTTTGTCCATATGAGGCTCAGTTTACATTTAGTTTCTGCCTTCTGTCTGTTGGACGCATACTTTGAAAGGATTTTGCAACATCTACATCTGGCAGAAGGCCTCCACATATGCCACTGTATAGGCATATAGTGACATATATAGTCCATAAATGACCCACTTGTCTCTACAACAGGACCCGTGTAGTAAAGGGAGAGCATCCGCATAAGAGCAGCCACCTCTCCATTCACTGCTATGGGACTTATGGAAATAGATGAGCCAGTACTCGACTATTTTCAAAACTCCCATAGCGATGAATAGATGTTCTCCCCTCACTTCGAGGGCCATGTTCAGGAGATAACAGCAGGTGCCAGAGGTGGGACCCTCACCTATCTGACATTTGTGTCCTATCCCAGCTATATGCCACAAATGTTGAGATCAGGAAACCTCTTTAATAGTGAAAATGAAAGTAATACTGAGTATAGATCGACTACTGTGGATATTCCACAGTGCTTTACAAGCTGTCCCCAGTAGGACTCACAATCTAAGTTCCCTATCAGTATGTCTTTGGAGTGTGGGAGGAAACCCACACAAACATGGGAAGAACATACAAACTCCATGCAGATATTGTCCTTTAGTGGGATTGGAACTTAGGTCTCCAGTGCTGCAAGGAACCAGTGCTAACCACTGAGCCACCATGTAGAGACGTCCTTGCTTTGTATAAAGTCAGTACTCTGGTGAGTGTGAACTAATCCAGTCTGATACAAAATAAAAAAAAAATAATAATAAAAGTATTTAAAATATCTAAGCCCTAGGTTCTCGACCTGTGTTAGGTATACATACCCCAGGGGTACATGCCATGTCTCTGGAGGGATTTGCATTACCATGGTGTAATTTTAATGTGCTTATAGCCCTAGGGATGCTTTAATATAATTTATTTTAGATACTTGTCTTAGGAACACAAAAAAACTACTCCTCTAAGCCAGGGGTTCTTGAGAAGTCATTGCTTAGTACAACAATCATCCATGTTGTGGCAGCATCTTTTATATGTTAATTGTTTACACCACACTATCACGGTTAGGGTGCTATAGGGAAAGGAGGGAAGGTACGCGGACTGGGAACCTCACCATCAGGGGTGACCCCTGGGCAAAGGTTCGAAGGAGTGTGTATTAGGGAAAGTTTTCCTACACCAATCATCTACCTTCCAATTCACACTATACACTGTGTAAGTCTGTATTGTCTGTATGTCATAACTGTGGCAGATGCTATCATACAATAAGAGTAGCCGGCCAGAGGCTTGTACTCTATGTATGATATCAAGCCACCATTAAGGGGCAATTATTTTAACTATTAATAATAAAAGTATATTTTAAAAGGGTCTGTAAATTAACTTTAGAGAGAAAAAGTTCTTGAGAAGTCTACTTACGAAAAGTTCCTATACAATGCGGTATGTCCCCTGTGGAACAGACTAGCAATGCATACTGTCCTTCACAATAGTAACATAATAATGGTTATACTACATAGCATATGGTTCAGACTTAATGATATATTATTCATATCATAACCGTCAAACCTGTTGTCATAACATTGAATTACTTGTTACCATAAGTGAATGTTTAAAACTGCATGTCAACCAACTGTATACTTCATCTGTTATAATACGCTCCAGGCTGCTGGTATTTTATGTCTAGTGACTCATGGCTCACTCCAAGGTGCTTGACAGCTGGATTGACACTATGTGCAATTATTACACGCTCTGTATTTAACACATTAAGGATAAATAATAAATGATTCAGTATCTACCACAGCTGAAGTTTGGACAGTTTATTCCAGCTCAGATGAACAAAGTTTTGTGCCTTGAAGGATGTACTGTAACTATGGAATCAAATTCTTTTCATATAGACAGTATGACCCTGTGCAATGCAGTGTTATCCCAAAAGGTGCTGTCAAGCCCCTTTCCAGTGCTAATTCACATCAGGCATGTATCATATCCGTATTCCACAAGCACTGCTAGGCTGAAAAGGGTTTTCAGCCTAGCAGTGCTTGTGGAATATCATCACGGATGTGTGAATGAGACATAAGTCAGAAATAAGGGAAGATGAACTAGCTGAGGTCCTTACTGAAGAGAGGCTGAATGGTTTGGTTAGTAGTAACAATCAGGACTAGTACATTTTGCCCCAGTTACACAGACTAGCTGAGTAGGCAAGCAGGAGGACAGCATTGCCTAGGTATCAATGGTGCACTGCATTCCACTGTTTGCTTGCCAGGGAAGGGCATTTGATATGAGCAACCCCCTACTATTCATATAGTGCCCATGCCTAGCAAAAGTATTATCTCAAATACTTTAAATTAAAAATGTTTAAAGGATGTTTAAAACCTTTTTCGCTCTTTGATAACATTCTAATTATCCCAGTCCACAGTTGGTCATACACTTTAATGAGTGGCTGGCCATGCAGCAATTTGTCCGACAGCTATTCTTCCTGAACTAAATGCACAATGACTTGGCCATTCGATGTTCTCAGTAGGGAGAGGCGAATAAGCTGCTGCTAGAAACCTCTGATGGCAAGTTATTTCCCTTGAGATTAAGGGGATCAATAATCTAGATACAAGTGAAACTCGAAAAATTAGAATATAGTGCAAAAGTTTATTTATTTCAGTAATGCAACTTAAAATTAGAATATTGTGAATAGGTTCAATATTCTAGGCTCAAAGTGTCACACTCTAGTCAGCTAATTAATCCATACCCCCTGAGCAAAGGGTACCTCAAAATTTAGACTTTGGGGTTTCATAAGCGGTAAGCCATAATCATCCAAATTATGACAAATAAAGGCTTGAAATATCTCGCTTTGCATGTAATGAGTCTATCTCATATATTAGTTTCACTTTTTAAGTTGCATTACTGAAATAAATGAACTCTGACTCATATTCCAATTTTTCGAGTTTCACCTGTATTTAGTCTGATCAACCCCTCTGTCCACCCAACATCTGATGTCAAGAAAGAGGTGTAACACCCCCATACACACTCGATGATCCTCCAGTCCTGCTGAAATCAGCAGGTTCAGCCAAATCCATCTTATGTGTATGGCTACCCTATTAGTTCACTCACTCATAGCAGCAGAGCCATATGTGTAGCCCTTCCTTCCAACTCAACAGGACATTGGACTTACAGTAACATGATGTAGAATTAAATAGGATCAACAGACATCCCATGTCTATGGTTTTGGTAAAAAAAAAAAGGACACAACTGATACAATGAAAAACTGATTCTACAATTTACCCAAGAACTTTTATAGAAAAAGCTGGCAGCAACTGGGCCCGACCTCGAGATATTTGTGAGCACACCTATTCCTACGTGCTGAAGTCATCAATGACAATGGCAGATGGATCTAAACAGTCCATTTCAGGTAAACCTCCATCAGATATCATTTACAGGTAGGTACCATCTGATTGCCATGGGTTGCTGTGCTGGTAGAGAGAGTGGTTTTCTCTACAACCATATGGGTAAATAGAAGAGAACCATAAAACCTTCAGCACCAATAATTACTTAAAAGGATCCATCTAATTAAGCAAACAAATGTATTAAAGCATTATATACTATTGTATGTATGTAGATAATTAAAAAAAAATATGTTTGTTTTCATTTTTGTTTTTGTGCATTAGAACTGTAACTGTTGTTGTCAAGTATTTCATAACATTTACCGTATCTTACCTGTTATAAGAATGAATCTACTGCCAGAAATCCCTCCATTATTCAACTATGGACTAACCTTACCATTACTAACAAGGTTAATCATGATAAAAAGGCTACTTTGAAAAATTTATATGTAACCCGACGTTTTATACTTTTAGGTAGCACTTAAGCATGAGTGGGTCTATCCAGAAAATGAATTTGTTGTATTATTTTAGACCACACAGAGATAAGATAATCTAGAAATCGTGCCTGAGGGAATGTCATTATTTTCTTAGGGTAACTTGTTATAAGTCTTCATAAGGCACAGAGAACAAAATAAACTGACTATGTAAACATAATAATATTTTGCTGAAAGTACATGGGCACCCTGGGACTGCTTCGAGCTGAAGAAACGCATGAATCCCACACTGTTTGCTGAAACTCTAGGAGAGAAAAGCTTCGCTGGTTATTGCTTTGTGTAAGGAAATGAGTGGCCTAATAAAGCTAATTTTAGAGGACATCATTTTTATTATATTTCTCTGACACAAGCCTGAATTAAAATGCCATAAAACATGCGATTATGTAACACACAAGCCTAATAATGTTCCTTGCAGGAAGTCAGAAGATGAAAATTACTCGACAACAAGCTTTCAATGCTCCTTACCTTCTATGGAGACCAGGATCTACTGTATGAACTTTGCTTCACCCAGAAGCACATTTCTCTGTGCATTTAATTGTTGCTTCTTTTATTTATTGCTTTGTTTATTTAGGTATCATTAAAAAGGTTATCTTTTTCAGGACAAGCCCTGTCTGTATGCCTTAAAGGGATGCTTGGGTGTTTTATATGTATCCAAGGAGATCAGACATTTCTTTTCTCCTCACAGTCCTGTGTCTGGTTGTAAGGCAACTGGCTGCAGAAGGAGTCCTCCTCCTCTGGTCTTGTGGTAAGGCAACTGTCTGCAGGAGCCCCCCTCTACTGATCTGTTTGCAATAGGAGACAAGCAAAGTCAAGTTCCATCCTTAAACTGAACCATACCTCTCCTGTCTTTTTCTCCTGTGTTGGCATAGCAAATCTGTGGTTGTCACCCAGTATTGAAGAGATGGGAAGAGGCAGAAGGAGCATTTTCTTCATCTAGTCATGAGTCTCCTGTATTCTTTTTTAATCAACTATTTGGCACAACTATAGGGTTTAACTAGGCAGCATATTTTACAAGAACATTCACTTTAAAGGGCTTCTGTCACCCCCAAAACCCTTTTTTTTGGGGGGGGGGGGGGGGTTTGTTAAAATCCTTTTATAATGACTATTCCCTACATAGGGATCTTACCTTTGGCTGTGACTTCTTTTCCTTAAAAAACAATCTTTTAAAATATGCAAATCAGTTCACTACCAGCAAGTAGGGCGTCTACTTGCTGGTAGCCGCCGAAAAAAAACGCCCCCTCCTCGGGCGCTCTGAAAGAAGGAGGCTCGCCTCCTCAGCACTCCCTCAGTGCGCCTGCGCCGATGACGTCTTCTCTTTCGGTGACGTCATCGGCGCAGGCGCACTAAGGGAGTGCTAAGGAGGCGAGCATCCTTCTCTCTGAAATGCCTGAAAACACGCTACACCCAAAGCATGCTATGCTTTTAAAGACTGTGCAAGGAAGAAAGTGAGGAAAATGCGAAAAAAAAAAAGTGTGTGTTCATTTTTTACATTTTACGTAAATTTTTACAATTAACAAATTTTTCCTGGAAATGCTTTGTGAAAACATATTTGGGAGTAGGATCCTGCTATTAGAGGTCTTGCTTCACCAAAAACAACCTCTGTCACAGAGGGGGTGTCACGTCCAGTATGAAATAGTGCACACCCTAGTCTCCAATCACACCACTTTAACTACCTCCATGGCAGCTCCCAAATGGATGACAGTCCCTTTCCTGCTAAGTGCACGGGCCAAAAGGGAGGGAAGAAAACACCAAAACCAAATCAGACAAACACAAAAGAAGTCAAAAGCTGAGTCAGAGAACAAGCCAAAGTCCTAACCAAAGAGTGATGTCTGAACCAAAGTCATAAAACAAACCCAGAGTCAGTACCGTACCAAGTCTGAAACATGAGGTCACATCAGTGGTAGAATCAGGAGACAGTAGTGAGGTCAAAAGGCTAGCAAAGGTCCAAAATCTATTAATTCAAGTCAAGAACAATAATACTAGTGGAGTTTAGTGTTGATCACGAATATTCGAATTGCGAATTTTAATCGCGAATATCGGCACTTCGAGAATTTGTGAATATTTAGAATATCGCTAAATATATTCGTAATTGCGAATATTCGCATTTTTTTAAAATACCAGTTCATGCAAATTTTTTATGCGCATATTTTAGGAGAATTTTATGCAAATTTTCGCAATCAAGAAAATAATGCCTGGAGATCATGAATTCGCGAATTCTCGAATATATGGCGAATATTCGCGTAAATATTCGCGAAATATCGCAAATTCGAATATTGCCCATGCCGCTCATCACTAGTGGAGTTGAGGAGACCAAATCACAGGCAACTGTGGCCTGTTTAAATATGCTGCCGAGCACCAGCCGGGGATGCCAACACCTGTGGTGATTGGGTTGATGTATCATCTGACCCAGTCATGATGCCAGCACACATGGAACGCTGGGGCTGGGCCTGATTGGCCCAGCGTCTCTGCATGCTAGACCGCCCTACAGACTGGACTCCTCATGGGAGTGGAGTGCGGACAGGTAAGTATATAACAGGAGGTCTGTGCCGATGTGTCACAGAGGAGGTCTATCCCTATGTGCGCCAGAGCTGCTGAATGAAAGCAAATCTCACTCTGGCAGACCTGGCATAGCCATGTATTAGAAATGACAATTCATTTGAAATGAGTGGCTGGCCGTGGCTTACCGTGGCAAGAACAGCTGATTGCCTGTATGTATAAAAAGCCAGACTTCTAGAAAGCGGTGTAATAGATGAAATATTTGCCGTACCATACTGTATCTGGTACTTACAAATGTCTATAATCACTTATGCATCTGCATACAATGTATGTTTGGAATATAAATGTGGGTCTTAGTCTTTTGTCGGCTTTGAATTGAATATGTTTTGATTTAAACAAATCTGAAGATAATGTTGCAATAAGCGTCAAATACTCCAGTGAATAGAAGGGAAAGAAAAGGAAGCGGATGCTAAAGGTCATTTAATTAGTATTTCGAGCACACCTTAGCCGTTACTGGAGTACAATCCACAATAACAAACCTGCAGCTTCCAAGATATTGCATTTATAGAAGCTCTCCGCAATCATTACCGCCTTCCCATTGTGGATCCTATCGGCATACATCACACAGTTACCTCTGGTTACACATGACCACACGACTTAAAAAAGCGGCTCTATAATGAATGCAGGTTGGGAAACCTCCGTGCTCAGCAGCTCGTGCACACGGAGGGTATTTCAGGCCGTCTTTTCTTCCTCCACATAAATACAGATTAAATACCTTGTTGGGATCTGCCAACCTTACTCAATGATAATTCAGGTAGTCAGACTGCCTGATATTAAATGTGCAATTTGGGAAGTAAGTTACCCATAAGAGCTTTTATTTTCAGTCAAAACAGGGCATGTGAAAAATTGGATTCACTCAAATGCAGTGCATAGTAATTTAACCAAACAGCTTATAGGTCACATCTAAAAGGATCCCTAGGGCAGGAGGCATTAGCAGTCATGCAGTATACAGCGTAAGCCAAATGCAGAATTGTTTTCTAAAAACCTAAACTCGACACTTTGTCCGTAGATTATTTCTGGCACTTACTGTAAATAAACTTCTAATTTAAAGAAACAGAACTTGAATCTGCACAGTATAATACTGTACATGTCAATCTGTTCATTTTAGTTCATTGTTATTTTATTTGTGCCTGTTCTAAATAAAAATTCATTCATTTATCAAGCGATTTTTGCCACTCTTGTAGCATTAAAAAGTTGCACATTATGGTGCCCACAATATTTTCACCATAATTTGCAACTTTTTGAGGTCCTTGCCACTTTTTTAAAGTAGTGATAAAGGTGGAGCCTATCATGATTTGATGGATTTACTATTACTTACATTTATATGGCAGACTGGCCATAGACCCCACAGGGAAATTTCCCTCATCATGGCCACCAGTCGGGTACATAGCGATCTGATGCTCTTAGCATTGATTAATGCTAGGAGCATCTTATACACCTGGCTGACAGAAGAACGTGCCCTTATCTGTATTGTTGTCTTCCGGATGGTGATACAGTTGAATGCTGTCGCGGGAGAGGCAGTATTTTGTGATGCACTGTGTATTTAGTTCTGCTGGGGCAGTATTTTATGCTGCACTACAGTATTGCTGGTACTTATATTATCTCTGCCTTCTGTCAATTTGGGCCCGCCTACAACATGGGGCCACTTTTATTTTATTTTTCAGGTCCACTTTAACTTCCCAATCCATCCCTGGATTAAGTTATAGCTCAAGTCTACACCAGTTCCTGGCTGGCATAGATTTTAGTTTTTGGCACACGAAGTGCCAATGATATGACTAATTTATTAAGAAGCATCTGCCTCTTAATAAACCAGACGCAACTTACTCTAGAGCATTGGGGGATCAAGACTGGCGTATGGGAACGCCAGTCTTGATAAATTTCTGCCATAGTTTTTTTTACAAGCAGTAAATTATGGTAGAAGATCTTTTTGAAAGATTGTTGTCCTATATGTACAGTCCCATTCCAAATGGTTATCAAAGGAATTCTGCAAAAAGGAGCTCCGGATATCAGATTAGTGGGGATCCGACTAACAGCAGCCCAGCTGATCAGCTGTCTAAAGGGGCTACAGCTCTTGTGCGAGCTCTCTTTAGTGTTTACCTGCATGCCATCTAGTGGAGGATTGAGTGGTAGTGGCTTTAACAATGACAGTGGAAATCCTCCCACCGATCCTCTCTAGGAATGTACAGTGATAGGAGGGTGCACCCTTTCTTCCCTCGGGGCAAACCCTGGCATTAGGTTTCTGCCCGGTGGTAATTGAGGTGACCTTCTGTTTTGGCAGGGTGCAAGGCAGTAGTGTAGATGAAGGTGCCATAGCCAGTAAATGGTGATGGAGTCAGTGACCAGGCCAGTTGGTGCAAACAAATAAGCTTCTCTTTACTAAAGTGGAGAAAAGCAGTTGCAGAACAGACAGCAGTATCATGCGGTGGAGCCAGGTCCATCTTTTAGTTACTCCTCACTAACTAGGGGATGGACCAGGTCCATCTCCCAGCAACCTCAATGGGGTTGAGTCAATTTAGTCAACTCTGGCTTAGCCATACAATACTATTGAGTTGGCAAATACAATAAATCTCAACATTGCAATGAGAGATGTAGCCAGCACCAAAATCAGTGGGATAGTGCGCCATCCCAGAAGTGTAAGGCTACTTTCACACTCGCGTTTTGGGCGGATACGTCATGGATCTGCAAAAACGGATCAGTTACAATAATACAACCTCATGCATCCGTTATGAGCGGATCTGTTTATTTTATCGGTAACATAGCCAAGACGGATCCGTCATGAACTCCATTGAAATTCAATGGGAGACGGATCTGTTTCGTCAAGCGGACACAAAAACACTGCAGGCAGCGTTTTGGTGTCGGCCTCCAGAGCGGAATGGAGACTGATAGGAGGAAAACTGATTCATTCTGAGTGGATCCTTTTCCATTCAAAATGCATTAGGAAACAAAACAAAAATGAAATAAGGTGTTGTGGTATAAGTCCTCAATTTCAGCAAGATAAGTTATATTCATGAAGAGGAGCGCTAAAACAAAATAACAAATCTTTATTAATGTAGTACTAAGGTAAAATAGAGGGGTATATACCCAAACGCCAACTACCACCTGGATAGAGAAGGTAGGTATCACTAAATTATGGCACCTCACCTAATAAGGATACTAATAACACCACTGAAAGAGAGGTAAATGTAACAGTAGAGTAAAAGGTGGGTTCCACAAACTAAAGCCACCAGCACTAAATGGCTACACCCACATGGTCACGATGCTGACTAATTTGTGAATAGATAAAGCAGGATATCCTAGCACAAAGGAACTGTGGTGCTAGGACTAACAACAGTTGCAGTGGGTGGCAGCGCGCATTGCCACCCCTGCACTGAATAAATTCAGGTGCTGGGCTAAGGCACACAGAAGAGCCGCAGCAATGGCTAATATGCCAACAGACACCGACTCCACGGCCACCACCACGTATGGTAATTGCTCAATGCGTTTCCGTGCACCTAAGTGCACTTCATCAGGAGCAGAGTGCACTGTCAGCCTACTACAGCCAATTGCCTCCGAAACAGAGGCCTGGCAATATTATGTACACTCACGCCATGTGTCACTAGTTTATATACCATGACGTGGTGATACATAGAAGCGGAAACCTGCTTGGGCCAATAATCTCTGGTGTAAGGTATGGCTTAAAGCTGGAACCTAAGACAGATGTAGGATAACCTGCCTATGGCCGGATCCTCTAGTGTGAGGCACGGCGTATCAGCTGGAACCTACGACCCTACCTAGGCCGTCCGACTGCAACTGTTGTTAGTCCTAGCACCCCTGTTCCTTCGTGCTAGGATATCCTGCTTTATCTATTCACACATTAGTCAGCATCATGACCATGTGGGTTGTAGCCCTTTAGTGCTGGTGGATTTAGTTTGTGGGACTCACCTTTTTTACGCTACTGTTACATTTACCTCTCTTTCAGTGGCGTTATTAGTATCCTTATTAGGTGAGGTCCCATCATTTAGTGATACCTACCTTCTCTATCCAGGTGGTAGTTGGCGTTTGGGTATATACCCCTCTATTTTACCTTAGTAATACATTAATAAAGATTTGTTATTTTGTTTTAGCGCTCCTCTTCATGAATATAACTTATCAAAATGCATTAGGACAAAACGGATCTGTTTTGGACCGCTTGTGAGAGCTCATGAGTGACGGATCTCACAAACGGAAAGCCAAAACGCGAGTGTGAAAGTAGCCTAACTCAACACCACAAGCTTTAGAAGTTTTGCACATAATTAAACTACTACAGTTAGTGAGATAAGCTAGTGGGATAAAGCATCAGGTTTGACCTTAAAGTGGACTTGTCACTAGAGTTGAGCGAACACCTGGATGTTCGGGTTCGAGAAGTTCGGCCGAACTTCCCGGAAATGTTCGGGTTCGGGATCCGAACCCGAACCGAACTTCGTCCCGAACCCGAACCCCATTGAAGTCAATGGGGACCCGAACTTTTGGGCACTAAAAAGGCTGTAAAACAGCCCAGGAAAGAGCTAGAGGGCTGCAAAAGGCAGCAACATGTAGGTAAATCCCCTGCAAACAAATGTGGATAGGGAAATAAATTAAAATAAAAATTAAAAAAAATAAAAATGAACCAATATCAATTGGACAGAGGTCCCATAGCAGAGAATCTGGCTTCACATCAGCAGAGAATCAGTCTCTTCAAGCCATAGCAAAGAATCTGGCTTCATGTCAGCACAGAATCAGTCTCTTCATGCCATAGCAGAGAATCTGGCTTCATGTCAGCACAGAATCTGTCTTCATGTCATAGCAGAGAATCAGGCTTCACGTCACCCACCACTGGAACAGGCCACTGTCACACATTTAGGCCCCGGCACCCAGACAGAGGAGAGCGGTCCCGTAACAGAGAATCTGGCCTTATGTCAGCACAGAATCTGTCTTTATGTCATAGCAGAGAATCAGGCTTCATGTCACCCACCACTGGAACAGGCCACTGTCACACATTTAGGCCCCGGCACCCAGACAGACGAGAGCGGTCCCGTAACAGAGAATCTGGCCTTATGTCAGCGCAGAATCTGTCTTCATATCATAGCAGAGAATCAGGCTTCACGTCACCCACCACTGGAACAGGCCACTGTCACACATTTAGGCCCAGGCACCCAGGCAGAGGAGAGAGGTCGCGTAACAGAGAATCTGGCCTTATGTCAGCACAGAATCTGTCTTCATGTCATAGCAGAGAATCAGGCTTCACGTCACCCACCACTGGAACAGGCCACTGTCACACATTTAGGCCCCGGCACCCAGACAGAGGAGAGAGGTCCCGTAACAGAGAATCTGGCCTTATGTCAGCGCAGAATCTGTCTTCATGTCATAGCAGAGAATCAGGCTTCACGTCACCCACCACTGGAACAGGCCACTGTCACATATTTAGGCCCAGGCACCTAGGCAGAGGAGAGAGGTCGCGTAACAGAGAATCTGGCCTTATTTCAGCGCAGAATCTGTCTTCATGTCATAGCAGAGAATCAGGCTTCACGTCACCCACCACTGGAACAGGCCACTGTCACACATTTAGGCCCCGGCACCCAGATAGAGGAGAGCGGTCCCGTAACAGAGAATCTGGCCTTATGTCAGCGCAGAATCTGTCTTCATGTCATAGCAGAGAATCAGGCTTCACGTCACCCACCACCGGAACACGCCACTGTCACACATTTAGGCCCAGGCACCCAGGCAGAGGAGAGAGGTCGCGTAACAGAGAATCTTGCCTTATGTCAGCGCAGAATCTGTCTTCATGTCATAGCAGAGAATCAGGCTTCACGTCACCCACCACTGGAACAGGCCACTGTCACACATTTAGGCCCCGGCACCCAGACAGAGGAGAGCAGTCCCGTAACAGAGAATCTGGCCTTATGTCAGCGCAGAATCTGTCTTCATGTCATAGCAGAGAATCAGGCTTCACGTCACCCACCACTGGAACAGGCCACTGTCACATATTTAGGCCCAGGCACCCAGGCAGAGGAGAGAGGTCGCGTAACAGAGAATCTGGCTTCATGTCAGCACAGAATAAGTCTTCATGTCATAGCAGAGAATCAGGCTTCACGTCACCCACCACTGGAACAGGCCACTGTCACACATTTAGGCCCTGGCACCCAGACAGAGGAGAGGTTCATTCAACTTTGGGTTGCCCCGCAATATAATGGTAAAATGAAATTAAAAATAGTATTGAATGAGGAAGTGCCCTGGAGTAGAATAATATATTGTTAAGGGGAGGTAGTTAATATCTAATCTGCACAAGGGATGGACAGGTCCTGTGGGATCCATGCCTGGTTCATTTTTATGAACGTCAGCTTGTCCACATTGGCTGTAGACAGGCGGCTGCGTTTGTCTGTAATGACGCCCCCTGCCGTGCTGAATACACGTTCAGACAAAACGCTGGCCGCCGGGCAGGCCAGCACCTCCAAGGCATAAAAGGCTAGCTCTGGCCACGTGGACAATTTGGAGACCCAGAAGTTGAATAGGGCCGAACCATCAGTCAGTACGTGGAGGGGTGTGCACAGGTACTGTTCCACCATGTTAGTGAAATGTTGCCTCCTGCTAACACGTTCCGTATCAGGTGGTGGTGCAGTTAGCTGTGACGTGGTGACAAAACTTTTCCACATCTCTGCCATGCTAACCCTGCCCTCAGAGGAGCTGGCCGTGACACAGCTGCGTTGGCGACCTCTTGCTCCTTCTCTGCCTTCGCCTTGGGCTTCCACTGGTTCCCCTGTGACATATGGGAATGCTCTCTGTAGCGCGTCTACCAACGTGCGCTTGGACTCGCGCATCTTCCTATCACGCTCCAGTGTAGGAAGTAAGGGGGGCACATTGTCTTTGTACCGGGGATCCAGTAGGGTGGCAACCCAGTAGTCCGCACACGTTAAAATGTGGGCAACTCTGCTGTCGTTGCTCAGGCACTGCAGCATGTAGTCGCTCATGTGTGCCAGGCTGCCCAGAGGTAAGGACAAGCTGTCCTCTGTGGGAGGCGTATCGTCATCGTCCTGTGTTTCCCCCCAGCCACGCACCAGTGATGGGCCCGAGCTGCTTTGGGTGCCACCCCGCTGTGAACATGCTTCATCCTCATCCTCCTCCACCTCCTCCTCATCCTCGTCCTCCTCGTCCTCCAGTAGTGGGCCCTGTCTGGCCACATTTGTACCTGGCCTCTGCTGTTGCAAAAAACCTCCCTCTGAGTCACTTCGAAGAGACTGGCCTGAAAATGCTAAAAATGACCCCTCTTCCTCCTCTTCCTCCTGGGCCACCTCCTCTTCCATCATCGCCCTAAGTGTTTTCTCAAGGAGACATAGAAGTGGTATTGTAACGCTGATAACGGCGTCATCGCCACTGGCCATGTTGGTGGAGTACTCGAAACAGCGCAACAGGGCACACAGGTCTCGCATGGAGGCCCAGTCATTGGTGGTGAAGTGTGTCTGATCCACAGTGCGACTGACCCGTGCGTGCTGCAGCTGAAACTCCACTATGGCCTGCTGCTGCTCGCACAGTCTGTCCAGCATATGCAAGGTGGAGTTCCACCTGGTGGGTACGTCGCATATGAGGCGGTGAGCGGGAAGGCCGAAGTTACGCTGTAGCGCAGACAGGCGAGCAGCGGCAGGGTGTGAACGCCGGATGCGCGAACAGACGGCCCGCACTTTATGCAGCAGTTCTGACATGTCGGGGTAGTTGCGAATGAACTTCTGCACCACCAAATTCAGCACATGCGCCAGGCAAGGGATGTGCGTCAAACCGGCTAGTCCCAGAGCTGCAACGAGATTTCGCCCATTATCGCACACCACCAGGCCGGGCTTGAGGCTCACCGGCAGCAACCACTCGTCGGTCTGTTGTTCTATACCCCGCCACAACTCCTGTGCGGTGTGGGGCCTGTCCCCCAAACATATGAGTTTTAGAACGGCCTGCTGACGTTTACCCCGGGCTGTGCTGAAGTTGGTGGTGAAGGTGTGTGGCTGACTGGATGAGCAGGTGGAAGAAGAGGAGGAGGAAGCTGAGTAGGAGGAGGAGGAGACAGGAGGCAAAGAATGTTGCTCTGCGATCCTTGGCGGCGGAAGGACGTGCGCCAAACAGCTCTCCGCCTGGGGCCCAGCCGCCACTACATTTACCCAGTGTGCAGTTAGGGAGATATAGCGTCCCTGGCCGTGCTTACTGGTCCACATATCTGTGTTTAGGTGGACCTTGCCACAGATGGCGTTGCGCAGTGCACACTTGATTTTATCGGACACTTGTTTGTGCAGGGAACAGTAGTGGCGGCTGGGAACAACATACTGTGGGACAGCAAGCGACATGAGCTGTTTGAAGCTGTGTGTGTCCACCAGCCTAAATGACAGCATTTCATAGGCCAGTAGTTTAGAAATGCTGGCATTCAGGGCCAGGGATCGAGGGTGGCTAGGTGGGAATTTACGCTTTCTCTCAAATGTTTGTGAGATGGAGAGCTGAACGCTGCCGTGTGACATGGTTGAGATGCTTGGTGACGCAGGTGGTGGTGTTGGTGGTACATCCCATGTTTCCTGGGCGGCAGGTGCCAACGTTCCTCCAGAGGCAGAGGAAGAGGCCGAGGCGGCGGCAGCAGCAGCAGAAGAGGTCGAGGCGGCGGCAGCAGCAGAAGAGGCCGAGGCGGCAGCAGCAGAAGAGGCAGCAGGGGGAGCCTTAATGACTTCCTTGTTTTTAAGGTGTTTACTCCACTGCAGTTCATGCTTTGCATGCAGGTGCCTGGTCATGCAGGTTGTGCTAAGGTTCAGAACGTTAATGCCTCGCTTCAGGCTCTGATGGCACAACGTGCAAACATCTCGGGTCTTGTCGTCAGCACATTGTTTGAAGAAGTGCCATGCCAGGGAACTCCTTGAAGCTGCCTTTGGGGTGCTCGGTCCCAGATGGCGGCGGTCAGTAGCAGGCGGAGTCTCTTGGCGGCGGGTGTTCTGATTTTGCCCACTGCTCCCTCTTTTGCTACGCTGTTGGCTCGGTCTCACCACTGCCTCTTCCTCCGAACTCTGAAAGTCAGTGGCACGACCTTCATTCCATGTGGGGTCTTCCACCCAGTCTTGATCCCTGACCTCCAGTTCAGTCTGCACACTGCAGAAAGAAGCAGCAGTTGGCACCTGTGTTTCGTCATCATCAGAGACGTGCTGAGGTGGTATTTCCATGTCCTCATCATCAGGAAACATAAGTGGTTGTGCGTTAGTGCATTCTATCTCTTCCACCCCTGGTGAAGAGCTAGGTAGATGCCCTTGGGAAACCCTGGCAGCAAAGTCTTCAAACAGCATAAGAGACTGCTGCATAACTTGAGGCTCAGACAGTTTCCCTGATATGCATGGGGGTGATGTGACAGACTGATGGGCTTGGTTTTCATGCGCCATCTGTGCGCTTTCTGCAGAAGACTGGGTGGGAGATAATGTGAACGTGCTGGATGCCTGTACTTGCTCAGGCCTCACCATCCTTAGAACAGCATTGGGCCCCACCAAATATCCCTGTAAATTCTGGCGGCTACTGGGACCTGAGGTAGTTGGTACACTAGGACGTGTGGCTGTGGCAGAACGGCCACGTCCTCTCCCAGCACCAGAGGGTCCACTAACACCACCACGACCATGTCCACGTCCGCGTCCCTTATTAGATGTTTTCCTCATTGTTCCCGTTTACCACAATTTTGAGAATGGCAAATTTGGGAATAGTTTTTCAACCCAGAAAAAAAAATGTGCTTTTACGGTCACTACAAATAACTTGACCAGCTAAAACAGTAGAGATTTGCTTGAATAGAAATTTGAGACCTGTTTTTTTTTTGCACTGTGTGACAGGTTAAGGTTTAATCACAGAATCAGACTTCTATCTGCACGGTAGCGTGTGTCTTAGGTTTTTCTGAATGACACTATCAGTACCTTCAATGTAAGATATCCTTTTTGGGATAGATTTCAAGTAGGCCTCAAATACCAGAAACTAGTTATTTTGAGAATGGCAAATTTGGGAATAGTTTTTCAACCCAGAAAAAAAAATGTGCTTTTACGCTCGCTACAAATAACTTGACCAGCTAAAACAGTACAGATTTGCTTGAATAGAAATGTGAGACCTGTTTTTTTTTTGCACTGTGTGACAGGTTAAGGTTTAATCACAGAATCAGACTTCTATCTGCACGGTAGCGTGTGTCTTAGGTTTTTCTGAATGACACTATCAGTACCTTCAATGTAAGATATCCTTTTTGGGATAGATTTCAAGTAGGCCTCAAATACCAGAAACTAGTTATTTTGAGAATGGCAAATTTGGGAATAGTTTTTCAACCCAGAAAAAAAAATGTGCTTTTACGGTCGCTACAAATAACTTGACCAGCTAAAACAGTACAGATTTGCTTGAATAGAAATGTGAGACCTGTTTTTCTTTGCACTGTGTGACAGGTTTAGGTTTAATCACAGAATCAGACTTCTATCTGCATGGTAGCGTGTGTCTTAGGTTTTTCTGAATGACACTATCAGTACCTTCAATGTAAGATATCCTTTTTGGGATAGATTTCAAGTAGGCCTCAAATACCAGAAACTAGTTATTTTGAGAATGGCAAATTTGGGAATAGTTTTTCAACCCAGAAAAAAAAAAGTGCTTTTACGGTCACTACAAATAACTTGACAAGCTAAAACAGTACAGATTTACTTGAATAGAAATGTGAGACCTGTTTTTTTGCACTGTGTGACAGGTTAAGGTTTAATCTCAGAATCAGACTTCTATCTGCACGGTAGCGTGTGTCTTAGGTTTTTCTGAATGACACTATCAGTACCTTTAATGTAAGATATCCTTTTTGGGATAGATTTCAAGTAGGCCTCAAATACTAGAAACTAGTTATTTTGAGAATGGCAAATTTGGGAATAGTTTTTCAACCCAGAAAAAAAAAAGGGCTTTTACGGTCGCTACAAATAACTTGACCAGCTAAAACAGTACAGATTTGCTTGAATAGAAATGTGAGACCTGTTTGTTTTTGCACTGTGTGACAGGTTAAGGTTTAATCTCAGAATCAGACTTCTATCTGCACGGTAGCGTGTGTCTTAGGTTTTTCTGAATTACACTATCAGTACCTTCAATGTAAGATATCCTTTTTGGGATAGATTTCAAGTAGGTCTCAAATACCAGAAACTAGTTATTTTGAGAATGGCAAATTTGGAAATAGTTTTTCAAACCAGAAAAAAAAAAGTGCTTTTACGGTCGCTACAAATAACTTGACCAGCTAAAACAGTACAGATTTGCTTGAATAGAAATGTGAGACCTGTTTTTTTTTGCACTGTGTGACAGGTTAAGGTTTAATTTCAGAATCAGACTTCTATCTGCACGGTAGCGTGTGTCTTAGGTTTTTCTGAATGACACTATCAGTACCTTCAATGTAAGATATCCTTTTTGGGATAGATTTCAAGTAGGCCTCAAATACCAGAAACTAGTTATTTTGAGAATGGCAAATTTGGGAATAGTTTTTCAACGCAGAAAAAAAAAAGTGCTTTTACGGTCACTACAAATAACTTGACCAGCTAAAACAGTACAGATTTGCTTGAATAGAAATGTGAGACCTGTTTTTTTTTTGCACTGTGTGACTGGTTAAGGTTTAATCTCAGAATCAGACTTCTATTTGCACGGTAGCGTGTGTCTTAGGTTTTTCTGAATGACACTATCAGTACCTTCAATGTAAGATATCCTTTTTGGGATAGATTTCAAGTAGGCCTCAAATACCAGAAACTAGTTATTTTGAGAATAGCAAATTTGGGAATAGTTTTTCAAACCAGAAAAAAAAAAGTGCTTTTACGGTCGCTACAAATAACTTGACCAGCTAAAACAGTACAGATTTGCTTGAATAGAAATGTGAGACCTGTTTTTTTTTGCACTGTGTGACAGGTTAAGGTTTAATCTCAGAATCAGACTTCTATCTGCACGATAGCGTGTGTCTTAGGTTTTTCTGAATGACACTATCAGTACCTTCAATGTAAGATATCCTTTTTGGGATAGATTTCAAGTAGGCCTCAAATACCAGAAAGTAGTTATTTTGAGAATGGCAAATTTGGGAATAGTTTTTCAAACCAGAAAAAAAAAAGTGCTTTTACGGTCGCTACAAATAACTTGACCAGCTAAAACAGTACAGATTTGCTTGAATAGAAATGTGAGACCTGTTTTTTTTTGCACTGTGTGACAGGTTAAGGTTTAATCTCAGAATCAGACTTCTATCTGCACGGTAGCGTGTGTCTTAGGTTTTTCTGAATGACACTATCAGTACCTTCAATGTAAGATATCCTTTTTGGGATAGATTTCAAGTAGGCCTCATATACCAGAAACTAGTTATTTTGAGAATGGCAAATTTGGGAATAGTTTTTCAACCCAGAACAAAAAGTGTGCTTTTACGGTCACTACAAATAACTTGACCAGCTAAAACAGTACAGATTTGCTTGAATAGAAATGTGAGACCTGTTTTTTTTTTGCACTGTGTGACTGGTTAAGGTTTAATCTCAGAATCAGACTTCTATTTGCACGGTAGCGTGTGTCTTAGGTTTTTCTGAATGACACTATCAGTACCTTCAATGTAAGATATCCTTTTTGGGATAGATTTCAAGTAGGCCTCAAATACCAGAAACTAGTTATTTTGAGAATAGCAAATTTGGGAATAGTTTTTCAAACCAGAAAAAAAAAAGTGCTTTTACGGTCGCTACAAATAACTTGACCAGCTAAAACAGTACAGATTTGCTTGAATAGAAATGTGAGACCTGTTTTTTTTTGCACTGTGTGACAGGTTAAGGTTTAATCTCAGAATCAGACTTCTATCTGCACGGTAGCGTGTGTCTTAGGTTTTTCTGAATGACACTATCAGTACCTTCAATGTAAGATATCCTTTTTGGGATAGATTTCAAGTAGGCCTCAAATACCAGAAACTAGTTATTTTGAGAATGTCAAATTTGGGAATAGTTTTTCAACCCAGAAAAAAAAAAGGGCTTTTACGGTCGCTACAAATAACTTGACCAGCTAAAACAGTACAGATTTGCTTGAATAGAAATGTGAGACCTGTTTTTTTTTGCACTGTGTGACAGGTTAAGGTTTAATCACAGAATCAGACTTCTATCTGCACGGTAGCGTGTGTCTTAGGTTTTTCTGAATGACACTATCAGTACCTTCAATGTAAGATATCTTTTTTGGGATAGATTTCAAGTAGGCCTCAAATACCAGAAACTAGTTATTTTGAGAATGGCAAATTTGGGAATTGTTTTTCAACCCAGAAAAAAAAAAGTGCTTTTACGGTTACTACAAATAACTTGACCAGCTAAAACAGTACAGATTTGCTTGAATAGAAATGTGAGACCTGTTTTTTTTTGCACTGTGTGACAGGTTAAGGTTTAATCTCAGAATCAGACTTCTATCTGCACGATAGCGTGTGTCTTAGGTTTTTCTGAATGACACTATCAGTACCTTCAATGTAAGATATCCTTTTTGGGATAGATTTCAAGTAGGCCTCAAATACCAGAAAGTAGTTATTTTGAGAATGGCAAATTTGGGAATAGTTTTTCAAACCAGAAAAAAAAAAGTGCTTTTACGGTCGCTACAAATAACTTGACCAGCTAAAACAGTACAGATTTGCTTGAATAGAAATGTGAGACCTGTTTTTTTTTGCACTGTGTGACAGGTTAAGGTTTAATCTCAGAATCAGACTTCTATCTGCACGGTAGCGTGTGTCTTAGGTTTTTCTGAATGACACTATCAGTACCTTCAATGTAAGATATCCTTTTTGGGATAGATTTCAAGTAGGCCTCATATACCAGAAACTAGTTATTTTGAGAATGGCAAATTTGGGAATAGTTTTTCAACCCAGAACAAAAAGTGTGCTTTTACGGTCACTACAAATAACTTGACCAGCTAAAACAGTACAGATTTGGTTGAATAGAAATGTCAGGTCTATTTTTTAGGCGCTGGGTGACAGGCTCAACTTGCCCCTGATGTAGTATATGGCCAAAAAATAACCACACTGTTGATGGTTAAATGCACTTGGGTGACACAGGCTCAGCCTGCACCAGATGTAGTATATGGCCAAAAAATAATCAGACTGTTGATGGTTAAATGCACTTCGGTGACACAGGCTCAGCCTGCATCTGATGTAGTATATGGCCAAAAAATAACCAGACTGTTGATGGTTAAATGCACTTCGGTGACACAGGCTCAGCCTGCAGCTGATGTAGGATATAGCACAAAATAACCACACTATTGATGGTTAAATACACTTGGTGATAGCTTGTGCTGGCGCACCACAAGTCACAAAATGGCCGCCGATCACCCCAGAAAAAAAGTGATCTAAAAACGCTCTGGGCAGCCTCAAAAAAGTGAGCAAGTCAATATTAGCACTTCAATGATCCACAGCTGCAGATCGATCACAGAATGAAGTCTTTTGGAGGAGTTAATCACTGCCTAATCTCGCCCTAACGTCGCAGCTGCAACCTCTCCCTATGCTTCAATCAGCAGAGTGACGTGCAGCGCAACGTGACCCAAGCTTATATAGAGGCTGGGTCACATGCTGCACTGGCCAATCACAGCCATGCCAATAGTAGGCAAGGCTGTGATGGCCTCTTGGGGCAAGTAGTATGACGATTGTTGATTGGCTGCTTTGCAGCCTTTCAAAAAGCGCCAAGAAAGCGCCGAACACCGAACCCGAACACAGACTTTTACGAAAATGTTCGGGTTCGGGTCCGTGTCACGGACACCCCAAAATTCGGTACGAACCCGAACTATACAGTTTGGGTTCGCTCATCCCTACTTGTCACCACTCCTGACATGGCTGTTTTAATAGCTTCATGCACACCCGTGTAATAACAATTCTGGAGCATCTATTCTTATGGCTCTATGTTGTACCATTCCTGTATTATTTGAATAATATCGAATTGGTAGCAGGCTGCAGTGAGGGTACAGAGGGGTGGTAACCAGTTGGGGGGTGTCCCTGCACAGACTCACTGTATCCAATCAATGCTGCCATTTTAAGGCTGTAGTACACCCCCCCCCAACTGGTTACTTCCCCTCTGTACCCTTATTGCAGACTGCTAGCAAATCCTTCATAATTTTGCAACAACCGGACACCCTAGGGGTGATGTGCGTGAGCGTACTAGTGATAAGGTGCCAAGGATAGCAGTACTCACGGTTTGGTTGTCCCTTGGGGCCAGCGTGCAGTGGATGGGAAGACAGCACAAAATCCTCTGGGGCACTCTCTGTTACAGTGAACACCAGCAAGATGTTATCCAGCAAACTTCTGCAAGATGTTTTAAGTGGTCTTCATAGGATTTAGAGTAGATGATGACATCATCTAGGTATAACAAGACAGTTTCAAAGTTCTTGCGGCCTAAACAGCGTTCCATTAATCTTTGGAAAGTTCCAGGTGCATTTCAAAGTCCAAACGGCATATACAGTACAGACCAAAAGTTTGGACAGACCTTCTCATTCAAAGAGTTTTCTTTATTTTCATGACTATGAAGGCATCAAAACTATGAATTAACACATGTGGAATTATATACATAACAAACAAGTGTGAAACAACTGAAAATATGTCATATTCTAGGTTCTTCAAAGTAGCCACCTTTTGCTTTGATTACTGCTTTGCACACTCTTGGCATTCTCTTGATGAGCGTCAAGAGGTAGTCCCCTGAAATGGTCTTCCAACAGTCTTGAAGGAGTTCCCAGAGATGCTTAGCACTTGTTGGCCCTTTTGCCTTCACTCTGCGGTCCAGCTCACCCCAAACCATCTCGATTGGGTTCAGGTCCGGTGAATGTGAAGGCCAGATCATCTGGCGCAGCACCCCATCACTCTCCTTCATGGTCAAATAGCCCTTACTTTCAAAGTTTTCCCAATTTTTCGGCTGACTGACTGACCTTCATTTCTTAAAGTAGTGATGGCCACTCGTTTTTCTTTACTTAGCTGCTTTTTTCTTGCCATAATACAAATTCTAACAGTCTATTCAGTAGGACTATCAGCTGTGTATCCACCTGACTTCTCCTCAACGCAACTGATGGTCCCAACCCCATTTATAAGGCAAGAAATCCCACTTATTAAACCTGACAGGGCACACCTGTGACGTGAAAACCATTTCAGGGGACTACCTCTTGAAGCTCATCAAGAGAATGCCAAGAGTGTGCAAAGCAGTAATCAAAGCAAAAGGTGGCTACTTTGAAGAACCTAGAATATGACATATTTTCAGTTGTTTCACACTTGTTTGTTCTGTATATAATTCCACATGTGTTCATTCATAGTTTTGATGCCTTCAGTGTGAATCTACAATTTTCATAGTCATGAAAATAAAGAAAACTCTTTGAATGAGAAGGTGTGTCCAAACTTTTGGTCTGTACTGTAGTTAAATTCCAATAGGCCTATAAGGGTAGTAAATGCAGTTTTTTCATGATTTTCAGGAGCCATGGGTACCTGCCAGTACCCACTGGTTAAATCCAAAGTAGAAAAGTAAGCTGAGGATCCTAATGCTGTCAAGGACTCCTTGATTCTTGGTAAAGGATAGGCATCCTTGTGGGTAATTTAATTAATCATTCTGTAGTCCACACAGAACCAAATGTTACCATCTTTCTTTCTGACAAGGACTAGAGGTGCAGCCCATGGACTATGGCTGTCTTTGACGATTTTTGAATCCTTGGATCATCTTTTTCACAGATTGGTACATCATTGGAGGGTATGAACCAGTAGGGATGGTGTGCTTGAGAACACTGACCTCTCCATAATCTGAAGGATATTTACTGAAGGCTTGATGATGTTCCTTTACGACTTTTAAGACTCCTTCAATTTGTTCCTCAGGTGTAGAAGTATCTCCCACTTTGAGTTCTGTCCACCATGATGCATTTGGAGTATGATCCTGAATATTCAGCTTCTGAGTAGACTGTTCAGTCATAGTTGCAGGTACTGAGCAACAGAGTAGTGCTTGGTCAAAGCTATACTGCTACTACTTAAGTTCAGGAGACGAATTGGCACTTTACCTTGAGAAACAGTCACTTGGCTTCTTGCAGCTCAGACTAGAGGATGGTCCTCTAGGTTGATAGGTTCTACTAAGGCTTGGTAGTCTTGACCTTAAATTCCAAGAGCAGCTCGGCACCATAGGAGTGTTTCAGTATTGGGTTCCAGTATCACTGGTTGGTTACCTTTGATGCGAACACAGCAAATCCTTTCTCCTTTCTCATTAGCAAATTTCTGTTGTGGACTTAATATACGGATGGTCTGTTGTATCACCTTTTTGGAGGCAGGTGAAATGGTAGACATGGACTTGTGTAAAGCTTCAAGCATTTCAGTGTAACAGTTCCTAAGGACATTCATTCCTAGGACTACTGGAGGGTTGTTATCTTCCCTAACATACACAACAATGATACCTTGTTGGGGTAGTGCGATTCCTCCCACTTGAAGAGTTGGCTACCAGTACCCATGCACTGGCACAGATTTGCCATTACTGGTTATAATGCTAAGCCAGGATTTTGGTGGCTGTGTCCGCTGGTTGAGGTCCCAGTATTTCTCAAATGCAGTCTGTTGGATAGTTGTGACTTGAGACCGGGTATCCAATAAGGCAACAAAGGGAACACCAAATGTAACACCCCAGAGTTGTGTCACTACATGCCTCTACCCCGCTACTATATGTTAAGAGCCTTTATACCGTCATCTGATGTAATTTATATTATGTCTTCACAAATGTGCATCTAAAACCATGTTAAACACCATTGTTCCTGTAATTTATCTGGTTACCAGTAGGGTTGGCCCGGTACTAGTCCCAGTTTAGTATATCTAGGCTGGAATGGATTATGCCAGCTTAGCTCCCCCTCTGTGAGCAGAGTGGGCTGTTCCCACAACCTGCAGCATGGGTTGGGAAGGAAGTTAGAGTCAGTGTAGCCCACCCCCTGCTAGGGGTGGGGTGTGTGTGAGGAGTTCCCCTATATAGGGAAGACAGCAAGGATCTTGTCTCATCTGAGACTTGATCATATTCCCAGTGTAAGCACCTGCAGCCTAAACTGGATGAAGAATTAGAAAACTACAGACAACCTCCAGAGTTCCAGGAAGAAAGCATCCCCTGAGAAACCATCTGAGAAATAAGTCCAGAGACCTAGGATAAGCCATTCCTCCTCAGCTAGTCTGTCCCCATAAAGCAGAAGTTATAGAAAAGTGCAGAAGATTAATTCCTGTCACAATTACAGAGCAGACAACTTATCCTGCAAGCTCCAAGTTTAAAGCAGAAGTATTTATTCCTGCCAATGATTGCTAAAACCTGCTGGGACCAGAGACCAAAGCTGTATACTGCTTGGATACAAGTTATCTTCAGTAAAGAAATGTTTGAACTTTATCTAAAGGTCTGGACATCATTTCTGCTGAAAAATTCCTCTATTACTCCTACTATCACTACACTCAAATTTATTGCAAGTGAGCCAGGAGTCCAGCCGTACCCAGGTAGGAGACACTGTTGACACAATTACCACTACCCTATAGAGACATTATAGGCCATTACACCACTCTGGCATTCCTAATCTGGTATGTGCGTTATAACACCTTGTAAGGGCCCTGGGGTAGTACCCTGCGCATGCTGAAATTGGCATCATGACAAATACAGAACATTAAATACCCGTATCCAGTCCATTGCACATTGATTCGGAGAACCACTTCTGGACGGGATCCTACATATCTGGGCATCCAGCTAGGATCTTCTGGACCTACTGCTCTACCTCCCAAGGGACGGTCCTTGGCCTCAGGGGTCGACCTTTTAACTGCCATCACATCATTTCTGTATGACCTGGCTTGTGACAGTATCTACAAATGGGTCACTTCGGCTCGTTAAAGCGGTCAGTGGGGCGTCTACCAGAGTTTCTGGGATAAGTCTCTTTATTGGGCCTCATGCACACGACCGTTGTTTTATTCCGTGTCCGTTGCGGCGTTTTTCATGATTTTCTGCGGACCCATTGATTTTCAATGGGTCCGTTGAAAACTCGGCTAATGCACCGTTTGCCATCCGCGTTCGTGATCCGTGTTTCCAGTCCACCAAAAAAATATAACCTGTCCTATTATTTTAGCGGAAAATGGTTCTCGGACCCATTCAAGTCAATGGGACCGCTAAAAAACGCGGAGGCACACAAGATTGTCATCCGCGTCCGCGTCCGTTTTTTTCCTATCATTTTAATGGCAAACCTGTCTTAGACTTTTTTTTACTTTCCTTTATGTCTGGTGGTCCTCCAAAAATAAAGGAAGACACACGGAAACAAAAACAGAAACAGATCACGGAACAACGGAACCCCATTTTGCGGAACAGAACACAACAACGGTCGTGTGCATGAGGCCTAATCTAGAGGGAAATGTTTCCTTGGTGACTGTGTCTCATCCTCCAGCAACAAAGGTTTCTCCCACTGTTCTAATTTTTTGAATACTTTCTCCAGACTTTTGGTTAGGAAGTTAACATGTTCTGTCAAAGCAGCAACTGCATCAGGAACCGGAGCTTAGGCTTCCTGACTGTCTATAGAGGGATATTTTGGGGACATAGCTGACTTATTCAGAGACATTTCAGCAGGCCTAGCAGGCTCTGGTTGTGGGTCTTTCCCCAGAATACTGATAACTAGCTCTTTGAAGTCTAGGAAGGTAGAACTTGGGTGCTGTGCAGCTAATGTCTTTCACTGGATCTTTAAGGTTTCTGTCTTAACACCTTTAATGAATTGTTCTCTCAGCGTTTTATCTTGATCCTCTGCTTCATGGGGGTCTACCTATATAACAGCTCACAGGGCTTCCTGTAAGGCCTCATGCACACGACCGTTGTTGTGTTCCTTTCCACAAAATGGGGTTCCGTTGTTCTGTGATCCGTTTCCGTTTTTTGTTTCCGTGTGTCTGCCTTTATTTTTGGAGGATCACCAGACATGAAGGAAAGTAAAAAAAAAATCTAAGTCAAGTTTGCCATGCAAATGATAGGAAAAAAATGACGCGGATGCAGATGACAATCTTGTGTGCCTCCGCGTTTTTTTTTCACGGTCCCATTGACTTGAATGGGTCCGTGAACCGTTTTGACGGACTGGAACCACGGATCACCGACGCGGATGACAAACGGTGCATTAGCCGAGTTTTTGAAAGTCAATGGGTCCGCAGAAAATCACGAAAAACTGAACAACGGACACGGAACACAACAACGGTCGTGTGCATGAGGCCTAAGGATAATGCAAAGTCTCTAAGTGACTAACTGGGCTGCTGTCTCTTACTGAAATATCTCATTTTGACCTCGGACACAGTCCTGGGTTCAAAAGTGGTGTCGAGTCATTTAAATATCTGCTCCAGTGTTTTTCTCTCTGAGCTTGGCCAGGGTTTCACTTCTCTGAGGGCAGCTCCTTCCAATTGGGCAATGAGGATTTCCATTTGCTGTTCTGCTGATACAGGGTACAATCTGAATATAGCCAACATTTTTTCTTTAAATTCCCTAAAAGTATGAGCTTCCCCTGTGTATCATGGGAACCAGGGTGCTCCAAAGAAATAAGGCATTGTTAAAGGCATTATGCTTGGTGCTGCAGCGGCTGTTGATGCACTAGGACCAGCTGTGGCTACTGCAAGAGACCTGCTATGGTCAGGCTGCTCACTATCTCCTTGTTCAGACATGGCAGTGACAGGCTTTTAATAAAATGCAGGTTAACTACAGTCTTACACACTTGTTGCTATGGGCAACTGCTACTTTGTAGGTGCCTGGCCCTTTAAGAGTCCTTGTGACAACTTAATATGGAGCAGTATGGTTCTCTGCAAGGCAGATTATGATCCCTAACAGTCCCGCTTAAAGTTAATTCTTCCCAGCAGCACTCTCTCTGACATTCCTGGAAGGTTCCCAGGTTGCAGGGGAGTCGGAACACTAATATATATACAGTACAGACCAAAAGTTTGGACACACCTTCTCATTCAAAGAGTTTTCTTTATTTTCATGACTATGAAGGCATCAAAACTATGAATTAACACATGTGGAATTATATACATAACAAACAAGTGTGAAACAACTGAAAATATGTCATATTCTAGGTTCTTCAAAGTAGCCACCTTTTGCTTTGATTACTGCTTTGCACACTCTTGGCATTCTCTTGATGAGCTTCAAGAGGTAGTCCCCTGAAATGGTCTTCCAACAGTCTTAAAGGAGTTCCCAGAGATGCTTAGCACTTGTTGGCCCTTTTGCCTTCACTCTGCGGTCCAGCTCACCCCAAACCATCTCGATTGGGTTCAGGTCCGGTGACTGTGGAGGCCAGGTCATCTGGCGCAGCACCCCATCACTCTCCTTCATGGTCAAATAGCCCTTACTTTCAAAGTTTTCCCAATTTTTCGGCTGACTGACTGACCTTCATTTCTTAAAGTAATGATGGCCACTCGTTTTTCTTTACTTAGAAGCTTTTTTCTTGCCATAATACAAATTCTAACAGTCTATTCTCAGCTGTTGCATTGCTTGTTTTGTCTAACAGTCTTGTTCTCAGCCATAGCAACGTGCCCCTGCGCTTTGGGATGTGCTGACTGACCCCCTTTTTCTTTGTAGTTTGTGCTGGAGGCGTGGCTGCCTCCCCAGTCGTGCACTCCTGACCAGCTCGTCTGTCCCACAGGTTGATTTTAATTAGTGTTAGTACATAGCTTGGCCCGCTCCCCCTCACTCACTGAAGCCATCTGGCACCAGGAGAGAGATAGTGTGTGGACTCTCATTGCAGTCCTTGGTGACCATGTGGCGCCAGGGGTGGTGTGGAGTGGGCCCGGCGTGCATGCTGGTAACCGCTTTCCCTGGATATAATGGAGGCCATTTTGGCACCGAAAATGATAGAAATTCAGGCGGATCCAGCATGTAAGTGGAACCTGCACTTTCTGAATTATATGATAGCCGCGGTGGCACATAACAGGTATATTTAGTGTTAGGAACCCGTCTAACTAGAGACCGCCTTGACGTTCGGCAGACGGGCTCAAATAATTTTGTACAAAATGATTTGCCAAGTATCTCTAACTTATTAGTATAGCATTTGCAATTATGATGCAATTTTGTACTTTATTTGCTTTGCAGTGAGCTGTTGCATTGCTTGTTTTGTCTAACAGTCTATTCAGTAGGACTATCCACCTGACTTCTCCTCAACGCAACTGATGGTCCCAACCCCATTTATAAGGCAAGAAATCCCACTTATTAAACCTGACAGGGCACACCTGTGAAGTGAAAACCATTTCGGGGGACGACCTCTTGAAGCTCATCAAGAGAATGACAAGAGTGTGCAAAGCAGTAATCAAAGCAAAAGGTGGCTACTTTGAAGAACCTAGAATATGACATATTTTCAGTTGTTTTACACTTGTTTGTTATGTATATAATTCCACATGTGTTAATTCATAGTTTTGATGCCTTCAGTGTGAATCTACAATTTTCATAGTCATGAAAATTAAGAAAACTTTTTGAATGAGAAGGTGTGTCCAAACTTTTGGTCTGCACTGTATATAATTTTTTTTATATATTTTTTTATTATTTATCTTTTTATTTTATTTTTTACTTTTCCATGGAGAAGGACTGTTAATCTCCCTATATTTTTTTTCTGTACACCATCACGTAGACTCGCGTCTCTTCAGCATGCGTATGCATGTCACACTCTCTGCTCATGCGCGGCCTACCCCTAGGTCTATGTTCAAGGCAGGAGGGTCAGCGTTGATTCGCCAGTACTAGCAGCAGCATAAGTATTGGTACAATGGTAATAAGTTATTCTGCATAAGAGAATTGGCTTCTCCTTTCCCACTTTATAGGGGCGCGGCCTCAAAGCAATGGCGCAGCACAACTAATAAAGAGACTTCAGGCGGCCATTCAAGGTTCAATGCAAAAGTCCATTCTCTGACAGAAAACAGTTGTAGTAACACAGAAACATGCGATTTTTCAACTTTTGATACAGCGATTCCGTAGCACGTGACTTGTATCATACATCCATGCAATTTTAAGCAATTGAAACAGTTCTGCAGCCCAATAAAGTATGTAACAAAAAAAGTCTTTCAATAAAGCAAGTGGGGCTTATTCTCACTATGTGCAGAGGATTTTGTATCCTGTTGGTATATAGTTCGCATAAGACACAAAGGATTTGATCCTGTTCGTAGTGACGCCAATTCTAATGCAACAACCGGACACCCTAGGGGTGATGTGCGTGAGCGTACTAGTGATAAGGTGCCGAGGATAGTAGTACTCACGGTTAAGTTGTCCCTTGGGGCCTGCGTGCAGTGAATGGGAAGACAGCACGAAATCCTCCGGGGCACTCTCTGTTGCAGGGAACACCAGCCAGATGTTGGTTGAGATGCCCTTGATGGTAATTGGTGTTTAAGGTGCTTTGGTGGCTTGGCCCCTGGTTCGTGACGCCAGCACCGCTAAGTGCAAATGTCGAGAGTAGTAGTAATGATGATATAGAATAAGGAGACTAGAGCTTTTAATGAACTCCCAGTACTTTACTGAAGCTGATCCACAGGTCATCAATGTATGCAAAAGTCATTTACATCAAGGCAGCTTTTACAGGAATTCACATTAGATCCCAGAAGTTGCATAAAGCATAGTCCTCTATGACAATCAGTCTTTCTCTCTCTTATTTCTCCAGGTTGAAGGGATGAACTATCTCTGCTGTACTATATGATCATTTACTTCTGTATCCCCTTCTAGGAATACTATATTCTAACAAATGGCCTTTCTGTCTTTAATTATGGTGGGCAGCTTGTAGCTAGGAATCTCTCCACCTGATGCAAAGGAGGCTGGAGTCTGATACACGACAGTTACCTTCCTTTGTCAATATTCTCATTCCCTCTCTGAGTTGCCTGGTTCTTCTGTAATCTTTTACCTTCTATGGACTGGTACATGGAACTACCGTAAGTATGCAGTTTGGATAACTCCCCAGAATGGCTGCAGAGGTCAGTCATTGCACACACTGACCTTCTTGCTCCTTCTGCACTGTGCACTGTGTGTAGGGCAGAGTCAGCCCTGGGAGGCTTGTTAGAACCTGCCCCTCCCTATGCAAATTTATGAGAACACATTTACAAGCACAGTTTACATGAAACACAATCACAACATTAAAGAGGACCTTTCACCTTGAAAAACATTGTGAACTAAGTATGCTGCCATGTAGAGCGGCGCCCGGGGATCTCACTGCACTTACTGTTATCCCCGACGCCGCTCCGTTCTCCCGTTATGCCCTCCCGTATCTTCTCTCACTAAGTTATAGTAGGCGGTTTCTGCCCTTGTCCTGTGGGCGTCTCCTTCTCCGAGGCTGTAGCGCTGGCCAATCGCAGAGCAGAGCTCACAGCCTGGGAGAAAAAATAGATCATACGAGTGTATTACTGTACTGCGGCGACGGCACGAAGCGCGCGGCGTCATAGCAACCAATGACGCCGTGCGCTCCTGGACTAAGCAGGATGCCAGTCCGGTATCTCACGGACCGTGTTTCACAGACGTGTGAATGAAGCCTTACTGACATGGTACCCTTTGGTGACAATTGTAAATATCCAGGCTGGTTTACAGCTGGAGGGATTGAGCACAATTTGAGTGCAAAATTAGTGCCATTTTTAGTGATTTTGGAGCTCTTAATAAAATTTGCACAAACTTGCATCAATTCTTTTGAGTGCTGTCCCTCTGTCTCTATACGGGCTTGAATGTGATCGTGACCTGTGACAGTCGGCACCATGGGGACTTGATACGAGTGCTGCTATCGAATAGCATTATCTGACAATTGCAAACAGTAAATTTTGGGCTTTCCAGCACTTAGACTGCTGGATTTCAATCGTTGTTAAAAGGAAACATATCTCTGTATTTAAGCCTTTATCTCTCAGATCACATGCTGTCATATCTCCGTTAATGAAGGCTTCATCTCTAATCCATAATTGTCCCCGATTCCCCGAATGGCACTAAAAGAAAACCACAACATGCCAGTCACTGTACAATCGATATCTACAGCTGTTTTTATGTCGTTCAGATTATTTCGCTCAGTGAAAAGGACACATTTTTTCCGTGCGGTGAGATGACACTGCAAATAATTTATTACTTCTACCTCAACCTATTGGGTCGTTGTCATTTCCGTGCCCTTTCTGCTTCTGGAGATTTGGCAGTTAAAATCTTTGAATTCAGTAATTCAAAAGTGTAAATCCAATGTCAGCGTGAACAGAGGAATGGCCGGGCTTCCCAATTAAACATTACAAAGACCCTGGCAAAAAAACATGATATAATTTCCCAGGAAAAATGACGCTTTTTGGCACTAAAAAAATAAAAGATGGAGCTTCAAATACAAGTTTGGCTTGTTTGTAGGAAATGTATGTCTTCATACTGTGGTCAATATCAATCAATCTATCTATCTATCTATCTATCTATCTATCTATCTATCTATCTATTTCATATCCATTCCCACAGTTGTAGCACTATTTTAAATTGCATAGTGCTACAAAAAGTGCCCATGTACGTGGTTGTGGATTGCTCGTGTTTGCCTACTCACCACTGTTATCCCAGGCTTCGTGCTCGGATGAGCACTGCCCTCCCTGGCCACCGTCGCCATTGCCCGTATCCAGCTGCATTACAGGGCAGGTAGCAGCAGTGATCTTCTGCCGGTGTCTCTCTATGCACTGTACTGGTCCTGGACTCTGTGCCTGCAGTCAGCAGATACTGTACCTTCTGGACTCCGCTCCACAGTTTCCATTCTGCTCTGGACACAGCATGCCTTCTAGCCTGTTTCCTGTAGCACCTCGGTAAGGGCCGGCGCGGATTACTTCCTGGGATGTAAGGGTTTTGCACATGTGATCTGTGCAACCAATCTCAGCCATCCTGCACCTATTTTAGTGGTCCAGCCCCCTTCCCAGGTGCCTGAGCATCAAAGGTCCTTGTGTCCTGCAAAGGTTGCTGTTATCTGTGCTTAGGTTTCTGGACCCTGCTACCCGTTTGATCCTTACTTGCTCTGCCTCGACTCTCCTGTTGCTGACCCAGATTACCTGACCTGTACCTGTGCCGCCTGCCCTGACCCATTGCTTGTTTGATTTTGCCTCTGCCTCATCCTTCGGTCCTACACTGACGCTCCTAGTTACAACTCGGTCTGCTGACTACAACTGTACCTCTGGTACCTTGCACTCGTACCTCCTGGTCCGCCTGGACCAGCTGCCTTGTGTACCAATCCTCCTCATGAGGAAGGGGCGTCATATTCTGGTCTACATGCTTTTACTTCCTACATTGTGAAAACATTTGCCGAGCCCCATTCACAGTTTTCTCTTGCAGAGCAGCAACCCAGAGGGAGTGGAATCTTACTGCAGTTCCCTGCACAGATGGACAGCAGGGGGGAACCACTGTGCGGTGAAAGCCTACTAGAGAATGCAGCACTAAGGGTTAATGTTCAGTTTTTTTTTGGCCCGTGTCCGAAACCATTCACTTCAACAGGGCCGAAAACAGAAATGACTCTGTGTGCATTCCGTGTCCATATGTCTGTTCCACAAGAAAATAGAACATGTCCACATTACAGACAAGGATAGGACTGTTCTACTATGGGCTCAAAAATGCGGAACGCATGCGTCTGGTATCTGTACTTTGCGGATCTGCACTTTGCATGTGTGCATGAGCCCTAAATGAGACCTGCAGCCCCTTCATGCACAGAAATTGTCCTAATGATATGTCACCAGTTTATACAATGGAAATAGCCCTTTATATTAGCAATATGTAACACCCCAGGGTGGTGTTACCACTACTGCACCCTGCTACTATCTCTAATGGGCTAATATAATGTCATCTTATGTATGTCTTTCCAGGTCCTCCACAATGTGCATTCCTAAACTGTTTGCAACTGTTATGTTCATGTAATGTACCTGGCTCACCAGGGGGTGGCAGCAAATATGGCAGAGCTATCTTAGATTGAATGGAGCTTTCCATTCCATTCTAACCCCCCTCTGTAGGGAAGTGGAGACCAGTTAGTTCCAGTCTTGCTTACCCCCAACTAGCGGAAGGATGTGCAGGGGTACATCTCTGTTGGACGTGCCCCAGCCAGCCAGAGCATCTTAAGCTCTGCTGGCTATGGAGGCCACAGCTTCCCTGGCATAACCTAGAGTCAGATTACAAAGTGAAGTGCAGAATACAGAACAAGCTGAGTTATACAGCCAGCCTGTCAGTACAGCAGAGTCAGAGAGAAACAGATATAGCAGAGTGGAGTTTGCCTGCCAGTTTCATGCTAATGCCTGCTGGAACCAAGACAAAGCCTGTAAGCCGTTTTGGAGAATGTTTATTCAATGTAAAGCTGCCATTCAACTTCATCTCAAGGTCTGGACTCAAGTTATTCTTTCCAATCCCTCAATTATTCCCCCTAGTTTTTGCTTCAGAGCCAAAGCCTGGGGTCCAGCCGTATCCAGGTAAGAGCACCGTGAAACACATAAAGAGACATTTTAGGCAGCAACATACCACTCGGCATTTCCTACACCTGGGACGTGCGACATAGAGGGCCCTAGGGGAAGGCGCCTATTGCAAATAGTGTTAGCAAATTTGAACTTAAAGGGGCTATCTGCCTTATTTTTGCTCTGGTTAATGTGTTTTAGAATGCTATTATAGATGATAATGACAATTTCCCTATCAAGCCAGTGCTGCGCTACACGATCTAAAAAGTTTGCGGTCACTTCCGGGATCACAAGTAGTACATTCTGCACGTGATCCTAGCCAAGCTACAGCCTACTATGTACTAAGGTTGCGGATGCCAGGGGCGGATTGGCCATAGACCTTACAGGGAAATTTTCAGGTGGGCCGATGTCCAGGGGACCGCCTAAGCCCACCTCACGGCCGTCCGGTGGAATATATTGGGGATATAGTTGGTGCTGCTGGCAGTATTTTGTGATGGACTGTGGTATTTGACTCTGTTGGGGTGTTTTAATGTGCTACAATATGGTATTGTTGGCCCTGCCTTCCATCAATTTGGACCTAACCTCAAAATGGGGCCACTTTTAGCATTTTTTCCAGGGCCACTTTAAGTTCCCAGTCCGCCCCTGGCAGTCAGTCAGGCAGCCTCAGATCACTTGAGATTTTCTGACTGCCAACATGCATACATTGTGGATTTCGCCAGGCTAGGCTCACATGCTGAGCTACTGCAGAACAAATGATCAGTGGGATGCAGGGTATCAGACCCCACCACCAGTCAGATATTGATGGCTTATCCTGAGACAGTCCATCAATATAAAAGTACCAGAAAACCCCAATAAATTTTACAAATTTTGCCAGAGATTAAGCTATCCCTTTTAATTAACCAAGCTTTAAAGAAAAGCCCAAATGACATATGCACTGCACACTTCTTTATATTGTGCTGCATAAAACAGAAAAGCTCATTTGTATGTGTTATAGAAATATAACACTGCAGGCAATATGTAAGGGTATTAAGAAATCTCATAGGAACATTTCATAACACTTGTACTAGACGGTATCTAAACTACATCTATATATCAGGGGGTGATGGAGGTGACAGGCAGGAGATTCAGGACTTAAAAAGCAAGTGCGAGCGCGTCTGAGCGAAGACAGCTTCTCCGACTGTAGACCTCGGTGGAGTAATTAAGCTGAAAATACCTCTGTTACGAGTCTGCATCAATCTAGTAAAATCTGATGTCGATCTTCTCACCAAAAATATTAAATCAGACTCGGTTTTTATGATTAAATATTCATCAGAAAGAGATAAGGTAGAAGGTCTTGTATATTTCTGGTGTTTTTTGTTGTCTTGTGTAAAACTAGGCTTTTATTAAAGGGTTTTTACTATAACACACAATGGGGGCATATCGCTAGGCTATGCCCACATTGTCTGATAGGTGCAGGTCCCATCTCTGGGACCCGCACCTACAATGAGAAGGGAGCGGGGAAAAGAACGGAGGGCGCACTGCGCATGCACAGACACCCTCCATTCATTTGTATGGGGCTGCCAAAAATAGCCGAGAGCTGGCTCGGCTATTTTCTTCTGCCCCAAAGAAATGAATGGGAGCAGAGGCCGTGCGGGCGCAGTGGGAGCAGCGCTTGGTGGTGGACGGACCCCGGGAAATCCAGCCACAGATCTCCCCGCTCCGTTCTTATTGTAGGTGCGGGTCCTATCAGACAATGGGGGCATATCCTAGCGATATGCCCCCATTGTATATGATGGGAATACCCCTTTAAGTCATGTGTAACTTATACAGAGGATGACTGATAAGGATCTAATTAATAAATAACTACAAAGCCACAGTGAGGAGGAGTCTGAACGGAGCGGAGGTCAAGCATGAGGCCCCGCATTCATTGTCTGTGGGGCTGACGAGAACCATCGAGCTCTATACTAAGTTGTGTCCACCAGTTGTGCTCAGGATTCCTGTTCTAACAATCATGGAGGTCTCAGCAATCTAGCATGTATCCTATGTATAGGTCATACATGTAAAATGATCCTTCAATGTAGATGCAAACAAGCCCCCAAGTAATATCAAGGTGAAACTCCACCCAGGAAATAAAAATCCACCTGAACTGCCCCCAGGGGTGCACCTAGCCTTTCTGCTGCCTGAGGCGAAAACTGAAATGGCACTTCCTCCCCCAATCCCAATTTCTTAACCTAATCCCTATACCACAATGAAAGCGCTCATTGCCCATGGCACTTCCGCTGCCCCCATCTTGCCCCTACCTTGTGCTGCCTGAGGCGATCGCCTCACCTGGCCTCATTGGTGGTGCACCCCTGACTGCCCCCCTAGCAACACCTAGCACCCATTTGAATGAATGAGTGACCTTATAATTGATGGCTGAGTGGAATCCCCAAGCTATTTGCAGTAGCTCTCCCCCTCATGCATGTCCTTATCAGTGGAGCTTATCCGTGTAGTTTAGTAGTCAATTGATCACCTTCTGAAGCCCACGGCTATCAATTATCATCATGGTGGGTTGTTTTTATTCTGCCATATATTCTCTGGCCTTGAAAAATGCAGATGTACATGTGGCCCATGCTGTCCACGAAAGTGGGAACCGCTGATACTTTGCAGCTTTCCACTTACAGATGAGGGTCTTAAGCTGAGGACATCTCTCTATCATGTCCATGGTGTTTAACCCATATAGTAATGTGCACGTCTATCTACTGAGGTGGTCGCACACGCTCAGTTCCATCCTTCAACTGCCAATAGCCATATCTACTGTTTGAAGCTAGGACAGTTACAGGGAGAGGGCTGCAGCAGAAAGGGCACATCCACTGAGCTGTGATAGGGAGAGCTGCAGCAGAAATGATACACGCTCTGAGAAATGATGCCCCCGATCTTCCAGCAACAAAGAGAAAAAAATCACTAAAGTGACTGTCTAAAATAAGAAATTCATCACAGTTCTGATAGATATAGCCATCAGATGTCAGGTAGTCACTAGTGTAATTTAATTATAATATAATCACAGAATTTTTTACCTTCAGCAGTGTAAAATGTAACCTTTACTGATGATCATTAAAACTCACCCAGATTGTGCCCATAAAAAGCAAAGGCTGGGCGGGACAAGGAAAGGAAAAATATCTCACCCTCACACTTGCCCTATCAAACTGCAAGCCCTACCTAGCAAAATGGAATGGCCGCCCAATAGGGGCGATCCCGTGTCAGGAGCCTCCTGGTAGGCCCTATATGTTCCTGACAAGTTATAGATACCGCCACCCGAGAAGAGACCTATTATGACTACAGTCGAACAGTAATGTTATTGGTCAATGCATGTATCGGAAAATAATAAAGTCACAACATAGATAAATAATCGCACATAATACATATATGCTCCCAAATAAACCAGTGGCGTCCAAATATGATCACCAGTGGGAAAAAAGCAGCACATACCATATGTCCCAGGAATGCAAACTTTGTTCCGACGCGTCTCTCTGAACCGTTCTCTGGAGTCAGTACATAAATGGAGGCAATAATATGTGTGCCTAGAGAGGGTATAATAATTAGGTCATTCCTGGTCAGCACAGGAACATTGGTGGTGCAAGTGGTGGCCATCTAGATGGAAACTCCAGTCTCTGTCCATACCTACATGCAGTCAGCTTCACTCTATATACCCGCACGCCGAAAACCGGAAGTCGGACTCATGTGACCGGAAGTCGACAGTGGAACGCAAATACAGGTAGTAAATTGCAGATTTACTGGTAATACAGGAGGAAGGACAGTGAAACCAATGGGCATAAAATGTATGGTACAGATGGCAAAGCCACTGTACCCTACTAATACAAGAAGATTGTTTGACTATTGAAAAGTGGTATTTTACCGTAAACAAGTATCACTTCCTACCAGCTTATAGGATGGGGGATGGGGGGATTATGTCCAAAATAAGAGCCATTTGGCAGTAGCTTTCCACGCTGATGAAGTCTTAATACAGAGGAAGTTGTAAATATAACTTATATAAAGCACCACATTAGCCCGTAGGATACCAGCACCCTACATGTACGGCACTGGAAAGTGGGTCAGAAATCCCAGTGCCGTACATGTACATCGCTCTGATCGGGCGGGCGCAGCTCCTGCGGCAGGGGTCCGGCAGTCACTGATAGCCAGACCCCTGCTGTATGTGCTGGCAATGGTGAAAACACTGATGCCGGTGCATTAACCCTTGCTGACCGCGGCACGTGCGGCATCCTGCCGGGTGCGGGGTGACCATCGGGTCACCGCGCTGCTGAGACGGGGACCCGATGGCCATCGTGGCTGCCTTCCGTGAGAGCCTGTGAGATCCAGCCCCCTGGATCTCAGAAGCAGGAAGCTGGAGTGTTTTTGTTATATTATATATACTGTTTATCACATCCACACATTTGCTATCCTGTGTAAGATGTCCATTGTGGGACTTGTGGTCCGCTGCAGGCATCCTCCACTGTATGCATTTTTGCTGGTGATTGCCATTAGCAGCGGGCCACAAGTGCAGGATCTGCCCCCCTGGTATAGATGCACCACTGCATATGGGGTTGAGCACTTACTGCTTTTTAATACCACGTCAATTTGTAGTTTGTATATTGGATTTTTTGGAGGTGTAGAAACGCCTAGTATGAATGTGCCTTTATTTCCATCCACAGACAGCATTCTGGTGCACATGTGAGGCCCGGGCTATATCAGCCAGTCTTGGGTGGGGCTCAGAGCTCTCTGCCTCCTCCCATTGTATGCATGGTCACATGCTGGAGGTTACTGGGAGATTGCTGTGAGTCGGACCTTGCGCTCCTGTAATTCGCCCACTGGCTCCTGGTATTGCCCATACGGCCCAGGTAGGTTTAGCGTTAGATCCCGAGCTACTTGAGAAACCTTGGCACAGTGCTCGGGCTCAGACATGTCCTCCAAGCAGGATATGTTAGCTAATCTCTTAATTTTACCCTGTATGAGGGTTAAGTAAGACCGCAGAGTGCACCTGTCTTTGTTTTTATTATATTATTTTTACTGTTCATCACATCCTCACATTTCCTATCCTGTGTAGGATGTCCATTGTGGTACTTGTGGTCCGCTGCAGGCATCCTCAATTGTATGCATTTTTGCTGGGGATTGCCATTATCAGCGGCCACAAGTGCAGGACTGCCCCCCCTGTATAGATACAACACTGCATATGGGATTGAGCACTTCCTGCTTTTTAATACCACGCCAATTTGTAGTTTGAAAAATGATACCCTACCTAAGACAATTGCCCAAAACATTAAAAAAAACTATGGCTCTCAGAATATGGAGACACTAAAACATGTTTTTTTTTTGTTTCAAAAATGCTGTTATTGTGTAGAACTTAAATAAATAAAAAAAAGTCGACATATTAGGTATCGGCGGGTCCGTAAGAACCAGCTGTATAAAAATATCACATGACCTAACCTCTTAGGTGAACACCATAAAAAAATAAAAATAAAAAGTGTGTTAAAAAAGACATTTTTTTTTCACCTTACACCACAAAAAGTGTAATACCAAGCGATCAAAAAGTCATATGCACCTCAACATCATACTAATCAAACCATCATCTCATCCTGCAAAGAATGAGTCCCTACCTAAGACAAGTCGAAACATATGCACCCTAACATATGCACCCTAAAATAGTACCAATCAACCAAAAAATTAAAAAATACTATGTTGCTTTTTTTCAAAAATGCTTTATTATGCAAAACTGAAACAAACATTTAAAAGAAGTAGTATATTTGGTATTGTCGCATCCGTAACAACCTGTTCTATAAAATACCACATGATCTAACCTGTCAGATGAACATTGTAAATAACAAAAAATAAAAAAAGGAACCAAAACAGCTATTTTTTACCTTGCCTCACTAAAAGTGTAATGTAGAGCAACCAAAAATCATATCTACCCTAAAATAGTGCCAACAAAACTGCCACCTTATCCCGTAGTTTCCAAAATGGGGTCACTTTTTTGGGAGTTTCTACTCTAGGTCTTCAAATGTGACATGGTGTTCCTTTCCTTCTGTGCCCTGCCGTGTGCCCGTGCAGCAGTTTACTACCACATATGGGGTGTTTCTGTAAACTACAGAATCAGGCTAATAAATATTAAGTTTTGTTTGGCTGTTAACCCTTGCTTTGTTACTAGGAAAAATGGAATAAAATGGACAATCTGCCAAAAAAGTGAAATTCTCAAATTTCATCTCCATTTTCCATTAATTCTTGTGGAACACCTAAAGGGTTAACAAAGTTTGTAAAATCGGTTTTGAATACCTTGAGGGGTGTAGTTTCTACAATGGGGTCATTTATGGGGGTATCCACTATGTAGGCCCCACAAAGTGACTTCAGACCTGAACTGGTCCTTATAAAGTGGGTTTTGGCAATTTTCTTATAAATTTTAAGAATTGCTTCTTAACTTCTAAGCCTTCTAACGTCCTAAAAAAATCAGTTTTGAATACCTTGAGGGGTGTAGTTTCTAAAATGGCGTAACTTTTTTGGAGTTTCTACTCTAGGGGTGCATCAGGGGGGCTTCAAATGGGATATGGTGTCAAAAAACCAGTCCATCAAAATCTACATTTCAAAAACCATATGGCGTTCCTTTCCTTCTGCACCCTGCAATAAATATTGAGTTTAGTTTGGCTGTTAATCCTTGCTTTGTTAGCGGAAAAAAACGATAAAAATGGAAAATCTGCCAAAAAAAGTGAATTTCTGAAATGTCATATCCATTTTCAATTAATTCTTGTGGATTTAAGGGTTTTGAATACCTTGAGGGGTGTAGTTTCTAAAATGGGGTCATTTTTGTGTGGTTTCTATTATGTAAGGCCTCTTGCACACGAAAGTTTTTTTTTTCCGTTTACGTTCCATTCATTCTGCAAATGAATTGGAATGCATTTCGTTTCCGTGTTTCCGTTTTTTCGTTCTGTTGAAAGATAGAACATGTCCTATTATTGCCCGCAAATCACGTTCCGTGGCTCCATTCAAGTCAATGAGTCCGCAAAAAAAAAACGGTACACATACGGAAATGCATCAGTATGTCTTCCGTTTCCGTTCCGTTTTTGCGGAACCATCTATTGAAAATGTTATGCCCAGCCCAATTTTTTTCTATGTAATTACTGTATACTGGTATATTCCATATGGAAAAACGGAACACAAAAACAGAACGGAAACGGAAACACAACGGAAGCAAAAAACAGAACAACGGATCAGTCAAAAAATGGACCGCAAAATACTGAAAAAGCCATACGGTTGTGTGCACAAAGTGACTTTAGACCTGAACTGGTCCTTAAAAAGTGGGTTTTGGAAAAAAAAATCAAAATTAAAAGATTTGCTTCTAAACTTCTAAGCCTTTTAACATTCCCAAAAAATAAAATGACCCAAACATGGAGTAGACATATGGGGGATGTAAAGTAATAACTATTTTTGGAGTTATTACTATCTATTATAAAAGTAGAGAAATTGAAATTTGGAAATTTGGAAATTTTTCTAAATTTTTGGTAAATTTGGTATTTTTTTTAAAATTTAAAATTACATTTTTTTACTAAATTTTACCACTGTCATGAAGTAAAATATGTGTAGAAAAAAACAACCTCAGAATGGCCTGGATAAGGGCTCTTTCACACCTGCGTTATTGTCTTCCGGCATAGAGTTCCGTCGTCGGGGCTCTATGCCGGAAGAATCCTGATCAGGATTATCCTAATGCATTCTGAATGGAGAGTAATCCGTTCAGGATGCATCAGGATGTCTTCAGTTCCGGTACGGAACGTTTGTTGGCCGGAGAAAATACCGCAGCATGCTGCGCTTTTTGCTCCGGCCAAAAATCCGGAACACTTGCCGCAAGGCCGGATCCGGAATTAATGCCCATTGGAAGGCATTGATCCGGATCCGGCCTTAAGCTAAACGTCGTTTCGGCGCATTGCCGGAGCCGACATTTAGCTTTTTCAGAGTGGTTACCATGGCTGCCGGGACGCTAAAGTCCTGACAGCCATGGTAAGTGTAGCGGGGAGCGGGGGAGCAGTGTACTTACCGTCCGTGCGGCTCCCCGGGCGCTCCAGAGTGACGTCAGGGCGCCCCAAGCGCATGGATCACGTGATCGCATGGATCACGTCATCCATGCGCATGGGGCGCTCTGACGTCATTCTGGAGCGCCCCGGGAGCCGCACGGACTGTAAGTATACTGCTCCCCCGCTCCCCGCTCCTACTATGGCAACCAGGACTTTAATAGCGTCCTGGGTGCCATAGTAACACTGAAAGCATTTGGAAGACGGTTCCGTCTTCAAATGCTTTCAGTACACTTGCGTTTTTCCGGATCCGGAGTGTAATTCCGGCAAGTGGAGTACACGCCGGATCCGGACAACGCAAGTGTGAAAGAGGCCTTAGGCTACTTTCACACTTGCGTTCAGAGCGGATCCGTCTGGTATCTGCACAGACGGATCCGCTCATATAATGCAAACGCTTAGATCCGTTCAGAACGGATCCGTTTGCATTACCATGAACAAAAAAAAAAAAATTTTTTTTTTTTTTTTTTTTTTTTTGTTAATGATAATGCAAACGGATCCGTTTTGACTTTACATTGAAAGTCAATGGGGGACGGATCCGTTTGAAAATTGAGCCATACTGTGTCAAATTCAAACGGATCCGTCCCCATTGACTTACATTGTAAGTCTGGACGGATCCGTTTGCCTCCGCACGGCCAGGCGGACACCCGAACGCTGCAAGCAGCGTTCAGGTGTCCGTCTGCTGAGCGGAGCGGAGGATAAACGCTGCCAGACTGATGCATTCTGAGCGGATCCGCATCCACTCAGAATGCATTAGGACTGGACGGATCCGTTCGGGGCCGCTTGTGAGAGCCTTCAAACGGAGCTCACAAGCGGACACCCAAACGCTAGTGTGAAAGTAGCCTAAGTAAAAGCGTTTTAAAGTTATTACCACATAAAGTGACACATGTCAGATTTGCAAAGAATGGCCTGGGCAGGAAGGTGAAAAATGGCCCGGTCCTGAAAGGGTTAATATAAGATGGACATGAAAAAAAATATTTCCACGCTCCCAATTTACCCACTGACTATTGTTCTCACCATGGGCTTTGATAAGCTACCCTTTTATAACTATGAATTAACCTTGAATTAATCCCCATGATTTGTCAAACTATTCCCATTCAGAACCGTACACCGCTACACGCCGAAAGAAAATAATTGAACAGAAAATCCTAATTATATTGGATTAATTCGGCCCGGTGTAATTAAAAATTAATTTTCAGATATTCTAATCTGTTTGTATAAGGATTTGCTGTGGAAGCATTTGCAGCATGGGTCTTTGTTGGCGCTTCTTGAGCAGATTAATTTCTTTCTAATTTTGCTCATTCAGAAATCTGGCTTTAATGCGATATTCTCAGATGTCTGCAGAGTTGTTAAAAAAGGAGTTTTCCAATTTTATTCAATAAAACATATTTGTTGTAGAAATAAAAGTTATGCCACATGCTCCTGCTTTTTATGTTTTTATCTCTGGGTTCTATTAAGATCTCTGCTTGCTGCCAGTGAATGAAAGCATAATCCTGTCCTGATAATCTACAACTAGATTCATAGCTGTTACCTATACTTAGAATGGAGGACACAAAGTGCCGGAGGGGGCACTGCACATTTGTGGCCCCCCTCCATTGATTTCTATCGGGGTGCCGAAAATAGCCGAGCGGCGTATCAAATCCACACCAAAAAACACATTAACACCCCACAAAAAACGTACCAAAAATGCGATAAATAGTGTGATTTTATCTGCATTTTGTACAGATTTCATCCAAATTTTCTGCACTCCAATCTGCACTGTGTGCTGCCACCCTAAGGCCACCTGCACATGAGTGCAGGTGAATGCACATACAATCCTCACAAATTTACGTATGTGCTTTTATGCATCGTATCCGCACCAAAATCCGCTATTTCTAACTGCGGTTTTTGGTGTGGATTTGATGCGATTTTGCCGCAGATCTCACCCTTCATCGAAAAAGGGTGAAATCCGTCAGCCAAATTCGAAAACATAATTGATTTGGAAATCTGCAATGCAGGTCAATTTCCGCACAGAAAAAATCTGCAAATTATACATGTGTCGAATCTTTTGTTCCATATTGCAAGTGGGTTCTCTTACCCTGGACGCGAGCACCACGACTCTGGAAGAGGAGTGCCGACTGTTTCCATTTGATTGCAAATTATACATAAGATTTGTGTAATCTCATACCCTTTGCTGGTACTGCACTACATTACGGTTTTCCCACATGGGAATCCACGCGGGAAAAACAGCAGCTATTCCGCAACGTGCGCAGGTGGCCTAAGGTGGCATTGACATGCTGCAGATTCTGTTGCAAAAAATTCTGCGACTGAAAATCAGTTCCATCTATCTTAAAGGGAACCTGTCATCAACTTTATGCTGCCCATACTAATGGCAACATAAAGAAAAGACAGGTGAGTTGATTTCAGCGGTCTGTTATTAAAAATTGGTGGCTGCCGAGAACCAACATCACAATCATTGCAGACTGGGCCTGGAATAGAGTCCCGGCCACCTGAGAAGAGTCCTGGTTATTCATGAATTCCTGCTCTCCTGCCCACCTGCTGATGACTGACCGTCTTCTACCGAGTTTTCTCCCTTTCTGTCTAGGAGAGAACTGTCAATCATCAGCAGATGGGCGAGAGAGCAGGAGATTAGGAATAACCATGACTCTTCTCAGGTAGATTTGACTCTTTTCAAGGCCTGTGCTGCAATGATTATGATGCTGGTTCTCGGCAACCACTTACTTTTAGCTCATAAGTGACACACCGCTGAGATCCGCATTTCTGTCACTATTTTATGCTGCCCTCAGTGAGGTCACCATAAAGTTGGTGACAGGTTCCCTTTAAATGGAGTTGCTTTGGCGTTGAACAACATGGATTGTTTTTCACTCACAGAATTTTCTGCAACAAATCTTCCACGTGTGAAGGCACCCTTAAAGGGCTTCTGTCACCCCCCCCCCCCCCCATTGTATACATGTCCTACCTTTGTCTGTGGCTTATTTCTTGTAAAAATCATACTTTTATCATATGCAGATTTCTTCACTACCATCAAGTTGGGCGTGTACTTGCTGGTAGCCGCCGCATCTGCCGCTTCTAGACACGCTCCATCGCCTTTTGATAGACAGGGCCAGCGAGCGCTCTCATCCTCCCGCTGGCCCCGTCTGCTGCTGAATTCCCAAACTACACCCGGAAGAGAAGACTGCCGGCATCAGCGATAATCGGCAGTCTTCTCTTCCGGGTGTAGTGTTATGTAATCGGCGCAGATGCACTGAGGAAGGTGCTGGAAAGCGCGAGTCCTTTACTCAGTACGCCTGCGCCGATCGAGGAACGTTATGGCGCAGGTGCGGGAATTCAGCAGCAGATGGGGCCAGCGGGAGGAGGAGAGCGCTCACTGGCCCTGTCTATCAAGAGGAGATGGGGCTTGTCTAGAAGCGGCAGATGCGGCGGCTACCAGCAAGTACACGCCCAACTTGCTGGTAGTGAAGAAATTTGCATATGATAAAATTATGATTTTTACAAGAAATAAGCCACAGACAAAGGTAGGACATGCATGATTGCACTCAGCTGACATTAGCAAATAGCTAATGTCGGCTAATGAAAATTGCACAATGTGGGGGTGACAGAAGCCCTTTAATATATCAGCTTATAGTCCAGACCTGAAGCTCCTGGACCCAAATGCTAAATATTCCAAGTCCTTTCATTTGCCATTTACAAAAATGTTCCCGTGTGGTAGAAATGCCAGAACCCATGTGCACCTGCTTCTATGGCTGCTTAGACCGGTTACAACTATTGGTTCTGTATGGGTTTACAGCTGCAATAATGCTCCTACTCCTTGACAGCAAATAGAGATCTTAAAAAATGGTGAGGGATTGAAACACACGATCTGGGCACCGGACTATCTCTTTTTTTTTTTCAATCACTTCTATTGGAAAACAGCTATTTGTGTTGTTTGTCTGGGTTCAGGTTTATTTCCGCTGGTTAATAGCAAACGTTGCGATGCTTCTCCTGGAAAGTGCTTCTAAATAGGTATCTTCTGTACGACGTAAAACTCAATGTTCTTCCAAGAACAAACAAGCGGGAGAATAAAATGTTAGCACCATTCACGTAAACAAAATCCAATAAGGCCTGTAATGAATGGTTTAAAATGTTTCTCCATGTTCCCATTAAGATGAATTTTTATAGATTTAGGGGGATTTGGACCCTTAGCAAATAAAAAAAATGTAAAAACCAAATCCCATTACAAATCATTGCTCTCTGAGAAATTGAAACTTCTTACTTTTATTTTTTAGTAAAAAGACTTTATTTTGTCTTTCGATGTATTACTTGCATACATACTCAATCCCCATTCGAAAAATACACCCCCTGTTTCCAGCATCAAGGAAAAGGTAACCTCTAGACTTAAAGGGGTTTTCTGGGAGTTAAATATTGATGACCTACCCTCAGGACTTTTTAAATAGTCCCAATAGTAAATCTGTCTAGAGATTCATTTACATAAGAAAACACGCCCACTTTCAGAAAACTGGCGAGCATAGTGCAGAGCCGAAAAAAGTTGCAAATTTGTGCGCAGTTTTAGCGTTTGGGACTTTTTCACTCCATTATTCTGACCTGAGCTAATGATAAATCTGGCCCTCTGAGTCTGTGCCAGCTTCATCGCGCACCATGAGGCCTACTTTATTAAACAGTGTCCCTCCAGGTGATGATGAATTCCCATCTCTGACCCAAGTATCTCCCCCTCCCAATAAGGGAGTGAATGAAGACACAGGGAAAAGAAGGTCAGCACCTTCACCCTCTTCATCTCCTAACAGCAAAAGCCCGACCTATAAGAAGCGCAAGATGAAGAAACAACCTCTACAGTATTACCTCAATATGATATCTCTCAGTTTCCAGCGTCTTCAGCTCCAGTAACAGTGGACACTTTAAAAGATATGCTCATTCTTTTGCAAAATGGAATTAATAAATCAGTTTCGTCCCTCATTCGGAGACTTCAAGCCAATGTCTCTGCCATAGGAGAACGCACAGACCACTTGGAATGTAAAATGGCAGAATTTTATAACACACATAACGAGTTGTACAACCCCCTGGAGGAAGATATTAAATGGCTTAAGACCAAAGCTACAGATGCAGAAGTTAGGTCCAGACACAACAACATTAAAATTAGGGGCATCTGAGAGGAGATCTCTACTTCTGAGCTTATGGACTATCTTAAACGTTTCTTCCAAACTTTAGTGCCTAGTTTGACCCCTATGGACCTAACTCTGGACCGGACGCATAGCATTTCTAAATGTAAAGCTGCTCCAGAAAAAGATACATTGGTGAGGGTACATTTTTACCACATTAAAGAGCTTATCCCACTTGAGGCTCGCAAATACGGCTCTTTTCCACCGCCTTAAGACCCGTTCACACGACCGCGCCGTTTTTTGCGGTCCGCATATTGCGGATCCCGCCCCTGTGCCTTCCGCAATTTGTGGAACGGATCAGGAGGCTATTATAGAAATGCCTATTCTTGTTCGCAAAACGGACAAGAATACGACATGCCTCATAATTTTTGCGGGGCCATGGAATGGAGCAACGGATGTGGACAGCACACAGAGTGCTGTCCGCATCTTTTGCAGACCCATTGAAATGAATGGTTCCGTATACGAACCGTATGCGTAACGCAGAAAACAGCCTGTATACGGAACGCAAAATGCATTAGTGTGAACGAGCCCTTACACTTTGATCTCCTTGTTCCTGGACTTATCAGCAGCCACATTGCAAGCCCGTAGAGAATTCCTCCCATTTACTAAGTTACTCAGGGAAAGCAGCATCAAATATCGGTTGGGATTCCCTATCAAACTTCTGGTTTCACGGAACGGAACAACGACTGTCATCTCATCAGTGGCTGAGGGCATGAAATTGTTGGAGACATGGAATCTTCAAGTTGAAAGATCGTCGCCCCATCGATCTCACCGACATCCGACATCTACAATCGAGGCCGACTGGACCACAGTTCCTGTCAGACAAAAGCCGGGATGAAGACGGAATTTCTGGGGACCCAGAGCCTGGGTCTGTGATAATACTAACGTCTTTGATTGTTCCTTGTTTAGGTTTCTACCAATCATCTCACTTTATATTCTGTGGGACTGACATTCTCCCCCCCTAGATGCTTAGATTTAGCCTCAGTTTTACTCAGAGGCTGATGAGCTTAATAAAATGGATGTCAGTAATAGTTTATTTTACTAGTTATTGACCTTCAAATTTCTTTTTCCTACTTGATACAGTTCACTATGCATTTTGCTATTGGGAAGTGATGAAGGTTGGCGCGGCTGCTCGTGGGTGATCATAGAGACGGCACAATATATACTCTCAATATGGTAATTAATATTGCTTCTCTGAATGTGAAGAGTCTCAATAGTCCCTTCAAACTAAGCATGGTCTGGAAAGAAGCTAGAGATCTCCGTTGTGAAATACTGTTTCTGCAATAAACTCATTTCCATAAATATAAGACAGTCTTCCTAGCTGTCTTACATTTAGACATTTTTCTACGCCTAAAAAAGGCCCGTCCCCTTCTGACATGCCCAATTTTTAGACCTGGCGTGAGCCAGGAGAAGTCGCAGATTGCGGCGCAACTAGCTGTATCTCTGCAATCTGCGCCTCGAATATGCCAAATATAGACATATTTTAACTTATTAAGTGACCCCCTATGTTATTGATGGACAGTACAGTACAGGCTGAAGAACAGGCAGAATATACACCAAATTTATCACGGTGATTCACGTTGTGTAATTGTTTTGGAGCATCTTACTAGACATGTTAGACATGTTCCTTTTCCTTACACCATCTCTGGTCTTATTTGAGAACTATATTTTGTAGCAAAAAAATGTTTTCGTGCAATTTAGTTGTTTTAAAGTAACATTTAATGTAGAAATGAGCGATGAAGGTAAACAGGAGATCATTTTGCCGTCACTGTGTGTCAGTCTTCAGCATTTCTGCATGATCTTGACACAATCTTGTAGAAAGTCTGCAGAGAACACAGGGGATAATCTCCTGCTGATGTCTTCCATCATCGACTGGACACTGGCAAGGTTTAAAGGGATTATCCAAAGTCTAAGGCCTCTTTCAGACGGGCGAGATTTCCACGTGGGTGCAGTGCGTGAGGTGAACGCGTTGCACCCGCACTGAATCCGGATGTCACGGGGTTCTGAAGGTGCACTCGGTCCCCCATTGCCCGCAGAACTGTTGCTTAGCTTTTGGAATGAGGTTCTGTGTGCGACCTCTTTCCCAGGGCGGCTTTACTAGCTGTGTGGCTCCCTGCTCCTAGTCTGCCTTGAGCGCCGAGCTGATCACTCGGTGCTCGACTGGTTGGTCTGTCGGTCATGTGACGCTGGCCACATCACATGACCCTCACTCCCCACTATAAATACAGGCAGCCTGCTGGCTACAGGTTGCCTGTTAATTTCTAGGTTCCTGGCTATTTGTTGGACTACTGAATATTTACCTGATCCTGTTCCCTGACGATCCTCTGCCTGCTCCTCCTGTACTGCGCATACATCCTGGTTTTGTGACCTCGGCTCCCACCTGACTACTCTCTTAGGACTCCTCTTGTACTTCGCTACTCTCCTGGTATTTGACCCCGGCTTCTCCTGACCATTCTTTGCTTAATCCGTTGCACTGCGTAGCTCTCTTGGTTCTGACCCGGTCCGTTCATGTTCCGTATTTTGTCTTGTCTGTCTTCCCTGCACATATCCTAAGTTAGGGACTGCCGTCCAGTTGTCCCCTGTCATCAGGACTCGTGAGGCAAGTAGGCAGGGCCAGGGGTGAGGGTGGAGCGCAGTGGTCACTACCCTTCCCCCTGTGTGTGTGTGGACGTGACCGTTACACCGGACCCATTCATTTCTATGGGGCTGTGCACATGAGCGGTGATTTTCACGCAACACTTGTGCGTTGAGTGAAAATCGCAGCATGCTCTATTTTGTGCGTTTTTCACGAAACGCAGGCCCCATAGAAATGAATGGGGCTGCGTGAAAATCGCAGGCATCTGCAAGCAAGTGCGGATGCAGTGCGATTTTCACGCACGGTTCCTTGGAGACAATCGGGACAGTGACCCGATCAATATATTATTTTCCCTTATAACATGGTTATAAGGGAAAATAATAGCATTCTTAAAACAGAATGCATAGTACAATAGGGCTGAAGGGGTTAAAAAATTTAAAAAATAATTTAACTCACCTTAATCCACTTGTTCGCGCAGCACGGCTTCTCTTCTGTCTTCATCTGTGAGGAAAAAGACCCGTGGTGACGTCACTGCGCTCATCACATGGTCCATCACATGATCCATCTCCAGCGAATCATCCCAATCAGACGTCTCTGTGTTGAAGTCTCTTAACATCATTTTACCTTGGATAGTAACAGGCGCTACAAATCTCAGAGGATCATATACCGTAAGCTGTTTATGGTGGACAGAACTCCTCTCCGGCTTTTCTTCCTTGCTGATTTGGAAGGTGAATGTGTCTGCCTTTAAATCCCAGAGCAAACCGAGGCTCCGCTGCATGGGAAAGGAATCGGTGCTAAGTTCCAAGTCCTTTAGATCACTTGAATGATCTTGGGATGAGAAGGCTTCCATTAACTCACAGTTGTTGGAGGCGATTTTGTGCAACCACAGATTAGATAGAGTGATCATGTCTTGAGCCCTTTATAGAAGACTGAGGCAGGGCAACACTCTCCAAGGCCTAGGAACAGTTTTATGACACCCCACCAGCACCCTCAACCTGATGCGCGACCTAGTGTCATAAGGAGAAAAATTTGGAAGATGGCGAAGGAGTACGTAGCAGACCGTGTCAGCGTCCTCAGTGATTCCTGTGTGCCTTACAACTATTGGGTGTCAAAGCTGAACACGTGGCACGAACTGGCGCTCTACGCCTTGGAGGTGCTGGCTTGCCCCACCGCCAGCGTTTTGTCAGAGCATGTATTTAGTGCTGCTGGGGGTATAATAACTGATAAGCGCATCCGCCTGTCAACTGAAAATGCTGACCGGTTGACTCATAAAAATGAACAAGGCCTGAATTGCCCCTGAATTCTCTACTCCACCAAAGGAAAGCGGCTGAAAATAAAGGCACTCTAAATGTGGCTTTTATGGTGTATTGAATACACTGTATTCCCATGCACCCCTTCCACCACAAAAAAAGGTATATGGTTCAATCTCCCTTTTCTCGTCCTCCTCCTCTATCATATTAACATGCTTATTAGGCTGCCCTCACTCCTAATGTTTTAGAGGGTCAGCTCAGCAGCAGGCCCTCACCCATAATGTTTTTGAGGGTCACCAGCAGGCCCTCGACCATAATGTTTTAGAGGGTCAGCTCAGCAGCAGGCGCTCGCCCCCCAAATTTTTAGATGGTCAGCTCGGCAGCAGGCCCTTGCCCACAAAATGTTTTAGATGGTCAGCTCGGCAGCAGGCCCTCGCCCACAACATTTTTTAGATGGTCAGCTCGGCAGCAGGCCCTCGTCCACAAAATGTTTTAGATGGTCAGCTAGGCAGCAAGCCCTCGTCCACAAAATGTATTAGATGGTGAGCTCAGCAGCAGGCCCTCGCCCACAAAATATTTAGATGGTCAGCTCGGCAGCAGGCCCTCGTCCACAAAAGTTTTTAGATGGTGAGCTCAGCAGCAGTGCCTTGCTCCTAATGTTTTTGAGGGTCACCAGCAGGCCATTAATCATATTTTTTTAAGGGTGTGTATGATGCCCTCCGTTATCATCAGTTTGGTGTGTATTATTGTCAGTCTGTAAAAGTGGCGTTCTACTCGGACAACATCGTTCCCAGCAGCAACCTGGGAGTCCAAAATGCATCCAGACATCCTCCCAATGCTGTTCCCGAACCATTTCAGTGGTGTTTCCAATCATTTCTGACCTTTTCCTATGAACCAGATTCCCTCCTCTCTTCAGAGCAGGGGGTAGAGCACCCGAGCATCCCGAGCACTTTGGTGCTCGACCAACACTAGTTCTTTCGTCTCTGGTGTCCACAGAAGTTTCTGCTTGAGGCGGATGAATCGACTATACACAAGTTGTTTGTTGTTAGGTAAGCATTGTCTTCGGGGTTTAAACGGTAAAGTTGCGACACAGCTTTTTGACCTGTCTTTTACTATTCATTGATCCATGATCTCCAAGAACAGTCTGTCTTCTATGGACATTGCTACCCTGTTGTCTTCTCTTGTTCTGTGGAAGACTGTGCACCCTAAGTGATCTTGCTCACTGTCGCAGGCGTGGTCTTCACACGAGGGATCTGTGAAAGGACAAGGCACAGGAGCGCTGTGTGGCAATTCATTTATCAGGTACTACTGTGACATGGCTGGAATAGGGAAGGACTAGTGTTGAGCATGAATATTCACGAATATTAGCAACTTCGAGAATTTGCGAAGATCTATAATATTTTGCTATATCTTCGTAATAGCGAATATTCTAGATAAACCTATAATCTTTTCTCATTTATTTTATATAGCTACTCTTAACCTTTACTACGCTATCTATCATTCATACCATTTTTTTTTATAGTTATTCTTTTACCTCTCATTAACCCTTTCATGACCAAAGGTCATTGATGCCCCAGTGTCCAGGTCAAAATTTACAAATCTGACATGCGTCACTTTATGTGGTAATAGCTTTTGAACACTTTTATTAATCCAAGCCATTCTGAGATTGTTTTCTCGTGACAGATTGTACTTCATGAGATGTCATAAATTTGAGTCAATATATTTCACCTTTATTTATGAAAAAATCCCAAATTTACCAAAAATTTAGAAAAATTCGCAATTTTCAAAACTTCTATTTCTCTGCTTCTAAAACAGAAAGTGATACCTCATAAAATATTTATTACTTAACATTCCCCATATGTATACTTTATGTTTGCATCATTTTGGAAATGTCATTTTATTTTCTTAGGACGTTACAAGGCTTAGAAGTTTAGAAGCAATTCTTTAAATTTTTAGGAAAATTTCCAAAACCCGCTTTTTATGGACCAGTTCAGGTCTGAAGTCACTTTGTGGGGCTTATATAGTAGATACCCCCCATAAATGACCCCATCGTAGAAACTACACCCCTCAAGTTACTCAAAACTGATTTTACAAACTTTGTTAACCCTTTAGGTGTTCCACAAGAATTAAAGGAAAATGGAGATAAAATTTCTAAATTTCACTTTTTTGACAGATTTTCTATTTTATTACATTATTTTATTTAACACATTGAGGGTTAACAGCCAAACAAAACTCAATATTTATTACCCTGATTCTGCGGTTTACAGAAACACCCCACATGTGGTCGTAAACTGATGTAAGGGCACACGGCAGGGCGATGAAGGAAAGGACTGCCGTATGGTTTTTGGAAGGCAGATTTTGCTGGACTGGTTTTTAGATGCCATGTCCTATTTAAAGACCCCCTGATGCACCCTTACAGTAGAAACTCCCAAAAAGTGATCCCATTTTGGAAACTAGGGGATAAGTTGTCAGTTTAATTGGTACTATTTTGGGTACATATGATTTTTAATTGCTCTATATTACGTTTTTTGTGAGGCAAGGTAACAAAAAAATGGCTGTTTTGGCACCTGTGGCGAAACCAACCTCGCCACTGGGTTTTGGAGAGGCCTGTTTATCAGCCTCTTGCCTCAGGATTATGGCCCATACTAACTTTAAAGGAGCAGACAGACTGGCCGCACAGCTTAAATCTGTCTTTGCAATTGTATTTTGTTATGTGAGGGTGCCCAGATAGCTAATTGTATTGTATTTGTGTATTCTGAGTGCCATTCACCTAATGATGTGTATTGGCGAATTCCCTTTGTCTTGAGAGATAATTGGATTGCACTAGGAGCATCTATCGACGGAGGTACCCGGTCGGGGTGCTAGGCGTTCCGTTAGTGGACCATTGATCACCCCCTTGTAAGGCTGGCTCCATTCAGAGGTCCGTATGTGTTTTGCGGATCCATGGATCGGATCCGCAAAACACATACGGACGTCTGAATGGAGCCTTACAGGGGGGTGATCAGTGACAGGGGGGTGATCACCCCATATAGACTCCCTGATCACCCCCCTGTGATTGATCACCCCCCTGTCATTGATCACCCCCCTGTAAGGCTCCATTCAGACGTCCGTATGTGTTTTACGGATCCACGGATCCATGGATCGGATCCACAAAACACATACGGACGTCTGAATGGAGCCTTACAGGGGGGTGATCACCCCATATAGACTCCCTGATCACCCCCCTGTCATTTATCACCCCCTTGTAAGGCTGGCTCCATTCAGAGGTCCGTATGTGTTTTGCGGATCCACGGATCGGATCCGCAAAACACATACGGACGTCTGAATGGAGCCTTACAGGGGGGTGATCCATGACAGGGAGGTGATTACCCCATATAGACTCCCTGATCACCCCCCTGTCATTGATCACCCCCCTGTCATTGATCACCCCCCTGTAAGGCTCCATTCAGACGTCCGTATGCGTTTTACGGATCCACGGATCCATGGATCGTATCCACAAAACACATACGGACGTCTGAATGGAGCCTTACAGGGGTGTGATCAATGACAGGGGGGTGATCACCCCATATAGACTCCCTGATCACCCAGTCTCCATTCAGAATTTTTTTTGGCACAAGTTAGTGGAAATTGATTTATTTATTTTTTCTTACAAAGTCTCATATTCCACTAACTTGTGACAAAAAAATAAAATCTCACATGAACTCACCATACCCCTCACGGAATCCAAATGCGGAAAATTTTTTAGACATTTATATTCCAGACTTCTTCTCACGCTTTAGGGCCCCTTGTGACAAAAAATAAATCATTCCATGAACTCACTATGCCCATCACGAAATACCTTGGGGTGTCTTCTTTCCAAAATGGGGTCACTTGTGGGGTAGTTATACTGGGTGAGAGAAATATCTCGGCAAAAGACAACTTTTCCCATTTTTTTATACAAAGTTGGCATTTGACCGAGATATTTATCTCACCCAGCATGGGTATATGTAAAATGACACCCCAAAACACATTTCCCAACTTCTCCTGAGTACGGCGATACCACATGTGTGACACTTTTTTGCAGCCTAGGTGGGCAAAGGGGCCCACATTCCAAAGAGCACCTTTAGGATTCCACAGGGCATTTTTTACACATTTTGATTTCAAACTACTTCCCACACATTAGGGCCCCTAAAATGCCAGGGCAGTATAACTACCCCACAAGTGACCCCATTTTGGAAAGAAGACACCCCAAGGTATTTCGTGATGGGCATAGTGAGTTTATGGAAGTTTTTATTTTTTGTCACAAGTTAGTGGAATATGAGACTTTGTAAGGAAAAAAATAAATAAAAAATCATCATTTTCCGCTAACTTGTGCCAAAAAATAAAAAGTTCTATGAACTCACTATGCCCATCAGCGAATACCTTAGGGTGTCTACTTTCAGAAATGGGGTTATTTGTGGGGTTTTTCTACTGTCCGGGCATTGTAGAACCTCAGGAAACATGACAGGTGCTCAGAAAGTCAGAGCTGCTTCAAAAAGCGGAAATTCACATTTTTGTACCATAGATTGTAAACGCTATAACTTTTACCCAAACCATTTTTTTTTTTTACCCAAACATATTTTTTTTATTAAAGACATGTAGAACAATAAATTTAGAGAAAAATTTATATATAGATGTCGTTTTTTTGAAAAATTTTACAACTGAAAGTGAAAAATGTCATTTTAAAAAAAAAAAATCTGGCTGTTGCGGCTGCCGCTTCCTTCTCTGTGGCAAGTTTTTCCAGTGACGCTTACAGCCAAGCTGTCTTTTCTTTCAGTGCCGCTTTCTTGCATGCTCTCTCTTTCTTTAGTTCTCTTGTGCAGCAAAGGGAAAACTTACTTTTCCTTTTATTGAGGACTTGCTAGAGTAGCATGCTCGTGACCTGGTCTTGTATGATGATGCCTGGCTAGCGAGAATTGTTTGCTTTTTGCTGGCTGCTTAATGTCTCTGTACGGACTCAGTCTATGTAGAAACAAACTTCAGCGTGGTCTGGATCGTGATGCACTTGCTGGGAGCTGCACTCTCAGTTCTTGTGACTGTATGGCAGCCGCTGCAATCTTATACGGAGGACCGTGTGTGTGATGGTGGCTCCATGTAGTCAGATCCACTATCGCTGGTGACTAGTATCTGTTTTACTGTTCTGTCTTCATACACGTTCACATAGTGTGCAGACTGACATTCAGTATAAACCATTCCTGTCTTCCATATAAGAGGACTGTTCTCTGTAGTCTAACTTGTTTATTGGCAAAACAGGAGTATTTGATGTAATCAATTGTGTTAAAACTATAAGAATACAAATAACATGTATAAGTTTAAAACATAGAACAGCATGTATTATAATATTACATTAACACTGGGCAGATGTCCAAAATGGCTGCCTATACATAGGAATGCATGTCTAGCATCTAACAGTTACAACCTCTTTCCCTAAGTAACACTTACACCTAGCTAAACAGCACTGCATAACACAATATCCCTAAGGCCTCATGCACACGACCGTTGTGTGCATCCGCGTCCATTCCGTCATTTTTCACAGTTTAGCGGAGGTCCCATTTCTTTTTTATGGAGCTGTGAAAAAAAACTGATAGTCCTCCGTTTTTTCTCCGCGTCCATGATTCCAGTTTGTCAAAAAAATATAACCTGTCCTATTCTTGTCAGTGGAAAATGGAGGACGGACCCATTCATGTCAATGGGTCCATCAAAAAAACCTGATGCACAACTGGTATGTCATCCGTGTCCGTTTTTTTCTACAAGACCTTGGTGCAATAAAATTACACTTTTCATTAACCTTTATTTTTTTTCCCCCTGTCAGACAAAAAAAAAGGAAGACACAAGGAAACACAACTGAAGCCAAACACAAGGAAACACCACTGAAGCCAAATCACTGACAGTGAAAAAACACTGTTGTGTGCATGGGGCCTAAGACAGAGGTAGATGTTTTACCAGATATGCTGGCACAAGTATGGTGGGGTTTGAAAAGGAGATTTGCAGGAGACAGCACTGAGATGTCCTGTTACATGAAGACTGGAGACTGGGCTTCTTTTTCCCAGGATGCATTACAGTCCCACGCATCGTGACCTCACACAATACAATAATCTGCACCTCACACAATACAATAATCTTTATTAACAGAATAAAAAAAGGGTAGTATATTTTTAAGACCGCCAAGCTAATAACTACAGCAATAGCAAAACCTGGCTGATGTGAAATAGAATTGAATTCTAAACCCTGCTGGGCAGAACATGTTATTTATTGTATTTCATGCACTGTGCCTGGTGGCACAACTATACCATTCTCTCTCTCTCTTTAGAGGAGTGGGCTCGCCCAGATATTCCAAGGGGAGGGGTGTATTGCCTGTTGAGTGTGAGTTTTGGTGCTAGCCAGAGGCTAGAGAAGTAGTGCAGTGCATTCCTGGCCTAGAAGCCCAAATGGGAGCACAGCAGGTAATCTGCAGCTGGAGTCAAGTCAGCCGTAGCTCAGGGGTTGTAGGAGTTGCAACTGAGACCTGACAGTCTATCAAAGTGTGGTCAGAAGCCGATCGGCCACTGAGCCTGCTAATGGTGGCAAGCAGCCCAGATGAAAGAGGCCCTTTACAAGATACCAGACAAGAGGGAGAGTTCAGAACAGCGGTTATAGAGGAAATAACCCTGTTCACCTGCCAGTCCACCCTAAAGCCTGCTGGAGCCCAGAGCTACTGTGACTGTGTATGAGATGCTACCCGTTTATGCCAGTATTGAGTAAATCAACTCAACTTGCATCAGAGCCTGGACCTTACTCATTTCGGTTCCTACCAATTATGAACTTTACGTGCAGTCGCTACGCAGCCTGACCTCGGAGCGCCAGATCCAGGTAGGAAAACCGTGACACCCTCCATAGCCACACTACCACTCGGCATCCTAACCCTGGAACAAGTAGAGCCACTGGAGACGGGCTAGCTGCGTACATCACAAGGCATGTAAGTACTTTGATGCAAAATGATTTATTTAGCTTAGTAAATCCCTTTCCCCTTTTTTTGGCTAGGTAGGAATTATTTAAAGGACTTCTACAGAGAATGGTATTTGTTACAGACACAGACCAAGAAGTAAGGCAACAAGAAAATTATGAGAAAGCAAAAAAGCAGATGACTATAATACTGATTTGATTGTGTTTTGGTTCCTTAGGTCCTCCATAAGAAATATATCTCTCAGCTCTGATCTGCAGGAACATGTGCTCATCTACTTTTATTTTCATCAAAATAATGTTACTATTATTGTATATACAGACTGTATAATGCACAATCTAATAGACTACCAACTGGCAAGTGACTGGTTCCAAAGCCATCTCCAAATAAGGTTCTATTTTGCTGGACATTTGGGGCCCTTTTATATTAGGAGACTATTATCTTCTCAGAGTCTGAAGTCTTTGTTCAGCTAGCCATACTGTCATGCCTTCAGCAAGTTTATTGTTAATTTATGCATAACTTTCATACATAGTTAATATGTTTTCTGTAAAATTCTCTGTTGATTGTGTAACAGCACCATCTAGTGGCCTTTTTACATACATCTGCAGCTATTTCACACTACAAGTTTGGTCTACTTCAGCTTCCATATCTTAGTGACATCATCATCCCTGCACAGCACATAGCAGCCATTTTCTTCATTCACAGTCATCACTGCCTGAGAATAGCACATGGCTTTGAAGCCTCTTGAGACATCCTCTACATCTAAGCTCACAGTAGCATCGCTGGTATGTCACTTTACAGCCTGTTTTGCATCTGTTTTCATATGTATTATGCATATCCTTTTCCTTTCCTTTATAGCAGCTTATAGTTAGCAGCTATGAACCATGCTTGTTATGCAGATAGGTAACATGCTCTGGTTTAGATATGCATCTGTGTTTGTATATGCATTACTATATGTCAGACCCCATTAGTAAGCGCATTATTTTTTCTGTTCCCCAGTTTTACCACTGATTTACATACTTGCAATAAAGATAAAGTTGGACGTTACTACATTGTTAATTCATTGCCGGGATAAGGTTTAGCTGTCTGTCAAGCTATTTACCTTCACACATAAGGAGGACAGAACACATACAGATATGTCCTTTCTTACCTTTCCCCTTGGTTCAACATATCTTGAGTTGTGTGGCGTGAGATGACCAGCTTTTAAAGAAAGTCATTTTGTGATACAACGTCAAGAGATGTCAATCCTATATGTGTGTCCGTGTAACCACCTCATGGTTGTGTTGCAATTTACAGCCTATTAAGGGTTTTGCTAGCATGTCAAGATATTGTATTGAATTTGTTTTAAGGTAAAGGTGGACGCATCTGTACATTTCAGACAGAGTTCAGCTGAACTCTTCCCACCCTCTATATACACACCTGTTTAGCTGAGCCAAGCATGCATGTGTTATCAAAGGGGAGAGTGGAGTAAGCCACTGCCAGACACCTTTAGTGGCGTCTTATCTCTCCTGAAGAAGAAAAAAAACAGGCACCCGACAGCCTGATTCTATGATTCCAATCTCTCCCTAACATCTGTAGGGTAACAGTTGGAACACCTCTTTAAGATGGTCATACACATTCAATAGCTCTAATGATCATTCAGCCAACAGCTATCTCTCCCATCTCTTTCCTGACTTCCTCATACACATACATGCTTGGTTTGTCCAAATGTGTCTGTGTATCTTATGAGGAGAACAGAGAAAGCTGCTACCAGGCGGTTCTAGCCTCCACTTCTCTCCCGAGAGAACAAAAGGAGCGGACAAAATTTTTCATTTCACCCTGTCATTGTTTCCCTGATATCACATGTCAAGGGAGAGTCAGGAGCTCCCCACACACATTAGTTTGGCCTCCAAAAGTATAATGTTTATGGGTATGGCTTTCCACACTAGACGGTTAGCCAGTCCCGCTAAAATCGGCAGGTGTGTCCGACATTTATCTGTAAGGCCAGTTTTATTCTGATGGGCCACTCAAATCCTGCTAATTTTATTGTTGGTTAAGTATTTTTGTCAAGTTATTTAAAACAATTCTCCCGATTTGCTGTTCAGTTACAAAATATCTTTATATTTATATCTTTTTTATTTATATCATTTTGTTACCAATTGTAATATATTTTATTATATTTTTACCTCTTTTCCTGAGAGCTTGCTATAAAATATCCATCTGTGATTTGATAAATCCAGCCTGTGTATAATATTTATGTGAATGAAAACAGGTGCACTTTAAGAACACAATCCATTAATGTATAGATTAAGCAGACTTCAGAAGCTCAGTTCTTTTAATCCCTATGTGTCATTCTGTTCGCTTTACAATACGATACGTATCCCACTGTGTGGTGATAAGAAGAATTACACCACAGGGGGTGCAAAAACATATTAAAAATCACACTGAGCTTATCACATATGCTCCATACAGTCATTTAAGCATTTCTCCAACACTGCTGACATGTAAATTTCCGCTTCTCATCTCTAACATGGTTTAGCTCTTATCAGTATAAAAAGCTACGGAAGAAGATTCCATCCTATACTTTTCTCATCTTCTCGTGGAAAACTCATCTCCTAGTTCTAGTGCATTAATACATTTTTGTGCCTGTACAAAACTTGTGTAATGTATTTGACCCACAGGGCTATCACTTATTAATAAATCCATGCACTCTTGCTGTGTTTGAAATCGTACATTATAGCATCCGATTTTTGATGAAACTCCTGGTTTTCAGTTCTCTAGTAGTACACATTTATAATCCTCCTAAGGGCTGATATATGATGGCTCCATTCAAGATCTGAGTTGTGAAACGGGATAAAAAAAATCCAGTGGTCCAATAATATACTTTCATATGTTTCCATTCAGAGCCATAGAAAAATCACATTGCACTTTTGGACCTAGAGGTTAATGACTTGAATAAAAATAAAAAATAAATCTCTATTCATGCATTGCAATAAGATTCTAATCAGAGCTGAGCGAATCGCTCAAAATTCAATTCAGGTTTGATCTACCTGAATTGATTGACCTATTAGACTAAATCGCTTCTACCAATATCAAAGTATGGTACTCCAATTGGTCGGGAATTTGTGTATGAGCTCTCCTAGGACTTATATTTATACTTTTTGGAGCAGCGAGCCCTTAAGGAGCCAGAGTAGAGGATGGGAGTGGTAGTGGTTCTGACTATAGGCTGTATTGTGGTGATTTCCCTCAGGCTATGCTCCCTAGGGCCAGTGCACTGAGAGGGTGGTACACCCTTTCTTCTCTCGGGGAACTTCTTGTAGTTGGGACTCCTGCCTGATGGTAGCTTGTGGTGTTGGTATTTGTATGGGTCCCTGGCTGGAGGTGTAGTAGCAGAATGGCCAGCATATCTTGTTGTAGGAATCAGGAAACCAAGCCAGAGGTAGAATAATACAAATCTTTTGTTACTTGAATTCAAAATAGGAGTTGTAGTCAGGGGTGGAATTCAAATTTTTAATAACAGGTTCCCTACTCAATGACGGACACGCGGCGTCGCAACATATTTTTACATATACATACACCATATATATGCAACACACATAAATACACCATATACTGTATATGCAACACACATAAACATAAATACACTATATACATGGTATACATACATAAATACACCATATATACACTACACACACATACCACCCAACTAAGGAGCTAAGCTATCAGCGGCGCGCAAAGCAATGGAAGCGAACATCTCCAGCTGCCCTGCCACCACCAGAGCACCGGATCAGGACTCAGCCTGTAACACGGTTCTCCGATCCAGTTGTAATTTTAACAACCGGATCTGGAGAACTGGAGGGAACTGGATGAATCCCATGCCTGGTTGTAGTATATCCAACAATAACCTGTACACAGTGTAAATCTTTTTCCCAGATGGTAAGGTATAGTGGCTGGCAAAGTGGCAAGCAATGGCAATTTTGGTATGCAATCTTGCTAAAGTCCCTCTCTCTAGAATCTCTGGCTAGCAACTGTAATGTGGCAATTATGGCTGTAGTGTCAACTGTTAAATACAGGTTTTAGAGGCACATCTTGCCAGGACATGGTTAATTGTGATGGGTGTCTTAACTGTAGTCCCTCACAAGCAGCAAAGTCTGGATAGCTGTAGTAGTAGGTTACCTTGCTGACTCCTATGCTTTAGCCATGCAGATTCCAAGTTCTTGTCTTTCTTTATCTCTCTTGCTCTTTCTGTACCAGAAGCAGTAACTCACAGAGATCTGTTAGTCTCTGGATTCTGAGACCTAAAGAGGATGAACACATAGACTTGCTTCTCTTTCTCTCTTCACTCACTAGATTAGCACACTCCTGCCAAGAAGGGAGAAACAGTGTGGGTAACCCTTTTCCTGCCAACCATACCATGTCATGCTGGGTGTGTGTGTTACAATATATAACAATACAAACCAAACATTTTGGGTTCTGCACTTGTTCCTCACTTTAAAAACAACATTTTTTTTCTGTCTCCCTCTCTCCAAAATTTGCCTAAATCGAATATATTTTTTTCTGTCTCGCTTTTACCAAAAATTCAAATCCACTTCGAGGTTGAATCCCATTAATTTACAATTGATTCGCTCATCTCTATTAAGTCTAAAAATATAAATATAATGTGACAATAATGTAAATATGACAGAATAATGTCATTGCTCACTGCATACTTTGCAGCTGAAAGATTTGTTTTAAAGGATCTTTTCAAAAATAGTTTCTAGGCACACTATAACATTTTATAAGATTTGTAAACGTTAGACTCCAAAAGCTCAAGTACAAGGCATAGCCCCTGACTCATAAGCACTTCATGTAACATAGTATAGTACTCCCCAAGGGACCATAGTCAACCTTAGAGGCAAAGTTTTTAGAATAGGTGAGTAAAAAAAAGTTAATGTTCCTCTTTCAAAATCTGAGGCACACAAATGCTCAGTATGGCTCCTATCAGGGGATTGGCGTTGTATTTTGTATACTGTATGTACATTATATATCCAGAAAACAGCCATTTGTACAAGCCCTTAGCTTGCAATATTATATATTAGTATATATTTATTGGGACAACTGTGATTCCTTATTTTTGAGATTGATTATTTAATATTAGTCTTACATTATTAATTTAAAGGAGTTATGCCATGATTGATATAAAAAGTGAAAGCCACACGTGACTATCTCTTTCCAACAAAGCTAGAACCAGCCCTGTACCTCTCATGGATCCACATGAGATCTCCTCATTCATTGCTCCAATTGCTCTGCTAGAATTTCTTCAGGTCGGCAGCTCAGGAGACGTATCCTTTCTTGGATGTGTGTCCTTTCTGCTGTAGCTTAGGGGGGTGTATCCTTTCTCATGGATATCCTTTCTGCTTTAGCTCATTGGGTGTGTCTTTTCTAACGGGGTGTCCTTTCTGCTGAGGCTCTCGCCTTATCACAGCTCGGGGCGGGGGTGTCCTTTCTGCTATAGCTCTCTACCTGTAACTCCTCCCTGACTGCTTCTAACAGTAGATATGGCCGATGTCAGTAGAAGAGTAGAACTGAGCATGTGCGACCTCCTCAGTAGATGGACGTGCATATTACTACAGTGAGGAACAGAAGTATTTAAACACCATGTGATTTTTCAATTTCTCCCACTTGTATTTCAGACCCCTCCATGATTTCTAAGTCCGGTCCGCAAGGTCATATACAAGAGAAAAAGATAATAAAATAATAATAAAGTTATCTTTATATAAAAAAAAAAATATATATATATATTAATTAATTAATTAATATATATAGCAATATAGCAAAAAAACAAGACTACATGGAGGTTTCATGTTGAGTGATGTCTTCATATAAATGATCACAATCAGTTGGTATGGGCAGATGTGGGTACCAAGAAGGTCTTTTTTTGGTCCTATTTCAGTGCATCCAGGACAGGCTGCTACCCATGTCATGGTTGTGTAAAATGTTCACTGATGTTAAAGGGTGCTACTTTTGTGCACCCGAACACAGGGTTGGAATACACAATCAAACATTACTTGACCTGTGACTCCACATACGTTGTGTATCTGCTTAAATGCCCATGCCATCTCCTGTATGTGGGAGAGACGACATGGGATATCAAAACAAGGCTTAACCAGCACAGATATATTATTAGGGGGGGAAAAATTGATTTACTGGTGTCCAAACACTTCACTGAAGCTAAACACACTGAGAGAGATCTGCGTTTTAGAATTATTGATCTACAGTGGGGGAAATAATTATTTGACCCCTCACTGATTTTGTAAGTTTGTCCAATGACAAAGAAATGAAAAGTCTCAGAACAGTATCATTTCAATGGTAGGTTTATTGTAACAGTGGCAGATAGCACATCAAAAGGAAAATCGAAAAAATAACTTTAAATAAAAGATAGCAACTGATTTGCATTTCATTGAGTGAAATAAGTATTTGAACCCCTACCAACCATTAAGAGTTCTGGCTCCCACAGAGTGGTTAGACACTTCTACTCAATTAGTCACCCTCATTAAGGACACCTGTCTTAACTAGTCACCTGTATAAAAGACACCTGTCCACAGAATCAATCAATCAAGCAGACTCCAAACTCTCCAACATGGGAAAGACCAAAGAGCTGTCCAAGGATGTCAGAGACAAAATTGTAGACCTGCACAAGGCTGGAATGGGCTACAAAACCATTAGCAAGAAGCTGGGAGAGAAGGTGACAACTGTTGGTGCGATTGTTCGAAAATGGAAGGAGCACAAAATGACCATCAATCGACCTCGCTCTGGGGCTCCACGCAAGATCTCACCTCGTGGGGTGTCAATGGTTCTGAGAAAGGTGAAAAAGCATCCTAGAACTACACGGGAGGAGTTAGTTAATGACCTCAAATTAGCAGGGACCACAGTCACCAAGAAAACCATTGGAAACACATTACACCGCAATGGATTAAAATCCTGCAGGGCTCGCAAGGTCCCCCTGCTCAGAAAGGCACATGTGCAGGCCCGTCTGAAGTTTGCCAATGAACACCTGAATGATTCAGAGAGTGACTGGGAGAAGGTGCTGTGGTCTGATGAGACCAAAATAGAGCTCTTTGGCATTAACTCAACTCGCTGTGTTTGGAGGAAGAAAAATGCTGCCTATGACCCCCAAAACACCGTCCCCACCGTCAAGCATGGGGGTGGAAACATTTTGCTTTGGGGGTGTTTTTCTGCTAAGGGCACAGGACAACTTATTCGCATAAACGGGAAAATGGACGGAGCCATGTATCGTGAAATCCTGAGCGACAATCTCCTTCCCTCTGCCAGGAAACTGAAAATGGGTCGTGGATGGGTGTTCCAGCACGACAATGACCCAAAACATACAGCAAAGGCAACAAAGGAGTGGCTCAAGAAGAAGCACATTAAGGTCATGGAGTGGCCTAGTCAGTCTCCGGACCTTAATCCAATCGAAAACCTATGGAGGGAGCTCAAGCTCAGAGTTGCACAGAGACAGCCTCGAAACCTTAGGGATTTAGAGATGATCTGCAAAGAGGAGTGGACCAACATTCCTCCTAAAATGTGCGCAAACTTGGTCATCAATTACAAGAAACGTTTGACCTCTGTGCTTGCAAACAAGGGTTTTTCCACCAAGTATTAAGTCTTTTTTTGTTAGAGGGTTCAAATACTTATTTCACTCAATGAAATGCAAATCAGTTGCTATCTTTTATTTAAAGTTATTTTTTCGATTTTCCTTTTGATGTGCTATCTGCCACTGTTACAATAAACCTACCATTGAAATGATACTGTTCTGAGACTTTTCATTTCTTTGTCATTGGACAAACTTACAAAATCAGTGAGGGGTCAAATAATTATTTCCCCCACTGTATGTGGCTAATCTATGCCTAGATGTGGGGGTGACAGAGCAGTTCTACTTAAACAATGTGAACTCTATTGGATTTACCATCTACAAACATTGAATGTAGAATTCAGAGTGATTTAACCTCATATTGCCAAGTAAGACCGTACTCTAGTACCTGTATGTATAGGCAAAGAATAGTGTTCTATATATCTTATATATTCTTCATTTTTCTTTTGTGTTTTAGGATATTCTGATGAGATCTATTGTGATCTATCTGTAAAGAATAAATCAAGGCAACTGGACATACTGTCGACTTCTTGAAAACGTTCCATTCGTTCTTCCAACGAGCTTTCTCAATTCTGAGTGACCGTACAAGAATTCTCTGGGAATAAATATGTAACTGAATCAACATCTGGGAATTATACCCAGCATGGGGTCAGAGGTCATTGTACCCAGCATGGGGTCAAAGGTGTTGATTCCATTATCCTAATTGGAGTCAGTAGGTGATAAAGACTTCCCAGAAAAAGGTGTCAAGACAGCATTGTATGTGGCAGACAATAGATGTCTAACCCCCTGCCTCTATTCAAGCTTGGCTTCTCCATTTTTAAGTAGATGGCCTCCTTCACACCTCGTTTGTACCAATCGGTCTCCATATCCAAAACACGTACTTGACTGTCTTCAAAGGTGTGACCTGTTTCTTTTAGATATAAGTACACGGCTGAATCTTAACCAGAGGTTTTGGCTCTTCTATGCTGAGCCACACGCTGATGTAGTTGTTGTTTTGTTTCGCCGATACACAGTTCTGAGCATTCCTCATTGCACTGGACTGCGTACACAATGTTGTCCATCTTGTGTTTAGGCATTGGGTCTTTTGGGTGAACCAGTTGTTGCCTCAGTGTGTTGCTGGGTTTAAAGCAGACTGGGATGTGATGTTTATTAAAAATCCTTTTGAGTTTCTCAGACACCCCAGCTACATATGGGATAACCATATTCTGTGTCTGTCATGCTTCTCGCCCTCACTGGTAGTCTTGGTGCTCTTTCTTCTACTTCCTTCTGTTTTGACAAAGGCCCAAACTGGTTTTGACAAAGGCCCATGCTTGGTATAATGACCTCTGACCCCATGCTGGGTATAATTACCAGATGTTGATTTAGTTACACATTAATTCCCAGAGAATTCTTGTACAGTCACTCAGAATTGAGAAAGCTCGTTGGAAGAACGAGTGAAACGTTTTCAAGAAATCTACAGTACGTCCAGTTGCCTTTATTTATTCTTTACAGATATACCATGACCTGGATAAATGAGAACCTTCACAGACATCTATTGTGATCATTTATATGAAGACATCACTCAACATGAAACCTCCATGTAGTCTTGTTTTTTGCTATATTGCCCATGGTGTATATATATTAATTTTTTAATATATAAAAAACTATTTTTTTAAATTATCTTGTATATGACCTTGAGGACCAGACTTGTACAGTTGTAGATTTAATTCCTATAGATGTTCATTCATTGGGTGATGTGTGACACTTAATTGTGCCACACACACCCCATTACTAGGTCCTCTGTGGTATACTGGTTATTCCAGATTAATAGGGCTGTTTAACATGTGATCCATATATGTGAGGATGGGGTGATTGGGAAAGGGGGCATTGGACGTGTCCCTGTTCCTCATGCCACATGGGGGCACAAGTCCTGATTCACGTCGGGAATCGTCCATACCTATGACTTACATCCATAGACACACAAAATACTTCCCTTTTTGTGGTTACCTGTATGCGACCTGGAATGTAGTAATAGAGGAATGGGGACGCAGGAGTGTCCCTTTTCCCCAATTCACATGGGGGTTTACATGTACCTTGGTTAACACTGAGGACAGTGCCCTTTTAGTCATTCCTAGGTTTACATTATATAAGATGATCCCAATTATTAAACTTAACGGACCATTTTTATTAACACTTATGTTTAATCCTACCTGCTCGGTCATGCGCAATGAATTAGTTACGCGCAGATCGCCATGCTGGGTATGGGCAGGGACCTGCTCTACATATGGTACTGAGCATGCGTGGAACATGTAGAGGTCTCGCGGCAGCCTGTTACTAGCTGGCGCAGGCGCATTGTACATCATGGGACGCCAGGTTGCTTTACACATGGCTGGAATTATGGTGGGTGTTTGCCCTCAATTTAATTTTAATTGACCATTTATCACTTGCATATGTGCACTTTATTAATTCATTATGTATTGATGTATCACAAATATTAATTTATTATGACTCACTGTATATTTATGGAGGATATTGAATTGGAATATGAAATTTTACACTTTTATATGAGATTTACATTTTAAACCACAACTCTTTTTAATATAATCATGTTGATACACTAATTGAGAATAATCATGTGAGATTTGTACACAGCCTTATATAAATGTGTGTTTAAAGCACTTTGTTCACTGCTTGACAAAGGCTTCATTGACAGAGCTGAAATGCTGCATTGCTGTTAGGTGTAATTAAAGATCCACTTTTCTTCACTTGAAGACCGGAGTGCTGCCTTTCCATTTTATTGGTTGTTTTTCTGTCCAGGAACTTTTTAGGGAATTGCACCTGGCATTTTGAAAGTGTGCTGCTGTGTAATTTTTTTATATATATATATATATATATATATAAATACGGGTGAATAAAAGGATCTCACTATTTTCACCTATTGGAAGTGCTGTGGTGTGTTTATTTTTCATCGATTTATCACTTTGGTTAAGTCTAATACCGCTGGCACCCCTTGTTACTGATCATCCTACCAGGTGTGCTGCCCTGAACTTTTGTATTCCTCTCTCTCTCTATATATATATATATATATAAATAGTGGGGTTTCGCTCTGGTAGATATGGTAAGCGGGTGCAGTACAGAGGCAAAATACAATTTCTTAACTTAAAACGTCAGTGTTTATTCACACTTAAGGCAATTGCACAAAACAGCATGTAGTTTTGCAGTCTTGGTGTTAATTCACACACAATGGAAAGTTCATATAACACAAGTCACCTTGCTGGCAGTTCTGCCTCCAGTAGTCCACAGCAGGATTTAGGGGGCCTGTTTCCCCAGCATGCGGCTCTCAGCCCTCCAGCACAGCACACAGCTTCAAATCCCAAAAACAGAGACATCTCTGCTGAGCCCAGCTGCCTATTTAAGGACAGCCAGGTGCTGCCAAAACCCGGACCGGCACTTAAACTCCGGTCCTGTATTTGACCTCACCTGGCTGGAAACCAGCCCAGCCGCACATGCTAGGAGAAAAATACCTGCTTTGACAGACACAACCTCTCACTGTGTCACATAACCCTCCCCTTTGTTCAACCCTGAGGGGGTGGACACACACCAGACAATGCACCCAGAACAGGGCGTCCGCGTTTCCCTGCAACCGGCCTGCTTTGTGTTCTACCGAGAACTTAAAGTTCTACAGAGACAAAAAACATCTGGTGACATGGGCATTTCTGTCTTTGGCCTGGCTTATCCACTTGAGGCCTCATGCCCCTGACCGTTTTTTTTTGGCGGTCCGCAAAAACGGGGTCCGTAGGTCCGTGATCCGTGTTCATTTTTTTCTTCCGTGGGTCTTCCTTGATTTTTGGAGGATCCACGGACATGAAGGAAAAAGTCGTTTTGGTGTCCGCCTGGCCGTGCAGAGCCAAACGGATCTGTCATGACTTACAATGCAAGTCAATGGGGACGGATCCATTTGACGTTGACACAATATGGTGCAATTGCAAAGGATCCGTCCCCCATTGACTTTCAATGTAAAGTCAGGAGTCCCTATTATACCATCGGATCTGAGTTTTCTCCAATCCGATGGTATATTTTAACTTGAAGCGTCCCCATCACCATGGGAACGCCTCTATTTTAGAATATACCATCGGATTTGAGTTAGATCTTGAAAACTCATATCCGACAGTATATTCTAACACAGAGGCGTTCCCATAGTGATGGGGACGCTTCAAGTTAGAATATACTAAGAACTTTGTACATGACTGCCCCCTGCTGCCTGGCAGCACCCGATCTCTTACAGGGGGCTGTGATCCGCACAATTAACCCCTCAGGTGCCGCACCTGAGGGGTTAATTGTGAGTATCATAGCCCCCTGTAAGAGATCAGGTGCTGCCAGGCAGGAGGGGGCACACCCCCCTCCCTCCCCAGTTTTAAATTCATTGGTGGCCAGTGCGGCCCCCCCTCCCTCCCCTGTATTACTGTACATTCATTGGTGGCCAGTGCGGCCCCCCTCCCTCCCCTGTATTACTGTACATTCATTTGTGGCCAGTGCGGCCTCCCTCCCTCCCCTGTATTACTGTACATTCATTGGTGGCCAGTGCGGCCCCCCTCCCTCCCCTGTATTACTGTACATTCATTGGTGGCCAGTGCGGCCCCCCCTCCTTCCCTCCCTCGTATTACATTCATTGGTGGACAGTGTGCCCCCCCTCCCTCCCCCTCCTAATTAAAATTCCCCCCCCCCCCCATCATTGGTGGCAGCGGAGAGTTCCGATCGGTAACCATGAGAGTTTAATCGCTGGGACTCCGATCGGTAACCATGGCAACCAGGACGCTACTGCAGTCCTGGTTGCCATGGTTACTTATCAATTTTAGAAGCATTATACTTACCTTCGCTGTCTGTGAACGGCCGGGCGCTCCTCCTACTGGTAAGTGAAAGGTCTGTGCGGCGCATTGCCTATAGCACAGACTTGTCACTTACCAGTAGGAGGAGCGCCCGGTCGGTCACAAACATCGCAGGTAAGTATAATGCAGTAGTGTCCTGGTTGCCATGGTTACCGATCGGAGCCCCAGCGATTAAACTGGGACTCCGATCGGAACTCTCCGCTGCCACCAATGATGGAGGGGGGATTTTAATTAGGAGGGGGAGGGAGGGGGGGCACACTGGCCACCAATAAATGTACAGTAATACAGGGCAGGGAGATTTTCAGCAGAAAATCACGGAAAATGGAACAACGGCCACGGATGCACACAACGGTCGTTTGCATGAGGCCTGAGAGGGGAGTGGTCGGTCACCAGGCGGAACTTTCTCCCCAACAAATAGTAGCGGAGAGACTCGAGTGCCCACTTGATAGCCAGGCACTCTCTCTCCACTATACTGTACCTGGTTTCGGCTGGGGTGAGGATGCTGCTCCCCGTTGACTTCCTGAGACAGTACAGGACAGAGGCCTACTTCGGAGGCATCCGTTTGTACCACAAACTCCCTCTTGAAGTCGGGCGCCACCAAAACCGGTGACCCACATAGGGCTGACTTCAAAGCGGCAAAAACCTCTTCCGCCCGATCATACCAGTGAACCATCACTGATTTTCGTCCCTTCAAGAGCCCTGTCAAAGGCGCGGCTAGAGTAGCAAAGTTGGGAACAAATCTCATGTAATAGCCCACCATTCCCAGGAATGACTTTATTTGCCTAGTGGTGACAGGTCGGGGCCAATTCCGTATCGCCTCTATTTTGTTCACTTGGGGTTTGATGACTCCGCACCCAATGACATACTCCAGGAACTTAGTCTCTCCTAACCCTATTGCACATTTTTTTGGGTTAGCGGTTAGGCCAGCTTTCCAAAGGGAGTCCACTACAGCCTGCACTTTGGGTAGGTGACTTTCCCAGTCGGTACTGTGGATGACAATATCGTCAAGGTAAGCCGAAGCGTACAGACGATGTGGGCGAAGCACAATGTCCATTAGTCGCTGAAAAGTGGCGGGGGCGCTATGCAGACCAAAGGGTTAGACCTTATATTGACACAGCCCCTCAGGCATGATGAAGGCAGTTTTCTGTTTGGCAGCCTCCGTTAAGGGCACCTGCCAGTACCCTTTCGTGAGGTCCAAAACAGAAAAATACTGGGCTTGTCCTAACCTCTCGATGAGCTCATCCACCCGGGGCATGGAATACACATCGAATTTGGAAACCTCATTAAGTTTTCGAAAGTCGTTACAAAACCGCAACGTCCCGTCCGGCTTGGGTATCAATACTATAGGACTGTCCCACTCACTTTTTGACTCCTTAATTACGTCTAGCTGCAACATTAGCTGCACCTCCTCTAATATGGCTTGTCGCCGAGCCTCGGGTACCCAGTATGGTTTTAATCTAACTTTTGTCTGAGGCTCAGTTACAATGTCAGGCTGGATTATGGAAGTGCGTCCAGGGAGGTCAGAGAACACATCCAACTAACAAACTCCCTGGCCTCCTAAGTCTGTTTAGAGGAGAGGCTGTAAGCAATTTTTACTGTGGCATCCACCTCTCTTACATTAGACAGAGGGGCCGGTACCTCTTCTCCTAGAAAACCCGGCCGCGGGCTGTTTTCTGTACAGGTTTCCCTATCTTTCCACGGTTTGAGTAAATTCACATGGTAAATCTGCTCCGGCTTTTGCTGCCCTGGCTGGTGTACCTTGTAGTTTACATCTCCAATTTTCTCGAGTACCTCGTAGGGCCCCTGCTACCTAGCCAGGAACTTACTGTCCACGGTAGGCACCAGAACCAAAACCCGATCACCCGAGTTAAAGATCCTGACCCGAGCCTACCAATTATAGACCCGAATCTGGGCACGCTGAGCTGCCTCCATATGCTCCCTAGCAAGAGGCAACGCTGTCTCTATCCGATCTTGCATCTGGGTAACGTACTCAATGACACTTTTATGTGGAGTGAGTTTTTGTTCCCACGTCTCTTTGGCCACGTCCAAGATGTGTTGATGCCCTCTGGCGGACTTCGGTACTGGGCCTATGAGGTCAATAGCTATTCAGTCAAATGGTACTTCTACACTGCGTGCAGAATTATTAGGCAAATGAGTATTTTGACCACATCATCCTCTTTATGCATGTTGTCTTACTCCAAGCTGTATAGGCTCGAAAGCCTACTACCAATTAAGCATATTAGGTGATGTGCATGGTCTAATGACATCAACACCCTATATTAGGTGTGCATAATTATTAGGCAACTTCCTTTCCTTTGGCAAAATGGGTCAAAAGAAGGACTTGACAGGCTCAGAAAAGTCAAAAATAGTGAGATATCTTGCAGAGGGATGCAGCACTCTTAAAATTGCAAAGCTTCTGAAGCGTGATCATCGAACAATCAAGCGTTTCATTCAAAATAGTCAACAGGGTCGCAAGAAGCGTGTGGAAAAACCAAGGTGCAAAATAACTGCCCATGAACTGAGAAAAGTCAAGCGTACAGCTGCCAAGATGCGACTCAGACGCCAGCAAGGTGGAGGTGGAGTACTGGTTTGGGCTGGTATCATCAAAGATGAGCTTGTGGGGCATTTTCGGGTTGAGGATGGAGTCAAGCTCAACTCTCAGTCCTACTGCTAGTTTCTGGAAGACACCTTCTTCAGGCAGTGGTACAGGAAGAAGTCTGCATCCTTCAAGAAAAACATGATTTTCATGCAGGACAATGCTCCATCACACGCGTCCAAGTACTCCACAGCGTGGCTGGCAAGAAAGGGTATAAAAGAAGAAAATCTAATGACATGGCCTCCTTGTTCACCTGATCTGAACCCCATTGAGAACCTGTGGTCCATCATCAAATGTGAGATTTACAAGGAGGGAAAACAGTACACCTCTCTGAACAGTGTCTGGGAGGCTGTGGTTGCTGCTGCACGCAATGTTGATGGTGAACAGATCAAAACACTGACAGAATCCATGGATGGCAGGCTTTTGAGTGTCCTTGCAAAGAAAGGTGGCTATATTGGTCACTGATTTGTTTTTGTTTTGTTTTTGAATGTATATTTGTGAATGTTGAGATGTTATATCGGTTTCACTGGTAAAAATAAATAATTGAAATGGGTATATATTTGTTTTTTGTTAAGTTGCCTAATAATTATGCACAGTAATAGTCACCTGCACACACAGATATCCCCCTAAAATAGCTAAAACTAAAAACAAACTAAAAACTACTTCCAAAAATATTCAGCTTTGATATTAATGAGTTTTTTGGGTTCATTGAGAACATGGTTGTTGTTCAATAATAAAATTAATCCTCAAAAATACAACTTGCCTAATAATTCTGCACTCCCTGTATAATCAGGAGAGGTACTAGGGGAATACAGAAATGTGGCTGGGGGCTAGATATCTGGCAGGTCGGGCAAGACTTACAAAACTCTTCCACTTCTTTGAATATGCTGGGCCAGTAAAACCGCTGTAGAATACAATCCTGAGTTTTCTGCAGCCCCAGTTGAACCCCGAGAATGTGTTGGTGGGCTAGATCTAACACATGCTTGAGATAAACCTTGGGGACCACCAACTGTTCAATAGGCTCACCCTGTAGTTGGTTTACTCGATACAACAGAAAAACAGCCCGCCAGAGTTCACTGTATCTGGACCAGCCAGATACGGCCATACAAAAATTGACAACTTTGACTGTAATGGGATCCTGCCAGTTTCCAGCATTGTTGCTGGGTTTCATGCAGACAAAAACTGATGCATGCACCGGTTTTTGTCCGTTCGAAACCCAGTGCTCATACCGGAAACCCACCAGATCCTATTTTATATAGTTAAAGGCCGGATACAGTTCCTATGGTGGACCAGCCTGCCAGATACTTTACTGTAGGTGTGAAACTAGCCTTGTATGTTAGATGTCTGTACTATGCAGTGTTACCCATATGGGTATCTGTCTTGTATGTGATTTAATTTTTTTTTTTATGATTAATAAAGTTAAACTTATGCTTCCATATTTTGGTACATTGGGGGTCATTTATCAAATTGGTATAAAGTAGAACTGGCTTAGTTGCCCATAGCAACCAATCAGATTCCTTCTTTCATCTTGGACAGCTCCTTTGGAAAATGAAAGGAGGAAACTAATTGGTTTCTATGGGCAACTAAGCCAGTGCTACTTTACACCAGTTTGATAAATGATTCCCATTGTGCTCTGATAAGCTCGTAAAGAGAGATTAGTAGTGTATCTGACAGCATTTATAGTTTTGACTTGGCCGGAATATGGCTGCACATTCAAAATTCTGAACTCACATTAGGTGGTCGTTCTGAGAGGGAATCAAAAGAGCAGCAGGGCGCGCCACAACGCAGTACGTACCAGCAATATTTATTCTACTTTTTTTATTAAATGATTCCAATTAAAAACTCATGATTTAATTTAACAGAATTAATGAACGTATCTGTGGGAAACCCCTTTTAATGCAGTTTAATCTTACAATTATTTTACAATCCTCTTTTTTTTTTACATTTTCTTCAATTTCTTTATTATTATTTCTTTCACTCTGATTTTCCCTAGCTATTTCGTGACTAAATGCTCTTTAATGTATTGGCTAAGTGGGAGGTTAGCGTTGCCAGTAATGGTTTATGTGAGAATACACCTGTAGCTTCTGGCAATAAGCGTTTCCTAATAGGACGTGAGTATATTCTGAGACGTTCGTGCTGCTTAGCCGCCTGTTATGCTTTTATTACATGGCTGGCACTCAGTTAAATTATGCATTATTCAGCAAGGCTCTGGCCATACTTATCTGTAGTTGTAAAAAGCTGATAATATTACTCTACGTCAGAATGCCTAGGTTATGTTCACGCACATTATTTTTAAATCTTTTGCTTCATGCAATATTAGCCCGACTTATATAGCAATTATTTGATCTAATTTCCATCTGGCATAAAAAATTTAAAATCATTAGGGCTCATGCAGATAGCTAAGCCCTGTGCATGAATCCTATATGGCATGACACAGAAGCTGTATATCTTATTAATATGGAGACTCAAGGCCGTATATATGGAGATTTTCTCGCCTAGAAATAATGCTTCTGATAGAACATGGCACAAATTCATCAGAGAAAACACTGTGTATTCACTTCCATCAGAAAGGGGTCATTTTTAAAGGGGTTGTCCCACAAAACATATTCTACAGTTTTCAAACCAGCACCTGGATCTGAATACTTTTGTAATTGGCAGTAATTAGAAATTTAGCTTAGAGTTATTTAATAAAATGTATCTGTATAGTGCCACCTGCTGTTTGTTTTTTTCTTATTTCTTAGACCTGCTCACTGAGATGGCCGCACATGCTCAGTTTCATCCTTCAACTGCCTCCTGAGCTGTGATAGGGAGAGCTGAGACACGCCTCCTGAACTGTGATAGGGAGAGCTGAGACACACCTCCTGAGCTGTGATAGGGAGAGCTGAGACACGACCCTTAGCTGCAGAAGAACAGACACTCCCCTTGAGCTGTCAGCTTGATATAAATCTAGCAGAGCAGTGAATAGGGAGATCTCTGGATCCGTGTGAGGTACAGGGCTGGTTCTGGCTTTGTTAGAAAGAGAATTGTCATGTACTACATGATGTCTGATTTTAATTTTTTTGATTAGTCATGGGATAACCCCTTTAAGTCAATATTCATACAAAACCTTCCCTTCAATTTTTTTTTCCTTTTTATTTCGGCAGTACTATACCACTGAAAATTACAGTACTTTTCGCTCTAAGTGAGGGAAAAACGTCATGGCATCTTATGAAGTTTAAACTCTTCGATGTCATTGTCAAAACCGAACATGGCAAGGGTTTTCTGAGGAAAGGGGGTTTCCTCTGTCACTTCATCACCCCCTACAATGCCATTGCAGGTGTTGATGGTTGCTATGAACCAGAGGTCTAACAATGGCCCTTAGGACATATATGTCATAGGTCTGTTGCACCCAGACAGAAGAAGAGTCTAATAGGCTGCCTGTCAATGTTAAATGACAAGTATAATACACTGTACTGCGTAGTGCAGAATATTAAGCGAGGGACCAAATAGTAGCATGATTATGTCCCCCTTGCGGGACAAAATAATCTTGCAAAAACAATTTTTTTAAAATGTAAAAAAATTCATAAAATCACATACTGTATCATATCGCTGCATCCATACTAATGCAAACTATACAACTATCATGTTAAATGTAAAACGTAAATGCGGATGCACGACAGGCTCTGCGAGAGTGCGCGAGCGTGTCGACATGGACACCGGAATGGAATCCCCAACAGGCACCGAAGACACTAGGCCGGCCAAGCTGTCCCCGAAAGCCATGCGGTCTTCCCCTCCGGCGCACATGCAAACGCATCCCCGCGTTGGTTCGCAAAGAGGTCATAGCTGGTGTATCAATGGAGACACGCGTAACCTGTCCCGCAGCTCCACGAGGACCCTTTTTGGTCACACCGGAGTGCGAGACAGGTGAGGATCTTGCAGGTATGAACCGTACCATTGTACTCATTATCTTTTCACTGTCCAGTACTTGCTTTGACGGGGTATTTGCCTCTTACGGTCTTAGCTTTGCAGGGGTTAATGCCTCTTTCTGTTCACGTTCACCTGTATGTGTTTTGGGGCTAATAAGCCAAGCTATATGTTCTGTCTAATAATATATATTAAGAAAAGCTCTACCAGCAGACTACTGGAGCCCAGCCTATCAGTTACCGACTGAAAAAAGAGCAAATTTGAAAAAATTTAGGCTGTCTCACAGTATTTTTGCGTACATGAATTTATTACTCATTTAAAATACACTTAAATTAGTGTCAACATATCAGCATAATTACATGTATAGACATAAACAGTGCGGAGCTCTCGCACACACCTATACGACTGGAGTACTCCAAAAATGTATAAGACCTTTGGCTAATGTTATTGACGTTTTTCTGCAGACTTCAAATATATAATTAAAAAGTTTAGTACTGATGTACTATTTTACCGGTTGTTGGAACCAAGATGGTTCAAGGAACGTCCTTTTTGCGGTTATTGGTGTGGAAGATGCTGTATTCGAATGTCGCCCGCTGGTGTTAGTACCCCCGCCTCCACCTGATGTTACTCCACCGGCTCTCGTTGCGGAATGGGCTCCGAACTCACTCTACACAGCGTCTCACGTGACCTCCCGGAAGGTGATTTGTTGGTCGATGGCGCAATGGAAGCTGATGTAGCAGAGTTCTTTTGGTATGCAGTCCGATTTTGATCACAAAGTTAGTTACCTATATTAGGCATGTCAGCATAAATCAATCCACTTTGCCGATAGTTTATAGCTGAAACCGCTTGGAATTGATAACGAACTTGTTCCTTTTCAAAGTATATACCCTGGTATTTTGAAGAAATCCTATTTCAGGCAGAATTGAAAAAACGCATCAATAGCTAGGTCTGGTTCACACTAGACGCGTTTCGGAACTATGTTCCTTCCTCAGTAGATGTGAATTATGCTGATATGTTGACACTAATTTAAGTGTATTTTAAATGAGTAATAAATTCATGTACGCAAAAATACTGTGAGACAGCCTAAATTTTTTCATATATGTTCTGTCTGTCTATCCCACCCCTTGGATGAGCAACAGTAACAGCATCTGCTCCTTTGTTCTGTTTGCCTGTCCAGTTCTTACCAGTCCGTATGTCTGATCTGTGTCCGTTGTCATGCCTGACCTGATCCTGCCTAAGTTCCTGCTATATTCAGTCTGTCTAAGGCCTCTTTCACACTACCGTTTTTTTTTTTTCAATTTTTCTGTTCCGTTGAAAGATAGAACATGTCCTATTATTGCCCGCAAATCACGTTCCGTGGCTCCATTCAAGTCAATGGGTCCGCAAAAAAAACGGAACACATACGGAAATGCATCCGTATGTCTTCCGTATCCGTTCCTTTTTTGCGGAACCATCTATTGAAAATGTTATGCCCAGCCCAATTTTTTCTATGTCATTACTGTATACTGTATATGCCATACGGAAAAACGGAACGGAAATGGAAACACAACGGAAACAAAAAAAACGAACAACGGATCCGTGAAAAACGGACCGCAAAACACTGAAATAGTCATACGGTAGTGTGAAAGAGGCCTTACCCTGTTTATTTGGTCTCAGTTTAGTTCAGTTCATATATTAGTCATCCAGTCTGGTGTTTCAGCTCTATTTCAAATCAACCTGTTTTAGTGTGCTTTCTGTTTTCCAGAGACCTGCATTCCACACATGGTGCCCATTCAGACTGTGCCTGCATCATTTTTGGTGCGTTTTCTAGATCCTAAGCCTCCTGCACCAGAGTTCCTGTTTCCAGGAAGTCAATTTCCCAGAACACCAGGACCATCCCAGGAGGTAGTGGTCCAGTTTCTCCCCTGCAGCGAAGTCAACCCGTACAGAGGTTAAAGGGAGAAAACCTGGTTGTTAATGTGAATAAAAATTTTAAAATCTTAATTTATCAGAAAACACAAAAACAAACAAAAGAAAAAAAATTGTATCTTTTCTTCTAGAAAACATCCAAAGTTTGTCAAAGCCGTAGGTGGCCATTTATTATCGCAGTGTTTCAGAAGAGTAAGTCTTGTGAGATCTATTTGTGATGTCAACGAGGGCATTTAATAGATGCGCATTGAGTATGTTGCAGTAATGGGTCCTGTGAACTGGTGATTAAAAAGCTTTGCAGCAGAGACAGATCGAGTCAGGACTGTCCTTTCTGCTATAGTTACAGCGCAGGTGTTATTATTGATTGAAATCATTGATCTGGAAGAACGCAATAAATGATAATGAAAGGCCAATGGAGACAACATATACTGTCCTTACCAAGTAGAGAAGCAACCGGAGCAGAATTTAAATTTGAGAAACTGTGTTAACACATATGCGGGGGCTCAGGAACATAGACAAGTAATATATTGGGAGCAAACAACTTACTACAGTGTGGAAAAGTCGATGTCCTCTATTATAAGATATGTGTCACATCAAATGGTTCCTGCACCTCATATTTAGTTTGAAGGTCAGAAGCCAGTCAGTGTGCCAAATCGGCAATAGTGAAGTAAGTGGTTAAATACGTTTGAAACACTGAAAACCTAAGAAACTTAATGTTATTGAGCAGAGATTGACCAAGTATAAACTGCAGGTGCTCAATGATCACACAACCAAGGTGATGGACCCTTAGGTCTCATTTACATGTCTGCAATTTCGTTCCGCATTTTGCAGAGCGGAATTGCGGACCCATTCATTTCTATGTGATCCGGCCCATTCATTTCTATGTCGTGCGGCCCTGCTCGGGAAATGCGGACCCTCACTTCTGGGTCCGCATTTTCGTTCCCGAAAAAAATAGAACATGTCCTATTCTTGTCCGCAATTGCGGACAAGAATAGGCATATTCTATTAGTGCCGGCGATGTGCGGTCCGCAAAATGCGGAAGGCATATTGCCGTGTCCGTGTTTTGCGGATCCGCAAAACACGTTACGGACATGTGAATGGAGCTTTAATTTGGGGTTCTGCAGCAGGTATATGATGAGGCAGGGTTACAGGCTGCCATTCCAGTATGGCAACAATCATACAGATGCTGGATATCCTCCAGTGCTATATCATTCCAAACTCCTTCAACTTGGACGCATAGTTCAGCCAAGGTTGTTGGCTGCTGTGCATGGGAAATCCATTGACCAATCCAGTCCTAGACACTCTTGATGGGAAGAAATCTGTTGATGAAGATGGCCAGGGGAGATGATAAATACCCTGAAGAGCACATGTTTCAGCGCAGGCAGTGTGTGGCTGGCATTATCTTGTTGAAACACCACATCTCCAAAGTCAAAAGAGACAGTAGGACTGGTTCCATGATGTCCTGGACATTCCAAAGATTGGTCAATATTCCCTCCATGAATGACAGGAACGACCATGGTAGCTAATGAAGCCCCACACCATGACAACTGGATCTGGTCCAGAGTGTCTCCACACTATGAATCATGACAGTAAGTGCTCTCAGCCCTCCTGAGAACTCTAATAAGGCCATCAATGAAAACAATAGTGTTCATCAAGTTCTGCCTTGGTATTAATGATAGCCACATCACAGTTCACAGGAGGGCTGGAGAGTGCTTACTGCCATCGTATATAGTGTGGAGACATGCTAGACCAACACTAGATGGTGTGCCATTAGCTACCATTCTGGGACCCCTACACCAGTCATACAGTATTTCATATCAAAGTTGTTGACATGATGAAACATGCATTATGAAAACATGGCACCCATATGTCCGTAAGAGCAGATGGGAAGACATACTTTATTGATATTTCATATCTGCTAGCTGAGTGAGAGAGGTGGAATATGCATATGTAATGAAAGAAGCTTCACCCTCTACTGAATTGGGATACAAATGAGGGATTTTGGACATTTCATAATTTGGGGATATGATCGATATTAGGTTGTGTTCTGCTTTCTCCCTATCCCCGGGCAAGAAAATGGACTTTAACCAAGCTATTCACTAAGTATAAGAAGCTTACTTTAATCCTTTTATTTTCATCACTGTTTTGCACACCTGTATGTATGTCTGTTATTTATTTTACTTTTTGTAACTAAGTAGTGTACAAGTTCATACATTAAAGCTAAATCTTTAATGGTTAGCTTTGCAGTTACCCTCATTCAAGTGCATAAATGTGGTTGTGTAATACTTTGTGTCTGCCTGCGAGCAAGGTGACATTGGGGTTTCTATTGGCCCCTGATTAATTTTTGAGGTGTGATTCATGCTCAGTAGGCAATCTGCGTGGAAGGCGAGTGCAAGCTTGAGTGAGAGAAGTGATTCAGCCATGACAGTCGCATCCCGTGTCATGTGACAGGGCGGTCACGTCAGTTATAGAAGCTGAAGTGTTGAAAGGAAGAAAACTGGACAAGCAACTTTGACAAAGCCCAAATTGTGAAGACTAGATGATTTGGTTAAAACATCTACCAAACAGCAGGTCTTGTGGGTTGTTCTCAGTATGCAGTGGTTACCTACCAAAAATGATCCAAGAAAGGACAACTGGTGAATTGGCAACAAGATCATGGGTATCCAAGTATTTGTGAAAGGAAGGCTGCGCCATGTGGTCTGATCCCATAGAAGAGCTACAGTACCCCTAACTGCTGAAAAAGTTACTGATGGCTAGGGTAGAAAGGTATCAGAACACATGGTGCATCGAAGCTTGACGCATATTGGACTGTTTAGCCATAGAATGGTCCGAGTGCCCATACTATCCCCTTCTCCCATGCTGAAAGTGCCTACAATGAGCATGTTAGCATCAGAACTGCACAATGAAGCAATGTAAGAAGGTAGTATGGTCTGTTCATATTTTCTTTAATATATTGTGGATAACTGGCTGTGTGGGCTACGGAAGAGATGGCACACCGGGGTGTACTATGGAAAGAAGGCAAGCTGGCATAAGCAGTGTGATGTTTGGGACAATGTTCTTCCTGGCTTTAGTGTGGATAATACTTTCTGATGTATCACCTACCTAAACATTGCTGCAGACTAAGCACCCCTTCAAGGCAATGATACTCCCTAAAGGGAGTGGCTTTTTTCAGCAGGATAATGCCTGAGCCACACTGCAAAAATAGAATAGCTTGAAGAACATGACAAAGAGTTCAAGGTGAAGACTTATCTCCCAAATTCCCCAGATCTCAGTTTGATCGAGGATCTGTGGAATGTACTGGAAAAACAAATCTGATTTATGAAGACCTCACCTTGTAGCTTACAGGACTGAAATGATCTGTTGTTTTAGTGGTATGAGGAAACTGTTCAATTTCCCTACAGTGCCATCACAAATTAAAGGAGTTACCCCAGAACAAATATTTATCACCTATGCACAGAATAGGCAATACAAATGTATGATCAGTGGGGGTCTGACCACTGGGAACCTTATGATCACTACAATAGACGTCCAACCTGTCCTGTGGTGATCAGGCATGTGCTGTTCTGCCCCATTCCATATCTACAGGACTGACAGAGATTGCTGAGCATCCCACAGATCACACTGAAATTAATGGGTTGTCTATATAATGAAGGGCCTGAAGGATCAGCCACACTGCACTCTGGTCAACAAATGAGAATACAGAACAAAGGCCTCCCCTCAGAATTCTCTTATAGGGTAAAGTGTATCACAATGGGTTTTCTAATGTGGACAACGCCTTTAAGGATAACTGTCACATTTAGACCCTAATTTCAATTTTCATATATGTAGTTACTAATAACATGATATTCCAGAATCAGTTACTATTAGACTGACTTACCCCATATTTAATAAGATTCAGCCCTTAGGAACCAGTCTGCATAAAACTGCAATTTCACTATTCAGTTAAGATGGCCGCCACTGCCCTCACCCTCTGGCTAATCCCGCCTGCCCTCACTAGCCAGTAACAATAGCCCCCCAAAAGTGTCAGTAACCAGAGCCCTCCCCCTAAAGTGTTAATCTCCTGCAGCACAAAGGGGTCCTCTTACCACATGTTGCTTTCATTTATACACTGAGCAGATGGCAGATCTCCCTTCCCTGGTCTGCGCTGCTCCAACTCTGCATTCTCCAGCTCTGCTGAGTGAGGGAGCGTCTGCCAAGCGCAGGGACAGGGAGAAGTGCACACAGCCCAGGCACTGTTATCAGCTGCTGGGGAGGACCTTGCTTTAATCATTTACTTACAGTCCCTGGCTGTCAGTAATGTGACCCTGCACGCAGCCTGCTTCTGTCCTCTGTCCTTCAACAGATAGACGGACCATGCCTAGCAACCCTATTTTAAGCACAGGTAAAAGTAGGCAGTACAGGGAACAAAAATGTGGAATTAAGAGGTAATTGAATACACAGTGAAAAGTTGAAATAGGGCCACCAAGGTGATATTAATCACCACAATCCAATACTCCCAAACAAAAAAATATATATGACATTTATACTTTAAATACAATAAGATTTCCACATCCCATGCAGGGCTGTCGTATCTCCTATATGCCAGAACACTGATACCAAAAGTCTCATAGTTTGGCACACATGCTTGTGCAAAAATTTGCAAATGTGTGGGGTTAAGAGCCCTGCTCATCACTTTTTTAAAAAGTGGATGGAGTGGGTAGAGTGGTGTATAATATACTTAACAAATACACCAGCCCCTTTGCGCTAAGGACTGTCTGCCTAGTTGCGGTTTGTAAGGATTGCATACATTTTCCCATGTACTAATATAACTGGAACTTTTGTATTGCATACAATTGCATTGTTTTTTTTGCAAGTAGCCAGGTTGGGGTGGCACCACCGCTACACTGGATCCCCCAGACACCATTAAGGTTTCACCACGCGTTGCTGCTCTCCGGAAGGGATGGTAAGGCATGTGCACCCCAATGTGAAATAAGTCCAGAGAGTCAGGATCTGCAGTAAACCAGTGTGCTTGTTTACTGGAGCAATTCAAGTGCAAAATAATACAGGTGAGGTATAGGGCTGGCATCTTCAGTCTCCTCCCTGGCAGAAGAAGGGTTTGATGCTGAGGAAAGGCCTGAGCTAGCTATACCCCACCCTCTCTCTTTCTCTCTCACAGAAGGCTGGTACCCTGGCCAAAGGCTGGTGATCCAGGGTCTGTGGTAGAGTATCCCTATCTCAGCATCTTCTTGTGGTCACTCAATAGTCTGGCAGAGTCTCCACTTATAAGCACTGTTCCCTAACTGCAGAACACTAGGGACTCTGACTGCTCTCCTCATATACAGTTTATAGCTGAACTAGAACCTTCTCGTGGGAGGGGTGGAGTGGAGAAACTCAGCACAAACAGTTACAATGTTACAATTCTGGTCTCTCATAGACTTGCTTTAAAGCTTCAATGATACTTAATGGTAATGACACAGCAGTTTTTTTTTTTTTTTTCAGACAAAAACAGGTTTTCAGGCTTAACAACAGAGTAAACCAGACAGTCACAAGGTCACTCTGTCGGGTTTTGGTGGTAAGCAACGTCTGGCTTTTTCCCTCTAAAACGTGCTTTTCTGAACCCTATGGCAGCTGTGGAAAATTACCAGCTTCTCATTATTAGCTAGAAACTCAGTGCAAATGAGCAGGGTATATATCACAACATACAGTACAATTAAAATAGAGTTACAGAGTATTAAACACTATAAGGTCAATGCAAGTTAACCCTTTAAAGTTAAATAAAAGTAAAAGCAATTGATAACTTTGCATACGGAAAACAGAGGCTAATGTACACACATATCCAGACTTTAAAGTACACCTGCTCCTGGGCACTACATTTTTTTTGGCCACATGCCACACAATAAATACATTTTACATATGACATTACAATAGCAAAAAATAATGGATGGAAAAGGTGGACAGAAAAAGACAATTATCAGTAGAGGATAGCTCTCTCAGCATGGTCATTAGCACAATAATGGGCACTCAAGTCAAGCAGAGTTACAGCCACGAGACGCTTGTTAAAATGCAATGGACCATCACAATTACTCCCCAGCGAGTGGAAAAATATGTATTCATTATTTTAATGCAGGTAATGTGGAATAAGTAAATAACAAGAGGAAAAGGTGCAGGGGTCACAGAATTGGTGCGATGGAGTGGGTTGTGTGAGGCACATTGTAGCATGATTGACAGAAGGCAATGTCAGGAGTAACATAAACAAGGGGCAGCAAGAAATAATTATAATGGAACGCCTCTACATATATCTTCAATTAAACGACTATGGAGCACACAGGAGGAAACATCTTATGCATTAGATAGTCATAGATTCATTAAGAGAAGGCTTTCCAAAAAGTACAGAGGCACATTTTTTTCAGACCAATGTCATTAATTTGGAAACCAAGTAGGTACAAATTGCCAAGACCAATACAATTGTTTAAGGGGATTAAAAAATATATACATTTGGCCTGAAAATGTAATAATTAAAAAACTTTGCAAAATATTCAGCTTACCTGATTCTGCTTTAGTCCCTCACTGACAGTCCTTTACCTCCCTCCTGTTGTTCCCATGATATTCCCATGAACCAGTAGCGGCTATACGTTTAGGCTACCAAGACACCCAATCACTGGTCTCGGTAGTGATCTCATTATGGATGGAATCTCATCTGTCATCACTGTAGACACCCATCAACATGTATGAATCAGCAGGCGATACATGAGACTGCCGGCAGGTGTCTATAGCAAAAGCAGTAAACTTGTCATTAAATTATGGGAAAAAATTATGTTTTTTTTTACATTTTGGAAGTTCTGAGTGGGCAAGTGGCACTTCCATCCTCAACACTTTATGAAAAGGGGCCATGGCAAGGGCGGGCCAGGAGGCCCAAAACTTTGATCTTTATTTGTGTTTATTGGCACTGAGCTGCCGTAGATTTCATGCTGACGCACAGATTGCTGGAACTGTGTGCCCAGTTATATATTAGGAACATCATCCTGCAGCACAAGAGATTTCAAAGACTGGTGTGAAACGCAGGTCTTTGATAAATCTCACCCAAACCGTCCTGTAAAGATCCTGCAGAGAACACAAGGGTTAATCTCCTGCTGATGATTTGCTCCATCTTGAGCTGGAGACTAACTGGGGGATGGAGATTAACCAAGGGGCAGGGCTAAATGATCTTTTTGTCCTGCTGCGGACACAGGAAGGAGGAGGCTGCTGCATCAGCCAGAAATCTAACAGCCAGACACAGTGCAGTGAAGAGGAGGAAGCTGCTGCATCAGCCAGAAATCTAACAGCCAGACACAGTGCAGTGAAGAGGAGGAAGCTGCTGCATCAGCTAGAAATCTAACAGCCAGACACAGTGCAGTGAAGAGGAGGAGGCTGCTGCATCAGCCAGAAATCTAACAGCCAGACACAGTGCAGTGAAGAGGAAGAGGCTGCTGCATCAGCCAGAAATCTAACAGCCAGACACAGTGCAGTGAAGAGGAGGAAGCTGCTGCATCAGCCAGAAATCTAACAGCCAGACACAGTGCAGTGAAGAGGAGGAGGCTGCTGCATCAGCCAGAAATCTAACAGCCAGACACAATGCAGTGAAGAGGAAGAGGCTGCTGCATCAGCCAGAAATCTAACAGCCAGACACAGTGCAGTGAAGAGGAGGAGGCTGCTGCATCAGCCAGAAATCTAACAGCCAGACACAGTGCAGTGAAGAGGAGGCGGCTGCTGCATCAGCCAGAAATCTAACAGCCAGACGCAGTGAAGAGGAAGAGGCTGCTGCATCAGCCAGAAAACTAACAGCCAGACACAGTGCAGTAAAGAGGAGGAGGCTGCTGCATCAGCCAGAAATCTAACAGCCAGACACAGTGCAGTGAAGAGGAGGCGGCTGCTGCATCAGCCAGAAATCTAACAGCCAGGCACAGTGCAGTGAAGAGGAGGAGGCTGCTGCATCAGCCAGAAATCTAACAGCCAGACACAGTGCAGTGAAGAGGAGGCGGCTGCTGCATCAGCCAGAAATCTAACAGCCAGACACAGTGCAGTGAAGAGGAAGAGGCTGCTGCATCAACCAGAAATCTAACAGCCAGACACAGTGCAGTGAAGAGGAAGAGGCTGCTGCATCAGCCAGAAATCTAACAGCCAGACACAGTGCAGTGAAGAGGAAGAGGCTGCTGCATCAGCCAGAAATCTAACAGCCAGACACAGTGCAGTGAAGAGGAGGAGGCTGCTGCATCAGCCAGAAATCTAACAGCCAGACACAGTGCAGTGAAGAGGAGGCGGCTGCTGCATCAGCCAGAAATCTAACAGCCAGACGCAGTGAAGAGGAAGAGGCTGCTGCATCAGCCAAAAATCTAACAGCCAGACACAGTGCAGTGAAGAGGAGGAGGCTGCTGCATCAGCCAGAAATCTAACAGCCAGACACAGTGCAGTGAAGAGGAGGAGGCTGCTGCATCAGCCAGAAATCTAACAGCCAGACACAGTGCAGTGAAGAGGAGGCGGCTGCTGCATCAGCCAGAAATCTAACAGCCAGACGCAGTGAAGAGGAAGAGGCTGCTGCATCAGCCAGAAAACTAACAGCCAGACACAGTGCAGTAAAGAGGAGGAGGCTGCTGCATCAGCCAGAAATCTAACAGCCAGACACAGTGCAGTGAAGAGGAGGCGGCTGCTGCATCAGCCAGAAATCTAACAGCCAGGCACAGTGCAGTGAAGAGGAGGAGGCTGCTGCATCAGCCAGAAATCTAACAGCCAGACACAGTGCAGTGAAGAGGAGGCGGCTGCTGCATCAGCCAGAAATCTAACAGCCAGACACAGTGCAGTGAAGAGGAAGAGGCTGCTGCATCAACCAGAAATCTAACAGCCAGACACAGTGCAGTGAAGAGGAAGAGGCTGCTGCATCAGCCAGAAATCTAACAGCCAGACACAGTGCAGTGAAGAGGAAGAGGCTGCTGCATCAGCCAGAAATCTAACAGCCAGACACAGTGCAGTGAAGAGGAGGAGGCTGCTGCATCAGCCAGAAATCTAACAGCCAGACACAGTGCAGTGAAGAGGAGGCGGCTGCTGCATCAGCCAGAAATCTAACAGCCAGACGCAGTGAAGAGGAAGAGGCTGCTGCATCAGCCAAAAATCTAACAGCCAGACACAGTGCAGTGAAGAGGAGGAGGCTGCTGCATCAGCCAGAAATCTAACAGCCAGACACAGTGCAGTGAAGAGGAGGCGGCTGCTGCATCAGCCAGAAATCTAACAGCCAGGCACAGTGCAGTGAAGAGGAGGAGGCTGCTGCATCAGCCAGAAATCTAACAGCCAGACACAGTGCAGTGAAGAGGAGGCGGCTGCTGCATCAGCCAGAAATCTAACAGCCAGACACAGTGCAGTGAAGAGGAAGAGGCTGCTGCATCAACCAGAAATCTAACAGCCAGACACAGTGCAGTGAAGAGGAAGAGGCTGCTGCATCAGCCAGAAATCTAACAGCCAGACACAGTGCAGTGAAGAGGAAGAGGCTGCTGCATCAGCCAGAAATCTAACAGCCAGACACAGTGCAGTGAAGAGGAGGAAGCTGCTGCATCAGCCAGAAATCTAACAGCCAGACACAGTGCAGTGAAGAGGAAGAGGCTGCTGCATCAACCAGATATCTAACAGCCAGACACAGTGCAGTGAAGAGGAGGAGGCTGCTGCATCAGCCAGAAATCTAACAGCCAGACACAGTGCAGTGAAGAGGAGGAAGCTGCTGCATCAGCCAGAAATCTAACAGCCAGACACAGTGCAGTGAAGAGGAGGAGGCTGCTGCATCAGCCAGAAATCTAACAGCCAGACACAGTGCAGTGAAGAGGAGGAAGCTGCTGCATCAGCCAGAAATCTAACAGCCAGACACAGTGCAGTGAAGAGGAGGAAGCTGCTGCATCAGCCAGATATCTAACAGCCAGACACAGTGCAGTGAAGAGGAAGAGGCTGCTGCATCAGCCAGAAATCTAACAGCCAGACACAGTGCAGTGAAGAGGAGGAGGGGAGACATGGCTGAGCTCCTGGGTCAGAGAATATTTTTATCTTTCTCAGTTTTTAACTATGAGACAACATAATAACGTGAAAAGAAGGAGCTGAAGAGATTAAGTGCAGCGATATTATGTTTGCATTTTCTGTGTTTAGTGTTACTTTAAAGGGGTTGGCCACCATAAGTATAAAAACAAATAAAGTGCCCCAGACAATAACTAAAGCCAAGATGAATTTGTATCATGATAGATATACTGTATATATATCATTTTTCTACTGCATCCGGCATAGCATGCTCCCATTAATGAGAGGCTGTGTGGGCGGAGCAGCTGCAAAGTGAAAGTAAAAATCCCAGCATGCATCACAGCAAAGTGTCTCCAGGGGAGCGGTCACATGACATCCCTGGCCAACTGTGATACCATAGTGACAACAGCACATTAGGTGTCATTTCAACAGTGCATTAGCATACCTCCCAACTTTAGAATAGAAGGAAGAGGGAGACTATGTGCCTAAGGCTACTTTCACACTTGTGTATTTTTGCGGATCCGTCATGGATCTGCAAAAACGGTTCAGTTACCATAATATAACCGCATGCATCCGTCATGAACTGATCCGGTTGTATTATGTCTTCTATAACCATGACGGATCTGTCTTGAACACCATTGAAAGTCAATGGGGGACGGATTCGTTTACTATTGTGCCAGAGAAAACGGATCCATCCCCAGTGACTTACATTGTGTGTCAGGACGGATCCGTTTGGCTCAGTTTCATCAGGCGGACACCAAAACGCACGCAGGCAGCGTTTTGGTGTCCACCTCCAAAGCGGAAGGGTGACTGATCGGAGGCAAACTGATGCATACTGAGCGGATCCTTTTCCATTCAGAATGCATTAGGGCAAAACTGATCCATTTTGGACATACCTCCCCTGTACCAGGACCGCTACTAAAATCCGGGACTGTCCTGCCAGATACTGGAAGGAGGTATGGCTTTAGTCCTCATGCACATGACCATAGCCTGTCTGTGCCTGTATTGTGGCCCGCGAACAGGGGGTTCACAATATACAGGCACCAGCCGCGTGCGCACCATATCAAATGAATGGGTGTGAAGTCCAAAAGATACGGTGTGGCGCGGAATGGAAGCACAGATTGGAAACCTATGGGGTGCATCCATGGGTTTTCTGTCCATGCCTCCGCACCGCGAAAAAGTACTGTCGGAAGCAGATTCCAGACCCCATTTAAGTGAATGGGTTTACTTCGGCAGTATATATATATAATATGTACACATATTTAGACATAAATACATACACACACATATATACTGTACATATCCACATATACAGTACAGACCAAAAGTTTGGACACACCTTCTCATTCAAAGAGTTTTCTTTATTTTCATGACTATGAAGGCATCAAAACTATGAATTAACACATGTGGAATTATATACATAACAAACAAGTGTGAAACAACTGAAAATATGTCATATTCTAGGTTCTTCAAAGTAGCCACCTTTTGCTTTGATTACTGCTTTGCACACTCTTGGCATTCTCTTGATGAGCTTCAAGAGGTAGTCCCCTGAAATGGTCTTCCAACAGTCTTGAAGGAGTTCCCAGAGATGCTTAGCACTTGTTGGCCCTTTTGCCTTCACTCTGCGGTCCAGCTCACCCCAAACCATCTTGATTGGGTTCAGGTCCGGTGACTGTGGAGGCCAGGTCATCTGGCGCAGCACCCCATCACTCTCCTTCATGGTCAAATAGCCCTTACTTTCAAAGTTTTCCCAATTTATCGGCTGACTGACTAACCTTCATTTCTTAAAGTAATGATGGCCACTCGTTTTTCTTTACTTAGCTGCTTTTTTCTTGCCATAATACAAATTCTAACTGTCTATTCAGTAGGACTATCAGCTGTGTATCCACCTGACTTCTCCTCAACGGAACTGATGGTCCCAACCCTATTTATAAGGCAAGAAATCCCATTTATTAAACCTGACAGGGCACACCTGTGAAGTGAAAACCATTTCAGGGGACTACCTCTTGAAGCTCACCAAGAGAATGCCAAGAGTGTGCAAAGCAGTAATCAAAGCAAAAGGTGGCTACTTTGATGAACCTAGAATATGACATATTTTCAGTTGTTTCACACTTGTTTATTAAGTATATAATTCCACATGTGTTAATTCATAGTTTTGATGCCTTCAGTGTGAATCTACAATTTTCATAGTCATGAAGATAAAGAAAACTCTTTGAATGAGAAGGTGTGTCCAAACTTTTGGTCTGTACTGTATATGCACTCATATATATATATATATATACACAAATACATATAGATACATACACATATTTACATATATATACACATACGGTCAGCAATGTATATACACATATAAATATATTAAACACGTGTGTATATATTTTGTATATAAATATGTATGTATATATACACATGTGTGTGTGTATATATATATATATATATATATATATGTATAGCAAAACAGCAGCACTCTCATTAGATAAAAATAGAAAAAAGATTTTCCACCCATGTGGACGCGATGTTTGTATGTGTATATATATATATAATTATAGTTCCTGGCTAGATGTCCTGCTTTCCCTGTTGGCTGCAGGGGGCGTGGCCTAATGAGGCCAGTGGACGTGGCTTAGCGGGTCGGCTGTGTGGTGGTAGTGCAAGGGGGGATGGGGATTGACGAAGTAGCTTCTGCAGTAGGGACTCTGAAGGTTTTTATTACAGCCAGCTTCTGACAGGAATCCGCTGTTTGTAGAGAGGGAACAAGCAGCTGATTTCTGTCACAGTTGGAGCAGGCAGCAGGGAGCCGACCACTGACAGGAGCAGACTGCACATGCGCATGGACGAGCTTCCTCTCAAGCTCCTCCATGTCGCGTGCAGCCATGGACCAACTCAGCTGCAAGGTAGAGCAGGACTTAGGGGGAGTGGCTTATAACTGAAAGAAAAGCAGGCAGGAGTGTTTAATGAAGTATATTAGGGACTTCATTTTTTCCCTGGCTGCCACACTGTAGTGGAGAGTATTTAAAGAGTGGCCAACCCCTTTAAGTGTTAGTAATCGCTGCCTCACTCAACTGGGATTATGGGTTCAAATCTAAACAAGATAACACATTCATAAAAATTTAATTTTTCTTATTTTTGACAAATCTTTAGAATATCTAGGACTATTAAATACAAATGAACATTGAAGAGGTTGTCTCACCAAGGCACAAGGATGTCATAGGGGATGGTTCCCCCTCCATGAGCCAAATTGGAAAGACACTCTGGAGAACTTGAGGTGACCGTGTTGATGCGTCATGCTAACCTTCTAAGGCCCCTTTCACACGGGCGAGTTTTCCGCGCAGGTGCAATGCGGGAGGTGAACACATTGCACCCGAACTGAATCCGGACCCATTAATTTCTATGGGGCTGTGCACATGGGCGGTGATTTTCCCGCATCACTTGTGCGTTGCGTGAAAATCGCAGCATGCTCTATATTGTGCGTTTTTCACGCAACTCAGGCCCCATAGAAGTGAATGGGGCTGCGTGAAAATCGCAAGCATCCGCAAGCAAGTGCGGATGCGGTGCAATTTTCACTCATGGTTGCTAGGATGAAAGTCTAATCACTGTATTATTTTCCCATATAACATGGTTATAAGGGAAAATAATAGCATTCTTTAATACAGAATGCTTAGTAGAAGGTCAATTGTGGGTTAAAAAAATAAAATAAAAATAATTCACCTCCTACAATTGATCGCGTAGCTGCCGGTCTACTGTTCTTTCTTCAGGACCTGTCAAAGGACCTGTGGTGACATCACTGTGCTCATCACATGATACATCACATGATACATCACCATGGTGATGGACCATGTGATGAGCTCAGTGACATCACCACAGGTCTTTTGACAAGTCCTGAAGCAAGAACAGGAGACCGGCAGCTACGCGATCAATTGGAGGAGGTGAGTTAATTATTTTTTTTTTTTACCCTCAATTGACCTTCTACTAAGCATTCTGTATTAAGAATGCTATTATTTTCCCTTATAACCATGTTATAAGGGAAAATAATAAAATTTACAGAATACTGAACCCAAACCCGAACTTCTGTGAAGAAGTCCGGGTTCGGGTCTGGGTACCAAATATGCCAATTTTTCTCATGCGCGTGCAAAACGCTTAAAAACGCTTTGCACTCACGGGGAAAAATCGTGCATGTTCCCGCAACGCACCCGGATCTTTTCCCGCAACGCACCCGCAACGCCCGTGTGAAACCAGCCTAACAGTCCTGTTAAAAATGGAAAAACCTTCCCAAAAATGTAACTTTTTTATTGTAGATTTTTAATATGTGCCTGCAATAAATCTTGTTGGAGCACAACTGAGGGGACACTATTGCATTTTAAACCCCTTAGTGACACAATTAATTTTAGCTAATAATATTTTCCACCTTTGTGTTCTGGCAAAGGAAATGGAATGGGTTGCACTCGTAGTCCACAGGGTGAGGTGCTTCAGTGGAGTGGATATAATCCAAAACACTCTTAATGAGAGAAGTACCGCTGCACACTCAAGGTTTTCATGCAAATACAAATTCTTTTATTATGACATATCCTCCATATAGTATATAGGCAAAAAAGGAAATCTTGACGTTTCAATCAAATCCAGAACTTGGTCACAAGAGTCACTAAATGAAACAAAAAGGAGTCCATTAATTATAAAGTACTAAAGCAAAAAAAAGCATAACATGATTAGTTAAATTACTCATAAAGGATCAGTAAGTCAAGTAAGTGGGGATTAGGAAAGCAGGCCAAAGGCCTGTATAGGGCTGTGTTGCTGGTGGCCAGTTATAGTAGAGCTATAGTATATAACCTGAGCTGGACAGACTAGGAATATGGAGAAAAAAAAGATAAAGGGTAGTCCAGATTCAAAAATTCTATATTAGTTAAAAGTCATTTAGCGACTTTTGTGACCAAGGTCTGTATTTGACCGAAACGTCAAGATTTATAGTCACATTTCATAACAGGCATTCCTTTTCCTTTTTTTGCCTATATACTATATGGAGGGTATGTCATAATAAAATAATTTTTATTTGCATGAAAACCTTGAGTGTGCAGCGGTACTAAATAACTTTTATTATTTTATTTTTGGGGGGTAAAGATAAAAAACAGCATTATTTTGTGGAATTTATTTACAGTGTTTACTGTGTCGTAAAAATAACATAATTTTATAATGGGGGTCAGTACAATGATAATAATACCACATTTCTTTATATATTTTTTCCTTTCCTCCTGCAGACTGTCAGCTCTACAACTGCTCCTCCTCCTCCAGACTGAAGGGGAGGGGGCTCAGGCTACTTTAGCTGCTCATATCTCTGGTTTCTGGACAGCTTTCTGGTGTCACACCGGTGACAGGTTTTAGAAGGTCTGAAAGATTATGTGCACATTAGTGATCTGACAGCCTCTTTTGGTTTTGGTTTCACTTTGTCTGTGTGTTGCTTGTATATCCACACCTCCTGTTCAGGTGTGGATCATGTGACCTTTACCTCCCCCTATTTAGTCTGACTCTACCCATCACTCCTTGCTCTGGATAGCTTCATTTGGTTTTTGGAGTGTGGTTCTAGTTGAAGTCCTGTTCATCCATCATCCATCAGCCTCAGAAGTTAAGTGTTCCGTTTGTTGTCTTTTGTATTCCCCCCCACCTTTGTTGTTTACTAGGCCTCAGCGAGACACTGGTTCCTTCACCAGGGAAGGAGCAGGTAGTCTCTGCCCTGTCATTACCATTAGGGCATCCGAGGGCCACCAGGGTTTTCTATGTTCCTGTGTATGGGCATCTCTACCATCGAGAGGTGCCCATACGGATAGGAGTTAGGGCCAGGAGCAGAGTTTTATAGGTGGTGACCCTCTTCCTTCCCTAGCGGTGAGGCCTAGTGTCTTTTCCCTTCCTTCTTGTTGTCTTTTGGTGTTCTCCCCTACTACATCCGTGACATCTGGACAGCTCATGTGCTAAACAGAAGCCTAGTTCCTTGTGCCTCTAATTTCAGTTCCCGTCTCCCTGGTTTGCTCCACCCTGTTCCCTGATTGAACGTCCTATTTAAACCCAGCCTTGCACTTCCTGCCTTTCGAGATTATTGTGCTCTCAGCCTGTAATCAAGCTACTCTCTCAAGCTGCTAATACTGACACTCATCCTGTGCATCGATCACTGGCATCCTCCTGACTACGATATCGGCCTTGCAATTACCCCAAGTAGTTGCAATAAAAGACTCCTAACCAGATCCAGACCGTTACACTGGCATTCCAATCTTTTTAATCAATGACAGCAATATGTTCAGTACATGGTAAGACATCACTGTTAGAAATTGGGATGCTGTGAATCAGGGGCGTTGCTAGGCTAAAACATTTGGGGCACAGGTCATGTGATCAGTGCAGAAGGCAGGGACCTGCGATGATGTCACTATCATTATTTCAGAAGACTTAAAGGTAGGCAGACAATGTCATAGAGCAGCAGGAAATGCTAGCAGAATGCTTGGGTGTATTGGGAGAGGCATTACCAGTAGAAAGAGGGAGGTGCTCATGCCGCTCTACAGAGCACTAGTGAGACCTTATTTGGAGTATTGTGCGCAGTACTGGAGACCATATCTCCAGAAAGATATTGGTACTTTGGAGAGAGTTCAGAGAAGAGCTACTAAACTAGTACATGGATTACAGGATATAACTTACCAGGAAAGATTAAAGGACCTTAACATGTATAGCTTGGAAGAAAGACGAGACAGAGGGGATATGATAGAAACTTTTAAATACATAAAGGGAATCAACAAGGTAAAAGAGGAGAGAATATTTAAAGAAGAAAAACTGCTACAAGAGGACATTGTTTTTAATTAGAGGGGCAAAGGTTTAAAAGTAATATCAGGAAGTAGTAGTGGATGCATGGAATAGCCTTCCTGCAGAAGTGGTAGCTGCAAATACAGTGAAGGAGTTTAAGCATGCATGGGATAGGCGTAGGCCATCCTTCATATAAGATAGGGCCAAGGGCTATTCATAGTATTCTGTATATTGGGCAGACTAGATGGGCCAAATGGTTCTTATCTGCCGACACATTCTATGTTTCTATGTTTCTATCATGTGACCAGTGCAGGAGAGGATGGCAGTGAGGAGGAAAAGTCCTGGAGAAGAAGCTGTGGTGAGGTCTGTACATGAGGAGAGGTAAGTGAGGGAAGTGGCAGAGCAATTGTTTGTGAGAGTTGTGATTATTTAACTGGGACTGTATGTTAGGACTGAAGGGAGGGATGTTATCATGGGACTAAATGTTCGGGAGTGATGTTATTTACATGAGGCTGCATGTTGGAGGTGGCTGTGAGAGGGGGCGATGTGTTGTTTACATGGGACTGCATGTTGAAGGCTGCTGAGGAGTAACATAGTAACATAGTAACATAGTACATAAGGCCGAAAAAAGACATTTGTCCATCCAGTTCGGCCTGTTATCCTGCAAGTTGATCCAGAGGAAGGCAAAAAAACCCTGTGAGGTAGAAGCCAATTTTCTCCACTTTAGGGGAATAAAAAATTTCTTCCCGACTCCAATCAGAATAACTCCCTGGATCAACGACCCCTCTCTAGTAGCTATAGCCTGTAATATTATTACGCTCTAGAAACAGATCCAGGCCCCTCTTGAATTCCTTTATTGTACTCACCATCACCACCTCCTCAGGCAGAGAGTTCCATAGTCTCACTGCTCTTACCGTAAAGAATCCTCTTCTATGTTTGTGTACAAACCTTCTTTCCTCCAGACGCAGAGGATGTCCCCTCGTCACAGTCACAGTCCTGGGGATAAATAGCTGATGGGATAGATCTCTGTACTGACCCCTGATATATTTATACATATTAATTAGATCTCCCCTCAGTCGTCTTTTTTCTAAAGTGAATAACCCTAATTTTGATAATCTTTCAGGGTACTGTAGTTGCCCCATTCCAGTTATTACTTTAGTTGCCCTCCTCTGAACCCTCTCTAGCTCTGCTATGTCTGCCTTGTTTACAGGAGCCCAGAACTGTACACAGTACTCCATGTGTGGTCTGACTAGTGATTTGTAAAGTGGTAGGACTATGTTCATATCACGGGAATCTATGCCCTCTTTGATGCAACCCATTATCTTATTGGCCTTGGCAGCAGCTGCCTGACACTGGTTTTTGCTGTTTAGTTTGCTGTTTATTAAAATTCCTAGATCCTTTTCCATGTCAGTGTTACCGAGTGTTTTACCATTTAGTATGTACGGGTGACTTGCATTTTTCCTTCCCATGTGCATAACCTTACATTTATCAGTGTTAAACCTCATCTGCCACTTATCTGCCCAAGCCTCCAATCTATCCAGATCCCTCTGTAGTAGTATACTGTCCTCTTCAGTATAAATTACTTTACACAGTTTAGTGTCATCTGCGAAAATTGATACTTTACTATGCAAGCCTTCTACAAGATCATTAATAAATATATTGAAGAGAATAGGGCCCAATACTGACCCCTGAGGTACCCCACTAGTGACAGTGACCCAATCTGAATGTGTACCGTTAATAACCACCCTCTGTTTTCTATCACTCAGCCAGTTACTTACCCACATACAGATGTTTTCTCCCAGTCCGAGCATTCTCATTTTATATACTAACCTTTTATGCGGTACAGTGTCAAATGCTTTGGAGAAGTCCAGATATACGACATCCATTGATTCGCCGCTGTCAAGTCTAGAACTTACCTCCTCATAGAAACTGATTAAATTAGTTTGACATGACCGATCCCTCACGAAGCCATGCTGATATGGCGTTATTTGCTTATTTCCGTTGAGATGCTCTTATATAGCATCTCTCAGAAAACCTTCAAACAGTTTACCCACAACAGATGTTAAACTTACCGGCCTATAGTTTCCAGGCTCTGTTTTTGGCCCCTTTTTGAATATAGGCACCACATATGCCACGCGCCAATCCTGTGGGACATTCCCTGTCAGTATAGAGTCCGCAAATATCAGAAATAAGGGTCTGGCTATGACATTACTTAATTCCTTTAGGATACGGGGGTGTATGCCATCCGGTCCTGGCGATTTGTCTATTTTAATCTTTTTAAGCCGCTGATGTACTTCTTCCTGGGTCAGACAGGACACTTTTAATGGGGAATTTATTTTTGCATTCTGCATGTCATCTGACAATTTATTTTCCTCAGTGAATACATTGGAGAAAAAAATATTTAACAGCTTTGCTTTCTCCTCGTCTCTCTCTGCGACTCCCCCCTCATTACTCTTTAAAGGGCCAACACCTTCAGCTTTATACTTTTTAACATTTATATAATTGAAGAACATTTTAGGGTTGGTTTTACTCTCTTTGGCAATTAATCTCTCGGTCTCTAGTTTGGCCGCTTTTATTTGTTTTTTACATGTTCTATTTTTTTCCTTATAGTTTTTCAGTGCTTCCGTGCAACCCTCCTGTTTTAGTGTTTTATATGCTTTCTTTTTGTCATTTATTGCTTTCTTTACAGTTCTATTTATCCACATTGGTTTCTTTTTGTTCCTTAACCTTTTATTACCATACGGTATGTACCTCTGACAATGAGTTTTTAGGATGTTTTTAAAGATATCCCATTTTGTGTCTGTATTTGTGAGGACTTTGTCCCAGTTAGTTTGGCCTATGGCCTCTCTTAGTTGGCTAAATTTAGCTTTTTTGAAGTTTGGTATTTTTGTTCCTCCCTGTAGAAACGCTCTTTTGAATGATAATTGGAAGGTTATTACTTTATGGTCACTATTTCCCAGGTGTCCCCCGACCTGCACGTCTGTTGTTCTGTCAGGTCTATTGGTTAATACTAAGTCCAGTATGGCCATCCCTCTAGTCGGGTCCTGAACCAGTTGGGAGAGGTAATTGTCTTTGGTTATAGCCACGAACCTGTTTCCCTTATGAGATATACAAGTTTCAGTTTCCCAGTCTATATCTGGGTGGTTGAAGTCCCCCATAATAACCACCTCATTATGATTTGCCGCCTCGTCTATCTCGTTTAGTAGTAGATTTTCTGTGGACTCTGGTATATTAGGTGGTTTATAGTAAACTCCTATTAGTAATTTATTGTTGTTTTTAGCTCCATGTATCTCTACCCATAGTGACTCCACATGTTCATGTCCCTCACTTATATCTTCTCGGACTGTGGGCTTTAGACAGGACTTTATATAAAGGCAGACCCCTCCCCCTCTCCGGTTTTGACGATCCTTTCTAAACAGACTGTAACCTTGTACATTAACTGCCCAGTCATAGCTATCATCCAGCCATGTCTCAGTTATTCCCACTATGTCATAGTCCTCCTCACACATCACTAATTCCAGTTCACCAGTTTTATTAGTCAGGCTTCTGGCATTAGTATACATACATTTGAGAGGTTTATGTATATTTTTTACCCTACACCTTTCCTTCTGAATTGTTCTAGTCCCTCCTTCCATTCCTCCCCCATTCTTATTACCTTGCCCCCGGTCTCTATCTGCACTATCTTCCCCTCCTATAACGTAATTACCCTCCCCCCCAGTCCCTAGTTTAAACACTCCTCCAACCTTCTAGCCATCTTTCTCCCCAGCACAGCTGCCCCTTCCCCATTGAGGTGCAGCCCGTCCCTACGATAGAGCCTGTTGCCGATAGAAAAATCGGCCCAGTTCTCCAGGAACCCAAACCCCTCCATCCTACACCAGTTCTTGAGCCACTTGTTAATCTCCCTAATCTCCCATTGCCTTTCTTGTGTGGCTCGTGGTACAGGCAGTATTTCGGAAAATACTACCTTAGAGGTCCTTGCCCTCAGCTTTTGACCTAAATCCCTGAAATCATTTTTAAGGACTCTCCACCTACCTCTAACTTTGTCATTGGTTCCGATATGGACCATGACCGCTGGATCGTCTCCAGCCCCTCCCAGTAATCTGTCAACCCGATCCGCGATGTGTCGAACTCTAGCGCCAGGAAGACAGCACACTGTTCGGCGATCACGGTCTTTGTGACAGATTTCCCTATCTGTTCCCCTAATAATGGAGTCTCCCACTACCAGCACCTGTCTGGCCTGCCCTGCTCTCCTGGTTCCCTGCTTACTGGAGCTGACATTCCCCTGACTGGCAGAGGAAGTGTCTGGCTGCAGCAGTGCCGTCCCCGGACTGACATCCCCCTCATCTGCCAAACGTGCAAACTTGTTGGGGTGTGTCAGATCAGGGCTAGCCTCCCTGGCACTCTTCCCTCTACCCCGCTTTCTAACTTTTACCCAGCTAGCTACCTCACTTTCCTCAGCCTCCTCTCTGTCACCCTCCCCCTCATCTACCCCAAAGAGTGCTTGCTCGGTGAGAAGCAAACTCTTTTGCAAATTATCAATGCCTCTCAGTGTTGCAACTTGCCCATTTAGAGACTCGATCTGCGATTCCAAACGGGTAATTTGCTCACATCTAGAACAAAGATATACACCCTCGAACGGCTGTTCCAGGAGTAGGTTATATTATTTACATGGGACTGTATATTGGAGGGGGCTGTAGATAGAGAGGGATGTTATTTACATGAGACTATATGGTGGAGGAGCTGAGAAATTATAATTTGTGAGGACACCAAGAGGAAGAATATAACTACAGGGAGCACTGCAGGGGAGACTATTATAACAGGAAGGGGCAATATAAATACTGGGGGCACTGTGGGGGCATTTTAAATCCAGGGGACATTAGGCATCCTAATTACTGCTGGGGGCTCTATAGGAGGGTCTTAAGGATCCGCCTTATTTCTAGTGATGAGGGCATAAGTAATATTCATTTCCGTGATATTTCGCGAATTTCTCGCATAATATTTGCAATAAATTCCCGAATTCTAACATGCATCAGTGCCGGCACTGATGATGCGCATATTTTTTGTGCAATACATGCAACTTCACATTTTATCAGGTCTGAGTAGATATTACTGATTGGTGCACTAAGTATTGTTGTGACATTAGAGCACTATGTCTGTAGCATGTATGTATGGACAGCAGAGAAACAGTAATTCCTATCACACTGCCTAACACCCTGCACTGGAACCTATCAGCTACACTATATCAGGATATAACCTACACTGACTATCGCCCACTACCTATCTGTATTATATATATGAGCTAACTAATTATGTAATGTAATTGGTAGAGATGGCCTTGCGGTTCGCCCAGCGGTCGTTTTGCGGCGAACTTTGCGTGTTCGCGATTCGCCGAACATGCAACCATGTGGAGATATTTGCGCCCGCCATATACTTATAATATACTTTTATAATGAGTCAAAAACACATAGATCTATATAGTGATCACCTGGAAGTCAGGGGCCTAGGGGCTAGGGGCTTACTAGGGCCATATTTATATAGGGTAAGGTTCCGGACGGGGTCGCTCTTATCAGGGCGGGTGGTCTGTGGTTAGGCTATCAGGGCCAGAATATCACCCCCCTGTAGGGCAATATCAGGGACAGTTCTTTGCCCACCCTTTCCTTCAATACCACATCATCATCAGGCCCAGGGATAGATGTTTTTTGCTTTCCCTCCTGGATTCATGGATGTGCACTGGAACCCCCCGGCTTGTGGTAGGACATATGGTTTCTGATTTGGTGCCGCCGAGCACTTGTTATTGCCGACCACATCTATGCTTTTTGCTTAATTTTTATAATTTAATTTATTTTCATTTTGAAGGGTATCTTTTCCATTCACACTTCCGCAAAATGGGTCCGCATCTGTTCTGCAATTTTGCGGAATGGGTGTACACCCATTCATTTTCAATGGGGCCGGAATGTGCTGTCCGCATTCGCATTTGCGGATCCGCATTTCCGCATCCGTGCCTCCTTTTCTGCAAAAAAATTGCAGACAAGATTAGGCATTTTCTATTATAGTGCCGGCGATGTGCAGTCCACAAATTGCGGAATGCACATTGCTGGTGTCCGTGTTTTGCGGATCCGCAAAAAACACTTACGGACGTGTGAATGGACCCTCATAGTAAAATTATTAAAGGTTACGTTTTATCTTTATGTATATTCTAATGGATTGCCTTCCTTGTGCAATGTTATAATATACTTTCTATATTAGAAAGTATATTATAGTGCATTTGTATTGAGCGGCAGTTGTGTGCGGTTCTGCTGCGATACTGCAGGTATATAGAGGAACAAGCGTTATTGGAACAAATAATTTCTACTGGTGTGATATACCAGTCGCCCCCCCAAAAAACTGATTAAAGCGGGGTGTTATATACCAATATACTTTCTTTATAGTGCATTTGCGCATGCACGTACGGAAAAATTATATTGCCGATATTTCGCATTGAAAAAATGTTGTGGGACTATTTGTGCACTTCTAGTAATTATTTCTTGGCTGAAAATATGAGCTGAAGGTTTTTCAGGTTCGCCTGCCATTAAAATGAATGGGACCCGCCGCGAACTTGCGGTTCGCGAACAATTTGATCGCGTTCTCGCGTTCGCGAACCATCCTGGCAGATGTTCGTCCTTCACTAGTAATTGGATAAGGAATAGGATCCATATGAAAGCACAGAGCAATGTCACTTTTCTCTCTCTCAGAACTGTAAAAAAACAGCAGAAAATGGCTGCTGGGGAGGTTCTTATATAGTAAGGGGTAGGCAACTTTCCTATTGGTTGCTAGGGATGTTGCTAAGCTCAGACAAAGATATTGCAGCCTTCTCATTGGTCCACAAGCAAGAAGGGAGGTTACTAATAAAAAAAATCTAGAATATTTGCAAATACGAATATATAGCACTATATTCTACATCTTTGCGAATTCCCGAAGTGCCATTATTCGCGATAAAAAATTTGCGATTAGAATATTTGCGATCAACACTACTTATTTCTAGTAAGAGCACTATGGGGGGCATTATTACTACTGAGGGGTCTGTAGAGAGCTTTATTACCACTGGGGGAACAGTAGGGGGCCTTATTTCTACTGGGGGCTCTGTGGGGGCATTATTAATAAAAGAGGGCTCTTCTACTAATGGGGGCACTCTTGGGGAGCATTATCACTGTTGAGGGCACAGTAGGGGCAGTATTACTAATGAGGGCACTCTAGAAGGGAATTACTATTGGTGGTACTTGGAGGACCACATTTTTTTTTTGGGGGGGGGGGGGGGCGCTATCTGTACGGCACTCATTTTTATCCAGGATAGTATTTGGGGGTATTGAGGAACACATCGAGCAGCATGATAACACTGTGGAGATGATGATTGGGGGATGATGATAGAAATGTGAGGAACCTAAGATGTCTGTGTGTCACACTCTGCAGAGACGAGGCACGGCTGAAAGAAGTTGTCTGGACCGAGTGGATAAGATGATGACAGAGAAGATCCACATCAGAGAAGGCGTCACCTGAGAGGCCTTGGATGCGAGAGGAATGTGCTACTGTATAGCGAGTACAGTAAAATGCAGTCTGCGAGGGTCGACTTGAGCTACCTTCACACTAGCGGTATCTTTCTCCAGCAGGCTGTTCCGATGGGGGAACAGCCTGCCGGATCCGTGCTACCGCTAGTGCACCGTGCCACCGGAAGTCTGCTCTGGCCACAGAACTGAGTTTGGGCAGAACAGTTAGGTGGTAAATAGCTGCATGAAATATCACATTTTCCTGTAGTGGCCATTGTAGGGAAAATGAGCAGCTGTTCCAGTACTTTGAGAACCTCTGTGGTGCAAAAGACCTTGCATTTTCAGATGTTTAAGGCCTCATGACCGTAATTTTGGTCCGCAGATGCAGACCCATTCATTTGAATGGGACCAAAAAAGATGCACACAGCACACCCTGCGCTGTCCGCATCCATAAGTCCATTCCATGTCCCCCCCCCAAAAAAAAAAGAGAATATGTCCTATCCTTGTCTGTTTTGCGGACAAGCATAGGACATTTGCAAAAGAAGGAAAAAATGGCGACAGGCTCTCGGCCAGTATCTGCGATCTTAAACACGGCTACGGCCATGTGCATTAGCCCTTACATGTATAGTTTGTTCTAAGGTTATTATTTAATGAACTGTGTTAAAATGCATCCAGTTTATGATATTGATTCAAAACACTGAAGACTTTGACAACTTCCACACTTGTTTCTACTTCCATTTTCTTTTAATAATCGTCGCGTATTACGAGCCTTACCATGCATTTTCCAAATGTGGTCCTAATTTGTGTCTTACAAACTGCAAAACTTGCACTGTACAGTCTGACTCTTGATGAATTACCGCTGAAGACAGAACAGCTGCCGATGCTTACACCACAGGCTGATCAAGGTTGATAAATCTCGCGCCATACGTGCAGGACACACTTTACAGTGTAAGTGACTCATTTTCCTGGCACAGTTAATAAAGAAGAAGAAAAAGGACATTTGAAAAAAAATATGCATTACTGTGACTACAATTAACTTTCATAGATTCCCAGATGTAACTTTTGTCAACCAGTTTGAAGTGCCATAAAGGAGCCATTAATAACATTAATTAGCATATGGGCTGATGAGGAAAATGGGCTTTTATTCTCAGAGGGATCAAGGGATTAAGACAGAACAGACAAAAGCCTAGAATGAACCATTTTTAAGTAGAAATACAAACAAAATAACCTTTTGATATGTCATAAATTCCTGCTAGAAGATGAGACCACTATGGTCTCTGACCACCCTTGATTTCCAGGAAAATGTCTATATACTGTAGTATCTTAAATGGGTTGTCCCACAAAAAAATATTCAACATTTTTCATACAAATACCTGGATCTGAATACTTTTGTAACTGTGTGTAACTTAATTTTTAGTACAGGCACTGAGTTTTTCAGTAAAACGTAGAGCGCCACCTGCTGTTTGTTCTTTTCCTTATTTCTCTGTCCACTTTGCCGATGTGGAGGCACATGCTCAGTTTCATCATTCAACTGTCACCAGCCGGCTTGAATGAAGCTACTGTTATAAGCTTAGACAATTAAAGGGAGAGAGGTGCAGCAGAAAGGACACTCCCCGAGTTGTGTTAGCGAGAGCTGCGATAGAAAGGATATGTTCCAAAGCTGTGATCACGGGAGATGCATCAGAAAGGACAGGTCCCCTGCACTGCCAGCCTAAAGACAATCCACTAGAACAATTGAAGCAATAAATGGGGAGCTCTCTGAATCCATGTGAGGCACAGGGAATGGTTTGGCTTTGTTAGAAATGGAAAGGGTATAACTTTAAATTATGGCACGCACCCTTTGCCATGGCTCCGATATTTAGAAAAGACAAGTTCTAAGCAGGGAACTAATCAAATCACTGCACTATTTCATCCTGATTACGTATTTTGGTTGGATCTTCCCTTAAGCTAGGTTAACATCTGTATCAGAAGATCCATTAGGATTCTAATGGAAGTTTGCCAAGAAGTTCGATTTATTCCGAATTAATTCATCACAAATCACTATAAATCGGGTATACCCAGATCACTCTGCCTTAGTGTACGGCCACATGGAGCGTCATGCTGCGGGCAGGTTGCGGCCATGATGTGGTGAAGAAATGCGTGGCCAATTAGCCTGCAGCTGACTTTCATGTAATAATGAAGACCACACTGTATAGTCGGTCTTCATTGTTAATGGCCACATGACACCTTTAATGCACCTTTAAACAGGGGCTGTTGCTGGTATAGGGTTTGACTGGTCAGGTTGGGGCACAATATGCATATTATTGCTGTTCTGGCTGGCAATCTCCTACAGGTTGACAGTAAACACTGAATATTAATCAGCTCTGGCATACCCACTTCTCCAACCCCCGCGCCCTTCTGCCATCTGCTTTTCCTTCTTTTCCACATTATCTAATATCGATGAGAATATGTCCTCAGGAACATCCAGCTCCTCCTCCATCTTGCTGACTTTTCTAGGACATGGACACCAAGAAGGATGATTTAGAAGAAGTAAAGACAGCAAAAGACCTGGCCCCCCTAAGAGGTGCAGACTGGATGGATGGTATAGGTTGGCATGCTGGCACAGAAATAATAAAGGCTTCCATCTTATTGGTATTGAATAACATATCTTATTTTATGGCTGATGTAGGAATAAATAAATAAAACTGATGCAGCATAAGTCTCCCTGCACTCTCCCTGCACGCTCCCTGCACGCTCCCTGCACACCCCCTCTCCAATTAATCGCTTTCAGCAATGCTGTCCCTAGCACATGAGCGCTTGCCATGTCTCTCCCTATCCTCAGTTCACAGGCCAATGGTGGACACTGCACAGGATGAAGCTTTTAAAGGGCTGTGACATCACAGGTGATGGCTATCTGTGGACTGGCTGCATGGCATTATGGGGGATTTTGTGTTCCCGGTCTTCTTACTTTTTGACACTGTACCACAAAAAAGGTTAGTATATAAAATGAGAATGCTTGGACTGGGAGAAAACGTCTGTATGTGGGTAAGTAATTGTCTCAATGATAGAAAACAGAGGGTGGTTATTAACGGTGCACACTCAGATTGGGTCACTGTTATTAGTGGAGTACCTCAGGGGTCAGTATTGGGCCCTATTCTCTTCAATATATTTATTAATGATCTTGTAGAAGGCTTGCATAGTAAAATATCAGTTTTGCAGATGACACTAAACTGTGTAAAGTAATTAACACTGAAGAGGACAGTATACTACTACAGAGGACAGTATACTGTATATACTACAGAAGACAGTATACTGTATATACACTTCAGAGGACAGTATACTGCTACAGAGGGATCTGGATAGATTAGAGGCTTGGGCAGAGAAGTGGCAGATGAGGTTTAACACTGACAAATGTAACGTTATGCACATGGGAAGGAATAATGCAAGTCATCCGTACATACTTAATGGTAAAACACTGGGTAACACTGACATGGAAATGGACATAGGAAATTTTAATAAACAGCAAACTAAGCTGCAAAATCCAGTGTCAGGCAGCTGCTGCCAAGGCCTCTAAGATAATGGGTTGCATCAAATGGGGCATAGATGCCCGTGATGAGAACATAGTCCTACCACTTTACAAATCACTAGTCAGACCACACATGGAGTACTGTGTACAGTTCTGGGCTCCTGTGAACAAGGCAGACATAGCAGAGCTGGAGAGTGTTCAGAGGAGGGTAACTAAAGTAATAACTGGAATGGGGCAACATTAGGGTTATTCACTTTAGAATAAAGACGACTGAGGGGAGATCTAATTACTATGTATAAATATATCAGGGGTCAGTACAGAGATCTATCCCATCATCTATTTATCCCCAGGACTGTGACGAGGGGACATCCTCTGCGTCTGGAGGAAAGAAGGTTTGTACACAAACATAGAAGCGGATTCCTTACGGTAAGAGCAGTGAGACTATGGAACTCTCTGCCTGAGGAGGTGGTGATGGTGAGTACAATAAAGGAATTCAAGAGGGGCCTGGATGTATTTCTGGAGTGTAATAATATTACAGGTTATAGCTACTAGAGAGGGGTCGTTGATCCAGGGAGTTATTCTGATGCCTGATTGGAGTCGGGAAGGAATTTTTTATTCCCCTAAAGTGGGGAAAATTGGCTTCTACCTCACAGTGTTTTGTTTTTTTTGCCTTCCTCTGGATCAACTTGCAGGATAACAGGCCGAACTGGATGGACAAATGTCTTTTTTCGGCCTTATGTACTATGTATGTTACTATGTTACTTTGTAACACGTGCAACTACCATTTTATGAAAAACTGATTTGTTAAATGAAGCTTGAGGAAATTTGGAATCAAACTTTTCCTAAACTTCGGACCGAATTCTGCTTCGAATGCTTTCCTTTGCTCAACGCTAATTCTCATCACAGATTTCATCAAAAAAGTAAATTGATAGACTCCATGACCGAAAGCCAGTATTTCCCGTCAATAGTGTCTGTTGGTCAACATTGGTGCCCGTCTTGTGATGGATCTGGTGCTATATTTTCCAATCTAGGCACGGAAACATGAAAATGTAAGCATACTGTTAACTAGAGATGTCGCAAACATAAAATTTTCAGTTCACGAACGGCGAACGCAAATTTACGCAAATGTTCGCGAACGGGCGAACCGGGCGAACAGCCATAGACTTCAATAGACAGGCGAATTTTAAAAACCCACAGGGACTCTTTCTGGCCACAATAGTGATGGAAAAGTTTTTCAAGGGGACTAACACCTGGACTGTGGCATGCCGGAGGGGGATCCATGGCAAAAGTCCCATGGAAAATTACGTAGTTGACGCAGAGTGTGGTAAGTTGAATTCGCAATGCGATTACAACTTAGATCTGAGTTCCGAATGGTTGTATTGCTAGAATTGACGAATATAACGAATATAGCACTATATTCTCAATCTTCGTTATATTCTAGCAATACAACCATTAGGAACCCAGCTCTAAGTTGAATTCGCAATGCGATTAATATAACCTGCATTACTCGCATTGCGATTACAAATTTGTGACACTGCAGCTTCCGAATGAATCTAAGATGGATGCTGTCCTTGCTTTTTGATAGGAGGTGGGAGGGTCTGGGAGGGAGGGTCTGCTGCTGATTGGCTGGAATGTGTCTGCTGACTGTGAGGTACAGGGTCAAAGTTTGCTCAATGATGATGTATAGGGGGCGGACCGAACATCGCATATGTTCGCCCGTCGCAGCGAACGCGAACAAGCTATGTTCGCCGGCGAATAGTTCGGGACATCTCTACTGTTAACCTAGCCTTAGTGTGTTCAAGTGTATGTGCAAAAATATTGTAAGATATGCATCCTTTTTTGCAGGAATATTTTGGTGGTTGAGTTCCACATTGCTTCATGCTGCTTTGATTTGACATAACTGCTTGTAAAATTGCAAGTTCAGAGGATTTCTCCTTCAAGGTAATTTCTCTCTTTCCCTTTTCTCAGTGCTCTACTCTTTGTAGCTTCCCTCTATCATAGATGTGCATGCTAATATTTTTCTAAGAAAATGCACTTCAGTCCAGGGGCGTAGTTAGAACTGACTGGGCCCCACAGCAAAATTTTGTATGGGCCCCCCCTTTATGACTATCCTGGCATCGTATATGTGCATATGTAAGGGAGGGTTCACATCACATTTTTGCCTTCCATTTGATGTATACGTTGAAAAAAAGGGATACAAAAAAAAGCGCAGCACACTTTGCTTTTGTATCCTGCAAAGTCTGTTAAAAAAAACGTATACGTTAACGTATAATTTTTTAATTTTTTTTTACCAGGCGGGCAGGTGAGCGGACGGTCACATCCAGGGTCCACATGGAGCTTCTAGGAGTCTGGGAGCGGGCCCTGTTTGTGACTGAAGTATTACTTGAAACGATTAATGGAGCAGCAGCTTCCGCTCACTGCTACTCCACCAATCAGATAAGGCTTCTTTCACACCTGCGTTCAGGTGTCCGCTCGTGAGCTCCGTTTGAAGGGGCTCACAAGCGGTCCCGAACGCAGCCGTCCAGCCCTAATGCATTCTCAGTGGAGGCGGATCCGCTCAGAATGCATCCGTCTGGCGGCGTTCAGCCTCCGCTCCGCTCAGTGAGCGGACACCTGAACGCAGCTTGCAGCGTTCAGGTGTCCGCCTGGCCGTGCGGAGGCAAGCGGATCCGTCCAGACTTACAATGGAAGTCAATGGGGACGGATCCGCTTGAAGATGACACCATATGGCTCAATCTTCAAGCGGATCCGTCCCCCATTGACTTTCAATGTAAAGTCTGGACGGATCCGCTCAGGCTACTTTCACACTTAGAAATTTTTCTAAGTTATAATGCAGACGGATCCGTTCTGAACGCTAGTGTGAAAGTAGCCTAACACAGCGCAGCAGCGCAGTTTTACCAGTCCCCACTCCCCAGCCAGAGTGAGCCAGCCCCCACCTTAGCCACTTGAACGTCTGCGCGCCGAGAAGCCCACACTCCACCAGCGCACTCACCACATGAACTTAAAAAAAAAAAATCCTCAGCTGGCGGCCCGAGCCCCCAGTGGCGTAGGGCCCCATAGCCATTGCTATGGCTGCTATGGCGATCCCTACGCCAGTGCTTCAGTCGTCCCCTCTGGAATATTCAGCATGAATAATACTGAACCTCCTGACCACAGATGCCTCTGCTTTAGGGCTCATGCACATGACCGTGTGCTGGCCGTGGTCGTATTGCGGCCCGCATACGGCGGGTCCGCAATACACCGGCACCGGACGTGTGCATCCCTCATCACGGATCGGGAACCCATTCACTTGAATGGGTCCTCAATCAGGAAGATGCGGAACGGAGCCACTACGGAGTGCTTCCGTGGGATTACTGTATGTGCCTCTGCACCGCAAAAAAGTAGTGCATGCACTACTCATTTGCGGTGCGGACCGTCGGATGCGGATCACGGACCCCAATCAAGTGAATGGGTCTGCGATCCGCATGTAGCTGCCCCACGGTCGGTGCCCATGCATTGCGGACAGCAATTTGCTGTCCGCAGCATGGGCTCGGCCAGCACACGGTCATGTGCATGAGCCCTTACTCTTGAATAGATTATAAAAGAGATGGTAAGTTATTCAGAACTCCAGGGTCAGACTGCACACAGCACTTGTTTGCAGTGTATGACCATGGAGCAGCAGCTGTATCAACCTCCTGTACATAGCACCGCATAGCAACGGCATGCTCGGGATGTTTTTTAATCAAGACTTTTTGAAAAGTTGCTTCATTTATTATTTCAATTTCATATGTACTGGAGAAATCATTCATTGGTTTTGTACAGAGCCATCCTAAGGCTGTAATACAGGTCAATGGGGTCTCTACTGTACTGTTTAGATTGTACAGTATATTATATTTTATGCAAAAAATTGTCCTATAGGCACATTGGTTGTATGTGATATAGCAATTATGATGCTGCGTGATGATTCTGGTCCTTACTGTTATGAGCACAACAATCTTGTAGACACCAAAGAGATTTTCAAATTCCAGACTTAAAGGATAACTGTCACATTTAGACCCTAATTTAAATTTTTATATATGTAGTTGCTAATAACATGATATTCCAGAATCAGTCACTATTAGACTGACTTAACCCATATTTAATAAGATTCAGCCCTTAGCAACCAATCTGCATAAAACTGCAATTTCACTATTCAGTTAAGATGGCCGCCACTGCCCTCACCCTGAGGCTAATCCCGCCTGCCCTCACTAGCCAGTAACAATAGCCCCCCAAAAGTGTCAGTAACCAGAGCCCTCCCCCTAAAGGGTTAATCTCCTGCAGCACAAAGGGGTCCTCTTACCACATGTTGCTTTCATTTATACACTGAGCAGATGGCAGATCTCCCTTCCCTGGTCTGCGCTAATTCAACTCTGCATTCTCCAGCTCTGCTGAGTGAGGGAGCGTCTGCCAAGCGCAGGGACAGGGAGAAGTGCACACAGCCCAGGCACTGTTATCAGCTGCTGGGGAGGACCTGGCTTTAATCATTTACTTACGGTCCCTGGCTGTCAGTAATGTGAGCCTGCACGCAGCCTGCTTCTGCGTCCTCCGTCCTTCAACAGATAGACGGACCATGCCTAGCAACCCTATTTTAAAGGGAACCTGTCACCTGGAAAAGACAATTTACACTAATCACAGTACCTTAAAGTATCTCTCATAGTGTGCCCAAAGATGAATTCATATCTTCTTTCTGCGTTGTGCTGTCTCATAAAATTGTCTTATAAAACTGTGTTTGGCACCTTTTTGAAGTCGTGCTGAAGTCACGGGGGCAGCGGCCTCCTTGACTCAACCGTCGGATAAGCACGCCCCTATGCCGCTCCTCCGCATATTGATGGACATTTTTCCCTGTAGCCGTGACCGCGCTCTTCTCGCGCATGCGTCGTGCGTGTCCTGCCACAGCATGATCCCGGCTACGGCTCCCTTCCTCCCTGGCATTTTCTTGTTCACTGCGCCTGCACTGTTCCTATACAGCGCGCTCGCGTCCATCGCCTCTCCCCTGCGGCGTGAGCGCGATCACTGTCTGCTTGCACTGCAGCGCAGGTGCGGTGAACATGCAGATGCCAGGGAGGGAGGGAGCCGTAGCCGGGATCGCGCTGCGGCAGGACGCGCACGGCGCATGCGCGAGAAGAGCGCGGTCACGGCTACAGGGAAAAATGTCCATCAATATGCGGAGGAGCGGCTCAGGGGTGGGCTTATCCGCATATCCGCTTATCCGATTTTATGAGACAGCACAACGCAGAAAGAAGATATGAATTCATCTTTTGGCACACTATAAGAGATACTTTAAGGTACTGTGATTAGTTTAAATTGTCTTTTCCAAGTGACAGGTTCCCTTTAAGCACAGGTAAAAATAGACAGTACAGGGAACAAAACTGTGGAATTAAGGGGTAATTGAATACACAGTGAAAAGTTGAAATAGGGCCACCAAGGTGATACTAATCACCACAATCCAATACTCCAAAAAAAAAAATTATACTTTAAAGGACTTCTCCCGGGATTGGAATATTGATAGTCCACCCTCAGGATAGGTCATTATTATCAGACTGGTGTGGCCTAAATGACAGCACCCCCAACGAAAGGGGTCATTAGAGCATTGTGTCCTCTTCACTGTTTACATTGGGACATCTACCTGCACGCCATCTACTTAGTAGTGGTGGTGCAGGGTATTGCAGCTTCATTCCATATGCTTGAACAGGACAAAGCTGCAAGACTTTAGGCTTAGGTAGATGTTGTGCAGGTAGAAAGACTAATGTGACCAATAAAGGCTGCAGAGTTTGCATGAGTGCTGTGGCCCCTTCAAACAACTGACCAGCTGAGGAGTGGAGTCTTACCCCCACCAATCTGATATCCTGAGGATACAGGAGGCCATGAATATATACATGAAGTTTCTAACCTAACCATAAGCCTGAAAAAAGGCTCTGTCTGAAACGTTGATAAATGCTACACGGAAACTTGTCATTTAAATCTGTGCCATCATTAACGTCTTAAGTACCGGGCCCATTTTTGTTTTTGCATTTTTGTTTTTTTTCCTCCCTGCGTTCCAATGGCCATAACTTTTTTACATTTTCCAATCATATAGCTGTAGGAGGGATTATTTTTTGCAGGATAAGTTGTATTCTTTAATGGCATAATTTCATTTACCATGTCTTTTATCGAAAAATGGAAAAAAATAATTGTGGAGTCAAATTGAAAACAACTCACAATTCCAACAAGGTTTTTTTGGCATTTGATATTATGGCGTTCACTAAAAATGGCATGATGTCCTTGTTCTGTGGCTCAATATGATTATGGCAATACCAAAACTTGTATTTTTTTTTGTTTTACTACTTTAAAAAAATGTAAAACCTTTGAAAGATTCAAAACTTTCTTTGCATCACCATTTTCTGACAGCCGTAACCTTTTTATATTTCCATCCATTGAGCTGTATGAGGACTTTTTTTTTTGTGAGACGAACTGTAGTTTTTGTTGGTACCATTTTTGGGGTGCATACAAATCTTTGAGTACTGTTATTCAATTTTTTTGGAGGGGATTAGGTGACCAAAAAAGGGCAAACCTTGTTCTTGTTTTTTGTTTTGTTTTCGTTATGGTGTACAATGTGCAGGAAAAATATTTTTATATTTTAATAATTGAGATATTTTCAGAAGCAGCGATAAATTAGCTAGGGCTGTGGCAGAGAAAAGAAGTGCGTCATAAGTTTGGTGGAATATAGCAATAGGAAGTGCTACTTACAAGATGAAAACAACCAGAGGTCCAAATTGAAAAAAGGAAAAAGTATAAGGAAAATATACTTGAGGTAAGCAACTTCATGAGCATCTCTGTTAAAAACTATAGTTATCTTGGAAATCTCCTTTTAGGTCAATGCATAGTAGGTGTGTAGCAAGGTATTTAGTGGTTCTTTTCCCCTTAAAGGGTTATTTCCATCACAGACAATTGGGGCATATCGCAAAGATATGCCCCCATTGTCTGATAGGTGCGGGTCCCACCTCTGGAACCTGCACCTACACCGAGAAAAGAGCGGGGAAAGGTGATGTGCAGCCACCATTCATTTATATGGGGCCGCCGAAAATAGCCGAACCCTGGCTCGGCTATTTTCATCGGCCCCGTAGCAATGAATGGGAGCGGTGGCCGCACAAGCACCGTGCGCTCCCATTTACTTGTATGGGGAGAGTGCTTTGCAGTGGCCAGACCCTGGGAAACCCGTGGTCCTCCAGTCACCACTCTCCCCGCTCCGTTCTCCTCTGGGACCCGCACCTATAAGACAATGGGAGCACATCCTAGTGATATGCTCCCATTGCCTTTAATTCCTTGTAATGTAGTTGGTTAGTGCTAATTGGTACCTGGCCGCATTCCTGAGGTCCAAAGTAACTGTTCATGCGTACTGTACACTGAAGATGTTTAGGAGAGGCTAAGATGCTAGAAAACAACTATGAAACAAAGAGCTTAGCTCCATTAAAGACATCATCAGGGTAAGATGTGTCTTGCTAGTACTACCTCTCTTTGTATCATATGGGCATTGGCATGGTGCCATGTTGAAAATAGTCGATGGGGAGCTGGCTCGTTTGTTCACGACTTGGTAACTAGATATTTTAGTTTAGTTTAGTAAACATTTACGCTCCAAAGTCATGTTAAGCCTATTTTTTCCCGGGACTCAGAAGTCACTGTAATACACTAGATATATAGAAAATAGAATTATAAAGTTTTTATCTTCTCAGAATGGTATAATTATAGCTATCACATCCTTCCATATCCTCCTGTAATATCACAAGAAAGCTCTGAAATAATGGGGCTCATTATTATGTTCACTCTCATCTGGAGTCATATGCTCAGCATTAAATGAAGGGGGCTGTAATTTTATGTTGTAGCTTCTCTAAAAGGAACTGTAAGTAGCATGTTTGTTTCAAGGTTCGCAAATGTGTCGCTCCATTACCATAAGTAATGTTCTCAGATGGCTTCTCTCCGTGAATAATAGATAAAATCTCTCATTTACCACCTACGACATGTCTAAATAAATAGACATTATGGAAATGAAATCTTATCTACTAAGGGACATTATTTCTAGAGGTCACTCCTAGTTAAATTTGGTTTTCCAGTGAATAACAAATTTATTCTATGGAATACAGACTTCACTTCTCTGAACAGATATTCTGGACAATATTATTTCCCCGCTGAATGGCAGAATTCTACATTGTCTTCTGCACTATTAACATTCAAAGACTTCAGAGGGATAATATGGAAAATTACACTTAATACCGATTCTGGTCTGCAATATCATTTTCTTTGTATCTGTTGGTCATAATAAGGGATTAATGTAAATCTCCTGACTATAAGTAATTTGGTGTCTTTCCCTTCTGTGACATATGCCACTAATTTTATTGGGATTTTTTACTTATATATTTTATATTTTTATAGTTTCCATATTTTTTTATGTAAAGCAACCTGGTAGTAATTTTTCCTTTATCAGATGTATTAACCACAATGTTATGAAGAAAATATATAAAAAAACGCATGTCTTGCCCAAAAACCGCATGTAAAACGCATCGATACGCAATGACCAAAATATATATTCCAGTCCAGGTTTTGAAGAGGACTTGTAGCGGTATGAAAGGACGTGACGTTGTAGCAGGGATATAGCCACTGAGGAAGGGGAGTGAAGTCCCGGGAACGCGTCTGGCGTTATATCCCTGCTTTGATAAGGAATCCGGACATGATTGGGACGATTTAAACTATCTGCAAATTTGGAGCGCTCCATTTTTTGTTGCTGTGAGTATAATCTCACTTGAACACCGGAACAAAGGTACCAAATCTCGCGATATCTCTGGAGAGATCACGTGATACATGCCAGAGAGCGAGGACGCCGGGCAGCAGCTACAGCCGTGTGGTGGAGAGAGGTGAGCTGGATAATGGGACTGCCGGCCACCAACATATACCGGTAAGAGACATCTCCCCCCAGCATCGACCACCAGGTGACATTGCTGCTATTATTGCCATAATTTTGAAAGAGGCGCTCTGCTCCACATGGACCAGACTGCGATTTAATACGGACATTGTATTTTAAATAGACGAACTCCTGAGAGCTTTCACCGTCTGGATACATATAACATTTAAAATTTAAAGGAACATTGTCCAAAAGTCAATATGGGACTTGCTGACCACATTGGTCATAAAAGCGGGATTTGGGTAGCACAACCATACCCAGCTGAAAAAGATCTTTATCCTTAGGCGTTTTTATACACAGAGGACCTTATTACCAGTGGATTGCATATTTTATATATTTTTATGGGATATTTTATATGTGATTATATTCTAGATATTATTCCGGAAATCATGATGTTTTAATAGAGTGATGTACATTTTTATAGTGTGATTAGTATTGAAATTTTGCTGTTTCATTATATTGTGATTAAATGCTGTGGATGTGACCTGCATAGCGAGTGCCAGTCGTATATTCATTTATTCCTATAAGTAATTTGGCTTTGTTGGCCAAGAACCAATTTTGATAGAGCTATGTGTAGTGAACCTTTACATGTGGTGGAAATGATGAGCCGTAGTCTAAATGGGTTATGCGTAGAGATGAGCGAACTTCTTGAAATTCCCTTTAGGGGTCATTTATAATGGAAAATACGATTTGCTTCTGAATCTGCGACTTTTTCCTGCTCACACAACTTTTCCGAGGTGGCATGGGAAGGGGTCAGGCTGACAGGCCCGTTTGATTCATCGTTTTCTATTGTTGTGGAAAAATTATTGTTCACCGTATGGTCGCCATCTATCCTATGGAGATGTGCAGATTCGTTTGCGTTCGCATCTGCGCAGAAACTTTCGCACGATGGTCTGGTCGTCCCGACCTGTAGCTGATTTGTGCCCGGCCTGGTATTACTGCAGGATACCAGTGTCATGGCCGGATGAGGCGGGCGGGATGGGGACCGTCGAACAAAGGTTTCTTCATCCACGAGGATATACGCGGCAACGGAAAGGGCACGAATAAGTGTGCGAACGCGCAAACCTAAGTTTGCGCGATCATTCACATCTTCGCCAGCCAATCACTTCATACCTGTCTCTCCATTGGTCATGATTGTAAGACCGCCTTCCAGCCAATCACTTCATACCTGTCTCTCCATTGGTCATGATTGCAAGACCGCCTTCCAGCCAATCACTTCATACCTGTCTCTCCATTGGTCATGATTGTAAGACCGCCTTCCATCTTCTGGTATAAATAAACCTTGCCTAGCTGTTGGAGGCAGGCACATTATTGGATCCGACTTGAGAACGTCTCTGCAATGTTATTTTGGAGGAATTGCGCACACATCGATGCACACTACACCAAGGATTTCCCAATTGTATTTCTGGCGGTCGTTTTCGGTTGTGGGAACGAGATAACGGAGCAAACGGCGATATCACTATGCCTGTTTTTGGCGTAGAAAGTGACTTAAAGGGAACCTGTCATCAACTTTATGCTGCCCATACTAACGTCAGCATAAAGTAGAGACAGGTGAGTTGATTTCAGCGGTCTGTCATTTAAAAGTTAAAAGTAAGTGGTTGCCGAGAACCAACATTACAATCATTGCAAATTGGGCCTGGAAAAGAGTCACGGCCACCTGGGAAGAGTCCTGGTTATTCATGAATTCCTGCCCACCTGCTGATGACTGACAGTCTTCTACCTAGTTGTCTCCCTTTCTCTCTAGGAGAAAACTGCCAATCATCAGCAGATGGGTGAGAGAGCAGGAGATTAGGAATAACCAGGACTCTTCTCAGGTAGATTTGACTCTTCTCAAGGCCTGTGCTGCAATGATTATGATGCTGGTTCTCAGCAACCATATACTTTTAGCTCATGAGTGACACACCGCTGAAATCAGCATTTCTGTCACTATTTTATGCTGCTCTCAGTAAGGTCACCACAAAGTTGTTGACAGGTTCCCTTTAAATCTATGCCAGCATGTATGAGTCACTGGGTACATTTCCTAGACTATGGATTGAGCTGAAGCGTCAATGGAGACTCTATTCTTTCTATATTATACTCTCTCTTACCCTTAGAGGCTACCATTTCCAAGGACACATGAGTTTATCACTGCAGCATCTTAACACAAATATGAACATATTCCTAGGGACTGCTGTGGTAAGACCTATATTATTTCAGGGCCCCTTAATCCTGGGAAGGTTTGGTTAGCTCCTTAATATCAGTGAGGAGTACTAGATGCTTATTTCCATATATGTTTCTCATTTAAAGCTTAGTACTTCTTTACCATTGTTTTCTCCACTCAAACATGCTCTGTTGGCAAATTATTGCAGCGTCCCACATCAGTGTGTAAATGGGACACTTTAAACATCTGTATTTGCATTGTATGGTATTTCCTATTATCTGTCTGGCAATGTCATTGCACCCAGTCGCCCCTAGGTGGTGCTGGCACCTCATAATATATATAGTGGGGTGTGTCTAGCTTAGAGCAGAATGTAGAGGAGAACAGGAAGTTAGTAGTTAGTGAGAAGAGAAGAAGGAAGTTCATGGAGGAGAGAATCAGGCATCATCCACCATGTAGTCTGCTATTTCTACCCCTTGGTCATGGCCAGGCTAAGGGAGTACAGCGAACATTTATCTACAGCAGCAAAGCACCAGACAGTAAGTCTATGTCTAAATATGAAGCAAGCCTAGTGAGGTTACATCTGAATCTAGCTCTTGGACCTCATCAGCACCAGTGCCTGAGAGTAACTTTCTAAGTGCTAGGACACGTATGGATAATTAGTGCGCAGAATTGTCCATATCCTCTACACAAGCCTTCCGGGACATAGTGAAAAAACCTAAACCTTTTTAGTGGACTTCTATGATAGAGTATCCTGCAAATAATGAAGCAGTAGTGTTTTCCTGCTGCGAGGGGGACGCCCTTATTGGATAACTCAAAATATAAAGTAAGCAAATATCATATTCAGTACCAGAGTGCTAGAGATTGGACTTAAACTAGAACTATCTAAGAAAGAACTTTTGTCTTGCCTGTAAAGTAACAGCATTAGGATAACTTCTCAATTGACAACTGCCACTACCTGATAATAGGATTACAATTGAACTTATTATTACTTCTGCTATACAAAAAGCTTTCCATTGATGAACTATACCAACTGTCCAGAGACTATTGATTTTCAGTAAATGTTCAACTTGTTTACAACTGACTCCTCATCCTTTCTACTACACTCAACATTTGCACCTTACGGTGCTGGTGTCACGAACCAGGGGTCCAGCCGCCACAAGTACCCTAAACACCAATTACCATCAAGGGCACCTCAACCAACCTCTGGCTGGTGTTCCCTGCAACAGAAAGTGCCCCAGAGGATTCCGTGCTGTCTTCCCATCCACTGTACCCCAGACCAGGGCATCTGCTAACCGTGAGTACATGAACTATTACACCCATTGGTCCACCGTGAGCCTCACGTGTTTTCCCTGTGGTTTAGTAGCGCTACATTATGACTATACAGTCAGACCTCAGGGGGATGTTTTTCTCATATCTAATTTGGTCCAGGTTTTTCAGTTTACAGTTTTGATTATGGTTACTGTCCTGACCATGTCTTGGATATTCCCACACTATTGCTGTCTAGGTAATGTAAGTAATCAATTATGGCAACTGTAAATATCACTTCTTGTAATATCAGTGGTTTCATCACTCCAAAGAAACATTCTCAGGTCATCACTCTATTGAGGAAGGGTAAATGTGATATTTGCTTTCTACAAGAGACACACCGTAAGCACCATAAAATTCCTACCACAAACTTCTCACAGTGGTTTCACTCCACTTACAGATCGCCCACAAGGGGTGTTGGTATAGCAATTGCAAACCACATCCCCTTTGTGACTAGTAAGGTTCAGTCAGATCCTGATGGTCCCTACTAGTGATAAGCCAAGTGAATGGGGCTGCGTGAAAATCGCAAGCATCCGCAAGCAAGTGCGGATGCGGTGCGATTTTCACGCACGGTTGCTAGGAGATGATCGGGATGGGGACCTGATCATTATTATTTTCCCTTATAACATGGTTATAAGGGAAAATAATTGAATTCTCAATACAGAATGCATAGTACAATAGGGCTGGAGGGGTTAAAATAAAAATAATTTAACCTAATCCACTTGTTCGTGCAGCCCGGCTTCTTTTCTGTCTTCATCTTTGCTGTGCAGTAGGAAAAGGACCTGTGGTGATGTCATTGCGCTCATCACATGGGATCGGTGTTCTGTAAATTGTATTATTTTCCCTTATAACATGGTTATAAGGGAAAATAACAGCATTCTTAATACAGAATGCATAGTACAATAGGGCTGGAGGGGTTAAAAAAAATAAAAAATTATTTAACTCACCTTAATCTACTTGCTCGCGCAGCCCGGCTTCTCTTCTGTCTTCTTTTTTGCTGTGTGCAGGAAAAGGACCTGTGGTGACGTCACTCCGGTCAGCACATGGTCCACCACATGATCCATCACCATGGTAAAAGATCATGTGACGGACCATGTGATGACCGGAGTGACGTCACCACAGGTCCTTTTCCTGCACACAGCAAAAAAGAAGACAGAAGAGAAGCCGGGCTGCGCGAGCAAGTGGATTAATGTGAGTTCAATATTTTTTTTATTTTTTTAACCCCTCCAGCCCTATTGTACTATGCATTCTGTAATCAGAATGCTATTATTTTCTCTTATAACCATGCTATAAGGGAAAATAATAATGATCGGGTCCCCATTCCGATCGTCTCCTAGCAACCGTGCGTGAAAATCGCACCGCATCTGCACTTGCTTGCGGATGCTTGCGATTTTCACGCAACCCCATTCATTTCTATGGGGCCTGTGTTACGTGAAAAACGCACAAAGAGGAGCATGGGAGGCACATAAGGCTTTCATACGAGGAGAGTTCACAGAATTGGCACTAAAATAAAAAAATATAGACAGAAACAGTCTAGGGTGGAGATAGCAACTCTTTCCCTTAGGCAGCAGCTTTGTGAGGTTCTAAATATTAAATGCGCCAAGGATTCTCGGTACACTAAATAGAAATACTACGCACATGGTGATAGGGGGAATAGGTTGATGATTCACCTGATTAAAAAGCGTAAAGACTCTGTTTATCAAGACTTTCAAAACGAGCAATGGGAGGTTTGTCTCTTCAACTAAAGACATAGCTGAGGACTTCTGCTCCTTTTACTATAAATTGTATACTATTGAGCCCAACGCTTCCCCCCACTTCGGGCTCAGGAGGACAGGTCCAAATAGATCAATTCTTTGAGAAGTTAAAACTCCCCTCTCTAACACCTGAGGATTGCTCCTCCTTATTGGCCCCTATCTCGCAAGATGAACTAACAGCAATTATTAAATCTATGCCTCTTGGCAAAGCCCCGGGACTGGAAGACCTTCTTGCTGGCTTTTAGAAGAAGATCCTCCCCATTCTGGTCCCTCAAATGAAAATATGGTGCCAGGCGTTGGCAGGTGGCGAACCACTCCCGAGACAGGCACTGGAAGCTATAATTACTGTATTGCCCAAAGAGGGTGAGGATGATAGGGACTGCAGTAGCTACAGACCCATTTCACTACTTATCTTAGATATAAAAATATGGGCAAAGCTCCTAGCCAACAGATTAAACACTCTAACCCCCTGAACAATCCACCCGGATCAGGCAGGCTTTGTTTAGGGACGGGAGGGCAACTTCCACTCCTGTAGGATACTCCATGCAGGTAAATTGAAACTTAAAAAGAAGCTGCGCTTGGTCCTTCTCAGCACTGATGCCAAGAAAGCGTTCGACAGAGTCAATTGGCATTTTTATGCAGCACACTTTACATAGGTTTGGAATTCCGGATCCCTTTATCCAAACCATTATGTCCCTTTAGCAATGCCCTAGTGCCAGGATACAAGTCAATGGCACCCTGTTGAAGGCCTTTGAGATCAGGAACGGGACCCGCCAAGGCTGCCCTTTGTCACCCACTCTATTTATCATTGTTATGGAGGCACTGCTGCAGGCCTTTAGAGATAATCATCTTATAAACAGTCTGATAGTGGTCAATGTGGAGCACAAATGTGCGGCCTTTGCAGATGACCTGTTGCTGCTAGTGACAAATCCATCCCAAGCCTTTTTGCATATATTAGCCCTATTCGACCAATTTGGTTCACTATGTAACTTCAAAATCAACTGCAATGACAGCAATAGCAAATAATTATTATAATAATATTATTATTGTTATATTATAATAATTATTAATAGGATCTAATTAATAGCACCATTTCAATTTTTGCAGATGACACTAAGCTGTGTAGAACTGTACAGTCTATGGAAGATGTCCATAAACTGCAAGCTGACTTGGATACTCTGAGTGATTGGGCATCAACTTGGCAAATGAGGTTCAATGTGGACAAATGTAAAGTTATGCATCTTGGTAGTAATAATCTCCGTGCTTCATATGTCCCAGGGGATGTAGCACTGTAAAGTCACTTGTAAAGAAGGATTTGCGTGTCCTTGTAGATCATAGATTAACTCCTTCCCTACATGTACGGCGCTGGCCAGGACTTTAAAGATGACCTCCACTCGCCAACGTGGTGGGTGACATAGCCACTTAGTGCCTGCTGTTTTAAACAGCAGACAACCGGGCCTAGTGTCTGCGACCAGCGGTTATTCCGATCATTGGCTTTTAACCCCTCAGATGCATATGAAAGCGCAAAAACATGTTAGCACATGTGTATTGCGGCTCCCCCCAGCGAGGATCGGAGATGCCGGGGTATGTGTGCAGCAGCCTCTGTATTCCTTAATGATTCAAGGCTTCTTTACATTAGTTCCTATTGAGCCAATGCCTGTGGCAGTGCCCTATAAGAACATAGTAAAACCCTTATAGACTCCAATTCTAATGCATTGAAGTCTAAGAGAATAGCAATCTGATGAGTGTAAAAAAAAAAAAAAAAGTTTTTAAAAAAATATATATATAAAACTTCAAATCACCCACCTTTCCCCAATGAAAATAAAAATACATAAACAATAAAAAAATACACACCATGGGCATTGCCATGTGTTAAAATGACCCATATTATTAAAAATACACTCCAGGCCATCACATGTCTTATGCCTTTTCGGATTAGAAAGCTTCCAAAAACTGTCCCTTTTCAGGGTCAGGTGGTGTTTAAACACAGACGGGGCATATCCCTGCCCCTGTATGTAAACACACATGTTAATGTCGGAAGAAAGAGTGGCTCAATCTGCACAAGCGTCTAAAAATGATGGGGGTGTTATGTGCCACTTGTGCAGGCGGTGGGGATTCACCTGTACCCCTGTGGCCCAGTCCGAGCCTGGGAGGCAGCAATATCAGCCCAGCATGGAACAGACAAGGCAGTAGATGTGTGTGAGGCGGCTTACGGGCAGTAGTAGTAGTATTGCTGGCTGTGCAGCGGTAATGGTAGTGGAAGCAGGGGTAATGGAAGTGGCAGTGGGTGGACTAGCAGCAGGGACTGGAGGCTGTGGCGGCAGCAGCTATACGGTACTGAACATGGCAGTAGGCAGGCAAACAGTTGCAGTGGCATGATGGGGCACTGTGAGCAAAGGCAGATCTATTCATTGGCCTCAGCCAGAGCAGTGTGAAAAACCGCACGGATCCTTGCCTCATTCTTTTTGACAAAGAGTTTTTTTAGCTATGACCTATCTTCATGTTAGTATCTGATCTGTAGGAGTCCGACACAAGAGACCTCGGCCGATCAGTTGTTTGAGAAGACATCAGCGCTCGCAGTAGCAGCACAGCCTTTTCTAGCTTTTCCTAGGCCGTGCGACATTAGGTTCATCGGTCACATGGCTTTGAAGTGAATGGGGCTGAGCGCGATACCAAGCACTACCGCTATACAATATACGCCACTGTGCTTGGTGAGCAGAGAGAAGTCCAAGGAGCTACTGTGAGAACCGGTGCCTTCTCAAACAGCTGATCAGTGGGGGTCAAGCCCCCATGATCAGATACTGATGACCTATCCAGGTCCTAGGTTATCAGTAAATAACTGTTGGAAAATCCCTTTAAACCCCATGGTACGTTCACTCCAGGCAGTATTAATGTGTGTGCAAATATTAGCAATTTTTTTTTACCGTTTTACCGTTTTATGGTAATTGCATGAGTGCAGTTGCTGTAAAATGTAAATGTATCTTAACATTTGTAACCTACTGAGGCACATCCACCATGCTGCCAGTTATTCCCAATGATGAGCCATATCGTCATGTGCCATTCATAGATTACAGTTAGTTGCTCATAATAAAAACACTAATGTGGATTTTCATCTTCAGAAGTCGACATACAACCGCTGCTTTTCCCAAATATACCATTGTCAAGTAATTACAGGTGAAGCTGAAGTTACTGACAGCTAATTATCATTGTGCTGGGACGCTGGAGCAGAAGACATCATCAAGTGATGACAATGGCAAGTGATGAATTTCAGAACATAAGTGACAATGAAAAATGCAGATACGTATCCGGAAAAATCATTTCATTTGTCCTAAATATAATATGCACGAGAAAACAGCTTATAAATGTCTGTAAGCTTGTCAGTACTTATAGGAATGTTCTGTTCTGTGAGGATGACATTTTTATAATGTCTATAAAATGGCCATTTAAAGGGGTTTCCTGGGTTTGCGTAAACCCAGCATAAAGCGGTTCTCCGCCTTGCACAATGAGAGAAGCGTCATCTATGGAGGAACCGAGCAACAAGTGTTCAATCCCCCTGGGAACTGAAAATGGCCCTAGAAAAAACCTTAAAGTGGCCCCAATGTTGTAGGTGGGTCCAAACTGACAAAAGGTAGGGCACCACAAGTAGATGGAGCCAATACAGGTTGGCACGGTCAGTAATGCCGTAGTGCAGCACAGAATACCATCCCGCAGAACCAAATACCACAGTGCAGAACAAAATACTTTCCCAGAAGCTGCCCCTTTGTGGTGGCCATCAATAATGTTCTGTCCTCCTCCTCTTCCAATTGTCTCTAGTATGGATATGGAGCAGGGGGCTTAGGAAGTGAGATGTGGGCCACAACAAGCCAGCCCTACCTTCAGCATGCTGCCTGGACTTCTTCTACTAATGATCCCTATAGTTCCCCCATAAGTATGTACCAGGCCAGCGGCAGTGAGGAGGGCTCAGGTGGCTCTATAAGCTTCGGCCCACCAAAAAAATTCCCTGCAGGGTCTATGACCAGTCCAGCCCTGCAGCACCACTAAACGGTAAATAAAGCTTTACACAATCCCCTTTTAAAGAGGCTTTTCTGTAGTTCAAGATTGATGGCTCATCCTCAGGATAGCTCATCAATATGTCATCAGTGGGGTCTGATTTCTGGCACCTTGTCTGGTGATCTGTTTGAAAAGACTGCGGTGCTCTGATACGTGCTGCAGTCTCTTCAGAGCTTACCAAGCACAGCGCCATATGTTGCCTAGTGGATGTGCTCGGTATTGCAGCTCAGGCTTATTCACTTGAGCTGCAATTCAGCCACGTGGCCTATGAACATGATGTCACTGGTCTATGAAGAGGTCAGACAGATCTCACCAAAGCTTCTTCAAACATCTGACTAGTGAGGGTGTCAAGAGACGGGCCCCACTGATCAGATATTGACGGCTTATCCTGAGAATTGACCACTTTAAATGAATGGGCTATTAATGTATTGCATGGATGTGTTATCTCAATAGTTACCCTGCTCTGGCTAATAGGGTTCTGAATAAGTGACCTTCTCTATTACCAAGTCAACTTTCTGATGCACTCTAATAAGAGCTGTGATTGCTTTCAGTGAATACAAACATTCTTGTGTTCCTTCACACATGGCAGATTTTGTTGCAGAAATTTCTTCAGTTGAAAATAAGTTTCATTCATTTAAATGGGGTCGTTTTAGTGACAAGCACGTGGATTTCGACAAGCGTCATTCAGAAAAATGGAACTGATTTTCAGTCACAGAAAGTTTTGTTGCAAAATCCGCCAGGTGTAAAGGCACCCTAAGGCTACCTGCAAACGTTCCGGATTAAACACATTTCTTTTAGCGTAGATTCTTGTGCGGATAAACTGCAGCGTTTTACAGTGTCAGCAAAGAGAATGAGATTTCACAAATCTCATGTAGACTTTGCTTATTCCTTCCGTGTGGAAATTGACCTGTCGTGCGAATTTTGAAATCTGCAGCATGTCAATTCTTGCAGTTTGTTTTGTGTGGATTTCACCCTTTTCAACGCAAGGGTGAGATCTGCTGCAAAACTGCATCAAATCCGCACCAAAAAACACAAGAAACACGTGCAGTTTTCAGTGTGGATTTAGGTCCATTCACACATCCGTAGTGTATTGCGGATCCGCAAATTGCGGATCGGCATTACACCCGGCCGGCACCCCCATAGAAATGCCTATTCTTGTCCGCAATTGCGGACAAGAATAGGACATGTTCTATTTTTTTCCGGAGCCGCGGACTGTGTGCTGTCCGCATCCATTCAGTTCCCATAGAGAATGAATGGGTCCGCACCAGTTCCGCGCAATTGCGGAACAGATGCGGACAACAATTGCGGACGTGTGAATGGAGCCTTTCTGCAAGACAGCCTGCACCAGTGTGTAGGTAGCCGAAGGGTATGACCACACAGGCCAGCCTTGCAGCATTTGGGATGCTCCCACTTTGCAGCCATGCAAGTTGCAGCAGTATCATATTAACTAGTAAGAACTGAGTTGTTTATTAGGTGTTCATTGATAATGGCCACATGGAAATATGATAAACCATGTGATTAACAATGCAGAGCGAATAAGCTTGAGTGGCCCGCATTATGTGGCTGCAAGTTGGTCGTGTCACAACAGCAGCAAAGTCGTGACAACGTGTGGCCGTACCCTAAGGCCCCTTTCACATGAGCGAGTATTCCTCGCGGGTGGAATGCGTGATGCGAACGCAGTGCGCCTACACGGAATCCGGACACATTCATTTCAATGGGGCTGTGTACATGTGCGTTGGTTTTCATGCATTACTTGTGCGTTGCGTGAAAATCACAGCATGTTCTATATTCTCAGATTTTCACGCAATGCTGGCCCCATAGAAGTGAATGGAGCTGCGTGAAAATCACATCGCATCCGCAAGCAAGTGCGGATGGGATGCGTTTTTCATGGATGGTTGCTAAGAGATGTTGTTTGTAAACATTCAGTTTTTTATCACACGCGTGCAAAATGCATTAAATCGCATTGCACCCGCGCGATAAAAACTGAACATCTGAACGTGATCGCAAACAAAACTGAATGGACCTAAATCCAGTCACGCTCGTCTACAAAGGGCCTAAGAGTCTGAAAACCAGCAAATAACTAATACTTCTGACAGCTTATCAGATGTTGGATTTTGGACTGGCCCACCAGAGTGCCAGAGGATGCTACTGTGGGTCCAGGTTCTAAATTTGATAGTTGTCCTCAAAGGTCCAGGAGAAAACGACCTTTGAAGATAATCACTGGCCATTAGGGTCTATTTCTTTGAGTCAAAAACTTTTAGACCTCATTGATAATATAGCAGATGGGCCCCGAGAATAATTTCCTCTGGTGAGTCCAAGGAACCCTAGTCCCACACTGCAGATTATTGTTGGATGCCTCGTTCATCAGGTGAAACTGATGTTTGTGTTTGCAAGTAAATGATAGTTTCTGGGCAACAGACAGTGGCATACATAGAGACATAAGGACCCCATAGCAAGGACCAAACAGGCCCCCCACACAGGACAGAGGGGTTTCTGCCTAAACCCTTTTTAATGACCCTTGGGCCATTTTTCCACTGCCTCATTTGCTAAAAGATGTTCCTTTAGAGGGTAGAGTCCTGACCAAGTTTTCACCTCTAGTAGAAGAGGAGATAATCCCAACTGAGACTGGGCCCCCTGTTGCCCTGGGCCCCATAGCAGTCGCATGGTCTGCTGCTATGGTAGTTGCGCCTCTAGCAACAGATCGCGGGGTCTAATTAGTGATCTGCTGCCTAGAAACAATGCAGTGGTATGAGGACAAGCAATGGTGATCCCTCGTTCACATACTGTGGAGGAGATCGCAGCGTGCATGAAAGAATCCTTCCTTCCCGACAATCAGCTTCTCCTCGCCCCGTCTAAATCCAAGCTTCCTCTGTCCATTCCATTGAACATTGATTTGGCCTCTGTAAAAGTTATTTCCCCAGGTCTGCAGAAGACTCGTGTCAGATATGACTCTGAAATGTTGCAGCCCAATAACCGTACGTCATATGACTCATTGAAGTTGTTAAATCATTAATAAAACCCGTTGTCTGGATTTGATTTAATTTGGTTCCAGATCCGCCTCCTACAGACAGATAATAACGCTTTCCATAAGATTCTATTAAAGACATCTGTAGCGGGCAGCTGGAGAAGTTAAACAGATAATTACCTCAGCATGCATCATGTTGTGTTTGGTTATTAAGGTGATAAATTAAACTTTCCATGATGACATTGAACAGCGCAATGACATACAATGGGAATTAATTGAATTTCAACTTTTTAGTCAAAGTAATTTTTATTGGTATTTTACACTCGAACAATAAAAGCAAGCAAATTTGCATTGTCAACAATACCTATAAATGACACTTTTACATGTATCATAGTTAACTCAGTATACAATAAATCTCAATTATATTGTTATTAATCTAGTATGACAGTTTGATTTAAGATAAATAACAAACTAATACGTAAAAGAAGGAATATAAGAAAAGAAAATAAAAGAAATAAAAAAATAAATATGATAAGAAATAGAACATTTTAGAAACAATTATTAACGTTCCTCAACTGAGAGTCCGTATTTTACATCATATGTTGTTACGTCGTATGTTGTTTTGTCATATGTTGTTCTGTTGTTTCGGCCAGTCCTCAACATCCTATATATCTAGGATCGTTATTTTGGGTAGTAATTCAGCCATGTCTTCCATTTTATTTCCATAATACCTTTTTTGCCCCTAATCGTTGCATGTATATGTTCGTTTATGTGTTTTTTTTATACCAATTCTATAATGTCCCTGACTTTAGGAATTATGTTCGTTTTCCAATGTTTTGCTAACAATGTACGATAGGTAATGAAAATATGCATTGTGGGTATTTGGACTAATGAATCTTTCGCTTCCATTCCTATGTTCAGTAAGGCTATTTCCGGAGTGAGTAAGATGTTTTTGCCTGCTATCATGTTGATTAGTTCATGTATGTCCTTTTTTAGCTTTCCTTACTTTGGACATGTCCAACAAATATGAAAGAGAGTGCCACATTGGTTACAATTTCTCCAACACATATTTGAACATGTGTTGTAGAATTTATGCAACATAACTGGTGTATAGTACCATCTAGATATTATCTTAAAATATTGTTCTCTGTGGTTGGTGCAGGTGGTAGCGTTCTAGAACAAGAGCATTGCTTTACTCCATTGGTACATGCTCAATGATTTATTCAAGTCTGTTTCCCATTTTTGATGATATGATAATTTATCTTGTGATGTATCATTATTTGCAAGATCATATATCATTTTGAAATATTTTGTTGTTTGTCGGCTAGGAGATATCCCTAACAGGTTTGTTAGGTTGTGTGGTAAATACAATTCTGTGTTGGGGTACTTTTCCCATAGATTTTTTAGAGCAGTATAGGTGTGTTTGTCTCTGTTGGGTAGATTAAAGCTCTTTTGAAGTTCTACAAAGTCTAGCATCTTGTTGTCTTTGGTTATCTGCTTGAAGGATGTGATGTCCCTGTCCGTCCATGTATCAACACTTCTTAGTGCTGTGAAATGTTTGAGGGATGTTAGTTTTACATCATGTTTAACCATATTAGGCAGGTCTATGTTAGCTTTAAGGTGTAGGTTCCATGCTTCTAGTGTTGCTCTAGTTGTGGGTATACACATCTTTGGTAAATCAGTGAATTTGTTGGTGTTCACTATAATTTGTGGCCAGTCAGGGGTCTGGAGATTATCTGCTTCTATTTGTGTCCACGCTTTTGGTTTATCTTTACTATTAAACCAATCTATAGATTGTGCTATAAGGGTAGTGTTGTGATATGCTGCTAGATTTGGAAAAGCGATGCCTCCATTTGGTATCTTTTTACTAAGGATGTGTGCTGTAATTCTTGGTCTTGAGTTCTTCCATATAAAGGTTGAGGCTTGGGTTTGTAGCTTCTTTAGAAGAGTACAGAGTAGCGATATTGTTATTGTCCTAAATTTATAGAGGATTTTTGGTAAGATTAGCATTTTATAGAGTGCCAGTCTACCGAACCAGCTCCACTCTCGATTTGATAATGTGTTTATTTCTTTCTGTAATTCGGCAAGTAATTTAGGGAAGTTTATCTGGAGCTAATTCTACTCCCAGAAAGGTTATGGATTTAGGATTCCAATTAAAGTTGGAATTTTGTTGTATTGAAGCTATTATGTTCTTATCCAGTCTTATCCCCAGTATGTGTGACTTATTTTGGTTAACTTTGTGATATGATATCATCCCAAATTTACTTAGTTCTTTTTGAACTTCCCTGACAGATTGATTTGGGTTTGTCAGTGTTAGAATCATGTCGTCTGCGAACATAATAATTTTATATGACCTGCTGGAAACTTTGATACCATCAATCTTTTCGTTATTCCTAATGTTTGAGGCCAAGGGTTCTATAGCCAATATGAATAATACTGGCGATAGGGGACACCCCTGCCGAGTTCCGTTACTTATGAAAAATGCATCAGAGAAGATTCCATTGCACTGAACCCTGGCTGATGGTCTGGAATATAATAAGAATATAGTTTTGATGAAATTTTCCAGAAAGTCAAATTGTCTGAGGACCGATTTCAAATATCCCCAGTGTAGTCTATCAAACGCCTTCTCTGCATCCATGGAGAGGAGTAGAGAAGGCGTTTTCTTCATTTTGGCCCAACAAGCTAAATCTATGACTCTTCTAGACCCATCATATGGTTGTTTGTGTTTGGTGAAGCCCACTTGATCCATGTGTATTAATGATGGTATTATGTCTTGCATTCTATAAGCTATTAATTTCGCATATAATTTAATGTCTGTGTTTAACAGTGAGATAGGCCTGAGATTTCCAGGGCATGTGGGCTCTTTTCCTGGTTTAGGAAGTGTGATAATGTTTGCAGCCACCACTTCTGAGGGAAATTCCCCATCTTCACTGGCTTTATTGAAAGTTTTTGTTAAGTAAGGAGTCAAAATATTGCTATATATTTTGTAATACTCCGATGAGAACCCATCAGGCCCCGGAGATCTGCCTGGCTTTGATGTCTTAATTGCCGCTGCTATTTCTGAGTCTGTAAAGGGCATGTTGAGAGATTCTTTAATGTCTCCAGTCACCTTTGGTAGTTTACAGTTGTTTAGGTATTGCTTGTGTTGTGCTTGAGTGGGATAAGATAATGTGGTGTCATCTTTTAAGTTATATAGCTTATTATAATATTGTGCAATGTGATTAGCAAATTCTATCGGATTAGTGATCTTCTCATTCGTTGATTCATTGATTAAGTGGTTAATCCTAAATTGGGTTCTGGTTGTCTTTGTGTGACTGGCCATTGACTTAGAAGGTTTATTGTAGTCTCTATAATATTTCGCTTCTGTGTTTTTTGTTATTTTTATATGTTTTTTGACCAAAAGTTCATGCAACTTGAGTCTGGTGGATGTGAGGGCTTGCAAGGTGACATATGAATTGTTAGATTTGTGTTGTTTTTCCAGAGAGTTGAGTTTTTGGAGAGTGTCAGTAATATCTTGTTGGTGTGATTTGTTAAATCTGGCTGTCTGCTGTATAATAATCCCTCTAGAGAAGGCTTTATGTGTTCTCCATAGTAGTATTGGGTCATCCTTTGAGTCTTGATTTATTCTGAAAAATTCTGTTAGATTATGTCTAATTATTCTCTGCGTTTCTGGGTTAGAGAGAATGAAAGTGTTGTTCTTCCATGATGGGGTATTGTTTTGATGAGCTGTTGATTTGATTTCTAGGGTGAGGGGTGCGTGGTCTGACCACGTTATGTTCTTTATTTTACACAATATTATTTCATTGAGAGTTCTGGATTTTACAAGGAACATATCGATCCTTGCGTAGGTATTGTGACTTTGCGAATAATGGGTGTAATCTCTCATCTCCACACATCGTATAAGTCATTATCTGGTAGCCATTTAGTGATAGTAGTTCTATTTTTATTCCTTTTAAGATTTGTGTCTAGCTGGGGATCGTTAATGGAGTTTAGATCTCCTCCTATCACTAGTGTGCCTTTCTGTGTTTTGTTTGCCTTTCTCATTAACTTATTTAAAAGCTAATTTGGTTATTGTTTGGGGCGTACGCGTTGACTAGTGTGTAAGTGATGTTGTTAATAATACATGTGAGAATGATGTATCTACCTGCTGGGCTATGAGACTGAGTTCAATGAGTTGGAAGGTTTCTGAATCTTTGATTAATATAGCTACACCTGCTTTTTTTGCATTTGTGTTTGAGTAATACATTTTAAAGTATCCTAATATCCTGATTTGGGGGTGAATTTCGCTTTTAAAATGTGTTTCCTGAAGGAAAACAATGTCAGGTTTGAATTTTTGTATATATTGTGTTTTAAGAAGGAGCGTTTATGTGGACTGTTTAAGCCTCTTACATTGTAGCTTAGAAATTATAGTGTCATCTTTATCTCTCACCTTCCTTAATCAGGCAGTCGAGAGATCCAGTTGTGTGATAAGTGTGTAATGTCTGATCTTACCCTGTTGAAGTCTGAGTACCACACGTCCCTAGAATTGTTTACAGTTGTTCGTTCCTTGTTCGAGTCCTAGATTGTCAATTTTTTGAGTGTTAATAGTTCTTTATTATTTGCACCTATGGAAGTCAGGTCAATAACTAGGTATACATGTGAAAACAAGAGAAAGAAAACATATAGTGATTAAAAGTCAGTGTCAAGGACTGGCCAAAATGTGCTCGAGGATTAAAACTATAACAGTTATAACAAAACGGTAAATTAGTTCTGTAATATTATCACCGGATATTTACAGGTGTTTCAAAATGTTTCTATTAGTAAGGAATAGTATAGAGACTTAGAGTAGCTATTCGCTACACAATTTGGGGTTAATTGTATAACACAAAAAAAACAAAAAACTTTTCAACAAAGTAGGCTTGGTAAATGGATGCTCTTTGGCTATTCTGCCCTCATTGGCATTTAGAGTTCTATTAGCCATTGGATTGTGAGAGTTCTTGTTCTGTGGGGATTGTCTTTTCAGCGTGGATTTTCTCGACGCGGTATTTCTCTGTTTTGTGCTCCTCTAGAGGGATTTCCTGTGACTTCCACTGCTATATCTCATCTTTGTAGTAAATCAAGGCCTTGCTCTACTGTAGATACTACTTTCGTAGTTCCTCCATCTTGTATTAGCAGTTTGACCAGAAAGCCCCATCTGTAGGGTATATTGTGGTAGTGTAGTGTATTGGTGATAGTTTGAAACTTTTTCCTGCTTTGTATAGTAAATTGGGAGAGGTCGGTGTATACTTGAATGCTTTTAAACTCTTCTGGCAAGGTTTTTGTTTTCCTGAATTCTTGGGTAAACTGTTCTTTAATCCTAAAGAAATGAATTCTGGCGATGGTGTCTCTTGGTATTGAAGGATCCATCCCTCTTGGTTTGGGTAGGCGGTGAGCCCTATGAATTTCTAAGTCATGCTGAGAACAATCTGTGAGCACCGTTGCGATCAGTCTCTGTAGATAAGTTGTGAGTTCTGTTGGTTGAATACTTTCCGGAATCCCTCTAAACTTTAGGTTGTTCTGCCTATTGGGTCTTCCAAGTCCTCTAATTTCATTTGTAATCTTTCAATGTCATCAGAGTATTCGTTGGTGACATCAGCAATATTGTTGCGCGACTTGCAAATTTGCTCCATCTTGGACTCTTGATTCTACTTTTCCTAATTTAACGTTTGTTGCTGAGAGAGCGTTGTTGATTTCTTTGGTAAAGGATTTGTGGAGGAGGAGCATTGTTTCTTTTATAAAGGATTCGGAGGCGGTTTTGTCCGTAGCTGTGATAGAGTTTAAGTCTGTATCAGACTTTGATTCTGTCGTGATATCCTCTGTAACGGTGGAGGGTTCTTTTTTATTTATTATGTCATTTTTGATATCTGTTCTTGCTTTTTGTTCGAGTGGACTCGAGATGTCAGATGAGTTATCTGAGTGATTTCCATCATCTATGTTATCTTCCAGGTTATCTATTATTGACAGTCTGTTGTTGATGGATTTGTTTGTCTTTGCTTTTAGTCCGCTTGTTTTGTTTTTTTGTGAGCTGTGCATTCTGTCGACTGTCGTATGCTCGTTGTACTCGTAAAAAGGAGTATGTGTTGGTGTTCTTGAAGGGGTGCTTTGTTAATCAAAATTACTTAGTCCTCTCGTTTGGTATGGATGACTGTGTTTATATTGGTGCATAGTACAGTTCAAGTAACTGATAATGTATCGGAGGTTTTACGTTCCCTCTAGGTTAATGTTGCGTGGTCCTGAGGGTTAATGATAGTCCTTTAATATGATCTCCCTTTTTTTGGGGGGGGGATAGTGACAGGCTTTGCAGGTTTTATCTCCTTCCTGTCTGTGCTGTTAACCCTCTTTTACTCCAATGTTTGGTTAAATACCTCTTTAGTATCTTTTGAAAAAAGGGGAGGAGGCACAGAAGTGAGAAATAAGTTAGCTGGTGGAAAGGGGTCTCTTGTCGTTATCTCTTTCTTTGCTTTTTTTATTTTTTGACAATATCAGCGGCAGTAGGGCTTAATCCTTTTTGTATTTGTTCTCTTTCTAGTCTGCTGCGACTATGGCAATTACTTTAAGGCCTGGGCTGTTTTACACGGTCCACAAGCGTTACCGCTAACCCCCTCACGCTGACCGCTCCCTTCTCCCCAAAAGACCACCAGCATACTCTTGATGGGTGTTCCGTCTGTCAAATAAAGGTGAGTCTCTGATAGAGTAAGTTTATTTCTCGTAGCCCTCTGATTGTCTCGTCCCTTCTGCTCTAATGATCCGGCCCCAGCTCCGCTTATGTACCTATACTGTTACCTCCTTAGTTGTCTCTGGAGGCCTCCGTCTGGCTCCTCTGTGGCACCAATGTTGTTGGGCTCTGGACTTTCTGGTCTTAGCCGCCTCCGATGTAACTGTAGAATAGCTGCGGGCTGCAGCGTATGAGTCTGCTGCGTGTCTCTCTCTGCAGCGGCTGTTCGCGACTTTTTCCTCCTTCTTCCCGCTCGTAGCTAGTCGGACCTTTGTTTTCCCGTTTATATGGTGGTAAACGTCTCTAGGATTTCACAATAGGTCCCCAGTCTTCTTCTCTGTCTTCGAATATACTGCTGCGTCTGCTTTTCCTCTTTAGATAGCTTTATTTAGTCGTTTGGGCAGCCATATAGCCGGAGCTCTGGTTTTCAGCTTCTGTGCTGCTGAAAGCCAAGCCACGCCCCTGAATTTCAACTTTTAGTGGGTGTATTATCAGCAACAGACAGCTTAGTGTGTCAGATGAGGATATGTAAAATGTATCATCTCTGCCTTAAAGCCAGAGTCAAGAGACCAGACCCATTACAGGTCCTTGTCAGTAATAAAGTCTATGACAAGACTGTCAGTGGGGGAGATTTATCAAACTGTAGCGACCAATCAGATTCCACCTTTTATATGGTAGTGTTCAGATAAATGTAACTTTGTTTCATGCAGATTAACCTTTGCTTTCAGTATCTGGTGTGACCCTTTTGCGACAATAGCTGCAACTAAACCTTTCCGGTAAATGTTGGTTAGTCCTGCACATCGACTTGGAGGAATTTTAGCCCATTCCTCCATACAAAACAGCTTTAGCTCTCTGTTGTGTTGGTGGGTTTCCTCCCATGAACTGCTTGCAACATTTCTATTGGACTTAGATCAGGACTAGAAATGAGCGATGCAAGCGTCGGATGCTACATCCAAAGCCGCTTTGCTAAAAAATATGTCATTATACTGTACGGAGATTCGTCTCCATACTGTAACAGTACAGCCTGGATCACAGCGGCTCCCTGTGACGATACGCTGACTTGCGCTCCAGCGTGGAACGCACTGGCCGTCTGCGATGATACGCTGGCTTGCGTTCCAGCGTGGAACGCAGCGACCGCCTGTGTTGTTAAGCTGGCTTGCGCTCCAGCGTGGAACACAGTGGCAGCTGGGCCCTCCTGTGACTCCGCCCACTTACCGTCCGGCCCTTAAATAGAAGACAGGTGCTAAGCAGGGTGTTCCACTAATGGAGTGCGCACCCTGCTAGCTCCACTGCATCTGAGGACTCTGTCCACATATCCAGACCTGGATCCCTAACAACAGCGTGAAGGACTGTCTACCTTCTTGCCACTGGCTTCCCCACTGCTGGCTTCCTAGCCAGGACCAACTAACCGCAAGTATCTGCCTGTTACCTGCTCTGATTAATGTCCTGGAACTCTGAGTGGGGTGGTTCCTGACTGGTGTGAGACGATACTCCCAAACCAACTCTGAACCTACTGCATACTATATACTAAACTGTGGACATGCTATACTAACTCTGAACCTACTGCATACTATATACTAAACTGTGGACATGCTCTGAACCTACTGCATACTATATACTAAACTGTGGACATGCTATACTAACTCTGAACCTACTGCATACTATATACTAAACTGTGGACATGCTATACTAACTCTGAACCTACTGCATACTATATACTAAACTGTGGACATGTTCTGAACCTACTGCATACTATATACTAAACTGTGGACATGCTCTGAACCTATGGCATACAATATACTAAACTGAGGACATGCTATATACTAACCCTGAACCTATTGCATACTAGATACTAACTCTGAACTGTGCACAAGCTTATACTAACTTGTGACTCCTGTAATACTGGGAGACCTTCCTCTCCAGCAGTAATACTAAATAGATGGATAGCGGTAAATGATTTTGTTACCCCAAACTCTCCGCCCAAGACTGAGAGAGACGCCTGGGGTACATACTGAGTAACCGCGAATCCCACAGCCAAGAACAAGGGCAGTGGGATAATAGTGCATGTCCATTGCTTACGCAGTTGAGATCCTAACTGATCAACTAGGTGCGTTACATATTAGTGGAACCTACATGGATCCAGCGGAGGTTGCAGGTCACCTCGTCACCCTCACTAAGAGGGTGGAGACCCTCAATGTGACTATACAACATCTCCAGCTAGAAAACCAGGCAATACGGCAACTTGTCACTCAGGGGCCAGGACACCCCGTGATGGACCAGAACCCAAGGTCAGCCCACCTGAGATATTCGCGGGTGACCGAAGGCAGTTCAGGGATTTCCTGAACGCGTGCAAACTAATGTTTGAGCTGCAGCACCGGACTTACCCAACTGACAGAACAAAAGTACTTACCATGATCTCATACCTCAGGGGGGAGCCCAGAGCATGGGCCAATACCTATTTAGAAAAAGAAGACCCAGTCCTGGAATCCTTCCCTCTGTTCCTTGAAAAAATGGCCCTTCTCTACGAGGACCATAGTAAACAGCTGACCGCTGAGACCGCTATACGCAGCCTTAAACAAGGGAGACGACCTGTAGAGGACTTTATTGCGGAATACACTCGCTGGGCCCGGGAGACTGAATGGAATGACCTCACCCTTAGGAATCAGTTTCGCCTAGGTCTTTCCGAGGCCCTGAAGGACGAATTAGCCCGAGGAGAATTACCACTTACTCCTAATGCCTTGATGCAGAAGGCCACCACCATTGACAGACGGCTGAGGGAACGCAGAGCCGAGAGAGTCTCAGGCTTCACACCCAACCCAAGACCGTCCAGCCAGGGTCCTGCTGTAGAGATGATGGAGATTGGGGCGATCCGAGGTCCTCTGACCGAGAGAGAGAGAAAGCCAGGAGATGTAACCTCAACTTCTGTTTATATTGTGCGTCTGCTGACCATACCGTTGACGGATGCCCCGCGATACGTAAGAAGTGCGAAGGTAAGAGCGGCACGTCTTGTACCTTAGGCAGTACAAAAAATAGTACTGGTGGTTACATATACACGTCTCTCACCTTATAGTGGGACCAAAACCGGATTATCGTTGAAGCCATGGTGGACACGGGAGCATCGGGGAATTTTATCGATATGCATCTGGTTGAGCGAAATAAAATTCCCCACATGAGAAAAAACGTTCCGATATCCGTGAGTTTCATTGACGGTACCACTTCTAGTCCTATCCACAGTCAGACTCAACCCCTCATGGTGACATGTGAAAATAACCACACAGAATTCTTATCCTTTGATATCATACACTCTCCATTGTTTCCCGTGATTCTTGGGTTGCCATGGTTGCAAATACACCAGCCAACCCTCCTATGGAAACAGGGGAGAGTTCAGTTTACGTCACCTTATTGTATGGAGACCTGCTTTCCTCTCAAATCTCTCATGCAAGTGGGAGTGAACCAGGTCCCCAGCCAATACGCAGACTTTGCTGAGGTATTCAGCGCAAAGAAGGCGGAATCTCTTCCGCCCCATAGATCTTACGATTGCCCCATAGACTTGCTGCCGGGTAGTGAGATACCCACGGGTAGAATTTATCCATTGGCACAACCAGAACTTGTTCACCTCAAACAGTACCTAGAAGAGAACTTACGAAAAGGTTTTATTCAGCCTTCAACCTCCCCGGCAGCAGCAGGGATGTTCTTTGTGAGAAACAAAGACTCAAGCCTAAGGCCCATTATAGATTACAGAGCCTTGAACAAAGTAACAATCAAAAATCGGTACCCCTTGCCACTAATATCCGAACTCATAGAAAGATTACAAACAGCAACAATCTACACCAAGCTGGATTTGAGAGGCGCATACAACTTAATTAGGATCAGAAAAGGTGATGAATGGAAGACAGCTTTCCGCACTCGGTATGGTCTCTTCGAGTATACAGTGATGCCCTTCGGGTTGTGCAACGCCCCTGCCACATTCCAAAATTTTATTAACGACATCTTTAGGGATCTACTGGACGTATGTGTAATCATCTATCTTGATGATATACTAGTGTATTCCGATAACTTACACGATCACAGGAAACATGTCCGTTGGGTTCTCGCACGGTTAAGTGTTCATCGCTTATACGTCAAACAGGAAAAATGTGTATTCGAGACTACCTCTCTTCCCTTCCTCGGATACATAATTTCACCCAAAGGTATCCAGATGGATCCCTCAAAAATCACTTGCATCCAAAATTGGCCGATTCCGGATTCCAGGAAAGCTCTTCAACGGTTCCTGGGGTTCTCAAACTTCTATAGGAAATTCATTAAAGATTTCTCCGCTACCACTAAACCACTAACCCGCTTAACTAGTGTCAACACGAAGTTCGTTTGGTCCAAGGACGCCCAATCAGCGTTTGAGTTATTAAAGAACAGGTTCACTACGGCACCGATACTGACTCTCCCAAATCCGAACCATCATTTCGTGCTGGAAGTAGACGCATCCCAGGCAGCCATAGGAGCTGTTCTGTCCCAGCGAAGCTCTTTTTCAACTCCGTTACATCCTATCGGGTTCTACTCCCGGACGCTAAATACCGCCGAATTCAATTACCCCATAGGCGAAAAGGAACTCCTCGCCATAAAGTGCTCCCTGGAAAATTGGAGGCATTTACTTGAAGGATAATTACACCCCATCACAATTTATACGGATCACCGTAATCTACAATACCTGAAAACCAATAAAACATTATCAGGCCGTCAAGTACGGTGGAGTTTTTTTTTTAAAAGGTTTAACTTCCAAATTACATACCGACCAGGCTCAAAAAATGGGAAGGCCGACGCCTTGTCACGACTGGCTGAAATTCGCACCTCAGACACGGCCCCCACATGGATCATTCCACCGAAGAAACTCGTCCTTGCCACTATAACGTTGGAAACCCAGCTCAAGGATGCTCTAATTAATGACCATGCTAATACCCCCCCCTGGTCTTTCGCAGAACCAACAGGGTCTCCTTTACAAGGACAGCCAACTGTACATACCACCCTCCCTCACCAATCAGGTGATCAAACTTTGCCATGATTTACCCCTCGCGGGACATCCCGGCATTGCTAAAACCACAACCCTGATACGCAGGAACTTCTGGTGGCCAAAGATGACCAAACAAATTGAGGAATACGTTTCCACGTGCGAGACCTGTGCCTCATGTAAAACTGACAGAAACCGACCTTATGGTCTCCTAATGAGTCTTCCCATCGCCAACAGACCCTAGGAATGGGTCTCGATGGATTTCATAGTTGAACTTCCCCTTTCCAGAGGAAACAACACCATCATGGTGGTAGTGGATTTGCTGACTAAGATGGCACACTTCGTGCCCCTCAAGAAGTTACCCTCCTCCAAGGAAACGGCTGTGGTATTCCTGTCTAATATTATTAAGTTACATGGAATTCCTAGCCAGGTCATATCAGACAGGGGTTCGCAATTCGTATCCAAATTCTGGAGAGCACTTTGTTCCAGACTTCAAATCGACCACAGAATGTCTACCGCCTATCACCCCCAAACTAATGGGCAGACTGAAAGGGTGAATCAGTGTCTGGAACAGTATCTCAGATGTCACTGCTCATTTCTCCAGGATGACTGGGAGGGCCTACTTCCTCTCGCTGAATTCGCCTATAATAATTCTACGAATTCCTCCACATTACATACTCCATTCTTTGCTAATTACGGATTTCACCCTAGGTCTCTTCCTCAATCCAGCCTTCCCACAAACGTTCCAGCCACAGACGATTATCTGACCTCTTTGCAAACTACCCTTAAGACGCTAAAAGACAACCTTCAACGGGCAAAAGAAATACAGAAGTGTTACTACGACTGTCGTAGGAGAGAAAGTCCTCCCTACCAGGTCGGGGACTCGGTTTGGTTATCAACAAAAAACCTTCGATTGGGGGTACCTTCCAAGAAATTGGGAAGACAATTCCTGGGTCCTTTTCCGATAGAAAGGATTATTAACCCCAACACGGTGAGACTCACCCTTCCTCCGCGATTACAGGTACATCCCACATTCCACGTGTCACTACTGAAGCCGTTTAGATCTAGGCCGTTCCCATCAAGTGATCCTCGACCCTTGCCTCCGATAGAGGTCCAAGGAGAAGAAGAATTTGAAGTTGAGCAGCTCATTGATTCCAGAAGAAGACGGGGGAAGATCCAGTATCTCATTAGATGGAAGGGGTATGGTCCCCAGGATGACTCTTGGGAAGATGTGCAAAACGTTCATGCTCCCAGACTCCAAAGATTGTTCCATAGAAGATTTCCCAACCGACCCTCTCCTAGTGGGGTACCCCGGAGGGGTCCCTTAAGGGGGGGGTACTGTAACAGTACAGCCTGGATCACAGCGGCTCCCTGTGACGATACGCTGACTTGCACTCCAGCGTGGAACGCACCGGCCGTCTGCGATGATACGCTGGCTTGCGTTCCAGCGTGGAACGCAGCCCCCGCCTGTGTTGTTACACTGGCTTGCGCTCCAACGTGGAACGCAGTGGCTGCTGGGCCCTCCTGTGACTCCGCCCACTTACCGTCCGGCCCTTAAATAGAAGACAGGTGCTAAGCAGGGTGTTCCACTAATGGAGTGCGCACCCTGCTAGCTCCACTGCATCTGAGGACTCTGTCCACATATCCAGACCTGGATCCCTAACAACAGCGTGAAGGACTGTCTACCTTCTTGCCACTGGCTTCCCCACTGCTGGCTTCCTAGCCAGGACCAACTAACCGCAAGTATCTGCCTGTTACCTGCTCTGATTAATGTCCTGGAACTCTGAGTGGGGTGGTTCCTGACTGGTGTGAGACGATACTCCCAAACCAACTCTGAACCTACTGCATACTATATACTAAACTGTGGACATGCTCTGAACCTACTGCATACTATATACTAAACTGTGGACATGCTATACTAACTCTGAACCTACTGCATACTATATACTAAACTGTGGACATGCTATACTAACTCTGAACCTACTGCATACTATATACTAAACTGTGGACATGCTATACTAACTCTGAACCTACTGCATACTATATACTAAACTGTGGACATGTTCTGAACCTACTGCATACTATATACTAAACTGTGGACATGCTCTGAACCTATGGCATACAATATACTAAACTGAGGACATGCTATATACTAACCCTGAACCTATTGCATACTAGATACTAACTCTGAACTGTGCACAAGCTTATACTAACTTGTGACTCCTGTAATACTGGGAGACCTTCCTCTCCAGCAATAATACTAAATAGATGGATAGCGGTAAATGATTTTGTTACCCCAAACTCTCCGCCCAAGACTGAGAGAGACGCCTGGGGTACATACTGAGTAACCGCGAATCCCACAGCCAAGAACAAGGGCAGTGGGATAATAGTGCATGTCCATTGCTTCCGCAGTTAAGATCCTAACTGATCAACTAGGTGCGTTACACATACAGTATTAGAATTATGTAAGTTATTCACAAAGTCGTGCAAGACTTCGTAGAATAACTTTGTTACTTTAAAACTTGTAACCAAACTCTTCTTCGGTTCTGAGTGGTACCTTGGAACTGAAGCCAAGTTTGGTTCCAAGGTTTTTCACTGTAATAATCAATTAACAAAGTTATTCAACGAAGTCTTGCGCGACTTTGTGAATAACTTACTTCGGCTCATCCTCCTTACAGTACTATAACTAATTTTTTAGCAAAGCGACTTTGGATGTAGCATCCGAAGTCTCTTCGCTCATCTCTACTCAGGACTTTGACTTGGTCATTCATTGGTAGACCGACTTGTGTGCTCAGGTTGTCTTGCAGCATGAACCACGTTCTCTTGAGATTTAGCTCGCAGACAGATGTCCTGACATTTTCCTTTGCTTGTGTACTTCAGAACTTATTGTTCCACCAATGATGACAAGCTATCCTGGCCCAGATGCAACAAAACAGGTCCAACCATGATACTACCACCATGTGTCACAGAAGGGATGAGTTTTTATGATGCAAAGCAGCGTTTTCCTTTCTCCAAACATAATGCTACTCATTTAAACACAAAAGTTCCATTTAGGCCTCATCTGGCCACAAAACATTGTTAATAGCCTTCTGGATTGTCCAGGTGATTTTAAAGGGGTTCTCCGGGAATTAAGAAAATTAAAATACTTAAATATTACTCCATTATCATTCAAATATATTACCAAATACCTTTCATTAGTTATAATCGTTCGTTTTGTCCTAAAATCATTAGGAAAAATAAAATGGCGGCCATCCTACTAGGCCACACAAAACCTGTTCTAATTACACAGGAGGACAAGTCAAAGAGCTGCACCATATTTATCGCTAACTTGTCAGGGATTATGATCCTGAATACAGTTTAATATGATCTTCAGATGAATCTCTGTAGGAATGGAGTACATTAGGAGACATGAAGTACAGAGAGGAGGTGGGGATGTAGATAATGAGCAGCAGCATTTTATGCAGTCTCCATTGCCGCAGTCTGTCCTGTCCGTCCTCTCTGTACTTAATGTCTCCTCATGAACTCCATTCCTACAGAGATTCAGCTGAAGATCATATTAAACTGTATTCAGGATCATAATCTCTGACAAGTAGAGCAGAGAGGAGGATGAGGCAGCTCTTTACCTCAGTGTTGTAAAGTAACTTGTCTCCTGTGTGATTAGGACAGGTTTTGTATGTACTAATATGACGGCGGCCATTTTATTTCTCCTAATCATTGCTCCCTTATAGATAATGAAGTGTATTTGGGAATATATTTATACTAAAGTAATATTTAAGTATTTTCATTTTCTTAATTCCCAGAGAACCCCTTTAAGGAAAATGCAGATGGAAGCAATGTTTTTTTGGGAAGCAGCTGCTGTCTCCTTGCAATCCTGTCATGCACACCATTGTTGTTCACTCTTCTCCTGATGGTGGACTCATGAACATTAACATTAGCTAATGTGAATAAGGTCTTTAGTTACTTAGAGTTTACCCTGGGTCCGTTTAAATAGAACTGACTGAGCCCCATGGCAAATTGTTGAATCCCTCCCCTCACTCAGACATGATATTGGATAATTTCATAAAAAATAAATGACCAAATCTAAAGTTTCTGACTCATTTGTTTGAATTGGTCAAATTTATGCAGCAATATAGAAAATTCTAAAAGGTTGGTTCAAAAACTTTCAAGCCCTATGTGTTTGTATGTGCATGTATGTATGCACATGTTTGTATACACACATATATATATATATATACATACACAGTGCCTTGCAAAAGTATTCACCCCCTTGACTTTTTTGTATTTTGGCGCCTCACAACCTGGAATTAACATGGATTGTTTGAGGATTTGCATCATTTAATTTACAGAGCATGCCGACAACTTTGAAGATGTTTTTAATTTTTTATTATGAAGCAAACAACAAATATGTTTGCTTCACAATAGATAGAGGACTAACGCAGAAAGTGCTGGATCAAAAGGAGTATCAATATTTAAATAACTTATATCCGAAGACTCCTATCATCTACTATTTGCCTAAGGTACATAAAAATGCGGAGTGCCCCCCTGGGAGACCTATAGTCTCGGGGATTGACTCGATCACTAGCCGGGTATCAGAATATATTGACATTTTTTTACAAAGATATGTAACTTCCACACCTTCCTATTTAAGGGACACAGGACATATTCTGGATGTTCTAAAAGAGTTTGACAATATCCCTGAGAATGCTTTTATGATGACTCTAGATGTCACTTCATTATATACCATCATACCAAACAACATAGGTATGGAGGCGATTAAATTTTATATGGATAAAGATGACCAAATGCGTGAGGAACAAAAATCTTTTATTTTGGATTGCATACAGTATTGCCTCGGGCATAATTATTTTTGGTACGATGACTGCCATTTTTTGCAGATTTCTGGCGTGGCCAATCTCTTCATGGCTTATTGGGAGCATTTTAATATCTGTCCTGTCATAAAAAAAGATATGGAGGGTGGCAGTTTACAGCTTTGGAGAAGGTATATTGATGACTGCATTGGATTCTGGTATGGCACTGAGACAGGATTAACGGAATTTATCTCCCAGATTAATTCAAATACGTGGAATATTCACTTCACCCAGGATGTGAGTAAAAGTGCTATCCACTTCCTGGATCTCGAGATTAGGGTGGAAGGTGGAAAAATCAAAACTGTAACCTATTTTAAGCCGACCGACCGTAATGGTTATATAGAAAGTAGCAGTTGTCATCACGAACCTTGGATCTGTAATGTACCAAAAGGGCAGCTAAAACGCATTAAAAGGAACTGTACCAGTATTGATGATTATGAAAAGCAGAGTGACATTATTGTGAATAGATTCATAGAAAAAGGCTATAAAAAGGAAGTGCTATATAATCAAAGGGAGGAAGTGAAGTCTGAAAATTTGAATATAAAAAAGAAGGATTCGAGTGAAAAAAAAATACAGAATAGGGATAAATATAAATTTGCATTTTCCACTACTTACTCCATTAATTGTCCCCAAATCAAGAGAATTATTTATCAAAACTGGAATGTCCTAAAAAATGATTCGGTTATAGGAGACCTCATCCCCACCAAACCCCCGTTCATATTTAAAAGAGCCCCCACAGTCAGAAATAGTATTGTGCGTAGTTTTGTGAAAGAGGACGTGAATACATCTAAACCCTGCAATGTCTTCACCTGGTGTGGTTTTTGCCCATGTTGTAAAAACCGCTCCAGGGAGGATAAGAAAAAAAGTAAAATGGAAAACATTGTGTCTACTTCTAAATCCATCTCAAAAAAGGTCAGAGGGAATATTTCATGTGAGTCCATGGGGGTTATTTATATACTTGAGTGCCCATGTAGACTCCAGTATGTCGGCAGAACATTGAGAAAGTTGAAGGTCCGAATTGCAGAACATATCAGAAATATTAAAAAGGGGCTGGAGACCCATAGTGTCTCGGCACATTATAAAAAATTCCATCAAAAGGACCCCATTGGTCTTAAATTTTTGGCGTGGAATAAGTGAAGCGCCATTGGCGGGGAGGTAATCCGGCTACACAGATTAATAAAAAGGAGGCTGAATGGATTTACGAAATGAATACACTGCAGCCACAAGGACATAATATTGAATGGGACATAAAATCTGTATGCATGGTGTGATTTATTCGAATATATACTGTCTGAATATATTTAGTGTTTTATATATTTATCATATTTTTATATTAGTCAATTTTATATTTTTACTTTTAATGACATTTTGGAATATTGATATGGTTTTTATATGATTTTATGCAAGGGATTGATGTGTTTTATGTAATTGAATATTTTGTACATGTTTTTAGTAATTTTAGCATGCAATTGTTTGACCTGCCGCCGGACAACGGAAGTCAGTTTTTGTTCCGGGGCAAAAGGTTGTTAAATACTCGTGGACTACAGCGGCGTCTGTACCGCAGCCCCTGACGAATCTAATACCGAAACCCGGGTCGGGCAATCATATATGCATGTGAAAACTTGGAATATGTGAGTAGAATAAAATTTGATCACCTCTGAGTATTGAGGGTATTGCACCATTTGTTTGTCCTTCTTGTGAAGGTAATCCTGATCCGATTTGGAGTGTGCGGCTGGTGGCTCAAAGCGAGATCTAACGGCAGGCTGGAGGTGGATAGCAGGCTCATTTTATGTGAAGTACGAACCTGCAATTGACACTTCGGACAGCTGAATAGGAACTTGGTTCTTTATATTTATGGTTCTTTTCCAACTACTCTCATAAACTGTTAATATTATAGCGCGGTTCCCGTACTTAACTTTTTACTTTATATTAAGGAGATTGAACCTACCCTATTAAGGGCACCGCTGCTCGGTCTAGTTTTTCACACCAAACATCACTTGTTTTTCCAAAATAACAGAAAAAGTCAATATGCATAACTATTCACCCCCCTAAAGTCAATACTTTGTAGAATCACCTTTTGCGGCAATCACAGCTCCAAGTCGCTTTGGATAAGTCTCTATGAGCTTACCACATCTTACCACTCGGATTTTTGCCAATTCCTCCTTGCAAAACTGCTCCAGCTCCTTCAAGTTGGATGGTTTGTGCTTGTGAACAGGAATCTTTAAGTCTGACCACAGATTGGATTGAGATCTGGGCTTTGACTAGGCCATTCCAACACATTTACATGTTTCCCCTTAAACCACTCAAGTGTTGCTTTAGCAGTGTGTTTGGGGTCATTGTCCTGCTGGAAGGTGAACCTCCGTCCTAGCCTCAAATCACGCACAGAGTGGACCAGGTTTACTCAAGAATATCCCTGTATTTAGCACCATCCATCTTTCCGTCAACTCTGACCAGTTTCCCAGTCCCCGCTGCCGAAAAACATCCCCACAGCATGATGCTGACACCACTATGTTTCACTGTGGGGATGGTGTTCTTTCAGTGATGTGATGTGTTGGATTTGCGCCAGACATAGCATTTTCTTTGATAGTCGAAAAGTAAAATTTTAGTCTCATCAAACCAGAGGACCTTCCTCCATACATTTTGGGAGTCTCCCACATGCCTTTTCGCAACCTTTTTGTTTTTAGCTGAAAGTAATGGCTTTCTTCGGGCCACTCTTCCATAAAGCCTAACTCTATGAAGCGTACGGCTTTTTGTCCTCCTATGTACAGATACTTCAGTCTCTGCTGTGGAACTTTGCAGCTCCTTCAGGGTTACCTTAGGTCTCTGTGCTGCCTCTCTGATTAATGCCCTCCTTGCCCGGCCCTTGAGTTTTGGTGGGCAGCCGTCTCTTGGCAGGTTTGCTGTTGTGCCATGTTCTTTCCATTTGATTATGATAGATTTGATGGTGCTGCTGGGGATCATCAAAGATTTGGATATTTTTTTATAGCCTAACACTGACTAGTACTTCTCAACAACATAGTCCCTTACTTGTTTGGAGAGTTCCTTGGTCTTCATGGCAGTGTTTGGTTAGTGATGCCTCTTGCTTAGGTGTTGCAGCCTTTGCGGCCTTTCAAAAAAGGTGTGTATATGTAATGACAGATCATGTGACACTTAGATTGCACACAGGTGGACATCATTTCACTAATTATGTGACTTTTGAAGGTAATTGGCTGCACCAGAGCTTTTTATGGGATTCCTAACAAAGGGGGTGAATACATACACACATGCGAATTTTGTGTTTTCTATTTCTAAACAATAGTTTTATTTATATATTTTTCTCATTTCGCTTCACCAACTTAGATTATTGTGTTTTTATCCAACACATAAAATTCAGATTAACAAAACATTGAACTTAAGGCTGTAATGTAACAAAATACGAAAAAAGTCAAGGGGGTGAATACTTTTGCAAGGCACTGTATATATACATCTGTTAATTATGGCACTATCTATGTTGTTTCTGCTTCAGCATGTTCCATACAGTATGTCAATGCATGGATATTCATAAATGTAAATTTCATGTGAAAATTTTGAAAATCCTCCACCAAAAACTGAATTGTCCTTAATTAAATTGAACTGTTTTAAAAGAGAAAAGTCTTAAAAGAGAAGGATTTACACTTTGCCTGAACCCAACGTGCACTTTTTCCAAAGACTGTCATCCCTACTGTGCAGGCCGGTGGTGATAGCACTATGCTATGGGAATAGAACTACTGCATTTGTCAGGATAGAAAATAATGACTGCAGTAAACTCCGCAAAAGTTATGGAGGAAAAGCTGCTGGCCTCTGCAAAAAAAAGAAAAAAACTAAATTGGGATTGAACTTCACTTTCAGCAGAAAAGCAGCACAAAGGAGTGGAAAATATCCCATCTCAATATAGAGAAGTGTCTCGTTTTCTGATACATTGCAGATATTAACCATATAATGTATTGGTGTTTCTTGTTAAGAACCATATGTCACGTTCCGAATTCTTGATCATTATTATTTTTATTTTTATTTTTTTATTTTTTAGACCATTACATTGTCTATGTATTTTTTGGCATATTGATGAATTATACTAAAGGCACCAAAATGGAATAAATATTTTTAAGGACATGGCTACACAGTGACATCTGCTCACCTATGAGTTACTGTAAAATTGTGGCACCTTGCAAAAGCCTAAAAGGTCATGCATGCCTTTTGTCACTTCTGAAAACATTGAGATTATTTTGTTATAATGATTTTCCAACTCATGGGCAGCCAGATATCACCCTATAGCCTTAGCATGGGAAATATGACAAACCATTTCCCTTATGGTTTCCCTTAACTTTTATTATTTAGATCAGGCATGCTCAACCTGCGGCCCTCCAGCTGTTGTGAAACTACAACTCCCACCATGCCCTGCTGTAGGCTGATAGCGGTAAGCTGTTCGGGCATGCTGGGAGTTGTAGTTTTGCAACAGCTGGAGGGCCGCAGGTTGAGCATGCCTGATTTAGTGCAATCATTAAAATATACCATACCTCCAAAAATAAAATGCAAGAACATAAATAGGGATACAAACAAGCATCATACTTAATTCAATGTCTAATAATCCAGCTTTTCATAGCAACCCTCCTATAGGCTTCCTTTGCACACCATAAATTTTCATCTTTCTTTTTTTTGTAAAAATACAGTGAATTTTAAGCATGTTTATTAAATTTTTTCCATGTACTGGTGGCTTTTTTATCACATCTTTTTTTTTCTGCTGTTTCTCATGGCTATAATGAAGCCTAAAGGATATGCAAAGAGGGATCTCCCAAGGAAAGAGAGCCATCATGCTAGTGCCACCTTGTGGAAGTGGCTCCCTATGAGTTACAATTTGACTTTTTAACAAGCATTGGGACATGGCAAGGCAAAATAGCCAAGCTATATATTAGATATCCAGCCGTAGACAGCTGTTTCGGTATGCTTGTTTCTCATCAATAAAGAGTAGGATTCTGGCTGGCTGAGTGCAATGCCTTGTATTCAGAAATTTTCAAAAACCCACTTTTTAAGGACCAGTTCAGGTCTGAAGTCACTTTGTGAGGCTTACATAATAGAAACCACCCAAAAATGACCCCATTCTATAAACTACACCCCTCAAGGTATTCAAAACTGAGTTTACAAATGTTGTTTACCCTTTAGGTGTTCCACAAGAGTTATTGGCAAATGGAGATAACATTTCAGAATTTAGATTTTTTTTTTTGGCACATTTTCCATTTCAATCCATTATTTCCAGTAACAAAGCAAGGGTTAACAGCCAAACAAAACTCAATATTTATTGCCCTGATTCTGTAGTTTGCAGAAACACCCCATATGTGGCCGTAAACTACTGTACGGGCACACGGTATGGCGTAGAGGGAAAGGTGCGCCGTGTGTGTAACATCCTGAAGTATGTCACTAAACTTCTGTATCCCTGCTACAATAATGTCAGGTGCATATGTGTATGTCCATCTTGTGTAATCCCACTGTGCAATGCCATGATATGCCTGTTTCATAATATTTGCTGTAATTTCAATGTACACCAGCAGGTGGCAGCAGTATGTAACAGGATCTTAGCCAGTTTAGTATTGCTAGAGTGGAATAGTTCATTCCAATCTAGCTCCCTCTCTTTGAGGAGGAGTGGAATGTTTCCACATCCTGCCTCATGGGGAGGAAAGAAAGTTCTAGTTAGTGTGCACCAGCCCCCTGCTAGGGGAAGGCTGTGTTGGTAGGAGCTCCCAGAAACAGAGATCCCAACCTAGGATCCAAGCCTCGGCTGAGGCCCAAGGATCTTCCTTCCCAGCCTGAGTCATCTTCCTCAGCTGAATGACAAGCAAGCAGCCACCTCAAGATCTACAGATCTCCAGGAAGCCATTCCCTGCGAGCAGAACTGTGAGTGTTTAATCCAAAGACCAGGAGAAGCCAAATACCTCCTTCAGCTAGTCAGGCCCCTACTAAGACCACAGACAGAGCAGAAGATAGATACCTGTAGGATCTACTAAGCATATGTATAAGAAGCAGAATAGATATAAATTCCTGCCATATATTGCCAATACCTGCTGGGATCCAAGACTATTGCTGTAACCGTATGAATCAAAGCTGCCAATCATTAAGTAAAGACAAGTTGGACCCTATTACCTGTTTGGATCTCTATTATTCCTCAATTACTCCTACTGACCACACTCAATTTTATTGCATGTGAGCCAGGATACAGGAGTCCAGCCGTACCAAGGTAGGAGACACCGTTGACACTACCATATCTGCTATACAGAGACATTATCCCCCTCTGGCATTCCTCACCTGGTACGTGAGCTATAACATCTTAAAGGGCCCTGCTACAGTACCTGCGCAAGCTGCAATTGGCGTCACGAACTATACTACTCATATATCCTGACCCACTGCATAGCTGACCCACTGACCCAGTGTCCTGCTCATTGCACGTGGTTTTTGGAAGGCAGATTTTGCTGGACTGGTTTATTTACACCATGTCCCATTTAAAGCCCCTCTGATGCACCCCTAGAGTAGAAACTCCATAAAAGTGACCCCATCTAAGAAACTACACCCCTCAAGGTATTCAAAACTGATTTTACAAACCTTGTTAACCCTTTTGGTGTTCCACAAGAGTTATTGGCAAATGGAGATGAAATTTAAGAATTACATTTTTTGGGCAAATTTTCCATTTTAATCAATTTTTTTTGGTAACAAAGCAAGGGTTAAAAGCCAAACAAAACTCAATATTTATTGCCCTGATTCTGTAGTTTGCAGAAACAACCCATATGTGGCCGTAAACTACTGTACGGGCACACGGTATGGCGTAGAGGGAAAGGAGCGCCTTGTGGTTTTTGGAAGGCAGATTTTGCTGGACTGGTTTATTTACACCATGTTCCATTTGAAGCCCCCCTGATGCACCCCTAGAGTAGAAACTCCATAAAAGTGACCCTATTTTGGAAACTACGGGAACAGGTGGCAGTTTTGTTGGGACTATTTTTAGGGTACATATGATTTTTGGTTGCTCTATATTATATTTTTGTGAGGCAAGGTTACCAAAAATAGAAATTCTGAAATTTCATCTCCATTTGCCATAAACTGTTGAGGAACAGCTAAAGGGTTAATAAAGTTTGTAAAATCAGTTTTGAAAACCTTGAGGGGTGTAGTTTCTTAGATTGGGTCACTTTTATCGAGTTTCTACTCTAGGGGTGCATCAGGGGTTCTTCAAATGGGACACGGTGCCAAAAAAAAAAAGGCCATCAAAATCTGCCTTCCAGAAACCATACGGCGCTCCTTTCCTTCTGCAAGCTGCCGTTTGGTCATACAGCAGTTTACGACCACATATAGGATGTTTCTGTAAACTGCAGAATCAGGGTAATAAATATTAAGTTTTTTTTGGCTGTTAACCCCTGCTTTGTTACTGGAAAAAACTGAAAAAATTGCTTTGACACCGTTTTTATTTTATTTTTTTGACCGTGTTCATCTGAGGGGTTAGTTCATGGGGTATTTTTATAGAGCAGATTCTTAAGGACACGGCGATTTGTCTACTTTTTAAAAAATTCTTTAGGTTTTACACTATATTATCCTTTCATATATAAAAAAAATCAAGAGTCATTTTTTTAGTTTTTAGCCGAATATCTTAGGTAGGGGCTCATTTTTTGTGGGATGAGAGGACGGTTTTATTGGCACTATGTTGGGGGGCATATGACTTTTTGATCGCTTGCTATTACACTATTTGTGATGTAAGGTGACAAAAAAATACCTTTTTTTGCACCGTTTTATTTTTTATTTTTTTGACCGTGTTCATCTGAGGGGTTAGGTCATAGGGTATTTTTATAGAGCAGATTCTTACGGACGCGGCGATACCTAATATGTCTACTTTTTTAAAATTTATTTAGGTTTTACACTATATTATAAAAAAACATTTTAGTATCTCCATAGTCTAAGAGTCTTTATTTTTTTGTTTTTAGCCGATTATCTTAGGTTTTTTGACTAGGCCCATGTGCAGCACGAGGCCCCAAAACATCCTCATCTCAGCTGCACTGACTGGAGTCCAGCCACCTGCCCTAGCCAAAAAGGAGCCCGGGTGTTGAGCAATGTACTGTTGGGCGAACACGTTCATTTGCTCTACTATCAGATTCACAAAGTGGTCACTGAAATAAAGACAAAAATAGTCATATTCAGTGAAGCCCACTGTTGGAATCTGGATTCCTGCTTGGCCAACAAAATCAGGAATCACAGGCGATGATCGGAAATACACATGACGTACCGATACATCATGTGTCCTTAAGTACCGGGACATCATGACGTACCGGTACGTCATGTGTCCCCAACAGGTTAAAGAGACCAGCTGTGTATACAGACTTACTGAAAGCACTCCATGGTATAGAGGCTTATTGGCAATGCTCTATTGTAAAACAATGCACAGACATATCTCCCAAGGAAAGAGAACCATCTTGCTTTTCAGTAAGCCTTGGGACATGACAACAGAAAAACTGTTGAGTCAAATATCCAACTGTAGACAGCTGTTTTGGGGAGCTATAGCTGCGAGCAAGGCATCACTCAGCCAGCCAGAATCCTACTCCATTCCCCAAGCACCCCAAAATAGCTGTCTAGGGATGGAAGTTTTGCTTGGCGTTGACTTTCCATTGTTATTTCCTAAGGCATGTTAAAAAGTCAGACTTTTTGACTCAGAGGGAGCCACTTCCAGACGGTTGTCCTAGTGAGATGGTTCTCTTTAATTGGGAAATACCTTTCCCGTTTTCCCATGGAGCATTGCCAATAAGTCATGGAGCATTTCCAGTAAATCTCCATACAGAGCTGGTCTCTTTAATGAGAGTCATTACCCTACCTAAGCTGAAGCCTAGGGGTAAAAAAAAAAGACAGAAAAAATGAGCATACTGCATTTTGGCACAAATCTAAAAAAAACAAAGTCACCGAAACACCATAAACAAAAACACATTGGGCCACATTTACAAATGTGAGTGCACCAAAAAGTAGCAAAATTTGGTTTAGGTTTAGAAAAAGTTTCTGTGCTTAGTCTGAAAAGGGGTGCAGCTTACGACAAGAGGATCTTGTTTCAGGTGAAGGGGTGTGGCCTAAGATGTAACATTTGGCACCAAATTGCACCAGAAATCTGATGTACAACTCCGTCTGAAATTAAGCCAACCAACAGCTGGTATAGAGTTAGACAAAAATGCCTATCGCTGCACCAAATTTATCATCCAGCCTAAAGCACTGAGATAAATCTGGTGCTCTGTGTCTTACTACTTTCATAATGGCCAGATTTTTTTATTGGAAACATTTTATAAGGGTTGGCCACACGTTTAGGTTTCCTTATGCAGTTTTGGAAGCCAAAACCAGGGGTGAGTCATAAAGGGAGAGAAAGTATAAAGGACTGTGCCTCTTTTAAAATTCACTCCAGTTTTTTTTATTCCAAAACTACATTGGCAAACGTGACCGTGTACCTATACCCTAAAGGCCTTTGCAGAGTCCCCAGCGCAGCTCCTGAACTCCCAGCGCTCCTGGGGGTCACATAGCATTATATTGATTTATGGTGCTATGTATGTAACTCTTACAGTTCTGGAATGTATGACTGACAGCATTATGCCAGTGTTATCCAATACATTCCAGAACTGTAAGGGTTAGATAGCATCATAAATCAATATAATGCTATGTGACCCTGTCAGTGCTGGGAGTTCAGGCCGGGAGCTGCGCTGCAGACTTGCAGCATGACCAACGCTCGTCTGCAAGGGCCCTAATGGTTCTGTGCCATCTAAAACTGGAATACATCTATTATGCAGCCAATTTACTGTATACGCAGTGGTAAATATGAGGCTAATTGAATCGCAAAACTACTTTTCTGCTGTCTGATCACAATCAAATAACTGGCAACCTTCTGCTGGGCATTAAAGGGGTTTTCTGACTTTTATATACTGATGACCTGTCCTCAGGATAGGTTACCAATATTTGATTGGTGGGGCTCGGACACCTGGGTCTCCTGATGATGAGCTCTTTAAGGAGACTTGATTGTATAGTGGCTTTGCTTGGTATCACATATCAGCCTCATTCACTTGAATGGGATTGAGCTGCTCCTAGGCCACATGACAGATGAAAGTAGCGTCAGTGGCCTAGGGTAAGCTAAGAGAAGTAGCACCGTGGCCTTCTCAAACAGCTGATTGGCCAAACATTTTCCTCACTGTAGGTTCTGCTGCCTCCTTTTTGCCATTTGTCATTAATTTTCTCTATTTGTGACCACTCTGTCTATAAAAGTAAAAGACATTATATCCTCATCTTTTAAAGGTGCCACTGGTCCCATGCCAATTCTTCACTCCAGTGACTGGCTGCAGTTGGCACATGAATTATAAACAGCAGATGATCAGTGCAGGCCCAGTGGGTATCAGAGCAGTAGGGATTGGAACAGCAGGGGCATTTAAAAGTCTTTTTTTTAACAGTTTTTAAAGATTTCTGAAAACAGCTTTAACCCCCTAACAGTTTTAAGCTTTAAAACAACCACATCATTACCTCCTCTACATTAGGAGATATACTTTTTAGAAATTGGGTCTGGAGTGACAGCAGCTAAAAGAAAAAGCAGGTATCAGCTGCTGTCACTCCCAACCCAATCCTATAAGACTTTATATTCCGATATATCCTAATTAGAGATGAGCGAATTGACGCTGACGAAGTGGAATTCGTTACGAATTTCAGGAAAAATTTGATTCTCACCAAAGCCGAATTTCCTTGCGCTTCGTGGTAATGAATTGCATTTTTTCCTAAAGTGGCTGCTGCACGTGTGAGGACATGGAGAAAGGAACTCTGGGAAGGCGGGATCACCCATACTGCCATGCATGCAGCCAATCAGCAGCCAGCCAGCCCTGTGATGTCACAGCCCTATAAATAGCTTCAGCCATCTTAGATTCTGCCATTTACCAGTTTACTTAGTGCAGGGAGAGTCAGCAGGCGTTAGGGACAGTGTTAGAAAAAACTTCATTGTGCTAAAAAAATGATTAACAAGTGCAGGGCAAGATTATTCAAGGTGTAGGGAAAGGATAGGGAGGAATCATTCCACAGTATTTATGTTGAACAGGGTTCAGTAGGGGAGGTTACATCCTGGGTAATAGGAACAATCCTTTTACACCTTTCTGCACTGACTGGGGATCCAAATTGCCATTATACAGCTCCGTAATTACAGCAAACCGTTCTGATTAGGGTGCAAGTGCTGTTTGAAACAGGCATTAACAGGGTTTATTACAAGGAAATATGTCTATGTCTTATTTGCCCTCATGCGGTGCAGTTATATGTTCTAAAGCATTTTTTGGCTTGTATTAGTGGGAAAAAAGGGCTTATTAGCTGTTGTGTGGTGAAGTGAGAAAAAGAATGCCCTTTTTGTCCTGTATTAGTAGCAAAGGAAAAATATATTTGCCGTTCAGCGGTGCAGTTATTAGTTGTAAAGCCCTTTTTGCCATGCATTAGTGGCACCAAAAATATATATTTGCCGTTTAGTGGTGCAGTTATAAGTTGAAAAGTCCTTTTTGCCGTGTATTAGTGGCACCAAAAAAATATATTTGCCGTTCAGCGGTGCAGTTATTAGTTGTAAAGCCCTTTTTGCCGTGCATTAGTGGCACCAAAAATATATATTTGCTGTTCAGCGGTGCAGTTATATGTTGTAAAGCCCTTTTTGCCATGTATTAGGGGCACCAAAAAAATATATTTGCCGTTCATCGGTGCAGTTATATGTTGTAAAGCCCTTTTTTTGCCATGTATTAGTGGCAAAAGATAAATATATTTGCCGTTCAGTGGTGCAGTTATATGTTCTAAAGCCTTCTGTGGAGTGTACTAGCGACAAAAGTAAAATATATTTGCCGTTCAGCGGTGCAGTTATATGTTCTAAAGCCCTTTTTTGTGTGTATTAGTGTGAAAAAAAGGGCTTATTAGCCGATGTGTGGTGAAGTGAGAAAATGTCAGACTTTTTTGAGGTGTTTTAATTTCCTTTTTATTTTTATCTAACAGTATGCCAGACCGAGAAGTGCCAGGCCCTGCTCAGGGGAGTGGCAGAGGCCTAAGTGTTTCAGGCGCAGGCAGAGGTCGCAGCAGAGTAAGGGGCTGTGGCAGCAGGGGTCACTTCCAGAGTCAGCTAGCGGTTGTGTCGTGACCAGCAACCCAGTGGTTCTTAAATGGTTGACTCGATCTTTGACTTCTTCGCAGGTGAAGTGAGACACCCTCAGCCAAGAGTCGGTGGATTCGTCAGACACAACCCTTAGTTGGCATGGCCCAGGAGCAGGACCTGTGCCCTCATCGGTCCTCATCCTGCCTCTGTCTATTTCTGTTTCCTCAGCCAGAGAAGTATTGTATGCTGTGGGCTCAGCTCCACTATACAGTGAGGACAAGCTACTAGAAGACAGTCAGCAGCTACTGACAAGCCAAAATGTAGAGGAGACATCCGCCGCTTCCTCCACTAGGCTGGCAAGGTAGTGATGAGGAGAGTGGCGTGGGATCTGGTGTTGGGAGCGGTCTGAAACAGTTAAGGAGGACATCAGTGACGCGCAGACAGTAATCGATAATGATGATGTAGCTGATCACACTTGGGAGCTTTTTCAGAACCAATAATCCTGTCTGTCCTTTCCAACACAACTGGCACACTTCAGAAATACTCTGTGTTGCTGGGGACCCTGCTCTTTCCACATGGTAACTCGTAGTCCAAAATCTTCAACAAGATCAGCATGGAGGAGCGACATAGCAAACCCATGTAGCAAACCTACGTCATCACGTCTTCTCCTACTCTGATGAAAGGGCTTCATCGTCGGGAGAAGAGGGTGGCAGCTTACCCATGAGGCAGCGGCGGAGCCAGCAAGTTGCTAGCATGGCCGGCAGTCAGCAGGGTGGCAGCAGTGGGAGGTCGGTAGCCAAACGTGCCTGGGATAGACCTGCCCGGGAAGTAGCGGTGCACGGGTTCACGGAGGCAACTGCACTAGGAGTCAGTCAGTGTGTAGTGTTGGGGGTAAAATCACCTACTCGGCGGTGTTGCAGTTTTTTGTTAAGCCACCGGAGCAGGTGAACATGGCCATATGTAGAATCTGTGTGCAATGTTGGCACCACGGCCCTACGTCAACATACAGTATGCAGCATCACCATAAAATGGCCTGGGAGAACTGCGGCTCCGGTGTGGTGGTCCAGCCTGCCGCAGCAACCGCTGTTTCACCCAGTGGCACGCACCCGATTTCAGGCAGTCAAGGCTCCACCACCTCAGCCGAAGGGAGCTGTCTGTCCTTCCCATCATCTACCGGTCCAGATGATCCTGCTCCTAATCCTCCTACTTCTCGTCACTCATTCCATCAGCAATCGATCACCGAAGCGATTGTCAAGAGACAACAGTATGTGTGCACTCATCCAACAGCGCAGAAGCTGAACATGCTCCTGGCCAAGTTGCTGGTGCTGCAGTCCCTCCCTTTCCAAGTGGTGGGCTCTGCACCTTTCAGAGAACTGATGGCTTATGCCGAGCCGAGGTGGAGAGTCCCAAGCCGTCATTTCTTTGCCAAAAAGGCAGTACCAGCCCTGCACACACATGTAGAACAGAAGGTGGACCAGTCCTTGAGCCTGTCGGCATCTGCCAAAGTGCACGGCAGCGCCGACGTGTGGAGCTGTAACTACGGTCAGGGACGATACATGTCCTTTACGGCCCACTGGGTGAATGTGGTTCCTGCACAGCCACACCAGCAACATAGCCAGGTGACTCCCCTTCCGCCTCCACGTTGTCACGCTGTCCGTCTCTGCCTCCTCATCCTCCACCGTCTACTCAGCCTCCACTGCAGAGACAATTCACAGTGCCCCTCCAGCATACCACATGTGCACATGGGGGGAGGCACCTGATACTGGCACCTGGGGGGGAGGGGGGAGTTGGCACCTAATACTGGCACATGGGGGGGGGAAGAGGCACCTGATACTCGCACATGGGGGGAGGCACCTGATACTGGCACCTGGGGGGGGAGGGGTTGGCACCTGATACTGGCACATGGGGGGGGAGAGAGGCACCTGATACTGGCACATGGGGGGGAGAGGGGTTGGCACCTGATACTGGCATCTGGGGGGGGAGGGGGGGTTGGCACCTAATACTGGCACATGGGGGGGAGAGAGGCACCTGATACTGGCACATGGGGGGAGGCACCTGATACTGGCACCTGGGGGGGAGGGGGGGTTGGCACCTGATACTGGCACATGGGGGGGGGGAGAGGCACCTGATACTGCCACATGGGGGAGGCACCTGATACTGGCACCTGGGGAGGAGGGGGGGGTTTGGCACCTGATACTGGCACATGGGGGGGAGAGAGGCACCTGATACTGACACATGGGGGGGGGAGAGGGGTTGGCACCTGATACTGGCACCCTGGGGGGGAGGGGGGGGGTTGGCACCTGATACTGGCACATGGGGGGGGGAGGGAGAGAGGCACTTGATACTGACACTTTTTTTGTGGGGGGGGGAGATGGCACTATGATACTGGGACATGTGAGGGGGAGGAGAGAGGCACTTGATACTGGCACATGATGGGGGGGCATCTATGGAAACACTTACTGGCACATTATTGGGGGGGGTTATGGGGGACACTGGGCCGGAAGCCTATCAGAGGCCGGACACTGAGGGGCATCTACTGGGGCACTATATATGGGGCATTTTATACTGGTACATTATGGGGGGCACTAGCAGGAAGGGGGAGAGGAGCACTATGGGGGAATTTACTGGGGGCACTATATAGGGGTATTTTATACTGGGACATTATGGGGGCACTATGGGGACATTAGCTCAACTGGGGGCATTACAAGCCGGTATTTTTGTCACATTATAAGGAGAATTATTACTACTGGGCGGGGGCATTATGGTGGGCTTTATTACTCCCCATGGTATGATCCCCTAGTAGCAGCACCAGCCTCTCCCAGCTCTGCTATCCCTCTGCCCCTTCTCCAAATCCTTATTATGAAATCTTTCTCATTAGGATAAAGCACAACATCAGCTCCGCCGAGCCCCCGGCCAAAGTGTTGAAGTGGCGTCCTAGATCCCCAAGGGCCAAGCCAAGTAACTGTAAGTTTTCATGTGAAATATGTTTATGTTATACACATATAGCATCCACTGTGCCACACAATATACAGTATACCGCTACACTGTGCCAAAGGAGTGGGGTTTACACAGGAGGAGGGAGGTGCGAAGCGCGCTGGAGGGGCCCTTACAAATATTTGCTGTGGGGCCCAGTCACTTCTAGTTACGCCCCTGGCTCTGCTTGTATAAGCATTTAATTGAACAGGTTCTCTTGAGCTCTATGTGGAATAAGCTGATGACGGTGTAAAAGGAGTGCACTTCTTCTTGGCGTAAACATTGCCCTGTAAGGTTGAGTTCATACTTGAGTTATTTGGTCAGTTTTGGCCCCGTGACTGCCCAAATAAGTGAAGTGTACAGTGATTCTAAGAGCGACACCTGTCATCTGCATGTCATACGGACTCACAGTATAATTTCACTACAACAGCAAACTCCCTATGCGTGTTACTGCAAGGCACAGTGTTCTACATGACTATAAAGGCTCTCTGCAGCCAGGAAATAGCAATTTTTAATGCAATTCGTCGCAAATAAATTTGGATCGAAGCCAATTTATTTTTTTAAATCGGCGAACCGGCCAAATCGAATTTTGGAAAAATTCGCTCATCTCTAATCCTGATATATCTATTTCTATCTTCTACAGAGCCCAATATATGAAAGCTTAAAACAGCCCTTTTTTAGCTTGGGGGAGGGCAGTGGGAGAGCTGACAGCCTGCAGTATAGGAGAGAAAAAACATGACTCATGATAATAGACCTCACATGGTTATGTCGTCAGAAAAATAAAAATGGACTTGGAATGCAGTGACACAAGATTAATTTGTAAAAAATTTAATTAAAATAAATAAATATATATATATATATATATATATATATTTATATAAATTTGTGTAAAGCAAGTGTTTTAATTTGTTCTTCCTCTTTCATGTCATGTAACTGCTTAGTGATGTCTATACCTGGCTGCAGTATGAAGTAACTGTACCTGCGTACTGACCTTTAGGTGGCGCCACGAGGGGCCAGGAGACTAGAAAACAGTTTTGGAACAGTGAGCTCAGCTCCATTGAAGACATCATCAGGGTAAGATGCCTTGCTACCATCACCTCTCTTAATATCATATGGGTGTCGGACAAGTATTATGTTGGGTCATTTGTCTGCATGACTCTCTGTGACTGTTACTTTACATCATCTTTGGCTTTATATATCTTTGTAGATATCTTTTATCATAGTTTAGTAAACCCTTTATGCAACTAAATCGTGTCAAATTTTTCCCGAACTTCCAATCTCATGATACAATTTGGCATTTTCATAATTGCACTGACCTGCAGAATAAAGTTATCATGTTATTTAAACCACACAGAGAACCTCATAAAAATAAATCCCACAAAATAATGTTACATATAGTTACATAGTTACATAATTAATATAGTTGAAAAAATACATAATTCCATCAAGTTATACCAAGGGATAGGCGGGGACGCGAATCCCAGAAGAAAATGAAACTACACATTTTCATAAGCATTAATGTTTACTTTTAAGAAATCATCTAAACCCTTTTTAAAACTGTGCCTGCTGTGACCACGTCATGAGAAAGTCTATCCCACAAATTCACAGTTCTTACAGCGAAGAAGCTTTGACGCTTCTGGAGACTGAACTTTTTCTTCTCCAGTCGGAGGCAGTGCCCCCTTGTCTTTTGAGGGCATTTTACATGGAACAGTTTTTCACCGTATTTTTTGTATGGCCAATTTATATATTTGTATCGGTTAATCATATCCCCCTTAGATGTCTCTTCTCAAAACTAAATAAATAAAATTCTTAAAAAATTTTTTTTAGAACTAAGACCCTCCATGCCCCTTATCAGTTTAGTCGCTCTCCTCTGTACTTTTTCCAGCTGCAGAGCATCCTTTTTATGGACTGGTGCCCAGAACTGAACTGAATATTCCAGATGAGGCTGCACAAATGCTTTGTAAAGTGGTAGTATTATATCCCTGCCCTGCAAGTCTATGTCTCGTTTAATGCATGACAATATCCTAGTGGCCTTAGAAGCAGCTGATTGACATTGTATGCTGTTATTCAATCTATGATCTACAAGGACACCCACATCCTTCTCTATAAGGCTACTTTCACACTTGCGTTCGGTCCGGATCCGTCTGGTATCTGCACAGACGGATCCGCACCTATAATGCAAACGCTTGCATCCGTTCAGAATGGATCCGTCTGCATAACAGCTTTTTCAGATCTGAGTTTTCACATCGTGAAAACTCAGATCCGACAGTATATTCTAACACAGAGGCATTCCCATGGCGATGGGGACGCTTCAAGTTAGAATATACTGAGAACTGTGTACATAACTGCCCCCTGCTGCCTGACAGCACCCGATCTCTTACAGGGGGCTGTGATCCGCACAATTAACACCTCAGGTGCTGCACCTGAGGGGTTAATTGTGCGTATCATAGCCCCCTGTAACAGATCAGGTGCTGCCAGGCAGCAGGGTCCAGACCCCCCTCCCTCCCTAGTTTAAAATTCATTGGTGGCCAGTGCGGCCCCCCTCCCCAGTATTAAATTCATTGGTGGCCAGTGCGGCCCCCCTCCCTCCCCAGTATTAAATTCATTGGTGGCCAGTGCGGCCCCCCCTCCCTCCCTCCCCAGTATTAAATTCATTGATGGCCAGTGCGGCCCCCCCCTCCCTCCCTCCCCAGTATTAAATTCATTGGTGGCCAGTGCGACCTCCCCTCTCTCCCCCCCTAATTAAAATCACCCCCCCCCATCATGGGTGGCAGTGGAGAGTTCCGATCGGAGTCGCAGTTTAATCGCTGGGGCTCCGATCGGTTACCATGGCAGCCAAGACGCTACTGCAGTCCTGGCTGCCATGGTTACCTAGCAATTTTAGAAGCATTATACTTACCTGCGCTGTCTGTGTCCGGCCGGTCGCTCCTCTTACTGGTAAGTGAAAGGTCTGTGCGGCGCATTGCTTATAGCACAGATCTGTCACTTACCAGTAGGAGGAGCGCCCGGCCGGCCACAGACAGCACAGGTAAGTATAATGCTTCTAAAATTGCTAAGTAACCATGGCAGCCAGGACTGCAGTAGCGTCTTGGCTGCCATGGTAACCGATCAGAGCCCCAGCGATTAAACTGGGACTCCGATCGGAACTCTCCGCTGCCACCGATGGTATATTAATAAAGACTCCTGACTTTACATTGAAAGTCAATGGGGGACGGATCCGCTTGCAATTGCACCATATTGTGTCAACGTCAAACGGATCCGTCCCCATTAACTTGCATTGTAAGTCAGGGCGGATCCGTTTGGCTCCGCACGGCCAGGCGGACACCAAAACACTGCAAGCTGCGTTTTGGTGTCCGCATCCCAGAGCGGAATGGAGGCGGAACGGAGCCAAACTGATGCATTCTGAACGAATCCTTATCCATTCAGAATGCATTGGGGATGAACGGATCAAACGGATCTCACAAGCGGAACCCCAAACGCAAGTGTGAAAGTAGCTTTAGTGACTCCCCCAGTGTTACATTCCCTAGGACACATGATGCACAGAGATTATTACTACCAAGATGCATAACGTTACATTTATCTACACTGAACATCATTTGCCAAGTTGATGCCCAATCACTCAGAGTGTTCAAGTCAGCTTATAGTTTATGGACATTTCCCATAGATTGTACAGTATTGCACAGCTTAGTGTCATCTGCAAATATAGAAATTATGCTATTATTCCCATCCTCAATATCATTAATAAATACATTAAATTATAGAGGGCCCAGCACTAAACCTTTGGGTACACCACTTATAACCCTGGACCATTCTGAATAGGAATTATTCACCACAACTCTATGGACACGGTCCTTTAGCCAGTTTTTAATCCAATTACACACTATACTTTCCAAGCCTATAGACCTTACTTTACCTATTAAACGTCTATGAGGGACAGTATCAAAAGCCTTTGCAAAATCCACAAACACTACATCCACAGCCGCCACTCTGTCCAGGCTACTACTTACCTCTTCATAGAAACAAGTCAGGTTAGTCTGACAACTTCTGTCCTTGGTAAACCCATGTTGGTTATCACTTATAATATTATTTACAGTCACATACTCCTGTATATAGTCCTTTAAGAGTCCTTTAAACATTTTCCCACAACAGAAGTTAAACTAACTTGGCTATTTTTACCTGTGGAGGACCAAGATCCTTTTTTGAATATTGGCACCTCATTTGCCTTGCGCCAATCACTTGGCACTGTACCTAGAGAATCTTTAAAAATTATAAACAGGGGCACAGCAATGATTGAACTGAGCTATTTAAGAACTCTTAGGTGTAATCCATCTGGACCCAGGGCCTTGTTCACATTCATCTTATTTAACTTATCTTGGACCATATCTACAGTTAGCCAATTGAGTTTATTACTGGATGTATTAACAGCCCCAGCACCTTAGATATCAGCTCATTCCTCTTCTTTTGTATATACAGAGCTAAAAAAAATAATAATTAGTAACTCTGCCTTTTCCTTATCTTCAGTGACTAACCCCCCTTTACCATTATTTAGGGAACCTACCTGCTCAAACCTTGGTTTTTTAGCATTTATATATTTAAATTATTTTTTGGGATTTGTTTTGCTCTCTTTTGCCACCTGCTGTTCATTTTGTATTTTTGCTAATTTTATCTCCTTTTTACAGATTTTATTAAGCCCTTTGTAAACTTCAAACGCTACAGCTGACTCCTCAGCTTTGTATTTTTTAAATGCCCCTTTTTGTCTTTAATTGCCCTTTTTACAGTAGCTATAAGCCATGGAGGGAGAGGGTTTAATTTTAGCCATTTATACTTGTTACCTAAAGGAATACATTTTTTAGTGCAATTACTCAATGTGCAGAGATCATCTTCCTGGTTGCTATGAGGAACACCCTGCTGCAGTGTTGCTGGCCCTGGGCTTTCATCCCTAATATCAGCCAAACAGGCATATTTACTAGGGTGTTCCAGCTCAGGACTAGCCTCCCTGGCACTTTTCCCTCTACCCCTCTACCCCTACGTTAACCCAACTGCTGACCTGATAGTCCTGATCTTGCCCTCCTTCTCCGACCTCCATTTCACTGACCCCAGTCAGTGCCTGCACAGTGAGGTCTAAGCCTCTCTCCAGTTTTGCAATGCCCCTAAGTATTTTAAGCTGCTTATTTAGATCCAAGATCTGGGCTTCCAAATATGCAAGGTGATTGCATCTAGTGAAAATGTATTCACCCATAAAAAGTTATTCAACCATGAAAGTTATTTAATACACTATATGTATTCCAAAATGGTAAAAAAATACACTGCTCAAAAAAATAAAGGGAACACAAAAATAACACATCCTAGATCTGACTTAATTAAATATTCTTCTGAAATACTTTGTTCTTTACATAGTTGAATGTGCTGACAACAAAATCACACAAAAATTAAAAATGGAAATCAAATTTTTCAACCCATGGAGGTCTGGATTTGGAGTCACACTCAAAATTAAAGTGGAAAAAGGCACTACAGGCTGATCCAACTTTGATGTAATGTCCTTCAAACAAGTCAAAATGAGGATCAGTAGTGTGTGTGGCCTCCACGTGCCTGTATGACCTCCCTACAACGCCTGTGCGTGCTCCTGATGAGGTAGCGGATGGTCTCCTGAGGGATCTCCTCCCAGACCTGGACTAAAGCATCTGCCAACTCCTGGACAGTCTGTGGTGCAACGTGATGTTGGTGGATAGAGCGAGACATGATGTCCCAGATGTGCTCAATTGGATTCAGGTCTGGGGAACAGGCGGACCAGTCCATAGCATCAATGCCTTCGTCTTGCAGGAACTGCTGACACACTCCAGCCACATGAGGTCTAGCATTGTCTTGCATTAGGAGGAACCCAGGGCCAACCGCACCAGCATATGGTCTCACAAGGGGTCTGAGGATCTCATCTCGGTACCTAATGGCAGTCAGGCTACCTCTGGCGAGCACATGGAGGGCTGTGCGGCCCTCCAAAGAAATGCCACCCCACACCATTACTGACCCAATGCCAAACCGGTCATGCTGGAGGATGTTTCAGGCAGCAGAACGTTCTCCACGGCGTCTCCAGACTCTGTCACGTCTGTCACATGTGCTCAGTGTGAACCTGCTTTTATCTGTGAAGAGCACAGGGCGCCAGTGGCGAATTTGCCAATCTTGGTGTTCTCTTGCAAATGCCAAACGTCCTGCACGGTGTTGGGCTGTAAGCACTTATTAAAGTTCAGATAGCCGAACGGCTAATAGGTTCCCGTTTAAGGTCAATTTTAAAATATAACATTTATTTGGTATTCTTTAAAATTAACGGGAAAAAGAAAAGAAAAATATTTAAAAGTTCAAATGCTCTGGTGCTTGATAACAGTAATTGCTATGTTTTGTTATAATCACTGCTTATATTTGCAGTCTCTGTCCTTGATATATATACAAATCTATCCTGAGGGATTGGTCTAACTAAATTTCCCTGCTTCAGTTTAGCAGGAGTGTGGCGAGATGAATCACTGTCAGTCCCGCATCAGAATGGATAGAGTATGTGGCTCTATCCCTTGTTTCTCTTAAGGATAGAGTGTAGCTATTTGTATCCGCTAACCCAGTGTCTGCAGATCACCGGGGCCGGACTAACAAGCACACCGCACTGATCTAAAAACTAAACTTGCAGCTCCCCCGACATGTTTCACCACAGATGTGGCGTCTTCAGGGGCTATGGAGCTACTAACGACAAGATCGCCCTATGATTTGCCCTTTATATATCCTATGGGTGGGTCGTTCACTTACCCTATCTCCAATGATTCGCCGGCGATCTTTGTTAGTCATAAAAGTAGGCCAATAAGGATCCATTTAGTACCCCGTCAGTCTCAGACTAACCAGTACTTGTCACCAGTGTGCGCTTGCGTATAAACTTATAGCTTGAAATCTTCCGTTCCAGGACCTGTCTCGCTGGGGTAGATTCTCCGTACGAGTGCTAAGTATAGGCGCATGCGCAACACCCACAACATCGCTTCCCCGATTACTAAGTATAGGTGCATGCGCATCACTACCACCGTAACTCCACCACAGGTTATCCCTACTGCGCATGCCCATACACTCAGTCCGTGAATTGCTAAGATCCACGATACAGGTGTCCATGCGCATGCGTCCACACTCAGTCATTTTCGATATCTCCCCATCCTCTCCGCTTATTTCGTCAGGTTAAAGTCGAGGCGCATGCGTCTATACTCTGGTTATTTTCTGAGATATTCTTCCTACGCATGCTCAGCCAGTTAGTCTATCAGTTTGCCAGGTTCTATCAAATCCATATTTTGGGTGCATTCACTATCCCTATTATAGGAAATTAACAAGGTTCAATTTCACATTCTATATTCTTATTCCATATCATCACCTTCTGATTATCTCCACTTATATTGAAGGGATAAGTTTATTTGCACTTATTATCCATTATGTTAACATAAGGACTTGGGAGAATTTCAGCATATAGATGTAAATTCATGCAGCTTTTCCTAAATTGTTGCACTTATTATCCATTTATTTCTGAAGGATTAGGAGAGCTGCAACATATAGATATAAACTGATACTATTTTCCTGGATAGGGAGATGGAGGGTGCAAGAGAGGTACCCGAAGGAGGACATGGGGATATTATATACTATATTGAAATATTATATATTCATAAAGGATATCACATCCTATTAGTGGGATATATTATTACTGTTATTTCAACTATTAAATTTTATATCCATCAAGATATACAAATCCCTTCAATCTTCAAAGCAAGTCTTCCTGCCGTACTTAAGACAATATACCCACTCCGAATCCAGATCCCAGATCTGACCTATTTGATATATACTTTATTTTGTAATCTATAGATTATTAGATGCACACTGTACTTTGGAATCCTATGAATAATATTGATCATAATGATAATTGCCCTAACTATTTTTCTCTAAAATCTTCCTTTTATTCCTTATATTTTATTTATTTATATGTGTATACAATTACTACAATCTACTAGGTTTCCTTTTTCTATACGGATATGATTTAATGCTAGATGAATGCCGTGAATGAAAACCCCTCATTCAATCCATGAGGACTCATCGTATTTAATATGTCAATCCAACGGGCTTCACATTGTAACAGTTTTTTGTCTAAATTGCCTCCTCTTGGTCCCATGGATACCTTTTCTATTCCCCAGAATCTTAGTATCGAACTCTGGTTCCCATGTATATATTTAACATGTCTGGCCAGAGGAGTGTCTATCTGTTTCAATGGTGCTTAGATGTCCTGAGATTCTACGTCTCAACTCTTGTATGGTTTTACCCACATACAATTTGGGGCATGGACAGGCAGCTATGTAGACAACTCCTTGTGTTCTGCATGTTATTAATTGTCTAATTTCATATTCTTTCTTGTCTCCAGGGTTCGTGAACTTCTTGATACGAGGTATATATTTACAAAAGGAGCAGTTCCCACATGGTGATGACCCCTTATACTTCTCCTGTTTATTGGTAAGTTGAGTTTTTTCTTCCATTAGGTGACTATGGACCAACTGGTCCTTTAAATTCGGACCTCTTCTGTATTTTATAGATGGATACGGGGTGAGAACCATCCCTAGATCTCTGTCAGATCGTATTATATGCCAATATTTTTTAATTATATGGCATATATCATCATTTTACCCATCATAGGTCCCAATGCACCTAATTACCTCGCTTTTTTTATGGATTGTTGTTTTTAATAGATCTTCCCTATTCAGGCTTTTAGCTCTATTAAAGGCTTTCTTCAGGGGTCTAGTAGGGTAACCTCTCCTTTTGAACCTCTGGAATAGTTGTTCACTCTCTCTCCCAAAAGCCATTTCATCCGAGCAATTCCTGCGTGCCCTCAGGTATTGGCCAGTTGGTATTCCTCTTTTTAAGGGGAGTGGATGCCAACTATTCCAATGCAGGTAACTGTTTGTTGCAGTAACTATTTTTCTCTAAAATCTTCCTTTTATTCCTTATATTTTATTTATTTATATGTGTATACAATTACTACAATCTACTAGGTTTCCTTTTTCTATACGGATATGATTTAATGCTAAATGAATGCCGTGAATGAAAACCCCTCATTCAATCCATGAGGACTCATCGTATTTAATATGTCAATCCAACGGGCTTCACATTGTAACAGTTTTTTGTCTAAATTGCCTCCTCTTGGTCCCATGGATACCTTTTCTATTCCCCAGAATCTTAGTATCGAACTCTGGTTCCCATGTATATATTTAACATGTCTGGCCAGAGGAGTGTCTATCTGTTTCAATGGTGCTTAGATGTCCTGAGATTCTACGTCTCAACTCTTGTATGGTTTTACCCACATACAATTTGGGGCATGGACAGGCAGCTCTGTAGACAACTCCTTGTGTTCTGCATGTTATTAATTGTCTAATTTCATATTCTTTCTTGTCTCCAGGGTTCGTGAACTTCTTGATACGAGGTATATATTTACAAAAGGAGCAGTTCCCACATGGTGATGACCCCTTATACTTCTCCTGTTTATTGGTAAGTTGAGTTTTTTCTTCCATTAGGTGACTATGGACCAACTGGTCCTTTAAATTCGGACCTCTTCTGTATTTTATAGATGGATACGGGGTGAGAACCATCCCTAGATCTCTGTCAGATCGTATTATATGCCAATATTTTTTAATTATATGGCATATATCATCATTTTACCCATCATAGGTCCCAATGCACCTAATTACCTCGCTTTTTTTATGGATTGTTGTTTTTAATAGATCTTCCCTATTCAGGCTTTTAGCTCTATTAAAGGCTTTCTTCAGGGGTCTAGTAGGGTAACCTCTCCTTTTGAACCTCTGGAATAGTTGTTCACTCTCTCTCCCAAAAGCCATTTCATCCGAGCAATTCCTGCGTGCCCTCAGGTATTGGCCAGTTGGTATTCCTCTTTTTAAGGGGAGTGGATGCCAACTATTCCAATGCAGGTAACTGTTTGTTGCAGTAACTTTAACTTTCCTATGGACCTCAGTAACAAGATGACCGTCTTCTGATTTTTTTTTTTTGAGATCAAGAAATACTATCTCCTCATTCTGGACCTCAAAGGTGTATCTCATCCCTATATTATTTTTATTAAGTCTCTGAGTGAATTCCTGAAACAGAGTGTGACCGCCATCCCATAATATGAGAATGTCGTCAATATATCTGCCCCAAAATAAAATGTGGCAGACATATGACGACATTTCATCCGTGAATACAAAATTGTTTTCCCACCACCCTAGAAATAAATTTGCATACGTCGGGGCACATGACGTCCCCATCGCAGTCCCATTTATTTGGTGATAAAAGTGTTCCTGAAACATAAAATAATTGTGCTCCAAAATAAATCTAAGTGCTAATAAAACAAACTCGTTATGTTTTTGGAAATTTTTACTTTTTGTATTGAGATAATATTCCACCGCGTGTATTCCTAGGGAGTGCTGGATGTTACTATAAAGTGATTCGACATCTAGACTAGCTAGAATAGTGTTAGGGGTAACAGTGATATCATTAATTTTTAAAAGTAAATCTTTTGTGTCCCTAATGTATGAGGGCAAGGCGGTCACAAAGGGTCTCATTATTTGATCAACGTATTCACTCAGAGCTTGTGTCAGGTTTTCGTTCCCTGAAACTATCGGTCTCCCAGGGATGAGGTTCTTATTCTTGTGCACCTTTGGTAAGGCATAGAATGTGGAGACAGTAGGATTTTTATTGAACAGATACTGATATTCATCTTTGGAGATGATATTTGCCTGGAGTGCCTCTGTGAGGAGATTTTTTAATTCACTCATATACTCTTTTGTGGGGTCATGAGACAAAACTTTATAAGTTTTTTTTATCTCTCAGAAGTCTCAAGACCATCTCAACATAGTCATTTTTGTCTTGTATGACTATGTTACCCCCCTTATCACTCGGTTTTATTATTATATTTCCATTTTTCTTTAGGGTCTCCAATGCTTCATGTTCGTGATTACTCAAATTAGAGTTTATATGACCCTTCCTCATTTTTAGGGATTTTATATCTTGGGTCACCAGATGTACAAAAGTTTCTATCTCTTGAAATTGTGAAAAGTTTGGAGTAATCCTCGATTTGGGTTTTAAAGTCGAGAAAGGTGGATCCGGGATAATCTGATACCCTTCACTTTCTTTCAATAGATCTTCTAAAGTCTCTACACATCTTCTTTCATTCTCAAATGTTTTACGTACATCATTTTGTTCTTGTTTGTGTACTTTGTGTAGGGCTAATTTCCGGGCAAAAAGGTTTATGTCCTTGATCCAGAGAAACTTGTCACACTGAGGGACTGGCGCAAAGGTAAGACCCTTACTTAAAAGTGTCTGTTGTGAGGTTGTAATCATATGGGTTGATAGATTTATAATCTGTTTTTCATCTGAACCCATTTCCGATATTATTTCAGTCACTTGCTGTAACCCCATTTTTCCCTGTCCCTCAGCTGAACCCCTTGTTGTCCTAAAAAAAGGGCGGCAATGGGGGGGGGTTTTCTCCCTCGCACCCGTGTTGATCTGAGACAAAGAGGTAGTGGTCTGACATGGTATACCAGGGGGCTTATAGACCGTCTGGTTCTGACCCATGTTCACCCCCTGAGACAAACCAAAAGAAAATGGTTGTGAGGATAGTGATGGCTGTAAGCACAACCCCCACCTGTGGACGTCGGGCCCTCATATCACCCTCATGGAGTCTGTTTCTGACCGTTTGAGCAGACACATGCACATTTGTGGCCTGCTGGAGTTCATTTTGCAGGGCTCTGGCAGTGCTCCTCCTGTTCCTCCTTGCACAAAGGCGGAGGTAGCGGTCCTGCTGCTGTGTTGTTGCCCTCCTACGGCCTCCTCCACGTCTCCTGATGTACTGGCCTGTCTCCTGGTAGTGCCTCCATGCTCTGGACACTATGCTGACAGACACAGCAAACCTTCTTGCCACAGCTCGCATTGATGTGCCATCCTGGATAAGCTGCACTACCTGAGCCACTTGTGTGGGTTGTAGACTCCGTCTCATGCTACCACTAAAGTAAAAGCACCTCCAGCATTCAAAAGTGACCAAAACATCAGCCAGGAAGCATAGGAACTGAGAAGTGGTCTGTGGTTACCACCTGCAGAACCACTCCTTTATTGGGGGTGTCTTGCTAATTGCCTATAATTTCCACCTGTTGTCTATCCCATTTGCACAACAGCATGTGAAATTGATTGTCACTCAGTGTTGCTTCCTAAGTGGACAGTTTGATTTCACAGAAGTGTGATTGACTTGGAGTTAAATTGTGTTGTTTAAGTGTTCCCTTTATTTTTTTGAGCAGTGTATATAACTCATTCTAAAAAATTCCAGATCTCTCATATAGCTAAAGTGAAGAAACAATAAAAAGGTATGACCACTGGAACACAGAGGGGGGAAATTTGCTATTCGTCCTTAAGGCTAAAATGAGTTATGCTACTAAGGGGTTAAAAGGACCTAAGTCACCAGAGTTGTGACCAGCTATATTTACTCTAGACAAATTCAAAATCTGCAATAAAAGTGACATTTTTGTTAGGGTTTTTCCAATTTTAATGTGACTGTTGTGGGCTTAAAGGGGTATTCCAAGATTTTAATATTCATGGCCTATCCTCAAGGTAGTCCTTTAATATCTGATTCATGGCCTATCCTTTGTATCTGGAGAGGATACTGTATGTTAGCTCTTCTGACATGTCTGATGTAGTACTGTGTATTTTTGTACTCCCCATGTAATATAATTCATCTTTTCTCATAATCCAGCAGTGTTTTGTTCCTCTTTTGTTCTTCCTGGAAACTTTCAAATGGACTGACAGCTCGTCAAAGGGTCCTACAATGCCCCACACGGTATGGCACTGGTATTATTAATTGGACAGTGTCAGGGTGAGTCCCTACACACCCCAACTAGTGAAACCCAATTGTGCAATTGAGTCATACATTTCTAGTAGGAATACCTAGAGAACTAAAGAAAAATCCAAAAATTGTCATTTGATGTGGAATAAAAGCACTTACAAAATAGATACATCGGGAGTGGTGAAAGGTCCTCTTTAAAGCATATATCATTTTTAAAAAAAATCTGAAAAGATGTCAGATATAATACACTGGAGGCTTATTATATAGCCCATGACAGTCAGAGAAAAGACTCTGCACTTTATGTATGTGATAAACTGGCTTGTCTAGCTTTGATTTTGTGCCAGAGTTGTGCTCTATCACCAATTTAAGCTTGATTCTTAATAACTTTGTAATGTAGGAGAAAATTAATTATAAATGTTTAGCCTTGGAGGAAGTTAGGAACATGTGGCAATGGTAAGAAGAGAATTAGTCCTTCATAACTCTTCTTCAGCCAGCATCACTGCATTCATTATTAATTTCTCTGTGACCTAAATAAATGGTTAGGTTTACTTACTTTACATACTCACATTCATATGTTTTCATAGAAAAAAAAATCATAGAAAAAGTTGGTGAAACAGATTTCTTCTGTAATTTGGGAAATTTCTAAAAAAACTAGAGCCACTCACAAAAACATACTGTATATTCAGAGGTGTAATTTAGAAGCTTCTGGGCCATGATACAAAATCTATAACAACCCCCACCATCCTAATAATCATATGTGATGTATAAGGTTGGGTTCACATCACGTTTTTCCCATCCTTCTAATGTATACAAAAAAAGAGTTCCATTGTAAAAAAAAAACAAAAAAAAACGTATACTTTGTTAGCATTGTAAAAAAAAAACATACTTTTTTATTTACTGGACTCTGCAGGATACAAGAATGTGGTGTGCTGCGTTTTGTATCCCTTTTTTTCTAACATATATGTCAAACGGAGGCATACTGTAAAACGTGATGTGAATCCACCCTTAGACTGATGCCAAACAGTGGCATCCATTCACCATAGAGTTCCATTGTGAAATGAAAGAATACATTTTTTAACGGATTGTGCGTTATATAGGAATGTGGTGTGCTGCGCTTTTGTATCCTATCAAATGGAGGCATAAAATATAATGTGAACCCACCCTAAAGGCTCATGCAAATTGCGGTCCCCATCACTTGAATGGGGTCCGCGATCCCGATCCGACAGTCCACTCTGCAAAAAATTCACTACTGAATGCACTACTTTTTTGCGGTGCGGACACACGGCCAGGAACACCACGGAAGCACTCCGTAGTGCTTCCGTGGGATTCAGATATGTGCTTCCGCACCGCATCTCTGGGTTTGCGGACACATTCAAGTGGTGCGGATCCGTCTGTGCAGATACCAGACGGATCCGCACCTAAACGCAGGTGTGAAAGTAGCCTTACACTAATGTTCTCTTACGTGAGAATTGTGCCGCTTAGAAACGAGTGCAAGGAGTATGACTGCAACTTAGATATTCCTACGTTTTGTGGTTGAGTATTTTACTTTATTTATTTAGTTATTTATTTTACTTATACTACGTCAGCATTTTCATTTATACTTATATGATTAATTATACTTAATTATATACTTAATTATGATTGCTACTCTTTCCAGTCTATTAACAAATGAAAGAGATTTAATTTCACACCATTCAAACTCTTTTAATTTCATTTTTCACTCATTTGTTCTTTTAAAAAAAATATTTTTTGGAATTATTTTCCCATAAAAAAGCAATCAAAATGTAATAAAGCATCATAATATGTACATAGTTTGAAATAAAAAGCATCCAATATCAGAACATTCCCTAATCGTGGCCATATCTTAAAGGTTCACTGATTTAATTAATTTATTTAATTTTGTCAAATATGCATATCCCTTGCTGAATCTGTTTTTGTTTTCTGATTGTAAACTTTTTTTAATTCTATTTTTTTATATTTGATTTTATACGCAGCCACCTTGTCTATGTCACTGCTTTGCACTCTGAACATGTAGCTGGCCAGCTAAGATCTGTCCTAGGTTGCTAATATAGCTTATATGTTTATACAGCTAAACCTGCCAATATCCTTAACATATTTCCTATGTTTGTGTGTTAAAGACAAAAGCAGAGTTATATAGTGACTTTCTGTTCGGATGTCATATAACTGTTATATACACTGTCAGTCCAAAAAAAGGCACCACCAAAAATATTTAGTTGGACCGCCTTTAGCTTTGATTACGGCACGCATTAGCTGTGGCATTGTTTCGATAAACTTCTGCAATGTCACAAGATTTATTTCCATCCAGTGTTGCATACATTTTTCACCAAAATATTGCATTGATGATGGTAGAGTCTGACTGCTGCACAAAGCCTTCTCCAGCACATCCCAAAGATTCTCAATGGGTTTAAGGTCTGGACACTGTGGTTGGCCAATCCATGTGTGAAAATTATGTCTCATGCTCCCTGAACCACTCTTTCACAATTTGAGCCCGATGAATTCTGGCATTGTCGTCTTGGAATATGCCCGTGCCATCAGGGAAGAAAAATCCATTGATGGAATAACCTGGTCATTCAGCATGTTCAGGTAGTCAGCTGACCTCATTCTTGGAGCACATACTGTTGCTGAACCTAGACCTTATCAACTGTAGCACATCATAGCACTGCCCCCACAGGCTTGTACAGTAGGCACTAGGCATGATGGGTGCATCACTTCATCTGCCTCTCTTCTTACCCTGATACTCTCATCACTTTGGAACAGGATAAATCTTGACTCATCAGACCACATGACCTTCTTCCATTGCTCCAGAGTCCAATCTTTATGCTCCCTAGCAAATTGAAGCCTTTTTCTGGTTTGCCTCGCTGATTAGTGGTTTTCTTATGGCTACACAGTTGTTCAGTCCCACTCTCTTGAGTGCCCATCGCATTGTGCATGTGGAAATGCTCTTACTTTCTCTATTAAACATAGCCCTGAGTTCTACTGTTGTTTTTCTTCGATTTGATTTCACCAAACGTTTAAGTGATCGCCGATCACAATCATTCAGGATTTTTTTCCTGCCACATTTCTTCCTCGAATACGATGGCTCCCTACTATCCTTCCAGTTTTTAATAATGCGTTGGACAGTTCTTAACCCAATTTTAGTAGTTTCTGCAATCTCCTTAGTTGTTTTCTCTGCTTATTGTATGCCAATGATTTGACCCTTCTCAAACAGACTAACATCTTTTCCACGACCACAAGATGTGTCTTTCGACATGGTTGTTTAAGAAATGTGAAGCAACTCATTGCACCAGTTAGGGTTAAATAACTTGTTGCCAGCTAAAAGATAATCGTCCATGCAGTAATTATACAATAGGAGGCTCATACCTATTTGCTTAGTTAAATCCAGGTGGCGACTTTTTTTTTGGACAGGCAGTGTATATTGTGTTTACAGAAGCAGAAAAGATTATGTGCCTTTAAGATTCATTATATAATGTAAGATAAGCTCAATGACACAGCAGACACAACAGAAAGCATAGAGTTAAACTGTTGTTGCTGGGCAGGACTCTTGAGCAATCACAGCCAGCCTCACACAGCAGGAGTTTTGACCAATCACAGCCAGCCTCACACACAGCCTGTGTGGGAAATTCCCCTAGCAGGAGCTGCTGGAATCATTATTCACCAGAGAGATTAGCTGAACAGACACACACTCCACTAAGAGCTGTGTTTTATGGAAGCAAAGAGGCCAAAATAGGTATTTAAAACAGTTATATAATGTTCCTACTGTTAATATAGCGATTAGAACTGTATACTGAACCAGTTATTTATGCTTACTTACAGTTCCACCAATTGCAAACTACAAATTCAATTGCAAATACCATACAATGGCAAACTACAAAGTTCACAATCCAAATTCCATATTGCAATCCAAATTGCATACAACCATACCAGATCATACTCAACCAGTCTGCAAATAGTTACTCTTAACTGCATATTGCAAATTGTGACCAAATTCAGCAAGTGAACTATTAGTTAGACCTCAAATATACCTCTCAGAGAGATCATAAAGTGCTTAAATATCTTAAAGTGAGAGTACAGATACTCAAGAGAGAAATATATCCACCATTTTATGTTGAATGACAAGAATGAACAGTTGAACCACCATCTTATGCATACTGCCATTTTGTGATATCTTTTCAACACGTGTTATGTACATGGACTATCTGCTGCGTAGGCGGCAGTGTTATATATGAAGAAAAGTTGAAGTTAATAAAGAAGTTATTTCAAGCATTTGGTGTGCTCTTTAAACCTCCTGTTTCCATAGAACGGCGCTAGAGAAATTAAAGAGTAATAGACAGTCTGGTTAGACGAAAAAGTCTGAGATATCAAAATTCTTCTAATGCTACAGCGCATAAGGCACACAACAGCCGTTTGACAATATAGTCTGAAGATTTATTGACTTCTGTGGAAGAAGTCACATGTGACTGCAGCAGCCAGTTGCTGGCCTCAGCCGTCTAGCACCATATATATAGTATATTGCATGTCATCACTGAAGCCTAGAACACAACGTCATGGCTGCAGTGCTGGAGCAGAAGGGGATTAAACCAAGTCTATGTTATTTTATTGTTTTAACACCATTTTTTATCTCCAATAATTCCTTTAAGAATAAGATTAACCCTTTCATGACCAAGGGTCATTGATGCCCCAGTGTCTAGGTCAAAATTTACAAATCTGACATGCGTCACTTTATGTGGTAATAGCTTTGGAACACTTTTACTTATCCACGCCATTCAGAGATTGTTTTCTCGTGACAGATTGTACTTCATGATAGTCATATATTTGAGTCAATATATTTCACCTTTATTTATGAAAAAATCCCAAATTTACCAAAAATTTGGAAAAATTCACAATTTTCCAAATTTCAATTTCTCTGCTTCTAAAACAGAAAGTCATACCTAATAAAATATTTATTACTTAACATTCCCCATATGTCTACTTTATGTTTGCATCATTTTGGAATTGTCATTTTATTTTTTTAGGACGTTACAAGGCTTAGAAGTTTAGAAGCCATTCTTACAATTTTTAAGAAAATTTCCAAAACCCACTTTTTAAGAACCAGTTCAGGTCTGAAGTCACTTTGTGGGGCTTACATAGTGGATACCCCCATAAATGACCCCATTGTAGAAACTACACCCCTCAAGTTACTCAAAACTGATTTTAAAAACTTTGTTAACCCTTTAGGCGTTCCACAAGAATTAAAGGAAAATGGAGATGAAATTTCAAAATTTCACTTTTTTGGCAGATTTTCCATTTTATAATTTTTTTTTTCTTTAACACATTGAGAGTTAACAGCCAAACAAAACTCAATATTTATTACCCTGATTCCGCGGTTTACAGAAACACCCCACATGTGGTCGTAAACTTCTGTACGGGCACACGGCAGGGCGCAGAAGGAAAGGAATGCCATACGGTTTTTGGAAGGTAGATTTTGCTGGATTGGTTTTCTGAACGCCATATGTTTTTTATTTTTCTGCCGATCGTCTTGTGCAGGGGCTTGTTTTTTGCAGAAAGTGTTGAGGTTTTTATTGGTACCATTTTTGGGTACATATGATTTTTTGATCATTCATTATTACACTTTATGGGGCAAGGTGACCCAAAAATTGGCTGTTTTGGAACAATTTTCATTTATTTATTTTTACAGCGTTCATCTGAGGAGTTAGGTCATGTGATAGTTTTATAGAGAAGATCGTTACGGACGTGGCAATACCTAATATGTATACATTTTCTTATTTATTTAAGTTTTACACAATAATAGCATTTTTGAAACCCAAAAAATGATGTTTTAGTGTCTCTATAGTCTGAGAGCCATAGCTTTTTTATTTTTTGGGCGATTGTCTTAAATAGGGTATCATTTTTTGCGGGACGAGGTTACGGTTTGATTGGTACTATTTTGGGGGTCATAAGCCTTTTTGATCGCTTGCTGTTGCACTTTTTGTGATGTAAGGTGACAAAAATAGCTTTTTGGGCACTGTTTTTTTTATTTTATTTTTATGGTGTTTATCGGACGGGGTCTATCATGTGATATATTTATAGAGATGGTCGTTACGGACGCGGTGACACCTAATATGTGTATTTTATTTGATTTTTTGATTTTTTTTTTATAGGAAAAGGCAATTTTTTTTTTTTATTTACATTTTTATTTATTTATTTTTACTTTTATTATTTTCACTTTTTTTTATCAGTTCCCTCTTGGATCTTGAAGATCTTGAAGATCCAGTGGGGCTGATAGTTGTACTATACTTTGCAATGCTCTTGCATTCCAAAGTATAGTACTTCCAGATTGCCTGTAGGTGGCAGCACTGGACGCCTTTGCCATGGCAACCATCGGGTGCTGCAATCACAGCGCTGCAGCCCCGATGGTGGAGAGAGGGAGCTCCCTCCCTCTGTTAACCCCATGGATGCCGCAACCGCGGCATCTATAGAGGTTACAGGAGAGTGTCAGCATAGAGCTGACACTCTCTGCTGATGGCGGCAGCTCAGTAATGGAGCCGCCGCCATCGCACACAGCAGGGAATCAGGGGGGGCAGCGCTGGAAAGGGGGGGTTCGGGAGGCTGCCCACAATATCGAGGAAGGCTGGGGCAGGAGGGGCGGCTAGAATATTAATGCAGGGGGCGGACCGCATGCCATCAGCGCAGGAGAGGGGCACAGATCGTCGGGGCACAGATGGGGGGGCACAGAGGGGCACTAAGGGCTTGGAGGGGCACAGATCGGGGGGCATGAGGAACACTATCGGCTTTCAGGCTCTGATCTGCAGAGCGCAGATCAGAGCCTGAAACCGGCATTTTAACACTGCCGCGATCTGATTGGTTAGTCTGCACAGACTAACCAATCGGATCGATTGCCGGCAAGGGGCCACTCTGATTGGCCCCTTGCTGGCATTACTAGACTGTATGCTGTCCGTGACAGCAGCAGGACAGGGGCAGAAGCTTTAATCCTAGCGCTTTGCAGCGCTTGGATTAAAGAGCTGCCATGACGTCTATACACGTGGTAGCTGCACGGGGCATGTGGAGCTATCACGTATATATACAGATTGCGGTCGTGAAGGGGTTAACTACAAAATTGGTATTGCAGCTTTTCATGTTGCAAATCTGCAGCATTGTACAGTACCAGCAAAGTGGATGAGAATATCTGAATTCTCATCCACGTACTGCATAGAAAAAAATGCAGCACAAAAGCATCCGGTATTGCAGATTTGAAATCCACAACATGTCAATTTATACAGCAGATTTTAATTGGAGATTTCACCTCTCTCTTTAGAGAGGGTGAAATCTGCTGACTTTTCTGCAGGAAAAACTGCATGTAATATGTGCGGTTTTGCTGAGGTTTAATGTGCGGTTTTTGCTGCAGAAATGTAGCCAAAGACGCAGCAAATTATTCCTCTGGATTTTCCATCACGTGTGATCCCGGCATAAAGGGTCCTTTTATTAATTGGGGCCCGACCCAATGATGCAGCTGGGGGCATGAGACCAAGCCACACTCACCCTTGGCAACCCATGGCCCCATGAGATTGCCGCAGACATACAGATGTATCAGGGTTAGCACTCCAATTTCCTAACTCATCGCGTTATCTTGAGACAAAAGCCATTGAAAAGCAATTGAAGGTGTTTGCTTAGATTAGATAACACAACTCAGAAATCTCTGAAAACGGAGTGTTAACTCTACTCCATCCGTATGCGGCCATTGGTTGCCATAGGTCAGTGGGGTTTGGCTGCATGTGGCCAGGCACATTGTGGGGTCGCACCCTTATTTGTGCTATGAACAAAAAAATCTCTCTCCCTACTACATATGCTGACCTGAGGCTCACTATATGGAAACATTATAGTAGTGCTCAGGTCTGTACATGCCACATAGACTCTTGAACTGTGTGTTCAATATTTGAGATACCCATACATTGCACTACCTGCAACAGTTTCAAAACTTGAAATCTATTACTGTTATGCCCTTGTTATACTTTTTTAAATCCAAAATTTTCACATACAAGTTTTACAGAACCGATCTTTGCTTTTTGCTCTTTCTACACTTTCAGCCTATATCAAGAACATTTGAAGTTCAAAAATTTTTTTTTTTTTAGAAAGTTTCTTTTTCTTCTAGACATTCAGAATGATATTTGAAGTAGATATCATTTTATGTCCTTTTATTGGAGTAAACTTTGTACTTTCAAAATACCTGGCAAAATATTATCATCATTTCCATCACCTTCTGTAGTCATCAGCTTACATAGAGGGATATAATATATCCACACGGAGTCTGGCACAGGAGATACAGTATCTTCTACCTTCTTATCATCTCAGTATGAGAATTTCACCAGATAAAGTACTTTTAGTATGGAAGAAAATTCTTATTTATATTATTGACAAATAAATGCAAAACTTTAACCTTGAGCTTCTGCCAATAAATTCTGTCTATAATATAGAGATGTCAAGACAGGAAATTAAGGAAATATTGACATATTTAGAATCTGAAATTTCAGAGGAATAATATTGTTGGTTTACATGAATGACATTGGATCTTCTTCCAGAAACTGTAAGCTCCACAGTGAAAAACAGAGAGACACAGAGGCAACTAATTTTGAGTCTTCTGTCTCTCCTTAAGTTCTTTATTCACATCAATACTGTTCAGAACATCTACATACTTGTCCTATATGGTACTGTTACTGCTTCTAAATACATGTGAGAGAACTAGGGTGCCAAGTCTCCTGTTTTCTCCATGTGCAGTCAATGGGAGACATCATAGCAGCTAGTCTGCAATCACTAGCTAAGGGAAAATTGTAAATTAGTTCCTCAAAAGGGGGAAAACTGCTAAACATGGCAGATAAATAAATAAAGCTACTATAAATAAATAAATAAAGCTACTGGACATCCACATGACAGCTTATTTAAGAAAAATAACCTGAAATGAGCGGTACAGTACATTTTATATTATTCTAGGCTTCAATGCATGATATGACAAAAGCTAAAATATAAAAACAGCTGAAAATGATTAACAAATCTCCCAAATGAATATGTTGAATTATGCAAAGCTAATATTAACAGGCTGTGAGCTCAATTACTATTGAGCAGAATCAGGTTGTCTGCTTGTTGCAGATGCTATTGATTTCTCCCTTAATAATCTCTTAGGGTTAACTAAAAATAGTACAATATGTTTGCCACTTGGAAAAGCTCTGCATTCATCCAGCAAATTAAAACTGAGGAGGCAGCAGATTGTCATGACCAGGGGTGGATTAAAGGTACCATGGCCAGTGAGCTGCATGGAAAGTGTGGACCCACTTCCAATATAATGGCATATGCATTCATATATACATTATACATTGAGTACATTACTCACATTTCTTACATGTACTGTACATCCATAGGTGCATAGAGCACCTACATGCATTCAGTGCTTAATGAGTCACATGGCCCCCTATGTATGTGCTGTATATATACTGTACAGATAGTCCACTGCAAATTATTTAGGGGGATAACCATAACCAGTATACATAATAACCACATTTCTGAATCTACGATCATTACCATATTAACATCGTAAAATATAGATGATACTGATCTTATATTAAGAATCCTGTCCTGCATTGTGCACTACATGTAGTTCTCCACCACTGAACTCTAAGTCTACAGATTATGGCGTAACCTGCATTAAAGGGAACCTGTCACCATGAAAATGCAAAATAATCTTCAGGCAGCATGTTATAGAACAGGAGGAGCTGAGCAATTAGATAGATAGTTTTGTAGAAAAAGATTTACTGTGAAGTATTTTTTATTCATTAAAATTCCTTCTCATTCTGGCCTTTCAAGTCCAGGAGACGGCCCTATCAGTGATTGACATCTATCTGTGTATACTCTCTCATATAGGGAAGGCTGCCAATCACTAATAAGACCGTCTCCTGGAATTCGAAGGTCAGAATGAGCACCAACATAAATGTATATATTGCTGGTTATACTGAATCTTTTCCCATAAAACTATACTGATCTGCTCAGCTCCTCCTGCTCTATAAATGCTGCCTGAAGCTAAGAGTCAGACACCATGATCAACATTCAACATTCACATGTTCAAACTTCTCTTTTGCCCTCTGTTGGAGGTGAGCAACTCATGATCACTTTCTCTCTTGATTGCTTTGGTTTCCAAAATTATTGGAGGGGATGAGAGGATGCATTAACTACCATTTTAACCCATTATTGACTAATGATTTACAAGTAGAGTTGAGCGGACACCTGGATGTTCGGGTTCGACTGGTTCGGCCGAACTTCACAAAAAAGTCAATGGGGATCCTAACTTTTGAGCACTAAAATGGCTCTAAAAATGTCATGGAAAGGGCTAGAGGGCTACAAATGCCAGAAAAATGTGGTTAAGAGTATGGCAAGTGCTCTGCAAACAAATGTGGATAGGGAAATAACATAAAATACGTAAAAATAAAGAATAATAATCTTGATCTAGGAGGACGAGGTCCATATGGAGTAGAAAGTTGAGGAGGCGATTGATGTGGTGGCGTATCCTAACTTTTGAGCACTAAAATGGCTCTAAAAATGTCATGGAAAGGGCTAGAGGGCTACAAATGCCAGAAAAATGTGGTTAAGAGTATGGCAAGTGCTCTGCAAACAAATGTGGATAGGGAAATAACATAAAATACGTAAAAATAAAGAATAATAATCTTGATCTAGGAGGACGAGGTCCATATGGAGTAGAAAGTTGAGGAGGCGATTGATGTGGTGGCGTAGGTGGAAGTGGCGGTGGGGGAGGTAGCCTACACTGTTTTTTTGTTTTATTTATTTATTTATTTTTTAAATTAGGGTACACCCCAAAAATTTGGGAAATATAACCTGTGATAATCCCCTCCAGCCGTGCTAAACACATGTTCAGACAATACACTGGCTGCAGGGCAGGCCAGCACCTCCAAGGCGTGAAGGGCAAGCTCAGGCCATGTGCCCAATTTGGAGACCCAGAAGTTGAAGGGGGCAGACCCATCAGTCAGTACATGTAGGCGTGTGCACACATACTGCTCCACCATGTCGCACGTCCCCGTGATGTCCACTATACAATTGGATATCTGCTCTATCAACTTTCGATGTTCTTTTCTGCGCCTACCATGTTGATAACGGTTAGCGGCGAATCAGGGTTCCACATCAGAGAGAGAGCGTGAGAAAGAGAGACCACATCCAAGGGAGGTTAATTGTTTGAAATTAAATATGATCGAGCGGAAAAGTGGGTAAAATTATTGAAGCGCAAATGTGGGACAATTTGTTAAAGTTTAAGCATTGAATGAAAGGAGGGGGCGCGCATCAATTAAACAAGAATTTAGGAATTTAATTCCCTGTCACCTATGCAGAGCAGGGGTTTGTATACGGCAAAATTGGTAAAATGTCACCTGACAATGTAACAGAAGATTTTTTGAAATTTATGTCCCTATCACCTATGCAGAGCATGGGTTTATTCACGGCAAAAATGGTCAAATATCACCCAAGAATGTAACAGACAAATTAGTGTAATGTTTTTACTTGTCTACTTGGTATAGCAGGGGTATATCACACCCAAAAATTGGTGAATTTTACCCGAGAATGTAACAGACAGATTAGTAAAATTTGTTTACCTGTCTACTAGGTATAGCAGTGGTATATCACACCCACAAATTGGTGAATTTCACCCGAAAATATAACAGACAAATTAGTAAAATATTTTTACCTGTCTACTAGGTACAGCAGGGGTATATCACACCCAAAAATTGGTTAATTTCACCCAAATATGTAACAGACAAATTAGTGATTTTTTTTTTTACCTGTCTACTAGGTATAGCAGTGGTATATCACACCCACAAATTGGTGAATTTCACCCGAATATGTAACAGACAAATTAATGATTTTTTTTTACCTGTCTACTAGGTACAGCAGTAGTATATCACACCCAAAAATTGGTGAATTTCACCCAAATATGTAACAGACAAATTGATGAATTTTTTTTACCTGTCTACTAGGTATAGCAATGGTATAATACACCCAAAAGTTGGTGAATTTCACCCGAAAATGTAACAGACAATTTAGTGAAATTACATAAAATAAAATACATACAAAAAAAAACTTGATTTATGAGGTGGAGGTCCATATGGAGTAGGAGTTTGAGGAGGCGGTGGACGTGGTGGTGTAGATGGAAGGAGGACGAGGTAGCCAACACTGGTTTTTGCTTTCAATTTATTCATTTATTTGTTTTTAAATTAGGGTGCACTCCAAAAGAGTGTGAAATATCCAAAATACAACAATGAGCAATTGCGCTGTAGTATAACAATGGCTGGTTAAGGCTGGTATACATGTCTATTCTGCACAAGGTACGGACAAGTCCTGTGGGATCCATGCCTAGTTCATATTAATGAACGTGAGCTTCTCCACATTGGCTATGGACAGGCCACTGCGCTTGTCTGTGATGACGCCCCCTGCCGTGCTAAACACACGTCCAGACCTCCAAGATGTAAAGAGCAATCTCAGGCCATGTACCCAATTTGAAGACCCAGAAGTTGAAGGGGGCAGACTTGTCATTCAGTACGTGTAGGCATATGCACACATACTGCTCCACCATGTTGTTGAAATGCTGCCTCCTGCTAAGACGTTACATATCAGCTGGTGGTGCTGGTTGTTGTGGCGTACTGACAAAGCTTTTCCACATATCGGCCATGCTAACCCTGCCTTCTGAGGTGCTGGCGGTGCCCCAGCTGCGTTGGCGACCTCTTCCCCCTCCTCTGCCTTCGCCTTGTGCTTCCACTGTCAGGTGGGAATGCCACCAGCAGCACGTCTACCAGCATGCGCTTGTACTCGCGCATCTTACGATCACACTCCAGTGACGGAATTAAGGACGGTACGTTGTCCTTGTAACAGGGATCCAGCAGCGTGGCCACCCAATAATCAGCACAAGTTAGAATGTGGGCAACTCGGCGGTCGTTGCGGAGACACTGCAGCATATAATCGCTCATGTGTGCCAGGCTGCAAAGAGACAACAAAAAGCTGTCCTCTGTGGGAGGTGTATCGTCTGTGTTCTCTGTTTCGCACCATTAATGGCCATGAGCTGGTTTGGGTGCCACCCTGCTGTGAACACGGTTCCTCCTCCTCCATCTCCTCATCCTCCATCTCGTCATCCTCCAGAACTGTGCCCTATCTGGATAATTGTGTACCTGGCATTTGTAGGTGCAGGAACCTTCGCTCTTCCATCGTCGCCAGCAGCGCTCTTCCATCATCGCCAGCAGCGTTTTTTGAAGGAGGCATAGAAGTGGGATAGTAACGCTGAGAACGGCGTTATCAGCACTGGCCATGTTGGTGGAGTACTCGAAACAGTGCAACAAGGAACACAGGTCTCGCATGGAGGCCCAATTATTTGTGGTGAAGTGGTGCTGTTCTGCAGAGCGACTCACCCATGGGTGCTGCAGCTGAAACTTCACTTTCGCCTGCTGCTGCTCGCACAGTCTGTCCAGCATGTGCAAGGTGGAGTTCCACCTTGTGGGCACGTCGCATATGAGGCGGTGAGCGGGAAGGCTGATGTTACGCTGCAGCGCTGACAGGCGAGCAGCAGCAGGGTGAGAACGCTGAAAGCGCGCACAGACGACCCGCACTTTCTGCAGCAGCTCTGACATATTTTTAAGGATCCTCTGCAGTCAAGGGATGTGCGTTAAACCGGCTAGTCCCAGAGCTGCTACGAGATTTCACCCATTATCGCACACCATCAGGCCCCGGCTCACTGGCACTAACCACTAATCGATCTGTTGTTCCATGCCCGTCCACAGCTCCTGCACAGTGTGGGGTTTGTCCCCCAAAACAGATAAGTTTTAAAACTACCTGCTGTCATTTACCCCTGTCTGTGCTGAAGTTGGTGGTGAAGGTATTACACTGACTGGATGAGTAGGTAGTAGAGGATGAGGAAGCGGAATAGGAGGAGGAAACAACAGGAGGTAAACTGAAGCGCCCTGCAATCCTCGGTGGTGGAAGGACATGTGCCAAACTGCTATCCGCCTCAGGCCCAGCCGCCACTGCATTTACCCAGTGTGCAGGTGGCACTGTCACTTCAGAGGTGGATGAAGAGGCCGAGACTGCAGCAGAAGAGGAAGCAGGAGGAGCCAGAGACCTTTCTTGGTGTTTGAGGTGTCTACTCCACCGCAGCTCGTGCTTTGCACTTAGATGCCTGGTCATGCAGGTTGTGCTCAAGTTGAGAACGTTTATGCCTCGCTTCAGGCTCTGATTGCACAGCGTGCAACCACTCGTGTCTTGTCGTCAGCACATTGTCTGAAGAGCTGCCATGCCAGGGAACTCCTTGGAGCTGGCTTTGGTGTACTTGGTCCCTTGCTGCGGTGGGCAGTAGCAGGTGTACTGTCTAGAGGATGGCCGCTCCGCTTTTGCACCCTGCTCCCTCTTCTGCTGTGCTGGTGGCTCTGTGCGACCACCGCCTCTTCCTCCGAACTACACAGGTCACTCGCATGACCTTGATTCCATGTAGGGTCAAGGACCTCATCATCCTCTACATCATCTTCCAACCAGTCTTCACCTCTGCCCTCCTTCTCGGTCTGCACACTTTCGAAAGCCATAGCAGTTGGCACCTGTGTTTCATCATCATACGAGACGTGCTGCAGTTGTCTTCCCATGTACTCATCTTGAAACATAAGTGGTTGGGCATCGGTGCACTTAATCTCTTCCACTTCTGGGGCAGGGCTAGGTGGATGGCCCTGGGAAACCCTGCTAGCAGAGTCATCAAAAAGCAGAAGAGACTGCTGCATGACTTGGGGCTCAGACTGCTTGGCTGATTTGCAAGGGGGTGAGGTGAAAGACTGATGGACATCGGCTGCAGGTGCCAACTCTGATCCTTCAGCAGGAGACTGGGTGGGAGACAATGTAAAGGAACTGGAGGCACTGTCAGCAACCCAATCTACTATCTCCTGTACTTATTCTGGCCTCACCATTCGTAGAGCCTCATTATGCCCGACCAAATACCGCTGAAGGTTCTGTCGCCTACTCGCACCTGAGGAAGGTGTTTCACTTGTGCGTGTAGCTGGCACAGATTGACCATGTCCTCTCCCTGCAACAGGAGCTCCACCAGCAGCACCACAAAAGGGGCCACGTCCCTTATTTGACGCTCTCCTCATACAGTCAGGTCCATAAATATTGGGACATCAACACTATTCTATCATTTTTGGCTCTATACACCACCACAATGCATTTGAAATGAAACGAACAAGATGTGTTTTAACTGCAGACTGTCGGCTTTAATTTGAGGGTATTTACATCCAAATCAGGTGAACGGTGTAGGAATTACAACAGTTTGCATATGTGCCTCCCACTTGTTAAGGGACCGAAAGTAATGGGACAATTGGCTTCTCAGCTGTTCCATGGCTAGGTGTGTGTTATTCCCTCATTATCCCAATTACAATGAGCAGATAAAAGGTCCAGAGTTCATTTCAAGTGTGCCATTTGCATTTGGAATCTGTTGCTGTCAACTCTCAAGATGAGATCCAAAGAGTTGTCACTATCAGTGAAACAAGCCATCATTAGGCTGAAAAAACCAAACAAACCCATCAGAGAGATAGTAAAAACATTAGGCGTGGACAAAACAAGTGTTTGGAACATTCTTAAAAAGTAGGAACGCACCGGTGAGCTCAGCAACACCAAAAGACCCGGAAGACCACGGAAAACAACTGTGGTGGATGACCGAAGAATTCTTTCTCTGGTGAAGAAAACACCCTTCACAACAGTTGGCCACATCAAGAACACTCTCCAGGAGGTAGGTGTATGTGTGTCAAAGTCAACAATCAAGAGAAGACTTCACCAGAGTGAATACAGAGGGTTCACCACAAGATGTAAACCATTGGTAAACCTCAAAAGCAGGGAGGCCAGATTAGAGTTTGCCAAATGACATCTAAAAAAGCCTTCACAGTTCTGGAACAACATCCTATGGACAGATGAGACCAAGATCAACTTGCACCAGAGTGATGGAAAGAGAAGAGTATGGAGAAGGAAAGGAACTGCTCATGATCCTAAGCATACCACCTCATCAGTGAAGCATGGTGGTGGTAGTGTCAAGGCGTGGGCATGTATGGCTGCGAATGGAACTGGTTTTCTTTTATTTATTGATTATACGACTGCTGACAAAAGCAGCAGGATGAATTCTGAAGTGTTTTGGGCAATTTTATCTGCTCATATTCAGCCAAATGCTTCAGAACTCATTGGACGGCGCTTCACAGTGCAGATGGACAGTGACCCAAAGCATACTGCAAAAGCAACCAAAGAGTTTTTTAAGGGAAAGAAGTGGAATGTTATGTAATGGCCAAGTCAATCACCTGACCTGAATCCGATTAAGCATGCATTTCACTTGCTGAAGACAAAACTGAAGGGAAAATGCCCTAAGAACAAGCAGAAACTGAAAAAAGTTGCAGTAGAGGCCTGGCAGAGCATCACCAGGGATGAAACCCAGCGTCTGGTGATGTCTATGCGTTCCAGACTTCAGACTGTAATTGACTGCAAAGGATTTGCAACCAAGTATTAAAAAGTGAAAGTTTGATTTATGATTATTATTCTGTCCCATTACTTTTGGTTCCTTAACAAGTGGGAGGCACATATGCAAACTGCTGTAATTCCTACACCGTTCACCTGATTTGGATGTAAATACCCTCAAATTAAAGCTGACAGTCTGCAGTTAAAGCACATCTTGTTCGTTTAATTTCAAATCCATTGTGGTGTATAGAGCCAAAAATGTTTGAATTGTGTCGATGTCCCAATATTTATGGACCTGACTGTATTTCTCAAATTTAGGTTCTTACCCAAAATGGGTGTTCTTTTAATAACAGAATAGAACACAGTATCTAACGCGTGTCTCTCACACTGACAGATGCAGCAAAGGCTGCAAATTAAGTTTTTTGGCCAAAATAGTTTTTTTTTCTTAATAGCAGAATAGAACTGCAGTATGTACCGCGTTTATCTCACAATGACAGATGCATCAAAGGCTGCAAAATTAAGTTTTTGGTCCAAAATAAATGTTTTTTTAAAAACAGAATAGAAAAGCAATCACTAACGCATGTATCTCACATTGACAGATGCAGCAAAGGCTGCAAATTTAGTTTTTTGCCCATAATAAATGCTTTTTTAATAACAGAATAGAACATCAGTATCTAACGCGTGTATCTCACAATTACAAATGCAGCATAGGCTGCAAAATTAAGCACTTTGCTTAAAATGGGTTGTTTTTTTAACCCAGAATATTATTGCTGTATTTCAAGCTTATGTCTCACAATGAAAGATGCAAACAAGGCCGTAAATTTTGTATTTTGCCCAAAAAGGGTGTTTTTTTAAACCCAGAATATTATTGCTGTATTTCAAATTTGTATCTCACAATGACAGATGCAGCAAAGGCTGCAAAATTAAGCACTTTGCTTAAAATGGGTGTTTTTTTAAACCCAGAATATTATTGCAGTATTTCAAGCTTGTTTTTAACAATGACAGATGCAGCAAACACCACAAAATTAGGATTTTGCCCTAAATGGGTGTTTTTTTAATAACAGAATATGACAGAAGTATATAATGCTTGAATTTAACACTGACAGATACAGCAAGGGCTGTAAAATTGAGAATTTTGCCCAAAAATTGTGTTTTTTAAAACCAAGAAAATTATTGCTGTATTTCTAGCTTAAATTGCACACTGACTAATGCGGCATAGGCCCCAGATGGAGGTTATTGCCAAAAATTTGTGTTTTTTTAAACCCAGAATATAATTGCAGTATACTGTGGTTATAGTCTTCTATTAATAAAACACCCTTTTTGTGCAAAATATATAATTTTTTAGCCCTTGCTTCATCAGCACGTGTAAAATTCAATGGTTATATACTGCTGTCATATTCTGCTATTAAACAAACACCCATTTTGGGCAAAAAACTTTAATTGCGGCCTAGTCTGGATCAGGACGTGTGAGATACAACCTTTAGATGCTGTGGTTCTATTCAGTTATTTGAACAACAGCCATTTTGGGTAAAAAAAAAATATTTCGGCCTAGTCTGGATCAGGACATGTGAGATACACCCTTTAGATACTGTGGTTCTATTCAGTTATTTGAAAAACAGCCATTTTGGGCAAAAAAAATTAATTGCGGCCTAGTCTGCATCTGTACATGTGAGATACACTGTTTAGATACTGTGGTTATATTCTTCTATTAATAAAACACCCTTTTTGGGCAAAAAACTCAATTTTACAGCCCTTGCTGCATCCGAATGTATGAAATTCAAGGTTTATATACTGCTGTCATATTCTGTTATTAAACAAACACCCATTTTGGGCAAAAAACTTTAATTACGGCCTAGTCTGCATCTGTACATGTGAGATACACTGTTTAGATACTGTGGTTCTATTCAGTTATTTGAAAAACAGCCATTTTGAGCAAAAAATGTAATTGCGGCCTAGTCTGGATAAGGACATGTGAGATACACACTTTAGATACTGTGGTTATATTCTGTTATTTGAAAAACAGCCATTTTGGGCAAAAATCTTTAATTGCGGCCTAGTCTGGATCAGGAAGTGTGAGATACACCCTTTACATACTGTGGTTCTATTTAGTTATTTGAAAAACAGCCATTTTGGGCAAAAAAATATTAAATTCCAGCCTAGTCTGGATCATGACGTGTGAGATACACCCTTTAGATACTGTGGTTATATTCTTCTATTAATAAAACACCCTTTTTGGGCAAAATACACAATTTTACAGCACTTGCTGCATCAGCACGTGTGAAATTCAAGGTTTATATAATGCTGTCATATTCTGTTATTAAGCAAACACCCATTTTGGGCCCAAAAATTTATTTTGCAGCCTTTGCTGCATATGTCATTGTGAGATACACACTTTAGATACTGTGGTTATATTCAGATATTTGAAAAAAAGCCATTTTGGGCAAAAAAACTTTATTTGCGGCCCAGTCTGCATCTGTACGTGTGAGATACACCCTTTAGATACTGTGGTTCTATTCAGTTATTTGAAAAACAGCCCAAAAAACTTTATTTGCGGCCTAGTCTGCATCTGTACGTGTGAGATACACCCTTTAGATACTGTGGTTCTATTCAGTTATTTGAAAAACAGCCATTTTGGACAAAAAAAAATTATTCCGGCCTAGTCTGGATCAGGACGTGTGAGATACACCCTTTAGATACTGTGGTTCTAGTCAGATATTTGAAAAACAGCCATTCTATGCAAGAAACTTAAATTGAAGCCTAGTCTGTATCAGGACGTGTGAGATACACCCTTTACATACTGTGGTTCTATTCAGTTATTAAACAAACACCCATTTTGGGCAAAAAACTTTAATTGCTGCCTTAGCTGCATCTGTACGTGTGAGATACAACCTTTACATACTGTTGTTCTATTCTGCTATTAATTAAACACCCATTTAGGGCAAGATCCTAAATTTGAGAAATATGAGGAGAGCGTCAAATAAGGGATGTGGCCCCGGTCGTGGTGCTGCTGGTGGAGCTCCTGTTACAGGGAGAGGACGTGGTCGATCTGTGCCAGTGAAACACCTTCCTCAGGTGCGAGTAGGCGACAGAATCTGCAGCGGCATTTGGTCGGGCCTAATGCGGCTCTACGAATGGTGAGGCCAGAACCAGTTCAGGGCACATGGCCTGAGCTTGCCCTTTACACCTTGGAGGTGCTGGCCTGCCCTGCAGCCAGTGTATTATCTGAGCATGTTTTTAGCACGGCAGGGGGCGTTATCACAGACAAGCGTAGCCGCCTGTCCACAGCCAATGTGGACAAGCTCACGTTCATTAAAATGAACCAGACATGGATCCCTCAGGACTTGTCCGTACCTTTTGCAGAATAGACATGTACTACAGCTCAATTGCTCATTCTTGTATTTTGGATATTTCACACTCTGTTGGACTGTACCCTAATAAAAAAAAAAAATTAAAATTAAAACCAAAAAGCAGTGTTGGCTACCTCGTCCTCCTCCACTGCTGCTTCCACCTACACCGCTACGTCAACCTACACCGCTACGTCCACCGCCTCCTCAAACTCCTACTCCATATGAACCTCCACCTCATAAACTCAATTTTTTTTTATTTGTACGTATTTCATTTTATTTTATGTCATTTCACTAAATGGTCTGTTAAATTTTCGCTTGAAATTCACAAATTTTTGGGTCTGATATACCACTGCTATACCTGGTAGACAGGTAAAAAAAAATTCACTAATTTGTCTGTTACATTTTCGGGTGAAATTCACCAATTTTTGGGTGTGATATACCAATGCCCTACCTAGTAGACAGGCAAAAAAGTTTCACTAATTTTTCTGTTACATTTTCGGGTGAAATTAACAATTTTTTGGGTGTGATATACCACTGCTATACCTAGTAGACCGTAAAAAAAAATCACTAATTTGTCTGTTACATTTTCGGATGAAATTCACCAATTTTTGGGTGTGATATACCACTGCTATACCTAGTAGACAGGTAAAAAAAAATCACTAATTTGTCTGTTACATTTTCAGGTGAAATTCACCAATTTTTGGGTGTGATATACCACTGCTATACCTAGTAGACAAGTAAAAAAAATTCACTAATTTTTCTGTTACATTTTCAGGTGAAATTCACACATTTTTGGGTGTGATATACCCCTGCTCTACCTAGTAGACAAGTAAAAAAAAAAATCACTAATTTGTCTGTTACATTTTCGGGTAAAATTCACCAATTTTTGGGTGTGATATACCACTGCTATACCTAGTAGACAGGTAAAAAAAAATTACTAATTTGTCTGTTACATTTTCAGGTGAAATTCACAAATTTGTGGCTGTGATATACCCCTGCTCTACCTAGTAGACAAGTAAAAAAAAAATTACTAATTTGTTTGTTATATTTTCGGGTGAAATTCACCAATTTTTGGGGGTGATATACCCATGCTCTACCTAGTAGACAGGTAAAAAAAAAAATCACTAATTTGTCTGTTACATTTTTGGGAGAAATTCACCAATTTTTTGGTGTGATATACCACTGCTATACCTAGTAGACAGGTAAAAAAAATTCACTAATTTGTCTGTTACATTTTCGGGTGAAATTCACCAACTTTTGGGTGTGATATACCACTGCTATACCTAGTAGACAGGTAAAAAAAAATACTAATTTGTCTGTTACATTTTCAGGTGAAATTCACAAATTTTTGGGTGTGATATACCCATGCTCTACCTAGTAGACAGGTAAAAAAAATTACTAATTTGTCTGTTACATTTTTGGGTGAAATTCACCAATTGTTTGGGGTGATATTCCCATGCTCTACCTAGTAGACAGTTAAAAAAATTTCACTAATTTGTCTGTTACATTTTCAGGTGAAATTCACCAATTTTCGGGTGTGATATACCCATGCTCTACCTAGTAGACAGGTAAAAAATAATCACTAATTTGTCTGTTACATTTTCGGGTGAAATTCACCAATTTTTGGCTGTGATATACCACTGCTCTACCTAGTAGACAGGTAAAAAAAATCACTAATTTGTCTGTTACATTTTCGGGTGAAATTCACAAATTTTGGGCTGTGATATACCATTGCTATACCTAGTAAACAGCTTAATACATTTCACAAATTTTTCTGCTACATTTTTGGGTGAAATTCAACTATTTTTGGCTGTGATAGACCCCTGCTCTACCTAATATACAGGTTAATAAATTTCACAAAATTTTCTGTTACATTCTTGGGTGACATTTTGCAATTTTTGCCATGAATAAACCCCTGCTCTGCATAGGTGACAAGGACCAAAATTTAAAAAAATAATCTGTTCCATTAGTGGGTGACATTAACCCATTTCTGGCGATGAAAAACCCCTGCTCTGCATAGGTGACAGGGACTTAAATTTCTAAAATTCGTCTTTAATTGGCCCTTTTATTCGATCCTTCTGCTTTAATAACTTGTCCCACATTTCCGCTTCATCCCATTGCAGCCATTGACCTCCCTTGTATGAGGTCTCCCTTTCTCACGCTCCCTCTCCTGATTCGCCAATAACCGTGATCAACATTGTAGGCTCAGAAAAGAACATCGAACCCAGTGACATTCCCTATAATGTTTTATTAATCATTCCAATCACAGGGCATCTTAAGAGTCCTGTATTGTTATTTATCGACACTACCTCCCCGAGTCGGAAGTGCGTAATTGCCGCGCGCCCCCTCCTTAACTTGGAAGCTTATGCTTCAATACTTTGTCCCACATTTCCGCTCGATTACATTTAATTTCATCCATTGACCTCCCTTGGATGTGGTATCCCTTTCTCAGGCTCCCTCTTCGGCCTAGAACCCTGATTCTCCGACACCCATGATCTCCATGGTAGGCGCATAAAAGAACATCGAAAGTTGATAGAGAAGATATCCAATTGGATCGTGGACATCACGGTGACGTGCGACATGGTGTAGCAGTATGTGTGCACACGCCTACACGTACTGAATGATGGGTCTGTCCCCTTCAACTTCTGGGTCTCCAAATTGGGCACATGGCCTGAGCTTGCCCTTTACGCCTTGGAGGTGCTGGCCTGCCCTGCAGCCAGTGTATTGTCTGAACGTGTGTTTAGCATGACTGGAGGGGGTTGTCACAGGTTATATTTCCCAATGTTTTGGAGTGTACCCTAATTTAAACATTTTTTAATAAATTTACAACCAAAAAGCAGTGTAGGCTACCTCCTCCTCCTCCACCGCCACTTCCACCTACACAGCCACAACCACCGCTTCCTCAACCTCCAACTCCATATGGACCTCGTCCCCCTAGATCAAGATTATAATATATATTTTTTTACGTATTTTATGTTATTTGAAGTCATTTCCCTATCCACATTTGTTTGCAGAGCACTTGCAATGCTCTTAACCACATTTTGATGCCATTTGCAGTTCTCTAGCCCTTTCCATGATATTTTTACAGCCATTTTAGTGCTCAAAAGTTCGAGTCCCCATTGACTTCAATGGGGTTCGGGTTCAGGGTCAAGTTCGGGTCAAGTTCGGGTCCCGAACTCGAACTTTTTTGTGAGGTTCGGCCGAACCCGTCGAACCCGAACATCCAGGTGTCCGCTAAACTCTAGTGATGAGCAAAGTTTTAAAAAAATTCAATTTGCCTGCTTCGCCAAATTTCACAAAGAAAATCAATTTGTGACAAAGTAATTCATGATGAAATGAATTTCTTTGTATGTAGTGGGCACAATGATGGGGGAATGTCCACCCCCCATCATTGAACCCATCCAATGTCTTGCTTATCTCCGATCGCGGCATCTGATGCAACTATGGAGGCCTTTCAGGGGTCAATCAGGTAAAAAAAATACATACTCACCATATACATTTGCTCGCGGAGAGACCGTCGCTGCCATGTTAATTGACGATGTGATGACTTCACCACATCATCACGCTTACCTCGCTTGGCCAGCACACTGGTGTGGTGACATCACATGTCACCTTATTTCAATCAAGATGGCTGTGATGGCCTTTCGACAAGCAACTGGATGAGGTGAGTATATTTTTTTAAACTGCCATTTGGCTAGGAAATTCAGCATTGCAGAGAATCACATTTTTCCTGAAATTTGGATCGAAGTCAATTCATTTGGCTTTGATTCTCTTAACACTAGTAAAGACCTTCTTTAGCTATAAATGCTACATACTGATGATCTCCTTTTATATTGTAGTTTTTCTACAACCTGTGAGGCAGATGGACAGTAAGCCCACCAAAGGAATCCTTATTATCGAGGAAGAAGTTGGCATTATAATGAAACACCGATTACCTATGAGGAAAAATAAGTAAACACCAAAAAAGAAAACCAAAAATGTGTACTATAACATCTGAGAAAATGGGTAAGAAAAAAGAAGTATAAGAAAAACAAGAGTAAAGACATGGATAAACCACATGTGACACTCAGTAGTCAACTGGTGGCAATTTCAGTCCATAAATTATCTGATGGAGTTTAGTTAGGTTCTAATCACCCATCTATTAGGTCCCAAGATCATGGGCAAATCATATAGGGTTGTGCTGACCAGTGCTCTTGGCACATGTGGGTCTCACATACTCCCTGATGGCTAATATGTATACTCTAGTACAGAGCAGGACAGAGTGGAGGGGCATGGTCATGAGAAATGCAATGAGGAACTAAAAGTGGTGGCTATCACTGCTACTGAGGGACTAGAACGTCTGAAAAAGAGTCATGTCCATCATGCCATATGTCCATGGTCCTGTAGTCGACCATTGTTTAAAAAAAAAAGGTGATCCCATAGACTTTTACACAAAATCTTCCCCATAAAAGTCTGAAAATGGCTCTGCAAGTTTGAGGTCATAAAATCTACACACATGGACTAAATATGAACACCCTGACATTTGTTTTGTTCTACTACTAGATGAAAACAGTGACAAGTGTAGACTTGTCAGAGCAAAAAGCATAAAATAAATCAAAATTAGGTATTGGAATATATTACAAAGTTAAATAAATTGGCATGTATTATTTAATGACAAATAGTGGAGAACTGAGATTGTGCAAGAATGGAGTACAACTGTAATACACGGTGTCATATTTTTGTTTCTTTTGTTGTCTAGTTTTGATATATGAGTCATATATCCTGTTTCTTCACTGGTAAGTTCAGACGCGCCGATTCCTCTGAACTCTGTAATTAACTTGTAAGGGGCCCTTGTTTTTTTCAAATCCAGTCAACCCATTCTCCTAGAAACAGATATGTCTTCCACTGCTCTGCCAATAATGTTGAACTCCAGCATTTTTCTTCGGTGTCAGAAGTATCACAATAATCAATAGAAACCAAACTGCAGTGTTATATCTCTATGATGCTGCCTCGTTTCATTAATCTTTGTTTGATAGAAGGAGGTATAATCCATAGGGCTCTATATGGGGTTTCTTACTATTAGGTTTCCAGATGTGCATTATTCCCACAGACAAAACAAATATGAAAAGAAAAAAGAAAAATAGAACAAATCGCAACAGAGATGTGCAATTAAGTTCAGATCTAAATGGGAAAGGACAAAATACAAATACAGTCTAATTAGTTTTATTTTGTATCTGCTTAAATATTGTTTTTATCCATCTATATAACACCAACATATTAGGCAGAGCTGTACAGCGGTTTCTTGAATCACAGCAATACCTGTCCCCAATGGGGTTTAAAATCTAGATTCCAAATGAACTAATCAGCATGTCTTTAGACTGTAGGGGGAAACCCATGAGATCACAGGGAGAACATACAATTTCCATACAGCTGTTATGGAACAGAACATTTTTGGTTTAATTGATAAGAATTTTTATATTTTTAATCAGTTCAAGACCAGGCTATTTGTACATTCCTTTTCCTGAACAGACCTAATTTCTGTATATTTAGTGCATGTTTTTGAAAGCCATACATTTGAGGATAAGTCCTGAGGATAGATCATCAGTATCTTTTACTGGACAACCCTTTTAAAAGAAGGTCCCTTCGCTGTGTGTGAAGCTGTAGTGTCAGTCCACCTGGAAGTAAAGGTTATCAACGACTTCACACACAGCAGAGTAGCGCAGCTGCAGGGAGGAGCGCACTATATTTTTTTTGGCCTTGCACAGCGCCTGCTCCTTTGCCACCAATGAGCGCCAGCAATCAAATATAAGCAATAGAGCATTATCAAAATCATGCATTTAGATCTGTGAGGGTTAGAGTACCACTCATGTGAGCAATGCAGCCTCTTCACTGTTTATCTCATTCCATCTACCTGCAGGCCGACTACTTTGTAGCAGCGGTACAAGGGATTACAGAACACATTCATCCCATATCTGACAATACCTAAAATAAATAAATAAAACACGTGGATACTCAAATGAATGGATAATACTGTATTTTGGCCATGGTTGTCTTTATTAATGCTTTATATTAATGCAAATTAATTCAGCATAAACCAGGTTTAACCATAAGCCCAAATCGTTTAACATACGTGCAAGTATTATTTAAAATCCCATATAACCATCTCAGACAAAGGCTCAGATAAAATTTATGACAATTAAAATGTCCCCTACACGGTGTTTGTAATCCCATGTGTTTCCCTCCTTAATGGGGTTGTGCCAAGTTAATAAGTGATTCCTTATGCACAGGATAGGGGATAACTAGCTAATAGCTGGGGGTCTGACCGGTGGGACCTCAACTGATCCTAAGAACTGGTATCCCATTCCCCCTTTCAGATGGAGTGGCAGGTTGAGCATGTGCCCTGCCACTCCAATTTATTTTCTATGGGACCACTGTCGTTAGAGGTCGGCCCCCCAATAATCAGCTAGTTATCCCCTATCCTGTGGATAACTTATAAACGTGACACCATCCTTTTGAGGTCCTGGAATACATCTAATTTATTTTGTCTTTGTCCTGTTCACTTGAATGGGGGAATGCTGTGTTGTGGAAAAATTATTGTTCGCCCTATGGTCGCCATCTATCCTATGGAGATGCGCAGATTCGTTCGCATTCACGTTCGCATCTGCGCAGAGACTTTCGCACGATGGTCTGGTCGTCCCGACCTGTAGCTGATTTGTGCCCGGCCTGGTATTACTGCAAGATACCATTGTCATGGCGCCGGCTGAGGCGGGAGGGATGGGGATCGTCGAACAAAGGTTTCTTCATCCAGGATAAGCACGGCAACGGAAAGGGCGCGAATAAGTGTGCGAACATGCGAACATAAGTTTGCGTGATTATTCATATCTTCGCCAGCCAATCACTTCATACCATAACCTGTCTCCTCATTGGTCATGATTGTAAGACCACCTTCCAGCCAATCACATCATACCATAACCTGTCTCCCCATTGGTCAGGATTGTAAGACCGCCTTCCATCTTCTGGTATAAATAAACCTTGCCTAGCTGTTGGAGGCAGGCACATTATTGGATCCGACTTGAGAACGTCTCTGTGACGTTATTTTGGAGGAATTGCACCTACATCGACGCACACTACACCAAGGATTTCCCGATTGTACTTCTGGCGGTCGTTTTCGGTTGTGAGAACGAGACAAAGTAGCAAACGACGATATCAGTTGCAATATTCTGTACAATCGCTTCTACATAGAGGGCCTGCAGGCAGACAGTCCCATGTAAACAATAAAGGGGCCGCAACAGTCACATAACTACTGAGGTCTTTTCAAATAATGATCTCTGGTGCTCCCATAGACAATAAATGGGGCGGAAGATTGAGCATGCACCCTGCCACCCCATTTATTGTCCATGGGAGCACCAGAGATCATTATATGAAAGGACTTCAGTGGTTATGTGACTGTTGCGGCCCCTTTATTGTTTACATGGGACTGTCTGCCTGCACACCCTTCATCAAAATGGGGGAATGCTACCCCGATTCTCAGGATCAGTGGGAGATGAAGTGAGGGATGCTGAGAGTTGTATCCTTACTAAGTTAATGGCCTATCCTTAGATCTCGGAAAAGATCCATTCACATGTGCACTGATGAAGGAGTAAAGCGAAACTCCAAAGCGCGTTTGGTGTTTTTCCAGATACTTGTATAGCAATGAATAATTTGGATGCTATGGACAATCCTGTTTAACATGACTTACAACCATATTTGCAAAGAAAAGTGAAGCGCTTCACAGGAATACCTAAAAGACACAAGCCCTGGAGAAAATACCCACAGGATCGAGGAAGAGGTAAACAGTGTTTACTGTACCCGATAGGATCCTATTAGCACGTAGGACTCTGAATACAAGCTGTCACAATCTGCAAAGCTCCAAATTGAAGTCCGCGACATGTGGGACGCCGAACACTCACTTACCATACTTTGCAGCATACAGTCCTCCCGCTGCTGCGGAGGTTACTGTTGGACGGCTGACTGAGAAACTGAACCTGAAGAGATAAGTACATAATCTCCGCTGTTTGTTGTATATGATGTTTGAAATAGGCCTCTAACATGGGACGCCACGAATACGGCAAATATTATATACTTTATGAAACAGTGAATATCTAAGTGCCCAACAGTATTAATCAGTAAACACATGGGACTGACTGCACATATGCTGGAGTTTTTTATGTGACCATCCTATATGGTATATAAACTGCTGGAGATAAAGGACTGGCTTAATTACTAGTCCTATGCCTATGGTTACAAGATAAATGGAAATGTTTTTTGTCAATATCTGTTTCACATTTTCTAGTCTGTTATATTCACTTTCTGATCTGTGAGGGACCTTTATCTCTCAGCTGCGCTCCTAAGGTGTCTAGGATAGATGCTTTGAGATATATCGGATCATCTATAAATCACATATTGTACAGCTGTTGTTCTTAGCTTTGTTACTTTTATTTAAGAATTTTTATTGAATGTATTTAATCTTATGAATTTAAAATATTGCACCTTGAGATTTTTCATGTGACTCTGACTGTTGAGTGCCCATCTACTTTTTATTTAAGCTAAGAGCAGGCCTAATGTGATCACTGGTGCCTTCTCAAAAAAGCTGATCGGAGGGGATCCCGGGTACAGACCCCCATTGATCAGATACTGATACTGAAACCTTTAAGTTCAGGACCAAGAGTGAAGAATATGTACTAAAAGAATATCAGCACAGCCTTTTTGAATCCAGAAGGAAACAAACCAGGCTGGTGTAGTGAGCTGCATTTATATTTATATAAGGAGATATATAACGCGAGTTTGACCGCGACGCGTAGTTGATTAAGTGTGGTTGCGTAAGTGTGTGACTTAAGATTAAGTGAGGGAGTATCTGAGAGCTAAATTATTTGTGGACATTGATGAGTGGCTGTGTTAGACTGTATTGTGTGCTGTGATAACACTTTTTTTTTTTTCCTTCTCCAGGGGTTGCACAGGTGAGCATTTAGGGTGTGGCTGTTTAATTAGGGTGTGGCTGTTTAATTAGGGTGTGGCTGTCTAATTAGGAGACTTTAAAAACTCAGCAGTAAGAGCAGCACAGCCTTTTTGAATCCAGAGGGAAACAAACCAGGCTGGTGTAGTGAGCTGCATTTATATTTATATAAGGAGATATATAACGCGAGTTTGACCGCGATGCGTGGTTGATTAAGTGTGTGACTTAAGATTAAGTGACTTTAGATTCAGGGACTTCAGTGGGGGACTGCAATTAACCTGTGTCTTATTACTACATTGTATTGTATTTTTTGCTTTTGTGGTGTAATCCCCATTTAGTATGAGTTGCACAATTGACAACGCAGTCCAGTGCACATCTTGCATGATGTATGCAGTCCTGGAACAGCCGTTCCAGGGTGTATTTCTTTGTTCAAGATGTGAGCAAATTACCCGTTTGGAATCGCTAATCGAGTCTCTAAACGGGCAAGTTGCAACACTGAGAGGCATTGACAATTTGCAAAAGAGTTTGCTTCTCACCGAGCAAGCACTCTTTGGGGTAGATGAGGGGGAGGGTGACAGAGAGGAGGCTGAGGAAAGTGAGGTAGCTAGCTGGGTAACAGTTAGAAAGCGGGGTAGAGGGAAGAGTGCCAGGGAGGCTAGCCCGGATCTGACACACCCCAACAAGTTTGCACGTTTGGCAGATGAGGGGCATATCAGTCCAGGGACGGCACTGCCGCAGCCGGACACTTCCTCTGCCAGTCAGGGGAATGTCAGCTCCGGTAAGCAGGGGACCAGGAGAGCAGGGCAGGCCAGACAGGTGCTGGTAGTGGGGGACTCAATTATTAGGGGGACAGATAGGGAAATCTGTTACAAAGACCGTGATCGCCGAACAGTGTGCTGTCTTCCTGGCGCTAGAGTTCGACACATCGCGGATCGGGTTGACAGATTACTGGGAGGGGCTGGAGAAGATCCAGCGGTCATGGTCCATATCGGAACCAATGACAAAGTTAGGGGTAGGTGGAGAGTCCTTAAAAATGATTTCAGGGATTTAGGTCAAAAGCTTAGGGCAAGGACCTCAAAGGTAGTATTTTCCGAAATACTACCTGTACCACGGGCCACACTAGAAAGGCAGCGGGAGATTAGGGAAATTAACAAGTGGCTCAAGAACTGGTGTAGGATGGAGGGGTTTGGGTTCCTGGAGAACTGGGCCGACTTCTCTGTCGGTTGCAGGCTCTATCGTAGGGACGGGCTGCACCTCAATGGGGAAGGGGCAGCTGTGTTGGGGAAGAAGATGGCTAGAAGGTTGGAGGAGTGTTTAAACTAGGGACTGGGGGGGAGGGTAATTACACTATAGAAGGGGAAGATAGTGCAGATAGAGACCGGGGGCAAGGTAGTGGGACTGGGGGAGGAATGGAAGGAGGGACTAGAACAGTTCAGAAGGAAAGGTGTAGGGTAAAAAATATACATAAACCTCTCAAATGTATGTATACTAATGCCAGAAGCCTGACTAATAAAACTGGTGAACTGGAATTAGTGATGTGTGAGGAGGACTATGACATAGTGGGAATAACTGAGACATGGCTGGATGATAGCTATGACTGGGCGGTTAATGTACAAGGTTACAGTCTGTTTAGAAAGGATCGTCAAAACCGGAGAGGGGGAGGGGTTTGTCTTTATCTAAAGTCCTGTCTAAAGTCCACATTCCATGAAGATATAAGTGAGGGACATGAACATGTGGAGTCACTGTGGGTAGAGATACATGGAGCTAAAAGCAACAATAAATTACTAATAGGAGTTTACTATAAACCACCTAATATACCAGAGTCCACAGAAAATCTACTACTAAATGAGATAGACAAGGCGGCAAATCATAATGAGGTGCTTATTATGGGGGACTTCAACTACCCAGATATAGACTGGGAAACGGAAACTTGTATATCTCATAAAGGAAACAGATTCTTGGCAATAACTAAAGACAATTACCTCTCCCAACTGGTTCAGGACCCGACTAGAGGGACGGCCATACTGGACTTAGTATTAACCAATAGACCTGACAGAACAACAGACGTGCAGGTTGGGGGACAACTAAGAAATAGTGACCATAAAGTAATAACCTTCCAATTATCATTCAAAAGAGCGTTTCTACAGGGAGGAACAAAAATACCAAACTTCAAAAAAGCTAAATTTAGCCAACTAAGAGAGGCCATAGGCCTAACTAACTGGGACAAAGTCCTCAAAAATAAAAATACAGCCACAAAATGGGATATCTTTAAAAACATCCTAAAATCTCATTGTGAGAGGTACATACCGTATGGGAATAAAAGGTTAAGGAACAAAAAGAAACCAATGTGGATAAACAGAACTGTAAAGAAAGCAATAAATGACAAAAAGAAAGCATATAAAACACTAAAACAGGAGGGTGGCACGGAAGCACTGAAAAACTATAAGGAAAAAAACAGAACATGTAAAAAACAAATAAAAGCGGCCAAACTAGAGACCGAGAGATTAATTGCCAAAGAGAGTAAAACTAACCCTAAAATGTTCTTCAATTATATAAATGTTAAAAAGTATAAATCTGAAGGTGTCGGCCCTTTAAAGAGTAAGGAGGGGGGAGTCGCAGAGAGCGACGAGGAGAAAGCAAAGCTGTTAAATATTTTTTTCTCAAGTGTATTCACTGAGGAATATAAACTGTCAGATAAAATGCTGAATGTTGAAATAAATTCCCCATTAAAAGTGTCCTGTCTGACCCAGGAAGAAGTACAACAGCGACTTAAAAAGATCAAAATAGACAAATCGCCAGGAGCGGGTGGCATACACCCCCGTATCCTAAGGGAATTAAGTAATGTCATAGCCAGACCCTTATTTCTGATATTTGCGGACTCTATACTGACAGGGAATGTTCCACAGGATTGGCGCATAGCAAATGTGGTGCCAATATTCAAAAAGGGTCCAAAAACAGAGCCTGGAAACTATAGGCCGGTAAGTTTAACATCTGTTGTGGGTAAACTGTTTGAAGGTTTTCTGAGAGATGCTATCTTAGAACATCTTAACGAAAATAAGCAATTAACGACATATCAGCATGGCTTCGTGAGGGATCGGTCATGTCAAACTAATTTAATCAGTTTCTATGAGGAGGTAAGTTCTAGACTTGACAGCGGCGAATCAATGGATGTCATGTATCTGGACTCCTCCAAAGCATTTGACACTGTACCACATAAAAGGTTAGTATATAAAATGAGAATGCTCGGACTGGGAGAAAACGTCTGTAAGTGGGTAAGTAACTGGCTCAATGATAGAAAACAGAGGGTGGTTATTAACGGTACATACTCAGATTGGGTCACTGTCACTAGTGGAGTACCTCAGGGGTCAGTATTGGGCCCTATTCTCTTCAATATATTTATTAATGATCTTGTAGAAGGCTTGCATAGTAAAATATCAATTTTCGCAGATGACACTAAACTGTGTAAAGTAATTAACACTGAAGAGGACAGTATACTACTACAAAGGGATCTGGATAGATTGGAGGCTTGGGCAGATACGTGGCAGATGAGGTTTAACACTGACAAATGTAAGGTTATGCACATGGGAATGAATAATGCAAGTCACCCGTACATACTAAATGGTAAAACACTCGGTAATACTGACATGGAAAAGGATCTAGGAATTTTAATAAACAGCAAACTAAGCTGCAAAAAACAGTGTCAGGCAGCTGCTGCCAAGGCCAATAAGATAATGGGTTGCATCAGAAGGGGCATAGATGCCCGTGATTAGAACATATTCCTACTACTTTACAAATCATTAGTCAGACCACACATGGAGTACTGTGTACAGTTCTGGGCTCCAGTGAACAAGGCAGGCATAGCAGAGCTGGAGAGGGTCCAGAGGAGGGCAACTAAAGTAATAACTGGAATGGGGCAACTACAGTACCCTGAAAGATTATCAAAATTAGGATTATTCACGTTAAAAAAAAGACGACTGAGGGGAGATCTAATTACTATGTATAAATATATCAGGGGTCAGTACAGAGATCTATCCCATCATCTATTTATCCCCAGGACTGTGACTGTGACGAGGGGACATCCTCTGCGTCTGGAGGAAAGAAGGTTTGTACATAAACATAGAAAAGGATTCTTTACGGTAAGAGCAGTGAGACTATGGAACTCTCTGCCTGAGGAGGTGGTGATGGTGAGTACAATAAAGGAATTCAAGAGGGGCCTGGATGTATTTCTAGAGTTTAATAATATTACAGGCTATAGCTACTAGAGAGGGGTCGTTGATCCAGGGAGTTATTCTGATTGCCTGATTGGAGTCGGGAAGGAATTTTTAATCCCCTAAAGTGAGGAAAATTGGCTTCTACCTCACAGGTTTTTTTTGCCTTCCTCTGGATCAACTTGCAGGATGACAGGCCGAACTGGATGGACAAATGTATTTTTTCGGCCTTATGTACTATGTTACTATGTTACTTTTATTTAAGAATTTTTTATTGAATGTATTTAATCTTATGAATTTAAAATATTGCACCTTGAGATTTTTCATGTGACTCTGACTGTTGAGTGCCCATCTACTTTTTATTTAAGCTAAGAGCAGGCCTAATGTGATCACTGGTGCCTTCTCAAAAAAGCTGATCGGAGGGGATCCCGGGTACAGACCCCCATTGATCAGATACTGATACTGAAACCTTTAAGTTCAGGACCAAGAGTGAAGAATATGTACTAAAAGAATATCTCAGGCAGCCCATTGGATCACCATGACACAATTCTGGGGAGCTGATGGGTTGCCATGTCAGCAGGGTGCTGAGAAGGGCCACCCAGTCTGTCATCGGTATCAGCATATTAAAGAGGACCTTTCACTAGAATAAAAAATCTAAACTAAGTATACAGACATGGAGAGCGGCGCCCAGGGAACCCCCACTGCACTTACTATTATACCCGGGCGCCGCTCCGTTCTCCGGTTATAGCCTCCGGTATCTTCATAGTTAGGCTCCAACCAGGGGAAACTGCCGGCGTCTCTTTCTCCCATGCTGTAGCGCTGGCCAATCGCAGCGCTCAGCTCATAGCCTGAGAGGCTTTTTTTTCTCTCAGGCTATGAGCTGAGCGCTGCGATTGGCCAGCGCTACAGCATGGGAGAAGGAGACGCCGGCAGGGTTCCCTGGGTGGAGCCTAACTATGAAGATACCGGAGGCTATACCGGGCGAAAGGAGCGGCGCCCAGGTATAACAGTAAATGCAGGGGGATCCCTGGGCGCCGCTCTCCATGTCTGTATAGTTAGTTTAGATGTTTTATTCTAGTGAAAGGTCCTCTTTAAGCTATGGCAGAAGTCTGTTGTTATAGATTGCCTGTCAGTGTAACACTGACAGGTAGTAATGCTTTGTAGTACCAAGTATTCGAAAGCATTATTTAAGTGATAATAGTACAGATACTGTACTTTAAATCCCCAAGATTAATAAAAAAAAAAGGAAGATTAAAGAAACATTAAATTACATCATCCCATAGAAGTCTATGGAGAAGGGAGAAGTAGGAGGAGAAGTGAGCTGCAGACAAGCAGTGAGGCAGACACAGCACAGATATAGTTTTTGTGTAATTTGATTCCAGCTCACCCGCCTTTTCTTACAAGGTGCACGGAAAAGAGGGATGAAGCCTTGTTATAGTAAATTGTAAGAAGGAAATCCGGCACTCAAAATTGATGAAGTCGTAGGTTCCTTTATTTGGTCATGCGATATATCAGGTACAGAGTAATTCATAACCAGTGGTTCCCTTGTCAGTCTACGCGTTTATAACGACAACGTTCTTATTCATGACTGAGGAGTGTTCTGAAGTTACCACTTTTATAGGAGAAGAAAGCCTCCCCGCCTCCTCACCTGGCCACTCCCGTGGGAGTGGGTTAGCAGTTGCGGGGGTGATTTCAAATCATTATTTGTGGCAACGAACTGAAAACTCCCAGGTCTTGATTTTAACCCAAATACATTGCAAATTTAACTTTTTTATTTGGATAAAAAACAAAAGGGAAATTTATTACCCAAAGACTATACAAGTGAAGTTTTTCTGTTGTCTCCCCGTGAACATCATTTGGAAGCCAGTTCCGGTGGTCGGGTACAGTTGCGTACATATTATTATTCACCAGTGACTGTTCCCTTTGGCATTACAAAATGGCTTATGGATTAAATCCGGAGCGAAAAACCAAAGCGGTCAAGGTCTTTTCAATAGATGATGTTTCATCACAGGACATTTTTTACCTGAAGGATAAAATGCACAAATTAGAGACCCTAATGACTAACGAAATAAGAGTCTGGTGGGATCATACTACCCTTACAAAGTATCTAGAGAATACAATGTTACCTAGGGGGCTCAGACTCATTTGTTATACGCTGGAACGAGATCCTTTCAGCCAGCTCGATGAAACTGATGGCCCTCATTATAGAGGAAGAAGTAGTGAAACTCACCGAGCTGCAATCACAAATAGAGGCAGTCAAATCCACCATCAGCCAATATGAAGGTACTTCAGATTACGAGACTTTGTACAACAAAATTACTGCCACAACCACTGCTCTTGAGGAAAATATCATTGACATTAAACACACCTAGTTCCAAAGGGATGTCTTTGACTACAAGCAAGATCAGGTGTATGAGTGGGGAAGGAGAGAGAGACAACAGCATACTCCAAAATCTATCATAAAAAAAAAAAAAAAGGAATATATCAAAATCCAGAATCAATGGAACACGAGTCAGTTTTTCTTCAGATTCAGATGTGTCGCAAGTCAACATAGATCATCAGGATTCTACGGAACAGGGATCTTCTACGGATCAGGACTGTGATTCGTAAACAGGTCGTAAACATAAAAAAAACGCACAAGATGGACACCCGACATCAGAAATAATTTACTGTACAGTCGGTTTTTGATGTAATTAATCTAACAGAAATTGAATTGACATGTGATCAAATCGATCTGCTCAGTCTCGGTCTCAATTTTTCCCCTACCTATGAGTCTGATCTGTTCTCCACCTTGATGGACGTTAATAAATTCATCAGAGATCTCACTGTATATAGGCATTTCCAGCAGGTGGAGAACAGTTCAGACCCTGCGGTTCCCGTCCCTTGTGTTTCTCCTGTTCAGAATGAATACAGCAATTTGTCTTACCTTGAACAGTTAACGGTGGTAAATTTACAGGAACTACAAACAGTGACAGATGATACAAGCATGGACTCCACAGGCATACAGCCTTTGAAGTTGCGAAGTCCACGCTTTTATCCACTAAAATCCAGAACACCTGGAATGGATATATTTCAGGAAGTTCTTGAAAAACAACTGCTTAAAGTGTATAATGCGAGTGGTGGGAATGCTCAAAAACACAATCTGAATAATAAACAAAGGGTGGCTTTGAAACAATTGAAAAATAATGAGGAAATTGTTGTAAGGATGGCGGACAAGGGGGTCGCAGTGGTGGTTATGACTAAATCAAGCTATCAAAAACAAATGTTGGAACTGATTACAGACGAGTCTACTTACAAAAGGTTGACGTGTAACCCGAGCCAGAATTTCCAGACTCAATATCTGGATCTTCTTTGCCAAGGTCGGGATCAAGGGTTTTTTAACCATAGAGAATTCACTTATCTCAATATACACTCGGATACGTCTGGGATTCCCATTATACACGCCTTGCCTAAAGTGCATAAAGGCATTAATCCACCACCGCTGCGCCCCATTGTGTCAGGCATGGGCTCCTTAACGGAAAAATTAGGAGAATGGCTGGATGGAATCCTGCAACCGATGGCTAAACGTACACCAGGGTATTTGAGGGATACAGGAGACGTCCTAAGAAATATGCATAATAAAAAATGGTTATCAGGATTCACCTGGCTAACCATGGACGTTGTTGCCCTGTATCCTCAATACCACATAGGGTTGCACTGCTGGCGCTGGAGTTTCACTTACACAAATATAGTCCACATGCAATAGAATTTATACAATATATTTTGAATGTTACCAGTTTTTTACTGACACATAACTTACCTCAAATTCTATCTCCAAACACGAGGCGTATAGATGGGAGCAAAGTTCTCTCCCTCCCTTGCTAACCTGATTATGACGTATTGGGAGGAGGCGTATATTTATACGGTTGATAATCCCTTTTTGCAGGATATAGAGTGGTATGGCAGATACATCGACGACCTGTTGATTATCTGGTCAGGTGATGTGTCTGCCATACCACTCTTTCAGGACTACCTCAATGCCAACCCCTACAATCTAAAATTCACTGGCAATTATGATGTTTCCACGGTCCACTTCTTAGATTTAACCCTGACCGGAGTGACAGATAAAATAATTAATACAGCAACATATTGCAAACCAATATCGGGTAACACATTGTTGCGAGCAAATAGTTATCATCCGTTACATACGGTGAAATCTATACCAGTAGGGGAGTTTACCTGAGCTAAAAGAAATTGTAGTGATATTCTAAGCTATAATAATGAAAAAGAAATTATTGGTATGCGATTGATGGCCAGGGGTTACCCGAGGGGGATGGTGGAAAGAGCGAAAAATATAGTGGATAAAAAAGACTGCAAATAATTGTTTTTTGGATTCAAGACCAAACAACCACACGGTTATCAATTGACAAGAACAGATAGGAAAAAAGATCAAAGCAAAATCCTGACGCTAATAGTTACCTATAGCAGACAGTTTCAGCAGGTGAAACGAGCTTTGGTAGAGTGTATTTCCATCCTTTATGGCTATAGTGTTGTACCCAGAAAAGCGCCAACTTTGGCGACCTCTCTGTCACCTTCTTTATTCACATCCACATCTAGGAAAGAGCAAAATACGTGGCTCAAATATACAGGCTTCAGTAGATGTGGAAGTAGTCCCTGCAGAACCTGCCGCTATGTAACCCCCACAAACACATTTAATTATAGTGATCATTCCACGATTTATGATATTAAGTCTTATATCAACTGCAATACGGCAGGCATCATATATGTTGTAAAATGTAAAGAATGTGATCTACTTTATGTAGGGAATACTACAAGAAAATTCAAGACTAGACTAATGGAACATATGAACTATAATACTAATCCTACCTATACTAATATCTCAAATGCAGCCAGACACTTTATCTCAAAGCATGAGAGAAGCTTAAGTTTTTTCACTGCCTACGGCATTAAAAAAATACAATTAACTGTTCGGGGAGGAGACCTGAAAAAACGCATTGTGTGCAGAGAGGCTTACTGGATCTTACGTTTGAAAACCAGAAGCCCAGCAGGACTTACTGTTAGAAAATAGATAATGCATGTGTACTAGTCATGTTATCATGAAGCTTTTTCATACCATATTACTTATAATATGTTTTTGACAGTACGTATTTATACAGATCTTCAGCCAATTGAAATAGTGTCTCTATATGCCAAATGTTTGTCATCACTTGGTTTTTAAAAAACCCTCTTGTATATGGACCGTCAGGCAGACATAGCGGTCATTTAACCATGATAACCAACACACATATGAATTTTATTTAATTGTGTCTGTTTGTTTCACTGGGCATATAGAGTATTTTATGATGCCCAGAGATACAGATATATATATATATATACACTCACCTAAAGAATTATTAGGAACACCATACTAATACGGTGTTGGACCCCCTTTTGCCTTCAGAACTGCCTTAATTCTACGTGGCATTGATTCAACAAGGTGCTGATAGCATTCTTTAGAAATGTTGGCCCATATTGATAGGATAGCATCTTGCAGTTGATGGAGATTTGAGGGATGCACATCCAGGGCACGAAGCTCCCGTTCCACCACATCCCAAAGATGCTCTATTGGGTTGAGATCTGGTGACTGTGGGGGCCATTTTAGTACAGTGAACTCATTGTCATGTTCAAGAAACCAATTTGAAATTATTTGAGCTTTGTGACATGGTGCATTATCCTGCTGGAAGTAGCCATCAGAGGATGGATACATGTTCTCATTCTGTTTACGCCAAATTCGGACTCTACCAATTGAATGTCTCAACAGAAATCGAGACTCATCAGACCAGGCAACATTTTTCCAGTCTTCAACAGTCCAATTTTGGTGAGCTCGTGCAAATTGTAGCCTCTTTTTCCTATTTGTAGTGGAGATGAGTGGTACCCGGTGGGGTCTTCTGCTGTTGTAGCCCATCCGCCTCAAGGTTGTGCGTGTTGTGGCTTCACAAATGCTTTGCTGCATACCTCGGTTGTAACGAGTGGTTATTTCAGTCAACGTTGCTCTTCTATCAGCTTGAATCAGTCGGCCCATTCTCATCTGACCTCTAGCATCCACAAGGCATTTTTGCCCACAGGACTGCTGCATACTGGATGTTTTTCCCTTTTCACACCATTCTTTGTAAACCCCAGAAATGGTTGTACGTGAAAATCCCAGTAACTGAAATACTCAGACCGGCCCGTCTGTCACCAAAAACCATGCCACGCTCAAAATTGCTTAAATCACCTTTCTTTCCCATTCTGACATTCAGTTTGGAGTTCAGGAGATTGTCTTGACCAGGACCACACCCCTAAATGCATTGAAGCAACTGCCATGTGATTTGTTGACTAGATAATTGCATTAATGAGAAATAGAACAGGTGTTCCTAATATTTCTTTAGGTGAGTGTATATATATACACTGCGTGCAGAATTATTAGGCAAATGAGTATTTTGACCACATCATCCTCTTTATGCATGTTGTCTTACTCCATGCTGTATAGGCTCAAAAGCCTACTACCAATTAAGCATATTAGGTGATGTGCATCTCTGTAATGAGAAGGGGTGTGGTCTAATGACATCAACACCCTATATTAGGTGTGCATAATTATCAGGCAACTTCCTTTCCTTTGGCAAAATGGGTCAAAAGAAGGACTTGACAGGCTCAGAAAAGTCAAAAATAGTGAAATATCTTGCAGAGGGATGCAGCACTCTTAAAATTGCAAAGCTTCTGAAGCGTGATCATCAAACAATCAAGCGTTTTATTCAAAATAGTCAACAGGGTCGCAAGAAGTGTGTGGAAAAACCAAGGTGCAAAATAACTGCCCATGAACTGAGAAAAGTCAAGCGTGCAGCTGCCAAGATGCCACTTGCCACCAGTTTGGCCATATTTCAGAGCTGCAACATCACTGGAGTGCCCAAAAGCACAAGGTGTGCAATACTCAGAGACATGGCCAAGGTAAGAAAGGCTGAAAGACGACCACCACTGAACAAGACACACAAGCTGAAACGTCAAGACTGGGCCAAGAAATATCTCAAGACTGATTTTTCTAAGGTTTTATGGACTGATGAAATGAGAGTGAGTCTTGATGGGGCAGATGGATGGGCCCGTGGCTGGATTGGTAAAGGGCACAGAGCTCCAGTCCGACTCAGACGCCAGCAAGGTGGAGGTGGAGTACTGGTTTGGGCTGGTATCATCAAAGATGAGCTTGTGGGGCCTTTTCGGGTTGAGGATGGAGTCAAGCTCAACTCCCAGTCCTACTGCCAGTTTCTGGAAGACACCTTCTTCAAGCAGTGGTACAGGAAGAAGTCTGCATCCTTCAAGAAAAACATGATTTTCATGCAGGACAATGCTCCATCACATGCGTCCAAGTACTCCACAGCGTGGCTGGCAAGAAAGGGTATAAAAGAAGAAAATCTAATGACATGGCCTCCTTGTTCACCTGATCTGAACCCCATTGAGAACCTGTGGTCCATCATCAAATGTGAGATTTACAAGGAGGGAAAACAGTACACCTCTCTGAACAGTGTCTGGGAGGCTGTGGTTGCTGCTGCACGCAATGTTGATGGTGAACAGATCAAAACACTGACAGAATCCATGGATGGCAGGCTTTTGAGTGTCCTTGCAAAGAAAGGTGGCTATATTGGTCACTGATTTGTTTTTGTTTTGTTTTTGAATGTCAGAAATGTATATTTGTGAATGTTGAGATGTTATATTGGTTTCATTGGTAAAAATAAATAATTGAAATGGGTATATATTTGTTTTTTGTTAATTTGCCTAATAATTATGCACAGTAATAGTCACCTGCACACACAGATATCCCCCTAAAATAGCTAAAACTAAAAACAAACTAAAAACTACTTCCAAAAATATTCAGCTTTGATATTAATGAGTTTTTTTGGGTTCATTGAGAACATGGTTGTTGTTCAATAATAAAATTAATCCTCAAAAATACAACTTGCCTAATAATTCTGCACTCCCTGTATAGAATGGTTGGGGTTCTGCCTGCTAGTCCATATTTTTAAATTACACTTATATGCAATTATTTTTTATTTTTTATTTGGATTTTCACTGTGATAATAAATTTCCCTTTTGTTTTTTATCCAAATAGAAAGCAAAATTTGCAATGTATTGGGTTCAAATCAAGACCTGGGAGTTTTAAGTTCGTTGCCACAAATAATGATTTGAAATCACCCCCGCACCTGCTAACCCACTCCCATGGGAGTGACCAGGTGAGGAGGCTTTCTTCTCCTATAAAAGTGGTAACTTCAGAACACTCCTCAGTCATGAATAAGAACGTTTTCGTTTGAAACGCGTAGACTGACATGGGCACCACTGGTTATGAATTACTCTGTACCTCTGTACCTGATATATCACATGACCAAATAAAGGAACCTACGACTTCATAAATTTTGAGTGCCGGATTTCCTTCTTACAATTAGACACAGCACAGACACTGCTTAAGCTAATAGTAAGTGGTGTATCTCACCAAGTGCTTTATTCACATCTATACAGCTTGGTACTTCTCTATATTGTGCTATATGGTGCTTTTTGGTGATTCTGACTAAGAGTACAACCACGCAATCAGGTATTTGCATGCAAGTGTTGGATGCTAAAATCAAGAGGGGTCATAAAAGGAGAGTAAGTATAAAGGATAGATACGACTTCTCTTTTTTATTGCATCCTGGTTTTGGCTTCCAAACCTGTATGTAGAAGCCTGACTGTGTGGTTGCACCCTAAAGAAGAGAGAAATCTTGTGATGTCACTGCAGTGGACAAAGAAGTAATGGGAAAAAAAAGGCAGCAGGTGGCACCATATAGATATATTCTATTGAATAACTCAGTGGCAGTACTAAGTAATTTACTTGCAATTACAAAAGTATTATGATCCAGGTGCTGGTTTGTAGAATATTTCTCATGAGACAACCTATTTAATCAAGATAAATTTTAAGTTTATTAAGAGCAGCTATGAGGACTGCTCGGAGGTTAAAAACATCCACTAGTAGAAAAATTGCCTGTAAAATGTTATTTTAATACAGACAATCAATAGATTTCTATCAGCTTAGCCTTCCTTTGTATTTGATTTCCTGCATTCTATTCACCGTGCACTATTAATGTTGCGTTATGTCCCATTAAAAAGAATAGTAGTTAATACAATATTGATGAATCAAACATGTCTCATCCTGTTGAATGAAACAATGCTATATGTTATACGTTTTCTTAGGGAAATCTGAAGTTTATAATCACGTTAAGACACATTTATTACTATCACTTATTTATAATCTGCCAATATATTTTGCTGCTGTGAGGAAGCTAGGTGATGAATGCTGAAATATATAAAGTTGCATCTGTAAAGAGTTATTGAAAAGCTAGGTCAGGAGCTGTTCAAGAAAAGTACAACGTATGTTCAAGGAAAGTAACTTAATCACATTGAAGTCATATAAAAGCAGAATAAATCACATTTGAAAGCTTTTATTTACTGTTGTGTTATTGACTGTAAAATGTAAAATTGTGTTTTATAAAACCATGATTAGTATTATTATTACAGAAATAATTTTATATTAAAATTAACCCCCTTCTACCTGTATACATTTTGGGGCTTAGTGACCAAGCAATATTCTATAATTCTTTCATCATCGCATTCCAAGAACTATAACTTTTTTATTTTTCCGTCAATGTAGCTGTATAACAGTTTTTTTAACAGCGTATAACAGCGGTTTTGTTTTTTTTGTGGGGGTTTGCAGCACAAGTTGTAGTTTTTAATGCCACCATTTGGAGTACGCATAACTGATGAATTAACTTTTGTTAACTCTCTATTGGATGGGATAGGAAAAAACAATACTGCCACTGAGTTTCTATGTTATAAATTTTACAGCGTTCATTTTTTGGCATAAAGAACATGAATTTAATTGTCTGGGTCAGTATGATCGCAGCGGTACCAAATATATATATATATATATATATATATATATATATACACTCACCTAAAGAATTATTAGGAACACCTGTTCTATTTCTCATTAATGCAATTATCTAGTCAACCAATCACATGGCAGTTGCTTCAATGCATTTAGGGGTGAGGTCCTGGTCAAGACAATCTCCTGAACTCCAAACTGAATGTCAGAATGGGAAAGAAAGGTGATTTAAGCAATTTTGAGCGTGGCATGGTTGTTGGTGCCAGACGGGCCGGTCTGAGTATTTCACAATCTTCTCAGTTACTGGGATTTTCACACACAACCATTTCTAGGGTTTACAAAGAATGGTGTGAAAAGGGAAAAACATCCAGTATGCGGCAGTCCTGTGGGAAAAAATGCCTCGTTGATGCTAGAGGTCAGAGGAGAGTGGGCCGACTGATTCAAGCTGATAGAAGAGCAACGTTGACTGAAATAACCACTCGTTACAACCGAGGTATGCAGCAAAGCATTTGTGAAGCCACAACACGCACAACCTTGAGGCGGATGGGCTACAACAGCAGAAGACCCCACCGGGTACCACTCATCTCCACTACAAATAGGAAAAAGAGGCTACAATTTGCACGAGCTCACCAAAATTGGACTGTTGAAGACTGGAAAAATGTTGCCTGGTCTGATGAGTCTCGATTTCTGTTGAGACATTCAAATGGTAGAGTCCGAATTTGGCGTAAACAGAATGAGAACATGTATCCATCCTCTGATGGCTACTTCCAGCAGGATAATGCACCATGTCACAAAGCTCGAATCATTTCAAATTGGTTTCTTGAACATGACAATGAGTTCACTGTACTAAAATGGCCCCCACAGTCACCAGATCTCAACCCAATAGAGCATCTTTGGGATGGGATGGAACGGGAGCTTCGTGCCCTGGATGTGCATCCCTCAAATCTCCATCAACTGCGCCAACATTTCTAAAGAATGCTATCAGCACCTTGTTGAATCAATGCCACGTAGAATTAAGGCAGTTCTGAAGGCAAAAGGGGGTCCAACACCGTATTAGTATGGTGTTCCTAATAATTCTTTAGGTGAGTGTATATATATATATATATATATATATATAGTATATCATTTTTTTATTTAATTTTTTTGCTACTTTTTGCTCAATAAAAACATTTAAAAATGTTCTACAGAGCTGCTTAGGGGCTTCATTTTTTTCAGGATGCCTTGTAGTTTTCATTGGTATCCTATTGGGGTATCTAGTAGCAATGAGCGAGCACCAAAGTATTCAGGTGCTCGGAGGAGCAACTGAGTATTATGGAAGTAAATGGGAGACAACCAGGCACCCCTGCTAGGAAGAGAAGAGGGTGTCTGGTTCATAAAAAAAGGTTAGAAATTGATGGAAACCCCATCAAAATGTTTTGGAAACAGCATTAAGAGGATAGCTGGATGTGTCTTAGACTCCTATTATGTACAACATACAATAGACAACCACACAAAGGCTGTATGCCAAAAGCTAGGTATGTGCAAGCCATCAATCTATCCATGAGACAGATGATAGACTTAGTCAGCATACCTTACAATAGCAGCCTTGTGCACCATGAGATATTCCAAACCAGCTCTCATCTGACTGAAAACCAGTAAACCTCAAAGTTATTTTGCATCTATTGGATGGCTTGGGTGGACCTGCACACCTTGATCAATATCATTAGGGTGACAAAAAAAAATCAGATTGTCCTAACATAATATTCAATAACCTTTCTATACAGTTTTGTCATGTACAAACGCATTTGCATAAACATGGGCTTATGGGAAAGACATGCCAATTAGCAGAATCTGTCTTGTTTTTCAGCTGTCAGAAGACTATGAAACCAATAGAGGGCGCTGTTCATAACTCAATAGCGCCCTCTATTGGTTTCATAGTCTTCTGACAAGAATATTAGACTGAGTCTTATGACAAGCTTATTAGTGTAGCCTTTTGCAAGGAAAATTTGCGATTAGAATATTTGCGATTAGAATATTCGCGATCTACACTAGGATGATATCTGACACTGGGAAAGCTGGGTAATAACTCAGTGATAAAATCTGACACTGGGAAAGCTGAGCAATAACTCACAATCTACACTGAGTTATTACCCAGCTTTTCCAGTGTCAGATATTATCACTGACTTACTACATAATTATTACATAATATTCGCTATATTGCTATATATTCGTTTTTTTGAATATTCACCCTCTATTGGTTTCATAGTCTTCTGACAAGAATATTGTCTCATGGATAGATTGATGGCTTGCACGTACCTGGCTTTTGGCATGCAGGTGCTGTTTCCAAACCATTTTGATGGGGTTTCCATCAATTTCTAACCTTGTTTTATGAACAAGACACCCTCTTCTCTTCCGAGCAGGGGGTGCCTGGGGTTCTCCCATTGACTTCCATTGTATTCGAGCACCCAAATTATTCGGCTGAGCACTCGGATCTGCCGAGCATAGTGATGCTCGAGCCTAACAGCAGTTCGGCCGAGCATGCTCGCTCATCACTAGTATCTACCACTTTTTGTTATCTTATTATTCCATTTTTGAAAAATTATTTACAGCTTTCACCGTGCAATTGCATGATAATATTGTACTGTGGGTTATGGTGATGCCAAATATGTGGAGGGGTTTTTATTTTTGCTATTTTTTCAATTGAAAAGCATTTTTTTTAATGGAAAAAGGGTTACTTTTTAACTTGGGGAACTTTATTAAACTTTTATTTTTACAATTTATAGGCACCTCTGCCATAGCCTGATAGAGATACACTGCAGGAAGACCTGGGGGCCCTCATTAGGCCCATGGCTATTATACTGAGATATCGGTACCCTGCAGTCTCATTTGCGGAGTGTCGATGCCTGAGTGAGAGAGCTCCCTCCCTCTAAACCACATAGATACCAAGGTTCCTATTGACCGCGATATCTAAGGGGTTAAACGGCTCAGATCAGTGCTTCTGCTGGTCCAGGCTGTTAGAGCAGAAGCCTAGCTCTTATATGAGAGCCACACTCCTGTTCTCCGCTGCACAGGAGACCTGTGCAGCACTTATTTTAGGCTGCCATAAAAAGAAAGCAGCCTAGAATAAAGGCCATTTTATAGATACGAATCTGCTGACAGATGGACTTTAAGAACAGGGGTTATCTCATGAGTAATGTAAAAAATGAAAATCAGACACCTTATAGCACCTGACAGTCTCTTTCTAACAAACTTAGATCCAGCCCTTTACATCTCAGGGATCCAGAGTGTAACAGCGGCTGCTGTGCGCCGCTGTTCGCCTGCTTACCACCGCGGTCCCAGGCGCCGTGCTCAGCGGTGATCTGTCGCCAGAGCTTTCCATTCACCTCTGCAGCACTAGGCTCTGTTTGTGTAGGTGCTGTGGTTCTGAGGATCCGCTCCACAGTTTCATCTCAGTCCTGGCCACAGCAAGCTTGTTGCTGGCTTTTTGCAGCGCTTCCTTAAGGGCCGGCACGCGTCACTTCCTGGGTTTTATGGATTAGGTCATGTGACCTCGCTGACCAATCCCAGCCCCCATGCACATATATAAGTGGCTCAGCCCCCTTCCCAGATGCCTCAGTGTCAAGGTCCTTGTGTTTGCTAAAGATCCTGATACTCATGTGTGTTCCTGACTTGTACTTTGTTCCTGGATTCTTCTCACCGTCTGATCCCTGCCTGCCTGCCTTGACTCTCCTGTTGTGAACCCGGATTGCCTGGCCTGTATCTGTGCCGCATGTCCTGACCTATTGCCTGTCTGACTATGCCTCTGCCTCATCCTTCAGTCCTGCCCTGTTGCTCCTGGTAACTACTCCGCCTGCCTGACTACGCTTGTACTTCTGGTACCTTTCTCAGGTACCTCCTGGTCCGCCTGGACCAGCTGCCTGGTGTACCTATCCTCCTCAAGAGGTAGTGACCTGGTATACCCCTCGGGAAAGTCTACCCCCACTATCAGGGGTATTGTGAAGAATCGAAGGGGTTCACTTAGACAATGCCCTTAGAGGAGGTAGGATACATGGCGCAGTGGGTTCGCACCCACTGGTTCGCGACGCAGAGATATGCCCATTGATTGCTACAATTGGTCTGCTAGATTTATTTCAAGCTGGCAGCTCAGGGGGTGTTCACTCTTAGGGGACATGTCCTTTCTGCTGCAGCCAGTGGCAGTTGAAGGATGGAGCTGAGGATGTACAGCTGGACAGAGAATATAGAAAAAGGGCAAACAGCAGGCGGTGTTATACAGATAGATTTTATTGAATAACTCAGTGGCTATAAAAAATTTCATGCAATTAGAAAAGTATTCAAATCCAGGTGCTGCTTTGAAAAATGTAGAAGATTTTTTTCCGTAGGACAACCTCTTTAATATTGTAAATAATACATACATACTTGCATGACAGAGATGGGGGTAGGAGGAGTAGACAGCTGCCCTGGGCACCATTAAAAGAGGGGCAACACATTATGACTTTTAATTTATTTGCACAATTTGATCAGTTGGACACATGTTGTAAGTTCCATGATGTGAGCTTTAGTACAATAAAATTAATGATATTCAATTTGACTGGTATATCGAACTTCAGGGACCTGAGAGGGTGCATAATGTAAATATGCAACATGCCCCCTTCCCCAGGGCACATTTGGGGTCCCAGTGTGTATGAAATTCTGATTGGTGATGTGGACTTACTAGTTCTGTGTGTCATGGTGCTCCTACCTGGATACTGTTGCTCCCCAGGGTTAGATTCTATAGCATTCAAGGAAGAGAGTTGTAGTTGATGGAGAATAAGTTGAGTCCAGACTTGATAAAGTTCATCAAACTTGCATCCAGGCACCACTTGATCTTTTTCTTGTTTCCAGCAGGTTTTGGGGTAAACTGGCCGGTAAACATGGATACCTTGAGTTCTGTCTCTGCTGTGCTGATCACTGGCTTCTATCTGGCTACTGGACTTTTTAGCAGTTCTGGTACTTTTGAATGGGGTGCCTTTTGCTGTTGACCCCCTCGTAATACTCAGTCTATAAACTGCAAGGAGTCGCCGTGCTCTATGAGCTGCTTCTCCTTGAAGACTCTTGCTGCAGGAGGGGGGATGCTCCCCTCACTGCTCCATGTCTGGTTTCTTTCTGATGCCTCTTTCACACAGGCGAGAATTCCGCACGGGTGCAATGCGTGAGGTGAACGCATTGCACCCGCACTGAATCCGGACCAATTCACTTCAATGGGGCTGTGCACATGAGCAGTGATTTTCATGCATCACTTGTGCGTTGCGTGAAAATCACAGCAAGCTCTATATTGTGCGTTTTTCACACAACGCAGGCCCCATAGAAGTGAATAGGGCTGCATGAAAATCGCAAGCATCCGCAAGCAAGTGCGGATGCGGTGCAATTTTAACGCATGGTTGCTAGGTGACAATCGGGATGGGGACCCGATCTTTATTATTTTCGCTTATAACATGTTATAAGGGAAAATAATAGCATTCTTAATACAGAATGCTAAATAATCAGGGATGGAGGGGTTAAAAAAATAAAAATAAATTAAATTTGCCTCATTCACTTGTCTTCTTTCTTCTTCTTTGAGGACCTGGAAGAAAAGGACCTGTGGTGACATCACTGTGCTCATCACATGGTCCAAGTGGATGAGGTGAGTTTAATTAAAAAAAAAATTAACCCCTCCATCCCTAATTTACTTAGCATTCTGTATTAAGAATGCTATTATTTTCCCTTATAACCATGTTATAAGGGAAAATTATAAAATCTACAGAATACCTAACCCAAACCCGAACTTCAGTGAAGAAGTCTGGGTTTGGGTCTGGGAAACAACGTGCTGTTTTTTAATAAGTGCAAAATACATTGCACTCGCGCGGAAAATACTGAAGAACGCAACGCAATCGCATACAAAACTCACCCCACTCGCAGGCAAAAATCGCACGATTTTCCCACGACTAACCCGCATCCTATCCGGCCCTCACACGAAAGAGGCCTAATTCTAATATTGACTACTATAGCTTCCTGCAACCACGCCCTTGGTAGAAACATAGAAACATAGAGTGTGTCGGCAGATAAGAACCATTTGGCCCATCTAGTCTGCCCTATATACTGAATACTATGAATAGCCCTTGGCCCTATCTTATATGAAGGATGGCCTTATGCCTATCCCATGCATGCCTAAACTCCTTCACTGTATTTGCAGCTACCACTTCTGCAGGAAGGCTATTCCATGCATCCACTACTCTCTCAGTAAAGTAATACTTCCTGATATTACTTTTAAACTTTTGTCCCTCTAATTTAAAACTATGTCCTCTTGTAGCAGTTTTTCTTCTTTTAAATATTCTCTCCTCTTTTACCTTGTTGATTCCCTTTATGTATTTAAAAGTTTCTATCATATCCCCTCTGTCTCGTCTTTCTTCCAAGCTATACATGTTAAGGTCCTTTAATCTTTCCTGGTAAGTTTTATCCTGCAATCCATGTACCAGTTTAGTAGCTCTTCTCTGAACTCTCTCCAAAGTATCAATATCCTTCTGGAGATATGGTCTCCAGTACTGCGCACAATACTCCAAATGAGGTCTCACTGGTAGGAAGGATTAGCCCACTTCTGCCCAAAGGAGGGGGGGGGGTGGAATGGTAAGTTCCATTCTATCTAAAGGTCTCTCTCTGCCAAATACACTGCCACTTGCTGGACAACCAGGCACAGTGCTTGCAATGCAATACATACATTTCATACCAATGTTATTAAGGCACAGTGTAAGAGGACCTGGAATCAAATACACAGAATACATGATTTGTTAGCCATTAGAGACAGTAGCAGGTTGTAGGAATGGCAGTGCCCGCTCTGGGGTACTACAAATACCTCCACTGGCACCAAGAAAGCTTGTTCCATCCCTTCAAACAGTAATTGCCTGTCTTTTCTCATCCTATTCCTAAGCAGTAGGGATGAGCGAACCCGAACTGTATAGTTCGGGTTCGTACCGAATTTTGGGGTGTCCGTGACACGGACCCGAACCCAAACATTTTCGTAAAAGTCCGGGTTCGGGTTCGGTGTTCGGCGCTTTCTTCGCGCTTTTTGAAAGGCTGCAAAGCAGCCAATCAACAAGCGTCATACTACTTGGCCCAAGAGGCCATCACAGCCATGCCTACTATTGGCATGGCTGTGATTGGCCAGTGCACCATGTGACCCAGCCTCTATTTAAGCTGGAGTCACGTAGCGCCGCACGTCACTCTGCTATGATCGGTATAGGGAGAGGTTGCAGCTGCAACGTTAGGGCGAGATTAGGCAGATTAACTCCTCCAAAAGACTTCATTCTGTGATCGATCTGCAGCTGTGGATCATTGAAGTGCTATTATTGACTTGCTCACTTTTTTGAGGCTGCCCAGAGCGTTTTTAGATCACTTTTTTCTGGGGTGATTGGCGGCCATTTTGTGACTTGTGGTGCGCCAGCATGAGCTATCACCAAGTGTATTTAACCATCGATAGTGTGGTTATTTTGTGCTATATCCTACATCAGCTGCAGGCTGAGCCTGTGTCACCGAAGTGCATTTAACCATCAACAGTCTGGTTATTTTTTGGCCATATACTACATTAGCTGCAGGCTGAGCCTGTGTCAAAGAAGTGCATTTAACCATCAACAGTCTGGTTATTTTTTGGCCGTATACTACATCTGGTGCAGGCTGAGCCTGTGTCACCCAAGTGCATTTAACCATTAACAGTGTGGTTATTTTTTGGCCATATATTACATCAGGGGCAAGTTGAGCCTGTCACCCAGCGCCTAAAAAATAGACCTGACATTTCTTTTCAACCAAATCTGCACAGTTTTAGCTGGTCAAGTTATTTGTAGTGACCGTAAAAGCAGACTTTTTGTTCTGGGTTGAAAAAGCATTCCCAAATTTGCCATTCTGAAAATAACTAGTTTGTGGTATTTGAGACCTACTTGAAATCTATCCCAAAAAGAAAATCTTACATTGAAGGTATTGATAGTGTGATTCAGAAAAACCTAAGACACACGCTAGCGTGCTGATAGAAGTGTCATTCTGTGATTAAACCTATAACTGTCACACAGCGCAAAAAAAAAACAGGTCTCACATCTCTATTCAACCAAATCTGCACAGTTTCAGCTGGTCAAGTTATTTGTAGTGACCGTAAAAGCAGACTTTTTGTTCTGGGTTAAAAAAGCATTCCCAAATTTGCCATTCTGAAAATTACTAGTTTGTGGTATTTGAGGCCTACTTGAAATCTATCCCAAAAAGAAAATCTTACATTGAAGGTATTGATAGTGTCATTCAGAAAAACCTAAGACACACGCTAGCGTGCTGATAGAAGTGTCATTCTGTGAATAAACCTATAACTGTCACACAGCGCAAAAAAAAAACAGGTCTCACATCTCTATTCAACCAAATCTGCACAGTTTCAGCTGGTCAAGTTATTTGTAGTGACCGTAAAAGCAGACTTTTTGTTCTGGGTTAAAAAAGCATTCCCAAATTTGCCATTCTGAAAATTACTAGTTTGTGGTATTTGAGGCCTACTTGAAATCTATCCCAAAAAGAAAATCTTACATTGAAGGTATTGATAGTGTCATTCAGAAAAACCTAAGACACACGCTAGCGTGCTGATAGAAGTGTCATTCTGTGAATAAACCTATAACTGTCACACAGCGCAAAAAAAAAACAGGTCTCACATCTCTATTCAACCAAATCTGCACAGTTTTAGCTGGTCAAGTTATTTGTAGTAACCGTAAAAGCAGACTTTTTGTTCTGGGTTGAAAAAGCATTCACAAATTTGCCATTCTGAAAATAACTAGTTTGTGGTATTTGAGGCCTACTTGAAATCTATCCCAAAAAGAAAATCTTACATTGAAGGTATTGATAGTGTGATTCAGAAAAACCTAAGACACACGCTAGCGTGCTGATAGAAGTGTCATTCTGTGATTAAACCTATAACTGTCACACAGCGCAAAAAAAAAACAGGTCTCACATCTCTATTCAACCAAATCTGCACAGTTTTAGCTGGTCAAGTTATTTGTAGTGACCGTAAAATCAGACTTTTTGTTCTGGGTTGAAAAAGCATTCCCAAATTTGCCATTCTCAAAATTGTTGTGAACGGGAACAATGAGGAAAACATCTAATAAGGGACGCGGACGTGGACATGGTCGTGGTGGTGTTAGTGTACCCTCTGGTGCTGGGAGAGGACGTGGCCGTTCTGCCACAGCCACACGTCCTAGTGAACCAACTACCTCAGGTCCCAGTAGCCAGCAGAATTTACAGCGATATTTGGTGGGGCCCAATGCCGTTCTAAGGATGGTAAGGCCTGAGCAGGTGCAGGCATTAGTCAATTGGGTGGCCGACAATGGATCCAGCACGTTCACATTATCTCCCACCCAGTCTTCTGCAGAAAGCGCACAGATGGCGCATGAAAACCAAGCCCATCGGTCTGTCACATCACCCCCATGCATATCAGGGAAACTGTCTGAGCCTCAAGTTATGCAGCAGTCTCTTATGCTGTTTGAAGACTCTGCTGCCAGGGTTTCCCAAGGGCATCCACCTAGCCCTTCCCCAGGGGTGGAAGAGATAGAATGCACTAACGCACAACCACTTATTTTTCCTGATGATGAGGACATGGGAATACCACCTCAGCACGTCTCTGATGATGACGAAACACAGGTGCCAACTGCTGCGTCTTTCTGCAGTGTGCAGACTGAACAGGAGGTCAGGGGTCAAGACTGGGTGGAAGACGATGCAGGGGACGATGAGGTCCTAGACCCCACATGGAATGAAGGTCGTGCCACTGACTTTCACAGTTCGGAGGAAGAGGCAGTGGTGAGACCGAGCCAACAGCGTAGCAAAAGAGGGAGCAGTGGGCAAAATCAGAACACCCGCCACCAAGAGACTTCGCCTGCTACTGACGGCCGCCATCTGGGACCGAGCACCCCAAAGGCAGCTTCAAGGAGTTCCCTGGCATGGCACTTCTTCAAACAATGTGCTGACGACAAGACCCGAGTGGTTTGCACGCAGTGCCATCAGAGCCTGAAGCGAGGCATTAACGTTCTGAACCTTAGCACAACCTGCATGACCAGGCACCTGCATGCAAAGCATGAACTGCAGTGGAGTAAACACCTTAAAAACAAGGAAGTCACTCAGGCTCCCCCTGCTGCCCCTTCTGCTGCTGCCACCTCGGCCTCTTCTGCTGCTGCCTCGGCCTCTTCTGCTGCTGCTGCCGCCGCCTCAGCCTCTTCCTCTGCCTCTGGAGGAACGTTGGCACCTGCCGCCCAGCAAACATGGGATGTACCACCAACACCACCACCTGCGTCACCAAGCATCTCAACCATGTCACACGGCAGCGTTCAGCTCTCCATCTCACAAACATTTGAGAGAAAGCGTAAATTCCCACCTAGCCACCCTCGATCCCTGGCCCTGAATGCCAGCATTTCTAAACTACTGGCCTATGAAATGCTGTCATTTAGGCTGGTGGACACACACAGCTTCAAACAGCTCATGTCACTTGCTGTCCCACAGTATGTTGTTCCCAGCCGCCACTACTTCTCCAAGAGAGCCGTGCCTTCCCTGCACAACCAAGTGTCCGATAAAATCAAGTGTGCACTGCGCAACGCCATCTGTGGCAAGGTCCACCTAACCACAGATACGTGGACCAGTAAGCACGGCCAGGGACGCTATATCTCCCTAACTGCACACTGGGTAAAAGTAGTGGCGGCTGGGCCCCAGGCGGAGAGCTGTTTGGCGCACGTCCTTCCGCCGCCAAGGATCGCAGGGCAACATTCTTTGCCTCCTGTCTCCTCCTCCTCCTACTCAGCTTCCTCCTCCTCTTCTTCCACCTGCTCATCCAGTCAGCCACACACCTTCACCACCAACTTCAGCACAGCCCGGGGTAAACGTCAGCAGGCCATTCTGAAACTCATATGTTTGGGGGACAGGCCCCACACCGCACAGGAGTTGTGGCGGGGTATAGAACAACAGACCGACGAGTGGTTGCTGCCGGTGAGCCTCAAGCCCGGCCTGGTGGTGTGCGATAATGGGCGAAATCTCGTTGCAGCTCTGGGACTAGCCGGTTTGACGCACATCCCTTGCCTGGCGCATGTGCTGAATTTGGTGGTGCAGAAGTTCATTCGCAACTACCCCGACATCTCAGAGCTGCTGCATAAAGTGCGGGCCGTCTGTTCGCGCTTCCGGCGTTCACACCCTGCCGCTGCTCGCCTGTCTGCGCTACAGCGTAACTTCGGCCTTCCCGCTCACCGCCTCATATGCGACGTACCCACCAGGTGGAACTCCACCTTGCATATGCTGGACAGACTGTGCGAGTAGCAGCAGGCCATAGTGGAGTTTCAGCTGCAGCACGCACGGGTCAGTCGCACTGCGGATCAGACACACTTCACCACCAATGACTGGGCCTCCATGCGAGATCTGTGTGCCCTGTTGCGCTGTTTCGAGTACTCCACCAACATGGCCAGTGGCGATGACGCCGTTATCAGCGTTACAATACCACTTCTATGTCTCCTTGAGAAAACACTTAGGGCGATGATGGAAGAGGAGGTGGCCCTGGAGGAAGAGGAGGAAGAGGGGTCATTTTTAGCACTTTCAGGCCAGTCTCTTCAAAGTGACTCAGAGGGAGGTTTTTTGCAACACCAGAGGCCAGGTACAAATGTGGCCAGACAGGGCCCACTACTGGAGAACGAGGAGGACGAGGATGAGGAGGAGGCGGAGGAGGATGAGGATGAAGCATGTTCACAGCGGGGTGGCACCCAAAGCAGCTCGGGCCCATCACTGGTGCGTGGCTGGGGGGAAACACAGGACGATGACGATACGCCTACCTCTGGGCAGCCTGGCACACATGAGCGACTACATGCTGCAGTGCCTGCGCAACGACAGGAGAGTTGCCCACATTTTAACGTGTGCGGACTACTGGGTTGCCACCTTGCTGGATCCCCGGTACAAAGACAATGTGCCCACCTTACTTCCTACACTGGAGCGTGATAGGAAGATGCGCGAGTACAAACGCACGTTGGTAGACGCGCTACTGAGAGCATTCCCAAATGTCACAGGGGAACAAGTGGAAGCCCAAGGCGAAGGCAGAGGAGGTGCAAGAGGTCGCCAATGCAGCTGTGTCATGGCCAGCTCCTCTGAGGGCAGGGTTAGCATGGCAGAGATGTGGAAAAGTTTTGTCACCACGCCACAGCTAAGTGCACCATCACCTGATACGGAAAGTGTTAGCAGGAGGCAACATTTCACTAACATGGTGGAACAGTACCTGTGCACACCCCTCCACGTACTGACTGATGGTTCGGCCCCATTCAACTTCTGGGTCTCCAAATTGTCCACGTGGCCAGAGCTAGCCTTTTATGCCTTGGAGGTGCTGGCCTGCCCGGCGGCCAGCGTTTTGTCTGAACGTGTATTCAGCACGGCAGGGGGCGTCATTACAGACAAACGCAGCCGCCTGTCTACAGCCAATGTGGACAAGCTGACGTTCATAACAATGAACCAGGCATGGATCCCACAGGACCTGTCCATCCCTTGTGCAGATTAGATATTAACTACCTCCCCTCAACAATATATTATTCTACTCCAGGGCACTTCCTCATTCAATACTATTTTTAATTTCATTTTACAATTATATTGCGGGGCAACCCAAAGTTGAATGAACCTCTCCTCTGTCAGGGTGCCGGGGCCTAAATGTGTGACAGTGGCCTGTTCCAGTGGTGGGTGACGTGAAGCCTGATTCTCTGCTATGACATAAAGACTTATTCTGTGCTGACATGAAGCCAGATTCTCTGTTACGCGACCTCTCTCCTCTGCCTGGGTGCCTGGGCCTAAATATGTGACAGTGGCCTGTTCCAGTGGTGGGTGACGTGAAGCCTGATTCTCTGCTATGACATGAATACAGATTCTGCGCTGACATAAGGCCAGATTCTCTGTTACGGGACCGCTCTCCTCTGTCTGGGTGCCGGGGCCTAAATGTGTGACAGTGGCCTGTTCCAGTGGTGGGTGACCTGAAGCCTGATTCTCTGCTATGACATGAAGACTTATTCTGTGCTGACATGAAGCCAGATTCTCTGTTACGCGACCTCTCTCCTCTGCCTGGGTGCCTGGGCCTAAATATGTGACAGTGGCCTGTTCCAGTGGTGGGTGACGTGAAGCCTGATTCTCTGCTATGACATGAATACAGATTCTGCGCTGACATAAGGCCAGATTCTCTGTTACGGGACCACTCTCCTCTGTCTGGGTGCCGCGGCCTAAATGTGTGACAGTGGCCTGTTCCAGTGGTGGGTGACGTGAAGCCTGATTCTCTGCTATGACATCAAGACAGATTCTGCGCTGACATAAGGCCAGATTCTCTGTTACGGGACCTCTCTCCTCTGCCTGGGTACCTGGGCCTAAATGTGTGACAGTGGCCTGTTCCAGTTTTGGGTGACGTGAAGCCTGATTCTCTGCTATGACATGAAGACAGATTCTGCGCTGACATCAGGCCAGATTCTCTGTTACGCGACCTCTCTCCTCTGCCTGGGCCTAAATATGTGACAGTGGCCTGTTCCAGTGGTGGGTGACGTGAAGCCTGATTCTCTGCTATGACATGAAGACAGATTCTGCGCTGACATCAGGCCAGATTCTCTGTTACGGGACCTCTCTCCTCTGCCTGGGTACCTGGGCCTAAATGTGTGACAGTGGCCTGTTCCAGTGGTGGGTGACGTGAAGCCTGATTCTCTGCTATGACATGAATACAGATTCTGCGCTGACATAAGGCCAGATTCTCTGTTACGGGACCACTCTCCTCTGTCTGGGTGCCGGGGCCTAAATGTGTGACAGTGGCCTGTTCCAGTGGTGGGTGACGTGAAGCCTGATTCTCTGCTATGACATCAAGACAGATTCTGCGCTGACATAAGGCCAGATTCTCTATTACGGGACCTCTCTCCTCTGCCTGGGTACCTGGGCCTAAATGTGTGACAGTGGCCTGTTCCAGTGGTGGGTGACGTGAAGCCTTATTCTCTGCTATGACATGAATACAGATTCTGCGCTGACATAAGGCCAGATTCTCTGTTACGGGACCTCTCTCCTCTGTCTGGGTGCCGGGGCCTAAATATGTGACAGTGGCTTGTTCCAGTGGTGGGTGACGTAAAGCCTGATTCTCTGCTATGACATGAAGACAGATTCTGTGCTGACATAAGGCCAGATTCTCTGTTACGGGACCTCTCTCCTCTGCCTGGGTGCCTGGGCCTAAATGTGTGACAGTGGCCTGTTCCAGTGGTGGGTGACGTGAAGCCTGATTCTCTGCTATGACATGAAGACAGATTCTGTGTTGACATAAGGCCAGATTCTCTGTTACGGGACCTCTCTCCTCTGACTGGGTGCCTGGGCCTAAATGTGTGACAGTGGCCTGTTCCAGTGGTGGGTGACGTGAAGCCTGATTCTCTGCTATGACATGAAGACAGATTCTGTGCTGACATCAGGCCAGATTCTCTGTTACGGGACCTCTCTCCTCTGCCTGGGTGCCTGGGCCTAAATGTGTGACAGTGGCCTGTTCCAGTGGTGGGTGACGTGAAGCCTGATTCTCTGCTATGACATGAAGACAGATTCTGTGTTGACATAAGGCCAGATTCTCTGTTACGGGACCTCTCTCCTCTGACTGGGCGCCTGGGCCTAAATGTGTGACAGTGGCCTGTTCCAGTGGTGGGTGACGTGAAGCCTGATTCTCTGCTATGACATGAAGACAGATTCTGTGCTGACATCAGGCCAGATTCTCTGTTACGGGACCTCTCTCCTCTGCCTGGGTGCCTGGGCCTAAATGTGTGACAGTGGCCTGTTCCAGTGGTGGGTGACGTGAAGCCTGATTCTCTGCTATGACATGAAGACTTATTCTGTGCTGACATGAAGCCAGATTCTCTGTTACGCGACCTCTCTCCTCTGCCTGGGCGCCTGGGCCTAAATATGTGACAGTGGCCTGTTCCACTGGTGGGTGACGTGAAGCCTGATTCTCTGCTATGACATTAAGACAGATTCTGTGCTGACATCAGGCCAGATTCTCTGTTACGGGACCTCTCTCCTCTGCCTGGGTGCCTGGGTCTAAATGTGTGACAGTAGCCTGTTCCAGTGGTGGGTGACGTGAAGCCTGATTCTCTGCTATGACATGAATACAGATTCTGCGCTGACATAAGGCCAGATTCTCTGTTACGTGACCTCTCTCCTCTGTCTGGGTGCCGGGGCCTAAATATGTGACAGTGGCTTGTTCCAGTGGTGGGTGACGTGAAGCCTGATTCTCTGCTATGACATGAAGACAGATTCTGTGCTGACAAAAGGCCAGATTCTCTGTTACGGGACCTCTCTCCTCTGTCTGGGTGCCGGGGCCTAAATATGTGACAGTGGCTTGTTCCAGTGGTGGGTGACGTGAAGCCTGATTCTCTGCTATGACATGAAGACAGATTCTGTGCTGACATAAGGCCAGATTCTCTGTTACGGGACCTCTCTCCTCTGTCTGGGTGCCGGGGCCTAAATATGTGACAGTGGCTTGTTCCAGTGGTGGGTGACGTGAAGCCTGATTCTCTGCTATGACATGAAGACAGATTCTGTGCTGACATGAAGCCAGATTCTCTGCTATGGCATGAAGAGACTGATTCTGTGCTGACATGAAGCCAGATTCTTTGCTATGGCATGAAGAGACTGATTCTCTGCTGACGTGAAACCAGATTCTCTGCTATGGGACCTCTGTTCAATTGATATTGGGTCATTTTTTATTTTTTTTTATTTTTATTTTAATTCATTTCCCTATCCACATTTGTTTGCAGGGGATTTACCTACATGTTGCTGCCTTTTGCAGCCCTCTAGCTCTTTCCTGGGCTGTTTTACAGCCTTTTTAGTGCCGAAAAGTTCGGGTCCCCATTGACTTCAATGGGGTTCGGGACGAAGTTCGGATCGGGTTCGGACTTCTCGAACCCGAACATCCAGGTGTTCGCTCAACTCTAGTAAGCAGATACTATACAAATTTCAGTATTGTCCACAGGTTTTACCTTTGAGAGTTAGGAAAGTATTTATACAATGAACATTTACATTTAGTTACATTTACATTTACCGGTAGATACTTGCCAAGTGGTGCACAACTGAAATGTAATTTTATTCAAAATATCATCTTAGACCTCCTTTATGGGAGGGTTAAAATAGCGGGGAATTGTCTTTCCATATATTACTTGTATACAGCTTCAGTGTAAGAGGCAATTATTCATTAACTATAAATTGAGCTCCCCCTTAGTAATTGGCAGAGAGCTTTGATCGTATCCACACAGTCCACTATATCCTCTCCCTGGTTTTATTTATCGTATCTCAGGTGTATAGTAGGAAGAGGGAGTAGTGATCAAAGGAAGATTGGGAACTTAATGTGGCCCTGGAAAAAAACTAAAAGTGGCCCCATGTTGTAGGTGAGTTCAAACTGACAGGAGACGGGCCAAAACAAGTAGGCAGTGACAACCGTAGATGGAGCCTTCAATACTGTAGTGCAGCGCAGAATACCGCCCCAACAGAACCAAATATCACAGGACAGCACAAAATACTGCCGCCCTCACCACAGCATTCAACTGTATCACTATCATGAGGACAGTAATACAGTTGAGTTCAGGAGGCTACCTGAGGCCGTTGAGCATCAGATCATTATGTACCTGGCCTGCAGCCATCAAGAGGACATCAAGAGTGGCCCCCTGGGCATCGGCCCACCAGGAAATTTCCCTGTAGTGTCTATGGCCAATCCGTCCCTGGAAGTGATGAGCAAAGTTTTAAAAAATTAGATTTGGTCGATTCGCCAAACTTTGACAAGAAGCTCTATTTGTTACGAATTAATTCATCCCAAAACGCTATAAATCAGGTATACCCATATGTCATGGAGGGAATGTATGGAGTGGGCTGTTACATTGAAACCGCTCCATATGAAACGGCTGCCGGTTGTATCATACAACAGACACCCAGCTGCAATGACAAAGAATGGGGATCCCGCCGAACCACATCATTTAACCCATCAGATGCCACGGTAAACACCAATCATGGCATCTGTGAGGTAAGGCAGAGGGATGCGTCTCCCTCTGCCTTCTGTTCAGAGCCCCCGCAGCCTGGACAGCCTGGACGATTTAGAAGCTTCCCATAGTTTCCATGGTAACTACGAGGCACAGCTCAGCAAGGAGCCCGTCGAAATGCTAGTCACCCTAATGGATCTCTATTAGGATGAATAGGACAAGGGATCAAAAGCTCCCAGGTACGGTACTAGCCTCCGAAGGGCTTTAAAAGTTGTCAATGTAAAAGGAAAAAAAAAGGAAAATAAAAGTTTAAATCACCCCCTTTCCAAATTGTACATATAAAAATATACATAAAAAATATATTAGGTATCATTTTGTTAGAAAATGCCTGTATTATTAAAATATAAAAAAAAATTCATGTTTGCTAATCGCCGTAATGGAAAAAAAAAACACGATTTGTCTTTTTTTTGTCAATTTCCCCCCCAAAGAATGTAATAACATGGGGACGGAGCGGCGGTCCGGCGGCACGGCAAAATAGCAGCAGGACGGATCCAACATGGTGAACAGCATGTCGGATCCATCCTGCCGCAAGTGTGAAAGTAGCCTTAGCCGTGCAATGGGCTCCTCTGATCGGTTAATCATTTATTGACAGAGTTTCTATCATCGTCAGTATATCGAGCAGGCTACCTATGGGAGCTAAGGACTATCTTTATTTATTTATTTTTTGTTATTCCCTACGATTATTTACTTCATATCACCCCCTGATTAGCTGCCAGGTGCAGGTGAAACGCGTTGGGATTTTCTTGAATATACAAACATATAGACATCATTATGGATCTATTTTATATCCATCTTTGAGTAGGGCTTTATTAGGGCAATAGATAGACATAAGTACGGGGGCAGGGTACTTCCACCATCAGGGGGTATCCCTGGGCACAGGTCTTTAGTCCTATAGGGTTATCCAGGGAAAGATATTTATTTAATTTAATCACCCCCTGCATCGGTATGATTGGTTCTATCTGTCCCCTAAATTAACTATCCTATTTATAGTAGGAGTATTTTTAAGAGTATCCTTCTCTTCTATATAGGAAATCACTTGAGCAATTTATTGCTCCATAACCCGTATATAATAATAAAGGTATTTTTTTTAATAAGCACGTTAGATTCTACTTACTTCTTGTCTCATCTTTGCCTAAGCTTAGCTCATGGTGAAATAGTGAAGACTGTGCGGGATGAGGCTTTTTATAGGACTGTGACATCACAGGGGATCTGCTGATTAGCTAGCTGTATGACATTATGGGTCATATCACGTTCCCAGGATTTTATACTTTCACTAAGAGGGAGCAATCCTCATTCAGCAGGAACACAAGAGAGGTCTGTAGACACCAGATTTGGAACATTAACCTCTTCATTGCCTTCAGTTACTTTGGATGCTGCTGTTGATACCCCACAATGCCACCAGGGATGTTTACACTCTTCCTGTAATCTTAAATCTTAAATACCCTAGAACACAATAAATGTTAATATTGACCCCTTTTAATACCCCAGTACACCAGAAATATTAACATTGACCCCCCAATACCCTAGAACACCAGGTATATTGCAATTGACCTCTTTGCCTAGATGAACAACTTCAGCATCAATTGAGGAACATTACTGTCGGCCTCTCCCCAGCTTGACATTACTAATAACAGAGAGCAATAGATTGTATTTACTGGTACAATGATGGAGTTGAGTCAATGGTTAGAGGGGTTTTATCATTTCAACAAGTGGCATTTATCATGTAGAGAATGTTAATACAAACCACTTACTAATGTATTGTTATTATCCATATTGCTTCCTTTGCTCGCTGGATTCGTTTTTCCATCACATTATACACTGCTGGTTTCCAAATATTGATGCAAAATACTGGCCAAAGCTTGCACACTATAGGAGTAGTGGCAGCCTCTCTGGTGGCTAGGACCGTGGGAGATCATATAGGCTAGTGCTTTTTTCTATAGTGTGCAAGCACGGCCACTGCTGCTGGAGTACAGGATGGACGTAACCACGGAAACCAGCAGTGTATAATGTGATGGAAAAACTAATCCAGACAGCAAAGGAAGCATTATGGACAATCACAATACATTAGTAAGTGGCTTGTATTAACTTTCTCTACATAATAAATGCTATATGTTGAAGTGACACAACCCTTTAAGTGTTTCTACATTGTGTATTATATGTAAAACATTTTTACATCTAATACACTCTTTTTTTCCAGTATACAGCGTTCTCTTATGGGGGACTAAAATAATACAATTACCTGTGACATAAAGAATTGTGTTTGTGCATACTGACATTGTATATGTAATGTACAGTCACGGAGCAGTATATAAAATCACAGAAGCAGGGCAGCTGAGGCTTGGAGACCATTATCAGCCTTGGTTGTAGTCCTCATGAATACCTTAATTCTACTTGACAGATAAGCATCTTTTGGCAATTGCCTGCCATTGAGGACCATCTGTGCAGTGTGCAACACAAGAAGACGCAGATATTGAAAATGTTTGCTTGTGTCTTAGAGTCATTGAAGAACTTGATAAAATTGTCTCTTGCATCTGTTATTCATGGAGTTACGTTTTTCAGCAGTGTTTAGCTTGTTAAGCTTATGACTTGCGCTTTTATCCTTTCACTGGAAATGAAATGACTACTGTACAGTTCGGTCACACATCAGACAGACATTAGTCCTGCTCCGGTCTTCCAAGAGGGTAATGCACAGATTGGCGCATTGGTTCCTCTTTAGCCTGGTTTCACTAACCCTACTGCCTCTTCTTTCAGGGGATTCAGCTGTCATGTACTTAGGCTACTTTCACACTTGCGGCAGGACGGATCCGACAGGCTGTTCACCATGTCGAATCCGTCCTTCCGCTATTTCGCCGTGCCGCCGGACCGCTCCGGCGCAGCACGGCAGTGCACGGTGAAAGGCCGCCGGACTAAAAGTCTCGCCGTGCACTGCCGTGCTGCGCCGGAGCTCCGCCCCCGTCCCTATTATAGTCAATGGGGACGGAGCCGCGGTCCGGCGGCACAGCGAAATAGCGGAAGGACGGACCCGACAGGGTGAACAGCCTGTCGGATCCGTCCTGCCGCAAGTGTGAAAGTAGCCTTACCTGTCCGTGCTCTGGCGCCAAGCCCAGACTCTCTGTTGTGGTGCAGCCGGGGTCATTCTATTTATGTGCCAACCAGTCCCGATGACAGGTGAGCTGGTCGGCCTATCGAGGAGCAGAGATATAAGGCCATTCAGGCTCGCTGCCGGTATCACATGCTTCTTGTCATATTTAAACAGGCAGCTGCCAACAGGTGCCTGTGATTGGTCTTCTTAGCCTCAGTAGCATGTGTTGTACTATTGTTTGGATTCCTGGTATTTCGACTTTTGGATTGTCCCTGACCTTGGTCCTGACTGCTGGTTATTCTTCTGACATTATCTCCTGGTATTATATGTTTGTATTGTGTGTTGGTTCTGACGTATCTCTCTGCTTTGGACTATGGCCTGATTTTGACTTAGCTTTTGGATTCTGATCCAGTCTTGGTTTTTCCTGCCTGGTTTTGATCTCTATCTGTCTGACTACTCTTTTTCCTCATTAGATTATGGAGCTGCACTTAGTCAAGTTATGCCTTAGTCACACGTCAGTGTTTTGGTCAGTGATTTCCATCAGTGATTGTGAGCCAAAATCTGAATTAGAGCCTCAACAAAAATGAGGTATAAGGGAAAGATCTGTACCTGTTCTGTGTTTAGAGCTGCACCTGGTTTTGGTACAAAATCACTGATGAAAATCACTGACCGAACACTGACTGTCTTAATAATGCATTAGGAACTGTTGCCACGTTCTGGGCTGCTGTTTAGTATTTATTCACACTCTACATGATTCCAGATTTTCACATCGCACTTTGGTCACACTCAGTTTCACTGGACATTGTTGCTTCAGAAGGTCACCTCTGCAACTGTCTCATCCAAGGAAGCTTCTCACATCACTTCAGCCATGGCATGGCTTTGATGGCATACCTGCAGGGAGACTCCCTCTCCTCCTATACTACAGGTCAACATGAAGGACTGCTACATCAAGTACAGTCAGGTCCATAAATATTGGGACATTGACACAATTGCAACATTTTTTGGCTCTATACACCACCACAATGGATTTGAAATGAAACAAACAAGATGTGCTTTAAATGCAGACTGTCAGCTTTAATTTGAAGGTATTTACATCCAAATCAGGTGAACGGTGTAGGAATTACAACAGTTTGCATATGTGCATCCCACTTGTTAAGGAACCAAAAGTAATGGGACAATTTGCTTCTCAGCTGTTCCATGGCCAGGTGTGTGTTATTCCCTCATTATCCCAATTACAATGAGCAAATAAAAGGACCAGAAGTCATTTCAAGTGTGCTATTTGCATTTGGAATCTGTTGCTGTCAACTGTCAAGATGAGATCCAAAGAGCTGTCACTATCAGTGAAGCAAGACATCATTAGGCTGAAAAAACAAAACAAACCCATCAGAGAGATAGCAAAAACATTAGGCATGGCCAAAACAACTGTTTGGAAAATTCTTAAAAATAAGTAATGCACCGGTGAGCTCAGCAACACCAAAAGACCCAAAAGACCACGGAAAACAAATGTGGTGGATGACCGAAAAATTCTTTCCCTGGTGAAGAAAACACCCTTCACAACAGTTGGCCAGATCAAGAACACTCTCCAGGAGGTAGGTGTATGTGTGTCAAAGTCAACAATCAAGGAAATACTTCACCAGAGTGAATACAGAGGGTTCACCACAAGATGTAAACCATTGGTGAGCCTCAAAAACAGGAAGGTGTAACGGTCGCGTACACACACAGGGGGGAGGAAAGTGACCACTGCGCTCCACCCTCACCCCTGGCCCTGCCTACTTGCCTCGCAATTCCTAATGACAGGGGGCAACTGGACGGCAATCCCTAGCTTGGAATAAGTGCTGGGAGGACAGACCAGACAAACTGAACGTGAACGGACAGAGTCAATACCGGGAGAGCAACGAAGTACAAATGGAGCAAGCAGAGAATAGTCAGGAGAAGCCAGGGTCATAAATACCAGGAGAGTCGAGAAGTACCAAAGGAGTCGACAGAGGATCGTCAGGAGGAAGCCGGGGTCAGAATTCCAGGAGAGCAGCAAAGTACACAAGGAGCAGGCAGAGGATCGTCAGAAAATAGCAGAAGGTAAGTACGCCAGGTAATGCAAATTCACAGCAGGAACCTAAATAACAGGCAACCTGTGGCCAGCAGGCTGCCTGTTTAAATACTGAGTAACAGGGGTCATGTGACATGGCCAGTGTCACATGACTCGCCCTGCTGCAAAAGGCTGAGCACCCCTCTCTCCTCATAGATTGTAAGCTCTTGTGGGCTGTGGCCTTATTTCTCTTGTTCTAAATATTGACTTGTCTGTTGCTATGTTATTTATGACTGTTTGAACATGAACCTCTGAATTGTAAATTCCCCTGGAATATGTTGGTGCTATAGAAATAAAGATTATTATTATATTATTTATTTAAATGTCCAGATGGGACAAACCCCTTTAACACAACAGAACTACAATTGAAAACCCATGGAAAAGAGTGGAGCTGTTTTTAGAAAATAAAGACTTGTGTTCTAATCTTGGACAATCCGTTTAACTAAGATGAACTACAGTCTTCAAAAACGTTCAGACCCAGTATTTTGCATCAATATTTGTAAGCCAAAACCGAGAGGGGGTCCTAAACTCTTGGCTTTGGCTTAAAATACTGATGCCATAATTTCTCCATAGACCCCATTATTTTTACATGTGCTGTAGATTTCTGACTCCACAAATGGAATTCAGAAAAAGTTGATCTCCTTTTCAGGTTTGTCTTTCTCATACATGGTTGCTGACATTTGCTTTAGCAGTTTGCTCAAAAATGCAATCTTCTTCCAAATTTATTAATGTTTCTTATCATCAAAATACTCCTGAAATCCTTCGAGGAACAAAAAGTAAATGGTATTCCTCCTGGCCAAAGTCAATTTTTTTTCCTCTTCTTTGCCTGATTATTGAAAATAACTCAGTTAATGTGAGGCATAATGAAAAGGAGTCATGCAAACTCCCCATTTTATTCGACTCTCTAGCACCGAGGCAATTAATAGCGGCCGAGCCTCCATTTGTACTTTAAAAGGTTTCAGACACAAATAATAGAAGATTTCCAATTAAAAACGGATAATCGCCTTCAGAAGAGCAGCGAGGACGGTGAATAATTTAAAAGCTTTGGGCATATGAAGATTTATTATATATTCTCCACCAAGCAATGAGCTCTAGGTTTTGATTAACGTTTTTTTAACGAGCGCTATAGAATGAAGGAACTCTGGAGCCAGGATTCATTTTTGTCCAGTTATATTTCTACTTGATTTTTCCTTGCTCTATGGAAACGCAAAAAAACAAGCAAAAAGGAAAAAAAAAAGTATCCAAAAATGACAACATGGCTCCTTGTTATTTCCTATCTTAGAAAAGAAGTGATGGGAATAAGTTATATGACTTAATCGTTATTGGCAAGAGTATTCACAACTGTGTCTGAGCTGATTTAGCACACTCGATGAACAGCAAGTCATATCTATACTGTCATTTGTGCCGGCGATCATACGGCAGATTCGCTCAAGCAGTCTCTGTTGCGGCCAATTATAAACAGAGAGGAGTCCTTTGTTGCCTGGCTTCGTCACCTTCTAACAGTCTGAAATAGATCCTATTAAAGAAGCAAAAGTGAGTGCCGAAAGACTAATACTGAACAACAGCAGTCAGGAGTAATTACCGGTGATAAATACCTCACCAGCCGACAATAGGATGGCAAATAAAGTCGTGGATTCCTACTATAGCTCCGCTTATCACCAGGGATGGATTGCAAAAGTTACTTCTGGGCTTATATGCGACAAGGACCTAGGTACCTTTACTTCTTGGGGTGACTTTTAATGGTGTCTTGCTGACATGAATGAGATTCTCTTCGCTGTACTTGTCAGCATACAGACATCTGAAGATTCTGGTATAAATAGCTTTATTTTTCAGTTGTTTCTATTTCTTTTACGAGAATTGGACACGCTCCAAATCTAGGTCATGGTCTGAATTGAGTTGACTATCTTAAGCATACGTCACACCATTTTCTGGGTGTTTTTTTGGCTGATAAACAGTGGCATGCAGTTTTATCTTGCATGTTTTTGCTGCATTTTTTATTTTTTATTTGTTTTACTGTATACTTTTTTAGGCTATTTTTTCTGTTTTTCAACTCCCATAGAGACTCCTATGGGGAAAATGCTTCTAAAAAAGCAGCATACAGTACCTAAAGCATGCTGCATTTTAAATTGTGTTTTACTGTATATTTAGCTTTTTTTTCTGTTCTTCGACCATGTTGCATTTTTAACCTTTTTTTCTGTATGCGTAGAATGTTTCTTTTTTCAGGTGTTTTTTTCAGTTTTTCACCTCCCATAGAAATTCCTATAGGGAAAATGCATCAGAAAAACAGCATACCTAGTGCATGCTGCATTATTTATTTATTTATTATTTTTTTTTTTATTGATTTTATTGAATTGAAAATCAATACACAATTTGGAGGATCAAGTTCCTCCTGAAAATAACAATAAACATATTAACAGAAAGGTTCAAGTGTTCTTGGACCTCTGTTATGGTTCTTTGTATAGCTTAGTCTTGGGAAGTCCATTATAATGGTCTTGAGCAAGTAATGAAGCTTGGATTAAAAGGTTTTGAAAAGTTATCTCTGGAGAGTAAAGCTAATGGAGGAAGAACTGAAGAAGGATGATCTGGTGCAGGATGATCTAGTGAAGAGTAATCTGGAACGTGATGGTCTGGAGCGGGAACTGCGCAAGGCCAAAGTATAGCCAAGTAGGAAGACATGTTGGAACTTAAAATGTCCAGATTCTAAGTGACTGATTGTTCTCTGAAGATCTTCCATTTAAGCCAAGTTTTGTTAAACTTATGGATTGAGCGCATTTCCCATGTTGAGATCTCTTAAAGTCTGTAAAGTTGGTCAACTTTAAGAGACCATTGCTCGACTGATGGGAGGTCCTCAGAGAGTCAATACCTCGGTATCAAAAACCTAGCTGCCATGATCAAATGTTTAAACAGTAGGGATGAGCGAACCCGAACATTTTCGTAAAAGTCTGGATTCGGGTTCGGTGTTCGGCGCTTTCTTGGCGCTTTTTGAAAGGCTGCAAAGCAGCCAAACAACAAGCGTCATACTACTTGCCCCAGTAGGTCATCACAGCCATGCCTACTATTGGCATGGCTGTGATTGGCCGGTGCAGCATGTGACCCAGCCTCTATATAAGCTTGGGTCACGTAGCGCTAAACGTCACTCTGCTGTTACAAGTGTAGGGAGAGGTTGCAGCTGCGACGTTAGGGCGAGATTAGGCAGATTAACTCCTCCAAAACACTTAAGACAGTGATCGATCTACAGCTGTGGATCATTGAACTGCTGCTATTCAATTGCTCACTTTTTTTAGGCTGCCCAGAGCGTTTTTCAGTCACTTTTTTCTGGGATGATCGGCGGCCATTTTGTGGCTTGTGGTGCGCCAGCACAAGCTGCCACCAAGTCCATTTAACCATCAATAGTGTGGTTATTTTTTGCTATATCCTACATCAGGGGCAAGCTGTCACCAAGTCCATTTAACCATCAATAGTGTGGTTATTTTTTGGCTATATCCTACATCAAGGGCAAGCTGCCACCAAGTCCATTTAACCATCAATAGTGTGGTTATTTTTTGGCTATATCCTACATCAGGGGCAAGCTGCCACCAAGTCCATTTAACCATCAATAGTGTGGTTATTTAAATCTATCCCTAAAAGGGTATATTAGATTCAAGGTGCTGATAGGGTCATTCTCAATAACTTCACACACACGCTACTGTGCATATCCAAGTCTAATTCTGTCCGTAAACGTATACCTGTCACCCAGCGCCTAAATAATAGGCCTCAAATTTATATTCAGCTAAATCTGTGGCTATTGCTGTAGCTGCTCAAGTTATTTTGTGTCCGTCAAAGCACAGTTTTTGTTCTGGGTTGAAATACAATTCCCAACCTAGCAATTTTCTAAAGTAGTGGTTTCTGCTGTATCAGGCCTACTTTAAATCTATCCCTAAAAGGGTATATTAGATTCAAGGTGCTGATAGGGTCATTCTCAATAACTTCACACACACGCTACCGTGCATTTCCAAGTCTAATTCTGTCCGTAAACGTATACCTGTCACCCAGCGCCTAAATAATAGGCCTCAAATTTATATTCAGCTAAATCTATGTTTATTGCTGAGGCTGGTCAATTTATTTAGTGTCCGCCAAAGCACAGTTATTGTTCTGGGTTGAATACAATTCCCAACTTAGCAATTCCCTAAATCAGTGGTTTCTGCTCTATCAGGCCTACTTTAAATCAATCCATAAAAGGGTATATTAGATTCAAGGTGCTGATAGGGTCATTCTCAATAACTTCACACACACGCTACCGTGCATTTCCAAGTCTAATTCTGTCCGTAAACGTATACCTGTCACCCAGCGCCTGAATACTAGGCCTACAATTTATATTCAGCTAAATCTGTCGTTACTGCTGTGCCTGTATTAGTGTAATACGCCAAATATTAGTGTAATACGGCCAAATAATTTTTTTCTTATTGTGGTGAACGGTAACAATGAGGAAAACATCTAGTAAGGGACGCGGACGCAGACATGGTCGTGGTGGTGTTAGTGGACCCTCTGGTGCTGGGAGAGGACGTGGCCGTTCTGCCACAGCCACACGTCCTAGTGAACCAACTACCTCAGGTCCCAGTAGCCAGCAGAATTTACAGCGATATTTGGTGGGGCCCAATGCCGTTCTAAGGATGGTAAGGCCTGAGCAGGTACAGGCATTAGTCAATTCGGTGGCCGACAGTGGATCCAGCACGTTCACATTATCTCCCACCCAGTCTTCTGCAGAAAGCGCACAGATAGCGCCTGAAAACCAAGCCCATCAGTCTGTCACATCACCCCCATGCATATCAGGGAAACTGTCTGAGCCTCAAGTTAGGCAGCAGTCTCTTATGCTGTTTGAAGACTCTGCTGGCAGGGTTTCCCAAGGGCATCCACCTAGCCCTTCCCCAGCGGTGGAAGACATAGAATGCACTGACGCACAACCACTTATGTTTCCTGATGATGAGGACATGGGAATACGACCTCAGCACGTCTCTGATGATGACGAAACACAGGTGCCAACATCTGCATCTTTCTGCAGTGTGCAGACTAAAAAGGAGGTCAGAAATGAAGACGATGCAGGGGACGATGAAGTCCTAGACCCCACATGGAATGAAGGTTGTGCCACTGACTTACACAGTTCGGAGGAAGAGGCAGTGGTGAGACCGAGCCAACAGCGTAGCAAAAGAGGGAGCAGTGGGCAAAAGCAGAACACCCGCCACCAAGAGACTCCGCCTGCTACTGACCGCCGCCATCTGGGACCGAGCACCCCAAAGGCAGCTTCAAGGAGTTCCCTGGCATGGCACTTCTTCAAACAATGTGCTGACGACAAGACCCGAGTGGTTTGCACGCTGTGCCATCAGAGCCTGAAGCGAGGCATTAACGTTCTGAACCTTAGCACAACCTGCATGACCAGGCACCTGCATGCAAAGCATGAACTGCAGTGGAGTAAACACCTTAAAAACAAGGAAGTCACTCAGGCTCCCCCTGCTACCTCTTCTGCTGCTGCCGCCTCGGACTCTTCTGCTGCTGCCGCCGCCTCGGCCTCTTCCTCCGCCTCTGGAGGAACGTTGGCACCTGCCACCCAGCAAACATGGGATGTACCACCAACACCACCACCTGTGTCACCAAGCATCTCAACCATGTCACACAGCAGCGTTCAGCTCTCCATCTCACAAACATTTGAGAGAAAGCGTAAATTCCCACCTAGCCACCCTCGATCCCTGGCCCTGAATGCCAGCATTTCTAAACTACTGGCCTATAAAATGCTGTCATTTAGGCTGGTGGACACAGACAGCTTCAAACAGCTCATGTCGCTTGCTGTCCCACAGTATGTTGTTCCCAGCCGCCACTACTTCTCCAAGAGAGCCGTGCCTTCCCTGCACAACCAAGTATCCAATAAAATCAAGTGTGCACTGCGCAACGCCATCTGTGGCAAGGTCCACCTAACCACAGATACGTGGACCAGTAAGCACGGCCAGGGACGCTATATATCCCTAACTGCACACTGGGTAAATGTAGTGGCGGCTGGGCCCCAGGCGGAGAGCTGTTTGGCGCACGTCCTTCCGCCGCCAAGGATCGCAGGGCAACATTCTTTGCCTCCTGTCTCCTCCTCCTCCTACTCAGCTTCCTCCTCCTCTTCTTCCACCTGCTCATTCAGTCAGCCACACACCTTCACCACCAACTTCAGCACACCCCGGGGTAAACGTCAGCAGGCCATTCTGAAACTCATATGTTTGGGGGACAGGCCCCACACTGCACAGGAGTTGTGGCGGGGTATAGAACAACAGACCGACGAGTGGTTGCTGCCGGTGAGCCTCAAGCTCGGCCTGGTGGTGTGCGATAATGGGCGAAATTTCGTTGCAGCTCTGGGACTAGCCGGTTTGACGCACATCCCTTGCCTGGCGCATGTGCTGAATTTGGTGGTGCAGAAGTTCATTCGCAACTACCCCGACATGTCAGAGCTGCTGCATAAAGTGCGGGCCGTCTGTTCGCGCTTCCGGCGTTCACATCCTGCCGCTGCTCGCCTGTCTGCGCTACAGCGTAACTTCGGCCTTCCCGCTCACCGCCTCATATGCGACGTGCCCACCAGGTGGAACTCCACCCTGCACATGCTGGACTGACTGTGCGAGCAGCAGCAGGCCATAGTGGAGTTTCAGCTGTAGCACCCACGGGTCAGTTGCACTGCGGAACAGCACCACTTCACCACCAATGACTGGGCCTCCATGTGAGACCTGTGTGCCCTGTTGCGCTGTTTCGAGTACTCCACCAACATGGCCAGTGGCGATGACGCCGTTATTAGCGTTACAATACCACTTCTATGTCTCCTTGAGAAAACACTTAGGGCGATGATGGAAGAGGAGGTGGCCCAGGAGGAGGAGGAGGAAGAGGGGTCATTTTTAGCACTTTCAGGCCAGTCTCTTCGAAGTGACTCATAGGGAGGTTTTTTGCAACAGCAGAGGCCAGGTACAAATATGTGGCCAGACAGGGCCCACTACTGGAGGACGAGGAGGACGAGGATGAGGAGGAGGTGGAGGAGGATGAGGAGGATGAGGATGAAGCATGTTCACAGCGGGGTGGCACCCAACGCAGCTCGGGCCCATCACTGGTGCATGGCTGGGGGGAAACGCAGGACGATGAAGATACGCCTCCCTCAGAGGACAGCTTGTCCTTACCTCTGGGCAGCCTGGCACACATGAGCGACTACATGCTGCAGTGCCTGCGCAACGACAGCAGAGTTGCCCACATTTTAACGTGTGCGGACTACTGGGTTGCCACCCTGCTGGATCCACGGTACAAAGACAATGTGCCCACCTTACTTCCTGCACTGGAGCGTGATAGGAAGATGCGCGAGTACAAGCGCACGTTGGTAGACGCACTACTGAGAGCATTCCCAAATGTCACAGGGGAACAAGTGGAAGCCCAAGGCGAAGGCAGAGGAGGAGCAAGAGGTCGCCAACGCAGCTGTGTCACGGCCAGCTCCTCTGAGGGCAGGGTTAGCATGGCAGAGATGTAGAAAAGTTTTGTCACCACGCCACAGCTAACTGCCCCACCACCTGATACGGAACGTGTTAGCAGGAGGCAACATTTCACTAACATGGTGGAACAGTACCTGTGCACACCCCTCCACGTACTGACTGATGGTTCGGCCCCATTCAACTTCTGGGTCTCCAAATTGTCCACGTGGCCAGAGCTAGCCTTTTATGCCTTGGAGGTGCTGGCCTGCCCGGCGGCCAGCATTTTGTCTGAACGTGTATTCAGCACAGCAGGGGGCTTCATTACAGACAAACGCAGCCGCCTGTCTACAGCCAATGTGGACAAGCTGACGTTCATAAAAATGAACCAGGCATGGATCCCACAGGACCTGTCCATCCCTTGTGCAGATTAGACATTAACTACCTCCCCATAACCATATATTATTGTACTCCAGGGCACTTCCTTATTCAATCCTATTTTTATTTTCATTTTACCATTATATTGCGGGGCAACCCAAAGTTGAATGAACCTCTCCTCTGTCTGGGTGCCGGGGCCTAAAAATATCTGACAGTGGCCTGTTCCAGTGGTGGGTGACATGAAGCCTGATTCTCTGCTATGACATGAAGACTGATTCTCTGCTGAGTCGCTGACATGAAGCCTGAATCTCTGTTATAGGACCTCTCTCCTCTGTCTGGGTGCCGGGGCCTAAATTATATGACAATGGACTGTTCCAATGTTGGGTGACGTGAAGCATGATTCTCTGCTATGACATGAAGACTGATTCTCTGCTGACATGAAGCCAGATTCTCTGCTATGGGACCTCTCTCCTCTGCCTGGGTGCCTGGGCCTAAATATGTGACAATGGACTGTTCCAGTGGTGGGTGACGTGAAGCATGATTCTCTGCTATGACATGAAGACTGATTCTCTGCTGACATGAAGCCTGAATCTCTGCTATGGGACCTCTCTCCTCTGCCTGGGTGCCTGGGCCTAAATATCTGACAATGGACTGTTCCAGTGGTGGGTGACGTGAAGCCTGATTCTCTGCTATGACATGAAGACTGATTCTCTGCTGACATGAAGTCAGATTCTCTGCTATGGGACCTCTCTCCTCTGCCTGGGTGCCGGGCCTAAATATCTGACAATGGACTGTTCCAGTTTTGGGTGACGTGAAGCCTGATTCTCTGCTATGACATGAAGACTGATTCTCTGCTGATATAAAGCCTGATTCTCTGCTATTGGACCTCTCTCCAATTGATATTGGTTAATTTTTATTTATTTTATTTTTATTTTTATTTATTTCCCTATCCACATTTGTTTGCAGGTGATTTAACTACATTTTGCTGCCTTTTGCAACCCTCTAGCCCTTTCCTGGGCTGTTTTACAGCCTTTTTAGTGCCGAAAAGTTCTGGTCCCCATTGACTTCAATGGGGTTCGGGTTCGGGACGAAGTTCGGGTCGGGTTCGGATCCCGAACCCGAACATTTCCGGGAAGGTCGGCCGAACTTCTCGAACATCCAGGTGTTCGCTCAACTCTATTAAACAGCTGTAGATCCGGGCTGTTGTGAGTGGAAGTGTAAAGGTTTAGAAGGGCGGACTCAGGGGAAGGTCTATTCGAGGTCTGGCATATTTGGTTGCATATTTGGTAGATCTGCTCCCACCATTTGTTGATATTTGGGCATGTCCACCAGATATGGAGGAAGGTGCCCCTGTCCTTCATACACCTCTAACAAATGTCAGAGCAGACGTCGAGAACCTATAAGTCTTGTCTGGAGTTTTATACCATCTTGTAATGATCTTATTACCATTTTCCTGGAATCTTACGCATCTTGATGATTTGTGGGGGGAGGAAAGGATATATTCAATTTCTGAATTGGTAAAAGTGGTGTCTAGGTCTTTTTCCCAAACTCTAATACAGGCTGGGGTAACCTTGGTAGGAGGGTTTCAGAGTTTTTTGTAAATTTGTGATATGAGCTTCTGAGGGCTTTGAAGGCAGCTAATTAAGCTCTCCAACCATACCTGAGGTCTGTATAGATCATTGAGATTCACATTTTGGAAGATATATGCTTTTAAGAAGTGTAAGGAATTAGTGTATGGATAATGGATCCCTATTTTTTGTCCTAGATATTCCAGTGTAGGAGCTTGTGAGTCTAAAAGGAGTTCCTGAATCCTTATGAGGGGATGTCTAGTTTTAAGGGGGAGGCTATCGTATAGAGCTTTGGTAGCTAAATTTAGGACATCTCTAACTTGTAGAAGCGGGGAAGGGAGGGGGATTGAGTACTGTGTTTTTTGGAACCAGTCCCAAACAGAGAGAGTGGCTTTCACAAGGGAGGTAGCTTTGGTAAGGGCCAAGTGGGTAGTTTTGGAGCTCTATGGCTCTGAATGAAGTGCCTAGCATGTGTTGTTCCATATTTACCCAAGATTTATTTAATGGAGCTCTCAACCAGTCTACTACTCTTGCAAGGAGGATTGCCTTGCCATATCGTTCGGTCTGGTAGCGCAAGACCACCTAGGTTTTTAGGGTAGCTTAAGGTGTCCTATGAGAGTCGGGCTTTCTTTTTATTCCAAAGAAAAGATCTGAAGATGGACCTGAGTGACTTATAGAAGGATTTAGGGATAGGGATGGGAAGGACCTGTTGAAGGTAAGTTAGTTTTGGTAGAACTAGGGACGTTTGGATATTTTTCCTTCCAAACCATGACAGGATGGGGAGGTCAAGATTATTTAAAACTTCTGTAATATTTTTTTTAAGAGGGGTGTGTAGTTAAGAGAGAAAAGTTGGTTTGGGTCAGGGCAAATTTTCACTCCTAAGTATGTTAAATAGGGCGAGGATCAATTGAATGGGGAGCTTTGTTCTAATTTTTTCCTCAGGGGGGAGGGAATGCCTAGGCTAATGATCAAAGATTTGTTGTGGTTAACTCTAAAATTGGAAAAGGAACTGTAGGTCTCTAGATGGTGATAGATTCTGGGAAGGGCCATGTCTGGGTTACTTATTATGACAAGCAGGTCATCTGCGAATGCAGCAGTTTTGTGATCCTGATCTCCCAGACATAGTCCTTTAATCTCTTTGTCCAATCTCATTGTTTGGAGGAGCGGTTCTAGCGTTAAAACAAATAAATGAGGGGAGAGAGGGCATCCCTGTCTAGTTCCATTTTTTATTAGGAATGGGTCTGAGATTTGATTATTTACCGTAATGGAAGCTGAAGCATTGGTGTACATTGCGTCTATTGCTGACAGAAATGTGGTTGGGAAGTTTTGGTTAATTAATATCTGTTTCATGAAGGACCATTTCACTCTGTCAAAGGCCTTCTCAGCATCAGTACTGAGAAGAATTAGAGGAATGTATTTGCGTTTTGCATAATAAATGATGTTTAGTAGAGTTGAGCGGACACCTGGATTTTTGGGTTCGGCAGGTTCGGCAGAACCCGAACCCCATTGAAGTCAATGGGGACCCGAACTTTTGATCACTAATATGGCTCTAAAAATGTCATGGAAAGGGCTAGAGGGCTGAAAATGCCAGCAAAATGTGGTTAAGAGCATGCCAATTGCTCTGCAAACAAATGTGGATAGGGAAATGACTTTAAATAACATAAAATACGTAAAAATAAAAATATATAATTTTGATCTAAGAGGACGAGGTCAATATGGAGTAGTAGGTTAAGGAGGCAGTGGAAGTGGTGCTGTAGGTGGAAGTGGTGGTAGAGGAGGAAGAGGAAGTAGCCAACACTGGTTTTTGGTTTTAGTTTTATTTATTTATTTTTAAATTAGGGTAAACCCCAAAACATTGGGAAATATAACCCGTGATAACCCCCTCCAGTCGTGCTAAACACACGTTCAGACAATACTCTGGCTGCAGGGCAAGCCAGCACCTCCAAGGCGTAAAGGGCTAGCTCAGACCATGGGCCCAATTTGGAGAACCAGAACTTGAAGGGGGCAGACCCATCAATCAGTTCATGTAGGGGTGTGCACACATACTGCCCCACCATGTTGCAAGTCACCGTGATGCTCACAATCCAATTGGATATCTGCTTTATCAACTTTCAATGTTCTTTTCTGCGCCTACCATGTTGATCACGGTTAGTGGTGAATCAGGGTTCCACGCCGGAGAGTGAGCGTGAGAAAGGGATAACACATCCAAGGGAGATTAATGGATAAAATGTAATTGTGATCGAGCAGAAATGTGGGAGAAGCTATTAAAACGGAAGAATCAAAGAAAAGGAGGGGGTGCACAGCAATTACCCACTCCCGACTCGGGGAGGTAGTGACGATAAATAATGATACAGGACTCTTAGGATGCCCTGTTATTGGAATGATTAATAAAAAATTATAGGGAATGTCACTGGGGTATTTTGGATTTGGAAACATTAGACATCAACTTTCGATGTTCTTTTATGAGCCTACCATGTTGATCACGGTTTTCGGCGAATCAGGGTTCCACGCCGGAGAGGGAGCGTGAGAAAGAGATACCACATCCAAGGGAGGTCAATGGATGAAATTAAATATTGATCGAGCGGAAAAGTGGGACAAATTATTGAATCCAAGCTTAAAAGTAAAGGAGGTGGTGATCGTCAATTAAAGAAGAATTTTTGAAATTTAATTCCCTGTCACCTATGCAGAGCAGGGGTTTGTATACGGCAAAATTGGTAAAATGTTACCTGACAATGTAACAGACGATTTTTTTTTATTTATGTCCCTATCACCTATGCAGAGCAGGGGTTTAATCATGGCAAAAATGGTCAAATGTCACCCAAGATTGTAACAGACAAATTAGTGAAATGTTTTTACCTGTCTACTAGGTATAGCAGTGGTATATCACACCCAAAGATTTAGTGAATTTCAGCCGAATATGTAACAGACAAATTTGTGAAATGTTTTTATCTGTCTACTAGGTATAGCAGTCGTATATCACACCCAAAAATTGGTTAATTGCACCCAAAAATGTAACAGACAAATTAGTGAAATGTTTTTACCTGTCTACTAGGTATAGCAGTGGTATATCACACCCCAAAATTTGTGAATTTCACCAGAAAATGTAACAGACAAATTAGTGAAATGTTTTTACCTGTCTACTACGTATAGCAGTGGTATATCACACCTAAAAATTTGTGAATTTCACCCGAATATGTAACAGAAAAATTTGTGAAATATTTTTACCTGTCTACTAGGTACAGCAGGGGTATATTACACCCAAAAATTTGTGAATTTCACCCGAATATGTAACAGACAAATTTGTGATTTTTTTTTACCTGTCTACTTGGTATAGCAGTGGTATATCACACCCTTAAATTGGTTAATTTCACTAGAAAATGTAACAGAAGAATTTGTAAAATGTTTTTACCTGTCTACTAGGTATAGCAGTGGTAGTGGTATATCACAGCGAAAAATTTGTTAATTTCACCTGAAAATGTAACAGACAAATTAGTGAAATGACCCTAAAATAAAATACGTACAAATTAAAAAAAATAAACTTGATTTATGAGGTGGAGGTCCATATGGAGTAGGAGTTTGAGTAGGCGGTGGACGTAGGGGTGTAGGTGCAAGCGGTGTTGGAGGAGGACAAGGTAGCCAACACTGGTTTTTGGTTTTTATTATTATTATTTTTTTTAACTAGGGTACACTCCAAAAGAGTGGGAAATATCCAAAATACAACAATGAGCAATTGCGCTGTAGTATAACAATGGCTGGGTAAGGCCGGTATACATGTCTATTCTGCACAACGTACGGACAAGTCCTGTGGGATCCATGCCTAAATTATTTTAATGAACGTGAGCTTGTCCACATTGGCTGTGGGCAGGCGCCTGCGCTTGTCTGTGATAAAGCCCCCTGCCGTGCTAAACACACGTTCAGACAATACACTGGCTGCAGGGCAGGCCAGCACTTCCAAGGCGTAAAGGGCAAATTCAGGCCATGTGCCCATTTTGGAGACCCAGAAGTTGAAGGGGGAAGATCCGTCATTCAGTACGTGTAGGCGTGTGCACACATACTGCTCCACCATGTTGCTTAAATGCTGCCTCCTGCTAATACGTTCCATATCAGCTGGTGGTGAAGGTTGTTGTGGCGTGCTGACAAAGCTTTTCCACATTTCAAACCATGCTAACCCTGCCTTCTGAGGTGTTGGTGGTGCGCCAGATGCTTTGGCGACCTCTTCCTCTGCCTTCACCTTGTGCTTCCACTCTGCCCCCACTGTCAGGTGGGAATGCCACAAACAGCGCGTCTACCAGCGCATCTTACGATCACGCTCCAGTGATGGAATTAAGAACGGTACGTTGTCATTGTAGCGGGGATCCAGCAGTGTGGCCACCAAGTAATCAGCACAAGTTAAAATGTGGGCAACTCGGTGGCCGTTGCGGAGACACTGCAGCATGTAATCGCTCATGTGTGTCACACTGCCCAGAGGCAATGAAAAGCTGTCCTCTGTGGGAGGTGTATCGTCTGTGTCCTCTGTATCCCCCCAGCCACGCACCAGTGATGGCCATGAGCTGGTCTGGGTGCCACCCTGCTGTGAACACGGTTCCTCCACCTCCATCTCCTCCTCCTCATCCTCTACCTCGTCATCCTCCAGAACTGTGCCCTGGCTGGACAATTGTGTTCCTGGCGTTTGTGTGTGCAGAAACCCACCCTCGGAGCCACTTGTGAATGACTGGCCGGAAACCCTACGAAATGATCCCTTTTCCTCCTCCTCCTGTGCCACATCCTCTTCCATCATCGCCAGCAGCATTTTTTCAAGGAGGCATAGAAGTGGGATAGTAACGCTGAGAACGGCGTTATCAGCGTTGGTGAAGTACTCGAAACAGCGCAACAAGGAACACAGGTCTCGCATGGATTCCCAGTCATTGGTGGTGAAGTGGTGCTGTTCCGCAGAGCGACTCACCCATGTGTGCTGCAGCTGAAACTCCATTACCGCCTGCGGCTGCTTGCACAGTCTGGCCAGCATGTGCAAGATGGAATTCCACCTTGTGGGCACGTCGCATATGAGGCGGTGAGCGGGAAGGCCGAAGTTATGCTGCAGCGCTGACAGGCGAGCAGCAGCAGGGTGAGAACGCCAAAAGCACGCACAGACGGCCGGCACTTTATGCAGCAGCTCTGACATATCGGGGTAATTTCTCAGGATCCTCTGCACCACCAAATTTAGCACATGCGCCAGGCAAGGGATGTGTGTCAAACCGGCTAGTCCCAAAGCTGCTACGAGATTTCGCCATGCAATCCTCGGTGGTGGAAGGACATGCGCCAAACTGCTATCCGCCTCAGGCCCAGCCGCCACTGCATTTATCCAGTGAGATATAACGGCCCTGAACGTGCTTACTGGTCCACATATCCATAGTTAGGTGGACCTTGCCACAGATGACGTTGCGCAGTGCACACCTAATTTTGTCCGCCACTTGGTTGTGCAGGGAAGGGATGGCACGCCTGGAAAAGTAGTGGCGGCTGGGCACGACGTACTGTGGGACAGCCACCGCCATAAGGCTTTTAAAACTCTCCGACGGAATGACAGCATTTTAAAGGGGTATTCTCATCTTAATGATCACTGTTAAATCTGTTAATGATTTAACAGTAATCATTTTTCTAAATATATTTAATTAACTAATTCCCACCCCTTAGAAGAAAATAAACATATACTTACCTGACTGTTGTCTTCCGTCTCCCCTGGTTACGGCCACCGCTCTTCCCAGGAATCGCGGTGGCCTCGCTTGCGCAGACGACTTCTTCTCTTCTCCCGGCCAGCCGCGCGCAGTCCCGAAAGCGCACGCTGAGGTCGCGCATGCGCTATGGTAATTTTTTCTTGGCCAGTATAGTATAATTGCCAGGAAGAAGTCAGCAGGGCGCATGCGCGGCCTCGGCGTGCGCATTCAGTCCAGCACGCGGCCCGGCTGGGAGAAGACTTCAATCAAGATGGAGCCTGCCCCCTGCCGAAACCAGGAAGTGGACAGCGCGCCGGGAGCAGGTAAGTATGAAACGGCGTGTTGATAATACCCCTTTAAAGGACAGTAATTTTGAAATGCTGGCATTCAGGGCCAGGGATCGCGGGTGGGTAGGGGGGTACTTCCTCTTTCACTCCAGTGTTTGGGAGATGGAGAGCTGAATGCTTCCGTGGGACATTGTGGAGATGCTTGGTGACCCAGATGGTGATGTTGCTGGCAGATCCTCTGTGGGGTGGCAGGTGGCACTGTCACTCCAGAGATGGATAAGGAGGCCGAGACTGCAGCAGAACAGGAAGCAGGAAGAGCCAGAGACCTTTCTTGGTTTTTGAGGTGTCTACACTACTCCACTGCAGCTCGTGCTTTGCACTTAGATGCCTGGTCATGCAGGTTGTGCTCAGATTGAGAACATTTATGCCTCACTTCAGGCTCTGATTGCACAGCGTGCAAACCACTCGTGTCTTGTCGTCGGCACATTGTCTGAAGAACTGCCACGCCAGGGAACTCCTTGGAGCTGGCCTTGCTATGCTCGGACCCTTGCTGCGGTGGGCAGTAGCAGGCGTACTGTCTAGGGGACGGTCACTCCGCTTTTGCACCCTGCTCCCTCTTCTGCTGTGCTGGTGGCTCTGTGCGACCTCCGCCTCTTCCTCCGAACTACACAGGTCACTCGCATGACCTTGATTCCATGTGGGGTCATCGTCCTCCACATCATCTTCCACCCAGTCTTCACCCCTGCCCTCCTTGTCAGTCTGCACACTTTCAAAAACCACAGCAGTTGACACATGTGTTTCGTCATCATCCGAGACGTGCTGCGGTGGTCCTCCCATGAAGTCAGGCTGCAGGTGCCAACTCTGATCTTTCAGCAGGAGACTGGGTGGGAGACAATGTAAAGGAACTGGAGGCACTGTCAGCAATCCAATCTACTATCGCCTGAACTTGTTCTGGCCTCACCATTCGTAGAGCCGCATAAGGCCCAACCAAATACCTCTGAAGGTTCTGTCGCCTACTCACACCTGAGGAAGGTGTTTCACTTGTGTGTGTAGCTGGTACAGATCTACCACGTCCTCTCCCTGCAACAGGAGCTTCACCAGCAGCACCATGATCAGGGGCCACGTCCCTTATTTGACGCTCTCCTCATATTTCTCAAATATAGTATTTGGCCCAAAATGGGTGTTTTTTTAATAACAGAATAGAACACTAGTATCTAACGCGTGTATCTCACAATTACAGATGCAGCAAAGGCTGCAATATCAAGTACTTTGCTCAAAATGGGTGTTTTTTAAAACCCTGAATATTATTGCTGTATTTCAAGCTTGTATCTCACACTGACAGATGCAGACAAGGCCGCAAATTTAGTATTTGGCCCAAAATGGGTGTTTTTTTAATAACAGAAAAGAACACCAGTATCTAACGCGTGTATCTCACAATGACAGATGTAGCAAAGGCTGCAAAATTCTGTTTTTGTCCAAAATAGCAGTTTTTTTTTATAACAGAACAGCAGTATCTAATGCATGTATCTCACACTGACAGATGCAGCAAAGGCTGCAAAATTAGTTTCTTGCCCAAAACGGGGGTTTTTAATGACAGAATAGAACACCAGTATCTAATTTGTATATCTCACAATGACAAATGCAGCAAAGGCTGCAATATTAAGTAATTTGCCCAAAATGGGTGTTTTTTTAAACCCTGAATATTATTGCTGTATTTCAAGCTTGTATCTCACACTGACAGATGTAGCAAAGGCTGCAAATTTAGATTTTTGCCCAAAATGGGTGTTTTTTAATAACAGAATAGAACACCAGTATCTAACGCTTTTATCTCACAATGACAGATGCAGCAAAGGCTGCAAAATTAAGTATTTTGCCCAAAATGGATGGTTCTTTAATAACAGAATATGACAGCAGTATATAACGCTTGAATTTTACACTGACAGATGCAGCAAGGGCTGTAAAAGTTAGTATTTTGCCCAAAAAGGGTGTTTTTTAATACCCAGAAAATTATTGCTGTATTTCTAGCTTAAATTGCACACTGACTAATGCGGCATAGGCCCCAGATGGAGGGTATCGGCAAAAATGTGTGTTTTTTAAAACCCAGAAAATTATAGCAGTATTTCAAGCTTAAATTGTACACAGACAAATGCTGCAAAGGCCACAGATGTAGGGTCTTGCCAAAAATGGGTGATTTTTTTAAACCCAGACTATAAGTGCAGTATTTCAAGCTTCTATTTGACTGTAACAAATGCACATATGCTGTGCTGGTGCACTGAACTTGCATAAAATGGCCGCCGCCGCCCACCTAACTAACAGACGGATAAAAGTTATTTTTCTGTGTCACTGGGCTCAGGGCAGGGTAAAAAGATTGTGCACTGCACCCATAGAACTTTACAGTTTGGGTTCACTCAACCCTAGTCCCGGCATGTATATATTATGTGTCCTATGTGTGAATGGCATGTGTTAATTATTTGTCCTATGTGTGAGTGGCATGTGTGTGTGTCATGTGTCTTATGTGTGAGTGGCATGTATATATGTGTCATATGTGTGAGTTGTGTGTGTTATGTGTCCAATGTGTATGTGGCTTCCTTATATTAAGTTTCTGTTTCAAATGTTTTTATTCAGTTTTTCATTTCAAACGGTTAAAGAAAGTACATTACAGTTTGATTTGTTACAGTGTCAAGCAGAATACCATTATAGTCAGGTAATCAAAGGAGAATATAAATTTCAATATAATAAAATTTGTCAGATAACATTATTTTATGTAAAGCATCATCCTATTCTTTATTGTGCTTCAATGAAGCAACTTTCTAGTTTGTGCTTGGAGCCTGCTTTGTGTGGCCAAAAAGTATTGTGTACTGTATGTAAAGTGTAGAAGAAAAAATTAACTGGTAGATGAGGGTAGAGATGAAAAAAACAAAACAAAAAGATAGGTAACTAGAGAGAACTTAGAAAACATATTTAGGTCCCTTATGCAGAAAAATGTACATCACACCAAATCTAACTGTCCAATAATGAGAAGTTCCTCAATGAAGACCATGGTGTCCAATTTTTTGTGTATTTATAAGGCTACTTTCACACTACCGTTCAGAGCGTGTCCGTCTGATGTCTGCCCAGACGGATGCGCTCATATAATGCAGACTTGGGATCCGTTCAGAACGGATCCATCTGCATTATATTGTAGAAAAAATTCTAAGTGTGAAAGTAGCTTCAGACGGATCCGTCCAGACTTTACATTGAAAGTCAATGGGGGACGGATCAGTTTGAAAATTGAGCCATACTGTGTCAACTTCAAACGGATCCGTCCCCATTGACTTACATTGTAAGTCTGGACGGATCCGCTTGCCTCCGCACGGCCAGGCGGACACCCGAACGCTGAAACGTTCAGGTGTCCACTTGCTGAGTGGAGCGGAGGCTGAACGCTGCCAGACTGATGCATTCTCAGTGGATCCGCGTCCACTCAGAATGCATTAGGGCAGTACGGATGCGTTCGGGGCCGCTTGTGAGCCCCTTCAAACAGAGCTCACAAGCGGAGCCCCGAACGCTAGTGTGAAAGTAGCCTTAAGTGTATTGTTGCTTCTGGCAATCATTTTTTCAAAGCTACAATTGACATTTACCTTCCTTATTATTTGAGACATGTGAGGAGTTGATGAGGATTTCCAATTTTGGGCTAAACATTGGAGAGGCTGTTAAAATATGACAGAGAACAGTCCTTTGGAAGACAGAGTACCTATGAATATCAAGTCTTAACAAAAAAGTGTCAGGTAGATTGATATTAAGTGAAGAGTAGATTAAAAGGGCAGTTTCTTTCCAGAAACCTGTAATAATTGGCATTCCCAAAATATATATTAACTCATATCATATTGCTTTGCTACTTGATCAATCGACAGCATGGTGGACTCCCCAATCTGACAGACTGAGCACACGCCCATCTGCCTGGGGCTTCTGAGCAAAGTACAAATGTAGCTGGTTCCTTCACTGCCCTGATAATGTGGACTTGGATAAGTCCAAGAGAGGCGGTATATTAGTGATAAGGACCCGTCTGCGGAAGCCACCTTGATGCCTGATAGATGGGCCCAAAAAGGGAGATATGAGAGCTGCACACCCTAGGTAGTGGGTGCTCGTAGAGGACATGCGTCAATTAATTCCTAGAAGAAATCCACGGCACACCATGTTTTCTTCATCAGATAGTGTTTTTAATACATAGTGGTTTTTACATCATTTTTTTGTTCCATCCAAAGCAAGTAATAATGCAATACAATTGGCCAAAAAGTACAACCCCAACGTTTCGGTCGGCTGTCGACCTTTATCAAGGGATCTGAAAAGAATATACAGCAATGTTATAGTAAATATCATGGACCAAACAATGATGTAAAGCTTAATACTATAATCTGGGTGAAAAATACGAATGGCTGCTGGGTGATGTCATCTTGAAAGAATATAGGAGTCTATATTGGCTGAGACGAGAAATCACATCCGCTCAGCAGTCCAAACAGAATGGTGAAAAATAAGGGAAGGAAAAAAGAAATCTAACAAAACTAAAAACTATATAATGTATAAGATGACTAAATATATAACATGCATATAGCACCTCGGTACATGAATCATTAGGATGACATACAGTTGCAAGAAAAAGTATGTGAACCCTTTGGAATGATATGGATTTCTGCACAAATTGGTCATAAAATGTGATCTGATCTTCATCTCAGTCACAACAATAGACAATCACAGTCTGCTTAAACTAATAACACACAAATTAAATGTTACCATGTTGTTATTGAACACACCATGTAAACATTCACAGTGCAGGTGGAAAAAGTATGTGAACCCTTGGATTTAATAACTGGTTGAACCTCCTTTGGCAGCAATAACTTCCACCAAACGTTCCCTGTAGTTGCAGATCAGACGTGCACAACGGTCAGGAGTAATTCTTGACCATTCCTCTTTACAGAACTCTTTCAGTTCAGCAATATTCTTGGGATGTCTGGTGTGAATCGCTTTCTTGAGGTCGTGCCACAGCATCTCAATCGGGCCACTCCAGAAGGCGTATTTTCTTCAGTTTAAGCCATTATGTTGTTGATTTACTTCTATGCTTTGGGTCGTTGTCCTGTTGCAACACCCATCTTCTGTTGAGCTTCAGCTGGTGGACAGATGGCCTTAAGTTCTCCTGCAAAATGTCTTGATAAACTTGGGAATTCATTTTTCCTTCGATGATAGCAATCCGTCCAGGCCCTGACGCAGCAAAGCAGCCCCAAACCATGATGCCCCCACCACCATACTTCACAGTTGGGATGAGGTTTTGATGTTGGTGTGCTGTGCCTCTTTTTCTCCACACATAGTGTTGTGTGTTTCTTCCAAACAACTAAACTTTGGTTTCATCTGTCCACAGAATATTTTGCCAGTACTGCTGTGGAACATCCAGGTGCTCTTGTGCAAACTGTAAACGTGCAGCAATGTTTTTTTGAACAGCAGTGGCTTCCTCTGTGGTATCCTCCCATGAAATCCATTCTTGTTTAGTGTTTTACGTATCGTAGATTCGCTAACAAGGATGTTAGCATATGCAAGAGACTTTTGTAAGTCTTTAGCTGACACTCTAGGATTCTTCTTCACCTCATTGTGCAGTCTGCGCTGTGCTCTTGCAGTCATCTTTACAGGACGGCCACTCCTAGGGAGAGTAGCAGCAGTGCTGAACTTTCTCCATTTATACACAATTTGTCTTACCGTGGACTGATGAACAGCAAGGCTTTTGGAGATACTTTTATAACCCTTTCCAGCTTTATGCAAGTCAACAATTCTTAATCGTAGGTCTTCTGAGAGCTCTTTTGTGCGAGGCATCATTCACATCAGGCAATGCTTCTTGTGAAAAGCAAACCCAGAACTGGTGTGTGTTTTTTATAGGGCAGGGCAGCTGTAACCAACACCTCCAATCTCATCTCATTGATTGGACTCCAGTTGGCTGACACCTCACTCCAATTAGCTCTTGGAGATGTCATTAGTCTAGGGGTTCACATACTTTTTCCACCTGCACTTTGAATGTTTTACATGGTGTGTTCAATAAAAACATGGTAACATTTAATTCTTTGTGTGTTATTAGTTTAAGCAGACTGTGATTGTCTATTGTTCTGACTTAGATGAAGATCAGATCACATTTTATGACCAATTTGTGCAGAAATCCATATCATTCCAAAGGGTTCACATACTTTTTCTTGCAACTGTATGTTGCTACTAGGTATAGAATAAATATATATAGTCCAGAGTAATATTGAGAGTTGGAAGCACTTGATGGTAGGTTAGGGGTAAAGATAATTGAGGCAGCATAAAGTTGCTAGTATGGAAGGAAAATGCTGTGTGGGGAAGTTAAAGAATAGAATCATCAGAGGAATCTGAAGGAAATATAAGTAAGTATGGATAGTGTCCCTGTAGTGTCAAAGGACTAAATAAGAGGGCGCCAGGAGGGTCTTACCTGTGGCCTAAGTCATTTCAAGTTGCGCTCTGGAAGTGGGCGCCTGTACGGGGATGTTGCCGTTATATAGAGGCTAAAGTGTGGCGTCTCCTCTGACGTGAGGCCTGTAGCGTCTGACGTCGATGATCAGTACAACGTGTGCATGCGCGTTGCGATTATTGAAAACTAAAGCGGGCCGAGACTCCCGACGTCATGCATCAGTGTTGTATGGAATGTGCGCATGCGCGTAACGTGCATCGAAGGCGGAAGAGGGCAGAGACTATGCCCTCCTTATATGGGAATGCTGCTAATGAACAATACATTATAATGTAATGGGACTGGATATATAGGGTAATGTAAGGGAGTAATAGAGACGAAAAATAAGAATGAGTAGTAGGTGGAAGGTGATCAACTTGGACAGACGATAATGGAAACCAATATTAGAGCACAGGGAATATGTAGGGTTAAAGATTGAGGATGGAGATAATGGTATGTATTATATGTTATATGGAAGTTGGAAAGGTAGGAAAAAATGGGTTAAAGCATAGAATATAAATACATATATGCATGCAAAACGTGCGTGCATGTATGATATATATGCATGCATTAATGGTCACTTTATAGGATGATGTGCGCAGATGTGCCCAGCATCTGCGCACATCTGCCCTTAGTGGCCCACAGGGGCTCATGGTGGCCCCTGTGGGAATTATGTGGTCCCTGGAAGCTGTGTCCCCTTATAATCCCCCTTATAATATATATGTGCCCCTGATAGATATATATCTATGTCCCTTATCTTGGTGTATACATTTGTATGGATGTTCCCCAATGCATCCATACACATGTATATTATACAATATCCCCCCCCCTATACCTGAAACCAGGTGCATCAGTGTGAATGGGCCCCAAGCATCCACGCTGATGCAATCTGGTTAATTGCATCAGAATGACCGGACTAAGGTCCGGTCATCCTGAGAACTACAAAGGACTCAGATTCAACAGAATCTGAGTCCTTTTTGTAATTATCTCCAGCGCTGCTGGAGATAATTATGCATGATAGAAGGGAGGGAGAAACCTCCCCTCCTTCTATTATGCACATTCCGGCAACGCGATTACTATCGCGCCGTCCGGAATGCAAGGTGCTGCAGGCGGGAGATCAAAGACTTCTCCCGCCTGTCAGCAAGTCGCTGCCCCATTGCGTGCAGGGACGTGCGGGCTGGCGCGGTGACGTCATATCACCGCGCCGGCCCACGTGTCTAGGCCCCTGGAGCGCGCGCACAGCGCATGCGCTGCGACCCGGGAGTGTGGGCTGCAGGGTATAAAGCCCGGCAGCCCGGCACTAGAAGGGAGACGCCCTACCGGACCCCCCCTGAAGGAGAGCGCAACCGGCGCTCAGAGGAGGCGACCGGACCCCCCCCCCCTGATAGGAGAGCGCGATCGGCGCTCAGGATTCTGAGCGGTCCCCCTGGAAGACGAGCATGCTGCAGCGAAGTGCTGAGTATCACCACCCCTAATTAACCCCTCTATTCCCTGATCTCCTACCACTATCCCACCAACGATTACCCCTGGAGGGCTGAGTATGATTAACCCCTACTTGCCCATAACCCTTACTGCTATCCCACCAACGATACAGCCCTGATCCCCTTGATTAATCCCCCCCTGGTTAACCCCTGCATATCCAAACCCCTACTCCCCTGAATAACCCCTGGTTCCCCTGATGCACTCCCTCACTGTACACTTGCAGGGTATTAACCCCTGCATTGCTGTGCAACCTTGATCCTCACCCCTATCATTGTATTTGTGTCTGTGGCCTGCATACACCCCTGCAGCGCCACCGTTAGCCCTCTTCATACCCCATAGGGACAGTAAGTAGAACCAGGTGGGTGGGCTGCTAATATTGGTGTGAGTGTATTGTATAGTTAGTTTGTGGGTGGAATTTGGGAATCGTGTAGTGTAGTTTAGTGCTGTATTTATAGTATTCTTTTCTGTGTCTGTATCTGTGTCTTCCTGACCTGTATTTGTGTATTTCCACACTGAACTTAATGTTCTGGGTATCCCCTCTGTATAAACTTCAAAGCCATCTCGTCCATTCTTTTTTTCTTTGTGGAGGGGTTGGAGACAATTCGTTCTACGCGAGTTAATTGGGAATGGGGTAACGATTGTTTAGTCGCTTTGGGATGATTGCTAGTGAAGTGTAAAAGACTATTCCTGTCTTCGATCCTTCCATCTTGGTCTTTGAGTACGAGAGTGTCCAGAAAACTAATGGTATTCATGTCGGTCTGTATGGTAAAGCCCAGTTCCGGGTAAATGTTGTTTAAACATTGGTGGAAATGGAGTGCACTAGATATGGGGCCTCCCCAGAGACAAAAAATGTCATCAATAAATCATAGCCATATGATGGCATGTTGTTGAAATAATAAATTTGGATACACAAACTCCTCCTCAAAGTTGACCATGTATGCATTTGCGTAAGGAGGGGCTACATTAGCCCCCATAGCGGTCCCCCGTTTCTGGGCATAGTATTTGTCCCCAAAGAGAAAATAATTCTCAAAATTCTTGTTGTTGAGTATTGAGTGAGGATTGAGTGGAAAGAAGTTTTGCTGTGGCTCTCATGCCCTTGTCATGCTCAATGGATGTGTATAAACTGTTTACATCCATAGTCAACAATAAAGAATCAGGTTGGGGAGTACTCCGTTTGAGTTTACTAATAAAATCTTTGGTGTCAAGTAGAAAGGAACGTGAAGTTTTAATAAGGGGTGTGAGTATACGGTCCAGATATATTGAAAGGGGAGATAATATAGAATCTGTTGAGGCCACTATGGGTCTGCCAGGTGGATTATGGAGATTTTTATGAATTTTGGGGAGAGTATAGAAAACTGGTATGATGGGGTGTTGTTTAGTTAGAAAAGTCACTGTATTGTCGTCAATCACATTACATTTGCGATAATGTTGAAGTATAGTTCTGATTTTATTGGCTATGCTGGTAGTGGGATCGGACTTAAGGGGTTCGTAGGTGACATAATCCCCCAATTGTTTGGTAATATCATTGATATACATGGATTTGTCCATGACCACTAATGCCCCCCCCCTTATCTGCTGGTTTAATTACAAAATCTTTGTGAGACCTTAATTCAGTAATTGCTCTCTGTTCCTCCACTGTAAGATTATGTGAATGTTTAAACTAGCCTTTGGTGTGGGACTTTAATATTTGTTGTATTGATTGTTGTGTAAAGGAAATATACGTTTCAGTAGGATGGTAGGTCCTAGGGGGCATAAAGTGGCTCTTGTTTCGTAGGCCTAGGGTTTGTAGGGATAAAACATTATCTATGCACTTGACTGATGTTGTGTTTAAATTATCCTTTTGGCCAAAGTGTGTTTTTAATCTAATATTCCTATAGAACCGGTGTAATTCCTGTTTGAGTAAGAATGTATCAAGAGGGGTCATGGGACAGAAGGGTAGACCTTTCTGTAATACTGTAGTTTGTGCAGGTGACAGGTTAATGGAAAAAATGTTTATCACCAAGTTGTCCACTGTACCTGGGAGCGAGTCTGGATGCGGCTGTCGAGGTCTGTTCCTCTGGCTCCTCCGCGGTTGTTTCTTCCGTATCTGGGGCGTGTGCGGCCTCTCCCTAAAAAAGGTTGCGCTCGATGTTGTGGTCTTTCACCGTCAGAACCTGGCGAGCTGGCTCCTGAGGAAAATTTATAGTAGCGATTGCTCCACGAAGCTTAAAAATTCGGATCCCGCCACCTGTAAACTCTGTTGAGTCTATAGTCTTCTGCGTCCCTAATAAATTTAGACCTTTTAGTTGATTCAGTTTGTAACTGTTATTCAGAGATCTTCTTGGTGGTCTTTTTTTTTAATGCGTCTGGTGGTAGTATGGTACTAAGTTGGTTTTCTGTCGTTTCCACCTGTTTAGTAAGATCGTTGATTGATGAATAGGCTTTTTCAATGGTTAGAAGCATCAAGTCAAAAGAACATTTATTGAGTATGCTTTCAAAGCGATCACAAAAATCTTTATCTTCCTTGAATAAAGTCGGTCGAAGATGAGAACGTAGTCCTCCTGGTATATACGGCTGGACTTGTGGTACTCCGTCAGCGTGCTGCAATGTTATCGTAGGGAGGTCAAACGTCGAAGATCACGTGTATAATCCCTTATGATATTTACTATAACATTGCTGTATATTCTTTTCAGATCCCTTGATAAAGGTCGACAGCCGACCGAAACGTTATGATAGATGGGCCTGACACAAGTTTGATCAAAATGTGCCCTAAGAGCTTCCATTGATCCATTTATAGTAGGTATAATACCACTTGAATTTAGAATGATTCCCATTTCTCAGCTTTACTGCTTATATGTGTGTGCAGTCATTATTTTTTTATTGCCTATGGATTGTGTCGGAGATTGCAGCTCGTTTACATTGAAATAAATGAGGCTAAGCTGCAATAACAACCCATGGACAGGGGAGGTGCTGTTTCTAGACCACATTTTTCTATGTACAGACCTTTTAATGAGGTTTATTAGAAGCCTTATTATCCATTGTGATTTCTGTTGCATCAATTTACATTCCCCTCACAGCAATTGTCTTGGTGAGTAGTAATGATGTTTCTAGCAAACACATGAAATCCCATCATTGTATGTGACAGATGAATAATCTGCAGATAATTACTGTACGGCCCCATCACTGGCTGTGGGCATTTCACAAGATGAACTGGAGACATGAAAGAGGACACTGACCATCACCCCTGGACGCCACTCTTTAATGATCGATATAGTGAAGTATTTGAAGACTGTGCTTACTTGTAGCAGAAGAAGAATGGCCGCAGCGAGTAATTTGCCTCTTTATTTTATTGCTCATTTCATTGCTGATAATTTTTATTCTCTGGGGGAAATAAGTCAATGGAAGAATTAATAACTGTGACACTTGCGCGAAAAATGCGAGAGAAGAACGCAATTAAACTTGGCACATTACAAAAATTTGATCATAGCCTTAGGCTATGTACACCTTTGAGGGTATATTTTTTATTAGCATTTTAGTAATTTTGGGCTAAAAATAATTTTTTTCAATCGCCCTTTATTAGAAAATGTTCAGCCATTTCTGACATACAAGAGTTAAAAAATCAGTTTGTTTGCTAGCTGTCACTTTCTGTTTTATTTAAATCTTATCACCTGACAGCTCATGTTCAGCTCTTATCTCCGACCTTCTGATTTTATAAAGACTCAAACTGATAATAATATGGCTTACATGAGTGGTTTATGAGGTCAGGAGAACAGAGATAAGAGGTGCACATGAGCCTTTTAGCTCATAGGATTCAAAGAAAACAAAGTCACAGCTTACAAACAGACTGATGTATCTCATTAATGGCTGAACGCTTATTTTTTTTAATTTTTTTTCCCTATCATAGTACAAAATTGAGATAAAATATAGCAGTACAAAATATACTAATGCAAACAATATAACATGAAACAAAAAAATATAACAGAATAACACAGACAGTACCAACAATAATGAGTTAATCTGTTCGACCTTGGGGGTTCCAAAACTCCCCTTTGAACCCATCAGTGCGTTTAACTCAAAATTCGTCATTGACTGTTCAAGTTCACTTCCTCCCCTCCCTAAGCACCCCCCCCCCCCTATATTTTGTTGTCTCAGTGGGCATCGGAGAAAGCCTCCCAAAGGACATTCCTTTATCTTAATTTATCTTCACCCCCCCCCCCAGCTTAATAAAGGGCGCTGTTATTTAAGGACTAATTGTCCTCTTTACTGCTTGTTACATATCCCTCATATTTCTCAACCTTCACTAATAGATTTTTCCACTCCATAATATTAGGTGATCTGTCAGAGCCCCATTCTCTTGCAATAATAATTCTAGCAGCCATAAGACCTCTTATCCAGATCCTTTATTCCTTTTCTCCCTAATTAATAGGGAGATACAGCCCAACACAGCTACAGTCGGTTCCAATGGAAGAGGTAACAAGGACTCTCCACTTAGCACCCGAAAAACCTCTCCCCAATATGATTGCACATTTGGACAACACCATATAATATCTATAAAGTCAACGGCCTCTCTTTTGCATTTCCAACAATTTCCAACAATGGCTGAACACTATTAATAAAGACCAATTGAAAAAAAATAGCCCAAAAGGAGTAGAATGCAATCATTAAAAAAATATGTCTAAAGCCTTTAATGGGCCCAAAGCCTACAGATTTATTATTCACAGCCCTTTTTAAGGGGATATCTAAGTTTGGCTGGCAGAGCCCCTGCCCTGGTTGCCAGGAATGGGGGCATGAAAACATCACTGTCCCTTTGTAGAGTAATATTGGATTAGGTCAGTATTTCTACCACATAAAACAATGTCAACGACATAAATGCTAAGTTGAGCTCTGCTACATCTGTACTTTTTGGGCGACCTTCAACAATCACACGACTAGTGCATATTCTGCAGACAGACTTCTCTGGACGTGTCAGTTGTCACTTTCAGATTTAATATAAAACTTTCTATTTCAGTTTTTTTTTACATTCTGTAAATCAGAGTCCTCAGTAGCCTTGTTTCAGCCGTTCTTTCTGATTTATTTGTCTCTGTGGTATTGCTAGCAGGCGACTTTGGTCTCTGGACACTTACCTTATATCTGTCACTTCCTCTCTTCTCTAATTGGTATCCAGGCTTTTCCCAGTGCTGTTTAACACTTCTGAAATGTTGGATGTCTTCAGATGCGTGACAAGGTTGGCACAAACCTTCTTAAACATTCTTGGGCTTTTCCCTTAAATGTTTAGAAGACTTTATAAAAGGAATGTGTAAAGTGCATCCTATATGACAGGGATCAGCAACCTCCAGCACTCCGGCTGTCCTGAAATTACAGGGTGGTCCACGAAAAAATAAGCCGCCTCCAATATCTCCAAATCAAACTGTCTAATAGTAAATCTGTTTTAGTTGTCCGTAGCAACCAATCAGAGCTCAGCCTTTGTTCAGCTCAGTTTGATAAAAGTGGCCTATTGTGTCAGGAAGATGGTGTTCTCCCACAATAGTGGTTGTGGAAGGCTATGTGCAAAGCAGATCAATTAAGGAAAATCAAGAGTCCTTAGCCAACAAGTACCAGGAACCAGGGGCGTAGATAAGGGGGGGGATAGGAGGGTTGAAACCCCCCCCCCCAGAGTGTCTGTCCTCCTCAGGGCCGGCGCTTCCATAAGGCAGTCCAAGCGGCTGCCTTAGGGCGCACCCTGCACAGAGAAAGGGGTGGGCGGAAAAACAAACCTTTTTTTTTTAATCAGTTACTTGCCAGCAGCGCAGCGCTGCCGGGCGCCCTCCCCTCCCCAGCCAGTGTTCACTCTAAGCTGCGCTTGTGTTAAGCCACAGATAGGAGCAGGAGGCTGCTGATTGGCTAGTATCAGCTAGCTGCCCTGCCATTGGTCCATCCTTTCACACCCCCTTCTCTCTGGAGCTGAACACAGCAGGAGGCAGGCGTTCTCACAGTGGATCATGTGACCATGAGACCAGTGACGTCACAGACGTCCTTCTAACAAATCCATTCTAGCATCTACCCAGCATGTACGGCAGGACTCTGCTGAGCAAAGACCATGTGCCCAGGTGAGGTCACCACAGAAGTGCCCTGGCATCTGTCTGCTGCTGGAAGCTCAATGTGGAGCTTTATGAATGTAAAAACTAATACCCAAGAGGCTAAACAAAACCCTGCTTGTCTGCTTCTGACCCTAATCTTAACACATAACGTTCATTTGATTGCAATTTACCCTAACACCTAAAGGGATTTTTTTAAAGCCTGCTGTTTCTCTAGGTGACCTTATGTTGATAGTAGTGTTAATAGAGTCTCAAAGGTCTGTAAAAATAGGGTAACTGCTTTTATAGACCCTTGAGACTATTAACACTACTATAAACATAAGGTCACCTAGAGAAAGAGAGCAAGTTTTTGAAATTATTTTTTTCCTTTAGGTGTTAAAACATAACTTATTTGATTTCTTGAACACCTAAAGGAAAACAAATTAAAAACCTGCTGTTTCTCAAGATGACCTTATGTCGATAGCAGTGGTAATAGAGTCTGAAAGGTCTATAGAAGTAGTTACCCTATTTTTACAGACCTTTGAGGCTCTATTAACACTACTGTCAACATAAGGTCATCTAGAGACACAGCAGGTTTTTAAAATGATTTTTCCTTTAGGTGTTACAGCAATCAAATGAAAGTTATGTTTTAACACCTAAGGGAAAAACATAATTAAAAAAAGATGCTGTTTCTCTAAATGACCTGATGTTGATAGTAGTGTTAAAGGTTTGTAAAAATAGTGTACCTGCTTCTATAGACCTTTGAGACTCTATTACCACTACTTTTAGCATAAGATCATCTGGAGAAACATCAGGTTTTTTAAATTTATATTTTTTTCTTTAGGTGTTAGAGCAATCAAATGGAGGGGGAGAAATGTGACATGGGTGAGGATGGGGTTACATGATGGTCCGGAGACAATGTCTGTAGTCTGTCTGTGCCATGGACGGGGAGAAATATGACATGGAGGGCTGATGGCTAACATGGGGATTGGTTTAGGAATGATATGGCTGGTATATTTTTTTCAAACCCTTTTGTGTCTGCTAGATAAAGTCTTATAATTTGAGAAAGCTGAACCCCCCCAGGAAAAAAAAATCATCTACGGCCCTGGCAGGAACAAAACTACCAGCTAAATGTTGTATTCAGTGTCTGGTTCGGAAATGGCATTAAAGAAACCGAGGCCTCCATCGATCAGGACAGTTGTGCATGAAATCCAGCAGCAGATTGCAAGTAGCCCCCAAAAATCAACTCAAAGACTGTCTAAGCAAGTTGGTGTATCACAAACTACGTGTCAGCGAGTGCTGAAATCTCTGAACCTGAAACCATACCGAATAACGTGTGAGCAGGAACGGAAAGAGTCTGACAAAACTAAACGCGGAAATTAATGGACTTAGTTGCTGACTGTAATTGCTGACAGACATGTGGATCCATTGCTCTACTTCATGATGGACGAACCTTGGTCCCGTAAATTCTTAGAATACGAGGTACTGGTCCGCTGAAAATCTGCATTTGACTCACGAAACGAGACTTCACAACTAGAAAATTGGCGTTTGGTGCGCAGTGTCAGGAACACGAATAGTGGGTCCAGTGTTCTTCAAATCAACTGTAAATACCACAATTTACCTGTACATCTTTGAACAGTTTTACAACCAACTAACGTCAGAAGAAAAAATGTCCTGCTTTTTCCGACAAGATGGGACAACATGCCACACATCATTGGGCTTACTAGACGGGTTCATGAACTGTTTACGGAGGAGCAAACTAAGAGCGAGGGGTTGTGGCCACCATGTTCCCTAGACTTGTCCACATGAGATTTTTATCTTTTGGGAAATTTAAAACAGAAAGTGTCCACTAACAATCCACACCCCCTGATTAAACTCAAGGAGAACATTACAAACACTATCCACAGCATCACAACCAGTATCGCCAACATAATCCAATGCACAGATGTGAACGGGGACCACTTTCAGCATCTTTTGTGACTTGTGGATAACTTTTTTTGTTACCTTGCCTCACAAAAAGCGTAATATTGAGCGATCAAAAAATCATATCTATAAATAGTACCAATAAAACAGTAACCTCCCAAAAAGATACCAAAATAGGGTCACTCTTTAGGAGTTTCTACTCGGGAATCTTCAAATGCAACATGGCAACTTAAAATTATTCCAGTGAAATCTGCCCATCAAAATCCATATGTTGCTCCTTCCCATCTTTGCCCTGCCGTGTGCCCATACATAGTTTACGAGTACATATAGGGTAAACTGCAAAATCAGGGTAATAAATATTGAGTTTTGTTTTGCTGTTAACTCTTGCCGCCTTATAGGAAAAAATGGACAAAAATCACAAATCTTTAAAAAGAAGTGACATTTTAATATTTCTCCTCTATTTTCCTTTAATTCTTGTGGAATAAAGGGTTAAATATTTGAATAACTTGATTGGTGTAGTTTCTAAAATGAAGTCATTTATGGGTAGTTTCCATTATGTAATCCCCACAAAGTGACTTCATAACTGAAATGGTCCTTTAAAAAGTGGATTCTGGAAATTTTCTTAAAAATTTGAAAAATTGCATTTAAAATTCTAAGCCAAGTAACAAACAAAAAAATTTAATGGCATTTAAAAAATGGTGTCAACATAACGTACACATATGTGAAATGTAAAGTAATCATTAATTTCTAACGATAATTTGTTTTCCCTTAGTCCTAACAGCAGCACAGATGGGGTTAACTGCCCCTGTGGACTGGTAGGACCGGCAGAATTTTTTATGAGCCCAAGAACCAATAAACGATCTTCAGCTCCCTGAAAGGGAGGAGATCACCCCCCAGCCCACCGTGTTTTTAACAAGCATAATGTATTTAGGGTGGGATATTTGTGTGCTGCTGTTAGGACTAAGGGAAAACAAATTATCGTTAGAAATTAACGATTCCCTTACGTCATACCAGCAGCACAGATGGGGAGATAGCAAGAAGAATCCCCTAGGGAGGGTCCTCATGCCTGGCAGAACTAAGAACTGTCTGCCCAAAAGCCGAAAACTCTGCCATCCTAGCATCTATCCTATAATGGGAGATGAAGGTTGACTCAGAGCTCCAGGAGGCCTCCTTACAGATCAACTCTAAGGGGAGAAGTCTTCTCTCCGCAACAGAGGTGGAGACAGCCCTAGTAGAATGGGCTCTCACAAACTCCGGAGGATCTAGGGATTGGGAGACGAAAGCCTCCCTAATGGCCTCCTTGATCCAGCGACTAATGGTAGCTTTAGACGCTTTACGGCCTTTAGACTTACCGGCAAACAGGATAAGGAGATTCTCATCTATCCTGAACTCTCTGGATCTATCCACATAGACCTGGAGGCATCTTGAAATATCCAGCGGGTCTCTTGCTGGAGTATCAGAGGAGGAGGCTGAAAACAAAACTGGTAAAGAGATTACCTGGTTGATATTTTGGAAGGTAGGCACCTTAGGCCTGAAGTAGGGTAAAAACTTCAGGAGTACTCTGTCCTGTAAGAAGATAATATACGGGTGAATTGAAGAGAAAGCCTGCAATTCAGAGATCCTTTTGGCTGAAGCTACAGCCAGAAGAAAAACCATCTTTAAAGTCAAAAATTTGAATTCCACCTCCTCCAAAGGCTCGAAGGGGGGAGGTGCTAGCCCCCTGAGCACTACTGAAAGATCCCACTGGGGGATAGGTTTCAGTATAGTAGGCTTTAGTCTTTCAGCTCCCTTCAGGAAGCGTTTGATGAGTGGGTCCCGAGAATGTGGCCTGTTGAGACAGGCCGAGATGGCACAAATCTGTACCTTCAAGGTAGCTGGAGAAAGACCTCTATCTAATCCATCTTGAAGGAATTGTAGTATCGCAGGAAGGGGCGGATCTGCGGACGCCACCTGTTTGGAATCACACCATGCCACGAAGATTCTCATGATCCTGGAGTAGGCCTTCTTTGTAGACTCTGCTCTGGAATGCGACAAAGTTCTCAGGACCGACTCGGAAAGCCCTTCTATGTTGGGAAGGGACTGATCAACCTCCAGGCTGTCAGGTTGAACCTGTGCAGATCTGGGCAGAGGTGAGTGTCCCACGACACCAGGTCTGCTCCGGGGGAGTCTCCAGTATTGTCCCCGACTCATCTGAATGAGCTGGGTAAACCAGGATCTCCTGGGCCAGAACGGTATGATGGCTATTACCGAGGCCTGATCCTGACGGATTTTCATCAATACCCTCGGTATCATGGAAAACGGAGGGAAGATGTAAGCCAGCCTGAACCTCCACGGTATCGACAGAGCATCTATCGCCAGGGGGTTGTCTTCCCTGTACAGGGAACAGAACCTCAGCACCTTGGCGTTGAACCTGGTTGCCATGAGATCCACCTCTGGCATACCCCATCTGTGAACTAACTGCCTGAAGATCTCCGGATGCAGAGACCACTCCATGGTCGGTAATCCTCGACTTAAGCGGTCCGCTATCATATTGAGGGAGCCTCGAATATGAGTGGCAGATAGATGGGAAAGGTTCGTCTTTGCCCACCGAAGAATTACCCTGATCTCTGACAGAAGGGGCAATGATCTTGTGCCTCCCTGCTTGTTTATATAGAGAACCGCAGTCATATTGTCTGACTGGACATTCACTGCTTTGCCCCGGATCTGAGGGGCGAAGTGAAGGAGGGCTAGCCGGATAGCTCGCATCTCGCGAAGATTGGAAGAAAGACGCCGCTCCAGAGGAGACCAAGATCCCTGTACTGGGGATCCGTCCAGGTGAGCGCCCCAGCCTACAAGGGACGCGTCTGTAGTCAATATGACCCAAGTTGGTTGGGTCATAGACTTCCCTGCTGGTAGCTGAAACCACCATCTGAGGGAATTCCGGGTTTGACCGGACAGGGAGCACAGGGAATCTAGCCCCGCAGGGCTGCCGTTCCATAAGTGTAAGACCTCCAACTGAAGAGGACGGAGGTGCCATAACGCCCAAGGGACTGCGTCCGCAGCCGCTGACATGAGCCCCAGCATCTTCATGAGAGTCCGGATAGAGACTCGACGAGGGACAAAAAGGACTCTTGCTAGGTCCTGAATCCGCGCTCTCCTTTCTAGAGTCAACCGGAGGGACATCTCCACAGAGTCGACCACGAATCCTAAATAATGGATTGAAGTCGATGGGCTCACATATGACTTCTGCCAGTTGATAATCCAGCCCAGGCGGAGGAGAAAGGAGATTGCGATCTGAAGATGGTGGGTAAGAACCGGAACTGAAGAGGCTATAAAAAGCCTTGAAGTCTCAAAGCTGCCACCACCGACACCACCACCTTGGTGAAGATAAGGGGGGCAGAAGAGATTCCGAAGGGAAGCGCGGTGAACTGAAAGTGCCTGCGAACCCCTAAAATCTGGACCGCGATCCTGAGGAATTTCTGGGAAAAGGAATGGATCGGGATGTGAAGATACGCATCCTTGAGGTCCAGAGTAGCCATGACGTCCCCAGGGTTGAGGATATGGCTGACTGACCTTATGGTTTCCATCCGAAACCTGGTTTTCCTTTTAAATCGATTGAGGAATCTCAAGTCGATGATCATCCGGAGATCTCCCGTCTTCTTAGGAACCAGAAACATTGGAGAATAAATCCCTAGGCCTCTCTCCCCTGCCGGCACCTCCTCTAGGGCTCCCTTGGAGATATAGTCCTGAATATAAGATTCTAGGATCTTTTGTTTGGCAGACCCAAAGTTTCGCGTGGCGATGAATCTCTCTGGGGGGAGGGAGATAAGATCTACCCGGTACCCGGCAGAAATTATGTCCTGAACCCAGGGGTCTGCGATCAACTGGGCCCAAAGGTCTTTGAAATGGGAGAGACGGCTCCCCACGGGAATCTGGGGGAGGGGTACGGGAAAGTCTAGAGGAGATACTGCAGGGGCAGCAGGGCTTATCCAAGAGCCTCGAGGAGGCCCATAGTCAGGAGGGTTTTGCCTCCCTGGTGGGTTTGCGGGAGCGTCTCGAAAATTTACGAGACGGCCCCCCCCAATCTCTGCACCTAGCCTGCTGCCCTGAGCGGCCTCCGCCTTTCTTATCTTGTCTGGGGCGTCCCCGAAAGGGCTGCTGGGGGAGACTCTTCCCTTTCTTGTCGGAGAGTCCCTCCATGATCCTGTCTAATTCGGACCCGAACAGCCTATCCGGCTCGAAGGGGAGCCCACAAAGATTGAATTTGGACGCGTTGTCCGCGATCCATGGCTTCAGCCAAAGTGGTCTGCGGGCAGCTGAAACTAGAGCCATTGTTTTGGCGGCCAGTTTCAGCTGCATCTGGGTGGAATCGACCAAGAAATCCATAGCCAGATTGGCTGATTTAAAGGCTGCCAAGATGTCGTCTCTCGAAACGCTCTGGTCCACGTCCGTCTGGATCTGGTTGAGCTTGGAGCGTAGAAAGGAGGCTACTTTAGTGGCCGCAATTGATGTTGATGCGGAGGCAGCAGCCGCCGCGTAACCCCTTCTGAGGGTGCACTCTGTCCTCCGGTCTAGAGGGTCCTGCAGACTAGACCCATCGTCTGCAGGGACCAGAGTGCGCCTGGACAACTTGGCTATAGCCATGTCCACCTTGGGAACGGAACCCCACGATTCCACCAAGGGTTTAGCCATCGGGTACATGAGCTTAAACTTCCTGGTAAGGACTGGGCCTTTTTCAGGCTTTCTCCACTCTGTACGCATCACAGAGAGAAGGGTCTCATCCGCTCTAAAGACACGGTGTGTCCGTCCGGCAGGATCGGAGGACTCCCCCATGTCAACATCCTGGTCCCCCGACCTGATGGACTTCAGCAACTTCGGCGTTTTCTCTGGAGGAAAAAAGCAAGAAGTTAATTCCTCTTCCTCAGAAGAAGACCCCAATGAACAGGGAGTAGGTCTCTCGACCGGTACAGCCACTTCCATGGGAGTCTGAGAGGATCCTGGTAGCCTCTCATTAAGCAGGCGCACCACTCCCTTAATGGAATCATCCACGTAGGTCTTTGTCCACTGAAACATCTCTTGCATCGTGGGTTCCGTGGATGCCTGTGTGCGACAACTCTCACACCTTGAGTAAGGACAGTTGTCGTCCAAAGGTGTGTTACAATCGTAACAGGCCAAATGCTTCCTTTTGGCCCCGGACTTCCGCTGATCAGGATCCTTAGGGGAAGCCATAACTGTAAAGAAAAGAATAAACAGGTCATAACACCTACAAACACCAGGAGGAGGTGAACACGAGACCATATGGGCGCCCACCAGCACTGAAGAAAATAGAGCTGTAGAAGAAAAAACCCCAAGCCAAGCAATATATCACTAGAATATATCAAGCACAGGGAACTCTGGAGCTAGCTTGTGAAAGCGATGCAACCAGAGCGCTGAATGACAGGCTCTGGGCGCTTAAAAAGAGGAAGCCCCGCCCCCTGGGCGTGCCCTCGATCGATTCCAGCCCAGAGAAGAAATACAGCCTATACTGGCTCAGCTTGACCCTATATGTCTCCTCAAGCTATCCTGGGAGTTCAGGATGCTTATAAGGAGAAGGAATGAATAGAGCGGTGAGATTTAGAAACCCCACCGCATCGGAACAAAAAAACGGAAGTGACGTAGCGCACCTAGTGCGCGTCAGTTCCGGAAGATGGCGGCGCCCACGGCGTCGCACACATGCGGCAATGGAGAGAACGGGACACCGCAGAGACGTCGCAATCCAGGCGGAGAAGAGGGGAGGGGGCCACCCCCGACGGTACCCTATACAAAAAATAGCCGCGATAACGCCTAAAATAAAGGCAATAAGAGCAATAAAAGGGGCAATCCTAATTTAAGGAAAAAAAGAGCCCCTAAGCACTCTTCAGCTCCCTGAGGGGGAGCGACACGCCAGTCCACCTGTCCAGAGGACAGAAAAAAACACGGTGGGCTGGGGGGTGATCTCCTCCCTTTCAGGGAGCTGAAGATCGTTTATTTGTTCTTGGGCTCATTAAAAATTCCGCCGGTCCTACCAGTCCACAGGGGCAGTTAACCCCATCTGTGCTGCTGGTAGGACGTAAGGGAATAACTATTTTATGAGGTATCACTATCTGTGAAATTGATATTTTGAAACATCGACTCAAATTTACCACTGTCATGAAGTACAATGTGTCACAAGAAAACAATCTCAGAATGGCTTGGATAAGTAAAAGTGTTACAGAGCTATTATCATATGAAGTGACACATGCCAAATTTCCAAAATTTGGTCTGGTCCTTAAGGTTAAAAATGGCTTGGTCCTGAAGTGATTAAGCCATATTCTTAGCAGTTTGATAACAACTTAGCCATAATAAGTATTTATGAGCTGTCAGGAATTCAGGGCTATGCATCCAGTCATTAGAGTAGCAACTTGACGGATTCAGCGTGAAATTGAAAGTAAGATACTCCTATCTCTAAAGGACAAAAACTGGTGATTTTTTTTAATAAAGACCAAATAAAAAAAGCTTTTTAGCCCCAGATTTGTAAAATGAAATCATGAAAAATATTATCCCAAAGATGTTCATAGCCTGTAAGTAGTCCAAAGGATACAAGAAAATGCATGCCCCTCACTTCTTTCTTTTTATACGTATTTATGTGTGTCCATCACTCTTGACAATTCCTTGGCAGAACAAGCAGTTGAAGAGATGGCAGCCTTGATTTATCTCTTGCTCTATCATGTGATAAGTCTGTTTATGTGTTTTCTGGGCCGCTTTGCCCACTTAAATGCCATTTTCTCCTGACTTTCTCTCATTTGAAGAATTTATGCACATTCATTTTCAGAAAGCCATGAAAATCACCAGCATATTTGTATCACAGCAGTAGAGAACGCCAGCAATAATTACTTCCAGTGCTCAGTGATATATTCAACAAAATAAATCTGCAGAAACAAGAAAAATAACTCAGGCATAATACATACTGAGTTCGAAAACCATACAGGTAAAATTCTACTTGACTGACTGGTACAGCTTAACACTTCAAGGACACGTATCACCACTTTAGAGTCCAATTCATACAAGGAAATCTAAAAATTTAATCAAGACTTTTACTAAAAAAAATTAAGGATTACATTTTTCATTTTTTTATCTATTTTAAATTGCTACAGTAGATGGAATAAATTGTAGGGAATAAACAAGATCAACATTGGACTTGGGGTCCACCAGAGAAAATGATTTTGAGGGCCACTCTTTCACTTTATTTTACATTTTATGTTGCGGCCTTTACCCTCATCACTCTGCACTCAATACCCCATAGTGAGAATTTTTGAAAAACTAAAATGTTGCATAAACATAAGTAATCAGACACTTTGCTATGGCATTTGAATTTTAGCTCTGGGGGGGCCTCCTTTTTGTCTGGATTATCACTGAGATGTTTCTACACCTTTATCGAAATCCCCCTGTGGTAAATTCAGTTGATTGGAATAGATTTGGAAAGACACAGCTCTGTCTATATCAGGGCTTACAATTGAAAATCCATATCAGAGCAAAAAACAAGCCATAAGGAGTAAAGAACTGCCTGTAGAGCGCCGAGACAGGATTGTGTGGGGGCACAGTTCTGGAGAAAAGGAAAAAAAGTCTGCTGCACTGAAAGTTCTGAAGATCACAGTGGCCTCCATAATTCTTAAATGGAATAAGTCTGGATCAACCAAGACTCATCCTAGAGCTGGCCACTCCACAAAAATAAATAATTTGGGGAGAAGGGACTTGGTAAGAGAGCCCAATGGTCACTCTGGCTGAGCTCCAAAAATCCTGTGTGCAGATGGGAGAAACGTTTAGAAGGTGAAGCATCAATGCAGCACGCCACCGATCTGGGCTTTAAGGCAGAGTGGCAAGAAGGAAGACTCTCTTGAGTTAAAACACATAAAGCCTACTTGGAGTTTGCAAAAAGCACCTAAGGGATTCTCAGTTTGAGAGAAATAAGATTCTCTGGTCTGATGAAACCAAGATTGAATTTTTTGGCCTCAATTCTAAGCGTCAAGTCTGGAGAAAACTAGGCACTGTTCATCACCTTCCCAATACCATCCCTACTGTGAACCATGGTGGTGGCAGCATTATTCTGTTGGGGTGTTTTTCAGTGGGTGGGACAGGGAGACTGGTCAGAGTTAAAGGAAAGCAGAACGGAGCAAAGTGCATACATATCCTTAACAAAAACCTGATCCAGAGTGCTCTGGACCTTAGTCTGGGCAGAATATCAGAATATTTACCTTTCAACAAGACAATGACTCTAAGCACGCAACCAAGACAACACAGGAGTGACTTAGGGACAACTCTGTGAATGTCCTTGAGTTGCCCAGCCAGAGCTCTGACTTTGACTCAATTGAACATTAGTGATGAGCAGCAGGGGTCATATTCGAATTCGCGATATTTCGCGAATATTTTGTAGAATATTCGTCGAATATTCGCAATTTTTTTTTTTACACGAAAAATCGGAAAGGCAATGATTGTGTAATATGCAAATTTTCGGAATTCGAATTTTTGGATTCAAATTTTTTATTGAGAATTTTTCAACTTACAACTATTAGACAAAGAAGATTATAGCACTATATTAGCTAAATTGCTCTATATTCGATTTTTTTCGAATATTCTCTATATTGCTATAACTTAGTTTTTTCGAATATTCGTAATATTCTAAAACAAGAATATATAGCAATATAGCGAATATAAAAAAAAAAAGAATATAGAGCAAAATTCGCAAACACTACTACTCCTTAAGTCAAGTATATTGCAGCCTTCTTATTGGCCCACAAGCTAGAAGCAGTGAGGGATCATGTGTACTGATAAAAAAAATAAAAAATAAAAAAATAAATCAAACAAAAATTTGAATATTCGAAATTACGAATATATATAACTATAGTTGAAATATTTGCGAATTTTCGAAGTACCTATATTCGCGATAAAAATTTGAAATTCGAATATTTGTGATCAACACTATTGAACATCTCTGGAGAGACCTGAAAATGGAGGTCCACTGATTGTCCCTATCCAACCTGAGAGAGAGCTTGAGGGGATCTGTAGAGAAGAATGTCAGAAATTCCCCAAGTCCAAGTGTGCAAACCTTGTATGATACCAAAGAAGACTCAAGGCTGTAATCTCTGCCTTCTCGGCTTCAACTAAGTCCTGAGTAAAGGGTCTGAATATTTATATCAATGCAAGATTTTTTTTATTTTTATTTTAGCACAAGCCTGCAACATGACAATATGGGAAAATCTATCTATCTATCTATCTATCTATCTATCTATCTATCTATCTATCTATCATCTATCTGTATCTGTTATTTCTATTAGTCTTTATTCATGCTATTTTACTAATAAAGTCATATATATATATTTTTTTATAGTTTTATCCATTACATAGTGCTCATTAAGCTCTAAGTAGGCTGCAAAAGAGAATCAGTTATAAACCGTCCCAGCTATAAACCCAAACTGTTACTGCTATATTGCAGAAACATGAGTTTTAATCCCATGATGCCCATCTACAGCGGCATGAGAATAAAGCCCATGGCCTGGCATTGCACTGTGCGACTACCGAGTTAAAGATCTGCGCTTGTGTCATAAAGACAATCACCTTCCATCTGCCTATTTAGGGCATATGACCATCATAGATATGGTTTCCTGCTCTGTACCCTTCTCTATGAGCCATTAAATAAGAGCTGATCTCATGCTGACAAACTCATCCCATCCATGACTGACTGCCATGTAATGAGACAGTCCCTTTAACTGCATCAATTCTCTCTTGTAATCTTGGAAACAGTGAGAAACACAAATACATTAGAAAGTGGCAGCTGTACAAGGGATGACTTCCTTATGTAACATGGAGCTTTAGCAGGGCTACTGGCCCTCTTTAAGGAGATCAGCTGTGTATGGAGACTTAGTGGTAATGCTCCATGGGAAAATAATATCTTATGGTTATGGATTTGGCTTGGCTATTTTCCCTTGTCATGTCTATATTATTTCCCCATGGAGCATCGTCACTAAGCCTCCATTCACAGCTGGTCTCCATAAGGAGAGTCAATATACTGCCTCACTCATTTATCCAGAATTCTACTTCATACTGATCAGAAGCAAGCACTCTAAACAGCTGTCTGCAAATAGAGTTTTGCTTTGGCTATTTTCCCTTGTCATGTCCCAAGGCTTGTTAAAAAGTCAAACTTTGGCTCATAGGGAGCTACTTCTAAAAGGTAGCACTAGCAAGTTTGTTCTCTTTGCCTAGGAGAAACCTCTTTGCATATCATGTGTATAAAAAATCGATTTGACATGACTTAGGTACATAAAAAGTTTACTAAACTATGATAAAAGATATATATATACAGTCATGGCTGTAAATGTTGGCACCCCTGAAATTTTTTAAGAAAATGAAGTATTTCTCACAGAAAAGTATTGCAGTAACACATGTTTTGCTATACACATGTTTATTCCCTTTGTGTGTATTGGAACAAAACCAAAAAAGGGAGGAAAAAAAGCAAATTGGACATAATGTCACACCAGACTCCAAAAATGGGCTGGACAAAATTATTGGCACCCTTTCAAAATTGTGGATAAATAAGATTGTTTCAAGCATGTGATGCTCCTTTTAAACTTACTTGGGGCAAGTAACAGGTGTGGGTAATATAAAAATCACACATGAAAGCAGATAAAAAGGAGAGAAGTTCACTTAGTCTTTGAATTGTGTGTCTGTGTGTGCCACACTAAGCACGGACAACAGAAAGAGGAGAAGAGAACTGTCTAAGGACTTGAGAACCAAAATTGTGGAAAAATATCAACAATCTCATGGTTACAAGTCCATCTCCAGAGATCTAGATTTGCCTTTGTCTACAGTGTGCAACATTATCAAGATTTGTAACCCATGGCACTGTAACTAATCTCCCTGGGCGTGGACGGAAGAGAAAAATTGATGAAAGGTGTCAACGCAGGATAGTCCGGATGGTGGATAAGCAGCCCCAAACAAGTTCTAAAGATATTCAAGCTGTCCTGCAGGCTCAGGGAGCATTAGTGTCAGGGCGAACTATCCGTCGACATTTAAATGAAATGAAACGCTATGGCAGGAGACCCAGGAGGACCCCACTGCTGACGCTAAGACATAAAAAAGCAAGACTACATTTTGCAAAAATGAACTTGAGTAAGCCAAAATCCTTCTGGGAAAAAGTCTTGTGGACAGATGAGACCAAGATAGAGCTTTTTGGTAAAGCACATCATTCTACTGTTTACCGAAAAGGGAATGAGGCCTACAAAGAAAAGAACACAGTACCTACAGTGAAATATGGTGGAGGTTCATTGATATTTTGGGGTTATTTTGCTGCCTCTGGAACTGGGTGCCTTGAATGTGTGCAAGGCATCATAAAATCTGAGGATTACCAACGGATTTTGGGTTTCACTGTAGAGCCCAGTGTCAGAAAGCTGGGTTTGCATCTGAGATCTTGGGTCTTCCAGCAGGACAATGACCCCAAACATACGTCAAAAAGCACCCAGAAATGGATGGCAACAAAGCGCTGGAGAGTTCTGAAGTGGCCAGCAATGAGTCCAGATCTAAATCCCATTGAACACCTGTGGAGAGATCTTAAAATTGATGTTGGGAAAAGGCACCCTTCCAATAAGAGAGACCTGGAGCAGTTTTCTAAGGAAGAGTAGTCCAACATTCCTGGTGAGAGGAGTCAGAAGCTTATTGATGGTTATAGGAAGCGACTGATTTGAGTTATTTTTTCCAAAGGGTGTGCAACCAAATATTAAGTTAAGGATGCCAATAATTTTGTCCAGCCCATTTTTGGAGTTTGGTGTGACATTATGTCCAATTTGCATTTTTTCCTCCCTTTTTTGGTTTTGTTCCAATACACACAAAGGGAATAAACATGTGTATAGAAAAACATGTGTTACTGCAATACTTACTGCATGTGTTACTGAAAAAAATTCAGGGGTGCCAACATTTACAGCCATGACTGTATATTACAAGGTTTGGAAGCGTAATAGAGCCGCGTGGCGGTGACACAGACGCACCAGTCCGTAACGTAAAGTTTTATTTTAGCTCCAAACGAGCTAGACAAAAAGAACAGAAACAGCACCAAACAGCGCTCACCTGGCTCGGCTCCTGTAGTAACTGAGCACTCCTGCCTCCCGCTCCCATGGACGTCAGTAAGACTCGGACCTGTTACCAGCCTGCAGACTGCCTGTGTCTGTCAGCTAGGCTCTTCTCCCAGCAAGCCCTATTGGTTTACTCAGGCTTTTAAACACCTCTAATGAGACACGCTTTTTCATCAGCTGAACATGCTGAGTTTCCCACACTCTCTGTAGTGGAGTGTGGGAGTGGGAGTGGTGAGTCCCACCACCACCTCTTCACCACTCCAACAAAGCCGGCCCAGATTTTATCATTTACCAACAGTTCGGAAACTAGGCTCCTGAACAAAACAACACTATCCGGCTTTTAATATCTCACCCAGCTTAACTTTCTGGGCGAGATATACACTCCGTCCAATACAATTTCTGCCATCTGCCTACAATATATACAGAGTAAAGTAAGTAGCAGTCACCAAATCCTTAAACAAATGAGTGAGCTCCCCATCAACCATTTCCCCAGAGCCGTGAACAAATGAGCAAGATCCCCATCGACCAGCTCCCAACATGGCACCTGGATCACGTCCATATGATGCAAAGAGAAGTAGTGGTAGTAAAACACATGATGTGCATGAGATGATATCTTCAATGAGCTAAGATCTTTATTACATAGCTACATGTTTTTAGCCTCCTCGCTCCTCCTAAAGGTCTTCAGTGTGCAGTACACATGTACAGTTAATTTGCATTACGAATGCCAGGTACCACTAATGATTTACATTACAATGAATTAAAGGAGAAAGAACCAGCTACCTTGCTGTACATTATGTATAATAGAAACCCCCTTTAAATAATAGTTTGATTTATGTCACCTTTATTTAAATTTTCCTTTAACATTGACTTGTGAATTGTGTCGCGAAAAGTTATGAAAATGAACATATCCAGCTCTACTGGTGCTGACTACTAAAGGTGTGCAAATCGAATTCAATGAAGTGGAATCCGATCCGAATCTCAGGATGAATTCGATTCGCCGCAAAGCCGAATTTCCTTGTGCTTCATGGTAGCAAATCGATTTAACCTGATATAGTGTAAAAAAAAAAATATATCATACTTACCTCCTCCATTTGCTTGCGACAGGCCGGCTGCCGCCATCTTGATAGTAGATCTCGGTCGAAACCTCGGGCGTGATGACGTCATTTCGGGCCGCGCGAGATTTTGCATCAGATCTTCAAGCAAGATGGCAGCGGCTGGCCCGTTGCGAGCAAATGGAGGTAGTAAGTATGATTTCATTTTTTTGTGTTAATTTTACACTATTGCAGCTCCCTGTCATTGCACTCGCTACTTACACAAAAATGTGCTTAGTGACTAAGTAATTTGTCACAAAGTGAATTGTTTTGTAAAATTTGGCAAAGCAGCCGAATCGAATTTTCCAAAACTTCGCTCATCTCTACTGACCACAATACAGCCTTCTCCATCTGTAATATCCATCTGCTGTGGAAAGATATTCTTGCATGATGACACTGACCTCTGGCCAGTCCTGGGATCAATATGTAGAAAGCATGTTCTTCATGACGGTGAGGGACTCTTGTACAGAGATGTTGACTCATTCATTAAGCTACAGCTCATGTTTTACCATCTGAATAATTTATCCTGAACATCACTTCTGATTTAATACCCTCATTTCCCCATACTCAAAGCAATTTGGAATAAACTGATTTTACCAAAGCATTTACATAAAGTCTCAAAAATCATTAACCTAGACCGTCTTTTTAAAGTGCTAAATCTTTAAAAGCATAATAAAGTAATATCGAAAAGCATAATAATGTAAACCATATGATTATTTATTACATGGATGTGTCACAGGTGAATTTATCTTCATTTTTTTCCAGACACAGTTCCACTATCATCAATGGACTATATTACAGATTAGCCCCTTTGATGTGAATGAAAAAAGGTGTAATAGTAAATATATCCTCTGGATAAGGGCTCATTCACACGACCGTGGTTTGGTTCCGCATCCAAGCAGCATTTTTTGCAGCTCGGGTGCAGACCCATTTACTTCAATGGGGCCTCAAAAAATGCGGATAGTACTCTGTGTGCTGTCCGCATCTGTTGCTCCGATACGTGGCCCAGCAAAAATTTGCGGACAAGAATATGCATTTCTATAAAGGGCCGTTTGTTCCGCAAATTACGGAAGGCACACGGGCGGCATCCGTGTTTTGCGGATCATGAGGACCGCAAAACACGGCACAGTTGTGTGAACAAGCCCTAAGAAAGGTGCTATTTTGGGGGAAAAATTACCTTTGTAATCCTGGATTGTTTGTACTAGTGTGACTATAATGCACGTTGGGGCAGATTTACTAATCCCATCTAAAATTTTGTGGCTGCCGCTGGATAATAAATTTGGTGCATCTTTATAGAGACACTTTTAAGTAACTGCACCACCTATTGGTTGGTTTGCTTATCACATTTTAAATTCCTCCCACTAAGCCATGCTATTCCCTAATAAGCCATGCTCCCTTGTCCAGTGAAGAACAAAAATTCTGTCACATTCAGCTTAGTAAATCTCTCTCCTTAAAGGGGTTGTCTAAGTTATATTTATTGATGACCTGTCCTCAGGATAGGTCATCAATATCAGATAGGCTGGGGTCCGACACCCGGCACCCCCGCCGATCAGCTGTTTGAAGAGAGGGCGCACCATGCCAGTGCTGGCTCCTCTTCATTGCTTACCTGCTCGCCGTTGAATCTGCAGCGGTGAACAGGTGTAATTACACGAAAGCCGTCCCATTCATTTCAATGGTACGGATTGCTTTAATGGGACGGATTGGGTGTAATTACACCTGTTCACCACTGCAGATGCAATGGCGAGCAGGTAAACAATGAAGAGGAGGCAGCGCTGGCATGGGGTGCGTCTTCTCTTCAAACAGCTGATCGGCGGGGTGCCGGGTGTTGGACCCCAGCCGATCTGCTATTGATGACCTATCCTGAGGATAGGTCATCAATAAATATAACTTGGACAACCCCTTTAAAGAGGACCTTTCATCTGGCAAAACATTGTGAACTAAGTGTCATGAACTGTACAGCGGCGCCCAGGGATCTCACTGCACTTACTATTCTCTGAATGACCTCTTCCTCAGTGGGGGTCCACTGAGGAAGGGGTCATTCAGAGAACCCCGAAACGCGTATGGTTAAACACCTTGTACCGGCATGCTGGAACAGTAGCTCCCCTGGACTTTTGAAACCGAACAGCTGTGATTGAGAGCGACGAACACCGGAGGAATCCCTGCAAATAAAGCCACAAACACAGTTTCATGAGTGGATATCCAGGTGACATCGTGCCCACAGCATATCTCTTCAGGTCCGGACGTAGGATAAGGACATACCGGCCAGGTAAAACAAAGCAACATAGTTGCTCAATTAGGTGGGACGCCACCGTTGTGCACAATTGCACTTTGTGATTACCGATTCAAGACCGACGAGTGTTCATAAGACTTTTTTACAAAGTATGGGATTGCGTTTTCTTCCAGACTGGAATAGTGGCTGCAGTATTTAAAATCTAAGCCGCATTGCCATCTTAAAATATATGACTACCATTGCTGCTATTTGATCAGTGTCTTCGTTCATGTGAATTTAAGTGAATTTAAGTGATTTTATTGTATTTTATATTTTAATGGTCTATTTTATTGTTATATTCTATTGCTATTGTGGAAATCTTCTCTTAAATAAATAGTTTGATCAATTTACTCCATATTGAGTGCCTGATTTAACCTTTATATTTTTTTGCAACTTCTTTCTGTGACTGGGTGGGTCACATAAACCAAGAGCACCTTGAATCCATTACCCAGCTGTAGTGATATACAGATACCGTACTCTGATTAAACTCAATATTTATTGCCCGGATTCTGTAGTTTACAGAAACACCTCAGATGTGGTCGTAAACTGCTGTACGGGCACACGGCAGGGCGCAGAAGGAAAGGAATGCCATACAGTTTTTGGAAGGCAGATTTTGCTGGACTGTTTTTTTTTTACACCATGTCCCATTTGAAGCCCCCCTGATGCACTCCTAGAGTAGAAACTCCAAAAAAGTGACCCAATTTTAGAAACTACGGGATAGGGTGGAAGTTTTGTTGGTACTAGTTTAGGGTAAATATGATTTTTGGTTGCTCTATATTTCACTATTTGTGAGGCAAGGTAACAAGAAATAGCTGTTTTGGCATCGTTTTTTTTTTTTTTGTTAATTACAACATTCATCTGACAGGTTAGATCATGTGGTATTTTTATAGACCAAGTTGTCACGGACGCGGCGATACCTAATATGTATACTTTATTTTTATTTATGTAAGTTTTACACAATGATTTCATTTTTGAAGCAAAAAAAATCATGTTTTAGTGTTTCTATAGTCTGAGAGCCATGATTTTTTCAGTTTTTGGGAGATTACCTTGGGTAGGGTATGATTTTTGCGGGATGAGATTACGGTTTTATTGGCACTATTTTGGGGTGCGTGTGACTTTTTGATCGCTTGCTATTACACTTTTTGTGATGTAAGGTGACAAAAAATGGTTTATTTAGCACAGTTTTTATTTTAAATTTTTTACGGTATTCATCTGAGGGGTTAGGTCATGTGATATTTTTATAGAGCCGGTCGATACGGACGCGGCGATACATAATATGTATACTTCTTTTTATTTATGTAAGTTTTACACAATGATTTCATTTTTGAAGCAAAAAAAATCATGTTTTAGTGTTTCCATAGTCTGAGAGACATAATTTTTTCAGTTTTTGGGCGATTACTTTGGGTAGGGTATGATTTTTGCGGGATGAGATGTCGGTTTTATTGGCACTATTTTGAGGTGCGTGTGACTTTTTGATCGCTTGCCATTACACTTTTTGTGATGTAAGGTTACAAAAAATGGTTTATTTAGCACAGTTTTTATTTTACATTTTTTACGCTGTTCATCTGAGGGGTTAGGTCATGTGATATGTTTATAGAGCCGGTCGATACGGACGCGGAGATACCTAATATGTATACTTTTTTTTTATTTATGTAAGTTTTACACAATTACAGCTTTTTTAAAACAAAAAAAATGATGTTTTAGTGTCTCCATATTCTGAGCCATAGTTTTTTTATTTTTTGGGCGATTGTCTCAGGTAGGGGCTCATTTTTTGCGGGATGAGGTGACCGTTAGATTGGTAATATTTTGGTGGGCAAACGCCTTTTTGATCGCTTGCTGTTGTACTTTTTGTGGTGTAAGGTGACAAAAAAATGGTTTATTTAGCACAGTTTTTATTTTTTATTTTTTACGGTGTTCATCTGAGGGGTTAGGTCATGTGATATGTTTATATAGCCGATCGATACGGACGCGGCGATACCTAATATGTATACTTTTTTTTTTTGCCCTATTTTTTACCTTTTTTTTTTTACTTTATTTGGGGAAAATGACGTTTTTGTTTATTTTTACTTGAAACTTTTAATTTTTGGGGGGAAAACTTTATTTTTTCAACTTTTTTTTCACTTTATTTTTTGTCCCACTTTGGGACTTAAACTTTTGGGGGTCTAAACCTTTACAATGCATTCCAATACTTCTGTATTGGAATGCATTGGCTGTATGAGTAATACAGTGAGTATTACTCATACAGCTTCCGGCCTGTGAGATCCAGGGGGCTGGATCTCACAGGCTCGTCACCGGAAGGCAGCGCAGATGCCTAAGGAAGGCGTCGCGCTGCCTTCCATGCCATCGGGTCCCCCCTACAGCCGCATGGACACCCGATGGCACCGCCACACGCCGCCACCGCAATAGGTAAAAGCCCATTTTTGGTGTTTGGTGTGACATTATGTCCAATTTGCATTTTTTCCTCCCTTTTTTGGTTTTGTTCCAATACACACAAAGGGAATAAACATGTGTATAGAAAAACATGTGTTACTGCAATACTTACTGCATGTGTTACTGAAAAAAATTCAGGGGTGCCAACATTTACAGCCATGACTGTATATTACAAGGTTTGGAAGCATAATAGAGCCGCGTGGCGGTGACACAGACGCACCAGTCCGTAACGTAAAGTTTTATTTTAGCTCCAAACGAGCTAGACAAAAAGAACAGAAACAGCACCAAACAGCGCTCACCTGGCTCGGCTCCTGTAGTAACTGAGCACTCCTGCCTCCCGCTCCCATGGACGTCAGTAAGACTCGGACCTGTTACCAGCCTGCAGACTGCCTGTGTCTGTCAGCTAGGCTCTTCTCCCAGCAAGCCCTATTGGTTTACTCAGGCTTTTAAACACCTCTAATGAGACACGCTTTTTCATCAGCTGAACATGCTGAGTTTCCCACACTCTCTGTAGTGGAGTGTGGGAGTGGGAGTGGTGAGTCCCACCACCACCTCTTCACCACTCCAACAAAGCCGGCCCAGATTTTATCATTTACCAACAGTTCGGAAACTAGGCTCCTGAACAAAACAACACTATCCGGCTTTTAATATCTCACCCAGCTTAACTTTCTGGGCGAGATATACACTCCGTCCAATACAATTTCTGCCATCTGCCTACAATATATACAGAGTAAAGTAAGTAGCAGTCACCAAATCCTTAAACAAATGAGTGAGCTCCCCATCAACCATTTCCCCAGAGCCGTGAACAAATGAGCAAGATCCCCATCGACCAGCTCCCAACATGGCACCTGGATCACGTCCATATGATGCAAAGAGAAGTAGTGGTAGTAAAACACATGATGTGCATGAGATGATATCTTCAATGAGCTAAGATCTTTATTACATAGCTACATGTTTTTAGCCTCCTCGCTCCTCCTAAAGGTCTTCAGTGTGCAGTACACATGTACAGTTAATTTGCATTACGAATGCCAGGTACCACTAATGATTTACATTACAATGAATTAAAGGAGAAAGAACCAGCTACCTTGCTGTACATTATGTATAATAGAAACCCCCTTTAAATAATAGTTTGATTTATGTCACCTTTATTTAAATTTTCCTTTAACATTGACTTGTGAATTGTGTCGCGAAAAGTTATGAAAATGAACATATCCAGCTCTACTGGTGCTGACTACTAAAGGTGTGCAAATCGAATTCAATGAAGTGGAATCCGATCCGAATCTCAGGATGAATTCGATTCGCCGCAAAGCCGAATTTCCTTGTGCTTCATGGTAGCAAATCGATTTAACCTGATATAGTGTAAAAAAAAAAATATATCATACTTACCTCCTCCATTTGCTTGCGACAGGCCGGCTGCCGCCATCTTGATAGTAGATCTCGGTCGAAACCTCGGGCGTGATGACGTCATTTCGGGCCGCGCGAGATTTTGCATCAGATCTTCAAGCAAGATGGCAGCGGCTGGCCCGTTGCGAGCAAATGGAGGTAGTAAGTATGATTTCATTTTTTTGTGTTAATTTTACACTATTGCAGCTCCCTGTCATTGCACTCGCTACTTACACAAAAATGTGCTTAGTGACTAAGTAATTTGTCACAAAGTGAATTGTTTTGTAAAATTTGGCAAAGCAGCCGAATCGAATTTTCCAAAACTTCGCTCATCTCTACTGACCACAATACAGCCTTCTCCATCTGTAATATCCATCTGCTGTGGAAAGATATTCTTGCATGATGACACTGACCTCTGGCCAGTCCTGGGATCAATATGTAGAAAGCATGTTCTTCATGACGGTGAGGGACTCTTGTACAGAGATGTTGACTCATTCATTAAGCTACAGCTCATGTTTTACCATCTGAATAATTTATCCTGAACATCACTTCTGATTTAATACCCTCATTTCCCCATACTCAAAGCAATTTGGAATAAACTGATTTTACCAAAGCATTTACATAAAGTCTCAAAAATCATTAACCTAGACCGTCTTTTTAAAGTGCTAAATCTTTAAAAGCATAATAAAGTAATATCGAAAAGCATAATAATGTAAACCATATGATTATTTATTACATGGATGTGTCACAGGTGAATTTATCTTCATTTTTTTCCAGACACAGTTCCACTATCATCAATGGACTATATTACAGATTAGCCCCTTTGATGTGAATGAAAAAAGGTGTAATAGTAAATATATCCTCTGGATAAGGGCTCATTCACACGACCGTGGTTTGGTTCCGCATCCAAGCAGCATTTTTTGCAGCTCGGGTGCAGACCCATTTACTTCAATGGGGCCTCAAAAAATGCGGATAGTACTCTGTGTGCTGTCCGCATCTGTTGCTCCGATACGTGGCCCAGCAAAAATTTGCGGACAAGAATATGCATTTCTATAAAGGGCCGTTTGTTCCGCAAATTACGGAAGGCACACGGGCGGCATCCGTGTTTTGCGGATCATGAGGACCGCAAAACACGGCACAGTTGTGTGAACAAGCCCTAAGAAAGGTGCTATTTTGGGGGAAAAATTACCTTTGTAATCCTGGATTGTTTGTACTAGTGTGACTATAATGCACGTTGGGGCAGATTTACTAATCCCATCTAAAATTTTGTGGCTGCCGCTGGATAATAAATTTGGTGCATCTTTATAGAGACACTTTTAAGTAACTGCACCACCTATTGGTTGGTTTGCTTATCACATTTTAAATTCCTCCCACTAAGCCATGCTATTCCCTAATAAGCCATGCTCCCTTGTCCAGTGAAGAACAAAAATTCTGTCACATTCAGCTTAGTAAATCTCTCTCCTTAAAGGGGTTGTCTAAGTTATATTTATTGATGACCTGTCCTCAGGATAGGTCATCAATATCAGATAGGCTGGGGTCCGACACCCGGCACCCCCGCCGATCAGCTGTTTGAAGAGAGGGCGCACCATGCCAGTGCTGGCTCCTCTTCATTGCTTACCTGCTCGCCGTTGAATCTGCAGCGGTGAACAGGTGTAATTACACGAAAGCCGTCCCATTCATTTCAATGGTACGGATTGCTTTAATGGGACGGATTGGGTGTAATTACACCTGTTCACCACTGCAGATGCAATGGCGAGCAGGTAAACAATGAAGAGGAGGCAGCGCTGGCATGGGGTGCGTCTTCTCTTCAAACAGCTGATCGGCGGGGTGCCGGGTGTTGGACCCCAGCCGATCTGCTATTGATGACCTATCCTGAGGATAGGTCATCAATAAATATAACTTGGACAACCCCTTTAAAGAGGACCTTTCATCTGGCAAAACATTGTGAACTAAGTGTCATGAACTGTACAGCGGCGCCCAGGGATCTCACTGCACTTACTATTCTCTGAATGACCTCTTCCTCAGTGGGGGTCCACTGAGGAAGGGGTCATTCAGAGAACCCCGAAACGCGTATGGTTAAACACCTTGTACCGGCATGCTGGAACAGTAGCTCCCCTGGACTTTTGAAACCGAACAGCTGTGATTGAGAGCGACGAACACCGGAGGAATCCCTGCAAATAAAGCCACAAACACAGTTTCATGAGTGGATATCCAGGTGACATCGTGCCCACAGCATATCTCTTCAGGTCCGGACGTAGGATAAGGACATACCGGCCAGGTAAAACAAAGCAACATAGTTGCTCAATTAGGTGGGACGCCACCGTTGTGCACAATTGCACTTTGTGATTACCGATTCAAGACCGACGAGTGTTCATAAGACTTTTTTACAAAGTATGGGATTGCGTTTTCTTCCAGACTGGAATAGTGGCTGCAGTATTTAAAATCTAAGCCGCATTGCCATCTTAAAATATATGACTACCATTGCTGCTATTTGATCAGTGTCTTCGTTCATGTGAATTTAAGTGAATTTAAGTGATTTTATTGTATTTTATATTTTAATGGTCTATTTTATTGTTATATTCTATTGCTATTGTGGAAATCTTCTCTTAAATAAATAGTTTGATCAATTTACTCCATATTGAGTGCCTGATTTAACCTTTATATTTTTTTGCAACTTCTTTCTGTGACTGGGTGGGTCACATAAACCAAGAGCACCTTGAATCCATTACCCAGCTGTAGTGATATACAGATACCGTACTCTGATTAAACTCAATATTTATTGCCCGGATTCTGTAGTTTACAGAAACACCTCAGATGTGGTCGTAAACTGCTGTACGGGCACACGGCAGGGCGCAGAAGGAAAGGAATGCCATACAGTTTTTGGAAGGCAGATTTTGCTGGACTGTTTTTTTTTTACACCATGTCCCATTTGAAGCCCCCCTGATGCACTCCTAGAGTAGAAACTCCAAAAAAGTGACCCAATTTTAGAAACTACGGGATAGGGTGGAAGTTTTGTTGGTACTAGTTTAGGGTAAATATGATTTTTGGTTGCTCTATATTTCACTATTTGTGAGGCAAGGTAACAAGAAATAGCTGTTTTGGCATCGTTTTTTTTTTTTTGTTAATTACAACATTCATCTGACAGGTTAGATCATGTGGTATTTTTATAGACCAAGTTGTCACGGACGCGGCGATACCTAATATGTATACTTTATTTTTATTTATGTAAGTTTTACACAATGATTTCATTTTTGAAGCAAAAAAAATCATGTTTTAGTGTTTCTATAGTCTGAGAGCCATGATTTTTTCAGTTTTTGGGAGATTACCTTGGGTAGGGTATGATTTTTGCGGGATGAGATTACGGTTTTATTGGCACTATTTTGGGGTGCGTGTGACTTTTTGATCGCTTGCTATTACACTTTTTGTGATGTAAGGTGACAAAAAATGGTTTATTTAGCACAGTTTTTATTTTAAATTTTTTACGGTATTCATCTGAGGGGTTAGGTCATGTGATATTTTTATAGAGCCGGTCGATACGGACGCGGCGATACATAATATGTATACTTCTTTTTATTTATGTAAGTTTTACACAATGATTTCATTTTTGAAGCAAAAAAAATCATGTTTTAGTGTTTCCATAGTCTGAGAGACATAATTTTTTCAGTTTTTGGGCGATTACTTTGGGTAGGGTATGATTTTTGCGGGATGAGATGTCGGTTTTATTGGCACTATTTTGAGGTGCGTGTGACTTTTTGATCGCTTGCCATTACACTTTTTGTGATGTAAGGTTACAAAAAATGGTTTATTTAGCACAGTTTTTATTTTACATTTTTTACGCTGTTCATCTGAGGGGTTAGGTCATGTGATATGTTTATAGAGCCGGTCGATACGGACGCGGAGATACCTAATATGTATACTTTTTTTTTATTTATGTAAGTTTTACACAATTACAGCTTTTTTAAAACAAAAAAAATGATGTTTTAGTGTCTCCATATTCTGAGCCATAGTTTTTTTATTTTTTGGGCGATTGTCTCAGGTAGGGGCTCATTTTTTGCGGGATGAGGTGACCGTTAGATTGGTAATATTTTGGTGGGCAAACGCCTTTTTGATCGCTTGCTGTTGTACTTTTTGTGGTGTAAGGTGACAAAAAAATGGTTTATTTAGCACAGTTTTTATTTTTTATTTTTTACGGTGTTCATCTGAGGGGTTAGGTCATGTGATATGTTTATATAGCCGATCGATACGGACGCGGCGATACCTAATATGTATACTTTTTTTTTTTGCCCTATTTTTTACCTTTTTTTTTTTACTTTATTTGGGGAAAATGACGTTTTTGTTTATTTTTACTTGAAACTTTTAATTTTTGGGGGGAAAACTTTATTTTTTCAACTTTTTTTTCACTTTATTTTTTGTCCCACTTTGGGACTTAAACTTTTGGGGGTCTAAACCTTTACAATGCATTCCAATACTTCTGTATTGGAATGCATTGGCTGTATGAGTAATACAGTGAGTATTACTCATACAGCTTCCGGCCTGTGAGATCCAGGGGGCTGGATCTCACAGGCTCGTCACCGGAAGGCAGCGCAGATGCCTAAGGAAGGCGTCGCGCTGCCTTCCATGCCATCGGGTCCCCCCTACAGCCGCATGGACACCCGATGGCACCGCCACACGCCGCCACCGCAATAGGTAAAAGCCGCAAACCGCAGGTCTGAATTGACCCCCCCCCGCGTATTTAGCCGAGGTGCCTGCTCAATGATTTGAGCAGGCACCGGCTTCCGATCACCACCCGGCGGTGATAAGAAATATACAGGGCGTACAGGTACAGGTATTAAGTACCAGGACATAAGGGCATACCTGTACGCCCTGTGTCCTGAAGAGGTTAAAGAGGTTTTACAAGACTTTATCACTGGATAGGTCATCAGTATCTGATTGATAGGGGTCTGACACCCAGGACCTCCTGTGAGCATCACAGCCTTCTCACGGCTTTTCCTAGGCCAGTGACGACACGTTCATCAATCACATGGCCTAGGAGCAGATCATAGAAGTGAATAGGGTGAGCTGCGATACCAAGCACAGCCTCTATACAATGGATGGCGCTGTGCTCACTGGAGCGCTGGTGCCTTCTCAAACAGCTGATCGGCGGGGCTCCCATGTGTCGGACCCCCACCGATCAGATAGGTCATCAGTTATAAAATCTTAGAAAAACCCTTTTAATGATCAGCTGCACCGAATGACAAACTCAGCTTTGCAGTTTTACACTCATTAATGCTAAACGTTACCATTTACAGAACTACTCTTTGTTTCAAGAGAAATAAAATTCACATATAATTGGAAACAAACAGAATATTTATATGGTGGCCTTTTTTTCACCTATTAAGCTGTCGACCTGCTGACTCCCGGGCTTCGCTTCTGTCTTAAAAGATAGCGGCACCGCTTCTCCGACTTCCTGATGCACAGTGTGCATCCGTAGTCCAAGAATTCCTGCTTGTCCAGCCCTGCTCCTGGATTGGCCAGCATTGCTACTGTTACTGCTGTTAGACTACCACATTTACAATATGCATTAGGCAATCTGAGAAGCGTTGCCGCCATCTTGGATGACAGAAAAGAAGCCAAAGAATTAGTGGGTCTGCAGCTGCATGGATGATAAATTTACCTGCCAGACTAAATTACTTCCCTGCTGTGACATATGTACATGCCACAATGATTATTCACAGTGGGAATACTCACACCGATGCTCTCTATGGCCAGGGCAGTGATAAGAGGGGGCACTCTTTCTTCACTTGGGGCACACCCTGATGTTGCGACTCCTGCCTTATGGTAGTTGGGGTGCCCTTGGTATTAACATCAGGGAGTGTAGGTGCAGTGGCCAGTGTATGATGCTGAAGTCAGTAACCAGGTCAGTTGTAGAAAATAAATGTCTTTCTTTACTAATGTGCAGAATGAAAGTTGTAGTACATCCAACAGTTTGAAAGCACAGTTCCAAATAGTTTACAGTACAAATATTCCCAGATAGCAATGTGTGGATTAGCGCAAGGATGGGAATTGAAGTACTCCTTCCTTCTATCTCACCAAAGTCTCTTACTGCAGAATCTAAGGCTGGCAATATTACTCTTGCAATGGTGGCTGTAATTTCCAGCTGAGGGGTAGAGGTTTGAGAAACAGTGGGCCAAGAGCGTGTCAGAGTGTGGAAGGGTGTATTAGCAATATCCCTCTCACTGCAGTAAAGTCTATCAGCCTTTCACAGCAAATATCTTACTGACTTACTCCAATGTTCAGACGTGCTGATTCTGGAGCTTCTTGTTCATTTTCTCTCTTTTCCCGGAGTACTGTAGAGTAGAGATGTTCTTCTCTCAGTAGATAATCCTCAGAGATGGGTATTCTCTGGAACTCAGGCCTACTACGTCCTCAGTGAGTCACAACCTCTCACTTCATCTGCTAACATTAGAATGAGCTAGGGGTGGAACTAAACCCACACCTAACTTCTTGCCGGAACTAAGTTAGGATTGTTAGCCCCAACAGATCCATACTGGGTACATTAAAAAGCATTAAATGTCTTCACCTAACAAGTACCATGTTCTGCATACATGTCAGGAGAAGGTCAGGAAGGGTTTCCTACACAACTACTCCCTGAGCAATACATTTTTCTGACTATGGAAACTTTATTGAACTATAAGGTACATTGGGAAAAGAAGACACATTTTGAGCAAATTTGGCAGTGGCTACAATCACAACCAAAGGAAAATCTATAAAAATTATAAGCTTGGCATGCCTTTTAAAGACACAACGAGACATCAGAAGGAAATGCCAGGCATTTCCAATTGACATAAAATTAATCACACATCATTTTCTTGGCAGTGAATGTCTAACATGGAGAAGAAAGATACTGGAGGCAGGAAGGGTCATTTACAAACTCAGAAAGACACAAAGGAAACATCTTTTATGATATAATCTACCTGCAGGACAAGGGAAAAGTGTCTGCCTCCTTCCAAATATCTTTTAGTACTGCATATTTTTTACATAGTATGGTTTATGATCTTTACATGAAATGAAGCATTTACTTAAAGGGATTCTGTCAGCCAGATTTTCGATACAGAGCTGTTCATATCATCATATCAGTCTCCATTATCTAAATAAAAATATACTAGTTTTACCCCACCTGTCCTTTCATTTTTGATAAAAATCGCTTTTATTTATTCATGAGGTGCCCAAGGGGCTGTCCCTCTGGCCATTGGAGCCCAGCTGCGCCCCTTATCTTAGAGCCCACCGCCGCCACTCTGTTAATCATTCAATCCTCTCCTCAGCTTTTTTTTTTTCGCTGTGCGCCATCCTCCGCCTGTCAGGTGAGCTCGCGCCACTCCGCTCTTCCTTTCTGGGTCAAGCGCAGTGCGCAGAAAGCTGGTGCATGCTCGATTTCCCAAAATGAGGCTGCTGTCAGGACACAGCGCGGGCCCGGACTTATGTATTAATGGCACAAGCGCGAGATTACGACGCAGTGCAAAAAAAAAGCAGACGAGAGGAGTGAATAATTAACAGCAGGGCGGCGTTGGGCTCCAAGATAAGGGGCGCGGCTGAGCTCCAACGGCCGGAGGGACAGCCCCTTGGGCACCTTACGAAGCTAATTTGCAAATAAATAAAAGTGATTTTTATAAAAAATCTAAATACAGGTGGGGGTAAGACTAGTATATTTTTATTTAGATAAAGGAGACTGATATGATGATATGAAAAGCTCTATCGCTAAAATCTGGCTGACAGAGTCTTTTTAACCACCTCCCGACCGCCTACCGCAGGATTGCGTCCTGCAGGCGGCCGGGTTATTCCTCCTGGACGCATCGGCGCGTTCTCTCGCGAGACGCAAGATTTCCTGTGAACGCGCGCACACTGGAGCGCACGTTCACAGGATCGAGAGGTAAACTAGTACAACTACAGCCTGCCAGCGGCGATCATTCGCTGGCAGGCTGTAGATGCAATTTTTTTAACCCCAAAAAGGTATATTAGACACTGTTTTGTTAACAGCGTCTGATATACCTGCTACCTGGTCCTCTGGTGGTCCCTTTTGCTTGGATCGACCACCAGAGGACACAGGCAGCTCTGTAAGTAGCACCAAACACCATTACACTACACCCCCCCCATCACTTATTAACCCCTTATTAACCCCTGATCACCCCATATTAGACTCCCTGATCACCCCCCTGTCATTGATCACCCCCCCTGTAAGGCTCCATTCAGACGTCCGTATGTGTTTTGCGGATCCGCACCTAGGCTGCAAAAAAGTGTCACACATGTGGTATCGCCGTACTCAGGAGAAGTAGGTCTATGTGTTTTGGGGTGTCTTTTTTACATATACCCATGCTGGGTGAGAGAAATATCTGAATGACAACTTTGTATAAAAAAAATTGGAAAAGTTGTCTTTTACAGAAATATTTATCTCACCCAGCATGGGCATATGTAAAAAGACACCCCAAAAACACATTGCCCTACTTCTCCTGAGTACGGCGATACCACATGTGTGACACTTTTCTGCAGCCTAGGTGCGCAAAGGGGCCCAAATTCCAAAGAGTATCTTTACGATTTCACAGGGCATTTTTTACGCATTTGGATTCCAAACTACTTCTCACGCTTTAGGTCCCCTAAAATGCCAGAGCAGTATAAATACCAGACAAGGGACCCTATTTTGGAAAGAAGACACCCCAAGGTATTCCGTGAGGGGTATGGTGAGTTCATGTAAAATTTTATTTTTTGTCACAAGTTAGTGGAATATAAGACTTTGTAAGGAAAAAAATAAAAATAATAATAAATCATTTTCCGCTAACTTGTGACAAAAAATAAAAACTTCCATGAACTCACTCTGCCATCAGCGAATACCTTAGGGTGTCTACTTTCCGAAATGGGGTCATTTGTGGGGTGTTTCTACTGTCTGGGCATTGTAGAACCTCAGGAAACATGACAGGTGCTCAGAAAGTCAGAGCTGCTTCAAAATGCGGAAATTCAAATTTTTGTACCATAGTTTGTCAACGCTATAACTTTTGCGCAAACCAAAAAAAAATATACACTTATTGCATTTTTTTTTATCAAATACATTTAGAACAATACATTTTGAGAAAAATTTATATAGAAATGTAGTTTTGTTTGAATAATTTTACAACAGAAAATGAAAAATTTCATTTTTTGGCCAAAATTTCGGTCAATTTCGATTAATAACAAAAAAAGTAAAAATGTCAGCAGCAATGAAATACCACCAAATGAAAGCTCTATTAGTGAGAAGAAAAGGAGGTAAAATTCATTTGGTTGGTAAGTTGTATGACCGAGCAATAAACCGTGAAAGTAGTGTAGAACAGAATTGTAAAAAGTGGTCTGTTCATTAAGGGGGTTTAAGCTAGGGGAGCTGAGGTGGTTAACCCCTTAACGCAAACCGCCGTGCATGTACGGCAGGGGATGCATTGCCAGAATGCATTCCGCCGTATATGCACGGCGGACTGATCGGATGGGCACCAGAGCGGTGCGCGCCCGATCACTGCAGGGGCCCGGCAGTCCCTGGTAGCCGGGCCCCTGCTGTATCCGCCGACATCGCTGTTTACAGCGATGTCGGCGGATTAACCCCTTCTATGACTGTGACATAGAAGTTGTTTCCGGCGGGTGAGTGAGCGCATTGAGTCCCCACACTGCTGTGGCTGGGACTCGATGTTTTAGAAGGCAGCTCGATGCCGTGCAGAGGCTGTCCAATGCCTTGCACGGCATCGGGACCTACCTTCTACAGTGTATGACTCTACCTTCTGTTAGTGTATGACTCAGTGTCATACACTAAGGCCTCTTTCACACGGGTGTCGCAAAATGCAAACGGTGTAAAAAAGGCATTTTGTCACCTTACATCTCAAAAAGTGTAATAGCAAGCGATCAAAAAGTCATATGCACCCCAAAATTGTACCAATCAAAGCGTTATCTCATACTGAAAAAAATGAGCCCTTCATGAGACAGTTGCCCAAAAAATAAAAAAAACTATGGCTTTCAGAATATGGAGACACAAAAAGATATTTTTTTTTCAAAAATGCTTTATTTTGTAAAACTGAAACAAACAACCAAAAATAGTAATATTTGGTATTGTCACGTCTGTAACATCCTGCTCTATAAAAATAGCTCATAATCTAACCTGTCAGATGAACGTTGTAAATAACAAAACATAAAAACAGTGCCAAAACAGCTATTTTTTTGTTACCTTGCCTCACAAAAAGTGTGAGCAACCACAAATCATCTATACCCTAAAATAGTACCAATAAAACTGCCACCTTATCCCGTAGTTTCCAAAATGGGGTCACTTTTTTGTAGTTTCTACTCTAGGGGTGCATGAGGGGGGCTTCAAATGTGATATGGCAAGTTAAAATTATCCTTTCCTTCTGCGCCCTGCCATGTGCCCGTACAGCAGTTTACGACCACATATGGGGTGTTTCTATAAACTACAGAATCAGGGCAATAAATATTGAGTTTACTTTGGCTGTTAATCCTGGCTTTGTTAGCGGAAAAAAATGATTAAATTTGAAAATTTGCCAAAAAAAGTGAAATTCTGAAATTTCATATATATTTTCAATTATTTCTTGTGGAACACCTAAAGGGTTAACAAAGTTTGTAAAATAAGCTTTGAATACCTTGAGGAGTGTAGTTTCTAAAATGGGGTAACTTTTTTGGAGTTTCTACTCTAGGGGTGCATCAGGGGGGCTTCAAATGGGACATGGTGTCAAAAAAACAGTCCATCAAAATCTGCCTTCCAAAAACCATATGGCGTTCCTTTTCTTCTGCACAGTGCAATGTGGCCACATAGCAGTTTATGACTACATATGGGGTGTTTCTGTAAACTACAGAATCAGGGCAATAAATATTGAGTTTAGTTTCGCTGTTAATCCTTGCTTTGTTAGCGGAAGAAAATGAATTAAATGGAAAATCTGCCAAAAAAGTGAAATTCTGAAATTTCATATCCATTTTCAATTAATTCTTGTGGAACACCTAAAGGGTTAACAAAGTTTGTAACATCAGTTTGGAATACCTTGAGGGGTGTAGTTTGAAGTTTCAACTCTAAAGGTGTATCAGGGTGGCTTCAAATGGGACAAGGTGTCAAAAAATCAGTCCAGCAAAATCTGCCTTCTAAAAACCATATGGCGTTCCTTTCCTTCTGCGCCCTGCCGTGTGGCCATACAGTAGTTTACGACCACATATGGTGTGTTTCTGTAAACTACAGAATAAGGGCAATAAATATTGAGTTTAGTTTGGCTGTTAACCCTTGCTTTGTTATCGGAGAAAAACGATTAAAATTGAAAATCTGCCCCAAAAAGTAACATTCTGAAATTTCATATCCATTTTCAATTAACTCTTGGGGAACACCTAAAGGGTAAACAAAGTTTGAAAAATCTGTTTTTAATACCTTGAGGGGTGTAGTTTCTAAAATTGGGTCACTTTTTTGGAGTTTCTACTCTAGGTGGGCATCAGGGTGGCTTCAAATGGGACATGGTGTCAAAAAACCAGTCCAGCAAAATCTGTCTTCTAAAAACCATGGCGTTTCTTTCCTTCTGCGCCCTGCCGTGTGGCCATACAGTAGTTTATGACCACATATGGGGTGTTTTTGTAAACTACAGAATCAGAGCAATAAATATTGAATTGTGTTTGGCTGTTAACCTTTGCTTTGTTAGCGCAAAAAAATGATTAAAATGGAAAATCTGCCAAAAAAATCTAATTCTCAAATTTCATCTCCATTTTCCATAAATTTTTGTGGAACACCTAAAGGGTTAACAACATTTGTAAAATCAGTTTTTAATACTTTGAGGCGTGTAGTTTCTAAAATGGGGTCATTTTTGGGTGGTTTCTATTATGTAAGCCTCACAAAGTGACTTCAGACCTGAACTGGTCCTTTAAAAAGTGGGTTTTGAAAATTTTCTGAAATATTTCAAGATTTGCTTCTAAACTTATAAGCCTTCTAACGTCCCCAAAAAATAAAATTGCATTCACAAAATGATTCAAACATGAGGTAGACATATGGGAAATGTAAAGTAATAACTATTATATGAGGTATCACTATCTGTTTTAAAAGCAGAGAAATTAAAATTTGGAAAGTTTTGAATTTTTAAAATATTTAGGGTAAATTTGGTATTTTTTTATAAATAAAAATGAAATATTTTGATTCAAATTTACCACTGTCATGAAGTACAATATGTGACGAGTAAACTGTTTCAGAATGGCTTGGATGATTAAAAGCGTTTTAAAGTTATCACCACATAAAGTGACACATGTCAGATTTGCTAAAATTTGTCTGGTCCTTAACCCCTTAAGGACACAGCCTTTTTACACCTTAGGACCAGGCCATTTTTTGAAAATCTGACCAGAGTCCCTTTAAGTGCTGATAACTTTAAAACGGTTTGACTTATCCAGGCCGTTCTGAGATTGTTTTTTCGTCACATATTGTACTTCATGACACTGGTAAAATGGAGTAAAAAAAAAAATTTTTTTTTGCACCAAAAAATACCTAATTTAACAAAAATTTGAAAATTTTTTGCAAATTTCAAAGTATCAGTTTCTCTACTTCTGTAATACATAGTAATACCCCCAAAAATTGTGATGACTTTACATTCCCCATATGTCTACTTCATGTTTGAATTGTTTTGGGAATGATATTTTATTTTTTGGGGATGTTATAAGGCTTAGAAGTTTAGAAGCAAATCTTGAAATTTTTCCGAAATTTACAAAAACTCAATTTCTAGGGACCAGTTCAGGTCTCAAGTCACTTTGCGAGGCTTACATTATAGAAACCACCCAAAAATGACCCCATCTAAGAAACTACACCCCTCAAGGTATTCAAAACTGATTTTGCATACGTTGTTAACCCTTTAGGTGTTGCACAAGAGTTATTGGCAAATAGGGAGGAAATTTGAGAATTTCATTTTTTTGTCTAATTTTTCATTTTAACCCATTTTTTCCACTAACAAACCAAGGGTTAACAGCCAAACAAGACTGTATCTTTATTGCCCTGACTCTGCCATTTACATAAACACCCAATATGTGGCCGTAAACTACTGTACGGCCACACAGCGGGGCGTAGAGTGAAAGGTGCGCCGTTTGGTTTTTGGAAGGCTGATTTTTATGGACTGGTTTATTTACACCATGTCCCATTTGAAGCCCCCTGATGCACCCCTAGAGGAGAAACTCCCTAAAAGTGACCCCATCTAAGAAACTACACCCCTCAAGGTATTCAAAACTGATTTTACATACGTCGTTAACCCTTTAGGTGTTGCACAAGAGTTATTGGCAAATGGCGATGAAATTTGAGAATTTCATTTTTTTGCCTAATTTTCCATTTTAACCCATTTTTTCCACTAACAAAGCAAGGGTTAACAGCCAAACAAGACTGTATCTTTATTGCCCTGACTCTGCTGTTTACAGAAACACCCCATATGTGGCCGTAAACTACTGTACGGGCACACAGCGGGGCGTAGAGTGAAAGGTGCGCCGTTTGGTTTTTGGAGGGCTGATTTTGCTGGACTGTTTTTTTGGCACCATGTCCCATTTGAAGCCCCCCTGATGCACCCCTAGATTATAAACTCCATAAAAGTGACCCCATCTAAGAAACTACACCCCTCAAGGTATTCAAAACTGATTTTACAAACTTTGTTAACCCTTTAGGTGTTGCACAAGATTTAATGGAAAATAGAGATACAATTTCAAAATTTCACTTTTTTGGCAGATTTTCCATTTTAATATTTTTTTTCCAGTTACAAAGCAAGGGTTAACAGCCAAACAAAACTCATTATTTATGACCCTAATTCTGTAGTTTACAGAAACACCCCATATGTGGTCGTAAACAGCTGTACGGGCACACGGCAGGGCGCAGAAGGAAAGGAACACCATATGGTTTTTGGAAGGCATATTTTGCTGGACTGGTTTTTTTGACACCATGTCCCATTTGAAGCCCCCCTGATGCACCCCTAGAGTAGAAACTCCAAAAAAGTGACCCCATTTTAGAAACTACGGGATAGGGTGGCAGTTTTGTTGGTACTAGTTTAGGGTACATATGATTTTTGGTTGCTCTATATTACACTTTTTGTGCGGCAAGGTAACAAGAAATAGCTTTTTTGGCACCGTTTTTTTTTTTGTTATTTACAACATTCATCTGACAGGTTAGATCATGTGGTAATTTTATAGAGCAGGTTGTCACGGACGCGGAGATACCTAATATGTATACAATTTTTTTTATTTATGTAAGTTTTACACAATGATTTCATTTTTAAAACCAAAAAAATGTTTTAGTGTCTCCATAGTCTAAGAGCCATAGTTTTTTCAGTTTTTGGGCGATTATCTTAAGTAGGGTCTCATTTTTTGCGGGATGAGATGACGATTTGATTGGCATCTATTTTGGGGTGCATATGACTTTTTGATTGCTTGCTATTACACTTTTTGTGATGTAAGATGACAAAAAATGGCTTTTTTTACACCGTTTTTATTTTTATTTTTTTACGGTGGTCATCTGAGGGGTTAGATCATGTGATATTTTTATAGAGCCAGGCGATACGGACGCGGCGATACCTAATATGTATACTTTTTTTTATTTATGTAAGTTTTACACAATGATTTCATTTTTGAAACAAAAAAAATCATGTTTTAGTGTTTCCATAGTCTAAGAGCCATAGTTTTTTCAGTTTTTGGGCGATTATCTTGGGTAGGGTATGATTTTTGCGGGATGAGATGACGGTTTGATTGTTACAATTTTGGCGTACATGCGACTTTTTTGATCACTTTTATTACCTTTTTTGGGAAGTAAGGTGGGCAAAATTTCAATTTCATCATAGTTTTTTATTTTTTATTTTTATGGTGTTCACCGTTCGGGTAAAGTAACATGACCGTTTTATAGATCAGGTCGTTATGGACGCGGCGATACCAAACATGTGTAGGGAATTTTATTTTTTTCATTTTTTATCAGTGATAAATGTGTTTTTTGATTTTTACTTTTTTTTCACTTTTATTCACTTTTTTTTGACCCAGACCCACTTGGTTCTTGAAGATCCAGTGGGTCTGATGTCTGTATAATACAGTACAGTACAATATATATTGTTCTGTACTGTATTTTACTTACACTGAACAGATCTATGCCTTTCAGCACAGATCTGTTCAGCACCATGGACAGCAGGACGCCTGAGAGGCGTCCTGTTGCCATGGGAACCTTCCCCGTCTGCTCAGTACTGCTCAGAACTTCGCAGACGGGGAAGGGTAAGGAGGGGATCTCTCGGGGGGCTCTCTGGGGGCTCTCTCCCTCCCCATCGGGGGGCTGCAAAGGCACAGCAGCCCCCCGATGGGAGAGGGAGGGAGCTCCCTGCGCTGTTAACCTTTTCCATACAGCGGTCCGTACGGACCGCTGTATGGAAAGGGTTAAACGGCTGACATCGCATCGCAGATGTCAGCCGTTTATACCAGGGTGCCAGCAATGTGCTGGCACCCTGGTATCCCCACTAGACACCAACGATTATACAAGGGGAGGCGGGCGGGGGATCGCGATCCCGCCTGCCGCACCGCCCGCCTCCCGCACCGCCCACACCGCCCGCAACCCTCCCCCTGCACCTCCCGCCACCATAAAAATCATTCGGGGGTGCAGGGGGGGTGAATAAAACTTTTTTTTTAGGCATATAAAGTTTCTGATCCCCGCGGTGAGGGACCGTGGGGACCAGAAACTTCAGAAATCGCAGCAAACCGCAGGTCTGAATTGACCTGCGGTTTGCCGCGATCGCCGACATGGGGGGGTCACGGGACCCCCCCGCGCATTTAGCCTAGGTGCCTGCTCAATGATTTGAGCAGGCACCGGGTTCCGATCACTGCCAGCCGCACGGCAGTGATCGAAAATACACAGGGCGTACATGTACGCCCTGTGTCCTTAAGTACCAGGGCACAAGGGCGTACCTGTACGCCCTATGTCCTTAAGAGGTTAAGTTGAAAAATGGCCTGGTCCTTAAGGGGTTAAAGGGGTTATGCCATGGTTGATGTAAAAAAATGAAAAATGGACATAATACAGTACATGGCAATGCCCTTCTAACAAAGCTAGAATTAGCTCTGTACCTCACATAGATCCAGAGATCTCCACATTCACTGCTCCAATAGCTCTGAATATTTTCAGCCTGGCAGCTCAGGAGGTGTGTCCCCTTTTAAATGGATTACACAATTTTTAATGTACTGTATCTGAGGAACAGCGTTAATCCATATGTCTCAAGTGAAAAGTAAGTACTCCCTTAATTAGGTGTCAATTCCTTTTGGATTCCTCCCCATCCCCCCAACTCCCTACCTCCATACACATGCACACTGGGCTCAGCTGACCATGCAGTTGTTTTCAAAACTTGCGTCTGGAAGAAAGAAGGTTTGTACACAAACAGAAGAGGATTCTAGATTCTTTACGCTAAGAGCAGTGAGACTATGGAACTCTCTGCCTGAGGAGGTGGTGATGGTGAGTTCACTAAAAGAGTTCAAGCGGGGCCTGGATGTATTTCTGGAGTGTAATAATATTACAGGTTATACCTACTAGAGATGAGTCGTTGATAGAGTTGAGCGAACACTTAGATGTTCGGGGAGTTCGGCCGAACTTTTTAAAAAAGTTCGGGTTCGGGACCCGAACTTCATCCGAACTTGGACACGAACCCGAACCCCATTGGGTTCCATTATAACATGGTTATAATGGAAAATAATAGTATTAGCTTTTTCAGATGTGAGTTTTCACAATTGTGAAAACTCAGATCAGACAGTATATTCTAACACAGAGGCGTTCTCTTGGTGATGGGGACGCTTCAAGTTAGAATATACTAAGAACTGTGTACATAACTGCCCCCTGCTGCCTGACAGCACCCGATCTCTTACAGGAAGCTGTGATCCGCACAATTAACCCCTCAGGTGCCGCACCTGAGGGGTTAATTGTGCGTATCTCAGCCCCCTGTAAGAGATCGGGTGCTGCCAGGCAGTAGGGGCCAGACCCCCCTCTCCAGTATTAAAATCATTGGTGGCCAGTGCGGCCCCCCCACCCCCCCTATTAAAATCATTGGTGGTTAGAGCGCCCCCCCTAATAAAATCATTGGTGTCCAGTGCGGTCTCCCCTCTCCCCCCCCCCACCCCTAATTAAAATCATTGGTGGCAGTGGCCACAGGTTAACAACCCCCCTCCCCCCCATCATTGGTGGCAGCGGAGCAGCAGTTCCGATCGGATTCCCAGTTTAATCGCTGGGGCTCCGATCGGTTACCATGGCAGCGCCCCTTGCAGTCCTGGCTGCCATGGTTACTTAGCACTTTTAGCAGCATTATACTTACGTGCGCTGTCTGTGGCCGGCCGGGCGCTCCTCCTACTGGTAAGTGACAGGTCTGTGCTATAAGCAATGCGCCGCACAGACCTTTCACTTACCAGTAGGAGGAGCGCCGGCCGGCCACAGACAGCGCACGTAAGTATAATGCTGCTAAAAGTGCTAAGTAACCATGGCAGCCAGGACTGCAGTAGAGTCCTGGCTACCATGGTAACCGATCGGAGCCCCAGCGATTAAACTGAGACTCCGATCAGAACTGCCGCTGCGCTGCCACCAATGATTTTAATTAGGAAGGGGGAGAGGGGAGGCCGCACTGGACACCAATGATTTTAATAGGGGGTGGGTGGGGATGAGGGGGACGCACTGGCCACCAATGATTTTAATACTGAGGAGGGAGGGGGGGTCTGGCCCCCTGCTGCCTGGCAGCACCTGATCTCTTACAGGGGGCAGTGATCCGCCCAATTAACCCCTCAGTTGCGGCACCTGAGGCGTTATTTGTGCGGATCACAGCCCTCTGTAAGAGATCAGGTGCTGCCAGGCAGCAGGGGGCCGTTATGTGCATAGTTCTCAGTATATTCTAACTTGAAGCGTCCCCATCACTATGGGAACGCCTCTGTGTTAGAATATACTGTCGGATCTGAGTTTTCACGATCTAACTCAAATCCGATGGTATATTCTAACATAGAGGCGTTCTCATGGTGATGGGGACGCTTCAAGTTAAAATATATCATCGGATTGGAGAAAACTCAGATCCGATGGTATATTAATATTACCCAAACACCGAACCCGAACTTTTACTGAAATGTTCGGGTTCGGGTGCCGAACACCGTAAAGTTCGGTACGAACCCGAACTTTACATTTCGGGTTTGCTCAACCCTAGTCGTTGATCCAGGGAGTTATTGTCACGGAACCATGAACCAGACGTACAACAAGAGATAAGTGAAAATAAGAAGGCTTTATTGAAAATAAAGCTGTAAAGCAAAAGTCCAAACGGATGGTGAAACCGAGCAGAGTCTTTGCGAAGCCAGAGGTCAGGAACCAGAAGGGTAGTCAGACGAAGCCAGGATCAGGAACCAGCAGGGTAGTCAGACGAAGCCAGGATCAGGAACCAGCAGGGTAGTCAGACGAAGCCAGGATCAGGAACCAGAAGCAGCAGCAGTCTTAGAAGCATGTGAACACAAGAGGACCAAGCAAGGAACTGAAGCCACAGACCTCCTATATATATGAGCTAGGCATCCAGCTCCTCCCAGTGGGAAGGAGGAGCCGCAGGGTGGAAGGCTACAAGAAACCCAGAAACCAAGATGGCCGCCAGCACATGTCAAACGAAGGAGAACAGCAAGAAGGTAAGACCATGACAGTACCTCCCCCTCAAGGGCCCCTCCTCCGCGGAGCACAAAACGGTTTCTGAGGGAAGCGTGCGTGGAAGGCTCGGAGCAAGGCAGGAGCATGGACATCTGCGGAGGGAACCCAGGAACGCTCCTCTGGACCATAACCACGCCAATGGACCAAAAACTGCAACCGACTGCGGACCAGGCGTGAGTCCAGGATATTGCTCACCTCATATTCCTCACGATTGCCCACTTGGACCGGACGAGGCCGAGGAACCGAGGAAGTGAAATGATTACACACCAGTGGCTTCAACAGGGAGACATGAAACACGTTGGAGATCCGCATGCCAGGAGGAAGCGCAAGGGCATAGGCTACCGGGTTTACCCTGCGAAGCACTCGGAAGGGACCAACAAAGCGAGGCGCCAGCTTGGGAGTGGGCACTCGAAGGTTGAGGTTGCGGGTGGACAACCATACACGGTCTCCGACCTGGTAGGAAGGAGCAGGCGCTCGTCTGCGATCAGCCTGGAGTCTCTGGCGCTGCGCAGAGACCTCAAGGGACTTCTGGATCTGTACCCAAGAAGCACGTAGGACGGAAAGGTGATCCTCCACAGCCGGAATATCCTGGGGAGAGAATACCTCCGGTAACACGGCAGGTTGGAACCCATAACTGGCCATGAAGGGAGACGTCCCAGAGGAAGAGTTCACCGCCGTGTTCCTGGCAAACTCAGCCCAAGGCAGGAGGTCAACCCAATTGTCTTGGTGATCGGAGACATAGCAACGAAGGAATTGCTCCAAGGCCTGATTGGATCGTTCTGCGGCCCCATTGGACTGAGGGTGGTAGGCCGAGGAGAAGGAGAGATGAATCCCCAACTGGGAGCAAAAGGCGCGCCAGAACCTGGACACAAACTGACTCCCCCGATCCGACACAATCTCCTTAGGCAAACCGTGCAACCGGAAGACCTCCCTGGCAAAAATCGTGGCCAACTCTTGTGCAGAGGGTAACTTCTTGAGAGGAACACAGTGGCACATTTTGGAAAACCGATCCACAATCATGAGAATGACCGTATGGCCTCGGGATGCAGGGAGGTCCACAATGAAATCCATCCCCAGGTGTGACCATGGGCGCTCCCCGGTGGCTATGGGTTGCAGAAGGCCCAACGGAAGGTGCCGAGGGGACTTACTCTGGGCACAAACGGAGCATGCCGCTACATATGCGGCGATGTCGGAACGTAGGGAAGGCCACCAGAACAGACGTGAAACAGCCCAGGACAGCTGATTCTTTCCAGGATGCCCCGCGGTCTTGGAGTTATGGTAGGTTCGCAACAACCGAGTGCGCAACTCCTCAGGCACAAAACATCTGCCGTTGGGTCTCCCAGAGGGAGCACCAGATTGAGCCGCCAAAATCTGCTCACCCAGGGGAGAGGTCAGGCTGGTGCGAATGGCGGCCAGGATCTGATTCGGAGGTATGACCGAAGTCGGAATCGACTCCTCCCTGGACAGCTCGGAGTACTGCCGTGATAAGGCATCCGCCCTGATGTTCTTGGAACCGGGTAGGTAGGAGACCACGTAATTAAAACGTGACAAGAACAGAGCCCATCTGGCCTGACGTGGTGTCAATCTCTTGGCCTCAGAAAGGTAGGTCAGATTCTTGTGGTCCGTCAGGATGAGAACCGGAACCACCGAACCCTCGAGCAAGTGCCTCCATTCTTTAAGGGCCTGCACGATGGCCAATAACTCCCTGTCACCAATCTGATAGTTGCACTCCGCGGAAGACAGTTTCCGGGAGTAAAACCCACAAGGAAGCAGAGGACCCTCTGGTGTTCTACGCTGAGACAGAAGGGCGCCTACTCCCGTCTCAGACGCGTCCACCTCGAGGACAAAGGGCAACCCAGGGTTGGGATGCGACAGAATCGGAGCCGACACAAAGGCGGACTTTAGGGCCTCAAAAGCTCGGATGGCCTCGAGCGGCCAGACCTGGGAATTACTGCCCTTCCTGGTCAGATCCGTGAGAGGCTTGGCCAGCATGGAAAAGTCCCTGATGAACTTCCGATAATAATTGGCGAAGCCCAAAAAGCGCTGCAGGGAACGAAGACCACTGGGCTGGGGCCACTGTAAGACAGCCGAAACCTTCTCAGGATCCATGGAGAACCCCTCAGCGGAAATGATGTAACCTAAGAAGGTTACCTGGGATCGGTGAAATTCGCATTTCTCAAGCTTACCGAACAGCTTGTTCTCTCGTAACCGTTGCAACACTCGTCTGACATCCAGAATGTGGGCCTCCATGGATTCAGAATATACCAAGATGTCATCCAAATAGACCACCACACACTGCTGCAACAGGTCACGGAAAACATCGTTGATGAATTCCTGAAAGACTGCGGGCGCATTGCACAACCCAAAGGGCATAACCAAGGATTCGTAATGACCGGTCCTGGTGTTAAACGCGGTCTTCCACTCATCGCCCGCCTTGATCCTTACCAGGTTATATGCCGCCCTCAGGTCGAGTTTGGTAAAGACCGTGGCCCCTTTAAGGCGATCGAACAGCTCGGAAATCAAGGGTATCGGGTAAGCGTTCTTGATCGTGATGCGATTGAGACCCCTGTAATCGATGCAAGGCCTCAACTCACCGCCCTTCTTTTTCACAAAGAAAAATCCAGCCCCTGCCGGGGACGAAGATTTGCGAATGTGTCCGCGTGAAAGCGCCTCCCTCACGTACTCCTCCATGGCCTCATTCTCCGCTACCGACAGTGGATAGACTTTGCCACGAGGAGGAACGGCACCAGATTGTAACTCTATGGCACAATCGTATGGGCGGGGCGGAGGTAGGGCAACCGCGCGCACCTTATCGAATACATCCCGGTACTCCTCGTATTCAGGAGGCAACAGAGAGTCCGAGGAAGTACACAGCCACTTGACAGACCCATGGATGCAACTAGCCCCACACTGCGGTGACCACGAGAGGATCTCGACCGATCTCCAATCGAAAGTCGGATTATGCTTCTGGAGCCAGGGGTACCCCAAGACCACCGAGTAGTGTGGAGACGAAATAACCTGGAGGCAGACCGACTCTCTGTGAACGGCACCAATGGCTATCCCCACTGGAAGGGTCTCATGAGTCACGTGTGGAGGCAGAAGGGGTCTGCCGTCTATCGCCTCAAGAGCCAGTGGGGAACCTCGAGCCTGCAGAGGAATGGAATTGGCGGCAGCGAACACACTATCAATGAACAAACCACCAGCACCAGAGTCCACCAACGCCTGGGTCGTCACCGAGCCCCCGACCCAGGAGAGGACAACAGTGATCAGTGGTTTGTCAACACGGGAAACCGGGGACGAGGAGACTCCACCCAAGATCTGCCCCCGACAGGATCTCAGGTACGAGCGTTTTCCCGGACGGTTCGGACATGCCAACCGAAAATGCCCACCGAGACCACAGTACATGCATCGGCCCTCGCGTCTCCGGAGTGCCCTCTCCCCCTCGGACAGGCGAGCAAACCCCAGCTGCATGGGTTCACCCCCAGACAAGTCATCCCCAGGAGGCGTGGGAGGAGAGGGAGGCACGGGTGGGACAGCAAACGTAGGCACCAATCTGTTAGAAGACCTCCGCAGGTTCTCCTTAAAGGAAGGTCTCTCCCTGAGTCTGGTGTCAATCAAAATCAGGAAAGAAATAAGAGACTCGAGCTCAACTGGTAGGTCCTTAGCTGCAACCTCATCCTTCAAGGCATCCGAGAGACCATGAGAGAAAGCAGCGACCAGAGCCTCATTATTCCAGCCCACCTCTGCTGCCAGGGTACGAAACTCAATGGCGTATTCAGCTACGGATCGTGAACCCTGTCTGATGGACATAAGGAGCTTCGCAGCAGAGGCAGCACGAGCCGGCACATCGAATACCTTCCGAAGAGAAGCAACAAAACCGGAAAACTCGGCAACCACCGGATTGTTGTTCTCCCATAAAGGGCTGGCCCAGGCCAAGGCCTTGTCCGAGAGCAGCGAGATCAAGAAGCCCACCTTTGATCTCTCAGTGGGAAAGGCATGTGGCAGCAACTCGAAATAAATGCCCACCTGGTTAAGGAAACCTCGGCACTGAGTTGGCTCTCCCCCAAAGCGCTGTGGAAGAGGGGCAGAACCGGTCATACCCCGAAACACCGCAGGCGCAACAACAGGTGTCGGGGTAGACTCTGGCGCAACAACCGGAGCGGCAGTAGGAGCGAGCCCAGGAGCGACAACCGACCCATCGGCAACGGGAGCGAAATGAGCCGTGCGTTCAAGCAGGGTTTGCAACGCCACAGCGAACCGACCCAACAGGTGATCCTGCTGATCAAGTCTGGCAACCAGCGTGGGTAGCGAGGATGGCCCTGTACCGTCAGAATTCATGGCTTGGTCCTAATGTCACGGAACCATGAACCAGACGTACAACAAGAGATAAGTGAAAATAAGAAGGCTTTATTGAAAATAAAGCTGTAAAGCAAAAGTCCAAACGGATGGTGAAACCGAGCAGAGTCTTTGCGAAGCCAGAGGTCAGGAACCAGAAGGGTAGTCAGACGAAGCCAGGATCAGGAACCAGCAGGGTAGTCAGACGAAGCCAGGATCAGGAACCAGCAGGGTAGTCAGACGAAGCCAGGATCAGGAACCAGAAGCAGCAGCAGTCTTAGAAGCATGTGAACACAAGAGGACCAAGCAAGGAACTGAAGCCACAGACCTCCTATATATATGAGCTAGGCATCCAGCTCCTCCCAGTGGGAAGGAGGAGCCGCAGGGTGGAAGGCTACAAGAAACCCAGAAACCAAGATGGCCGCCAGCACATGTCAAACGAAGGAGAACAGCAAGAAGGTAAGACCATGACAGTTATTCTGATTTCCTGGTTGGAGTCGGGAAGGATTTTTTTCCCCTAAAATGAGGAAAATTTGCTTCTACCTCACGTTTTTTTTTGCCTTCCTCTGGATCACCTTGTATGATAACAGGCTGAACTGGATAGACAGAGGTCTTTTTTCAGCCTTATAAACTAGGGTTGTTGCGATACCAAAATTTCGATTCGGTTTCGATACCATAAAAAAGTATTGCGATACTCGATACCATTCGATACGAAGCGGAAAAAGTAAAACACCAAAAAAGCTGCGTGCATTCCGCATTTTATGGAAAGTCCGTCCCATAATCGAACAGTCCTATCCTATTTTTTGGGGGACAAGGTGACAAAAAAATTGTGAATCGAGCTTTTTTTATTTATTTATTTTTCTGTTACGGCGTTAACCGCATAGGAGATTTTGGACTTTTCAGACGTGGTGATATGTAATATGTTTATTTATTTATTGTTTATATATTATATATATAATATTGTGAAAGAGGGAGGTTTATACTTATTATTTTGGTGTTTTATTTTATTTTATTCATAACTATTGTCCCCCTTAGGGGCTAGAACCTGGGATATTTTAATTACTTGTCCTATTCACCCTAATAGAGCTCTATTAGGGTGAATAGGACTTCACACTTTCCCTGCTGTCCTGTGCACACAGCAGCAGGGAGATTACTATGGCAGCCAGTAGCTTCCTGGCTGCCATGGTAACCGATCGGAGCCCCAGGATTACACTGCTGGAGCTCCGATCACAACTGACACTGCACTACCAATGAAAAGGGGAGAGGGGACCCTGTGGCCACTGCCACCTGATTTTAATACTGGGGGTGTTGGGGGTGCGCACTGCGCCGCCAATGTTTTTAATACTGGGGGGGTGCACTGCGCACCAATAATAATTAACCTTTAATACAGATACAGGAGGCAGGTGCTGGCCTGTATGACAGGACGCTGCGATCAGTGGCAGTTAACCCCTCAGGTGCCGGCTATGTGATTCTGCCGCCGGCACCCACCTCCTGTATCTGTATTAAAGGTTCATTATCATTGGTGGCACAGTGGCCAGGCTGGGTACCTGCTATGCTGGCAGCTTGACTCTGGGGCTCAGGCTGATGCTGGGGAGGACACAAAACACTCGGAAGGAGGAGGCTGCCGCTGACATTCACCGAGCCCATTAGCTCAGACGGCGCAGCAGTTTATTACCTCCCCGTCCCGCCTCCTGCTGTAATTAGCCACACATTCATTGGTGGCAGTGGTGCGGGCAGCTTCAGAGCCCGCTCACTTCATAGGAGGGAGGGATTACCTCCCTTTGTCCCTCCCTTCTTCTCCAATGTCTGGACGGAGAGAACATAGCGCACGCTGAGCGCCATGTTCTCTCATAAAAGGAGATACTAGACTGAGCAGTATCGCAGCCTAGTATCGAAAAAATGAAAATCCCGGTACCAAATCAATACTGGCATAAATGTATCGATTAGGTATCGGAATTTCAATACCCAAAACAACCCTATTATAAACTATGTTACTATGTAGACAGTAGAATAAGCTGGTTCCAGCCAATTCTAGTGGTGACTTAACTCCTTTGAAGGTTGTACAAGTTGAAATGTAACATGCCTTCTGTCCTCTGCCATCTACTGCCATCATACAGTACACATTAGATGGTTCACCTGTGGTCAATGTTCTGGCTCAATAACTAGGATGCAAGTGTGAGGGTCTTGAGACAATATGGCTATAGTTGTCTGTATTGGACGAGTACGTACACCTAGAAATCTAATCTGACAATATTAACCTAGCTAAAGAGAAACAGGCAAGTGATTGCTGAAACTGAAATGTAAGGCACAACATAGGGTAAGTAAGTCTAGAGCAGTCAATCATAAACAGAAACCCCTACTCACCTCATGGAGTTGCACTAATGATACACATAACTCTTTTGTAAGCATGCAGTAGAGGTGCCTACAGAAGAAGTGCCCAAACTTCTGAGGAAGAACTGTACTGTAAAGTTACTGCATGGCATAAGGGACCACTGCAACTCAAAGACTTCTTAATTGGAAATCAATTCATAAAAACGCATTTCGGTGATATACATTTCCCCCATAAAAGGTTTCATGCATTCATAAACTAAAGAAGGGGAAGTCTGTATCTGCGTATCATGGACAGGAAGACTGCAGAGCCTGACTACATTGGTGCAGGAAGATAGCAGGGACAAACTTAAGGCTGTATTGGGCTACCTTCACACTTGCGGCAGCAGGGTCTGGCGGATCCGACGAAAGTCCGCTCTGGCCCCATTCACTTTATAGCATGCTGTAGTCTTTGTCCGGCCACCTCTCTGCCTTTTTGCCTTGCTGTGCTTAGACCTCCCGCCCGCCCACATTATAGCTACCACAAGGGTGAAAGTAGCCTTAGGCTTCTTTCACATTAGCGTTAGGATTGTCTGGCAGGCTGTTCCGGCAGGCTGTTCTAGCACGCGTGTGCCGCCGGAAGTCTGCTCCGGCCTATTCACTATAATTACCCTAACACTAATGTGAAAGAAGCCTTAGACTGGCAGATGGTCAGTTTATTGGTTACGAACATTTGCAAGGAACGCAAGGAACGCTTGTTAGTGATGATCTGGCAGTGCAATACTGCCACCGATTACCTGATGAACAAGTAAATGCTCGTTAATTGGGTGATCCAGATTTTTTAACTGGCTTACAAATCATTGTTTGCTGGTAGCAGATTGTGGAGTCTAATCACGATTTTCTACCGGCGAACTTCATGTCAGTATGGGGACAAGCAATGGCATTAGAGATAGCTCCTCCCCGTACTGTGGAGGAGATCGCTGCATGTAATAGTATTGGTCTCCTTCACTAACGGGCAAGCGATTGCTGGAAAGGACGCTTCCCCTCCCGACAATTGCCTGCAATTCTAATACAGTTCTAATACAGGCCTTACACTACAAACAGACTGCAATCGCAGCGATTAGTTGAAAGAATATAAAACCGCTGTTGTGGGACATGACACTTTGTACATTTTATTACAGTTGAATGCTTGACAATGTTTATACATTCTTATTATTGTTATTACATATTTAACATCATTGGTTCAAGTCTTAAATCTTACACTTGAACTTTATACTCTCTATGTTTATATCCTGCAGTTTACAGGAAAGTGAATGTTTCTTTGGCACATAAAGCTTCTGTAATTTTTGCTTCTCCTTGGAATCTTTCAAAATTATCAAACAAATTGACAAAGTGGGTTTAATTAAAGTGTGCAGAGTGCTTTACCAAACGAAATGAAGTGATTACGCTCTACAGCTGAGTAAGTATAGCATGCAATATTTTCATCAGCGGGTAATTGAGTTAAATTAGTATTTTTTTAAGGCAAATTTGTTCTATTTTCTCTGGCTGGTACCGTGTATGAGGCGGCAGTCACCTGGCATATCTGCACAAGAAGCAGTCAAGGATAAACAGCTACGGAAAGATTTGAAGTACAGTTTACGACACAACTGGAGGATGTTAACTTTACAGAAGACATGCGGAGATCTTAAAAAACAGAAGCCAAAGCTGACTGTGTTCCTGCTTGGATCAATGCAATATAATTACTATCTGGTTTGTTGGGGGTCTCTGTAGACCTTATTTAGCATCCATTATTATTGGGTGTATACGCCTCTACTTAATGTACAGTACCTGCTGTCTGAATGATTAATACGTTCCTGTATTCTGTTTGTTTTACCTGCTGTGTCTTGCAGTTCTTTGTTGCTTAATTACTATACCGTAAAACTAGATAATATTTTTACATATTAATATTTGTTTTATGGGGTTTATATTTCCACATCTTATATCATTCCAGTCTAGCTCTTCTTGATATCATGGTTTACTTTTGAAGGGGTTGCTCGACCCACAAAGCAATTATACTTACAGTTGCAAGAAAAAGTATGTGAACCCTTTGGAATGATAATGATTTCTGCACAAATTGGTCATAAAATGTGATCTGACCTTCATCTAAGTCACAACAATAGACAATCACAGTCTGCCTAAACTAATAACACACAAAGAATTAAATGTTACCATGTTTTTATTGAACACACCATGTAAACATTCACAGTGCAGGTGGAAAAAGTATGTGAACCCCTAGACTAATGACATCTCCAAGAGCTAATTGGAGTGAGGTGTCAGCCAACTGGAGTCCAATCAATGAGATGAGATTGGAAGTGTTGGTTACAGCTGTCCTGCCCTATAAAAAACACACACTAGTTCTGGGTTTGCTTTTCACAAGAAGCATTGCCTGATGTGAATGATGCCTCGCACAAAAGAGCTCTCAGAAGACCTATGATTAAGAATTGTTGACTTGCATAAAGCTGGAAAAGGTTATAAAAGTATCTCAAAAAGCCTTGCTGTTCATCAGTCCACGGTAAGACAAATTGTCTATAAATGGAGAAAGTTCAGCACTGCTGCAACTCTCCCTAGGAGTAGCCATCCTGTAAAGATGACTGCAAGAGCACAGCGCGGACTGCAAATGAGGTGAAGAAGAATCCTAGAGTGTCAGCTAAAGACTTACAAAAGTCTCTGGCATATGCTAACATCCCTGTTAGGGAATCTACGATACGTAAAACACTAAACAAGAATGGATTTCATGGGAGGATTCCACAGAGGAAGCCACTGCTGTCCACAAAAATATTATATAAATACATGCAATTCAAATAAATACAGACCAAGCAGTCCTGGATCCAGGACTGCTTGGTCTGTATTTATTTGAATTGCATGTATTTTCCCTATGTCATGTTCTAGTTTTAAGCACTATGCACTTTATATATACTGACTGTGGGCTGTGACTGAGTACAACTTTGCACAGCTTGGGATTTTTTATTGCTAGATCAATTATATTATAATGTAACAGACCTGTAGAGATCATCCTGTGTGACTTTATGCTGCTTATGTATATGGATGTTTATGTTTTATACAAATGTATGTCCAATAAAAGATTTTGGATTTCTATAATTCATGCTGTTCTGAGTCTAGTTTTGGGTTTATACGTTTAGTTGGTCTAGGACAGCAATATACCGGGCGTTGATTCGCTTCGCGATTTGGGATTGTTTGGTAAAATGAGCTTAGCCGAATTTAAAAAAAAAATCAGCTTTGTGACAAATTACTTTGTCACAAACCACATTTCTTTGTAAGAAGTGGGTGCAATGACAGGGAGCGGCGATTGCACCACTCACCGACATTGTACCCCTCAGATGCTGCGTTCATACATGATCACGGCATCTGATGTACATAAAAGAGTTTAAAAGTTAAAAACAAAAACAAAATACTTACCTCATCCATTTGCTCACGACGGGCCGGGTGCCACCATCTTGGTTGAAGGTCTGGTGCGAAATCTTGCGCGGCCCAAGATGATGACGTTATACTTAACCGAGCATGAGATTTCGGCTGAGATCTTCAAGCAAGCAAATGCATGAGGTAAGTATTTTATTTATTTTTTTTGTACACTATTTCAGGATAAATCGATTCACCACCTCGAAGTGCGAGGAAATTCGGCTTCGCCGCGAGTCCAAATTTGTGGACTTTGATTTGCTCTTTCATAGTGGTTAGCATAAAGAATAAAAGCCACTTACCTATTCACCAGTGCTGTATTTCAACGTCAAGTGTCTTGTCACCGCTGCATCTAGATTCTGTCGGCTGCAAGTGTGGTATCCTACTATCTATTGCACTAATGCCCACATACTCAGGTCTTAGTGATGAGGAATCCCTAAGGAACAAGTGATCACTGAGGCAGGTGAATGGCTGCAGCAGGGCACATGATGATGATGGTGGGATGTCCACAGGGTGGAAGCAACAGTGAATGGACACAGTGCTGGAAAGAAACATCAGTTAAGAGAAAGTTGCTCTTATTCTTTATGCACTTCTGAGGGCAAAAGTAAAAATTGCTTTGGGGGTGAGACAGCACCTTTAAGGTTTTGCCTGCTATAGACAATCCCTTTTTGTTACAAAGATACTTTGATAAAAACGTATTTCGCTGCTGTGACCCCAAGTTATAGACTGTTCCCTATAGGATAACCTGATTGTGATTCTTTAATTTTCCTGCAGCACAATTACAGGGGGGAATAAAGTAAAACACGGTTCATATTGAAAGAAGCAGGCTGCCAATGTAATGTAAGGACATGCATACCGGGTCCCTTAGGCCTCTTTCACACGGGCATTCTGGATTTGTTCTGGATGCGTCGCGTGTGCATTGCGGGAAAACCGCGCAAGTAGGCACGCAATTTTTATTGTGATTGCGTTCAGATGTTTTTTCCACGTGAGTGCAATGCATTTTTCACGCGCGTGAGAATAAACTGAATGTGGTATCCAGACCCGAACTCAGACTTATTCACTGAAGTTCGGGTTTTGGTTAGGTGTTCTATTCATTTTATTATTTTCCCTTATAACATGGTTATAAAGGAAAATAGTAGCATTTTTATTACAGAATAATACTTTTATCAATTTACTAATATCATCTCCTAGCAACCATGCGTCAAAATCGCACTTGCTATGCGATTTTCACGCATCCCCATTCATTAATATGGGGCCTGTGTTGTGTGAAAAACGCGGAATATAGAACATGATGCGATTTTCACGCAACACACAAGTGATGCGTGACAATCACCGCTCATCTGCACAGCCCCATTGAAGTGAATGGGTCCAGATTCTGTGCGGGTGCAATGCGTTCACCTCACGCATTGCACCCGCGCGGAATTCTCGGCCGTGTGAAAGGGGCTATAGAGTTTTAGGTTGTCATATTAGCCACTCTCAGCTCCAGAACAGCACCCCTCTTATAACTCTACCCAAATACACATTGGGGCAGTTTATCATAGTGTCGAGCGAGCACCAAGTGCTTTGTGATGCTTGGGTGTTCTACCGAGCACCCAAGCACAATGGAAGAACCCCAGGCACCCCCTGCTCTGAAGAGTGGAGGGTGTCAGGACTCTAGTTCAGCTTAGGAGTCCCTGCTCTGACTCTATATATAGCTATATCCATACATGGAGTCAGTGCTTGGGGACACCTCAGTGTATTTAAATCTAATTTCTGAAAAGTCTCTACCAGGATTCAAACCCCCAACCCCTTGCACATTAGAGGTAAAGACCTTATCCACTCAGCTATAAAGCTGAATGCTAAACTGTGTCAGAAAAACCTCATGGAAGTTTCTGATGTAGTGACTATTCCTATTCAGCAAAATACTTATTTTATATTTCTGTGCAGGTTAACATGAAGCTGTATAGTGTAGTGGTTAACATCTTTGCCTCTAATGTACATGCTTGGGAGTTTAAATCCCGGCAGAGCCATTTCAGAAATAGAGATTAAATTGATATACACTGCTCAAAAAAATAAAGGGAACACAAAAATAACACATCCTAGATCTGAGTTAATTAAATATTCTTCTGAAATACTTTGTTCTTTACATAGTTGAATGTGCTGACAACAAAATCACACAAAAATTAAAAAATGGAAATCAAATTTTTCAACCCATGGAGGTCTGGATTTGGAGTCACACTCAAAATTAAAGTGGAAAAACACACTACAGGCTGATCCAACTTTGATGTAATGTCCTTAAAACAAGTCAAAATGAGGCTCAGTAGTGTGTGTGGCCTCCACGTGCCTGTATGACCTCCCTACAACGCCTGTGCATGCTCCTGATGAGGCGGCAGACGGTCTCCTGAGGGATCTCCTCCCAGACCTGGACTAAAGCATCTGCCAACTCCTGGACAGTCTGTGGTGCAACGTGACGTTGGTGGATAGAGCGAGACATGATGTCCCAGATGTGCTCAATTGGATTCAGGTCTGGGGAACGGGCGGGCCAGTCCATAGCATCAATGCCTTTGTCTTGCAGGAACTGCTGACACACTCCAGCCACATGAGGTCTAGCATTGTCTTGCATTAGGAGGAACCCAGGGCCAACCACACCAGCATATGGTCTGAGGATCTCATCTCGGTACCTAATGGCAGTCAGGCTACCTCTGGCGAGCACATGGAGGGCTGTGCGGCCCTCCAAAGAAATGCCACCCCACACCATTACTGACCCAATGCCAAACGGGTCATGCTGGAGGATGTTGCAGGCAGCAGAACGTTCTCCACGGTGTCTCCAGACTCTGTCACATCTGTCACATGTGCTCAGTGTGAACCTGCTTTCATCTGTGAAGAGCACAGGGCGCCAGTGGCGAATTTGCAATCTTGGTGTTCTCTGGCAAATCCCAAACGTCCTGCACGGTGTTGGGCTGTAAGCACAACCCCCACCTGTGGACGTCGGGCCCTCATATCACCCTCAAGGAGTCTGTTTCTGACCGTTTGAGCAGACACATGCACATTTGTGGCCTGCTGGAGGTCATTTTGCAGGGCTCTGGCAGTGCTCCTCCTGTTCCTCCTTGCACAAAGGCGGCGGTAGCGGTCCTGCTGCTGGGTTGTTGCCCTCCTACGGCCTCCTCCACGTCTCCTGATGTACTGGCCTGTCTCCTGGTAGCGCCTCAATGCTCTGGACACTACGCTGACAGACACAGCAAACCTTCTTGCCACAGCTCGCATTGATGTGCCATCCTGGATAAGCTGCACTACCTGAGCCACTTGTGTGGGTTGTAGACTCCGTCTCATGCTACCACTAGAGTGAAAGTATCGCCAGCATTCAAAAGTGACCAAAACATCAGCCAGGAAGCATAGGAACTGAGAAGTGGTCTGTGGTTACCACCTGCAGAACCACTCCTTTATTGAGGGTGTCTTGCTAATTGCCTATAATTTCCACCCGTTGTCTATCCCATTTGCACAACAGCATGTGAAATTGATTGTCACTCAATGTTGCTTCCAAAGTGGACAGTTTGATTTCACAGAAGTGTGATTGACTTGAGTTACATTGTGCTGTTTAAGTGTTCCCTTTATTTTTTTGAGCAGTGTATATTTAGATAAAATCATACTTCTGATATATATCAATGCATAATATGTGAGAAACTACTACTGATGTTTTTAGCCATAATATATTTACATATATTACCGTATTTTTCGCCCTATAAGACACACCGGCCTATAAGACGCACCTAGGTTTTTGAGTAGGAAAATAAGAAAAAAATATTTTTAACCAAAAGGTGTGCTTTTGGTGGGTTTTGAATTAATGGTGGTCTGTGCATGACACTATTATGGGGGATCTGTGGATGACGCACTGTCATGTGGGGGATCTGTGGATGGCACTGTTATGGGGGATCTGTGGATAGCACTGTTATGGGGGATCTTTGGATGGCACTGTTATGGGGGATCTGTGGATGGCACTGTTATGGGGGATCTGTGGATGGTACTGCTATGGGGTGGGAGATCTGTGGATGTCATTGTTATGGGGTGGGGGGATCTGTGGATGGCATTGTTATGGGGTGGGGGGATCTGTGGATGGTACTGCTATGGGGTGGGGATCTGTGGATGGAACTGTTATGGGGGGGGGGGGGAATCTGTGGATGACACTGCTATATGTCATCCAGAGATCCCTCTCATAACAGTGTCCCCCAAAATACACCGGCCCTCTGCTCAAATTATCTATAAACATGATTCCTTATCCTGTTATTAAGTTTAACTAATGCTGCGCTCTCCCATGTCCCCCCTGTATCCCCACAGCACTTACGAACACGCTTCCATAGCAGACAGAGCGGACGGCAGCAGTAACGTCACTCACTGACGTTGCACGCCTGCTCTGCCTGCTTCATTCATAAAGTAGGCGGAGCAGGCGCTCGACGTCAGTGAGTGACGTTACTGGTGCCGTCCGCTCTGCCTGCTATGGAAGCGTGTTCGTAAGTGCTGTGGGGATACAGGGGCGACATGGGAACAGGGGAGAGCGCAGAGTTAGTTAAACTTAATAACAGGATAAGGAATCATGTTTTTAAATACTGCAGTGAGCGGCAGGGCCCGGTGTAAGAGTACAGTGACTGCACCGGGCCCCGCCCCTAGTTACGGACTCCAGCCCCTCCTCTCATCGCAGACTGCGATGTAAAATGGAAGCATTCGCCCCATAAGACGCAGGGGCATTCCCCCCCCCCCTGGGGGGGAAAAAGTGCGTCTTATGGGGCGAAAAATACGGTATAATATATTAGATATTCTAAATATATAATAATATATGTAAATATATTATGGCTAAAAACTTATATATATATAAAAAATATCTGAAATGTTTCTGCCGGGATTTGAACTCCCAAGCCTATGCATTAGAGGCCAGGATGTTAATCATTACACTTTACAGCTACATGTTAACCTGCACAGAAATATAAAATAAGTCTTCTGCTGAATAGGAATAGTCACTACATCAGAAACTCACTCAACACTAATAGCCACGTCATAAATTAGGTGCACCATCTGACAGATTGTGCCCCTGGCTGGCATAGAGTTCAGTGTTCTTCTTTGCCATAAAACTGGCCTAGAAAATACTAAATGTGGTGAGCTGCTGGCCCCTTACTTCCGTCTTCCCACCCTCATCATGCCCCCTTTTTTAGAAAAATTGAGAGGCTGGTGGAAAAAAAACTGTACTTGTGCAAAAAAAATAATAATTGTGCAAGTGCTATTTAAAAAGTCAAAAGCGTGCAGGCCCACCTTTGATCTCTGAAGATTTTAATAATGGGTTGTGCGCATGAGCCTGGTCTCCAGAGGAGAAGCAGATGGAAGTGGGTGCATACAGTTGGAATGGGGCCACCAAGTCTTGTCTGTGTTCAAAGGACTGCAAATCCACTACCAATAATGATGCCAGAGATGAGATCTATGGTATTAGCTGTTTGGTACTGCGCTCTGTGGCAAGTAGACCATGTCATCACACACACCCAGGAACTAATGGAGATATTATCCTAGTGAGACAGAGGGAAGACTATAGGCTCCTAAGTGGTCCCTTTTTTTTCTGGATCTCTACATTTTTGGTGGGACGGAAAAGGCAAATATCCAGAGACCTGGAAAGGACACCAAGAAAAACTTCTGTGGAGAAATTGTGCGACACTGCTTCGTTGGCACGGTATATTCGTTTTGCATTGTAAGTTGGTAGGTGCAATGAATAGTATTGGTATTTTTCATCTGCACGGAAGTATTTTTATGGGCACCACACTGTATGGTATGGTTACTTGTACACTATATTACAGTACACCGCAGGGGCCACTGAAGACAGTACTACAGAGGGTACTATTTAATTTAAGGCTGGCCGCGCCTGTTGAGTACTTATATTATCGTTTAAGACAACTTGTCGTTCTTCCTCATAAGCTATGCAGAAACAAATATTCACTGCATGTCCAGTTATTTAATGTAGCAGAATTTTGAAAATAGATTGGACAGCACGGATCAATCTGGTATGAATTAAATATGTGCAAGTAGTAATGTGTTTCAGCTGCTCCTCTAAGAGATTCTAAAGAGCAAAATGTTCAGTGTTATGAGGGTGTTGCTTTATTGGTGAAGTTAATGTTTACTTGTTAATTTTACTAGAATATTGACCTGTGAATCTGTATTCTTTGGGAATCAAGGGAGATGTACAATACTCTATACTTCTCATACTCATCCAGAGAAACAAGAATCATACATAAGCCATAGCATGTAAGAGATAAAGCATTAACAATGTTTTCAGCCATGTAAGAATCTATATTCTAGTCCAGGGATGGCCAATCTGCGGCTCTCCAGCTGTTGCAAAACTACAACTCCGAGCATGCCCAGACTGTCTACAACTATCAATATAGCACCAAAAAAGAAAGCCTTTAATGTACAACCGTAAGTTAGGGCAAGGGATGAGAAACCATATAGACCTATAGCGTTGTTAAACAAACAACAAAAGAATGCCCAAATTATTCCAAATATATATTTTATTTAATTGTAATAAACATATCATGATTTATAAAATATTAAAGATAGCAAAAAAGTATGAAGAATCAGCAGGAAACCGGATGCCGCAATCCACTGGCCGGTGTCGCTGCTACCCACCAGAAGATGGAAAACATGTCAAGTATGCCAGTAGTATATATCAGGGTGATTCACAGCATTGTAGCCCAAATAGTGTAACTATTCTGAGGTATAGTACATATGATCATCACCCTGGTATATAACCACAAGATAAAGCTAAACTCAACTCAAAGTGTGGTTAGAGAAAAATAATAAGACAACCGCTAGAATCCAGCAATAGAGGGGAGGATAAAGCCCTCACACAAATGAAACAACACACACAGAACCTTATAATAAAGGATATAGAGGAGCTCACCTGTGGATTTCAGATAGAAAGTTGAAACATACCATGAGACATGATGGAGGGTAAAGGCAGCGAGCACGGGACAGGCTAGGAACCTCGACGCGCGTTTCGCCTTAGCTTCGTCAGTAAAAGTGTGGCCATATCCCCCTATTTATATCTCCCATATAGCTCTAAAACATGTGATCCCAATGAACAATCACAGCAGCTGATACTTACTATCGAGCGCTCCATGCCTGATGATGCACGCCGAGTTCACGATGATGACGGTGCGTTCCAGCCTGCCTCCCAAGGAGACGTAGCGGCGTCCCCACGTGACCCGGCGCGCAGTGCATCACAGCAGAGCGCTGCATCAGCTGATCAAATAAACAGGATATCTGAGGTATATCTGATGTATTAACCCCAAAATGGGGAACCCTGGGTAGAGAATCCATCTGGGAGATATTGGTTATTAAGAGGGCACAGATATGGGACTGAATACATCTAGACATCGATTATTATCAAGGGGATAGGTGCATATTATTATGATTATTGCATGACATACCCATTCATAATATATACATACCACAATTTGACCAAAAATATGGTGTATCATTGATTCAGTCATAATACAAAAATTACAAAAGATAAATGAAATAGACTAAAATTGGCATCACAAAACCTAATAGTATACAGTATACCCAAAAATACATAAAAGTGATCAAAGTGCATCAGACACAGATTATACATGTACAGGTCCATCATAGTGTTTCCATGGTGGCCCGTCTTCATGTTTACAATGTATATGGATCATCTCTCTCCTCACGCCTCCCCAATGATCAGGTTATATGGCCACACAAGAAACTGTGTAGATAAGAAGACAATCAAATCACACTTTGATGTTTGAAAGGATTGGTGGTTGAGCATGAGCACTGCTGCTCCGTTTAAACCCCACGGAAGGAGTTGTGAAATGTTTATGGCTGGAACACATGGAATACCAAACTCTTTAGCTTCAAAACTTCTTTTTTCGAGCTTTACTACACCACTTATTGTAGTCTGTGAGACTCAACATAACTCCCTATGCCTCCAATTAGATTCCAAAAATCTGTGGCATATTCTATCTGCTAGCGTAACATGTTATTTTATCAATGCACACAAAGTGCCTACAGCGCTGTAATACCTTATTTTTACTTTGTGCCTTGCATCAACCCTTACTCAAGTTCTTGCAGTTATGAAAAAGTTATTTTAATATATATTATTTTATCTTTATTTGCTTCATTATTTTTTTTTTCTTTCCTTATTGTCTTGTCTATTGCTCTGTCCTATTTGGAAAATTATTTGTTGGTGTATGAAGCATCATGTTTTTCCATTCCAGTCATGTTAGTATATTTATTATCTGGCTCTTTGGTCTTCATGATGTGATGGATGATTAAAACTGTACATAAACATTATGAACGACTGAATACAGTGTTATAGAAAACATTATATAATGCATTTTGCTCATCATTTATAAAATATTTAGACCCCTGCAGGGTAAGTGAATGCACATGTTGCTGATATTTACAGTGTGCAGATTAATCCAATTCATTTTCTATAAACTGTTGTGTTATAGCGCTCAGAGCTGAACCCAGACAACCCCTTTAAGAATCATGTCCACCTAGCATTGTCATACTGTATATTTATTTTAGGTTTGCAAAAAGTAAAAAATAAGAGCCCTGGGCAACAAGTATCTCCGATACAATATCTACATAATATTGCCATATAGTGATAAAATATACAGACCAATAAATAACAGCGTACAGTACCGGAATAATACATCCTTAACTCCTTAAAGACGCAGCCTCATTTTTCAAATCTGATGTGGTAATAACTTTGGTATACTTTTAAGTATCAAAAGGATTCTTAGATCGTTTTCTTGTGACAGATTGTACTTTATGTTAGTGATACATTTTGGTTGATATTAGTGTTGAGCGAGCCTGCTCGGCTGAACTGTTTGGTTTGAGCATTGCTATGCTTGGCAGATCCGAGTGCTCGGCCGAATACTTTGGGTGCTCGAGTACAATTTAATACAATGAAAATTAATGGGAGACACGAGCATCAAACCAGGCACCCCCTGCTCTAAAGAAAAGAGGGTGTCTGGTTCACAAAAAAGAGTTAGAAATTGATGGAAACCCCATTAAAATGGTTTGGAAATAGCATTAAGAGGATAGCTGGACAACATACAACCACACAAAGGCTACCGTATATGCCAAAAGCCAGCTATGTGCAAGTCATCAATCTTTCCATGAGACAGATAACAGCCAGCATATCTTACAATAGCAGCCTTGTGCACTATGAGATATTCCAAACCAGCTCTCATCTGACTGAGAACCAGTGAACCTCAAAGTTATTTGTATCTGTTGGATGGCTTGGGTGGACCTGCACACCTAGATCAATATCATTAGAGCGACTAAAAGTTTTATGATTTTATGATTATGATGAACATAATATTCATTAACCTTTCTATACAGTTTTGTCATGTAAAAACTAATTTGCATGAACATGGGCATATGGGAAAGACATGCAAATAAGCAGAATCTGCCTTGTTTTTCAGCTGTCATAACACTATGAAAACCAATAGATGGTGCTATTGAGTTATGAACAGCACCATCTATTGGTTTCACAGTCTTATGACAAGAGTAAACTAATAGTTTTGTCAGAAGACTATGAAACCAATAGATGGCGCTGTTCATAACTCAATAGTGCCATCTATTGGTTTCATAGTCTTCTGACAAGAATATTAGACTATGAGTCTTATGACAAGCTTATTAGTGTAGCCTTTTGCTTGGAAAATTCGCAATAAAAATTTGCGATTAGAATATTTGCGATCTACACTGAGTTATTACCCAGCTTTCCCAGTGTCAGATATCTTTACTGAGTAAATACCCAACTTTCTCAGTGTCAGATTATATCACTGAGTTATTACTCAGCTTTCCCAGTGTCAGATTTTATCACTTAGTTATTACCCAGCTTTCCCAGTGTCAGATATCATCCTAGTGTAGATCACGAATATTCTAATTGCAAATTTTTATTGCAAATTTTCCATGCAAAAGGCTACACTAATAAGCTTGTCATAAGACTCATAATCTAATATTCTTGTCAGAAGACTATGAAACCAATAGATGGCACTATTGTGTTATGAACAGCGCCATCCAGTGGCGTAGTGTGGGGGCCCATACCCTGGGTGCCAAATTGCAGGGGTCGCCAGGCAGCAGAAATTTCAATGAGGGCCACGGGAGCCTATGGCTCTTGTCCCCTCTGTTATGGCTCATAGGCTTCAGGCCACTAGGCGCAGGACTCGGTCACGATTACCTTACTGTGACCTCCTGCATCGGATCTCACAAGATGACGTGGTGCAGGAAGGCACAGTGAGGCGTTCGTGATCGCCTGTGCCGGGTCGCCACAAGTTGTGATGGAGAGAGATAAGTATTATAATTTTTATTTTTATTTTTTATGGTACTGGGGGCACTATGGGGGTGGGGGAGGAGCAGAAAGAGGAGGACCACTGAGGACATCATACTAATAAGAGTGTAGTGGCCACTATATTAATAATAAAGACGGGGACATTACATTAATAATAAAGAGGGGTCCATTACATTAATAAAAAAGAGGGGCCATTATATTAATAATAATAATAATACAGAGGGGGTCATTAATATTAATAATAATAATAATACAGAGGGGGTAATTATAATATACAAGGGGAATAATTTTATGGCTTGCCCCAGGTGCTGGCAACCCAAGCTACACCACTGGCGCCATCTATTGGTTTCATAGTCTTCTAACAAAACTATTAGTCTACTCTTGTTATAAGACTGTGAAACCAATAGATGGCGCTGTTCATAACTCAATAGCGACATCTATTGGTTTTCATAGTCTTATGACAGCTGAAAAACAAGGCAGATTCTGCCCATTTGCATGTCTTTTCCATATGCCCATGTTTACGCAAAGGAGTTTTTGCATGACAAAACTGTATAGAAAGGTAATTCATTATTATGTTAGGACAATCAGAAAACTTTTTGTCACCCTGATGATTTTGATCTAGGAGTGCAGGTCCACCCAAGACATTCAACATAGCAAAATAACTTTGAGGTTCACTGGTTCTCAGTCAGATGAGAGCTGGTTTGAAATATCTCATAGTGCAAAAGGCTGCCATTGTAAGGTATGCTGGCTGTCTCATGGATAGATTGATGGCTTGCACATAGCTGGCTTTTGGCATATATCCTTTGTGTGGTTGTCTATTGTATGTCATACATAATAGGAGACTAAGATGCATCCAGCTATCCTCTTAATGCTGTTTCCAAACCATTTCTTACCTTTTTTTATGAACCAGACACCCTCTTTTCTTCCAAGCAAGGGGTGCCTGGGGTTCTCCCATTGACTTCCATTGTGCTCGGTAGAACACACTAGTGATGAGCAGCAGGGGTCATATTCAAATTCACAATATTTTGAGAATATTTCGTAGAATATTCGTTGAATATTTGTTAGGAGTAGTGTTGATTGCGAATTTTCGTAATGAGAATCAATGAGATCGTAAAATCTCAGATCCGATGGTATATTCTAACCACCAGGGGTTTCCATGGTGACGGGAACGCTTGTCAGGGAGGAGTATGCCAAAGTGGAACATCTGTACAGAATATATTCGTTTTTCAGAATATTCGTAACATTGTAAGACAAGAATATATATTAGCTAAATTGCTCTATATTTTTGCTCTATATTTTTATTTTTGCTCTATATTTTTTTTTTCCTTTAACTTAAGCAGGGAGGAATCATGACTTCAGATGGAAAAAAAGACGAATATTCTAAAAAACTAATATATTCGATATAGTGCTATATATTTGTTCTTTAGAATATTCGTAATATTCTAAAACAAGAATATATAGCAAAATAGCAAATATTCGAGATTTTTTTAAATCAGTACACGTGATCCCTCCCTGCTTCTAGCTTGTGGGCCAATGAGAAGGCTGCAATATCTTTGACTTTAGGCGTAGTGTTGATTGCAAATTTTTGTAATGCGAATTTTCATAATGAGAATTTTCGTAATGCAAATTTTTGTAATATTATAAATTTGCTATATTGCTATATATTACGAATATTCTAAAAAACAACTATATAGCAATATAGCGAATATTCGAAAAAAAATTAATATAGAGCAATTTAGCTAATATAGTGCTATAATCTTCTTTATCTAATAGTTGTTATTTTTTTCTCATCTGAAGTTCAGATTTGTAAAAAATTACAACTATTAAAAAAAAGATTATAGCACTATATTAGCTAAATTGTTCTACATTCGTTTTTTTTTTTCAAATATACGCTATATTGCTATATATTCTTGTTTTAGAATATTATGAATATTCAAATTTTAGAATATACGCTATATTGCTATATATTCTTGTTTTAGAATATTACGAATATATAAATTTTTTTGAATATTCGTCTTTTTTTTAAAATCTGAACTGTGGTTCCACTTTGGCATACTCCTCCCCGACATACGTACCCGTCACCATGGAAACGCCTGGGGGTTAGAATATACTATTGGCTCTGAGTTTTCATGATCTCTTTGATTCTGAAAATTTGCATTACGAAAATTCGCATTATGAAAATTCTCATTATGAAAATTCGCAATCAACACTACTCCTAAAGTCAAAGATATTGCAGCCTTCTCATTGGCCAAAAAACTAGAAGCAGGGAGGATCCCTCCCTGCTTCTAGCTTTTGGGCCAATGAGAAGGCTGCAATATCTTTGACTTTAGGAGTAGTGTTGATTGCGAATTTTCATAATGAGAATTTTGATCCATGTGTACTGATTAAAAAAAATCTATAAAAATCTAAAAAAATTACGAATATATATCACTATAGTCTAAATATTCGCGAATTCTCGAAGTGCCGATATTCGCAATAAAAATTTGCAATTCTAATATTCGTGATCAACACTAGAACACTCAAGCATACCGATGTGTTCGGCCAGAGCACCCAAGCACTTTGGTGCTCGCTCAACACTAGACAATATTATTTTTTTAATTTATAAAAAAATGTTATGAAAATGTAACAAAATTAGCAATTTTCCAAATTTAAATTTCTCTGCCTTTAAGACAGATAGTCATAGCTCACACAATACTTAATAATTAAAGGAGTTTTCCGAAGTTTTAATACTGATAATCTATCCTCTGGATAAGTCAACAGTATCTAATCGGGGGGTCCAGGGTATAGGTCATCAGTATTAAAATCACAGAAAATCCATTTAATATTTACCATATGTCCACTTTATGTTGGCATCATTGTTGGGAACTTGAAGATATAGTGGGCAGATTTGCCAGGGTTGCCAACTGTCCCGAAACTTCTGGACAGTCTGTTAAAAACAAGCAACTTTTTTCCTGGCTCCGTGAAAAAAAGCTGCGTTGGCGACCTCTTCCACCTCCTCTGCCGTCGCCTTGTGCTTCCACTGTGCCCCCGCTGTCAGGTGGGATTGCTATCATCAGCGTGCTCTTGTAGTCGCGCATCTTCCGATCAGTAACAGATGTTTTCACTAAATTTAGTTCCCTGTCAGCAATGCAGAGCAGGGGTTCATTCACGGCAAAAGGGGGTTCATGTCACCCAGCAATACAACAGAGGATTTTGAGAGATTTAGGCCCCTGTCACCCAGGCACAGCAGGGGTTCATTCACGGCAAAAGGGGCTTCTTGTCACCCAGCAATATAACAGAGGATTATGAGAGATTTAGGCCCCTGTCACCCAGGCACAGCAGAGGTTTGTATACGCCAAAAATTGTAAAATGTCACCCGACAATTGAAAATAAGATTTTATCAATTTAGGGCCCTAAAATTGGCACTTTTTTTTATTAAAATGGCTCTAAAATAGTCCTTGAAAAGGCTAGAGTGATGTAAAAGGCAGTAAAATGTGCTTAAGAGCATGGCAACTGCTCTGCCAACAAATGTGGATAGGGAAATAACTTAAAATGAAATAAAATAACAAAACATTACAAATTATTAACCTGCAACTCAGAGAAGGAGGTGGATATGGAGTCGGAGGTTGAGGAGGCGGTGAATGTGGTGTTGTAGGTGGAGGCAGCAATGGAGGAGGAACAGGTAGCCTACAATGTTTTTATTTTTTTTATTGGGGTAGGTGGCCCCCAAAATATTGGGACAAATAAAAAAAAGAAAACTAAGAATCATTGCACTTGACTTGAGTACAAGAATGTATGTTTGATGGTAGTATAAATGTCTATTCTGCACAAGTTACAGACAAGTCTTGTGGGATTCAAGCCTGGTTCATTTTAATGGCTGTGGACAGGCGACTGCGTCTGTCTGTAATGACGCCTCCTGCCGTGCTAAATACACGTTCAGAGAGTACACTGGCTGCAGGGCAGGCCAGCACCTCCAAGGCATACAGGGCAAGCTCTGGCCATGTGGACAATTTGGAGACCCAGAAGTTGAATGGGGCAGAACCATCAGTCAGTACGTGTAGTCGTGTGCACAGGTACTGTTCCACCATGTTGTTCAAATGCTGCCTCCTGCTAACACGCTCCATATCAGCAGTTGGGGCCGCTTGTTGCGGCGAGGTGACAAAGCTTTTCCACATGTCGGCCATGCTAACCCTGCCTTCTGAGGTGCTGGCGCTGACACAGCTGCGTTGGCGACCTCTTCCTCCTCCCCTGCCTTCGCCTTGTGCTTCCACTTTTCCCCCAGCGTCAGTCGGGAATGCTCTCAGGAGCGCGTCTACCAGCGTGCGCCTGTAATCGCGCATCTTCCGATCACGCTCCAGTGAGGGAATTAAGGACGGCACATTGTCTTTGTAATGGGGATCCAGCAGGGTGGCCACCCAGTAGTCAGCACACGGTAAAATGTGGGCAACTCTGCAGTCGTTGCGCAGGCACTGCAGCATGTAGTCGGTCATGTGTGCCAGGCTGCCCAGAGGTAAGGACAAGCTGTCCTCTGTGGGAGGCGTATCGTCTGCCTCCTCCGTATCCCCTCAGCCACGCACCAGTGATGGGCCCGAGCTGCGTTGGATGCTACCCCGCTGTGAACATGCTTCATCCCCATCCTCGTCCTCCAGTAGTGGGCCCTGGCTGGCCAAATTTGTACCTGGCCTCTGCTGTTGCAAAAATCCTGTTTCTGAGACACTTCTAAAAGACTGGCCTGAAAGTGTTAGAGATGACCCCTCTACCTCCTCCTCGTCCTGGGCCACATCTTCTTCCATCATCGCCCTAAGTGTTTTTTCAAGGAGACATAGAAGTGGTATTGTAACGCTGATAACGGCGTCATCGCCACTGTCCATGTTGGTGGAGTACTTGAAACAGCGCAACAGGGCACACAGGTATCGCATGGAGGCCCAGTCATTGGTGGTGAAGTGGTGCTGTTCCGCAGTGCGACTCACACGTGCGTGTTGCAGCTGAAACTCCACTATGGCCTGCTACTGCTCGCACAGTCTCTCCAGCATGTGCAAGGTGGAGTTCCATCTGGTGGGCATGTCGCATATGAGGCGGTGAGCGGGAAGGCCGAAGTTACGCTGTAGAGCAGACAGCTAAGCGGCGGCAAGATGAGAACGCTGGAAGCGCGCACAGACAGCCCGCACTTTATGCAGCAGCTCAGACATGTCGGGGTATTTGTGAATGAATTTCTGCACCACCAAAATCAGCACATGCGACAGGCAAGGGATGTGTGTCAAACCGGCTAGTCCCAGAGCTGCTCCGAGATTTCGCCCATTATCGCACACCACTAGGCCGGGCTTAAGGCTCACTGGCAGCAACCACTCGTCGGTCTGTTGTTCTTTACCACGCCACAACTCCTGCGCGGTGTGGGGCCTGTCCCCCAAACACATTAGTTTCAGAACGGCCTGCTGACGTTTACCCCTGGCTGTGCTGAATTTGGTGGTGAAGGTCTGTCGCTGACCGGATGAGGAGGTGGCAGAGGAGGAGGAGGAAGTCGAGTAGGAACAGGAGGCAACAGGAGGCAAAGAATGATGCCCTGCGTTCCTTGGCGGCGGAAGGACGTGCGCCAAACAGCTCTCCGCCTGGGGCCCAGCCGCTACTACATTTACCCAGTGTGCAGTTAGGGAGATATAGCATCCCTGGCCGTGCTTACTGGCCCACGTATCTGTGGTTAGGTGGACCTTGCCACAGATGGCGTTGCGCAGTGCACACTTGATTTTATCCGATACTTGGTTTGCAGGGAGGGCACGGCTCTCCTGGAGAAGTAGTGGCGACTGGGAACGACGTACTGTGGGACAGCAAGCGACATGAGATGTTTAAAGCTGTCCGTCTCCACCAGCCTGAATGACAGCATTTCAAAGGCCAGTAGTTTAGAAATGCTGGCAGTCAGGGGAATTTACGCTTTCTCTCAAAGGTTTGTGAGATGGAGAGCTGAACGCTTCCGTGTGACATGGTGGAGATGCTTGGTGACGGAGGTGGTGTTGTTGGTGGCACATCCTCTGTTTGCTGGGCGGCAGGTGCCAACGTTCCTCCAGAGGCGGAGGAAGAGGCCGAGGCAGCAGCAGAAGAGAGAGCAGGAGGGGCCTGAGCCAATTCTTGGTTTTGAAGATGCTTACTCCACTGCAGCACGTGTCTCGCATGTAGATGCCTGGTCATGCAGGTTGTGCTAAGGTTCAGAACGTTAATGCCTCGCTTCAGGCTCTGATGGCACAGCGTGCAAACCACTCGGGTCTTGTCGTCAGCACATTGTGTGAAGAAGTGAAATGCCAGGGAACTCCTTGAAGCTGCCTTTGGTGTGCTCGGTCCCTGTTGACGGTGGCCAGTAGCAGGCGAACTGTTTTGGCGACGGCTGCTCTGCTTTTGCACCCTGCTCCCTCTTTTGCTACGCTGTTGGCTCCGTCTCACCACTGCATCTTCCTCCGATCTCTGAAAGTCAGTGGCACGACCTTCATTCCATGTGGGGTCTAGGACCTCATCGTCCCCTGCATCGTCTTCAACCCAGTCTTCCTCCCTGACCTCCTTTTCGGTCATCACACTGCAGAAAGACGCAGCCGTTGGCACCTGTGTTTCGTCATCATCAGAGACGTGCTGAGGTGGTATTCCCATGTCCTCATCAGGAAACATAAGTGGTTTGCGTCAGTGCATTCTATGTCTTCCACCCCTGGGGAAGGGCTAGGTGGATGCCCTTGGGAAACCCTGCCAGCAGAGTCTTCAAACAGCATAAGAGACTGCTGAATGACTTGAGGCTCAGACAGGTTCCCCGATATGCACGGGGGTGATGTGACAGACTGATGGGCATGGGTTTCAGGCGCCACCTGTGCACTTTCTGCAGAAGACTGGGTGGGAGATAATGTGAACGTGCTGGATCCACTGTCGGCCACCCAATTGACTAGCACCTGTACTTGCTCAGGCCTTACCATCCTTAGAATGGCATTAGGCCCGACCAAATATCGCTGTAGATTCTGGCGGCTACTGGGACCTGAGGTAGTAGGTTCAGTAGGACGTGTAGCTGTGGCAGAACGGCCACGTCCTCTCCCTGCATCAGAGGCTCCACCAACACCACCACGACGACCATGACCGCATCCCTTATTTGATGTTTGCCTCATAGTTAGCGTTTACAAAGCAAAGTAAAATGTGGTTAAGTCTGTTAAAAATAATTAAACGCCAATAAAAACCCTGATGTAGGGTATTGCACTCAAATTTTTTTTTTAACTCTATATGTCAGCGGTATTTGTGGCCTAAATGTGACAGTCACCTATGCAAGTGTAATCCCAGATGTGCAGTATATCAGAGGGATTTTTCACCACAGTATCCTAAAAGCCTTATTTGTGGCCTAAATGTGACAGTCACCTATGCAAGTGTAATCACAGATGTGCAGTATATGAAAAAAAGGTTTTTTTTCACCACAGTATCCTAATAGCCGTATTTGTGGCCTAAATGTGACAGTCACCTATACACGTGTAATCACAGATGTGCAGTATATCAGAGGGATTTTTCACCACAGTATCCTATAAGCCTTATTTTTGGCCTAAATGTGACAGTCACTTATGCACGTCTAATCTCTGAGGTGCAGTATATTAGAGGGCTTTTTCACCCCAGTAACCAAAAAGGCGTATTTCTAGCCTAAATATGACAGTCACCGATGCTTGTCTAATCCCAGATGTGCAGTATATTAGAGGGTTTTTTCACCCCAGTAACCAAAAAGCCGTATTTGTGGCCTAAATGTGACAGTCACTTATGCATGTGTAATCCCAGATGTGCAGTATATCAGAGGGTTTTTTCACCCCAGTATGCCGAAGCCGTATTTATGGCCTAAATGTGACAGTCACTTATGCAAGTGTAATCCCAGATGTGCAGTATATTAGTGGGGTTTTTCACCCCAGTAACCAAAAAGCCGTATTTGTGGCCTAAATGTGACAGTTACTTATGCACGTCTAATCCCATATGTGCAGTATATTAGAGGGTTTTTTCACCCCAGTAACCAAAAAGCCGTATTTCTGGCCTAAATGTGTCAGTCACTTATGCTTGTCTAATCCCAGATGTGCAGTATATTAGAGGGTTTTTTCACCCCAGTAACCAAAAAGCCGTATTTCTGGCCTAAATGTGACAGTCACTTATGCATGTGTAATCCCAGATGTGCAGTATATCAGAGGGTTTTTTCACCCCAGTATGCCAAAGCCGTATTTATGGCCTAAATGTGACAGTCACTTATGCATGTGTAATCCCAGATGTGCAATATATTAGAGGCTTTTTTCACCCTAGTATGCCAAAGCCGTATTTATGGCCTAAATGTGACAGTCACTTATGCTTGTCTAATCCCAGATGTGCAGTATATTAGAGGGTTTTTTCACCCCAGTAACCAAAAAGCCGTATTTCTGGCCTAAATGTGACAGTCACTTATGCTTGTCTAATCCCAGATGTGCAGTATATCAGATGCTTTTTTTACCGCAGTAACCAAAAAGCCGTATTTGTGGCCTAAATGTGACAGTCATTTATGCACGTGTAATCCCAGATGTGCAGTATATCAGAGGCTTTTTTCACCCCAATATGCCAAAGCCGTATTTATGGCCTAAATGTGACAGTCACTTATGCATGTGTAATCCCAGATGTGCAGTATATCAGAAGCTTTTTTTTACCCCAGTAACCAAAAAGCCGTATTTGTGGCCTAAATGTGACAGTCACTTATGCATGTGTATCCCAGATGTGCAGTATATCAGAGGCTTTTTTCACCCCAATATGCCAAAGCCGTATTTGTGACCTAAATGTGACAGTCACTTATGCTTGTGTAATCACAGATGTGCAGTATATCAGAGACTTTTTTCACCCTAGTAACCAAAAAGCTGTATTTCTGGACTTGCAGACATGCAGTTAGCCTGTGCTGGTGCACTATCGTTGCATAAAATGGCTGCCGATTATGTATTGATATTGACTAACTGAAGAAAAAATTGTTTATTTTCAGAAGTAGTTGGCTCAGGGCAGGCTTAAAACAATTGTGCACTGCACCCACAAAACACTTTTGCTTTAGATTTCTGAGTACAAAAAACAGTTCTTGATAAGATTTCTCCCTGATCTCTCCCTCACAGCAGCTGCAGCCTCTCCCTACACTAATCCGAGCAGAGTGACGAGCGGCACTACGTGACTCTAGCTTAAATAGAGCCTGGGTCACATGCTGCAGTTGGCCAATCACAGCCATGCCAATAGTAGGCATGGCTGTGATGGCCTTTTGGGGCAAGTAGTATGACACTTGTTGATTAGCTGCTGTGCAGCCTTTCAAATAGCGCCATAAAAATTGCCGAACCCGAACCTAAACTTTTACGTAAATGTTTGGGTTTGGGTCCGGGTGCCGAAAACCCTAAAGTTCAGTACGAACCCAAACTTTACAGTTCGGGTCATTATGGTTTTCCAATTTGTCCATAAAAAACGTTTGCTGTCCGTGATTTTGGGATAAGTTGTCCAGAAAAAAGAAAAATTCTGGTTGCCAACCCTGCTGATTGCTGATACAATATACTGCAATAGGAATTTATTGCAGTGTATTGTACATGTGAGTTCTACATTGACACTTAGCCCTATAAGATGCAGCCTCTAGCAGGGCCTGGTAGGCTTTGAAACAGGGCAGACCTGGAGGAATTTGTAAGACCCTGCAATTGTGTCACCAGGGGGCCGATGAATGATGGAGGAAGCTCCCTTCCTCTGTAAACCCCTTAGTTGCTACTAAGAGCAGCATCTAAGTGCAAAAAACATCCGGGATCAGCGCTAGCACCAAACTCGCCCATTGAGGCAGGGTGTCAGCTGTTTGTTACAACAGACACTCTCTTTGCTGACAAACAAGGAGAAACAAAAATAGCAAAAAATTCTGAAAAAGTCAGAAAGGATTATTTTTAATCCTTTCTGACAGAAGTGACCCTAAAATGCCCACATGTAATCCCCACATCATTTCATTTTCACAAATATTGTAATACCACTATACAAAGGTCATTTATTAAGACCAGCTCTTTAGATGCCGTTCTTAATAAACCCCTGTGCTGGAGGTGGATCCGCTGGAGTTATGTAGAGGCACAGGCCTCTTCATAACTTCGGCGGATGCAGCGCCAGTTCTAAATGTAAGACAGCTTCCGAGCTGTCTTATATTTAGATCTTTTTCTACGCCTGAATTAGGCATAGAAAATGGTAAATGATACAGGGCCTGCTGTCCCATCAACTTCCCCACCCACGCCTTGCCAACTTATTTAAACCTAGTGTGAGTGGGAAATAGTCCCAGATTGCATAGTAACTAACCTTTGCGGCACAATCTGCGCCTGAAATATGCTTAAGGGTGCTTTCACACTTGCGGCAGAGTGATCGGGTAAGCAGTTCCGTCGCCCGAACTGCCTGCCGGATCCGTTAAAACGTATGCCAACTGATGGCATTTGTAAGACTGATCAGGATCCTGAGCTGTCTTACAAATGCATTGAAATGCCACATGCGTCTTTCTGGTGTCATCCGGAAAAACGGATCCGGCATTTATTTTTTTCACCTTTTTTCGGTCTGCGCACGGATCCGGCATTCCTGTATTTAGAATGCCGGATCCGGCACTAATACATTCCTATGGAAAAAAAATGGCAAGTGTTCCGTTTTTTTGGCCAGAGATAAAACAGTAGCATGCTGCGGTTTTATCTCTGTCCTGATCAGTCAAAAAGAACTGAAGACATCCTGATGCATCCTGAACGGATTGCTCTCCATTCAGAATGCATGGGGATAAAACTGATCAGTTCTTTTCCGGTATTGAGCCCCTAGGACGGAACTCTATGCCGGAAAAGAAAAACGCTAGTCTGAAAGTACCCTAATAGTATTTCAGCTTCATAAATGACCTCCATAATGTTTTAAAGTTTTATGGGGTCACTAACTTTTCAAAAAACTTTTGATATGTCATAAAGCTATATCAAAAGTTTAAATCAGTGGAGGTTTGAGCATTGTGACCCCCACCAATCCCTAGAGCTAGAGGAAAGTGCACGCTTAGAACAATCTTACTTCTCTCTGCATGAAATGGACTCCATAGAAGTCTTTGGGCCTGTCTTGATTCTGTCCTCAGCAGCAAGGAGAGAGAGAGTGCAATATGTACACGCTTCTCTCCCCTTGTTCTAGGGATCGTGGGGGTGTCAACACTAAGATCCCCACCTATCTAAACATTTGATATGTCTCCATTACATATCAAAAGTTTTTAAAAAGTTAGTGCCCCTTTAAAAGTGACATCTCTGACTGTCTAAGGCAGGCATCCTCAAACTGCAGCCCTCCAGCTGTTGCAAAACTACAACTCCCAGCATGCCCGAACAGCCTACAGATATCAGCCTACAGCAGGGCATTGTGGGAGTTGTAGTTTTACAACAGCTGGAGGGCCGCAGTTTGAGGATGCCTGGGCATTAAAGGGGGTTCAATTTCTTGGTGGCCTAAGGCAGGAGCTTAATTTTATATCCATGATAAATAGTATTTACCCGTGTGAACCCACTTTTTAGGAGATTGCCCCCAAATGGGATTGCTTTCTCTGGACTTTAGCTGGTCATTATTGCATCAAGGCCTTAGCCCACTAGATGATCCTAATGTACTCTGTTGGGTCAGTCCAATCTGCTTGGCACTACAGACCTGCACTGTTTCTGCTGTTTTAAAGACACAAAAGGGGAAATTCCCCCTACGCCTGTTTTTGGATTAGAAAAGTCCACCGGATTTGCAACTTTTTAACAGCATTGGAACTTTTCTTTTCACAATTGTCATTATATGCCGCCCTCACCTATTTTACTGAAGGGGTTGTGGTGGGGGAGAAGTGTGGGCAGGGTCATTAGCTCCCACTCATTCATCATTATTTATGCCAGAAACTGGCATTAAAATCGACTGAAACCTACTCCGGCCCTGAGCTGCCAGAGATTTAATTCCAGCACACGGACTGCCAGAGGAGTAATGTAATTTATGAGTAGGATTCTGGCTTGCTAGAATCCTAGTCTGTATTGACCAGGGGCAAGCACCCTGAAACAGTGGTCTACGGATGGATAGCTGGCTTAACTATATTTCAGTGTTGGAAAGTCCAATAGGGAGCGACTTTCAAGAGGTGGCGGTTGTGAGATGGTTCTCTTCCTTGGGTGATACCTCTTTGCATATTCATTTCCCATGGAGCATTGCCTATAAAAGTGTCCATACCCTGGAGTACTTCCAGTAAGTCTCTATACAGGACTGGTCTCTTTAAGGAGGTTCAGGAGCTTGCCTAAGGCATGAGAATATCAAACATTTTAGAGGTCCAAATACCAGAGGTTTTAAAAAGCAATGATGGCTTAGTTCATGCAATGATTGAATTAAATAGGCTGGCACTACTTCTCAAATCTCAGTCCCTGCAATTCCACAATGACATGGAAGTTTTAAGTCTCATTTGAGGCCACGGTGGTGCTCTATGTCAAAGACCAGTACCTATCTTCCAAAGGAATAAAAGCAGAACATGGCACTTACAATCTGAACTTTTGATCCACTTCGTTTCAGCATAAAAAACAGCCTTGTGTGGATAGGGCTAGACTGACAGCCGTTTATTGCTGGCTGCACTTCGTCTGGCTCCAGAGCTACACAAATGTGCCGACCCATTTATATCCACATATATATATACACACGATTAATGAAGTGACATCAAAATAACATAAATTACATATAATACATATGTCAGTACTTGACCCATTTCTGACCAGCGCCGTAATAGTACGGTGCTGCGGGAAGTGACTTCCCGACCAGCGCTGTAGTACCATGATGCGCTGATCGGGCAGGTGCAGGAGCTGCGCCTGCCCGATCAGCTGCAGGGGACCGGCTGTTCCCATTAGCCGGACCCCTGCTGTATGCGCCGTCGTCGGTGAAAACACTGATGCCAGCGCATTAACCCTCACTATGCTCTGGTGAACTCTGACGTGGCATGTGCGGGGTGTGTGGAGGGAGGAAGCGCCCTCCCCATCCCCATCGGGTCCCTGTGCTGCGGGGACGGGTACCAGATGGCTGGAACAGCATTCTTTAGGCATCGTTGCTGCTTTCCCTGTTAGCCTGTGATATTCAGCCCCCTGGATCTCACAGGCAGGAAGGCTGTAAGTGTATTACACTGGTAATACACTTACAGCCAATGCATTACAATACAGAAGTATTGTAATGCATTGGAGAGGGGATCAGACCCCCAAAAGTTGTGGGGGGAAAAAAGTAAAAAAAAAGGTGCTCTTTTCCCATAATTAAGTAATAAAAAAATAGGAAAAAAAAAAGAAAAGAAGACATATTAGGTATCGCCGCGTCTGTATAGACCCTGTCAGGTGAGCGCAGTAAAACATGATCCACACTGTCAGGTGAGCGCAGTAAAAATAAATAAAAACAGTGCCAAAACAGCACTTTTTGGTCAGCTTCCCTCACAAAAAGTGTAATACCAAGCGATCAAAAAGGCCTATGTACCCCAAAATGGTACCAATCAAAACGGTCATCTCATCCGCCAAAATTAGACCCTACCTAAGACAGTCGTCAAAAAAAAAAATATATATATGGCTCTCAGAATATGGCAACACAAAAACAAGTTTTTATTCTGTTTAAAAACCCTCAGGTGAATGCTGTAGAAAAAAACTGCCAAAACAACCATTTTTTGTCACCTTGCCTCACAAAAAGTGTAACACCAAGTGATAAAAAAAATCTTATGTACCCAAAATTGCACCATACAAACCGCCATCTCATCCCACAAAAAATTAGCCCCCACATAAGACAATCACTAAAAAAATAAAAACCAATGGCATCCGCAAACCAATCCATCAAAATCTTCACTGCAAAAGCCATATGGCGCTTCTTCCATTCTTAATCCTGCCATGTGCCCCCACAGCACTTTACCACCACATATGGGCTGTTTCCGTATTCAGGAGAAAATGGGTAACAAATTTTGGGGTGCTTTTTCTCCTGTTACCCCTTGTAAAAATGAAAAATTTGGGGCTAAAGCAACATTTTATTGGAAGAAATGTAACATTTCAATTTCACAGCCAAGTGTTTCCAAATTCCGTAAAATGCTTAGGGGTCAAAGTGCTCAATACCCCCCTTAATATATTCTTTGAAGTGTGTAGTTTCCAAAACTGGTCATTTTTTGAGGGTTTCCACTATAGGGGTACATCAGGGTCTCTTCAAATACAAAATGATGCCTAAAAACCATTCTAGCAAAATCTGCCTCCAAAATCCATATGGCGCTCCTTTCCTTCTGACCACTGCCACGTGCCCAAAGAGCAGTTTACCACTACATATGGGGTATTTCTGTAAACTGCAGAATCAGAGTAATGCATATTAAGATTTATTTTGCTGTTAACCCTTGCTGTGTTGCAATAAAAAAATTGATTAACATAAAAAAAACTGATAAAAAATGAAATTTGAGGGTTGTAGTTTCTTAAATGGGGTAATTTATGGGTGGTTTTCATTATGTAAGCCCCTCAAAATCATTTTATATCTAAATTGGTGCTTAAAAAAATGGTTTTGGAAATTTAGTTCTTAATTTGAAAAATGGCTTCTAAACTTCTAAGCCTTCTAACGTCCTAAAAAAATGAAATGACATTTACAAAATGATGCCAACATAAAGCAGACATATGGGGAATGATGACTGATAACTATTTTATGAGGAATTACTATCTGTCTTAAAAGTAGAGAAATTCAAATTTAGAAAATTGTGAAATTGTCCGAATTTTTGATAAATTTGGGATTTTTTTTATAAATAAAGGAAAAATATATTGACTCAAGTTTACCACTGTCATAAAGTACAATGTGTCATGAGAAAACAATCTCCGAATGGCATGGATAAGTAAAAGTGTTCCAAAGTTATTACCACATAAAGCGACACATGTCAGATTTGCAAAAAATGGAATGGGCAGGAAGTGAAAACTGGCCCGGGGTAGAAAGGGTTAAAGATACAGAAAAATCCATTAAAACAATAATATATCATCAGGAAATCATCACATCACGCCCTGGTTAATTTAATTAATTCAGCTTCCATCCGTATTAGCTCTCTATGCCTATCACCCCCATTATGCAATGGCTGAATTATTTTCTAGCCCAAAAATTTAATGCATTGAATGTCACCATTGTGCACCTCACACATGTGCTCAGTCAATCTTGTTGCACCTACCTTTGTCTTCAGTGACCTTACATGCTCATCAAAACGTACCTCCATCAGTCTTTTACCCATAGAGTGTAAGCCACACGTACATCTGATGGCGTACACTACATATTTTGGTATTACATTATTAACCTGGAAAGATTGACCCCCCTAGATTAATGCCTCGACTGCAATATAGATTACTACAGAAACAGCACTGTCCAAAGCGGTAATTACTGCTTGGTAAAATGTTTTTTAACCGCTTACTATCCTCATTTTGCAGCTTATCTAACCAGCCATTTACAAGGACTTCGCATAGATTTTTATTCCATCTGAAAGAAATAAGGGGCTGTTTTCCGGCTATCTTAGCCAGTATGGGAGCCTCTGTATATATATATGCCAGTTCTTATAAATGACTGTTTTTTGCTTTTTTGCTTCTATGAAGTTTTCTTCTATCAGGGCACTAGGGTAACCTCTTTTATATAATCAGTCACCCAAATTCCTAGCCTGCGATTCAAAAATTTCATCTTCATTGTTTGGCCTCCATAACCATATAAATTGCCCATATGGTAATGCTTGTTTTACCCAATAATCAGTTATGGCTGTGTTTCTGAACAGTGATGGCCAGTTCGCAGTGTTCGCCAACGAACACATGCGGGCTGCCATCTTAACTTACAAGTCTGGCGATGCACAGGTAAGCTCTTACCTGTGCCTGTGCCGCGAGCCGGTCTGAAATCAAATGCGGTCACCGGAAGCAGGCAGTTCCGTGACATAGTGTGGAGGTGGCGGCAGCATCAGGGGGCCACAGAGTGTCATGGTGGCAAAGTGTGGAGATGGCAGTAGCAGCAGCAGCATCCAGGGACCACAGAGTGGAGAGGTGACATAGTGTGGAAATGGCAGTAGCAGAAACAGCAGCAGGAGACCACATAGTAGCAAGATGGCAGTAGTAGTAGTAGTAGTAGTAGTAGCAGTAGCAGTAGCAGTAGCAGTAGCAGTAGCAGTAGCAGTAGCAGTAGCAGTAGCAGCAGCAGCAGCAGCAGCAGCAGCAGCAGCAGCAGCAGCAGCAGCAGGAGTATACCACAGAGTGGCAAGGTGACATAGTGTGGTGTTGGCAGCAGCATGAGGAGACCACACAATGGCAAGGTGACATAATGTGGAGATGGCAGCAGCATCAGCAGGATACCACAGAGTAGCAAGGTGACATAGTTTGAAGGTGGCGGCAGCTTCAGGAGACCACAGAGTGGCAAGGTGATATAGTTTGGAGATGGCAGCAGCTGTATCAGGAGACCACAAAGTGACCTGGCAACAGAGTGGGGCGGTGGGTGGAAATACCAGTACCCGCTGATGAAGGTGGGTAAAATAAGGAGCACTTGGCATCAAATGTGTGGCATCAGGCAGATTGCAGCATCAGAGTAGTAGCTGAGGCAGGTAGCCAGAAGAAACCGGTCTCTTTTATCAAAGTGTTGGTGTGGCACCGTGAAAGATCTAGTCTGATGGATCAGGAATTGGTGGTTGGAAATCCTGGCTGATCCAAGCCTGATTCATCTTGACAAAGGTCAGTCTCTTCACATTTTGGGTGGACAGGCGAGTTCTCCTTGTGGTAACTATGGCCCCCGGCGCACTAAAACACACTCTGATGCCGCACTACTGGCCGGGCAGGACAGATTTTCCAAAGCAAACTCTGCTAGTTGCGGCCACAAATCCAGTTTGGCTACCCAGTAGTCCAGATCTTTAATGTTGGGTGTCAGGGTGCTGTCCAAGTATGCCACCACCTGCTGGTTCTGGTCCTGCTCCAGGTTGACCTGCTGCTGCTGGTGAGTAGTTTCTTCACTATATGGTTGACTGTAAACTCAGGCTGCTGCTGATGGAGCTGGTACTGCTTCTGCCACCCCACCCCTCCACAGCAGCCATGGCAGTGGAACGGGAGCGCAGAGGGCCCCCCCGGTCAGACCTGCGAGAGGTTGGATGATGGTGCAGATAGGTATCGGCCAACTGACTACATAGGGTGTCTCTGTAGTAGTTCAGTTTGTCCTCCCTCTTGGTGGGTGCAAAAAAGGCCCCCATTCTGGAACTTTAGCGAGGGTCCAACAAGGTGGAGAGCCAGAAGTCAACCCTATGCCGAATAGTGACAATTCGGATGTCACTACGCAAGCAAGTGTGCATGCATTGTGCCATTTGTGCAAGTGACTCGGAAGGACTCCCTGCCTCCATCTCCACTGCATACTGCCAAGGTGTGTCCAGATCCTCTGTCTCATCTTCCTCATCACCCTGTAGCTCCTCTCGCTGCTCCTGCTCCTCCTATCCTGTCAGCTGAGTAGAAAAACCAACCATTTGACTACACATTGCCTCCAATGACTACACAATGTGCTCCAATGTTCTCCTCCCCTCCTCCTCCTCCTCTTCTAGTTCAGCCCCCACAGAGCTCATGTGGCCATGAGATCGAGGTGCCACGTCTCCTGTCCTCTGACCAGCCACAGTTACCAGTATCTGTTCTAGGACATTAGGCAGTGGAATGACGTTGTTCATTACATAGTCCTGGCGACTGACAAATACCATGGCCTTCTCAAAGGGCCTGGGCAAACGGCAGGTGTCACACATGAGCTGCCACTGACTGACATAGAAGTTACACACGGGAGTACTCCTATCTGCTTGCATTATCAAGAAATTGTTGATGGCCTTTCTCTGTTCGTATAGTCGGTCCAACATACTGTATGGAGGGTGGAATTCCAACGGGTGTAAACGTCGCATATCAACCTATGTTGGGGGATGCAGTTCTGCAGCTGCAACTCGAGGAGGGTGTGCTTTGCGGTGTACGAGTGGCTGAAGTGCATGCAAAGTTTCCTGCCCATTTTTAGGTTGTCTTGCAGATAGGTGGAAGACTTCAGGAACCGCTTGACAACCAGAATGAACACGTGTGCCATGCAGGGCGCATGGCTCAGCCTTCCTTGACGCAGCGCCGACACCATGTTCTTCCCATTGTCGGTCAGCATGGTTCCGATTTTCAGTTGACTCAGAGAAATCCAGGATTTGATTTCTTGATGCATCACACGGAGCAGTTCCTCCCCTGTGTGACTCCGTTCTCAGAGGCAAACCAGGTGCGGAACAACGTGACACCGCCGAGCCCTGCACATGTGGTATGTTGGAGGGGCACTGTGACTTGTCCCTGCAGTGGAGGCTGAGGACACGGTGGAGGTTGAGGAGGCAGAGGCAGACATTGTTGCAGGACCAAGGGCGTGACAACATGGAGGCGGAAGCGGCATGACCTGGCCAAGTTGCTGGTGTGGCTGTGCAGGAATCACATTCACTCGGTGGGCCGTAAAGGACATGTCCCTGACTGTAATTACGGCTCCACATGTCGGCGATGCCGTGCACTTTGGCAGACACCGACAGGCTCAAGGACCGGTCCACCTTTTGTTCTACCTATTTGTGCAGTGCTGGTACTGCCTTTTTTGCAAAGAAATGACGGCTTGGCACTCTCCACCTCGGCTCGGCACAAGCCATCAATTCTCTGAAAGGTGCAGAGTCCACCACTTGGAAAGGGAGGGACTATAGCACCAGCAACTTGGACAGGAGCATGTTCAGCTTCTGTGCAGTTGGATGCATGCACGCATACTGCTGTCTCTTGGCAATCGCTTCGGTGATCGATTTCTGATGGAATTACTGATGAGGATTAGGAGGAGGAGGAGCAGGAGCATCTGGACCAGCAGAAGATGTGAATGACAGACAGCTCCCTTCGGCTGAGATGGTGGAGCCTTAATTGGCTGAAACCGGGTGCGTGCCACAGGGTGATGCCGTGGTAGCTGCGGAAGGCGAAGGCTGGTCCACCAGATCAGAACCACGGTTCTCCCAGGCCACTGCATGGCGACGCTGCATATGTTGACGCAGGGCCATAGTGCCAACATTGGCACCCTGGCCACGCTTCACCTTCTGCCCACATATTATTCATGTGGCCACGTTAACCTCCTCTGGAAGCTTAATAAAAAACTGCCACACCGCCGAGTAGGTGATTTTCCCCCCAACAGTCCGCACTGACTGACTGCAACCACCACTGCCTCCGTGAACCCCTGCACTACTACTTCCTGGGCAGGTAGGCTGCTGCGAAGCAGGTGGTCTACCCCGGGCACATTTGGCTCCCGACATGCAACTGCTGCCACCCTGCTGACTCCCAGCCATGCTACCACGCAGCTGGCTCAGCCGCTGTCTCACAGGCAAGCTGCCATCCTCTTCTCCGGATGATGAAGCCCCTTCTGCACCCGGCTCCCAAGTGCGATCAGCTTCATCATCATCAAGTAGTGTCTGCACGTCACTGATGTCCTCCTCAATGGTCTCTGGGTCAGGAGCCTGACCGCTCGCAGAAAAAGCTCCTGCGCCACTCTCCTCATCACTACTTGCCCGCCTAGCGGAGGAAGTGGCGGATGTCTCCTCCAGATCTTGGCTGGGCAGTAGCTGCTGACTGTCGTCTAGCAGTTCGTCCTCGCTGTATAGTTGAGCTGAGCCCAGAGCATACAATACTTCTGTGGCTGAGGGAACAGCAAAAGACAGAGGCAGGTTGAGGAAAGGTGAGGGCACAGGGCCTGCTCCAAGGTCATGCCAACTAAGGGTACTTTCACATTTGCGGCAGAGGATTCCGGCAGGCAGTTCCGTCACATACAGACGCACATGATGGCACATACAAGACGCAAACTGATGGCATTTGTCAGACGGATCAGGATCCTGATCCGTAAAACAAATGCATTGAAATGCCGGATCCGTCTCTCCGGTGTCATCCGGAAAAACGGATCCGGCATTTATTTTTTTCAGATTTTTTGGGGTCTGAGCATGCGCAGACCGCAATGCCGGATCCGTTTTGCCGGAAGACTCGGGGCCGGATACGGCATTAATGCATTTCAATGGGAAAAAATGTCGGATCTTGCATTCTGGCAAGTGTTCCGGAATTTTGGATGGAGATAAAACCGCAGCATGCTGCGGTATTATCTTCATCCTGAAAAGTCAAAAAGACTGAACTGAAGACATCCTGATGTATCCTGAACGGATTGCTCTCCATTCAGAATGCATTAGGATGAAACTGTTCAGTTATTTTCCGGTATTGAGCCCCTGTGACGGAACTCAATGCCGGAAAAGAATAACGCTAGTGTGAAAATACCCTAAGGGTTGTGTCTAAAGAAACCACCAACTGTTGGCTGGGGGTGTCTGATGTCACTTGGGATGACGTGGATGAGTTAACCAATCAAGAACCGCTCGGGTGCTGGCCAAGACACGACCGCTAGATGACACCGAGAGCTCCAGCCTCTCACTGCGACTCCTGCAGCCACGCCCCCTTACTCTGCTGCGACCTCTGCTTGCGCCAGAAATATTCAGGCCTCTGCCACTCCTCTGTGCATGGCCTGGCACTTCTCTGCCTGACATACTTGTAGCTTACCTACACAAATTATAAGGAAATTAAAACACCCCTAAAAGCGATGAATATAATTTTCTTTTTGTACTAAAATAGTCCACTAAACACTTTCACCACAATTAACTGCAGAAATGCACTGAGAATATCTTTTTCTTGTTGTACTGAAAAACGCCCCTATACGCTTTTACCAGAAATAACTGCAATAGTGCAGTGCGTATATATTTTCCTTTTTTATACTGAAATACCCCTATATGCTTTCACCAGAAATAACTGCAACAGTGCAGTGCTTAGATATTTTTCTTGTTGTACTGAAATATGCCCCTATACGCTTTCACCAAAAATAACTGCAACAGTGCAGTGAGTATATATTTTCAGTTTTTTACTGAAATACTCCCCTATATGCTTTTACGGGAAATAACTGCAACAGTGCAGTGTGTATATATTTTTCTTGTACTGAAATATGCCCCTATATGCTTTCAACAGAAATAATTGCAACAGTGCAGTGTGTATATATTTTCTTTTTTTACTGAAATACACCCCTATACGCTTTCACCAGAAATAACTGCAACAGTGCAGTGCTTAGATATTTTTCTTGTTGTACTGAAATATGCCCCTATATGCTTTCACCAGAAATAACTGCAACAGTGCAGTGCGTATATATTTTCTTTTTTTACTGAAATACACCCCTATACGCTTTCACCAGAAATAACTGCAACAGTGAAGTGCATATATATTTTCTTGTTGTACTGAAATACGCCCCTATACGCTTTCACCAGAAATAACTGCAACAGTGTAGTGCATATATATGTTTCTTGTTGTACTGAAATACGCCCCTATACGCTTTCATCAGAAATAACTGCAACAGTGCAGTGCGTATATATATACAGTACAGACCAAAAGTTTGGACACACCATCTCATTCAAAGAGTTTTCTTTATTTTCATGACTATGAAAATTGTAGATTCACACTGAAGGCATCAAAACTATGAATTAACACATGTGGAATTATATACATAACAAACAAGTGTGAAACAACTGAAAATATATTTCATATTCTAGGTTCTTCAAAGTAGCCACCTTTTGCTTTGATTACTGCTTTGCACACTCTTGGCATTCTCTTGATGAGCTGTAAGAGGTAGTCCACTTAAATGGTTTTCACTTCACAGGTGTGCCCTGTCAGGTTTAATAAGTGGGATTTCTTGCCTTATAAATAGGGTTGGGACCATCAGTGGCGTTGAGGAGAAGTCAGATGGATACAGAGCTGATAGTCCTACTGAATAGACTGTTAGAATTTGTATTATGGCAAGAAAAAAGCAGCTAAGTAAAGAAAAACGAGTGGCCATCATTACATGAAATGAAGGTCAGTCAGTCAGCCGAAAAATTGGGAAAACTTTGAAAGTAAGGGCTATTTGACCATGAAGGAGAGTGATGGGGTGCTGCGCCAGATGACCTGGCCTCCACAGTCACCGGACCTGAACCCAATCGAGATGGTTTGGGGTGAGCTGGACCGCAGAGTGAAGGCAAAAGGGCCAACAAGTGCTAAGCATCTCTGGGAACTCCTTCAAGACTGTTGGAAGACCATTTCAGGGGACTACCTCTTGAAGCTCATCAAGAGAATGCCAAGAGTGTGCAAAGCAGTAATCAAAGCAAAAGGTGGCTACTTTGAAGAACCTAGAATATGACATATTTTCAGTTCTTTCACACTTGTTTGTTATGTATATAATTCTACATGTGTTAATTCATAGTTTTGATGCCTTCATCGTCATGAAAATAAAGAAAACTCTTTGAATGAGAAGGTGTGTCCAAACTTTTGGTCTGTACTATATATATATATATATTTTTTTTTTTTTTACTGAAATACGCCCCTATACACTTTCAATAGAAATAACTGCAGAAGTGAAATGCGTATATACTTTTCTTGTTGTACTGAATAAGATACTAAGATACAAGCCACTAAAGGCTTTTCAACATAACACTTGCAGCCCAATAACAAAAAGCTGGAATGACAGAGCTGTCTAATGACTATTTGGATCCCCAAATAATCGTTCTCTGCACTTGTAAATCACTTTTCTAGCACCTTCTGACGTCTCTCCCTGCACTAAGATGCTCTGAAATTATTCCTATCCTTTCCCTGCACTTATAAATCGTTTTTTTGTCTTTTCTATCCACAATCGTTTTTCCACTTGCTGTCCCTAGCACCTTCACACGTCTGTCCCTGCACTCTGAATGCTGGAAAATGGCAGAATCTAAAATGGCTGCCGTATTTATAGGGCTGTGACATCACAGGGCTGGCTGGCTGCTGATTGGCTGCATGCAGGCATGTCAATCTGGGTGATTCCGCCTTCCCAGAGTTCCTTGCCCCATGTCCTCAGTCCTCACATGTGTAGCCTCCATTTTAGGAAAATTGCGATTCGTTACCACGAAGCGCGAGGAAATTCGCGTTCGTTGAGAATCGAATTGTTCCTGAAATTCAGATCGAATTCCACTTCCTCAGCTTTACTTCGCTCATCTCTAAATATAGAGCAAATATAATTGAATATACTTAGCATACAGATTCCGTGTAGTGTAAATCATGTCATTTTCTAGTTCTGCCAGAAACAGGGTGGTGAAAGTTGTGGCCACCGGCTTCCCTATCACAGTACCTGCCCTCTGGTGGAACCACTCGCCCTGAAATTAGAAGAAATTATGTTCTAGAACAACAGTCAACCAATCACAAATCTAATGTGTGTAATCCTTATTCAAATAAGAGGTTGACAGGTGATGTCTGATTGCCTGTTCATGGGTGATTAGTTCATGCAATACAGCCCACAGTAGGAATAGTAAGGAGTTTGGGATGGGACTTGAGATATTTGTTTCTCTTTGGTAGAGCTATAGTAATAGGGGTGTTTCTATTGAGTTGATCTACTGTAGAACAACTGAAATAGCCTTTTTTTATGAATAATCTTGAAATAGCAAAAGTACAATAGAAATCTTTGAATGTTAATTTTATCTAAGGAAGACCAATGGATTTAAGTTGAATTGAAGTTCTTAAGCACACAAAAAAAGGAAGCGTGCAATAATGTCTATGTATAATCCTTTGTCATTCACTGCATTTTAACCACACTGCGAGTTACAGAGAATCTGCGGATACCTTGGGCTGATAATTGAAGGCTCTGCACAAAAGAGACTCTATTGAGGAGCAAAGTTTTAGCCTCTCTGTCACTCTTGGATTAGAGCACATCTTCTTTAAATTCAACATGTGAACTTTTCATGCTAATCACTCACTCATTTATTCTCTCTCCTAAAAAGTGTTAACATTGCAGCCCTTAAAATAATGACAAGAAGTTCTTAGTTACTGGGAAATAAGATCTAATTCAGGAGGAATGAAAATGCTTCTCGAGTGCCACCTATAGGTAGCTATTCTCTAAGTCAGGGATGCCCAACCTGTGTCCCTCCAGCTCTGTTGCAGAACTACAACTCCTGGCATGCCTGGATCGTCTACAGCTATTAGGGCATGCTGGTGTAGTTTTCCAACAGCTGGAGGGCCGCAGGCTGAGCATCCCTGCTCTAAGTCAATCTCTGACCCATTAAATTGCTTTGAAAGGGGATATATTTAGAAAATTGACTTACAAGGTAACTACCTACAGATGGCACCCCAGAAACAGTTTCCTTCCTTCTGGAGGAGTTACTTTGCATACTTGTTCCCAAGGACCATTGCCTGTAGAGCTGGAAGTTCTCATTAGATAAATGTCAGTCAAACCCAAAATGTTGAACTTAGGGCGGGGTCACACTAGCGTTAAGGAGTCCGTTATGGCTTTCCGCTATAACAGGGTTATAACGGAAGATAACGAAATCCATAGGATGGAATGCAAAACGGAAGCCTTTAAGAGGCATTCCGTTTTGCTCTGTCCTAATAGAAGTCTATGGGAAAACATAACGGATCCGTCTGGGTCGACAGGACTTTGAATTCCGTCTTGCATAACGGGAACCAGATGGATCCATTTTGATTCCCATAGACTTCTATTAGGACGGAGAGCAAACAGAATGCCTTTTAAAGGCGTCCGTTTTGCATTCCGTCATAATGCAAGTCTATGTCCTTCCATCTTATGGATTCCGTTATGTTCTGTTATAACCCTGTTCTAACGGAAAGCCATAACGGACTTCATAACGCTAGTGTGAACCCACCCTTACCTGGAGAGTATTGTTTCTTTCTAAGAAGTACATAAGTGCACAAAATATACCTCATATCTAGGGATCAGTGAATTTCTTAAAATTCATTTCAGCCCTGATTCTAGTAAATCATTTGAAAGATTCTGATACTCTGAGGTCTCCTGGAACCTATACGTCTTTTTTTTTTCTTTTTTAGAAATATTTTACTCTATCCTTCTGTTTCCCTTTAAAACTCTTTAAAACAATGGCAGCATTTGAAATATCAGAATACTGTATATAGCTATTGATGAACACTTAGTTTGCAGTGTTAACTAACATTCTGTTAATTTGTTAAGCTTTTTTAAGTAAAATAAAAATAAAAATAATAATTGTCCCTTATTGGGGACAGATATCTGCCAGTGTTAGGCTACTTTCACATTAGCATTTTTTGCGGATCCGTCATGGATCTGCAAAAATGCTTCCGTTACCATAATACAACCGCATGCATCCGTCATGAACGGATCCTGTTGTATTATGTCTTCTATAGCCATGACGGATCTATCATGAACACCACTGAAAGTCAATGGGGGACGGATCCATTTTCTATTGTGTCAGAGAAAACAGAGCAGTCCCCATTGACTTACATTGTGTGTCAGGACGGATCCATCTTGCTCCACACCACATCACGGACAGAAAAATGCTGCTTGCACAACCAAAGGAACGGAATGCATTTTGGTGCATTGCGTTTCGTTCAGTTCAGTTTTGTCCCCATTGACAATGAATGGGGACAAAATGGAAGCGTTTTTCCCCGCTATTGAGATCCTATGATGGATCTCAATAGCGGAATTAAAAATGCTAATGTGAAAGTAGCCTTACACGCACAATAGTATCAGAAGAAGCAGTGACTTGTTCTGAACAAGCGGTTTTTGAAAACAAATATGGCACAAATGGACAACCTTTGCAGCGAAAATATACCCTCCTGGTGATACAGTAAAATACATTTATTTATATACACTTGCTAACTGTAAAAAATTAGCAAATTTTTTGGGGAAAAAAATGATGCAATTGCACAACATCTGTGACCAAAATATATCCTGCCGGTGATGCTGAAATATACACTTATTGTACATATATTAGGGTTGGTTCTCAAAAACATTATAAATTCCATTATAGGGTAACATTATAACAGAGTTAGGCCTCATGCACACCACCGTTGTGTGCATCCGTGGCCGTTGTGCCGTTTTCAGTTTTTTTTTTCGCGGACCAATTGACCTTCAATGGGTCCGTGGAAAAATCGGAAAATGCACCATTTTGCAGCCGCATCCGTGATCCGTGTTTCCTGTCCGTCAAAAAAATAAGACCTGTCCTATTTTTTTGACGGACAACGGTTCACAGACCTATTCAAGTCAATGGGTCCGTGAAAGCACACGGATGCACACAAGATTGGCATCCGCGTCCGTGATCCGTGGCCGTAGGTTACTTTCATACAGACGGATCCGAAGATCCGTCTGCATAAAAGCTTTTTCAGAGCTGAGTTTTCACTTTGTGAAAACTCATATCCGACAGTATATTCTAACACAGAGGCGTTCCCATAGTGATGGGGACGCTTCTAGTTAGAATATACTACGAACTGTGTACATGACTGCCCCCTGCTGCCTGGCAGCACCCGATCTCTTACAGGGGGCTGTGATCCGCACAATTAACCCCTCAGGTGCTGCACCTGAGGGGTTAAAAGTGCATATCATAGCCCCCTATAAGAGATGAGGGGCTGCCAGGCAGCAGGGGGCAGACCCCCCTCCCTCCCCAGTTTTAATTTCATTGGTGGCCAGTGCGGCCCCCCCGGCCCCCCCTCCCTCCCTCTATTGTATTATTTTCATTGGTGGCACAGTGTGCGCCCCTCCCTCCCTCTATTGTATTATTTTCATTGGTGGCACAGTGTGCGGCCCCCCTCCCTCCCTCTATTGTATTATTTTCATTGGTGGCACAGTGTGCGCCCCCCCCCCCGGCCCCCCCTCCCTCCCTCTATTGTATTATTTTCATTGGTGGCCAGTGTGCGGTCTCCCCTTACTTAGCAATATTAGAAGCATCATACTTACCTGCTGCGCTGTCTGTGACCGGCCGGGAGCTCCTCCTACTGGTAAGTGACAGATCATTAAGCAATGCGCCGCACAGACCTGTCACTTACCAGTAGGAGGAGCTCCCGGCCGGTCACAGACAGCGCAGCAGGTAAGTATGATGCTTCCAATATTGCTAAGTAACCATGGCAACCAGGACTGCAGTAGCGTCCTGGTTGCCATGGTTACCGATCGGAGCCCCAGCGATTAAACTGGGACTCCGATCGGAACTCTCCGCTGCCACCAATGATCGGGGGCGGGGGGGGGGTAGAGGGGAGGCCGCACACTGTGCCACCAATGAAAACTATGGGAACGCCTGTGTGTTAGAATATACTGTCGGATATGAGTTTCACAATCTAACTCAAATCCGATGGTATATTCTAACATAGAGGCGTTCCCATGGTGATGGGGACGCTTCAAGTTAAAATATACCATCGGATTGGAGAAAACTCTGATCCTATGGTATATTAACTCCTGACTTTACATTGAAAGTCAATGGGGGACGGATCCGTTTGCAGTTGCACCATATTGTGTCAACGTCAAACGGATCCGTCCCCATTGACTTGCATTGTAAGTCAGGACGGATCCGTTTGGCTCCGCACGGCCAGGCGGACACCAAAACAACTTTTTTTTATGTCCGTGGATCCTCCAAAAATCAAGGAAGACCCACGGACGAAAAATGGTCACGGATCACGGACCAACGGAACCCCGTTTTGCGGACCGTGAAAAAATACTGTCGTGTGCATGAGGCCTTATAATGGAATATAATGGAATTTTAGGACAAAATGTAAAATGGAAGCCTTTAAGAGGCATTCTGGTTTTGCTCCGTCCAAATACATGTCTATGGCCCCAAATAATGGTTCAGTTTTTTGTTCTGTTATACATGACAGAAAAAAAAGTCCTGTCAACATTTCCGCCAAGGTTTTTGGGTTTTGACATCTCGGCGTTTACTGTGTGTAAAACAAGTGGGTGCATTTTAAAAAATAAAAAATAAAATAATTGTAAATTCAGCAGAAATTTACAATGATGCAGACTGTGGATGAAAGTAATAACGAGTACTTTGTGGCTGCCATTAACGAGGGCACTCTGTGACTAGCACTATTATCGGGGACATTATGTACAGAGGTTTTCTTCCTTGTCTTTTCTTTACCTCAAAATATCTGGGATGTGTGGTGAGGGATGACCAACTTTAAAAAGAAAATTATTTCACAATACAGTGGCCCCTCAAGTTTTAATATTAATTGGTTCCAGGACCAATTGTAAGTTGAGTAATCGGTTCCAAAGCCCCAAAATGTCATCCAAGATAAGAAAAAATGAAGATTTAAGAAAAATAAGCAGATAACTAAGAGAGATAAAACAAGTCCTTACATATAACAGTCAGGAACGCTGCTAAATAGCAAATAATACAGCTATTTTACCAGAGAAGTTACCTTGAGTGGTTGGATCTGACTCTGAGACATTGCATGTTGAGTGTAATTTCAACTTATGATGGCCCAGAAAAGACCATTGTAATATTGTATCCTGAGGCCATTGTGTCTTGACGGATCACTGTACTCTATTGCAGGAGGTCTATCCTATATCCTATATGTGCCTATGTGTGGCCACCTAGTGTTTGTGATGTGAATTGCAGCCTTTCAAGTTACTTCTTTGTTGCAATATTGTATTGAATTGGTTTCATGAGAAACTGAAGATCTTAACTAAATTCGAGCTAAGTAAAAGTTGGACACATTTCTAGCTTGCACTGTTATGGGGACACACTGTATGGCTGGCTTCATTTTTGGGGTCAGTGTTTGACTGGCACTGTTTTAGAGGGCACTGTGGGGTTGCATGAGCTCTACAGTATTGTAAGTGACTCAGAAGAACGATCAATGCAAAACTTTTCTTATGTTTGCTTAGTGCAGTCCTGGGGAGATGAGATTCTCTCTTTTGAGTTCTTCACCACCACATCGGGGCATGCGCTAGGCATAGCAAAGTGATTCATTTTTGCTATTAGAGACATGTTCATAGGGTATGCCAGGGCATGTTCAGCAACCCAGAGAGGAGGAGATATATATGGCTATTTCCATTTTAGTTTATTACAGTCCAGGGAAGAGCAGAATGTTTCACAAATCATATAAACTACAATGGAGATTGGAGAAAGAAGCATGCAGGCAGAGCCTCCTGCCCGACTCGTCTGCTCCTCTCTGGATTAAAAGTCATCATGGCAGAAATATCTCAGTAACATCCCATTCAATTAAGTCACTGGGAGTGGTACAATTTAAAACCTGGCACAAATAAGTTTGGGCATCTCAGCTTTAAAGACTCTTAAAGATGCAATTTTCAGCAGGATAAACACTTGGTGATAACAAACCTTAATTACAATTGGAATAGCATCAGAGTGGTGCCACATGATTTTTGTTTGGATGAACGGGTAATTGGTGCTTTCCCTTCTCATCTTCCATTGTGTCTATCAAGATCTATTAGTCAAAAAAAATATATCAGGCAATGCTTTGTAATGGAGAAAACTTGATTTATCATATTCTAAACGCTGGAATCCCCAAGTATAATCCAGGATAAAGCGCCCAAAGGCTTATAGTGGTACTAATTCATGGAAAGGATGTAGAAAATGACTTTAGGTGAATTTTTTTTTAAAAAGTCAATTTTTGCATCTATTTTTTTCTTTTTAAAAGACAATGCACTTTTATTAAACTGTACATTTACGTTATAATTATTATTATACCTAGTATTATTTTATGAATGGTTAGATCATTTTTCCAGCTTTTGCTTATAAAGTATGTTGCAGAGTACCCATCATGGATGTCAAAGTCAGTTCATAACAACAACTAGCTGAGATGTCCTGGTCTCCTTTTCAATTTTTATCTATAAATGTTCTCATAAGATTATCAGCTATTACCTATTTTATCATCTATCCAACCCCATTGTCAAGAAAGACATTCCTGGAGTCAAGCTTACTGTATGAAAGGGTTACAACTATTTCATAAATATAAACATCGACATATGTAAGAAATCTCCATTGAAGAGAACCCCCACAATCACTCTAAAGCAGGGCTGGCCAACCTGCGGCTCTCCAGCTGTTGTAAAACTACAATTCCCACCATGCTCTGCTGTAGGCTGATAGCTATAGGCTGTCTGGGCATGCTGGGAGTTGTAGTTTTGCAACAGCTGGAGAGCTCTAGGTTGGCCATCCCTGCTCTAAAGTAAAGGGGTGCAAACTCTTCTGCTGAGCATTTCATCTCATCAGCTCCTAGACAAGCTGTGTATGTGGAAAATACGTGAAAGAGCATATGCAACTCTCTGCAGCAAAGGGGTTACATCAGCCAGCAAAGCACTTGGACTCCTTTTGTTTAGTCATCAGGGGTCTCAGATGACTAGTTTCCATGTTATGAAACTTCTTCCATTTCTAGATGACGTCTCAGAATTTGTACAAAATCAATAGTTTCTTTGTGCTAGTAAGAGAAGACCTATCTAGGACTCTGGTGAAATTTTCTGATAGATGTTACTGCTGGTTATATGTGTGAAGAATGGAAATAATATATTTATATTCACTATATTTCATGTTCTCAATATTAACCAGTGGTTGCAATTTTTTTAAATTGAGAATTTATAAATCACTGCGAAAAGTGCACCACAATGATATGCAACTGACAACACTGGCTAATCCCTCAAGCTGATGTTAAGAACTTAGACTTTAGCCAATGTATTCCAGTCAGGAACACATCGGAGACCTTTTGCACCACCGTCAAGGTATCTCAGCGTGTAATGGGTTCCTACCACTAAGCTACCTACGGAGTGTGAACAACGGTCTGAGAGGTGATAAGATACAACTTACAGCCAAGCTCCCACATACCTCCATAGTGAGATCACTCAGGCAGTGGGAGAGATGATAAGGCTGTAGGCCCCACCTATAACAGGCCATGTGGCACAGGCTACCAGATGCAACAGAATGCTACCAGCAGTACGCAATGGCGCATTCTAAACATATCAAGAAAAATAACTGAAATAAAGTGGCTGTAAGTTGTATCTTAACACCTCTCAGACCGTTGTTCACACTCCGTAGGTAGCTTAGTGGTAGGAACCCATGCCATGCTGAGATACCTTGACGGTGGTGCAAAAGGGCTCCGATGTGTTCCTGACTGGAATACATTGGCTAAAGTCTCAGTTCGTAACATCAGCCTGAGGGATTAGCCAGTGTTGTCAGTTGCATATCATTGTGGTGCACCTTTTGCAGTGATTTATGTATTTTTATGTTTGCATCCACACATTATCCCATCTTGTGTAGGATGCAATTGTGGTGCATGTGGTCCTCTGCCATCATCCTCCATTGTATGCATTTTTGCTGGGGATTGCCGTTAGCAACGGATCACATGCGGAGGAATTGCTCCCCCGATTATAAAGACGCTACAGTGCTTGGGGTTTTAGAGCATTTCCTCCCATGGCGACTTTACTTCAGTTATTTTACATTGAGAATTTGCTGCAGATCTTTAAGTAAAGGCGTTCTCTGGTCCTATAAGGAGTTCCAAACAATGCATATTTTTGCCCCATATACCTGTTTTCTTGACAGCATTTTCCATTCCCTGTTCTCAGCATTATTCCATCAGAACAGGAGGTTTACATGCAGTTCTTCCTGTTTTCATCACCTTACTGCTGGTTTTTCTGGAATGTATTTGCTTGTTCTACCTAAAATTGGGAGAGGAGGTGTAGAGGGCATGACTACTGCAGGGGGAACAGTATGACAGGGGGAGCAAAGCATGTTGGGTTTGTTTGGCAAACCCAGCAAGAAGCTTATAAAAAGAGTAAGTTCTGCATACAAATATCCTTACAGGGTGCAGTGAAGAACAGGGGAAGGAAAGCTCCAACAAAAACAGTGGTTACAGTAGGCAGATTAAAAAAATCATTATGGAACCAGAGAATCCCTTTCTTTATGTATCCACATAAGTTTGGAGGCATTAGGTTCCTGAGATAGCAAGGTGCCACCACAGTACAATAGAACTGTAAAAACAAAGTATCATGCTAAAACTAAATTCATTTGTATGCCAACTGTACTAAGTATGCAAATAAAGATATTTTCTATGACTAAATCTAGTGGGATTTGCAGGACTTCTTAGATTTGCATAGGAATTTGAAGTCTGGAATATCATTAGAAAGGTGAGGTTTTAAGTCTGGTTCAACAAGATGCCTGTTGCTTCATTTTTCCAAAAAGGTTATATAAAGGTCTCAAACAAAAGGAGGATAATCATCAGACAAGATATTCATTATTAATTTGTAATGGCTGACTCTTCTTAGCTGTTTTAGCTTTTTTTATCACAGCGTTCTGATTGCAATCATTGTATTCAGAAATTACTGAAAAAGATGCCTAGAATGTTCTGCAAAGTTTTTTTTTTTCATTCAATGTATCTCCATAAAAGAGGTATTCTCATTTTAGGCATCTATGGCAGAACTGTATTTGTCCTGTTTAAAACAATGGAGGCCCAATGGATCCTTTTTTAGCTTCCGAGATGGCAAAACAGCTCAACTTTACTGACCACATGTGGACTAATAGGTAGTGGAGTCTTTTTCTATATACAGTGGCATAATAAAATGTATTTTCCACAATATTACCCTAAATAACAGCACAATTTCGTCCCATCATTTACAATTTATTCTTTAACCCCAGTAAGAACCCATGAGGGCAGGGCCGTCTTTAATATTGATAGGACCCTGGGCAAAAATGTACTTGGGCCCCCTGGATCCAGCCTTCCCACACCCTTGCATGCAATCACGGCCTCCACCACAACACACACACAAAAAATCCACACATCTGGTAGAGTGCAGTCGTGGCCAAAAGTTTTGAGAATTAGATAAATATTGGAAATTGGAAAAGTTGCAATAGCAATTTGCATATACTCCAGAATGTTATGAAGAGTGATCAGATGAATTGCACAGTCCTTCTTTGCCATGAAAATTAACTTAATCCCCAAAAAAAAACTTTCCACTGCATTTCATTGCTGTCATTAAAGGACCTGCTGAGATCATTTCAGTAATCGTCTTGTTAACTCAGGTGAGAATGTTGACGAGCACAAGGATGGAGATCATTATGTCAGGCTGATTGGGTTACAATGGCAGACTTGACATGTTAAAAGGAGTGAGATGCTTGAAATCATTGCTCTTCCATTGTTAACCATGGTGACCTGCAAAGAAACGCGTGCAGCCATCATTGCGTTGCATAAAAATGGCTTCACAGGCAAGGATATTGTGGCTACTAAGATTGCACCTCAATCAACAATTTATAGGATCATCAAGAACTTCAAGGAAAGAGGTTCAATTCTTGTTAAGAAGGCTTCCGGACGTCCAAGTAAGTCCAGCAAGCGCCAGGATCGTCTCCTAAAGAGGATTCAGCTGCGGGATCGGAGTGCCACCAGTGCAGAGCTTGCTCAGGAATAGCAGCAGGCAGGTGTGAGCGCATCTGCACGCACAGTGAGGCAAAGACTTTTGGAAGATGGCCTGGTGTCAAGAAGGGCAGCAAAGAAGCCACTTCTCTCCAAAAAAAAACATCAGGGACAGATTGATTTTCTGCAGAAAGTTTGGTGAATGGACTGCTGAGGACTGGGGAAAAGTCATATTCTCTGATGAAGCCTCTTTCCGATTGTTTGGGGCATCTGGAAAAAGGCTTGTCCGGAGAAGAAAAGGTGAGCGCTACCATCAGTCCTGTGTCATGCCAACAGTAAAGCATCCTGAGACCATTCATGTGTGGGGTTGCTTCTCATCCAAGGGAGTGGGCTCACTCACAATTTTGCCAAAAAACACAGCCATGAATAAAGAATGGTACCAAAACACCCTCCAACAGCAACTTCTTCCAACAATCCAACAACAGTTTGGTGAAGAACAATGCATTTTCCAGCACGATGGAGCACCGTGCCATAAGGCAAAAGTGATAACTAAGTGGCTCGGGGACCAAAACGTTGACATTTTGGGTCCATGGCCTGGAAACTCCCCAGATCTTAATCCCATTGAGAACTTGTGGTCAATCCTCAAGAGGCGGGTGGACAAACAAAAACCCACTAATTCTGACAAACTCCAAGAAGTGATTATGAAAGAATGGGTTGCTATCAGTCAGGAATTGGCCCAGAAGTTGATTGAGAGCATGCCCAGTCGAATTGCAGAGGTCCTGAAAAAGAAGGGCCAACACTGCAAATACTGACTCTTTGCATAAATGTCATGTAATTGTCGATAAAAGCCTTTGAAACGTATGAAGTGTGTGTAATTATATTTCACTACATCACAGAAACAACTGAAACAAAAATCTAAAAGCAGTTTAGCAGCAAACTTTGTGAAAACTAATATTTGTGTCATTCTCAAAACTTTTGGCCACGACTGTACAGTGAATGACTGTAAATACTTCCAGTTCTGAAGACTCCAACGGCTCAGGATCAGTGCTCTGGGCAGCTGGGCTAGGGCTGGAAGTGGGCACCGCTCTGCAGGAAGGAGACAGGGGCTCAGCTCACCCTAGCATTACAGTGCACCCCAGCACCCCACAGTATGCAGTATAGCACCCTATAGTATACAGCACCCCACAGTATGCAGTAAAGCACCCTATAGTATACAGCACCCCACAGTATGCAGTATAGCACCCTATAGTATACAGCACCCCACAGTATGCAGTAAAGCACCCTATAGTATACAACACCCCACAGTATGCAGTATAGCACCCTATAGTATACAGCACCCCACAGTATGCAGTATAGCACTCTATAGTATACAGCAACCCACAGTATGCAGTATAGCACTCCACACTATATACAGTATACAGCACCCCACACTATACAGTATACAGCACTCCACAGTATATAGTAGAGCAGTATAGCATCCCACAGTATACAGCACCCCACAATATACAGCACCTCACAGTATAAAACACCCCACACTATACAGCACCTCACACTATACAGTACAGCAGTATAGCACTCCACAATATACAGCACCCACAGTAAACAGCACCTCACAGTATAGAGCACCCCAAACTATACAGAATACCGCACCTCACAGTATACAGTATACAGCATCCCACAGTATACAGTAGAGCAGTATAGCACCCCACAATATACAGCATCCCACAGAATACAGTAGAGCAGTATAGCACCCCACAATATACAGCACCTCACGGTATACAGCACCCCAAACTATACAGAATACAGCACCTCACAGTATACAGTATACAGCACCCCACAGTATACAGTACAGCAGTATAGTACTCCACAATATACAGCACCTCATGGTATACAGCACCTCACGGTATACAGTATACAGCACCCCAAACTATACAGAATACAGCACCTCGCAGTATACAGTATACAGCACCCCACAGTTCACAGTAGAGCAGTATAGCACCCCACAGTATACAGCACCCCACAGTATACAGCAGAGCAGTATAGCAACCCACAGTATACAGCACCCTAAAATATACAGCCCCCCACAGTATACAGGACCCCACAGTATACAGCACCCCACAGTATACAGCACCCCACAGTATACAGTAGAGCAGTATAGCACACAACAATATACAGCACCCCACAGTATAGAGTATAGCAGTATAGCAACCCACAGTATACAGCACCACACAGTATACAGCACCCTATAGTATACAGTAGAGCAGTATAGCACACCACAGTATACAGCACCCCACAGTATACAGTAGAGTAGTATAGCACATCACAATATACAGAACCCCACAGTATACAGAACCCCACAGTATACAGAACCCCACAGTATACAGTACAGCAGTATAGCACCCCACAGTATACAGCACCCCACAGTATACAGTAGAGCAGTATAGCACACTACAGTATACAGAACCCCACAAAATATAGCACCCCACAGACCCAACAGTGCAAAGTACCCCACAGTATACAGCACACCACAGTATACAGTAGCCTACAGTATATTAGTACAGTCCTGATCAAAAGTTTAAGACCACTTGAAAAATGGCAAAAAATCATATTTTACATTGTTGGATCGAGGGCCATGCAACCATCTCCGTTAGCAAACAGTATTTGGAAGAAATATCAGATTGACAGAAGTCAATAGCATTTGTGTAAGTAAAGAGTATGGCATAAACACAGCATTACACAGCAATCAGAGCTACTGGTTTCCCCCCAGAGGTAACAGCATGTTCAGGAGCAGAATCAATGCTTCAGCTCCCTGGATCATATTTTTAATCTGTGATATTGACAACAAGGGTGTTTATACATTTAATTATCTTTTTTGTTTCCAAGTTGCAGACTGAATATGATTACCAATCTGCAGGAGGCGCCCAAAGCTTCCAGAAATAAGATATTATTAAATTGTATGCAGTTATATACTGTATACGTAGTTGGCAGTTTCATGAGTATAACAGAAGATAGAGACTTCTATAAATCAGGTTAGTTTAGTTGGTTAGTTCAGTGACCTAAATGAGGTATACTAGGGGCAGCAATGAAAAGGCTAAATAAATTAGTCACCCACCATAACACTAAAGGAAGTATGCAAAATGTCAAATTTTCATGACTTTTATTTTTATTTTTTTATCTCTTACAGTAATGGTGTGACCCCATGGTGCAGCTGCCCACATGCGGCCAGGCCATGCCCAGCCTCAGAAATCAATGGCCACATGATTTTACTGCTAAATCATGTAGCTATTGGTTGTTGCTGGTGGGCATGGCCTAGCCGACTGAAGACAACCTAAAAATGGGGTTACACCCTATGTGACAGTAACAGAAGCTCCCTTAAAAGGGTTGTCCAAAAATGTCAACTTATCAACTACAGGATAGGACAATTCTAATATCTGGCACTTACAATGCTGTTCTAGCACTACTTCTGAGGAATTTTAATCACATCTAATAGCTACAGTCATGCAAATGCAATAAATATCTTACCATCATGGCTGAAGCATGAGCCAACAGTATTTTATGCCAGAAATTTCTCATACAAGTCATTCTAATAGAGAAATCCAGTCAGATGCTCTGACTTATTACTACTAATGAATGAGAACCTTAACAGACTTTTTTTTAACAAACTGTACATATACAGTGGATTTTGGGGCTTTAAAAATTATGCCCACTCAAGTGCTGAATGGGCACCGTAGCCGGTAGGTGCCATTTGCCGGCAGTGTTCATGATCAGGCCGGTTGGACTCTGAACGGTCATATGGAGGGAAGAAGCTGCTAGGGCAGCTAGTGTCCATACCAAAGAACTCCTCTAAGCTACACTATGAGCAATAAAACACTAATAATAACATAATATCCTCTCTGAGGTATACTCCTTCCTTTTGATGGAGCATTTTGGAGGCACACTGGGGCCTGCACCACCACGTGAAGACTTCCAGCACCCAACTGCCCAGCTCAGGCTGGTTCTTTAGATCACAACTGGTTCTAAAGAACTGATAGTTCCTCAGGTGCTAGGGAGCCTTCAGCCTTATGTCACAAAATGCAACTGACTTATAATACATTATCAGATAAAAAATAGACTTACACATGATGAATACACATGATGAACTTACCCATATCATCAGTCTTTCATAATTGCAGGAAGGAGTTTCAACCTATATAATGGAAAATTCAGATCAAAGCGTTATATACACTCACCTAAAGAATTATTAGGAACACCATACTAATACGGTGTTGGACCTTCTTTTGCCTTCAGAACTGCCTTAATTCTACGTGGCATGGATTCAACAAGGTGCTGATAGCATTCTTTAGAAATGTTGGCCCATATTGATAGGATAGCATCTTGCAGTTGATGGAGATTAGAGGGATGCACATCCAGGGCATGAAGCTCCCGTTCCACCACATCCCAAAGATGCTCTATTGGGTTGAGATCTGGTGACTGTGGGGGCCATTTTAGTACAGTGAACTCATTGTCATGTTCAAGAAACCAATTTGAAATGATTCGAGCTTTGTGACATGGTTCATTATCCTGCTGAAGTAGCCATCAGAGGTTGGATACATGTTCTCATTCTGTTTACGCCAAATTCGGACTCTACCATTTGAATGTCTCAACAGAAATCGAGACTCATCAGACCAGGCAACATTTTTCCAGTCTTCAACAGTCCAATTTTGGTGAGCTCGTGCAAATTGTAGCCTCTTTTTTCTATTTGTAGTGGAGATGGGTGGTACCCGGTGGGGTCTTCTGCTGTTGTAGCCCATCCGCCTCAAGGTTGTGCATGTTGTGGCTTCACAAATGCTTTGCTGCATACCTCGGTTGTAACGAGTGGTTATTTCAGTCAACGTTGCTCTTCTATCAGCTTGAATCAGTCGGCCCATTCTCCTCTGACCTCTAGCATCCACAAGGCATTTTTGCCCACAGAACTGCCGCATACTGGATGTTTTTCCCTTTTCACACCATTCTTTGTAAACCCTAGAACTGGTTGTGCCTGAAAATCCCAGTAACTGAGCAGATTGTGAAATACTCAGACCGGCCCGTCTGGCACCAACAACCATGCCACGCTCAAAATTGCTTAAATCACCTTTCTTTCCCATTCTGACATTCAGTTTGGAGTTCAGGAGATTGTCTTGACCAGGACCACCCCCCTAAATGCATTGAAGCAACTGCCATGTGAATGGTTGACTAGATAATTGCATTAATGAGAAATAGAACAGGTGTTCCTAATAATTCTTTAGGTGAGTGTATATAATTTCTGTATAGAAAACAAACCACTTATTCTTTTGGAAGCCTGGTCTTCAAGAATTATGATAATTCCACTTATGGGAAATCTTGACATGTATCTGAAGAAGGAAGTTGCTAGGTGATAGTCCATTCTACTCATCGCTGAAAATAGCATATGATATGAAACTTGGCGAAAGCAATATCAATTCAATATTATCCTTAACTTATATATTTATTTAAATGTAAGCATCGATAAAGCTCCAAAATGCGTCAGCCAGAATCTAATACTGTGGATTCTAATACTGATAGAGATCACTGTAGCTCCAAATTAAGTCACATCAGTGTCATTCTTGTTCTACAACTCTTGATGATTCTTTAATGAAGATCACCGTATTTCAACCATCAGCCCTAATCTACTATTCTGCTATAACAAGATTTATTAATAAAGATTGTTCTGTCTTCTTACACGTTCACACACTGTACAGTCTGACATACAGCATAAACCATTCTTGTCTTCCAAATAAGAGGACTGTTTTTTGTAGTTTAACTTGTTTATTGGTCAACAGGTTGTACACTCTCTGTGCAGTGCACGTGAGTGAGAGATTGTATACCGTATATGTGCATAAGACAGCTCTCAATATGTGTCCTGGAAAGTGGAGACTGGAGACTTCTCTTTCCCAGGATGATTTGCAATAACCCACAATGCAATGCACTACCCACAATGCAGTAGGCTTGTAACAAAAAAACAAAGTGTAATACAATTCAACACCGCTAGATGGTGTTATAACCACACTAAACACTTCTGAATTACCCTGACTGTGGCAAAGTGAACTATAATGATTTTCTAACCCTGCTGGGCAGAACACTCCCCGTCTGGCGTCAACAGACGCCACTACTGAATCCTTCATTCTTAGCAACCCATTTCTGTCAATGATGGGAACGAGCCTTTTCAAAGCTCTATCATGTTTGCCCTTTGCTGAGGTAGTTTATTTCCTTAGCATAACATTCATGTTGTATCGTGCAAATTATTATGTTCTTGGACTTTCCCAGATTAGTAGTGGTAAAGGCATATTTGCAGTTATGCCAACCTTTGCAGGGCTTCTGACTCGCAGGTAACGTCGACTTGTAAGACTGAGCCATATGAACTAGACAGGCTGCAGCACGAACTAACGACATCCAGGTGGAGAACCTGTTGAAACGATGGGATTTGATTTGGTGGTCCGAAGTCCCTGTACGTAGAACAGATACTTCAGGTTGGACTTTCACTGTGTTGAATACCCATAACTGGGGCTCCACGGTTATTTTGCATATTTCAATTAACTTGTCAAGGTCTATGGAAAGTCTTCAAGTTCTATAGCAACCTGTGACAAAAACATATAGCGGCACTAGATAATTTTTTGAACTTTTGGAGAAAAACAGTTTTGCATACATCTTCTCAAGAAGCACTGCTCTAAAGTGCAAGAACTCAGAAACAACTGCTGTGGAGGTCCAATTTTAAGAGATGGCATTGTGGGGGGGGGTCAGTGTTAAGGGGTAGGGGGCTGTGGAGGTCACTGTCAAGGGGGCGGGGGTGCTGTAGATGTCACTGTTATAGTGGATAGTGTTGATATCTTTTAACGACACACACAAACATGAAATTAAATAGATTAAATATACTTGAGCAAAGCCGGGTCCTTCTGCTAATTAAATATAATAACCAGTATCGAGTATAAGCACTTAGCACAGAAATATGCACACTTACTCACCTTGACATGTTATCAATGAGCTTATAAATGGCTGCTGAGGAATCTTCTGCCACACTGAATGCCCTTGGGCACGTAAACCATCACAATTCACTGTTGGCATCTCCATTTGCAATTGCTGACCAAAGATGTCCCAGATATGCTTGATAGGAAACAAGTCTGGAGACGTATTCCATGGTAGCACATTTAGGCAAAGTAGGCTGCTCACAGTAGCACAAATAACATGCGGTCTGGCATTGTTCTGTTGAAAAACAGCTCCTGGGACACTTTGGAGAAACGGCAGTATCACTGGTTCCATGACCACTGCTTCCATGACCCAATCAATGTAACACCAAGCTGTAAATGTACCTGAAAGGGTCTTGTTACTGTACATTATGCCACCCACCACCATAGTCCTGATAGTAAGACCAGTGTGGTGTTCCTATGTGAAGACCCCTACATGACGTTGAATGAACACCTGGTCTTCATATCCAGGTCAATCTCCAGTCATCATTGTGTCCGAGAGAAAAGCAGAAACTCATTGCTGAAGAGGGTAGACCTCCATTCTAGGCTCAATTGCTGTCTTTTGGTGCACCAGGATAACTTTTGAGGGTGGTGGCGTGAGGTCAATGGAACACCTGGAACTGGATGTCTTGCTTGTAGCCCAGTGTCATGCAAACACCTTCTGATAGTTTGTGATGGCAATGTTTGGCTTGGGATGTGATGTCCAATTTCAGCTGCAGTACAGAAGGAATTACTACACTCTAGTAAGACCAGAAGTTCACTGATGGACACCTCTGGCTGCCATTCCCATTTGTCCCAACCAAGGACATGCTAAAATGAGCAGTACTTACATTTCGGTCTAGGCATATCCCTCTCAAAACTGGAACATTGACAAACAGGAAGCAAAACAATCATCCCGCATGACTATATCACATTTTTAAGGTTTCATGGGGCTGCAAAACTTTGCGTTCAATCTAGCTTTTATGCCCCTCCCATATGCCACAGATTGGAGCTAGGTGCTTGAAAATTTGATCATCTGAAGACCTTAGCAACACCTGCTACTTCTTTCATTTACACAATCTTACGGCTTTTCTTTCCTGATGTTGCATTTTAAGTGTTAAGAGAGTATATATGCTTCTGCACTGCACTGCATTTAGCAGTACTCTTTTTTATGTGCAGAAGCAACCATTTTCATTCCAAAAACTTGTTACAAAGCTTCTACAGTTCATAAGTGTGCAACATTTCCCAGCATCACCAGTGGCATAGGCTGCAAAATTGCCATTTTCTTTCCAAAAACCTATTGCAACTTTTCTACCTTATAAAAGTGCACAGATAAGGGTATTTTAGAATATCAATTGCAGTGTATAGTTTGGTAGCAGCCATGGCACCTTTAATTGGGCCTATATTTTTTACTAAAAAACCTGTTGCAATTTTTTGAAAGTTTGTTCATTTCCAAAAGCATAAGTCTAGCGGTGCAGTGTGTTTTTAAACATGCTATTTAACACCATTAACCATGTGTTAACCCACAGCTATATCTCGGTGAAACTCTGAGATTATTTAGTATTGCTGTCTTTGAGTTAAACAAGTTGAAAGGGAGAGAGAGAGAGAAAAATTGAAAATTAAAAACTAAAAGAGAGAAAGACAGTAGAGGAACAAAATTCGTCTAGGAGACCAAAGAGGGTTATACACCAATTTTCAGACCAACTGTAGTGCGTTTGATTCGAGTCGAATTGATTTGGATCTGAATCCAAATTTTAGTATAGTAAGCGGGGGAACACAATTAAAAAATGGAGTGCAAGATTAATAGCACATATAAACAATAGTACATTACAAAACAAAAAAAAAAACAACAATATAAACAAATTGCATATGCAATATCCAAAAATATGACAGTATTTATTAAGGCCACAAAAAAAAGATTTAAATACTATAGACAATACAAAATCCTTATTAGGGACCAGAATCCATCCCTACATAAAAGGGCGCATCAATAGCAACAACCAAAAAGGCCAGACATTTTAGGTACTGTAAATAAATATGCACTGATAAAGCAATAGAACATCATATCCAATATCAAAAGATCAAAATATTCAGTGTTTATTAAGGGCACAATAAAAAAAGATTAAAACCTGACTCCTGAGAAAGCCAGCATTTGCTGGCGATATGCAAGGGGCAGCATTTTCTGCTACATTTTGTATATTATGGGTAGAGATGAGCGAATTGCACTGAATCCGAATTTCCTCACTCTTAGGCCTCATGCACACGACAGTATTTTTTCACTGTCCGCAAAATGGGGTTCCGTTGTTCCGTGATCCGTTTCCGTTTTTGTTTCCGTGTGTCTTCCTCGATTTTTGGAGGATCACCAGACATGAAAAGTGAAAAAAAAATCTAAGTCAAGTTTGCCTTGCAAATGATAGGAAAAAAACGGACACGGATCACGGACGCGGATGACAATCTTGTGTGCCTCCGTGTTTTTTCACGGACCCATTGACTTGAATGGGTCCGCGAACCGTTGTCCGTAAAAAAAAAATAGGACAGGTCCTATTTTTTTACGGACTGGAAACACGGATCACGGACGCGGACGACAAACGGTGCATTTTCCGAGTTTTCAACGGATCTATTGAAAGTCAATGGGTCCGCAGAAAATCACGGAAAATGGAACAACGGACACGGAACACAACAACGGTCGTGTGCATGAGGCCTTAGTGGTAATGGCCTCTGCACATGTTAGGACATGGCGCAAAGAACTCTGGGAACGAGGGATCACCCACAATGCCATGCATGCAGCCAATCAGCAGCAGCCAGCCCTGTGATGTCACAGCCCTATAAATAGCATCAGCCATCTTGGATTCAGCCATTTTCCAGTGCAGGAAGAGACATCAGCAGGCGCTAGGAAAAGTGCTAGGAAAGACTTGAAAACTTTTATTTTGCTGAATAGAAGTTCAGGGAAAGAGCATTAGAAGTATAGGGAAAGGATAGGGAGGAATTATTCCAAAGTATTGAAGCAGAACAGGGTTAAATAGGGGAGTGTACAGCCTGGGTAATAGGAACAATCCTTTTACGCCTTGCTGATCCAAATTGCCATTATACTGCTGCTTTCATGTTTGCAATAGATGATATCTCTGTAATTCCAGCAAACCGTTCTTTTTATTGGGGTGCAAGTGCTGTCTGATACAGCCATTAACAGTGTGTATTACTAGGAAAAATTCCTATGTCTTATTAGCCCTTGTGCGGTGCAGTTATATGTTCTAAAACCTTTTTTGGCATGTATTAATAGGGAAAAAAAGTATTATTTGCCGTTCAGTGGTGCAGTTATATGTTCTAAAGCTTCTTTGGCCATTCAGCGGTGCAGTTATATGTTCTAAAGCTTTTTTTGGCATGTATTAGTGGGGAAAAAAGGGCTCATTAGCCGTTGTGTGGTGAAGTGACAAAATTACAGCCCTTTTTGTTGTGTATTAGTGGCAAAAAAAAGTATTATTTGCCGTTCAGCGGTGCAGTTATATGTTCTAAAGCCCTTTTTGACGTGTATTAGTGGCAAAAAAAGTATTATTTGCTGTTGTGTGGTGACAAAGTGACAAAATTACAACCTTTTTTGGGGTGTATTAATTTCCTTTTTATTTACTTATTTGATCCAAAAGTATTTCAGACAGAGACGTGACAGGAAAATCACTGCCTGAAGAACGTATTAAAAGAAAATAATAAAGTATTTATTAAACTAGGTTAAAAAACGGGAAAGACTGTATATCACTTTCCGTGACTATCAGGCTTCCAGACTCAGGTAATGTAGTGTAGGAGTTTGATTGGATCCACAACACAGCCTAAAGTCTGGACAAAATCCCTATCCAGCTAGCACAGTGGTGCCAATATATACTGGGGAGGGAAACAGGACGCGGTTTGCATATTTGAACCAGGCGCAGGTGCGTGATCAGAAGAAGTCCTACCTAGCATAAATTATAAGGCAGCTTCGAGTGAAAGTTAAGCTGGTTGCCAAGCCAATCCAGTATACAGCATCCACAAGATGCTATATATGTGGACGCTCACTCAGCTGCCTCCATCAGCCTACCCATTCATGTATACACACACTGGGTCTCGGTCTCAGACCGCATACACACTAGCAAGTCAGCTGTTGCGCTGCTTCACTCTTGATCTGCACCCTGCCTAGAGAGCCGTGTCCTAATTGTAATCCAGATGTGTTGCGAGTTCAGGGGATTGTCATGCATAATAGATCCACACGTGGCGGAGATGTGGATACACCACTACTCCGCAAAGAAGCCATGTGGATCTTTAAGCTACAAACCATCCCACCTAGGGGCCTGAATGAAGCGATTTCCTATGCTTGCTTCATTTGAGCCAGATGTATCACATACCATGGATACTTCCACACACCCTTGCGTTTATACATATACTGAATTGTGTGTATGTCCTCTGATGCTTATCTTTTTCCAAAATTTCTTATCTGTTTGCTGCAAGTAGTGTGCTGCAGTATACAGATATGTTAGGCAATAAGCGGGGAGAACAAGGGCAACACAGTGTTAATTAATTTTGGTTTGTGCTTTCCTTAGTATGGTTTCATAATCGATGCATATATACAGTACAGACCAAAGGTTTGGACACACCTTCTCATTCAAAGAGTTTTCTTTATTTTCATGACTATGAAGGCATCAAAACTATGAATTAATACATGTGGTATTATATTCATAACAAACAAGTGTGAAACAACTGAAAATATGTCATATTCTAGGTTCTTCAAAGTAGCCACCTTTTGCTTTGATTACTGCTTTGCACACTCTTGGCATTCTCTTAATGAGCTTTAAGAGGTAGTCCCCTGAAATGGTTTTCACTTCACAGGTGTGCCCTGTCAGGTTTAATAAGTGGGATTTCTTGCCTTATAAATGGGGTTGGGACCATCAGTTGCGTTGAGGAGAAGCCAGGTGGATACACAGCTGATAGTCCTACTGAATAGACTGTTAGAATTTGTATTATGGCAAGAAAATATCAGCTAAGTAAAGAAAAACGAGTGGCCATCATTACTTTAAGAAATGAAGGTCAGTCAGTCAGCCGAAAAATTGGGAAAACTTTAAAGGAAGGGCTATTTGACCATGAAGGAGAGTGATGGGGTGCTGCGCCAGATGACCTGGCCTCCACAGTCACCGGACCTGAACCCAATCGAGATGGTTTGGGGTGAGCTGGACCGCAGAGTGAAAACTGTTGGAAGACCATTTCAGAGGACTACCTCTTGAAGCTCATCAAGAGAATGCCAAGAGTGTGCAAAGCAGTAATCAAAGCAAAAGGTGGCTACTTTGAAGAACCTAGAATATGACATATTTTCAGTTTTTTTACACTTGTTTGTTATGTATATAATTCCACATGTGTTAATTCATAGTTTTGATGCCTTCATAGTCATGAAAATAAAGAAAACTCTTTGAATGAGAAGGTGTGTCCAAACTTTTGGTCTGTACTGTATACCGTTCTGCCACCTGCTAGGGTTCCCTGTTATTCTGACACCAGAGGGAGGCGTTGAGGTGACATACACTGAGCCGCGATCTTCGATTCCCCCTATACATGAGCGCTTTTTGCGCTGGTAAGGAGGCGTGTGCTGTGACGTAGGCACTGGGCAGATCAGGGGCGAATGTCAGATGACGCGCCTCTGGCTGATTCGTGGAGTGCCAGCACACGCCCCCACTATAGACGGGGCTTATCTGATATCACCTCTGCGTATTTAATGAGAGATTCTTGCTCCTGATGAGTTGTGGCTTACAGTGCCATAGTGAAACGCGTTGAGCCGGTGATCTACAATTAGGACACGGCTCTCTAGGCAGGGTGCAGATCAAGAGTCAACCAGCGCAACAGCTGACTTGCTAGTGTGTATGGGGTCTGAGACCGAGACCCAGTGTGTGTATACACGAATGGGTAGGCTGATGGAGGCAGTGAGTGAGCATCCACATATATAATAGCATCTTGTGGATGCTGTATACTGGATTGCCTTGGCAACCAGCTTAACTTTCACTCGAAGCTGCCTTATAATTTATGCTAGGTAGGACTGCTTCTGATCACGCATCTGTGCCTGGTTCAAATATACGAACCGTGTCCTGTTTCCCTCCCCAGTATATAATGGCACCACTGTGCTAGCTGGATAGGGATTTTGTCCAGACTTTAGGCTGTGTTGTGGATCCAATCAAACTCCTACACTTTCCCGTCTTTTAACCTAGAGTTTAATAAATACTTTATTATTTTCTTTTAATTCGTTCTTCAGGCAGTGATTTTCATATATTTATTGGATGTACCAATTAGTACCTTGTTCGTGTGAGTTAGAGAAGTGACAGGCCCTGCACAGGGGAGGGGCAGAGGCCTAAATGTTTCTGGCGATGGCACAGGTCACGGCAGAGTAAGGGGGCGTGGCAGCAGGGGTCACTTCCAGAGGCCTGAACTCCTAGTGTCAGCTAGCGGTCGTGTATTGACCAGCAACCCAGCGGTTCTTGAATGGTCGATCCGGTCATCCACTTCGTCCCAAGTGACATCAGATACCCCCAGCCAAAAGTGGCAGGTTTCGTCAGACACAACTCTTAGTCGGCATGGCCCAGGAGCAGGCCCTGTTCCCTCACCTGCCTCTGTTCTTTTCTGTTCCATCAGCCAGAGAAGTATTATATGCTGTGGACTCAGCTCCACTATACAGCGAGGACGAGCTACTAGAGGACAGTCAGCAGCAGCCAAGATCTTGAGTAGACATCCACCGCTTCCTCCGGTAGACAGGCAAGTAGTGATGAGGAGAGTGGCGTAGGAGCTGGTGTTGTGAGCGTTCAGGCTCCTGGCTCTGAGCCCAGTGAGGAGGACATCAGTGCAGACAGTACTTGATGATTATCGCAATTGGTGAGCCGTGTTACAAAAGGGCTTCATCATCATCGGGAGAAGAGAGTGACAGCTTGTGCGTGAGGCAGCGGCGGAGCCAGCAAGTCGGTAGCGTGGTCGGGAGGCAGCAGTGGGAGGTCGAGAGCCAAACGTGCCCGGGGTAGACCACCCGCTTCACAGGAGCCTACTTCCCGGAAAGTAGTGGTGCCGGGGTTCACGGAGGCAGCGGCGGTAGCAGTCAGTCAATTCAGAGTGTTGGGGGTAAAATCACCCATTCGGCAGTGTGGCAGTTTTTTGTTAAGCCGCCGGAGGAGGTGAACATGGCCATTTGCCGAATCTGTGGGCAGAAGGTGAAGCATGGCCAGGGGGCCAATGTTGGCACCACGGCCCCGTGTCAACATACGCAGCTTCACCATAAAGTGGCCTGGGAGAACCGTGGCTCCAAAGTGGTGGTCCAGCCTGCTGCAGCAACCACTGCATCACCCAGTTTCAGCATGCACCCGATTTCAGGCATTCAAGGCTCCACCACCTCAGCCAAAGGGAGCTGTCTGTCTTTCCCATCATCTACCGATCCTGATGCTCCTGCTCCTCTCCCTCCTACTTCTCGTCAGTCATTCAGTAAGCAATCGATTACCAAAGCGATTTCAAAGAGACAACAGTATGCGTGCACTCATCCAACGGTGCAAAAGCTGAACGTGCTCCTGTCCAAGTTGCTGGTGCTGCAGTCCCTCCCTTTCCAAGAGGTGGACTCTGCACCTTTTAAAGAACTGATGTCTTGAGCCGAGCCGAGGTGGAGAGTCCCAAGCTGTAATTTCTTTGCCAAAAAAGGCAGTATTAGCCCTGCACAAATATGTTGAACAGAAGGTGGGCCAGTCCTTGAGCCTGTCGGTGTCTGCTAAAATGCACGGCAGCGCCGACGTGTGGAGCTGTAATTACGGTCAAGGACAATATATGTCCTTTATGGGCCACTGGGCTAATGTGGTTCCTGCATAGTCAAACCAGCAACTTGGCCAGGTGACGCCGCTTTTGCCTCCACGTTCTCATGCCATTGGTCCTGCGACAATTTCTGCCTCTGCCTCCTCATCCTCCACCGTGTCCTCAGCCTCCACTGCAGGGACAATTCATAGTGCCCCTCCAGCATGCCACATGTGCAGGGCACGGCAGTGTCACCTGTTCTACACCTTGTTTGCCTGGGCAAACGGAGTCACACAGGGGAGGAACTGCTCCATGTCCTTCATCAAGAAATCGAATCCTGGCTTTCTCCGCGACAACTCAAAATCGGAACCATGGTGACCGACAACGGAAAGAACATTTTGTTGGCGTTGTGTCAAGGAGGGCTGAGCCATTCGCCCCGCATGGCACACATGTTCAATCTGGTTGTCAAGCGGTTCCTGTAGTCTTCCACCCATCCGCAAGACATCATAAAATTAGCAAAGAAACTTTTCATGCATTTGAGCCACTCGAACACGACGAAGCACACCCTCCTTGAGCTGCATCGGCAGACCAGCATCCCCCAACATAGGCTGATATGCGACGGTTGCACCAAATTATTTGTCACTCGCCAAATTATTTGTCACTGAGTGAAGGCGGATGCTCCAAAGACAGGATCAGTTTTTTGGGGGGTAAAAGAAGTGCAAAATAATCAGTGACGTCAACACAAACTTACTGCCTACACCCTCTCCCCTCTGTCACAGGGGCTCTACTTGTATAAGGGTTTAATAGAACAGGTTCTGTAGACATCTATATGGAATCAGCTGACGACGGTGTAAAAGGAGTGCATTCTTTTTTACGCTACAGTAGGATTTTGGGCTTCTGCATGGTTATTTATACCTGGCGCTAACATCGACCTGTAAGGCTCAGTTCACACTTGAGTTATTTGGTCAGCTTTGGCCCCGTAACTGCCCAAATAAGTGAAGTGTGCAGTGATTCTAAGAGCGACGCCTGTCATGTGCATGTCATACTGACAGTATTGATCTCACTACCAAAACAGACTCCCTATGCGTGTTACTACAAGGCACTGTGTTCTACACTACTATACAGGTTCTTTGCAGCCAGGAAATAGCTGTTCCTTAACGCGATTCGCTGCAAATAAATTTGGATCTAATAGAATCTTTTCGGAAAATTTTGCGAACCGGCCAAATTGAATTTTTTTGAAATTCGCTCATCTCTAATTTGGGGTATATATTTTTGATTTTTGTTATCAGATGTCATGTTCTATTTTTTTTTCAGTGCATATTTGTCTACTTTAAAGGTCTGGCTGTTATGGTGGTTCTTATTGATAAACAGGATGTGCATTTTATGTAGGGACAGATTCTGGTCCCTCATAAAGGTTTTAATTGTATACAGTATTTTATTATTTTTTGTGGTCTAGAAAATCACTGAATCAAATTTTTACTTATTCTTTAGAATCACACTAAAATTCACGGATCTCTACTCCGTTGACATTAAGAACATCCTTTTGGCATAGTCCAGGTAAATATGCGTTAGGATACCTTTTTTATATTGTTTAGTATGGTGTTTCATGCAAAGGAATACAGTGAATGTGTACCTCCACATAGATTATGAACTTGTTAAGGGTATCTCAACAGTATTTCTTTAGTAGCTTGAGTACTCCAAACTTTCGTTTAGGCCGAAGGGGGATAGAGTATTCAGTGTAAATATCCAATACATTTCCTTCCAACATAATTGTTGGTAGGATGACGTGATGGTTTCCAAAGGAGTAACTGTAAGACCAGTTACAGAGCCATCATGTCGTTCGGAAAAATGGTGCGATACGCTATGTGTTGGAACTTCGCGTTTGATGTTTGAACGATGTTCGCACATTCTCTCCCTTAAGGTTTGAGTAGTCCTACCCACGTATTTTAGGCCACAGGGACACCTAAGGAGATACGGTATATGATATTTTTTATCCCACAATTTAGTTCTTGTTTAATGCGTGGAACACATGCGGATACCGGAAGTGACGTCACTGGAAGCATTTTGGCGTTTTTTTCTGCTATTTAAACACTATTGCCTTTCATTGTGATTATATCTGCTCCTGATGAAGGGGACCCATTAAGAGGCCCCGAAACGCGTTGAGCTGTTCACTCCCCTACCCTGGCTTTGGAATAAAAGGGAAAGAAAAAGACTCTCGAGTGGTTATTGTCCGATTCTGTCATCTCTACGGGCGACCCAGGCGCAGGAGGTGTGATGTGGGTGTCTTGAGCTGTCTGCCTTCCTTTTGGCGCCCTGCGAAGTTATTCCCGGACCCTCTACTTGAAAGTCCAGCGACTAACCCTCTTCTTTTCTATTCCTGTCTCTGACTGATCACACATGAGGACGTTACTTCACAACACTGAGGTAAAGAGCTGCCTTCTCCTCCTCCTCCTCTCTACTTGTCAGGGATTATGATCTTGAATACAGATGATAAGAACTTTAGCTGAATCTCTGGGGAATTTAGTTCATGAGGAGACATGAAGTACAGAGAGGACAGACAGGACAGGCTGTGGTAATGTGTTTCTGTGGTAATAGAGACTGTAAGCGTGCTGCTGCTCATTAGCCATACCCCAACCTTTCTCTCATGTCTCCTCATCATCTCCATTCCCACTGACATTCACCTGTATTCAGAATAATGATTCCTGACAAGCAGAGCAGAGAGGAGGATGAGGCAGCACTATGGCTCATTGTGGTGAAGTAACTTGTCCTCCTGTGTGATTAGGACAGGTTTTGTGTGTACTGATAGGACGGAGGCCATTTTATTTCTCCTAATGACTGCTCCCTAGACAAAACAAGCCATTAAGTAATGAAAAGTATTTGTGAATTTATTTATTATAAAACAATATTTAAGTATTTTCATTTTTTTAATTCCTGGAGAACCCCTTTAACATCAAATTTATCAAACATTGTGCAACATTCGATACATTTGGAGCAATTTATGGCAATGCAGACTCCAGCAAAATGCATTTTAAAAATTCTCTCCCTTATGATAAATTTCCCTCATAGTGTTTTAGGATAGCATTCTTCTCCACACAGAAATGAGCATAATGTTCCAGTTGAGTGTACAGTATTAATATTGGTGGGCATCATCAATATCAGATTGTTTGAAGGGGTAGCAGCATTCGTTTGATCAAAAATTACAACTGCTCCATCACACATTTCTCCCGGAACCCATTCATTCTGATATTGATTATTTACCCTGAGGATAGGTCATGATTTTTCTGCCACTGCACAACCCCTTTAATCCCTACAAAAAAAATGCATTGATTGAAACCCGTCACATATGTTGCTTGTAGTATGTGAAATAAATAACATATATAAAAATTAGCTACAAGATAGAATGCGCAACAGATCCCTATGTATCTGAAAGTAATTGCGCCTGCCAGGGCTTCCACTAAGGCTGCAACTTCCTGACTTCAAACAAATGTCTTATAAAAAGTGTATAGCACAGTACAGGATACAGGAGCCAGGCCAGACTTGTGTTATACATCTTTCATAAGTAGGTGTTAAGTATTTTAGAAGAGGGAAGAAGCTGCTCTGGTTTCCAGTTATTCCAGTGTGTGTCCATCATATACTTTTTTAATTGACTCTATCCGATCAGTTTTACAATCTCTCTTTCTTCTCGTTACTGTATATTTAAATGTCTTTATGCCAAGGACCGAGGTCAATGGTAACTGCACAATTGTTCTTACAGATTGCATCAAATATTTCTCAATATATACTATAAATGCATGATGCCTTTTGTTTTCTTTGGTTGAATCTTTTATTATTAAGTGATTTTTTTTTGGTCAATTTGATCAGAACAACTTTTTGATCATATAGGGAGGTTTATATTGAGGAACTCAAACCCACAAAGAGATTTCACAGTTTCTTTTAAAGGGAACCCTGTGCTACATCGGTGGGCCATGCCTGTCGCTATAAAGAACGTTATTGATTGAGTTACTACTACTCCAATTTCTATTACCACCACTCCCCTGCTCTTCTTGCTGTGGGCAGTTGTATGGCTGCTTCTAATTGTAATCAGCTTCTGCTATAAATGCTGCTCTGACCTCTCATTCCTTTTCTGAGCTTAGGTTTCTAGTAGTCTAGTTAACCATTGAAGGAGTATTGCCCTGTCTGCCTATTTACTGACTCTGATATTCTGCTGCCTGCCTTGACCTCAGATTAGTTTCTCGGATATATGAACAAACTCTGCCTGCTTGACCTTGGCCTGTTTCCTGACTTCAAGTTTCACATGATCTTTTGGTGTTTTGTGCTGGTGTCTCTGACCACTGAGATTCAGCTGCCAACTACACTGGCACTACTCCAGGAGCAGCCTGGTTGTTCCCATACAGTGAAGTCTGCATCCTAGTAGAGGGCTTAAACGTTGAATACCGGGGAAGGACAACGCCCTTATGTCTAGCCCAAGACCAAACTGGTTAGTTGGCACAGTGGGTCCATGTTCATGGTCTATTATAGCTGTGCAATCTGCAGGCATTATGTTAGAGCTGGAGGAGCTTAGTTCAATATGTAGTTTTATGGGATAAGATTTAGCAAAACTTGAAATTTTTTTCTTCTCTTTTTGGGCCTAGGGGTCCAGTTAGTGGTTGGTCTATTCAGTGATTGACAGCCTTCCCTGTATGACTGTGCATACAAGAATACATGTCAGTGACTGATAGGACTGCCGACATGATTATAAATAGCTCTTCGCTTCTTCCATGTTAGCATATTATTTTCTTAGGGAATAGCAAACATGGCTCTTGAAAAGGGCTCTCACGGAGAGAACTAAACTAGCTAGTTTTATTTTTCTATGTGTGGTCACATGTTTTGGGGATCTGAATTGCATTATGTGATTCATAGATTGTAAGCTCTTGCAAGCAGGGTCCTCACTCCCAGTGCTTCAGTGGTATATTAGCCAGTTACGTTGTGATGTCTTTTGCTTTGTACATGAACCCTCTGAATTTGTAAAATGCTTCAGACTATGGTGGCGCTATATAAATAAATATTATTATTATTATTATTATTATGTAATTTCTGCGTGGTAGTATTTTTTGGATACTGCATATTATTTGGGCACTGTATGACACAAATTGCATGGGCTATATATGGCAGTATTTTCCTTCTTATACAGTGCCATAATGTGGACTTGTGCAGGGGTTTTATATTGATGCATTAATGCACATAAGTTTTAATAATATTTGTTAAAAATTTTAATTACGGACACCACCAACTGAGAGTAAACTCAGATAAACTGTCACTCACTGCACCGAGACAAAGGAGAGAAAAATGAGAGATTCTAGGGGATGAGGGAATACTGTCCCTATTATCTCACCCTGGCCTCACTCAGCCCAGGGACGCCCCCTGATGATGGGGACTCCCTGTCCTCGAACCTAGGCTCGACTAACCCTGGCCTGACCCTCAACAGCTAATATTAAATATATAAGGAATTAACGAATTCTATCGGTGCTGTATAGTTGACAGTTAAACAGACGGATACATACAGAGACAGCAAAGACACATATAAAAGAGACCCTAATAGTAAAAGGGTCTATCAATGGACTGTGTATACAACCCTTGGACTGCTAATTATAGCCAGTTAGGTACACTGTACATTCTACTAATACTAACAAGTAACACATGTCAGATATATATGTCAGTCCAGTCGAGCCTGGGCTGAGCGAGACCAGGGTGAGATAATAGGGACAGTATTCCCTCATCCCCTAGAATCTCTCGTTTTTCTCTCCTTTGTCTCGGTGCAGTGAGTGACAGTTTATCTGAGTTTACTCTCAGTTGGTGTTGTCCGTAATTTCAATTTTTAACAAATATTATTAAAACTTATGTGCATTAATGGGTTAAATATTGCTGGAAGCCGTTGATTATATATAAAAACCCTTGAGGACTTTCTGTCATATTGTTTTGCTGGTTTGTTTTATATTGATGACCTAGCCTCAGGATAGGTCATCAATATCAGATCGGTGAGAGTCTTAGTGGAGTGAATGTCTGTTCAGCTTCTCTCTCTGGTAAATAATGATTTCCAGCAGCTCCTGCTAGGGGAATTTCCCACACAGGCTGTGTGTGAGGCTGGCTGAGATTGGTCAAAACTCCTGCTGTGTATGAGGCTGGCTGTGATTGGTCAAGACTCCTGCCCAGCAACAACAGTTTAACTCTATGCTTTCTGTTGTTTCTGCTGTGTCATTGAGCTTACCTTACATTATACACTGCCTGTCAAAAAAAAAAAAAGTCGTCACTTGGATTTAACTAAGCAAATAGTTATGAGCCTCCTATTAGATAATTACTGCATGCGCGATTATCTTTCAGCTGGCAATAAGTTATTTAACCCCAACTGGTGCAATGAGTTGCTTCTCATTTCTTAAACAACCATGTCGAAAGACACATTTCGTTGTCATGGAAAATATGTTAGTCTGTTTAAGAAGGATCAAATCATTGGCATGCATCAAGCAGAGAAAACATCTAAGGAGATTGCAGAAACTACTAAAATTGGGTTAAGAACTGTCCAACGCATTATTAACAACTGGAAGGAAGGATTGCGTCCTCCTTCTCTGCAGCGAGATCCCGCGCCTGGACTATCCATTGCTTGGCCGGGGCATGCGCACTGCGATGCCCATTGTGGGCACGGCATCGCAGTAGCTACTGCGCATGCGCCGGCCAACGGCGAGAGACAGCGGCGAGGAGGCGGACCAGAGACACCCACAATGGGCATCGCAGTGCCTGGGCACTAACGAGGTGAACGCCGCCCTGGGCACTTGCGAGCCCTAATTTTCATATGAATAAAAGTCAGTTTTTGCCTTGGGGGAACTTCACAAGAAAACATCAAAGGTACCATTAGAATCATAGACTGCTATGCTAGAGCGCTATGTAAGCGGTCTATAAGGTCACAATCTGGTGACAGACTTCCTTTAAATGTTTGGTGAAATCAAATTGACGAAAAACAACAGTAGAACTCAGGGCTAAGTTTAATAGTGAAAGTAAGAGCATTTCCACACGCACAATGCAAAAGGAACTCAAGGGATTAGGACTTAACAGCTGTGTAGCCTTTTGAAAACCACTAATCAGTGAAGCAAACCAGAAAAAATGGCTTCAATTTGCTAGGGACCATAAAGATTGGACTCTGGAGCAATGGAAGAAGATTATGTGGTCTGAGGAGTCCAGATTTACCCTGTTCCAGAGTGATGGGCGCATCAGGGTAAGAAGAGAGGCAGATGAAGTGATGCACCCATCATGCCTAGTGCCTACTGTACAAGCCTGTGGGGGCAGTGCTAGGATCTGGGGTTGCTGGAGTTGGTCAGGTCTAGGGTTCAGCAACACTATGTGCTCCAATAATGAGTTCAGCTGACTACCTGAACATACTGAATGACCAGGTTATTCCATCAATGGATTTTTTCTTCCCTGATGGCACGGGCATAATCCAAGATGACAATGCCAGGATTTATTGGGCTCAAATTGTGAAAGAGTGGTTCAGGGAGCATGAGACATCATTTTCACACATGGATTAGCCACCACAGAGTCCAGACCTTAACCCCATTGAGAATCTTTGGGATGTGCTGGAGAAGGCTTTACGCAGCAGTCAGCCTGTCCCCCTGAAGTGAATGGATAAGCTATTGTCATTACACCACACGCCGAGGTGAGCAAGATAACATGGAGCATGGCCTCCTCTTCAAACAGCTGGTCGGCGGGGATGCCGGGACTCGGACCCTCGCCAATCTGATATTGCTGACCTATCCTGAGGAAAGGTCATCAATATAAACTCCCAGCACAATCCCTTTAGGAGATATAGCGGAAATTTATGAAAGACTGTACAATTGGGTAGGACTTTTGTTCATCACTGTGGATAAAAGTAGACAATAAAAAAAAGAAAAAATCTCATCCAACTACTTTGGTCTATGTGAGATTGTACAACTCAACTCTACTGACAATTTTACGTATGGGTGGCCCTCAACTGTTCTTGTGCTAGTGTATTATTTGTATATGTTATATATAACCAGGAATATATTAAATCATTGTCCTTAATTTGATGAAAAAAGGTAAACGTATATAAAAAACAGGGTTATAAAAACCTTAGTCCATTTAGCTTGCACCGCCTCCCTTCCTCTCAAGTGTCCCTCAAGTGTCCCTTTCTCAAGGGAGGCCCTTCAAAACATTGCATAGCGGAGTGCTACTGCTCCCTGTCTTGAGTAAACTTGCCCGGAGAAAGAGATATCAACTGAGTGCACAGGTGAATGCATGAAGAAGCCGGTATACTGAAACAAACCCGCTGTAGGTGGTGCAAGCTAAATGGACTAAGGTTTTTATAACCCTGTTTTTGATATAAGTGTTTTACCTCTTTTCATCAAATTAAGGACACTAATTTAATATATTCCTGGTTACATATAACATATATGGATTACATGAACAGTGGAAGTCCAAATAATCAGAATAAAGACTAGCCAATAATAGTCTGTTACTAAGAGACAGTGTATTTATTATTTGTGCAATACATCGCTGTATTATTTATTTATATACTATGGTAACATAGTATGCAGTGGCATTAGTTATGTGTACAATTTAGCAACATTATCTGCATACATTGTGTAGTTTTACTTATTCACTGTATTGTGAGGATATAGTTTTATGCATGTATATACTGCATATGTATAACCATACTGGGAAAATCTTGTGTACTTCCTTGCCTGTATGCAAGGTACACAACAAATACATTATTGCTGCAGATTGCTTGTGTTTTAATAGACTCAAACTGAAAATGTCCCAAAATAAAATAAAAAGCTAAATAAAAGCAAAGTACAAAAATAAAACTGATCCTCATGGAAATATTATACATACTTACTTACTTACCAATACTGTAGTCGATAAATTCAGGGAATATAAGCCCAACCCATGAGAACACCCGAAATCCACCTGGGAAAGCCTACTTATGGGTGGGATTCACACAAATTCCACCCATTTTTGGCCTGGGAAAGCTCAAACTTGCTGGGACTGCCTTTGAAAAAATAGGACAGTTCCTGCAAATTTGGAACTATTGGCAATTATGACATTATATAGAACAAATCCAAATACACAAAAAATATCTTCTTCTTTGGCACTCAACAACTTCAGCTAAAATTAGAAATACTGTCCTGGTCCTGGTTATGTTTGTACAGAGTCTACAGCCGACCGCTGCTTGTAATTTCTAAGTCATTTTGAACCTCGGGAATCACTGTAATGTGCGTTTTATTATTCTCTGTAGTACTGCTACTTTGACTCATTTTACATTGCTCTATTTTTGCTTAGGATTTATATTGTTACCAAATACATTTTTAGTTCTGAAAGCAGATTGTGGGGTGATAAAAACTAGCATTATCTTGTATTTACTGCTCTCATTACACAAGGATGACTACCGGCCACATAGAGTATACATCCATATATATATAGTTAATCTCTCCTATTCCTTGCTTGCTGTTTATTGTTTACCATTGTGCACAAGGCTAATTAATGTATTTAATACACTTTTGGTTACAAAGTATTTCAAATTAGATGTAAGCAGTTTAAATACGATGGGCCTAATTAGTAAGATTCTTGCTAGACAAAGTATCTTGCGTCACGAACTAAGGCAGATGCATTTATAATTCATAAACATGATATTCACCACCCAGAAGTCTTGAGATACATTATATCTAGAGATGAGCGAATCGAAGCTGACAAAGTGGAATTTGTTTAGAATTTCAGGAAAAATTTGATTTGCAACAAATGCGAATTTCCTTGCGCTTCGCGGTAATGATTCACAATTTTCCTAAAATGGCGGCTACATGTGTAAGGACTGAGGACATGGGGCAAGGAAATCTGGGAAGGCGGGATCACCCAGATTGACATGCCTGCATGCAGCCAATCAGCAGCCAGCCAGCCCTGTGATGTCACAGCCCTATGAATAAGGCAGCCATTTTAGATTCTGCTATTTTCCAGCGTTCAGAGTGCAGGGACAGATGTGTGAAGGCGCTAGGGACAGCAAATGGAAAAAAATGATTTATAAGTGCAGGGAAAGGATAGGGAGGAATCATTTCACAGCACCTTAGTGCAGGGAGAGATGTCAGAAGGCGCTAGGGACATTGATAGGAAAGCGATTTACAAGTGCAGGGAAAGATTATTTGGGGATCCAAATAGTCATTAGACAGCTCTGTCATACCAGCTATTTGTTATTGGGCTTAACCGCCACCGGACCGCCGAACACAGCGACGCGTCTTGGAGGCGGTCGATTCATTCCTCCTGGACGCATATACGCATCCTCTCGCGAGACGCAAGATTTCGGTCAGAGCAGGCCCGCGCATGCGCAACGCGGGCCGGCAATAGTTAGAGGAGTATTTCGTCAGCAACCTGCCAGCCAATGATCGTCGCTGGCAGGTTGCTGATTTTAAAAAAATCGAATCACAAGCCATCTAACACCTTATATTTGTAAATATAAGGTGTTAAATGGCTTGTCTGCTCCTCTGCTGGTCCTTTTGGTCGGTTGGTTCCAGCAGAGGAGCAGACATCACTGTGAGTACCCACCAAACACCACACTTAGCCCAAGATCACCCTCCATCACCCCCCATCACCCCAATTAACCCCTTGATCGCCCCTGTCAATCACCTAGTGAAAGGGAAAAAAGTGATCAGTGTAAACTGTCACTTTTTTTTTCCACTGGTATTGACTGTTAGGTTTTAGGTTAGTTTAGGTCCCTTGGTTAGGTAGTTAGCGTCAGTTAGCGCCCAGCCCACCGCACCGCAGTCACTTATTCGCTGATTAGCGTATCGCTAATCAGCATTTGTACTTTTATAGTATCTGTAAGTGATCAAAACTGATCACAGTCAGATCTATAATTGTATTAGTGTCACCTTAGCTCGCCCTCCACCCAAAACGCAGTGTTTGCCCGATCAGGCCTGATCGGTCGCCCACACGTGCGTTCACCCACGCCCGCCCCACCGCAGTGACCAAAAATTTATTTTTTTTGATCACTTTACAAGCTCTGCGGCGATAAAAAAAAAAATTTGATATTTTTTATCAAACAGTTTTTATATTTTTTATCAATCGCAGCGGCCTCCGGTACTTCGCTAGCCTCCCCTTTGTAAGACAGGCTTGCTTTTTTTCTTGGGTAGTCTCAGGGAATACCCCTAAATTTAGTAGTCCAAATGTCAAACAGGGGGTATTCTTCTGAAGAGGCCTACAGGATTCTGACCCAGTCGGATGAGGAATGGGAACCCTCATCTGACGAATCTAGCGGGTCAGAAAATGAACCTGTAGAGAGCAGTGGCAGTCTGACCCAAAGTTCGGACGAGGAGGTTGAGGTCCCTGATAGCACCAGGCGTACCCGGCCCCGTGTCGCTAGACCACAGGTTGTGCAGGATCCGTTTCAAGGGCAGCAGAGTGGGGCTGGCGCTGTCGGATTACGTGGTGAGGCATACACCAGCAGCGCAGCCCATCCTGGACCTAGTACCAGCACTGCCATACAACCTGGTGAAGTGGCGAGCACCAGAAGGGCAGTTGAAGCTGGTACGGTGGCACGTGCAATAGTTACCGCGTCGCAGCCACCGCAAAGACAGGCCCGTAGAGCCCCTAGAGTCCCTGAGGTGCTGGCAAATCCTGATTGGCAGTCACCAACTTCAGCCGCACCTGTAGTTCCCCCTTTCACCGCCCAGTCTGGAGTTCAGGTTGAGACAGCTCAGATCGGTTCGGCCCTGGGATTTTTTGAGCTGTTCTTGACTGCGGAGCTCTTGGACTTAGTCATGGCAGAAACAAATCGGTATGCCACTCAATTTATATCCGCCAACCCGGGAAGCTTTTATGCCCAGCCTTTCCGGTGGAAACCAGTCCAAGTTTCCGAAATTAAAATTTTTCTGGGCCTTCTCCTGAACATGGGTCTTACCAAAAAGCATGAATTGCGGTCATATTGGTCCACGAACCCGATTCATCACATGCCCATGTTCTCTGCTGCTATGTCCAGGACACGTTTTGAGACCATCCTGCGTTTCCTGCACTTTAGCGACAACAGCACCTCCCGTCCCAGATGCCACCCAGCTTTTGACCGGCTCCACAAAATTCGGCCCCTCATAGACCACTTCAACCAGAAATTTGCAGATTTGTATACCCCTGAGCAAAACATCTGCGTAGACGAGTCCCTAATACATTTTACCGGGCGCCTTGGCTTCAAACAATACATCCCAAGCAAGCGCGCCCGGTATGGGGTCAAATTGTATAAGCTCTGTGAAAGGGCCACAGGCTATACCCACAAATTTCGGATCTATGAGGGAAAAAATCAGACCCTGGAGCCGGTCGGTTGCCCTGACTACCTGGGGAGCAGTGGGAAGACAGTCTGGGACTTGGTGTCACCCTTATTTGGCAAGGGGTACCATCTTTATGTGGACAATTTTTACACAAGTGTGCCCCTCTTCAGGCATTTGTTCCTAGAACAGATTGGCTGCTGTGGCACCGTGCGACCTAGTCGCCGGGGCTTCCCCCAACGGCTCGTTACCACCCATCTTGCAAGGGGGGAGAGGGCTGCCTTGTGTAACGAAGAACTGCTCGCGGTGAAATGGAGAGACAAGCGTGACGTTTACATGCTCTCCTCCATTCACACAGACACGACAATACAAATTGAAAGGGCAACCCGTGTCATTGAAAAGCCCCTCTCAGTCCACGACTATAATGCGCTCATGGGAGGGATGGATTTCAATGACCAGATGTTGGCTCCCTATTTAGTTTCCCGACGCACCAGACGCTGGTATAAGAAGGTGTCTGTATATTTGATTCAATTGGCGATGTACAATAGTTTTGTTCTCTACAGTAAGGCTGGGAGAACAGGATCCTTCCTCAAATTTCAGGAAGAGATCAGCGAGAACCTCCTGTATCCAGGAGGTTCCGTGGCCCCAACCACCAGTGTAGTTAGCCGTCTACACGTGCGACATTTGCACAATGTCGTTGCTGGTACCTCAACCCAACCGTCACCCCGACAAAAATGTTGTGTCTGTAGCAGGAGTGGAATAAGGCGTGACACCCGCTATTTCTGTCCTGACTGCCCTGACCACCCTGCCCTATGCTTAGGGGAGTGTTTCCGGAAGTACCACACACAGGTACACTTAGCAAAGGGATTGCATCTCACAGGTCAGGCACACAGGGCTATTAGGGCCCTTTTACTCACAGCCGCTGCAAACCTCTCCTTTCACCTGGGATAAAGTGCATAATGTACTTCGCCACATCTTTGGGCGATTTGCGCTTTGCACATTGTCACATGGGGAAGGAGAGGTTTGTCCTATAAAGGTAAAAAAATAAAAAATCACCGGTAAGCAAAAAAGTTAAACGTTCAGTTCAAAAAGTTAAATAAAGTTTCTATGTTCTGTTCAAAAGTTATTATAATGTTAATAAATTTATTGCGTTGCGGCCTGGTTTTTTCTTTTTTGTTTTGTTTTTTTTACCTTCCAGGTGGACCAACCGATGAACCAGCTGCAGCACTGATTTGCATTCTGACAGAAGCATTGCGCTGCTGTCAGATTACACAAAAGTCAGTGTATGCGGCGCTGCAAGACGAGATTTCTCCTCTGCAGTAAAAGATATGTTTGCCGAGGCATATGAGCTGAGGAGGTGGCGGTGTTCATATGCTTTGGCAAACACTTTGTATGTATAAAAAAAAAAATCCCGGCAATGATTTATTCATCCACATCGATTGATGTGAATGGAGAAATCTGGTTTGCCAGGGCATACGGGCTAAGTGGGTATGGATGTTGGGCGGAGCTCCTATGTCCTGGCAGACGCCTTTCCCCTCCTTTTTTTTTTTTGGCAGAGATTTTTTCATCCACATTGATCTATGCGAATGAAGAAATCTGTGCCGTTAATTTTTTCTTTCAGCCCAGAGGCTGAACGGGAAAAAAAAAAAATCTCATTACCCATATGCTCAATATAAGGAGAATAGCAGAAACTCCTAATGCTGGCCATACATGTAATGATTGCGGAGACCCTCAAATGCCAGGGCAGTACAAACACCCCACAAATGACCCCATTTTGGAAAGAAGACACCCCAAGGTATTCGCTGAGGGGCATATTGAGTCCATGAAAGATAGACATTTTTGTCCCAAGTTAGCGGAAAGGGAGACTTTGTGAGAAAAAAAAAACAATTTCCGCTAACTTGTGGCAAAAAAAATAAAATTCTATGAACTCGCTATGCCCCTCATTGAATACCTTGGGGTGTCTTCTTTCCAAAATGGGGTCACATGTGGGGTATTTATACTGCCCTGGCATTTTAGGGGCCCTAAAGCGTGAGAAGAAGTCTGGGATCCAAATGTCTAAAAATGCCCTCCTAAAAGGAATGTGGGCCCCTTTGCGCATCTAGGCTGCAAAAAAGTGTCACAAATGTGGTATCTCCGTACTCAGGAGAAGTTGGGCAATGTGTTTTGGGGTGTCATTTTACATATACCCATGCTGGGTGAGATAAATATCTTGGTCAAATGCCAACTTTGTATAAAAAAATGGGAAAAGTTGTGTTTTGCCAATATATTTCTCTCACCCAGCATGGGTATATGTAAAATGACACCCCAAAACACATTGCCCAACTTCTCCTGAGTACGAATATACCACATGTGTGACACTTTTTTGCAGCCTAGGTGGGCAAAGGGGCCCACATTCCAAAGAGCACCTTTCGGATTTCACCGGCCATTTTTTACAGATTTTGATTTCAAACTACTTACCACACATTAGGGCCCCTAGAATGCCAGGACAGTATAACTACCCCACAAGTGACCCCATTTTGGAAAGAAGACACCCCAAGGTATACCGTGAAGGGCATGGCGAGTTCCTAGAATTTTTTATTTTTTGTCACAAGTTAGCGGAAAATGATGATTTATTTTATTTATTTTTTTCTTACAAAGTCTCATATTCCACTAACTTGTGACAAAAAATAAAAAATTCTATGAACTCGCTATGCCCCTCATTGAATACCTTGAGGTGTCTTCTTTCCAAAATGGGGTCACTTGTGGGGTAGTTATACTGCCCTGGCATTCTAGGGGCCCTAATGTGTGGTAAGTAGTTTGAAATCAAAATCTATAAAAAATGGCCGGTGAAATCCGAAAGGTGCTCTTTGGAATGTGGGCCCCTTTGTCCACCTAGGCTGCAAAAAAGTGTCACACATGTGGTATCTTCGTACTCAGGAGAAGTTGGGCAATGTGTTTTGTGGTGTCATTTTACATATACCCATGCTGGGTGAGAGAAATATATTGGCAAAAGACAACTTTTCCCATTTTTTTATACAAAGTTGGCATTTGACCAAGATATTTATCTCACCGAGGCCCCAACAATTAGGCATTCACCATACAGAAAAGATCAAGTGATTATGTGGCTGGAGGAATATTAGACGGTCAATGGATATCAATTTTACTACAAGCCAGTGGACTACAGGCCCCAAAAATGATTAATTCACCATACAGACAAGAACAATTGATTATGTGACTGGAGGAACATTAGGCGGTCCCCGTATAACAATTTTACTATTGGCCAGTTAGATTACAGGCCCCAAAAATTATGCATTCGCCGTACATAAAACATCAAGTGATTATGTGTCCGGAGGTATATTAGACGGTCAATGGATATCAATTTTACTGCAGGCCAGTGAACTACAGGCCCCAAAAAATTTTATTTACCGTACAGAAAAGAACAATTGATAATGTGGCTGGAGGAACATTAGGCGGTCACTGCATAACAATTTTACTATTGGCCATTTGGATTACAGGCCCCAAAAATTATTCATTCATCTGACAGAAAACATCAAGTGATTATGTGGCTGGAGATATATTAGACGGTCAATGGATATCAATTTTACTGCAGGCCAGAACAAATAAATGTCAAATACAAATGTTTAAAAGAACAAAAAATATTAAATTGGATTAAAAACATGGCTAATGAAATCCCCCCTCTTAAAAAACCACCAAATGATAATAGTTAAAATTTGATAACACGTGGTCGTCACAGGTGTTAAATTCCTCCGAGGTCCCAAACATTAGGCATTCACCGGACAGAAAAGGTATTTTATTTCGCTGTATTTACATAAGATCGGGACAATTATTTGTTCTGGGTGGTGGCGGATATGTGTGGGCTGGCATGAGGAAACCCCTACCAGCCCTGCAGAATGGCCTGCCACTTCCTCTGCCTTGTGACAAAGTCCCTATAGAAGAGCAGTATTAGTGGAAGCAGATATATAGAACCTCTTAATGAGTATTTGCTGGAAGCAGGTATATCAAACTCCTTAATCAGTTTAATTTGGGGCAACAGGTATATCACACCAGTTGCAATTAGTTATTCCTATTGCGTTTGTCCCTCTATCTAGCTGCGGTATCTCAGCAGAACCGCACTCAAATGCTGCTCAATACAAATGCACTATATAGAAAGTATATTATAGGTATATCACACCCCTGCCTTAATCAGTTTTTTTAGGGGGCAATTGCTATATCACACCAGTTGCAAATAGTTGTTCCAATAGCGTTTGTCCCTATGTATAGCTACGGTATCTCAGCAGAACCGCACACAAATGCTGCACAATACAAATACACTATATAGAAATTATATTATAGGTATATCACACCCCTGCCTCAATCAGTTTTTTTGGAGGGCAACTGGTATATCACACCAGTTGCAATTAGTTGCTGCAATAGCGTTTGTCCCTCTGTACAGCTGCTGTATCTTAACAGAACCGCACACAACTTCTGCACAATAAAAAAAATGCACTATAATATACTTTCTATGTTATAAAGTATATTATAAGTATATCACACCGCTCAGTATGTCCCACCTATCGATAGCACACCTATACCAGTCCTTAAAAGGACTTTTGTGGCCCTATTAGCTAGCGTTTGGTGTCTCTAACAGTCTGTCCCTGCTCCACACAGCAACCGCTCCCTACACTGGCAAAAAACTGAATGTAAAATGGTGGCCAAATCGGGTTTATTTATAGGGTAGTGGGTTTGTCCATGTTCTGAAACATCTCAATTGGCTGTCCTGTCCCACCTGATGGATGTGTCATCGGTCAAAGTTCGGCACAATGCAAAAGAATATGGCGCCGGCGAACATCGCCATATGTTCGGCGAATTGCAAACAAGCAAAGTTTGTCGCGAAACGACCATCGAGCGAACTGCAAGGCCATCGCTACTTATAGTGGTGTATTTCAGTACTTCAAGAAATATATATACGCACTTCACTCTTTCATTTTTTTCTGCTCGAAGCGTATAGTGGCCAATTTCTGTGTAACAAGAAATATACACTCACCTAAAGAATTATTAGGAACACCATACTAATACGGTGTTGGACCCCCTTTTGCCTTCAGAACTGACTTAATTCTACATGGCATTGATTCAACAAGGTGCTGATAACATTCTTTAGAAATGTTGGCCCATATTGATAGGATAGCATCTTGCAGTTGATGGAGATTTGAGGGACGCACATCCAGGGCACGAAGCTCCCGTTCCACCACATCCCAAAGATGCTCTATTGGGTTGAGATCTGGTGACTATGAGGGCCATTTTAGTACAGTGAACTCATTGTCATGTTCAAGAAACCAATTTGAAATGATTCGAGCTTTGTGACATGGTGCATTATCCTGCTGGAAGTAGCCATCAGAGGATGGATACATGTTCTCATTCTGTTTACGCCAAATTCGGACTCTACCATTTAAATGGCTCAACAGAAATCGAGACTCGTCAGACCAGGCAACATTTTTCCAGTCTTCAACAGTCCAATTTTGGTGAGCTCGTGCAAATTGTAGCCTCTTTTTCCTATTTGTAGTGGAGATGAGTGGTACCCGGTGGGGTCTTCTGCTGTTGTAGCCCATCCGCCTCAAGGTTGTGCGTGTTGTGGCTTCACAAATGCTTTGCTGCATACCTCGCTTGTAACGAGTGGTTATTTCAGTCAACGTTGCTCTTCTATCAGCTTGAATCAGTCGGCCCAGTCTCCTCTGACCTCTAGCATCCACAAGGCATTTTTGCCCACAGGACTGCCGCATACTGGATGTTTTTCCCTTTTCACACCATTCTTTGTAAACCCTAGAAATGGTTGTGCGTGAAAATCCCAGTAACTGAGCAGATTGTGAAATACTCAGACCGGCCCGTCTGGCACCAACAACCATGCCACGCTCAAAATTGCTTAAATCACCTTTCTTTCCCATTCTGACATTCAGTTTGGAGTTCAGGAGATTGTCTTGACCAGGATCACCCCCCTAAATGCATTAAAGCAACTGCCATGTGATTGGTTGACTAGATAATTGCATTAATGAGAAATAGAACAGGTGTTCCTAATAATTCTTTAGGTGAGTGCATATGCTCAGTGCACTGCTTCAGTGATTTCTGTTGAAAGCATATAGTTGCATATTTCAGTACTTCAAGAAATATATATACGCACACTACAATCAGATTCTTAATTTTTTTTCTGGTCAAAGTGTATACTGGCCTATTTCCGTCCAACAAGAAATATATATTCTCAGTTCACTGCTGCAGTTATTTCTGGTGAAAGCGTATAGGGGCGTATTTCAGTACTACAAGAAAACTATATATATACGCACTTCACTCTTTAATATTTTTCTGGTCAAAGCGTATAGTGGCCAATTTCAGTGCGACAAGAAATATATATTCTCAATGCACTACAGCAGTGATTTCTGTTGAAAGCGTATTAGGGGCGTATTTCTGTACTTCAAGAAATATATATACGCACTTTACTGTTTAATTTTTTTTGGTCAAAGCGTATAATGGCAAATTTCTGTGCGACAAAATAAATATATATTCTCAGTGCACTGCTGCAGTGATTTCTGTTGAAAGCATATAGTTGCGTATTTCAGTACTTCAAGAAATATATATACGCACTTCAATCAGATTCGTTAATTTTCTTCTGGTCAAAGCGTATAGTGGCATATTTCCGTCCAACAAGAAATATATATTCTCAGTTCACTGCTGCAGTTATTAATGGTGAAAGCATATAGGGGTGTATTTCAGTACTTCAATAAAACTATATACGCACTTCACTCTTTCAGTTTTTTCTCGTCAAAGCGTATAGGGTCGAATTTCAGTACAAGAAGAAAAATATATTCTCAGTGCATTTCTGCAGTTAATTGTGGAGAAAGCGTTTAGTGCACTATTTCAGTACAAAAAGATAAATATATTCGTCGCTTTTAGGCGTGTTTTAATTTCCGTTTAATTTGTTTAGTTCAGCTACAAGTATGTCAGGCAGAGAAGTGCCAGGCCATGCACAGAGGAGTGGCAGAGGCCTGAATGTTTCTGGTGCAAGCAGAAGTCGAAGCAGAGTAAGGAGTCACAGCAAGACGCCTGAGCTCCCGGTGTCATCTTGCGGTCGCGTCTTGACCAGCAACCCAGTGGATCTTGATTGGTTAACTCGGTCATCCACGTCATCCCAAGTGACATCAGACAGCCCCAGCCAACAGTCGGTGGATTCATCAGACACAACCCTTAGTTGGCATGGCCCGGGAGCAGGCCCTGTGCCCTCACCTGTCCTCAACCTGCCTCTGGCCTTTTCTGTTCCCTCACCGCGAGAAGTACTACATGCTGTGGGCTCAGCTCCACTTTTCACCGAGGAAGAGCTATTAGAGGACAGTCAGCAGCTACTGCCCAGCCAAGATCCGGAGGAGACATCCGCTGCTTCCTCCGCTAGGTGGGCAAGTAGTGATGAGGAGAGTGGCGCAGGAGCTTGTGTTGGGACCCAGAGACCGTTGAGGAGGACATCAGTGATGTGCAGACACTACTCGATGATGATGAAGCCGATCGCACTTGGGAGCCGGGTGAAGAAGGGGCTTCGTCATTATCAGGAGAAGAGGGTGGCAGCTTGCCCGTGAGCCAGCGGCAGAGCCAGCAAGTCGCTAGAGTGGCCGGGAATCAGCAGGGTGGCAGCAGTGGGAGGTCGGGAGCCAAACGGGCATGGTGTAGACCACCCACTTTGCAGCAGCCTACCTTCCCAGAAAGGAGGGATGCACGGGTTCAGGGAAGCAGTGGCGGTAGAAGTCAGCCCCTGAGTAGTGTTGGGGGGAAAATCAGGTACTCTGCAGTTTTATGTGAAGCCGCCAGAGGAGGTCAACATGGCCATATGTAAAATATGTGGGCGGAAGATGAAGTGTGGGCAGGGTGCCAATGTTGGCACTATGGCCCTGCGTCAACATATGCAGTGTCACCATAAAATGGCCTGGGAGAACCGTGGTTCTGATGTGATGGTCCAGCCTACTGCAGCTACCGCTACATCACCCAGTGGCACGCACCCAGTTTTAGCCAGTCAAGGCTCCACCATCTCTGCCGAAGGGAGCTATCTGTCAATCCCATCTTCTGCTGGTCCAGATGCTCCTGCTCCTCGTCAGTCATTCCGTCAGCAATCAATCACCGAAGCAATTGCCAAGAGACAGCAGTATGCGTGCACGCATCCAACAGTGCAGAACCTGAACGTGTTCCTGTCCATGTTGCTGGTGCTGCAGTCACTCCCTTTCCAAGTGGTGGACTCTGCACCTTTCAGAGAACTGATGGCTTGTACCGAGCCGAAGTGGAGAGTGCCAAGCCGTCATTTCTTTGCCAAAAAGGAAGTACCAGCCCTACACACACATGTAGAACAGAAGGTGGGCCAGTCCTTGAGCCTGTCGGTGTCTTCCAAAGTGCACGGCAGCGCCGACGTGTGGAGCTGTAAATACGGTCAGGGACAATACATGTCCTTTATGGCCCACTGGGTGAATGTGGTTCCTGCACAGCCACACCAGCAACTTGGCCAGGTTACGCCGATTCCGCCTCCACGTTGTCACACTGTTGGTCCTCCGACAATGTCTGCATCTGCCTCCTCATCCTCTACCATGTCCTTAGCCTCCACTGCAGGGACAAGTCACAGTGCCCCTCCAGCATACCACATGTGCAGGGCTCAGTGGTGTCATGCTGTTCTGCACCTGGTTTGCCTTGGCGAATGGAGTCACACAGGGGAGGAACTGCTCCGTGTCATGCATCAAGAAATCGAATCCTGGCGTTCTCTGCGACAACTGAAAATCAGTACCATGCTGACCGACAATGGGAAGAACATGGTGTCGGCGCTGCGTCAAGGAAGGCTGAGCCATGCGCCCTGCATGGCACATGTGTTCAATCTGGTTGGTGAAGTCTTCCACCCATCTGCAAGACATCCTAAAACTTTGCATGCACTTCAGCCACTCGTACACAGCAAAACACACTCTCCCTGAGCTGCAGAGGCAGAACGGCATACCCAACATAGGCTGATATGCCATGTTTCCACCCGTTGGAGGAGGCCACGTTATCTGGCAGTCACCAGGATTATGGAATGAACAACGTCATTCCACTGCTTCATGTCCTGCAACAGATGCTGGTAACAATGGCTGGTCAGGGGACCGGAGACGTGGCGCATCGATCTCACAGCCACATGAGCCCTGTGGGAGCTGAACTGGAAGTTCAGGAGGAGGGGGTGGAGGACGTTGGAGCACAGACAATGGGTAGCTAAATGGGTGGTTTTTCTACTCAGCTGACAGGACAGACGGAGCAAGAGCAGCCAGAGGAGCTACTAATCGCCCTGATTAAGAAGATGAGACAGAGAACCCGGACACACCGTGGCAGTATGCAGTGGAGATAGAGGCAGGGAGTCCCTCCGATCACTTGAACAAATGGCATGATGCATGCTCACTTGCTTGCGTAGTGACAGCCGAATTGTCACCATTCGGCAGAGGGATGACTTCTGGCTCTCCACCTTGTTGGACCCTACAGGTCCAGAATGGGGGCCTTTTTTACACCCACCGAGAGGGAGAACAAACGGAACTACTACAGAGACATCCTATGTAGTCATTTGGCCACTGCCTATCTGCACCATCGTCCATTCTCTCGCAGGTGTGACCGGGGGACCCTCTGCACTCACGTTCCACTGCCATGGCTGCTGGGGAGGGGTGGCAGGAGCAGTACCAGCTCCATCAGCAGCAGCTTGAGTCTACAGTCGCTGATAAGTACCTTTCTTTCCCCGCATAGTAAAGAAACTACTCACCAGCAGAATCAGCAGCTAGATGTAGAGCAGAACCTGAACCAGCAGGTGGTGACATAGTTGCACAGCACTCTGCCACCCCACATTGAATATCCACTGGACTACTGGGTAGCCAAACTGGATTTGTGGGCGCAACTAGCAGAGTTTGCGCTGGAAAAGCTGTCCTGCCCGGCCAGTAGTTTGGCATCAGAGCGGGTGTTTAGTGCGGCGGGGGCTATAGTTACCCCAAGGAGAACTCGCCTGTCTACCCAAAATGTGGAGAGACTGACCTTTGTCAAGATAATTCAGGCGTGGATCAGCCAGGATTTCCAACCACTAATTCCTGATGCAGCAGACTAATTAATCCATGGTGCTTCACCAACACTTTGATACAAGAGACCGGTTTCTTCTGACTACCTTCCTCAGCTACTACTTTGATGCTGCAACCTGCCTGATGCCACACATCTGATGCCAAGTGCTCCTTATTTTACCAACCTTCATCAGCGGGTACTGGTATTGACACCCACCGCCCTACTCTGTTACCAGGTCACTTTGTGGTCTCCTGATGCAGCTGCTGCTGCCATCTCCAGACTATGTCACCTTGCCACCCTGTGGTCTCCGGATGCTGCTGCCATATCCACACTATGTCACCTTGCCACTCTGTGGTCTCCTAAAGCTGCCGCCACCTCCAAACTATGTCACCTTGACACTCTGTGGTCTCCTCATGCTGCTGCCAACTCCAGACTGGGTCGTTGTGCCACTCTGTGGCCCACTTATGCTGCTGCCACCTCCAGACTCGGTCATTGTGCCACTCTGTGGCCTACTCATGCTGCTGCCACCTCCAGACCCGGTCATTGTGCCACTCTGCGGCCTAATGCTGCTTCCACCTCTAGACTCTGTCGTTCAGCCACTCGGTGGCCTCCTCATAGTGATGCCAATTCCAGACTCTGTTGTTGTGCCACTCGGTGGCCTCCTCATACTGCTGCCAACTCCAGACTCTGTCGTTGAGCCACTCGGTGGCTTTCTCCTGATGCCGCCACCTCCAGACTCGGTCATTGTGCCACTCGGTGCCCTCTTTATACTGCTGCCAACTCCAGACTCTGTCAATGAGCCACTCAGTGGCCTCCTCATACTGCTGCCAACTCCAGACTCGGTCGTTGTGCCACTCGGTGGCTTTCTCCTGATGCCGCCACCTCCAGACTCAGTCATTGTGCCACTCGGTGGCCTCCTCATACCGCTGCCAACTCCAGACTTTGTCATTGTGCCACTCGGTTGCCTCCTCATACCGCTGCCAACTCCAGACTCTGTCATTGTGCTACTCGGTGGCCTTCCCATGCTGCTGCCAACTCCAGACTTTGTCATTGTGCCACTCGGTGGCCCTTCATACTGCCGCCACCTCCAGACTCTGTCATTGTGCCACTCGGTGGCCTCCTCATACTGCTGCCAACTCCAGACTCTGTCATTGTGCCACTCGCTGGCCTCCTCATTCTGCTGCCAACTCCAGACCCTGTCATTGGTCCACTCTGTGGTCTCTTTATGCTGCTTCCACCTCACCACTATGTCATAGGTCCACTCTGTGGACTGCTCATGCTGTTCCCACCCTCCCCACTTCATGACTCAGCCACTATTTTGCCTTTTGGCCTGGCTGACATCATGATTTACATGATTTATTTGACCTTTCTTCGGATCTGTCAGAAGGAAGGAAAAATGAGACGCACAACGGATCCTGTCTGTGTAGCAGCTGTAAGGCCTGTATGGTCCCATCAGAATTGGCTTCTGATTTGGTAGCCAAAAGAAGGAGTGGGTACAAAACACAGAAGACATGCAAATAATCCATTCACGTGTTATCTGTTTTACATCCACTCGAGTTTTTTCTTGCCATTAGCAATACTGATGGATTATTGAGCAAATGCTGACCGACAGACAGGATCCGTTTTTTGTGGGTTATTGTTCTGACGGATCAGAGGAAGGGCAAATTAATAAGTGATGTCAACACAAACTTATTGCTGACACCCTCTGCACTCTATCCGGGGGCCTCTACTTGTATACGCGTTTAATAAAACAGGTTTTGTAGACATCTATGTGGAATCCGCTGACGACGGTGTAAAAGGAGTGCACTTCTTCTTGGCGCTAACATCGACCTGTAAGGCTGAGTTCATACTTGAGTTATTTGGTCAGTTTTGGCCCCGTGACTGCCCAAATAAGTGAAGTGTGCGGTGATTCTAAGGGCGATGCCTGTCATTTGCATGTCATACTGACTCACAGTACTATTTCACTACCAAAGCAGACTCCCTATACGTGTTACTACAAGGCACAGTGTTCTACACCACTAAAAAAAGTCTCTAAGCAGCCAGGAAATAGCTGTTTTTTAACGTAATTCGCCGCAAATATATTTGGATCGAACCGAATTTTTCCTGAAAAATTTGACGAACCGGCGAATAGAATTTTTGGAAAATTCGCTCATCTCTAACTACATCCTACTTAGAAAATAAGCAAGCAACCCAAGCTTGACTCTACTCTGTAAACACTTTGTAAGTAAACTTAAAGACATATTTTGCAACTTTTTGCTGATTTTTTTTTTTTTTTTCGTCCAGATCCTCCTTATGTCACAGTTAAAGGGGTTGTCCCTACATTAAATGTTATCTTATTATAATTCAAGAACTATTTACTTTTGTTATTTAGTTTACAAGATATTCCTTTTGCTTCCTTTTAATGGCACCCCCTGCTGTTCAATCTGCACAGTCATTTCTAAGTCCTTTTACTGAACTTAATGAACATGGCCACACGTGTTCAGTTCCATCTTGAACATGCTACGAGCTGGATCTCCTTTTTGGCAGCTAAAAGAAAACGCCTTCTTCTCTTTGGGTTTCTCATGTATGAAGAGAACAGGTTATACTGAGTAAGGAGGCCCGCACAGTAGTGGAAGGAAAATCACGCACAGGAAAACCTGGCCACACAGCTCTGCTAAATACATCTCTGAGCTCTCTCCTCTCCTGTGTGGAACCTCCAGGCTCTCCCTCTTATCTAGACCTGGGATCTCCATCTGTGACAGGGAGAGAGCTGCAGCAGAAAAGACACACCTGTGAGCTCTGATATGGGGTAGAGAGCTGGAGCAGCATAGACACACCTGTGAGCTCTGATAGGGGGTAGAGAGCTGCAGCAGCATAGACACACCTGTGAGCTCTGATAGGGGGTAGAGAGCTGCAGCAGCATAGGAAGAGAGCTGCAGAAGTAAGGACAGGCCCCATGAGAAATGACACAGACCCTGAGCTCTGATAGGGAGAGAGCTGCAGCGGAAAAGTCACTCCCCCTGAACTTTGATAGGGAGAGAACTGCAGCAGAAAAGACATGCTCCTTGAGGAACAACCCCCTCCCCCCCCCCCCCCCCCCCTTAACTGCAAGCCTGAATAAAACCTAGCAGAGCAACTAGAGAAATAAATGGAGGAGTTCTCTGGATCTGGATTAGCGTGCAATCGCAGAGCTAGGCGGGGGATTTAGGCATGCTACTTGTGGCAGCCGATGATGAATGCATATGTATCCTAGCTCAGTTTGCACCTCTGTATTTTGTACCTTTGTTCTTCACTTGCTCATTTAACCTCTTTGTACTGAACATGGCTAGTTTCTGGATTAACGCCTCATCTGATGTATTGACTTCTTCTGATCCTCCTGGTATTCGGACCATGGCTAGTTTTTGACCTATCATCTGCTGTTTGGGCTCTGTCTGTTACTACTGGTTCTGATTCTGCTTGTCCATCACTATTTGGTAATTCCAGTAGGTCTTCTTCTGGTAAACTTGCACCAGCTTTCTGCTACCTTAGGCTACTTTCACACTGGCGTTTCTGGGTCCGTTTGTGAGATCCGTTTCAGGGCTCTCACAAGCGGCCCAAAACGGATCAGTTCAGTCCCAATGCATTCTGAATAGATAAGGATCTGTTCAGAATGCATCAATTTGGCTGCGTTTGGTCTCCGTTGCATTTTTTAGGCGGTCACTAAAACACAGCTTGCAGTGTTTTGGTGTCCGCCTGACGATGCGGAGCCAAACTGATCCGTCCTGACTTACAATGTAAGTCAATAGGGACGGATCCGCTTTTCACTGACACAATATGGTGCAATTGAAAACGGATCCGTCCCCTATTGACTTTAATGAATAATGCAAACGGATCTGTTATGAACGGATAAAAGCGTTTGCATTATCGGTGCGGATCCGTCTGTGCAGATACCAGACAGATCCGCACCGAACGCCAGTGTGAAAGTAGCCTTACTCCGCTTCCTAACACCCATAATGATTTAGGAAGACTGGTGGCAGTTTCTGGGTTTGCCACTTGTGAGTCCAGATGGTGACCATAGTATATCATTACAGTATATGCAGTACGCTCTTAAGCCCCCGAGCCCCAAAGTGGCAGATACAGACAATCATATTTTTTTTTATCAACTATCTTTCTCCATACAAGGATATAAGAAAAGATCCTCAACCCCAATAAAGATACACTATCTTATTAGCCAGCACTGCATTTATACCTAGTGTTTAACATTCCCTTGAAACTTGACTTAGAGCACGGCTATAATGTAAGCAAAACCTCCGACTCAGAATCCTGTATCTTTCACATACAATTTTCAATTAAACCGTCATTTGACTCCAAAATAATGCAGTTAATGACAAATTGCTAATCGTTACTTTTCACCAGCTGCATATTAATCATCTTCTTGGCTTTCAGTAATTGTAATGATGCATATATATAATATTCATGCCTGTGATAAAATCCAAAGAGATTGGATGATGCAATCAAGAAAATGTCAAATAGGAAATTCCTGTGACCTGTAATTATAACTGTGTTTCACCTCTTCTTAAGACTGCCACTTCAAAGCTGCAGCTTTCATTGCCTCGAGTGCTGCAGTATTAAGTATTACATAGTTTGGCCATTCAATTCATGTAATAATTTGCAGTAGAAACATCTTTTCTGACCTTTATCAAGTGATACTTTACATAGAATAGGAGAACTTTCTAAAAGTTTTAACGTACAGGTTATACCAGGGGTGCACCACCAATGAGGCCAGGTGAGGCGATAACCTCAGGCTGCACCAGATAAGGGCAAGAGGGGGGCAGCGCTTTCATTGTGGCAAAGGGGTTAGTGTAATGAGACGCAGGCGGCGGGCTTCTGTTCCCCTGCGCTGCCCGATCTCACTGCAGCCAGGATGCCTGCTGTGTCTGGCTGCGCTTCCTACTTCCCGGCGTCTCAGTTGTCATGGTGACGGGGGACGCGGTACGCCCAGCAGCTCTCCTCCTGCAGGAGCGGTCGACATTCCCCGTCACCATAGGAACCAGGTGGGTCTGAGCGCCGAGCTAGGCACTCGGCGCTCGGCTATAGGCAGGAGGGATGGGTCATGTGACGCTGGCCACGTCACATGATCCCTTTCCTCCACTATTTAAAGGGCTTCTGTCACCCCACTAAACTCTTTTTTTTTTTTGTTGGGTACTTATAATCCCTATGCTGCAATTTATCCATACATAATGTAATTAATCATTTTGGTTCAGTAGATACTGCAAAAAAACGTACTTTTATAATATGCTAATTACCTGTCTACCAGCAAGTAGGGCGGCTACTTGCTGGTAGCAGCCGCATCCTCCTCTCATAAAGACGCCCCCTCCTCATGTTGATTTACAGGGCCAGAGCTTGTTCTCTGCTGTCCCTGTCTGCATTCAAAATCTGGCGCCAGCGCCGTACCTGTCTTGAGTCGGCGCCGGCACACTGAGGGGAGGACGCTCGCTCGGCCGCTCCTTCCTCAGTGCGCCTGCGCCGGGTGTAGATGTGACGTCACCGGCGCAGGCGCATTGGGGATGATGCGCATTGAGGACCTGCTGGCCACAGGTTGCCTGTGATTTTGTCATTTCGGCTGTGGATATTCTGCGCTACTACCGTGTTGACCTCTGGAATTTGACCTTGTTCGTCTTCTGACCACCCTTCTGCCTGCTCCCTTAATACTGACGCTACCTCTCGGATTTGACCTCGGTTCGCTCTCGGATTTGTCTCTGCCTTTCCTTTAGTACTGTCGCTACCTCTCGGATTTGACCTCGGCTCGTTCTCGGATTTGTCTCTTGCCTTTCCCCTTTGTACTGACGTGACCTCCCGGACTGACCTCGGCTAGTTGACCCGTCATTGCCTTCTCCATCAGAGGGTACCTCCGTCTTGTTTACCTCCCTGTCCATCCGTCTGCTAATGGCACATGTGTGCCGTTCTCTGCCTTTGCTGTCCGGTTCCCTCTCTGTCTCTGTCCTCTCTACTCTGCACTTACGTAGGTCAGGGACCACCGTCCAGTTGCGCCCCGTCGCCTAGGGCGGGTAGTGCAAGTAGGCAGGGACAGGGTTGAGGGTGGCAGTCAAGGGGGTGCACTTCCTCTCTACTTTCCTCTCCTGTGACAGGTTAGGTTAAGAAATTGGCATTGGGGAGGGGAGCGAAGTTTCAGTTTTCGCCTGAGGCAGCAGAAAGTCTAGGTGCACCTCTGGGTTATACATCTAGAGAGGGAAGGTACAGATGACAGGAAACAGCGATTGCGCTGCACCTTGCCCCTTCATTGAATTCCTTAGATACCGCGTTCATCGCTGATCGTGGAATCTGAGTTGAAAAATGAGGGCTTTCAGGGGTTAATCAGTTAAAAAAATAATAATAATAAGACTCCCCTTATCCATTTGAGCGCGAAGAGGCCCATGTGGCCATTTTGATTGAAGATCCTGCACGAAATCTTGCATGGTGTGTGATTATGTCATCACACTGGCTGGCGTGGTGAAGTGATATGTCACCGCACATGAGATTTCACGTGGGATCTTCAATCAAGATGGCCTCTGCGGGCATTTCATGCTCAAATGGATAAGGTGTATGATATATTTATTTTTTACTGCCATTTCAGGGAAAATTGATTCATTTCAGGGAAAATTGATGCATCTGTGTTACACTGAGGGTGAGAGCGGTGATAACCAGTAAGACACTATATATCCCCACCTATACCCTCACTATTGATACCAATTAGGCTACATGCACACGACCGTATGTGTTTTGTGGTCTGTATGCCATCCTTTTTTTTTGCGGATCCATTGTAATAATGCCCAAAACGGATGAGAATATTTTTTTCGCGGGGCTACAGAATGGACATACTGATGCGGACAGCACGCGGTGTGCTGGCCGCATTTTTTGCGGACCCATTGAAATCAATGGGTCGTCATCCTATCCGCAAAATAAAACGGAACGGACACGAAAAAAACAACATTCGTGTCCATGTAGCCTTATTTATAGGAACAGCAGAGAGTGTACAGAAACACATGCACCTGGGTTGAGTATCCGGCTGGATCTCAGGCTGCTCCCTTTTATGGTATCGAACTTATAGATTTATAAGTGTTGTCCTCCCAGCTTTTTTAATATATTATTACAATAAAGTTTTTTTGTTTTAATTTTAGTGTCCCTAAAAGGGATTTAGTTTTACCAGTAACGCGACTGTAACTATTTATGAGTAATTTCGGTGATTATTCATTACCACAAAGTGCGAGGAAATTCCTCCCTTGCTCCTTACCATGTCTCCTTACCATGTATTCATAAACTTGCAAGCTCAGGATGAACACTGCTCTTGGTCTAACCCAGCTAGGTGAGTGTTGCAATGCATGGGTTTTGCTGGACGCAAAATAAAGAAATTTTTATTTTTTTACTAAAATGTGATGATCATTAGTAAGGTTCAGCGAATCAAAGTATCGAAAGTGGACATTGATCCGAATTTCAGGGAAAATTCGATTTGCCCCAAAGCTGAATTTCCTCGTGCTTCGTGGTAACAAGTCAATTTTCCCTAAAATAGCATTAAAAACGAAAAAAAAAAATACTCACCTCATCCATTTGAGCACAAAGAGGCTGCCGAAGCCATCTTGTTTAAAGATCCCGTGCGAAATCTCACGCGCCGCGCCATCTCTGCGTGGGATCTTCAATCATGATGGCCGCAGCAGCCTCTTCACGCTAAAATGTTGTTGTTTTTTTTTGTTGATTAACCCCTGAAGGCACTCATTTTTAATCTCAGATGCCACAATCAGTGATGAACGCAGCATCTGAGGGGTTCAATGACAGGGGCAGCACAATCGCGGGTATCCCATCATTGCGCCCGCTACTTACAAAGAAATGCGCTTAGTGGCGAAGTAATTGATCACAAAGAAACAGAGCCAAATCAAAGCTCAACACTAGTGGTCACACATGCTCCGTTCCTTCCCTTAACTGACACAGTTGGAAGCTGTGACAGGTACAGGAAAAGAGCTGCAGCAGAAAGGACACCCCCCTGCCAGTCTGAAGAAAATCTAGCAGAACAATTGGAGAATTGAACAGATCTCTGGACCCATGTGAGGTACAGGGCTGGTCCTAGCTTTGTTAGAAAGAGATTGTCATGTACTGTATGATGTCTGATTATCATTTTTTTTACATCAATCATAGCAGAACCCCTTTAACCACTTCCAGAACACCCATAGACTATAAAATTACAGACAGTCGTATTTTACTCTGCAAGAAAAGTTTGCCCTGCCAAAATTAAGCGCCTCCCCATACACACACAGCTCAGTAGACATACACATAACAGTTATGGGGTCAGAATATGGGAATGCAAAGAAAAAAGATATTTGTTTCAAAGTTTCAAATTTTTTTTTTAAGTATTAAAACACAAAAATGATATGCGGTAAATGTGGCAAGTATGCATCCGTATGTCTCCACAGGAGAATGGAGGCATTGGAGAGTACTGATCTGTAATAGTCTTGTATCCGTGAGCAGAGCATTTATGTAAATGCAATTTTCTCATTTTATTAATAAGATAAACACAGTGACTACTTTCCGTAATTTCATTTCTAAGGATTTAGTTTTACTTTATTATGATATTTATGATGACCAATTAATTTACTTTATGCCTTTATGGCATTTGGGTCAATATTGTGAAATATGGTTGGTTTAATTGCTCAGTCGTGTGTTTACTTTCTATGCTAATCTCCTAAGGAATAAAAAAAATAATTGCAGAGCCCCCTGGCAACAATAAACAATTGCGAGTGTCACAGCTTCGTCTGTCAGCATTTCTGTCCAGCACGTTCCCTCTCCTCTGCCTTTCCTGGTGTGTAACAAAACGGAAATTACATCTCTCGTTTCAGCTCTTATTTTCTAGGGCTTTGCTTCGGCACAAACCCCTTTAAGGGACAACTAAACTCATTTCCTAGTGTCCCAAACCTAAAACACCATATGCACTTGCAAGTAATATATTTGCAAATGAAGATCCCAAAACACAAAATTATTCTTGTTCTCTGGTTCGAGGTCAAATCCTTTTTCCAATTTTGCTGTGTACGTGTAGACAAAAGCTTCAGAGCCGAGATGTACAAGTGTTTTGTTTTTTTAAAGGGAACCTGTCACCAGTTTTATGGTGTCCTAACTAAGGGCAACATAAATAAGTGATTGATTCTCTTAGCACAATGCTGGGTCACTTTCTTTAATTGACCCAGTCAATCTGCCAACATCTTGTATTGAAAAGCTCCAGGTCATAATGATGAGTCCTGAATATTCATGAGCTCCTGACTCTCCCCGCCTACCTGCTGCTGAGTGACAGTTATTTTCCATATGAATCAGCAGCAGGTGGGCAGGGGAGTGGCTATAGCTCTGAATTAAATATACGCTGGACTCAATGACATCACGCTGGACTCAAATCATCTCATTAGCATGCGGCATGCGGCATCTTTGTGTGTATATTATGAGATAACCATCTGTCACACCAGTAAGTGAATACATATAAGGTACTTTTTAGTAGTTAATGATTGTATATAATTAGTTAGATTATAATCAAATATCCACATGACAGGTTCCCTTTAAGTCTACGAATCATACTGTCAGATTTTCCTCAATAAAACTTAAAGAGGTTGTGCAAGATTAGAAAAACATGGCTGATTTCTTCTAAAAACTTGCCTACAGGTTGTGTGTGGAACTGCAGCTCAGTCCCATGTACTACGGTAGAGCTGAGCCGCAATACCACATACGACCCACGGACAAGCATGGTGCTGTTTTTGGAAGAAAGCGGCCAGGTTTTTGTAATCCTGCACAAGGCTTTAACCCAGGGATCAGCAACCTCTGGCACTCCAGCTGCTGTGAAACTACAACTCCCACCATGCACACTTACTCGGTTGTTCTTAAACCTCCCATATAAGTAAAAGGAACATTCTGGAAGTTGTAGTTTTTGAATAGCTGGGGTGCCGGAGGTTGCTGATCCCTGCTTTAACCCATGAGCAATGCATGTTGGATATATTTGTGATGAGCGGACGCTAGTGCCTCATCATGTCAAATGTATCCGCTGTGACAATGTTATGGGCACTTTTTTTCGGAATCCTTGTTTTATGGACGACATAATACATACGGTCGTGTGCATTAACCCCTAAGGTTGTGTCAGAAGCTTGGCTGTAATACACAGCCAGGCCCTCAATGCAACTGCTGAGATATGATCTATCTCAGATCTCGGCAGATCAACCCATTAGGTGGTATTCATCATGCAGCTAAGTTGGCTCTCACAAAAATAACTTGTTCCCATAAAAATTGCTGAACAAAAATATAACTAAAAGTATTACAAATGCAGGCACCTGGAGCACAATAACGTAGACCAGGGATCACCAACCTTCGGCACTCCAGCTGCTGGGAAGCTACAACTCCCAGTATGTTCACTTACTCGGCTTTTCTTGTAATTCCCATAGAATTGAAAGGAGGATTCTGGGAGTCGTAGTTTCAGAACAGCTAGAATGCCAGAGGTTGCTGATCCCTGGTGTAGACCATTCAGCCCACTAGGTAAGCAGTCTATTTAGACATTTGTTCTTCATTAGAGAGAAACCACCTCCTGAAGGGTTAGAGTTCCTAGTCTTATAATGTTCCCTTCTGTGCCAAAAACACAATAGAGCATAGGTGATAACAGCATCTACACATGGATGCCCTTATACATAAAGTCTCAAAATATATAGTAAAAGTAATTATTGATTACTACACGGCAGGGACAGTTTTAAACAAAATGTGGCCCTAGGCAAAATCAAAAGTGGAGCCCCAAATCTTCTAATAATGGGCTAACAACACAGCGACATTCCATCGATTCCATAAAGGAAAACAAATATGTAAGCATGTGTGTTCCCTCCATTCTCCAGGTCAGTACGATTACACATTTATATAGTTGTCTGACCCCTCCAAACATGTTTTATAGTTATGTTTACAAAGCTGTGAGAGGGTTCATTATTTGCGGGATGATCTGTAGTTTTTATTTATACCATTTTGGAGTGTGTGTGACTTTTTGATCTGTTTTTATTACAGTTTTTGGAGGAGATGAAGCAACAAAAACAATGGTGAATTGGCCATTTAGATTTCTTTTTTATGACATTCACAATATGGGATAAATACATTCATATTTTAATCTTATGGGTGTTTTGGGAAATGATGCCTATGATGTTTATTTTTTGTTTGTTTTTAATATGGAGATACAGAGTGATTTGAATTTTTATATATTTTATTAAACATTTATTAAAGTTTCCTTAGAGAACTTGAACATGTGATTATTTGATCGCTTCTCCCCTATACTGCAATGAATTACCATTACAGTCTATGGAAGATTAGCTGTGTTCCTATGGAGCCCTGCCACAGGATGGGCCCAAGACTGCCATAGCAACCGAACAGCTCCCTCGATCTTGGGGATGCAGTGCTCCCATGGTTAACCCCTCAGATGCTGTGGTCAACTGCAACCATGGCATCTGAGTGGGTAAATGTCCAGGTGTCTGCAGTGTGAAACAACAGAAACCCAGCAGCTATGGTGCCTGCTCAGCTTCTGACCGAGCACCATTGGTTAAATTGGCCAAAAAGTACTGCTTTAGATAGATAGATAGGCATACCTACACACAGCATATATACAGTTACACATACTGTACACTTAGTGGACACAGCAGTCAGCATAGTACATATACACCTACTTGGGGATGTCAGTCTTTGGACATAACTATGCTGTTATCCATCCAGGTCTGGTAGAACTCAAGTGCTCCAGATAGCAGACTGTGGTGCTGTGTGGTGGAGTGGCTCCAGGAATCTTCTGCTTTCTACTGCACCAGGCAGCGGGTCCCCTGTTCTATGAATCCTGAAAGTTTGTGGCATGTGCCATGTTGGAATTGCCCAGGGGAGGCCTGTTAAAGGGGTTATCCCATTTTAGACAATGGGGGCATATCGCTAGGATATGCCCCCATTGTCTGATAGGTGCGGGTCCCTCCTCTGTGAACCGCACCTACAAGGAGAACGAAGCGGAGAAAGTTGAGGAGGGCGCACTGCGCATGCGCAGCCACCCTCTATTCATTTCTATGGAGCCGCCGAAAATTCCGTCAGCCCCATAGAAATGAATGAAAGCGGTGGCCACGCATGCGCTCCCATTCACTTCAATGGGAGAGGCGGGGAGCTGCGCCTCGTGGTGGACGGACCCCGCGAAACCCAGTGTCACGGATGGTGTTGCAGAAAGCTGGAACTTACAAATAAACATCCGACTGGCTTGATCCCAAACTAAGGAGCATATGGGTGAGCCCTATAAAACCCCTAGAGCTCTCCCTGACTGATATGCCCATGCAAAGATCTTTATGGTAGATGATTGCATGCCCACGTACCTAATACTGTGTGACACCTGAAAACCCTATAATAGTGAGGGGACACGACCACCGGCTCCCTGCACTTAATACGGACGGAGTCAGGGTCACCTAGAATCAAGCCATAAAGGAAACAGACTTATCTTGAGGAATCAGCAGCATCAGCAGCCTCCAGCAGTGAACACAATCCAGGAAGTAGTATAAACCGCAAAGTGAGGCAGTATGGGAGGGAATATAAAGGGAGGCAATTAGTGTAAATAAGTGACAGCTGGGAGAAGGAAATGAGATGACAAAGTGAAACCAAAACAAAGAACGTCATGCAAGAGGTAGAGAAGAACGTCTGCCAGACCTTCTCAGAGAACTGGCGGTGACACCCGGGGTCCTCCAGCCACAACTCTCCCCGGCTTCGTTCTCCTTGTAGGTGCGGGTCCCAGAGGTGGGACCTGCACCTATCAGACAATGGGGGCATATCCTAGTCATATGCCTCCATTGCCTAAGATGGGATAACCCCTTTAAGGCCCACCATCAGCACTGCAGCATCAGTGACAGAGAGCAGTAGAGAAGAAATGAAGCTCAGGAGAGCTGGTAAGCAGACAGCGCCCCCTTCACTGTGCAAGTACCATGCGCCCTGTAAATCCTCACAGGAGGAGGAGCTCCTGAGTCCCGACTCCCTCGCTCCTGCATGGTTAATTAGCTTGCCGTGACACTGCAGTATAAACGGCTGCTTTTCAGCTGTCCACGGACGTTCAGGTGAACAGCAGCACTGAAGCAGGGGGCCGCTTAGATGATGGGGGCCCTGAGCAATTGCCCAGTTTGCCCTACCCCCCTAAATGCCGGCACTGCTACCCGGATTTGTAGTACTTTATGTGCAATCAGTTGTAGTATCCTCCACTGATTACGTCTCTTTCCTCGGCAGGCGACTATTATTCCTTATTCTGTTGTTTTGCATCCATTTGCATTTTGATTTGCCACAAATGTAAAAATAAATATGTTATTGTTCAAACAGCAAATTTTTCTCCATCCGAGAATATGCAACGAGATGGTAATTTAGCATTTAAAGATGTGGTGAGCGCTATGCTAATATTAAGGTTTACAGTCTTATGCTGATTGCAGAACATCGGCGCCTGATTGCCTGATTTACACTGAATAATTGATTGACTGATAGTCCTAACAAAGCTGAATGTCCCCGCATATAAAGTATACCCCCTCCCCGGTTCTTCTCATACCTCATACCACAAGTGTGATTGAAGATGCTGCCACCCTCTTCCTTATCTGCATTTTGCTTTCTGCATAGGAAGATTGCTGATAATTGGTGACAACCTAGACAGATGTTAGTGGATAAAAGCACCAAGACATGCTACAGTAGCTAACCAGGGATGATAAATTAGGATAGGCAAAAGTGTATGTTTTATCATTTCATATACAGACAAAAATAAATTCACCTAGATAGAAATGTCGGATTGCTGCAAAACTGTGCATGTAGATAGGTAAATGCTTATAGGTGTGGTCTGATTATACTCTTGATCTCGCCACAAGAGGGTGTAAAAGTTACCTGCTGTAATTATAAATAGAGACACTTTACACTTTTTATATGAAGTGACTTTATTTCCAGTATATGGTTTTATCAGCGCTTTTTTTCTCAGAGAAAAGGTGGTGGAACTCACCCCTCCCTCCCCTGGCCACGCCCCTACCCACCCCTAGGACCGCCCCCTAAAACCGCCCCTTTAGAGAACAGGGATGCAAGTAAAATTGCCAGTGACGATTGTGACAGCCAGGCTGCCAGTGCCCGCAGCAGTGGCGACTCTAGGAACAATATATAGGGGGGGCACAAAGATACCACAGTCAAAAATGGGGGGGCAAAAACAAAATAAGTATATATAAATAAGATTACAAAATACGAGAGTATTGCGGTATGCAGGGATACATTTCTAATAAAACAATTTACTTACAAAAGAAGCTATTCAGTCGTCTGCTGTGCCGCTTCCGCGGATTCTTTCCCCTTCTTTCTGTCTCTCGCCAGTGCGCAGGCGCACTGTTATGGTGGATCTGTGGAAGACACACTGTTATGGGGGCATCTGTGGATGACACATTATGCCTCTCATTAGCCCCCATATGCCTCTCATCACTCCCATATCAGCCCCCATGCCTCTCATTAGCCCCCATATCAGCCCTTATGCCTCATTAGTCCCCATTATAAGCAATTATGCCTCTTATTAGCCCCCATTATAAGCCATTATGCCTCATTAGCCCACATTATGCCTCTTATTAGCCCCCATTATGTCTCTAATTAGCCCCCATTATGTCTCTAATTAGCCCCCATTATGCCTCATTAGCCCCCATATACCTCATTAGCCCCAGTATGCCTCATTAGCCCCCATATGCCTCTAATTGTCTAATTAGCCCCCATTGTGTTTCTCATTAGCCCCCATGATGCCTCTCATTAGCCCCCAGTATGCATCATTAGCCCCCATATGCCTCATTAGCCCCCATATGACTCCAATTAGCCCCCATATGCCTCCAATTAGCCCCCATATGCCTCCAATTAGCCCCCATAGCCCCTATATGCCTCCAATTAGCCCCATATGCCTCCAATTAGCCCCATATGCCTCCAATTAGCCCCCATAGCCCCCATATGCCTCCAATTAGCCCCCATATGCCTCCAATTATCCCCCATAGCCTCCATATGCCTCCAATTAGCCCCCATATGCCTCTAATTAGCCCCCATAGCCCCAATATGCCTCCAATTAGCCCCAAAGTGCCTCCAATTAGCCCCCATAGCCCCCATATGCCTCCAATTAGCCCCCATATGACTCCAATTAGCCCCCAAATGCCTCCAATTAGCCCCCATTATGCCCCCAGCAGCCACATTTTTTATAAAATAAAAAACCACTTACCTCTCCTGCTCCTGGACGGACGCCGCCTGCAATTTTCTTTCTCCTCAGTCGACTGTGCTCTGAACTGGCGCGCACAGCGTGAGGTCACAGAGCGCCCTCATGCTGTGCGCAGTCCTGCACAGCCGACAGCCGAGGACCAGGAAGTGGTAAGTACAGAGCCTTCACCACTTCCTGGTCCTTCGGTACACTAATGAGCGCTTCCATAATGGAAGCGCTCATTAGTATTCACCTAGGAGAATCACCATCCTCTAGCGACACCACTAGCAGCAGGCCGGCTGGGCCCAGTAACTAAAGGGGGGCGGGGCGAGTCGGAGAAAGCCCTGGGTTTTATGATTTTTGAGGCATTGCGAGTGCACCATTTCTGGGCCTTTTTTCTCCTCCTGCCTCTCTTCATTCGACCTGTGGAGATCTTTCTGACTGGCTACATCAGTGGTTGCAGCATGGTCGATCATGCTGATTTGGTTGTTGAGTCTCAGACAATAATAATAAATCAGCACCTTTCAATCAGAGGGAAGGTAATATATAGAGATGAGCGAATTGAATCCCACGAAGTGGAATTCGATCCCAATTTCAGGATAAATTTGATTCGCCTAGAAGCCGAATTTCCTTGTGCTTCGTGTCAGTGAATCGATTTAACCTGAAATAGTATAAAAATAAACAAAAAAATTCAAACTTACCTTACATTTGCTCGCGACGGGCCGCCAGCCTCCATCTTGCTTGAAGATCTCGTCATACGTCACCACTACAGCCGGCGTGATGACGTAATTTCGTGCCTCACAGGATTTCGGCCGAGATCTTCAAGCAAGATGGCGGCGGCCGGCCCATCATGAGCAAATGGAAGAGGTAAGTTTGATTTAACCTTTTGTTATTATTAATTTTACACTCAGATCATGTATGAACACGGCATCTGAGGGGTACAATGACGGGAGCGGCGCTATCTCTGCTCCCTGTCATTGCACCCAATACGTACAAAAAAATGCGCTTCATGACGAAGTAATTCGTCACGAAGCGAAATTCTTTGTGAAATTCGGCAAATCAGCTGAATTGAAGTTTTCAGAAATTCACTCATCTCTAGTTATATATTCCCATCACCTGACAGTACCACACAAGGGAGCTCTGTGTCTGTTTTTTTGTCTTTTTAGTCAACTTACAACAAAGTTCTACTTTTTATGGGATCTCAGAATAATTTCCACTAATGAGTCCAAGAAATCCCAGTGCGCAATTATGGAAGGTTTTATTGAGCAGAATTGTACCATGGAATTATTTTATTTCAGTATATGGTTGCTTAAAAGTAAATGCAATGTAAAGATGTGTCCTTCTTTACCTTTACTCTTGACTCTTGTCCTGATATGTGTGTCATGAGATGACCAGCTTTTCTAAGCAACTTGATTTCACTCTATTATGTCCTTTAATGTCTACCCTATATCATGCATGCATTATTGTACTGAATTGGTGCTTAACCGCTTCCTGACGCAGCGATTTTAAGTTTTTGCGTTTTTGTTTTCCGCCACCTGTCTTCCCGGAGCCATAACCTTTTTATTTTTCCATTCACATATCTGTATAAAGGGCTTGTATTTTGTGGGACTAGTTGTACTTGTTGTGCTAATACTATTTTGGGGTGTGTATGACTTTTTGATCACTTTTTATTTTAAGGAAGTAAATTGATGAAAAAATTGAAAATCAGCCATTTTATTTATTTTTTTCCATTACGACATTCACCGTACGGAATACGTTTTTTTATTTTTATTTTTTTTATTTTAAGTTTTCGCATACGGCGATGCCCATGATGTTATTTTTGTAAAATTGTTTATTTATTTTTATTTTATTTTTATCTTGGGGATAAATTACTTTTTATATAGTTTCATTTTTTTATATATATATTTCAAAACTTTTTTTTACTTCTTTTTTAACTTTTTGTTAGGTCCCCAATTGTACACCAACTTGCAATCATCAGATTACAATCTGTATAAAATAATGGAATTTTTGTCCATTATTCTATACAGAAATCACTATATTACAGTTCAGTGCTGCCACTTGCTGACCTGAACTCTAATATACAAGTATTGAGCCTGGAAGCTTAGTACAGACTCAGGCTCATTACTGTAAAGGAACATCTTCCCCGATCTCAACATTTGACAATGGTATTTGAGGGGTTAAATATCTGCAGTCGGCATTACCGCCAATCGCGGACATTAGTTGCGAGTGCCTGCTGTATGAAACATCAGGCACCCAGAGGCTATGGCGCTCGTTGCACTCCGACATCCACGATACACGTAGAGATATACATCTGTATACAACTTCCCAAAAGATAACATTACAGGGAGTGCAGAATTATTAGGCAAATGAGTATTTTGACCACATCATCCTCTTTATGCATGTTGTCTTACTCCAAGCTGTATAGGCTCGAAAGCCTACTACCAATTAAGCATATTAGGTGATGTGCATCTCTGTAATGAGAAGGGGTGTGGTCTAATGACATCAACACCCTATATTAGGTGTGCATAATTATTAGGCAACTTCCTTTCCTTTGGCAAAATGGGTCAAAAGAAGGACTTGACAGGCTCAGAAAAGTCAAAAATAGTGAGATATCTTGCAGAGGGATGCAGCACTCTTAAAATTGCAAAGCTTCTGAAGCGTGATCATCGAACAATCAAACGTTTCATTCAAAATAGTCAACAGGGTCGCAAGAAACGTGTGGAAAAACCAAGGCGCAAAATAACTGCCCATGAACTGAGAAAAGTCAAGCGTGCAGCTGCCAAGATGCCACTTGCCACCAGTTTGGCCATATTTCAGAGCTGCAACATCACTGGAGTGCCCAAAAGCACAAGGTGTGCAATACTCAGAGACATGGCCAAGGTAAGAAAGGCTGAAAGACGACCACCACTGAACAAGACACACAAGCTGAAACGTCAAGACTGGGCCAAGAAATATCTCAAGACTGTTTTTTCTAAGGTTTTATGGACTGATGAAATGAGAGTGAGTCTTGATGGGCCAGATGGATGGGCCCGTGGCTGGATTGGTAAAGGGCAGAGAGCTCCAGTCCGACTCAGACGCCAGCAAGGTGGAGGTGGAGTACTGGTTTGGGCTGGTATCATCAAAGATGAGCTTGTGGGGCCTTTTCGGGTTGAGGATGGAGTCAAGCTCAACTCCCAGTCCTACTGCCAGTTTCTGGAAGACACCTTCTTCAAGCAGTGGTACAGGAAGAAGTCTGCATCCTTCAAGAAAAACATGATTTTCATGCAGGACAATGCTCCATCACACGCGTCCAAGTACTCCACAGCGTGGCTGGCAAGAAAGGGTATAAAAGAAGAAAATCTAATGACATGGCCTCCTTGTTCACCTGATCTGAACCCCATTGAGAACCTGTGGTCCATCATCAAATGTGAGATTTACAAGGAGGGAAAACAGTACACCTCTCTGAACAGTGTCTGGGAGGCTGTGGTTGCTGCTGCACGCAATGTTGATGGTGAACAGATCAAAACACTGACAGAATCCATGGATGGCAGGCTTTTGAGTTTCCTTGCAAAGAAAGGTGGCTATATTGGTCACTGATTTGTTTTTGTTTTGTTTTTGAATGTCAGAAATGTATATTTGTGAATGTTGAGATGTTATATTGGTTTCACTGGTAAAAATAAATAATTGAAATGGGTATATATTTGTTTTTTGTTAAGTTGCCTAATAATTATGCACAGTAATAGTTACCTGCACACACAGATATCCCCCTAAAATAGCTAAAACTAAAAACAAACTAAAAACTACTTCCAAAAATATTCAGCTTTGATATTAATGAGTTTTTTGGGTTCATTGAGAACATGGTTGTTGTTCAATAATAAAATTAATCCTCAAAAATACAACTTGCCTAATAATTCTGCACTCCCTGTAGTCAGTACCTCCAAACAAAGTTAAATAAATGGACAGGTGAAAATTTGCCGTAATAGCAATGCAAAAATCAAAGAAGCTCCAGCACTATGTAGGTATTGTAATAGATTTTATTATTTAACTTGCATAACTGTTATATTAAGGCCTCTTTCACACGGGCGTCACAGATTTTGTCCGGATGTGTTGCGGGTGCATTGCGGCAAACCCGCGCGAGTAGGCACGCAATTTCAGTCAGTTTTGTCTGCGATTGCATTCTGCTGTTTTTTCCACATGAGTGCAATGTGTTTTGCATACGCGTGATAAAAAATTTAATGTGGTACCTAGACCCAAACCCGGACTTCTTCACTGAAGTTTGGGTTTGGGTTAGGTGTTCTGTTGATTTTATTATTTTCCCTTATAACATAGTTACAAGGGAAAATAATAGCATTCTTAATACAGAATGCTAACTAAAATGTCTATTGAGGGGTTAAAAAAAAATAAACTCACCTCATCCACTTGATCACGTAGCCGGTATCGTCTGTCACGGCCTATGGTGTACGCTGTGACACTGTTGCCACACTTGCGGTTGCGCGCGGCAACGTGTTGCTGTGAGAGCATGCGGTGGCAGTGTCTCGGCCTTCTGGGTGATGCCCGTGACATGGTTGCCATGCATGCTGTTGCTGGTGGTTATGTGTTTGGTATGCTTGTGTGTGCACTTCCCCTTTAAGTTGTAGCCCCCTCTGTCTGGTGCTGTATGGGTTAACTCCCTGAATGGGTGTGGTCACTTGGCTTATATCTTCTGTGGTTTCCTGGCTGGAGTCAGTTGTACTTCAGCTATGGTTGGTGCTGGAGCTCTGCTCCAGTCCAGGGTGTTCCATCTGTCCAGTGAGGGCCACCCTTGTGGTCATCAATGTCTTCCCGGTGTCTCCTTCCCTTCCTGTCCCTATTTGTATGGAGTGGATTATGTTCAGGGTGTTTGTATGTCTAATTTGGTGTTACATGTCTGGTGGTGTTTGGTGTCCAGCATGTTTACTAGACATTCCCCTGTCTCATGTTTTTTGCAGCTATGGGTGTACTGGGTCCCTGTGTGGTTTGTGGTGTGTGCTGTGTCCTTTAATGTTGGTGTGGACACCAGCACTTGTGCACGGGTTTCAGTCAGTGTGTCTGTGGCAGGTAAGTGTGTTATTGGTTTCGCTTACCTGCCATCTCCATATGCTGTATGTGTTCTCCTCTCCTTGCAGCCTGGCCTCAGATAGAGACTCCTGTTCCTCCATTACTGGGATGAAAAGGTCGTCTCTTTCCTGCTCCTTGGAGAGGGATTACCAGGGCGACTTAAGGTTTCTAAGAATCCTGAGTATGAGTCGTCCTACCATCGGGGTCCGCTCATACGGTGAGAAGTCAGGGAGAGGATTAGGGACGCTGTAGGAGGTGACCTGCTCCCTTATTACTCCTTTTGGCCAGACTGATTCCATTTTACCCTTTGACACCACACAGTGGGGGGTTTCCCCCACTCCCCGCCGTGACATCGTCTTCTTTCTTCTTCCTCCAGGACCTGCAAATGGACCTGAGCTGACGTCATCGCGCTCACCACGTGGTAAGCGGGGTGACATCAGCGCAGGACCTTCTATCTTCATTCAGCAGGACCTGCACTGACTTAACCGAGCTCACCACGTGGTGAGCACGATTACGTCATCAAAGGTCCTTTTGCAGGTCCTGCAGGAAGAAGAAAGAAGACGATACCGGCTGCGCGATCAAGTGGATGAGATGAGTTTATTTTTATTTATTTTTTTAACCCCTCAATGGACATTTCAGTTAGCATTCTGTATTAAGAAGGCTATTATTTTCCCTTATAACCATGTTAGAAAAGAAAATAATACAGTGAATTGACTTTATTGGGGTCCGGGGTTGCTCATCCCTATTTACTAACATCATCTCCTAGCAACCATGCGTGAAAATCGCACCGCATCCGCACTTGCTTGCGGATGCTTGCGATTTTCATGCAGCCCCATTCATTTCTATGGGGCCTGCGTTGCGTGAAAAACGCAGAATACAGAACCTGCTGCTATTTTCACCCAACGCACAAGTGCTGCGCGAAAAACAACGCTTGTGTACACAGCCCCATTGAAATGAATAGGTCAGGATTCAATGCGGGTGCAATGCGTTCACGTCACGCATTGCACCCGCATGGAATATTCGCCCCGTGTGAAAGGGACCTAACAGTAAAATTGTGTAGTTCAAGGACCTACTGTACCTCACACAAGTTTATTAAAATGTTCACTTAGAACCTCAACATTATTAGTACTGTACAAAAAATAAGTACATACATACCTTTACAGCGTGATGTATGGCTGCAAGTGTTCCAGATTAATCTGTCTCCACTCATTCAGTATAGTTATTAGGCTGAGCCAGGTATAGGGCTTATTAAGACCGGCGTTAAAACTCCGGTCTTAATAAGTGTGCCCCTTTGTTCCTACTGATGATGCATGTGCAATAATAACAGCAAATAATGGTAGACAGATACATCCTACCTGTAGGATGAACCCTCTGAATCAGTATTGTCTGGTCTGTTTAACATATCTTCAGTTTTAAAGGCTTTACAGCAATCCTTTTTTATTGCTGTCACCAAGGACTGTCCTCTTCTTAGTATAAGGATCCTTTGATTACAGACTGATCCTTAACATATAAACTGAAGACAAATCTATAAGCAAATACACTGCAGCACCACAATAGATAGTGTTGAAAGAAGTGAAGCATTCAAAGTGGAATTCAGTCCAAAGTTTAGGAAAACTTTGATTTACAACAAACTTGAATTTTCTCGCACTTCGTGGCAATGAATCAGGTTTTCTTAAAATGGCATCTGCACGTGTTACAAAGTAAAACTAAGTGTAGAGGAGACAAGCCCTTAATGCCATTAAGTCAGCCAATCCGCAGATAGCCATCCTCTGTGCTGCCACAGCCCTATAAAACCTTCATCCTGTGAGGTCTCCGCCATTGTCCTGAGAGCTGAGCATAGGAAGAGACATGGCAAGCGCTCATGCTCTAGGGACAGTTTTGCTGAAAATTATTAAAAGAAGAATATTGGAGAGGAAAAGTGCAGGGAGAATACAGGGAGAGAGCAGGGAGACTGCAGGGAGATTAAGATATGTAATTCAATTCCAATAAGAGGCCTTTATTATCCCACTGCCAGCGTTCCAACAAATACCATCCAGTCTGAACCCCTTAGGGGGACCAGGTCTTAATAATGACCATCCTCATCTTTTGCTGGCTTTACTTCTTCCAAATCATCCTTCAAAATCTCCATGTCCTAGAAAAGTCAGCAAGATGCAAAGAGGGGAGGAGCTGGATGTTTCCGATGACATATTCTCATCGATATTAGATAATGTGAAAAAGGAGGAAAAACAGAGGGCAGCAGAAGAGCTCCCACCTGTAGGGCAGGAGAACGCTGGGTTTTGAGAAGTGGGTACAGCCCCAGTTTAAAGGTGCATTACAGGTGCCATGCGGAAATCAACAATAAAGAACAACTGTACACTGTGATCTTCATTAGTAAATGAAAGACAGCTGTGGGCTAATTGGCCCGCGGTTCTTCATCACAGCATGGCCACAACCCTCCCACAGCACGGCCACTCCATGTGGCAATACCCTACGGCAGAGTGGCCTGGATATACCTAATTTATAGCAAAATGTGACAAATTAATTTGTCACAAATCAAATTTTTTGTGGAACTTCGACGAATCTGCCGAATCAAATTTTTCAAAACTTTGCTCATCTATAAACGTAGGGAATATAAAGTATTAAATTATACCTATTGATTTACTGTCATGCTGGATTCTTCAAAGCAAGAGGTTCTTTTTCTACATGCAAAATCACAGAATTGCAGTGGCCAATATGGGGGAACTGCTCAAACCCCAAACACTGTAGCGTGTTTCTCATTGAACATTCCTTTGCACCTGGAAACCTCTATCACACGGTCTGATATGGGTGTGGCTTACAGTCTTGCTTTGTTCACATTGCACTAGCTGTCCTGCTGGGCGGTAGTGTGGAAGCTTGGCTGTGAGCTGGATTACATCACCTTCAGACCTTGTTCACACCATAGTTAGCGTAGTGGTAGGACCCCTTGCCATGCTGAGTGACCGTGACGTGGTGCATGATGGGCTCCGATATTTTCCTGACAGGAATATATTGGCAAAAGTCTCAGCTTTTAATATCTGCTTGTATGACCAGCTAGTATAGTCAGTGGCATATCCGTTTGGTGCATTTTCTTCATTGATTTATATCTTTTTCTACATGCTCTCAGCTCAGACTATCAGATTCTAGAACACCCCTTTTTTAAAGTAGCACTCCCACAAAAATGTTTATTCTCTGACCTGTTAGAAAGGTACATAATATACACTTTAGTGAAGGTAATCTTTTTACCAGTGACTGTATTTGTAAGTTGTCCCCTCACTTCTGAGATGTTTCATGTGACCAACACTCTGATCTCCAACTGGCACAGGACAGGAAGTCAGTTACTTCTCTATTCATTCCTCTGAGACTGACATTGAGGCTCCCATAGGAATACATAGAGAAACTGTCTTCCTTTCCAGAAATAAGATGCTGTGTCATTTGGAAAGTCTGAGAACTTGTCACATGACATAGATGAGGATCAGAAAGGAGGTTATAACTTACAAATACTGTACTACAGGTTGCATCATGTACCTTTATAACAGGTCAAAGAATAAATATTTTTGTGCGATTAGTCCTTTAAATCAGATTACGCTAAGATTACCAGAACACATTGCAGGTTACGCTCAGTTTTTCCAAATGGATTTTAAGGCAGAAAAGATGCAGCGTAATACGGAAATTGACCTGCCATGCAGATTTTCAAATTTACAGCATGTCAATTGTTAGTGCAGAATTTTTTGTGTGGATTTCACCTTTTGCAATGCAAAGGGTGAGGTCAGGGCAAAACCGCATCAAAATCATCAACAAAATCCTCAAGCAACTCATGTGGATTTTGTTGCAGGTTTGGTGCAGAAATGAAGAGAATTTCTGTTTTGAAACCTGCACCTGTGTGCAGGCTATTTGTAAGTGAATGCTCTACGGTAAAAGAGAAAACCCCTTTAAGTGAGCGATTGTAAAATTATTCTGTAGCAGAAATTTATTTCGTAATCAATTTTTCTTGTTCATTTTGCAGCTATGACTCATTAGCCATTTTCATTGTCTTGTATTACTACTGCAATTCAAATTTTATACTTTATGTTACATTTATAATCTCCCATTATTCACTCCAAAACTTTATTAATTTCTTTTACAACACTTCTGTATAATCTCCTATACAACACCGTCTATGTTATTCACAAATAAACTGTTTTATGTTCCCATCCGACAGTTCTGATTGCCGTACGAATGAACTAACCGAGAGTGCAGCTCAATGAAATGATACACTTTGTTTTAGGCCTGAATAATTTTCCAGAATGAGCGCTAACTTCGAACCATAAACTTCTGACGCCCGTGACAGTCAGCGTCTGAAGACAGATTGTGATATTTCTTTTGGAACTCTTAACATCCCATAAAGCGGTTCAACAAGAAGAGCTGTCAGCTCTTGCGGAAAATATGTGTTTGTTTCATATAAATAGTCTTCTGATTCTCAAGTTGAAAGGTGAAATGATTAATCAAACTATTTTATAGCTAAGGATGCACAAAAGTCACACTGTGCCAGCTGAATATTGCCGAACTTGTCTCCAAGAAGGGTATAAATAAAAGAAATTATAGAATACGGACAAGCACTCGAGATAAAGGCCAATCTCCTGCCAGAATACAAATGAAATAAGCATTAATCACAGCGACTTCCTTACTAAACCTTACATGAACCGCGCTCTGCATATTCATTGCAAGAGATATGGTAAATCATTATTATGCTTTTAAATTGACAGCATTAACTATGTTGCTACCAAATATTAGTGGATTCTTAAAATGGTTCATAAAGAAAATCTATCATTGGAAGATCACCTATTCATTTGTATATTAAATATATTTTTAATTAAGTTATTTTAATAAAGACCTGTTAGATTTCAGGACTGTTGAGCAGTAAAAGATAATTTATGTAGTTGTATACAGGTAAAACTCGAAAAATTTAAATATTGTGCAAAAGTTCATTTATTTCAGTAATGCAACTTAAAAGGTGTTGCATTAATGCAACTTAAAATTAGAATATTGTGAAAAGGTTCAATATTTTAGGCTCAAAGTGTCACACTCTAGTCAGCTAATTAGTCCATACCCCCTTAGCAAAGGGGACCTGAGATTGTGACTTTGGGGTTTTCATAAGCTGTAAGCCATAATCATCCAAATTATAACAAATAAAGGCTTGAAATATCTCGCTTTGCATGTAATCAGTCTATCTCATATATTAGTTTCAACTTTTAAGTTGCATTACTGAAATAAATGAACTTTGCACAATATTCAAATTTTTCGAGTTTCACCTGTATGTGGTTTTGGACCTGCGTAAATTTTACCAGCTCCAGCCTTAGACGAACAGTGTGCTCAGGGTTGTTACGTTTTTTTTTATGTATCTAGACACTGATAGGAAAGTGTGAGACTGTACATTGGCATACCCGAAATAACACCCAGTTCTCAATTTATTCTCACATTTATGGGAGGAATAACAGAGGAATGACACAATATAGAGTTATAAGAAAAGATGCTCCAAAATCGTTGTTTCTTGAAGAATACAAGTATTTCAGGAATTGTGACAGTGCTCTTTAAGAAATGGTAGTAGGGGTCGTTGAAATATTGCTGTTCTCATCCTGGCTGCTGAGCCATTACAATGGGCTAATACCTCTTGTCTGTTTTCAGTTTGTGATGTGTACACCTCAGGCAGGTTCAGCAGTAGTGTTGATCGAGCACCAAAGTGCTCGGGTGCTCAAATAGAACACTTTGGGATGCTCGGGTGTTCTACAGAGCACCCGAGCACAATTGAAGTCAATGGGAGAACCCGAGCATTAAACCAGGCACCCCCTGCTAAGGTGAGGGGAGGGTGTCTGGTTTAGAAGAAAAGGTCAGAAATTGATGGAAGCACCACTGAAATGGTTCGGGAACAGCATGAGGAGGATGTCTGGATGCATCTTGGACTCCAAGGCCGCTGCTGGGAATGATGTTGTCCGAGTAGTACGCCACTTTTACAGACTGACAATAATACACACCAAACCGAAGATAAAATCGACTTTAAGGGAAAAATTCTATATTTACTTGTATATAAAGTGCAAGTGTTGCCAAAAATTACAAGGAAGAGGCACTCCGATACAACCTGTATATCACATAAAGGAGGGCCTCATTCACATTGTGGTACAATTGTTCAGGTAGTGGGACTCCTACACTCATAAAGCCTATGCACTAAGTGAAAGGGCTGCCAAAAATTACAAGGAACTGGCACTCCAATACACCCTTTATTACACATAAAGGAGGGCATCATACACACCCTTGAAACATTATGATTGATGGCCTGCTGGTGACCCTCAAAAACATTAGGGGAGAGGGTCTGCTGCTGAGCTGACCATCTAAAAAATTAAGGGTGAGGGTCTGCTGCTGATCTGACCTAAAACATTAGGGAGGAGGATCTGCTGCTTAGCTGACCATCTAAAAAATTAGGGGTGAGGGTCTGCTGCTGAGCTGACTATCTAAAATATTAGGGGTAAGGGTCTGATGCTGATCTGACCATCTAAAACATTAGGGGCGAGGGCCTACTGCTGATCTGACCATCTAAAACATTATCGGAGAGGGCCTGCTGTTTACCCTCTAAAACATTATGGGTGAGGGTCTGCTGCTGAGCTGACCCTCTAAAACATTAGGAGAGAGGGCAGCCTAATAAGCATGTTGATATAATGGAGGAGGACGAGAAAAGGAAGATTGAACCATATACCCTTTTTAGTGGTGGAAGGGGTGCATGGGAATACAGTGTATTCAATACACCATAAAAGCCACATTTAAAGTGCCTTTATGTTCAGCCGCTTTCCTCTGGTGGAGTAGAGAAGTCAGGGGCAATAGAGGCCAGAGTTAACCTGTCAGCATTTTCAGTTGACAGGCGGATGCGTTTATCAGTTATTATGCCCCAGCAGCACTAAATACCCACTCAGACAAAACGCTGGTGGCAGGGCAGGTCAGCACCTCCAAGGCATAGAGTGCCAGTTCATGCCACGTGTCCAGCTAGGACACCCAATAGTTGTAAGGCACAGAGGCATCACAGAGGACGCTGACACGGTCTGCTACGTACTTCTTCACCATCTTCCAAAACTTTTCCCTCCTTGTCAGTAGGCTGCGCATCAGGGTGAGGGTGCTGGTGGGGTGTCATGAAACTGTCCCAGGCCTTTGAGAGTGTTGCCCTGCCTCTGTTGGAACTGCTGTGTGTTTCCCTCATCTCCCCTCCTTGGTTGCCCAAGCAACTACGTGCTCTGCCGCCAGCGTTATCAGCTGGAAATTTTTGGAGCAATTTTTCCACAAGGACCTTATGGTATTGCACCATTTTGCTAGTCCTCTCCACCACAGGAATGAGAGATGAGAAGTTATTTTTGTAGCGGAGGTCGAGAAGGGTGAACAACCAGTAATCAGTGTTGGCTAAAATGCATATCCCTGGATGGCAGCATAAAGTCAGCCATGTGTGCCAGAGTCCCAACAGACAAGACTTTGCTGTCCTCATCAGGAGGATGACTCTCAATCTCCTCATCCTCTTCTTCGGCCCATTCACGCTGAACAGATGGAATAAACCTGCTATGGGTACTACCCTCTGTATCAGAGGCAACCGTCTCCTGATCCTACTCCTCCTCATCATCATCCAATTCGTGCTGAGAAGACGAACGCAGGGTGGTCTGGCTATCACCCTGTGTACAGTCTTCCCCCATTTTCACCTCTTCCACATGCAAAGCGTCCGCCTTTATTGTGAGCAGCGAGAGTTTAAGTAGACACATAAGTGGGATGGTTACGCTGATAATAGCGGCATCGCCGCTCACCATCTGTGTTGATTCCTCAAAGTTGCGTAAAACCTCACAGAGGTCAGACATCCATGCCCACTCGTCGCTTGTGAAGAGCGGAAGCTGACTGGAAAGGCTACGACATTGATGCAGCTGTTATTCCACTACTGCCCTCTGCTGCTCACAAAGCCTGGCCAACATGTGTAACGTGGAATTCCAGCGCGTGCTCATGTCGCACAACAGTCGGTGAGCTGGCAATTGCAAGCGCAGTTGTAGATGACTTTCAGAAATGGGCACACACGCGGCGCACCTTCAACAGTAGCTCAGGCAAATTGGAGTAGGTTTTGAGAAACCGCTGAACCGCTAAGTTGAACACGTTGGCTAGGCACAAAGTTACGGCCATTATCAGACACAATCATGCCTGGTTGTAGGTTGAGTGGCGAGAGCCACAGCTCAGTCTGGTCCCTTATACCCGGGCATAGCTCTGCGGCGGTGTGCTGTTTGTCACCTAAGCAAAATTAGTTTCAGCACGGCCTGTTGGCGCTTCCCCACTGCAGTGCAACACTGCTTCCAGCTACTGACTGATGTCTGACTGGTGCTGCAAGATGAGAATTCAGAGGTGGAGATGGAGGAGGAGGTGGAGGAGGAAGAGAAGGGGGGATTGCAGCCACTAATGTAGGTGGTGGCAGAAATCCTGATGGAAGTAGGGCCCGCAATCCTTGGCGTCGGTAGCACCTGTGCCATGCCAGGGTTTGAATCGTTCCCGGCCTCTACAACGTTCACCCAGTGTGCCGTCAGGGAAATTTAGCACTCTGGCCAAAAGCACTTGTCCATGTGTCAGTCGTTAAGTGAACCTTCCCAAAAAACTGCGTTGGTCAGGGCACGGGTGATGTTACGGGACACATGCTGGTGTAAGGTGCGGATGGCACACCTGGAAAAACAGTGGCAGCTAGGGACTGAATAACTCATGTCACTCTTCAAGTGGCCTTGGCGAGAGGGCCAAATTAAGGAATGGCGATGAAAACAGCTCCTCGGAATATCCGAGTGTTGGATCACTTGTTTGCCTACTCTCTCCATGGTGGGAGGAAGAAGGGTCAGGGTGAGAATTCTGTTGATCAGACTCTTGGCTACTGAGACTGGACTTTGTGGAAGACAGGGTGATGCTTAACCGACTGGAAGCATGTTATAAGGGAAAATAATACAATCTACACAACCTTGAACCCAAACCTGAACTTCTGTGAAGAAGTTCGGGTCTGGGTACCACATTGAGTTTTTTGTCACGCGCGTGCAAAACGCATTGCACGATAGAAACAGACTGCAATTGCGTACCTACTCGCGCGGGTTTGCCGCAACGCATCCAGACCTCGTGTGAAAGAGGCCTTAAGGTTGAGAGAATCAAAATATCCGAAGTGGGCTTCGTTCCGAATTTCAGGGAAAATATGATATTTCCTCGTGATTCGTAATGAATCAATTTTCCCTGAAAAAGCATTAAAAAAAAATACTCACCTCATCCATTTAAGCACAATCTTGATTGAAGATCCTGCGCAAAATATTGCGGCCAGTGACGTATGACGAATGCGAGATTTTGCGGTGGTGTCTTAAATCAAGATGGCCATGGCGGCATCTTCACGCTGTATAAGATGAGTTTTTTTTTTAACCCCTGAAAGGCCTCCATTTTTACATCAGATGTCACGATCAGCGATGATCAACACTACTGACTGTCACCAGCTTTAGGCTACATGCACACAACCGTATGTGTTTTGCAGTCCGTTCGTACTGCCATTTCAGGGAAAATTGATTCATTTCAGGGAATCACATTGAGGGTGAGAGTGGTGATAACCAGTAAGACACTATATAACTCCACTTAGACCCTCACTATTGATACCAATTAGGCTACATATACACGACCGTATGTGTTTTGCGGTCCGTATGCCATCTGTTTTTGCGGATCCATTGTAACAATGCCTAAAACGGACAAGAATAGAACATGTTCTATTTTTTTTGCGGGGCTACGGAACGGACATACTGATGCGGACATGAATAAATCGGCATCCTATTCGCAAAAAAAAAAAATTGACGGACACAGAAACAAACAACGTTCGTGTGCATGTAGCCCTAGGCTGAGTTCACATCCCCGTTTAGGTTTCCGTTCTTCTGATCCGTCAGAAGAAGAAAGAGAGGAAAAAAACAGGATCCTGTAAAAGAATGGATCCTGTTGCATCAGTTATGCATGAGATTGCATAGGATCCGTTTTTTTACAGGATCCAGAAAAAAAAATGGATCCTGCTGCATCAGTTGTCATCCGTTCGAGCCATTTCTGTCTGAGATCCGTTTTCTTTAGATGGAAACAAAAGTACTGCATGCAGGAAAATGGCTCAGACGGAAATGGCTCAAATGGATGACACTGATGCAATAGGATCCGTTTTTTTCTCTCTCTCTTCTTCTGATGGATCAGAAGAATGGAAACCTAAACAGTGATGTGAATGCACCCTTATCTCAACTGTTTAACATTTTACTGCCAAATCATATATGTGAGTCTCAGCCAGTGCCATTAACTGGTGTAGGTATCATATTCTTGGTTAGGGGTAATATATGGTGTTTCACTACGAAGTGCCTCCGTGGGGTTACGTCCCGTACTTCAGTTCCGCAAAAAGATAGAACAAGTCCTATCTTTTAGCGGAACGGCCGGATCGCGGACCCATTAAAGTGAATGGGTCTGCTATCCGATGCGGCAGACCTACGGCCGGCAATCGTGCATTGCGGCCCGCAGCACAGGCACGGGTCACACACGTTCGTGTGAACTCGGCCTTATGGAGGCATTGCAGCATCTGAATATGTAGCTTGCAAAAAACATTGCATCACCTGTCATAGCTCCTGGTAGCTTATCTAGTTCATGCTCCACAAAAAGTTGATGAATGGAATAATATTATGCATTCTGGTTACTAAATTTTTGGAGATGGGTTGTTGATCCAGGCATTTATTCCGGCTTTTTTCCCTCATGAAGGTTTTGCCTTCATCTGGGTCAACATTGCAGGAGAAAAAGCTGAACTTGATGGAAATATGTATTTTTTCAGCCTTATAAACTACGTTTAGATTGCCATATTGAAAACATTTGCTTCTATATATGATGTCTACGGAAAAGGCCTCATTCACACGACTTGTGGGTCCGCACCTGAGCCACATTTTTTGCGGCTCGGATGCAGACTCATTCACTTCAATGGGGCCGTAAAAGATGCGGATAGCACACTATGAAAAAATAAATAAATAGAACATGTCCTATTCTTGTTCGTTTTGTGGACAAGAATAGCCATTTCTATCATGGGCCGCCCGTTCTGTTCCGCAAATTGCGGAATCCACACGGTCGACATCTGTGTTTTGCGAATCCACAATTTGTGGACAGCAAAACATGGTACAGTCGTGTGCATGTAGCGTAAGGTAGACAAAGACGCCACTATTTTTACCTCAGCAGTTTGACAGCAGGAACTTTAGCTGATTCCCCTGACAGCTATTTGTTTTGCTTGTCTAAAAAGTTTTTTACCTGCAGTGAATGCACCATAAAATCTGTTTTTCTGGATCAAACTGTAGTGTCCCATTGCTACATCAGTTCACCACTGCTAAAAGGGTTAACTATATTTTGTGCATTTTCTGTATGTATGTTGCATAAGGAGTTAACAAGCCTTTTCAGTTGTTACTAGGTGGGGCGGTTTCCACCTTCATCATAGGGAGTGGTTAGAATTCAGTTGGTCGGTGTAGCCTGTGAAGTGAGTGAATGCAAACTGGGAAAAGCCCTGGGACAGAATCAGCCAGAGAAAAGGAAAGGTGTAGATAAATCTTTAAATGAGTTCAAGACCAATAGATATATAATTGTGGAACATACCAGTGTTAAGAGGTGGTGCATACAAAAGCCCTGTGGAAATAATCTGCCTTTTGGAGTCCAACAGCCAACATGTCCAGGAGATGAAAGGCTTCCGGGGTTTGGACATACTTTACAAGCAGAGTGTAGATCTGTTAGGCTGGTTTCAGACAAGCGAGTGTCACGCTCCGGACTCACACCACAGCTTCCGTCCTGAACTTCCAGCACTGCCGAGGCCGCATAGCATTACGTTGATTTATGATGCTATGTAACCCTTACAAGTCTGGAATGTATTGTATGACACTGACATAATGCTGTCACTGTTATCTAATACATTCCAGAACTGTAAGGGCTGTTTCACACGAGCGAATGCCGTGCGTGACATCCGCTGCGTGAATGACAGCCAAGACCCGATGCGGACTGCAGAAGCACGGAGCATTAACATGACTGATAATGCTCCGTGCCTCTCTGTGATCTCTTTACTACGAAATCACAGTGACAACTTTATCTCACTGTGATTTTGTAGTAAAGAGATCACAGAGAGGCACGTAGCATTATCAGTCATGTTACATTGCATCATAAATCAATATAATGCTATGCGACCCCAGCAGTGCTGGAAGTTCAGGACGGGAGCTCCGCTGCGAGTCCGGAAAGTGACACTCACTCATCTGAAACCAGCCTTAAGGTCCTCATCCCAAAAAGAGCAGAACATAGTCTGTCATTGAGAGGGGGATGCTCCATTTTTCCATGGAAGTGAGAAATGTTGCACTTCTATTTCTAGATGCTTAAAGAGGCTATACCATCTGTAACGAAATCTGAGGTAGATAGACAGATAGATAGATTGATTTCAGATTTTACAGAACTTGTATTATCAATAGCTGATTGTATGTCAGTGTCTTTTGATCTGTTAAGGACCTATGCAAATTGTGAAAACCAGTCTGCAAAGAGGTGAAACACTCCACAATCTCAGAGGAAACTCAATTTAGCACTGGCCTACTACTTACAAGCCAAATGGGCATACTAATGAAGACCTGAAGGAGGACACTAAAAATGCAGGGCAACCCCAGACATGTCGGCTGCTTGCCCAGCAGGTGGTCTAAGCCATTCAGTAGGTGGATGAAATAATATCAGAAGCCATAACTCCGACCTCATAACACCCACATCCTCAGAACACTAGTAATTGTGGTCAGCCGGACATGGGCTTCGCGGAGAGTCTAGACACACCATACTGGACAGGAGGCATTTCTTGGTATTCAGGATCTGGCCTTCTGGAAATTATAACTCGATCATATTTGGTGTCTGTATGACTTGGACAAGACGACTCAGATTATGGGAACTTACCTGTACCCGCAGTCCCTGTCATACGGCGAGAGATCACCGTGATTTATATTGCCACATCGGTCAGCCGTTGGAGTGACTGCCCGTATCTTCAGCTGTCCCCACAGCCGGAAAAAAACTGCTGCATCTCAGTAAACCAATATTCCTTATTGTATCCCTTTTATTTTATCTGTTTACTGCATTGTTATTGTATATATTTTTGTTTTTATCTTTTATCTGACACTTTCTTTTTGTATTGCACTGCACTATTGTGTATTAAATAAAAAAAATTGATAAGTCTCTTTCTTGTTGTCTTAAAGAACTTGCACTTTTGAAGTGAATAACGTTACCAATAGTGCTTCAGGGAATTTTAGGTTCTATATAGTTAACTGGTTTTACGGTGCTTATTTTGGGTTGAGAGTATAGGCCCCTATTGCCTCATAGTACAGATGGTGGCAGCAAGTGCAATAGAAAATATTGGGGTGTTAGAATTCAGGGGAGTAAGTTAGCATAATTCCATCGTCTAGAATAGGTGGGTGGGAATTTATGTGGTAAATTGAGGAGCTCACTAGTATAATTCACCCCCGTGAAGTGACCCAAGAGTAGGGATCGTCACACCATCTCAGACATTGGGGGCGTATCACTAGGTCGTAAATCCCAACTCTGGGACCCACACCTATACTTAGAACGGAACCATCAATGTCCCGAAGGGGCACTGTGCATGTGCAGCCGCCCTCCATTAATTCCTATGAGAGCGCCGAAAATAGCCGAGCACTAGCATTTCCGTCGGCCACATGGAAGTGAATTAAGCGGTTGCCGCGTGTACATGGTGCGCCCTCTGGGACTTTGCCAGCTCCCTTTTAAGTATAGGCGCAGTTCTCTGAGGTCGACCTGCAACTAGTAGACATTGGAGGCATACCCTGATGGTACAACCTCTTTAAGTGTTTGAAAGTAAATTGCAGCGTGAGGAAAATTGCTTCAGAGAAAGATCTTGGCCTGTTAACTATCTTTGCAACTGAAAGAACTCTAAGATCTGTGAAAGTGCAAAACTGTATAAGAACTGCCAGTCCATGCATGCTGAGAACTGTGAATCCTGTGTGTGTAGCTTACTGAGGGTAAAGAACTGTTCTACTGTCAAATTTGCCTCATCATGGCCCCACGCTTCAGGGAACCCTGCCTTGCATGTCACAATTCATCACTACCAAGGGCACCCCAACCGAAACCAGGCAGGAGAACCCCAGAACTAGGGTGTGCCCTTCACAAAACTGGACTGCCCCAGGGGAGTGCAGTAAGAGGCCACCATCAGTAACTACTCTCCACGCTATTGCTACAACCACTCCTATCCTCTCCACACTCACTGGTGGGTTGCTGCAAAGTCTTAGGTCAGGGAAAGGCATGTAAGAGGATAATATAATAGACAAAGTAGTGAATTGCTCATCAGAAAAAAAGAATGAATGGTAAAACTGATAACATGATATGTGCCTGTGGGCTTCTGGGGATATTCTTTAGTAGGAATATAAAATTAAATTGTCATAAAATTCATTTATATTTAAATTTATTAAAACGTCTGCTGCAGTCATAAAAATGTCACCACTACTCCTCCGGTATATGCTGGCATATAAATAAGGTCTCTTTAGCTGCTTTTCTGGGTTTATCAGAAAATTTAAAGCTGATTCTGCCGTCTCTCTGATGATGTTATAATGACCACATTCATTATCGCAAAAATGTCCCAGGAATACGACATTAGTTATTGGTAAGAAAACTGAAAACTTGAATAAACTTGCATTGCCTGTATCACTGTTTTGCAACCCATGGTACATGTACCCCAGGGGATACGTGCTGTAGGATGAGGGGTACCCAAGACTGCCCTTGCATTTAGCAATATTTCATTGCTGGTTGCTTGGACCACTCTACGTTCAACTGTATTTGAATACTGAGGAGGGGCAGGGGGGCTAATGTCTACTTGCTCTGCTGTTCACTGAAGCCTATCAGAGAACAACGCAGGTGGCGCGACGATGTCATTGTCATACCAACCACCTCAGCCGACATACAGGCAGCTCAGAAAAGGCCTCTGTCCTGCAACGCATCGCAGAAATGGAACAGGAGTGAATGGGAGTGAAGTGAGGGGGGGGGGGTTACCTCTTTGGGGCAGCATACTATTAGGCCACTATAAAGAACATTATTACTACTCAGGGCATTATAGTGTGCTTACTACTGAGAGCATTATGGTGGCCTTAACTTCTACTGGGGGCACTATGGAGGGAAATTATTACCAATGGGGGACTATAGGGGCATTATTACTACTAGGGACACTGTAGGGGCACTATTACCGGAGAGGGGGCTCTTTGAGAGATTTTTTACTATTGTTTGGAATTTTGAGAGGACTATAACTGTGGGGAGTCACTGGCACAGAGTTTGCTAGGCACAATTAATTTTGGGGGACATAATGTTTGTGGCACTGCTGTCAGGAGCACTTTTGTTTGGCACAATTACTTTGGAGGTCACCGTGTGGCAATAATTATTGAAGGGGGTACTCATTATGTGGTACAGCTATTTTCTGCAGAGCTTTCTGTTTCTGCAGTATAGTATTTGGCAGGATTGTGGAGCAGGCTGGGCACAGTATTGGGGTTGGCAGCAGGGTGAGACTATGGGTGCAACAGGATAGGGAATTTGTGTTGAGAATGTGGGGAAGATGATGGAAAAGTAAGGAACCTAAGATGTCTGTGTGTCAAACTCTGCAGAGACGAGATGTGGCTGGAAGAATCATTAAATGGAGTCTGTCACCAAAATATGACATTGTACACCACTTACATGGCTCTCTAGCACACCTATCCATGATTCAAATGGTACCTTTGTCATTTTCTTCTGAGTTTCACCAGCAGGAAAAATGCACTTTAATCCATATGCAAATGAGGGCTTGCAAGTGCCCAGGGGCGGCGTTCTGTGTGTAGGTGCCCAGGCTGCTCTGCCTTCTTTTTACATTACTCCTCCCCAGCCTCTTCCTTGGCCCGCCCTGCAAGTCCCTTGCGTCCTCCACAGGACCACCGATATACCGTGCATGCGCCAGCACAGGAATGAAACCAGTGACTAGAGGGCAGACCAAAAGCAAACAGGTGGACTGGAGGCCGGCGCATGCGCACTACATGTAGCGATGCCGTGCCCACAATGGGCATCACAGTGCGCATGCTCGAGCCACGTGCGGGATATCGGCCCGGCCAGTGGATGACGCAAGGGACTTGCAGGGCGGGCCAAGGAAACTTGAGTAGCTGTGATAGCCGTAATGTCAGGAGAAGATGGTGGAGAACGCCCGCCACCTCGTGTCCCTCATCGCAATAGGACGCTGGCAAACCAGTGCAGGGAGGGGACACTCCATGTATGGCAGTCTTCGCCCCTCCTATCGGTCCCGCCCCTCGAGTCACCATTGAGGTTGCAGGGAAGGAACTCTCATTGCTTGTAGACACTGGTGCAGACCGCAGTGTTTTATGTAAGACTGCCGTACCTCCTTCCTGGCTCACTGACATTCAATTACCCTGTTCTGGACTAGAAGGGGTCGTGCAGCCTAACCCTATTACCAAGCCACTCTCCATCACTTCCCCTGGATTCTCCCAGACCAAAACCCCTTGGCTCCACCTTCCAGCAGGAGTCATATTGCAATTTGTTGTCAGCCAAACATGCCCTTTCAATCTGTTAGGCTCTGATCTCCTTCAGAAAATCCAAGCTAACATAGAGTTCAGAGAGGATGGGACGGTCACCCTCGGTACAGCCCTATACTCGGAAGAAACTTGCCTCCTCATGGCATTAACAACTCTTCAGATCACTGATTCATATGAGCAAGGGGATTCACTGCATTTTGCACCTCATCCCCGATACCCTTTGGGCCAAAGGACCACAGGATATCGGACGCCTCAATGTCCCACCAGTCACTGTGACCCTGAAGGACCCCAAGGTCCTGCTATACAAAGCGCAATATCTGCTTTCTGGCTCACAACAGGATGCTATTACACTCCAAGTGCAGGCCCTCCTGCAGAATAGGGCAATCAATTGACCCTGTCCGGAAGAAGAGGGAGAAGGGACAACCTCCTATTTATCGCATGGTTCAGGATCTCCAAGCTGTCAACAAGGCCACTGTCCTCGAGACACCTATTGTTCCCAACCCGCACACCCTCCTTGCTGGCATCCCACCCACCACCACTACTTTCACCATCATTGGTCTGGCCAATGCATTCTTTTCTGTTCCCTTACATGAGGACTGTCAATTCTTTTTTGCTTTCACTCATGCTGGCAAACAGTACACCTGGACTGTTATGCCTCAAGGGGCCCAAAACAGCCCTTCCTGATTCAAGCAAGGCTATGTCCTCTGTTCTGCAACCCTAGCAGTCCGACCACCCGGAAGTGGAACTCATGCAATATGTGGATGACCTACTCTTCTGTGCCGTTTCTCCGCAAGTCTGCCTATCCATGTTGTTACGGTTGTCTCAGGCTGGCTGAGGGTTGGACCGCTTAGATGTCCTTGTCCCCGAATTCTAGAGAGTGCTGTTAGGTTACTTTTAGCAGTCATCCATGCTCCTGTAGGTGTAGATGAAATCCAGAGAGCTCTTACAAGGGCTAGTGATTAGTGATGCTCTACAAAATGAGTCAAAGCACGAATTGAGGGTAAGAAGCAGAATCTCTCTTTACTGAGGGCTACCAGCCCGTATATATGCAGGTCCCCATCTGGTGGACACTCCCCTAGGGGACCAGATGGAAGACTGTGACACAGGACAGATAAACAACAGTTCAGGACACACAGACACAATACATCCCCACAATGCATTCTGGTTTTCTCCTCTCTGCGCCGGAGACAACCGAGGAGTAATTCAATTATCTCTCAGGACAAAGGGAGATTGCCAATACACACGTGGAGACAATAGGACAGAAATCACTACTCCAACATACAATGTCACAACCATTACAGTAAACATAGATATGTAACACCTCCCCAGATAGCTCCGGTCTGAGTGCATATTATTGGGTAAATGACACTCAGACTACACGAATACAGTAGAATCGCCATGGAGCCAAAGTCTTTACTTTCACAAAGTCTTTTGTTATCCGAATGGGCTCCATGGCATAGCAATCTGGGGTATCACTGTTCAAATCGGGCAAGTACCAAATGACCCAGGCTTCATTTCTTAAATAACCGAAATACATGGTTGCAACAAAGTATCAGCCAGAGTGTAACTGTAACAACTGTAACACATGTCTGTTTCCCTTCTCCAGTTCCTGGCCTCTGCTGGCTGTCGAGTCTCACAAGCCAAATTGCAGCTGTGTCTCCCTAGGTCATTGTATCTCTTAAGGTAGCAAGCACCTCACTGATGCCAGGAAATAGGCCATCTCTGACATCCAACTCCCGGACACCCCTCATCAGCTGCAAACCTTTCTGGGACTCATCTCCTACTCCAGATCCTGGATCCCTAATGCTTCAGTCCTAATGCAGCCCCTATATGACTGTATAACCCACAATGCTACTACTCCTTTCCAGATGACAATGGAGGCCGGAGAACCCTTTCAGTCATTGAAAGCCGCCATTGCATCTGCCCCTGTTCTTGGCATCCCTAACTACAACCTTCCTTTCCGACTGTTTATCATGGAACGTCAGGGCCATGCGACTGGAGTCCTTACTCAAACTCATGCTGGCCGCAATAGACCCCTGGGTTACTATTCTAAGCACCTTGACCCCGTAGCCAGAGCTGCCCCTTCCTGTGTCAGAGCCAGCCATGCTGCTAGCTCTCTTCTGGATGTCACATCTGACGTAGTGCTTGGTCACCCCCTCACTATTCTGGCTCCCCATGACATTTCTGCCATCCTCCAGCAGACTCAACCTAAACACCTCACTGCTCTAGCTAACCAAGCAGCCATGAAAGCAGCAGTGGAAGAGAAAAGAGTCCAGTCAGACCAGATTATGATAGCACAGGAAGACCTTGAACAAAAAGAATGGGATCTACTGAAACAAATGCAGAAACAGGCCACTCCCATGGAAAAGGAAACCTGGTTGAAAGAGTCAGCCCTCAAAGAAGAATCTGGACTCTGGACACAAGGAAAGAGAGTGTGCCAACCCAGAGCCCTCTATCCATTAATAGCCTCAGTGGCCCATGGGCGCACCCACCAATCCAAAACCATCATGAAAAACTAATTGACAAAATATGGGTGGCCCCAGGAATCACCCCAGTCCTAGTAAGACATACCCAGTCTTGCCTCATTTGTGCCAAGTGCAACCCAGGCAGGACTGAACCCATGCCCACCAAGTGCCTTTACAGAGATCTTTACCCATTCCAAAGGATCCAAATCGACCACATCCAGATGCCAATGTGCTAAAGGTTTCAATATATGCTAGTAGTGATAGACTTGTTCTCTGGGTGGCCAGAAGCCTACCCCGTCCGAAACTAGACCGCAACCACCACTGCTAAGAAACGAATGCAGGAAACTGTTTGTAGGTTCGGGGTACCTGAGGTCATTGAGAGAGATCAGGGCCTAGAATTCACTGCTCGTCTAACCCAAGAGGTCTGGAAGATAGTAGGGCCACAACTAGCATTTCACACCCCTTACTGACCCCAAAGCAGTGGCAAAGTTGAAAGACTGAACGGGGTGTTGAAATCAAAAATGCTGAAGATGGCTAGGGAGACAGGGCTTAATTAGGTTCAGTGCTTGCCTATAACACTTGAAAGGATTTGGACCTTTCTGGACCTCTACGACAACCTTGGTTTGAGACACTGACGTCAGGAGAGATGTTTCTCAGTTGCTAATAACAGACACACACACAGGCAATCACTGAGAAACACTCTAATTTTATTATGCTATAGCTTGGCCTTATATAGGCAGTAGAAAAGTTTGCATAACAACAGCGTTAAACCAATCATAAAAGATAAACATTGGTGCTCATACAGATACTACCGGAACATCCTTTTATGGTATGTAATACGTCACATATAAGATGTATGCAGTTGTGCCGAATGACCCTAAATGAGACAGAACATTTGTTCTAGTTCTGGGAGATTCCCAGAATCTGTCCTGAGACAGATAAGTGAACCTAACTCACAGCGGGGGGGATGTGAAGTGTGTGGGTGAGATATTATAACAATTCTGTACATGTAAGAGAAGACAAGATGGAGTCCCATTTCCCTTCAACACTCTTTTCAGTTAGGCACACACCAAGGCCCCCATACAAACTGACCCCATACGAGATCCTATTTGGGACAGGGCCAAGATCGAGACAGTATTTTCCACAGCAGCTACAAATGCATTATGAATCTGTTGTAAAATATGTGATAGCATTGAGCAAACAATTGTCTAACATACATGCACAAGTTCTATCTTCCATTCCAGATCATGACTCCCTAGAAGAAAGCCACACTCTGAAACCTGGAGAGTGGGTGGTAGTCAAGAAACATGTCAGAAGCACCCTCAAACCACGATACGAGGGACCCTACCAAGTGCTGTTGACTACCCCAACTTCCGTGAAACTCTTAGGGAGACCCACCTGGATCCACGCCTCACATTGTAAAAGAGTAAAGGCTGTCCTGATGACCCCGGAACATTAAGCCATGAGGATCCACCTACTTATCATGACTTTGACCATAGGCATATCCGCAGTGTTCACACCACTGGGTGATGAATGGGACAATTCACTGATACGGCACCATCGAATTCTAGTCCAGGGGTTGAAGGAGACTGAAACTCTGAGAGATTGTTGGATCTGTACCCACAGTCCCGTGAGCTCAGCAAGTATGCCTTATTTTGCAATATCCCTCGACCTTTCTGAACTGATTGACCTGTCTAACTCTACTATCTTTCTCACTAACATATATCAAGTTAAATCCAGTAAAGATAAGGACAGGAAAGTGCCCTTGCCTGTCACAACTCACAGGGTGGGCAGATGCCCCATGGCTTATGATTAGTGATGAGCGGGAGGTACCATATTCGATTTCGCGATATTTTGCGAATATTCGAATGAATATTCGCATTATTTTCGTCGAAATCGAATATTCGTTATTATTTTATTTTTCGCGAATAAATACATTTTTCGTACGATTTTTTTTCCTGTATAAGGCAACGTTCCTATGACTATCGCTAGGCTAATATGTGTATTTTACGAAATTTCTTAATACTGCTCTAACTTCGTCTTTTAGATTATTCGTAATATTCTAAAAGACGGAGTTAGAGCAATATTACGAATATTCTAAAAGACGAAGTTAGAGCAATATTAAGAAATTTCGTATAATACACATAGATTGTAATTTAGCTAATATAGTGCTATAATCCTTTTTTTTTTTCTTATCTAATTTTTTTGGCCTCTTCTGAACTTCAGTTTTTGGAAAATATGTACACTATTAAAAAAATTACTTTAGCAGTATATTAGCTAAATTACAATCTATATGTGTATTTTACGAAATTTCTTAATACTGCTCTAACTTCGTCTTTTAGAATATTCGTAATATTGCTCTAACTCCGTCTTTTAGAATATTACGAATATGCCGTATTTTTCGTATTTTTCGAATATAGTGCTATATTCTTGATTTTCGTATATAGCACTATTTTCGAAAAATTTCGAGTCATTTCATCAGTCAAGTATTACTATGCTTATTGCTAATGCTTAAAGCTTGTGTGCGGATCGCATGTTGTAAAGACGTTTTTTTTTCGCAAAGGCAGAGGCTAGGTTATGTTCCATGACAAGCAACCGTGCCGAGAATTCACTTGACATGTAAAAAGTGTTCAGTTACTCATATAATTTTGACTCTTTCTTATATTGTATGCGAAAATTCGCTACCATTAAATTCCTAAAAAAATTCTGTTCGTGTAATGGTTAGCTGGCTCATCCAAACTACTGTTAGCTGCTTTTGCTTACAGCTTGTGTGTGATTTATAATATGTGAGTTGTTCTAAATGCATTGGGCCTAATAAATTATATTTCTATTATTTTATTAGCTTAAAAGGAAACAAAATTTCGTTTTAACGAATATAGAGGCAAATATTCTTATTCTTTGCGAATTCTCGAAGTTGCGATATTCGCAATAAAAATTCGCAATTCGAATATTCGCGCTCAACACTACTTATGATAAACAGATCAGGACCCTCGATAGATCATAGCTCTACCTCCTGGCAAGGGGAATACTGGGCTAATGTCACATATTTTCCTAGCTGGACACACTGTTATTGTCTCCAAGTACAAACCAAAGGATGACATTTAGTCCACACATACACTCAGTGACTAAATGACTAAAAAACAGACACCCACATGCAGTGTATTGGTGTAGATGCAGAGAACGGAAAAGACCTACCCTGTAACCGCCGTACTGTACAGGATCTCCTGACAGGCACATTAGCTAATAACACCGAAGATCAGTTAAAAAGATATTAGCTGGCGAAAGGGATAAAATCAGCCAAATAAATTACCCAATTATTCAATAGCACAGCAGTGGCAGCTCCAGAGGACATACAGTATACTTCGTTTGTGGACACAAAGTGTACAAATGGTTATCTGAGAATGTCACAGGACTGTGCACTCTTTCCAGGCTCACTCCTGCCACCTTTATAGTACCACACTCTGAAACTGACATAAATGCTATTCCTAAACACACCTTGTACCATAGGACCAAAGATAACACATCCAGACCAAACAGTAAGCCACATGTTGTAGAAATGAGCATTCCCAATAAAGTTCTGAGTACCCTTTTCATATATCCCATGGTAATGCAGATGTGGGATCATTTGGTGGTAGCAACTGATTATCTAGATGATCAAATATGGGAAGTGATGAGACTTATGAATACCTCGAACATCGTGCAAAACCAGTTGATCGTTGTCACCAACCAACACACATTAGTTCTAGACTATGTTACAGCTAAAGATGGAGGTATGTGCCAGGTTGTGGGACCTACTTGTTGCCTTGCCATTACATATACCCGCAGGGTAATTTTCAAGTTAAGGTGAGTCTAGAGAAAATGGCGGATCTAAGGGATAAATGGCTGGGCGCACATAAAGCTGATAAAGATACATGGTGGTCTGACCTTCTCCTTTCTTAACCCCGCCAACTGGTTTAAAGGTATTGGGGGTTGGATCATGGGAATTTGCGATATGCCAGACCGAGCAGGGGAATTATGCGTGAGGTCACAGTGTGAGCAATAGGTGGGCTGAGGTAAATACAGTTCTGGTTACTCACGGTTACGTCGTCCCTGGGCAGGCTCGCATAAGTGAAGAGGAGAACGGCACAAAGATTCTCTGGGGCATGCTCTGGTGTAAGGGACACAGGCCAGATGGTGGCTCGAGGTGCCCTTGATGGTCGGTATTAATGTGCCTATGCCAAGGTCCCTTGTAGTCGTGACGCCAGTACCTTTTGTATGGAGGTAAGACCATTTACTGTAGGTTTAATAGAGGAACTTGAGACTGAGATAAGAAGGATGAAATCCAGGGTGAAACTTTACTGAAGATAACTCCGGATAAACAGTACATCCAAAGTATTAAACAGTCTCCTGGTACAGAGGTAACACTGCTACAGGTCCACTGCTGACAGCTCTAGCTATTAAATGATATAAGTTTGTAGCCTTACTGGTAGAAGACTTCTAGGCTTTTCCTGGTGATTCCAGTGCAGATTAGTGAAGTTGCCGGAGGCTGGTGAATTCTTCATTTTTGAATCCAAAGGTCATGAGGCACTAGTAGAGATGGCCGTAACCCTTTGGGGGTCTCCTTCTTTAGTATTTTCTAAGTTAATATACTGCTGAGTATGTGGCCCACTTCAGCTCTGGGATGAAAACTGGCTGAGAGCTCAAGGCTGCAGACTGCACACACTACACACTGCTAGACTGCACTGGACACAACTGGTGTGGAACCTTTTCTGGCTAGGCCTGAGCTGGACTATATATATGGGAGGTATTATCTCCCTCTAGTGGTAGGCTCAGTGTAATGCAATCTAAATACACCTGTAAGCAGGGATTATGCATAAAGATGCATTGCAGCACAAGACAGGCTATCTAAGAAATGCAAAGCAATAATACAACAATTTTGGAGTACCCACGAGGGTAGTGTGACACTGCAAATTGTACAAGGAATATTATAGGTAGCCCTAATACTATTGGTGATATATATGGTAATTAAGCCTGTTCTTACTTGTGTGACCCGCCTTTCAAAAAGAATGAAGAAAACTGATGAGCAACCTATCATGCTTCTCTACGATGAGGAAGAACAAAAGGAAACGTCATTCAACATGGTTCCCCTCCCAGCTATGATGCTGTGCAGAGATAGGGTAAGATGAATCACAGGGTACTACCATAAGCCCTGAAACCGTGAGCCTAACTATTAGAGATAAGTTGTCGCCACTGCAGGTGAAGAGGATACGAAGGGTATGCCCAGTGGATTCAATGGCTTTAGGGATAGCCTACAATCAAGTTTCCAAGGGGGGACTGTTATGGACTATTGAAAAAGTATGGATACTTGCTTGTTTTATACACTTGAGTCACACTGCTCAGACACCACTTAGTTTTTTACTTCATGTCCCAGCTTAACACACTAAAAATTACCAGGAAAGTCCAGCTTAGCGAATCACTGTCTGAGGTAGGTCATTTCTACGGACAGTTATTGGCTAAGTCGGTCTTTTAGATTTGAATTAATAAAAAGCATTTAAATAGGATGCTATATATGCCTTCATATCATTACTGCTTAGTCGCTGCCACTTATATTGGACAGCATATATCAGTTTACTAATGTATCAATATACACCTATTTTACACAAGTCCCGGTACATCTTTACAGATGATTTGCTATTTCTAACTCTATGTTTCCTATGACCTTATTCCTGATCCAGCACCAGGGACAGCGCCAGTTATTATTTTTTTTCTTGGATTGAGTTTGAAATTTATGTCAATGTGACCTATAAATGTGTAATCCCTCGTGCACATGATATATGCGAACCGCAGAGCCGCAGAATACGGATACTGGCCACGTACATGCTGCAGTTCTGTTATGAAAGTAAAAAACAGAGGAGAATAATACATTTTCCTTAATTTACATACAAAGTTTAAAAAACAGCGCCACACTAGTTTATGGTTTGTTTTTGGTCTTGAAGCTTATTTCCATTGAAATGAATGAACTGACCTATCATACCTCACAACCTGTTGGACCCCCACTGAGCTCATATAGATTACTTATTCTAATAATCGGCCATCCACATGAAAACGATGGAACACTCCTTTAAAGGGGTTGATTCATCTGGAATATGCCATCAGAGTTTGCAAATAATATAAATAAATCCCATAGAGAACCTGCTAGGCCCCTATTACCGATATTAAAATGTGACCCAACATCTTTTTTCTAAGTTCATACTATTGTACATTTGGCGTTTGCTAAATGTCTGTAGGAGACACACCATGCTATTATAAATGAAGTGGGGAAACATTCGGAAAGTACTAATTTAATCTGTAAGTAGATAATAAAAAACAGAGACACCATATAAACGAGTGATACAAATAGACTATGACACTTATTCCTGTTTTGCTTCAGTTTCTGACTTGACGTCGTCTTTTGTCTCGTCCTATGGGAGCTGATTATCTCTTCTTGTTTACGTCTCCTCTAGTTGCTCTCTGATGTTAATTAGTTATGTGACTGTCTACGTCTCCTTGCAGCATACATTACCATTATTCAGTCACTCTAGTATGTGCCTAACTGTGTGATCCCTGCTATGGATCATTCTCTTCGTTTCTACCTCTTAGTATATGTTGACAGTGATGTCTTCTCTTCTATATTTTTTATGTTTTTATGCCACATTTATTGTTATAAGCTGGTAGTGATCAAGGTATTGGAAAGGCAAGGCAGCAGATGTTTTCAGCATCAACGAGATAAGGGGATGTATATATAAGACATTTCATCACAACCCAAAGAAAGATTCTCCGACTGCTAAATGGACTTTTTGTCATTGACAAAAGCTTTTACCTGTCTTTGAAGCATACAAGCTAAGCCACTCTCTCAAAATAGAAAACTGATTCTACCAGTCAGCATGCATAGGAGGTCCCATTGCAAAGATAAAAATGGGCCTCAATTACGGTGCTTGGTTTTGCCACCCAGGACAATAGGGCCTGTTTTTGCTTTTCCCTTTGCACCCTATCAATGATGGGCGGAATACATACACTTCCAAACACCAATCCAATTTGTTGCATTAGATTTATGATTAGTTTACTTCAAGAGATGGAAAGCAAATGGTCTTCATCTTTGAACCCAAAAGGATAAACATCCCTATTTACCTTTATTTTATTAGACTGAAATCAGTGAACTGAGGTATGGAAAGAATTGATGCCCCCAATGAAGTCCATCTACCTTTCTATCTATCTGTCTCCCATAGCAAAGATAAAAATCAGCTCAATTATGGTGCTTGGTTTTGCCACACAGTTAAGGACCTGTCTTCGCCCCCTTTTATACCCTATCAATATGCAAAGAGGTACAGTATCTCCCAAGGAAGAGAACCATTGTGCCACCTCTTGGAAGTAAACAACAAAATGAGCCCTAGGTTGGAGCCCTCTGGATGAAAATTCACTTATTATAAAAAAGGTCATCCAGACCAAAAAAAAACCTTTAGGGGTCCCAACAAAAAAGTTGAATGTATATAGAACTAATTCTTTAATTTGTACCTTTAAAATTAAACCTACAGACGACAGATCATGAACAATTAAAACTATCAGAGACTGGCAATATGCTGGGAGGACTGAGTGGGTGCTTTATTTATCTGTGTGTTTATGGATATTATTACCACATTGTGTTATATGGAACAGACTCACGTCCATCTGTCACCATCCACAGTAGCCACTGGGGACGATTAGGACTTATCACAAATTGGCGATCAGGCAGCCACACTGTTTATTATAAGTCTGCGCAACACTACTTAGCAGTTTTCTGCTCAATTCACTAGGTGCACACACAATGTGGCTGTCTGTATTACCACATATCAATTGTTCCCTGCCAGCGTTCATGCACTGTGGCTATTTGTATTACCACATTCAAATTGCTCACTTGCTGCATTTATACACTGTGGCCATTTGTATCGCCTCATTCAAATAACTCACTGCCAGCGTACATACAATGTGGCTATATATCACCACCTGCAGATTATTCGCTGCCAGTGTTCACACAATGTGGCTATTTGCATTACCACATGCGGATTGTTCACTGCCAGTGTTCATACAATGTGGCTATTTGTAACACCACGTGCAGATTCACTGCCAGCATTCACACAATGTGGTTAAATCTATCACCGCATGCAGATTGATCACTGCCAGTGTACATACATTGTGGCTTTTTATATCACCACATGCAGATTCAGTGCCAGTGTTCACACAATATGGCTTTTTTGTATCACCACATGCCGATTAATCACTGCCAGCGTTTGTGAAATGTGGCTGTTTGTATCACCACACTCAGATTACTATCTGCCGGCATTCCAGCCCATCCACACATGCATCCACTCAGTCACTCCATCTATCCTCAGCTGATGTATTGTTTCTATTGCTCAGCCCTGTCTAAAATCACACATACATAATTACTGCCCCTCCCGACATGTTTCGCCGCTGTTGCGACTTCGTCAGGGGAATACTCCTTTCTTCTCTGTACATTGTATTGTTCTGCTACTGGGTCACTTGCAGTTGTCGTCTCCTGGTCTCTTAAAAGGCCATTCATTGCACATTAAAGTGTCCTAAGACTCTTAAAGGGGTTTTCTGGGAACAGAATATTGATGCAATTATATATGATCGGTGTGGATGCAACTTCTGGCACCCCCACCAATGAGCTATTTGAAAATGCAGCAACACTCGGTTGAGCGCTGTAGCCTCTTCCTAGGCCACAAACATTATGTTCCTATTTACAGCTCAGTCTCATTGAAGTGAATGGCCCGGGGCGGCAATACCAAGCACTATACAGTGCTGTGCTTTGTATTCTGTAAGGAGGCCGCGGCCTCTTCAAACAGCTGAACTGTCATACACCAACTGATTAGATTTTGATCGGTGGGATAAGCCATCAATATTGAACTCCCGGAAAACCCATTTAAGGGTCCTTCCTGCACTATTCTGGGCCTGAGCAATAAGGTCCGTTTGTTTCTAGTGTGCTTCAGTGGGCATGTGTTCCTGCTCCTTATGATTTCAACTCAGCCTATTTCCCTGATCTCATTCTCTTGCCTGCTGCCTACCCTAACCTCAGCTTCGTCTTCATTGACGAATGAACTCCACCAGCCTCAACTCTTGCATCATCTGACCAGGATGTCACCTCAGTACCGTGATTTGGTAATTCCAGTTCATCTGTGTATCATCCGTTACTAATTGAGAATACTCCAGGTGTAGTGACAGGGGGTTGCCTGTGGGATGTCCATACCATTTGTGGGGGGTTAAGGCTGAAGAATCCAAAATCTCTTAGATTCTGCTTTCTGGTGTAGCCCTAAGTCAAATACCGTATGTTCATGACCCAGAGACTTCACTCCAATGAGCCAGTGTTACAGATATACTCAGGCAAATAAACATTGCTGATAAAAGATTGCTTTTTGTTTAAATCTTTCACATCAGTTTCATGTCTCGGCAGAGGTTTACAATGTCACTTCTGTTCCACAAGTTTCCACCGAGCCATTTACTAAGGCCATGGTTTTGGGCAATCTATGTTGACATCATCCTGCTTGTTATTCTGGGCACTGCACTGCAACTTTCTTCTCTATAACAGATGCATGCTCTGAAGCTCATAGCAGTTGGCATAGGGTTAAATTAGGTGTTTCCATGGCAACAGAACCTTAATGAAACATTTGTGCAAAAGCAATTAATCAAGACGGTCATAAAGTTTAATAGCATATAGCCATTCTGGGACACACTTAGCAATGAAAGGGGGACATGCAGGAATCTAAAACATAAAGATTGAAATGTTGTTTATTTTTTTTTGTCAACATTTTGAAATTCTTGAAATTATGTTTCTAGTTAAGGCCTCATGCACACAACCGTATGTACGCAAAAAATACAGAACGGACACGGAAATAAAATACGTTTGTGTGCATGAGGCCTAAAAATGACTTGCATCCATTTAAAGGACTTATCCAGGAGTTTACAAGAAGTGAAAACTCAGTGAAGGACATTCATCAAAATAGTGCCTGTCACCCAAAAATCTCATCCTTAAGCTGACCATACACATTAGATATAGGGCAGGATAGGTCAGATGTCTTTAGATCATGATTGAAGGGGTCTGTTATCCGGAAATTCACTGCTAAACCAGGCACAATGCCTTGTAGGATTAGCTCAGCTGAATGCAATGATAGCTTTCACTTAGGCTGGTTTCACACGGGCGTTGTGGATTGGGGCCGGATGCGTTTAGAGTGCGATCAGTGAAACTCGCACTATTTTGCAAGCAAGTTCAGTCAGTTTTGTCTGCGATTGCATTTAGTAGTTTTTTCCGCGCGGGTGCAATGCGTTTTGATGCGTTTTCCACGCGCGTGATAAAAAACTGAAGGTTTACAAACAACATCTCTTAGCAACCATCAGTGAAAAACGCATCGCACCCGCACTTGCTTGCGGATGCAATGCGTTTTTCACGCAGCCCCATTCACTTCTATGGGGCCAGGGCTGCGTGAAAAACGCAGAATATAGAACATGCTGCGATTTTCACGCAACGCAGAACTGATGCGTGAAAAACAACGCTCATGTACACAGACCCATTGAAATGAATGGGTCAGGATTCAGTGCGGGTGCTATGCGTTCACGTCACGCATTGCACCCGCGCGGAAAACTCGCTCCTGTGAAAGGGACCTTAGAGATCCGTTGGTTTATTCAGGAGAACAATTACATTAAATCAATATGCAAATGGTTAGTTAAGTGCACAGGGGGCAGGCCCAAGCCATTCTGTGCACCCTTAGTCCTCCTGCTTCCTCTGTTAGCCCCTCCCTCTACTTCTTGATTGTCAGGGGCAGGTTCCTGAATAATCATCTCACCTGACTCTGTCAATTCTAAAGAAGAAAGGGGGGCTGGACGAGGAAGCAGGAGGAGCAAAGGTGCACAGAGTGCTCTTTCAATTGCTCTTTTCAATGCATAGTCCAATTAGAAAATCCCAGCAGACGTACTTGGAATAGCGTTGTATTCTTTATTTAATCATGCAAAAATATCCAATAACAGGATGCGTTTCAGCTTATTCAGCCTTTCTCAACCGTACCAGAATACATTTTTATCTATTTTATCTATTTTATCTCTTTATTGCAGTCTGTTAAAGAACATATTCCAAATGAAACATTAAACACTTTAAAAACATTAAAAGGCCATAATCTCATAATCCCTATTTAGACCCCTAGGTTGTAGCGTATACAAGGTATGAATCCAAAATGCCTCCTTCCTAAATAGCAATTTTTTAATGTCTCCTCCTCTTCGCGGAGAGTGAATCTGCTCCATTACCTGATACCTTAGCTGTGAAATAGAATGTCTGCAGTCATGAAAATGGAAAGATTTTTTTTTGCATATTGTGGACTTATGTTTGCAAATGCGATCTTTAATAGTCTGCATGGTCTCTCCTATGTATAACAAGCCACAAGGGCATTTTACAAGATATATCACATTTGCAGTGTCACAAGTGTAATAGCCTCTGATCTTAAAAGGTTTTCCAGTGTGTGGATGGTAAAAGAATGAACCTTGAACATTTGAACACTGCATACAGTGAAGACAAGGAAAAGTTCCAGTCGTCTGCTGTATCGGGGTTCTCTGTATCTGATTGCCCCTCATGCTCCCTATGTCTTCACATACTAACTGATCTCTCAGATTAGAATTACGTTTTATTACAGATAAGAGGTGGCTTTCTAAATTCCTCCACTGTTGGATATGACTTCTTCAATAAATGCCAATGCTTGCGAATGATATTATCAAAATCATGATTAAAGGGATGGTATTTATGTATAAATGCTATTGCGATCTCCTGTGCTCCTACGAATAGATTGAGAGCCCATCCCATCCCTGACCTCTGTTAATAGCTTCCTAGGGTAACCCCTTTCCAGGAATCTAGATGTCATTTCATCCATCCTTTTTTGTTGTGTCTCAGGGTCTGTCACTATCTTCTTAACCCTCATAAATTGGAATTTTGGTAGAGATTTTTTCAGAGCCGGTGTGGGTGGGCACTCTGATAGTGTAAAATACTATTCCTATCAGTTGTCTTCCTATAGAGATCTGTATGAAGATATCCATCCTCATGTTTCATCACTACCGTATCAAGAAAACAAACCGAATTCTGATCATATGTCAGTGTGAATTTTAACTCCTCTCAGGTTTAAAAAAATGGAGAAGGGACTCGAGTGGCCCCGCCCACACACCAAAAATGTCATCTAGAAATCTTTTCCAGGTAAGTGCAAATTTTTGAAATAACTCATGTGGATATACATACTGTTTCTCAAATGATGACATGAACGCATTTGCGTAGGGCGGGACCACATTCGAGCCCATCGCTGTACCCTGTTGCTGCAAATAAAAATTGTCTCCAAATAGAAAGTAAATCTCATATAAAATTAATCACAACAAATCCCCAAAAAATTCCCGTTGTCTCATTGAATAATGACTTGACTGCAACAAAACTGATGTAGCCCTTAAACCCTTAGTATGTTCTATCGAGGTGTAAAGACTGACTACAACAATAGTCACCAACCAACAACCAACAATCTCTAGGGATCACTTTCAACTCCTGTATGATCCTCAAAAAGTGAGTAGTATCAAGTAAAATCTCCTCAGTATTTCTCACTAATGGTGTCAGTATTTTTTAATTGCCAGAAGACAAAACTGAATCGACAGAAGCCACAGTCGGGCGACCAGGTGGATTATCTAAAGTTTTATGTACTTTCGTCAGTATATAAAATTCTGGTGTCATTGGTGAATGATAATTAGAAAATCATATAATTTCTTATCAATGATCCTTTGATCTATATAACATTTCAGCATATTCCGAATTTGAATATTGGATTATAATTCAATATCTGGTAAGTATTGGTATCTGATAGCTGTCGTTCAATTTCTTGCATATATCTGGCTTTGTCCATAATAACAATGGAGTCCCCCTTATCGGCGGACTTATTGTTAATTATTAAAGTCTCGTCCCTCATAAAATCACTTATCGCTTGTTTCTCTCGGACTGTAATATTCTTTATCATTCGCAATTCTCCTCTTTTAATAATATCCATTTCACAATGTACCTCTTGAGTAACTAAATGCACAAATGTCTCTACCGTGTTCAGATGTATTAAAAGGTTAATTCTTTTACCATCCACACACTGGAAAACCTTTTAAGATCAGAGGCTATTACACTTGGGTCTAGGGCTGCAGCAAACGATTATTTCAGTAATCGAGTATTCTATCGATTTTTTTTACGATTAATCGAGTAATCTAATAAGAAAAAATGAACTGTTTTCCTTTATAAAAACTTAAACCCCTTGCCATCAGTCGCCAACACCCTTTGTTCCCTCCTGTGGGATCAGCACAAGTGCATCAGTTCACCCAGTGCCTTCAGCTCCACTATCCCCCAGTGCCTACAGCTCCGTTCCCCCAGTGCCTTCAGCTCTCCCCCACCCCAGTGCCTTCAGCTCCACTCCTCCACCCCAGTGCCATCAGCTCCTCAATTCCATCCATTGCCATGTCCCCCACTCCCCGAATGCCATCAGATCAGCCCCTCCATGTCCCCCAGTGCCATCAGATCAGCCCCTCCATGTCCCCCAGTGCCATCAGATCAGCCCCTCCATGTTCCCCAGTGCCATCAGATCAGCCCCTCCATGTCCCCCAGTGCCATCAGATCAGCCCCTCCATGTCCACCAGTGCCATCAGATCAGCCCCTCCATGTTCCCCACTGCCATCAGATCAGCCCCTTCATGTCCCCCAGTGCCATCAGATCAGCCCCTCCATGTCCCCCAGTTCCATCATATCAGCCCCTCCATGTCCCCCAGTGCCATCAGATCAGCCCCTCCATGTCCCCCAGTGCCATCAGATCAGCCCCTCCATGTTCCCCACTGCCATAAGATCAGCCCCTTCATGTCCCCCAGTGCCATCAGATCAGCCCCTCCATGTTCCCCACTGCCATCAGATTAGTCCCTCCATGTCCCCCACTCCCCCAGTGCCATCAGATCAGCCCATTCATGTCCCCCACTCCCCCAGTGCCATCAGATCAGCCCCTTCATGTCCCCCACTCCCCCAGTGCCATCATATCAGCCCCTTCATGTCCCGCACTCCCCCAGTGCCATCATATCAGCCGCTCCATGTCCCCCACTCCCATCAGTCAGCCCCTCCATGTCATACATTGCCGGCTGTTCCCCTTCAGTGCCATTTCTCCAGCGCCAGTGAAATAAAAAACTTACCTTTCCTGTAGGGGTGCCGCTCCACAGCTCCTTCCTCTTCTTCTCTGCGCGATGCACTGGATCCTGACGTCACACAGCGTTGGGTCATAGTGCGCGCTTACATGCACTATGAACTGACGATGTGTCAGGATCCAGTGCAGCACGGTATGGGCCGGCGGGTGACCACGGAGCGGTAAGTAATAGCAAGCGCTTCACTTCCGCTCCATGGTCACATGACACAAACGAATCCTCGATGCAAAAAATTAGCATTGATGATTTTTTTGTGTCGAATTACTCAATTCAATTGAGTAATCGTTTCAGACCTACTTATGACACTGCAAATGTGATATTTGTTGTAAAATGCTCTTGTGGCTTGTTATACATAGGAGGGACCATGCAGACTGTTAAACATTGCATTTGCAAACATAAGTCCACGATACGCAAGAAAAATCTTTTGTTACTGATTCCTATCCATTTTCATGACTGCAGACATTCTATTTCACAGCTAAGGTATCAGGTAATGGAGCAGATTAACTCTCCGCGAAGGGGAGGAGACATAAAAAAATTGCTACTCAGAAGGGAGGCATTTTGGATTCATACCTTGGATACGCTACAACCTAGGGGTCTAAATAGGGATTATGAAATTATGGCTTTTTAAAGTTTTTAAAGTGATGTTTAATATGGAATATGTTCTCTTACAGACTGCAGCACTACCTTACTGAATTAAAGTATTCAGTTTCTTCATGGAATAAGAATTTATGTGAGATAAAATATTCCAATTATGTGCTTTTATGTCATTTCCTCTTTGCATAATCTATTAATTGATACACGTGACTTAGTTAGTTATCTCTAAAGCGTTATCTAATGTCATTTATTGTTGTACGGTTGAGAAAGGCTGAATAAGCCGAAACACATCCTGTTATTGGATATTTTTGCATGATTAAATAAAGAATACAACACTAATTCAAGTACGTCTGCTGGGATTTTCTAATTGGACTTTGTGGTGGGGAATGCCCCTTCCCATGCAGCGGATGGAGGATCATGAGCTGTTGGATTTGGTTACTTTTCAATGCATGGACATCACAAAAAAAAAAAAACGCCCTGTATGTGTTTTGTGAAATGTCAGATGTACAGTATGTAGAAATTTGTGGGATTTCTTGGGAACTAATTGCCTTATTACTGAAGATGTTTCCTTCCTTACTTTTCATCTTGGCTTGATGTACAGTACTATCCCTAAATAAGTGACGTGAAATGACCAGATTTAAAAAATAATAATACTCTGTCGGGAGTTATTTCTGTATTTGGGCCTATATGTGGCCACCTAGTGGTGAATTGCACCCTGTCATGGGTTTTACTAGTATGTTGCCATATTGCAGGGATGGCCAACCTGAGGCTCTCCAGATGTTGCAAAACTACAACTCCCATCATGCCCGGACAGTCTACAGCTATCAGCCTACAGCAGGGCATGGTGGGAGTTGTAGTTTTACAACAGCTGGAGAGCCGCAGGTTGGCCATGCCTGCCATATTGTATTCAATTTGTAATTTGAGAAACTACAGTCCTTATGCAATTTTCAAAAAAAATAAGGGTGGTATGCATCTGTATGTGACATGTTATGAAAGAGTTAAAGCACACTTCCAATCATAAAGCAACTTTTCAGAAATGAATAGGTCACCTGAATATAAAAAACAACAACTTTGTAATATATCTTATTAAGAAAAAAAGGCTTGTATCTGCTTTACAATGCTGCTTTGCTATTTTCGGTGTTTAACATTGACATCCATGGAGACTTAGGCCCCCTGCACACGATCAGGATTGCGTGCGGATTTTGCGCGCGGATTTGCGTGCGGAAAATCCGCACCGTAGGTCATGTACATTGTATTCTATGAGAATTTGAAATTCTCAATGCACACGCGCGGATTTTGACCTGCGGTGTGGATTTTAAAATCCGCGACATGTCAATTAATTTTTTTTTTCCTGACCGGATTTTCTTCATTCACTTAGTGAAATCCGGATGCGTAAAATCCGCACCGAATCCGCACCAAAGCCGCACGCAAATCCGCATGCAAATCCTGAACAATTAATGCGGATTGACCGCACAGATTTGCCTGCGAACACCTGCGGATTTCAGTGCGGATTCTCCGCACATGAATCCTGAACGTGTGCATGTACCCTTAGAGAGAGGGGAGGAGGAGGCTACTGGATGAGAGACACACAAACTGCATTTTCTTAGCTCTGCTACACTTAGTATGTTTGACTCTACTACAGTACATCTAGTAAGATAAGCCTCTACCACTCTTCAGCGTGAGTAAATAAATCACTCACTAGCTGGCAGCAGACTCCTCATGCTTCTTCCTCTCTCCATAGATTTTGTGAGTGAGACTAGTGACAGAGATACAGTAGGTACTATGAGAGAAGAAAGAAAGAAAGAAAGAAAGAAAGAAAGAAAGAAAGAAAGAAAGAAAGAAAGAAAGAAAGAAAGAAAGAAAGAAAGAAAGAAAGAAAGAAAGAAAGAAAGAAAGAAAGAAAGAAAGAAAGAAAGAGAGAAAGAAAGAGAGAAAGAAAGAATCATGATTCCTTAATACAATATATTACAAAGTTGTTTTATATTAATCTGTACTATACTGTACACTTTAAAGGTTAAGCTGTTGACAACATTAGGGGTCTGGGGGAGCAGGACAAACATACCATGGAGCTTTTATTATCAGAAGTGCTGTGAATATGAAGTTTTATTCTTCCAAATTCTTCTCTTGTAAATACCTAGGACAGGGCTTCACAGTGAAGTGCTATCTGCTATGTGTTTTGAGCTGCTTCACAGCCTCTTCCCTCTGGTCTCCTAGTTGGATGCTACAACTATCACTTAAAACAGAGAGAAGAGACTGTAAGTAGCTCAATGCAGAGAGTACTTCACAGTTGAATTCCACCTCCTGGCCACTTGCAAAATCAGAATCTGGCAGAATAACACGTTATATTCCTACTAATCCTGTTGAGTAAAGTTCCACAAAAGGTATGTTTGTCTTGCTGTCAACAATTCAGCATGGTCAAAATTGCTGACAGACTCCTTTTTAAAGAGGTTTTCAGGTTTTAGGTTATTAATTATTAATCGCTGTATAGATAAATATATCAAGGGGAGAAGAACAGAACTGGATCGTACATCCACAATGCTCTGCTTAGATCTAATTAAACTCGCTTCTCAGCGCCAAGTTGAAGTGTACAGCCCCCCATACCACATGCTGTACAAGAGGCATTAGTGCACATTTTGATCAAAAGACATAAGCCCACTCACCACGCCAAGGTCGCCTCTCTGAGTGGGACCTACTCTGACAAAAAGGCGCAGCGACAATGCGGTGACAATGCGGCACTGCCCCAGTAGGCGGCAGGACCCAGGAGGCAAACAGCAACCCTGCTGTCTGACAATGCCACCCAGGGCACTGGGTCCCACCAACCCACCAGCACAGCGCCACAAAAAGAAAGGCCACCATGCAGTACTGCACCATCTGAACAGTTGTCTAACACAACATGTCCATTGCTATCAGAGACTGCAGGTCAATGACCACCTGCTAAATTAAAACCACCTGTGCCGAATGGGAGGAGTGCTGATACCAGTAATAAAAAAGAAAAGTTACATATCTAGTACTGATTGTGGCTTTACAGTGGATACAGTTGCATCCAGACTAGTAGGCAGTATGTAAGCTAAGTATATAAGCAACAACTTCAAAAATCTGTTCCGTTGGTGCCAGGGTCCCTGTTGTGTTTCAATACTGGTCCACGTATCAGTGGTTATGTGCACCTTTCCACAGATGGTGTTGCGCAGTGCACACTTAATTTTGTCCGCCACTTGGTTGTGCAGGGCAGGGATGGCTCGCCTGGAAAAGTAGTGGCTGCTGGGAACCACGTACTGTGGGACAGCCACCTTCATAAGGTTTTTAAAAGTCTCCATCTCCACCAGACGGAATGACAGCATTTCAAAGGCCAGGAATTTTGAAATGCTGGCATTCAGGGCCAGGGATCGCGGGTGGGTAGGGGGGTACTTCCTTTTTCTCTCCAGTGTTTGGGGAATGGACAGTTTAACGCTTCCATGGGACAGTTCTGGCATCACGACATTCAGGGGCCCAGCCGCACAAGCACCCGAAAATCCAATCACCATCAAGGGCACCTCGATCACCACTTAGACAGTGTCCCCTGTAATAGAGCATGCCCCGGAGAATTTGGTGCTGTTCTCCCCTTCACTGGACTGCTGGCCCAGGGAGGCATCTGCTAACCGTGAGTACCGATGAACTGTTGCACCCATTGGCCCACCATGAACCTCACGCGTTTCTCCCCTGGGGACAGGCACGTTGCACCAGGTATATATAATGATCTCCTTCCCCCTTTGCTGGTGCTCTCAGCAGTGTGGACATTTAGTATATAAAAAAAATGCAGACCACAATTTTATCTGTTGCTTGTGTTGCTGCGTCCTGATGCATGCGGTCCCAATGACATCACCACTCCTGCTCTGGGTCTCACGTGATGACATCATCATGCGAGACCCAGAGCAGGAGGTTGCAGTGACATTGTGGCTTCTTGCTCTGTTCTGATGCCTCACAGGCTTGAGGCCTAGCGGCCTGAGGCTTGTGAAGTTGGACGGCCATGAGTGAGCCCCCCTTTATGGATAGCGAAGTGGCGCCCTAGGAGGATATCTACCCTCCCCTATCCATCATCCTGGCCCTAATTCAGAGCACATTACTGCAAGAGGTATAGCAGGAGAGGACTATAACTAATCTGACATTATGGCAGGTCCTGTAAGCACTAGGGTAATGATTTCTCTTACATGTGAGGGAGGGGACCTTGACTGCATTGTATAGTGCAGCTGTTCAGCTGTCCGCCCTTTTGCTTTCTCGGACGTTCAGCTGAACAGCAGCACTGAAGCAGGGGGTCTCTTAGACGATAGGGGCCCTGGGCAATTGCCCAGTTTGCACCCCCCTAATGCCAACCCTAGAGGCGGAGTCACATGATGCACGGGCCAATCACAGCCATGCTATTAGTAGGCATGGTTGTGATGGCTTCTAAGTGCCCACAGCTTAAAAGCTTGTTGACTGGCTGCCCTGCAGCCTTTCAACAAGCTTTATTAAATGCCTGAACACCGAACTCGCAAAGTTTACAGTTCGGGTTTGCTCAACACTAATAGGGAGGAATCATTCCACAGCATTTATGTTGAATAGGGTTCAGTAGGGGAGGTTACAGCCTGTACCTTATTTTGATGTGCAAGTGCTGTTTGATACAGGCATTAACAGGGTTTATTACAAGGAAATATTTCTGTCTTAATTGCCCTTGTGAGGTGCAGTTATATGTTCTAAAGCATTTTTTGGCTTATATTAGTGGGAAAAAAGGGCTTATTAGCCGTTGTGTGGTGCTAAAATTACAGCCCTTTTTGTTGTGTATTAGTGGCAAAAGTAAAATATATTTGCCATTCAGCGGTGCAGTTATCTGTTGTAAAGCCCTTTTTGTCATGTATTAGAAGAAAAATAAAAAATATATTTGCCACTCAGCGGTGCAGTTATATGTTGTAAAGCCTTTTGTGGCGTGTATTAGCGGAAAAAGAAAAAATATATTTGCCGCTCAGCGGTGCAGTTATCTGTTGTAAAGCCTTTTGTGGCGTGTATTAGCGCAAAAAGAAAATATATATTTGCTGCTTAGCGATGTAAAGCCTTTTGTGGCATGTATTTGTGGAAAAAGAAAAAACTGATTTGCTGCTCAGCGGTGCAGTTATCTGTTGTAAAACCTTTTGTGGCTTGTATTAGTGGAAAAAGAAAAAATATATTTGTCGCTCAGCGGTGCAGTTATCTGCTGTGAAGCTTTTTGTGGCATGTATTAGTGGAAAAAGAAAACATATATTTGCCGCTTAATGGTGCAGTTATCTGTTGTAAAGCCTTTTGTGGCATGTAAAAGAGGAAAAATAAAAAATATATTTGCCGCTCATCGGTGCATTTATCTGTTGTAAAGCCTTTTGTGGCGTGTATTAGCGGAAAAAGAAAAAATATATTTGCCGCTCAGCAGTGCAGTTATCTGATGTAAAGCCTTTTGTGGCTTGTATTAATGGAAAAAGAAAAAATATATTTGCCGCTCAGCGGTGCAGTTATCTGTTGTAAAGCCTTTTGTCGCGTGTATTAGCGGAAAAATAAAAAATATATTTGCCGCTCAGCGGTGCAATTATCTGTTGCAAAGCCTTTTGTGGCGTGTATTAGCGGAAAAAGAAAAAATATATTTGCCACTCAGCAGTGCAGTTATCTGATGTTAAAGCCTTTTGTGGCGTGTATTAGTGGAAAAATAAAAAATATATTTGCCGCTCAGCGGTGCAGTTATCTGTTGTGAAGCCTTTTGTGGCATGTATGAGTGGAAAAAGAAAAAATATATTTGCCGCTCAACAGTGTAGTTATCTGTTGTAAAGCCTTTTGTGGCGTGGAAAAGTGGAAAAATAAAAAGTATATTTGCCGCTCAGTGGTGCAATTATTTGCTGCAAAGCCTTTTGTGTCGTGTATTAGTGGAAAAAGAAAAAATATATTTGCCGCTCAGTGGTGCAGTTATCTGTTGTAAAGCCTTTTGTGTCGTGTATTAGTGGGAAAAAAATATATATATTTACTGCTCAGCGGTGCAGTTATCTGTTGTGTAGCCTTTTGTGACGTGTATTAATGGAAACAGAAAAAATATATTTGCCGCTAAGCGGTGCAGTTATCTGTTGTGAAGCCTTTTGTGGCGTGTATTAGTGGAAAAAGAAAAAATATATTTGCCGCTCAACGGTGTAGTTATCTGTTGTAAAGCCTTTTGTGGCGTGGAAAAGTGGAAAAATAAAAAGTATATTTGCCGCTCAGCGGTGCAATTATCTGTTGCAAAGCCTTTTGTGTTCCTGAAGTCTTCTGCAAGACATCCTAAAAATGGCCAGGAAACTTTGCATGCACTTCAGCCACTCGTACAAAGCACACCCTCCTTGAGCTGCAGCGACAGAACGGCATCCCCCAACATAGGCTGATATGCGATGTTTCCACCCGTTGGAATTCCGACTATACAAACAGACCGACTATACGAACAGAGAAAGGCCATCAACGATTTCTTGATGATCCAAGTGGACAGGAGTACTCCCCTGTGTAACTTCGATGTCAGCCAGTGGCAGCTCATGCGTGACACCTGCCGTTTTCTCAGGCCCTTTGAAGAGGCCACATTATTTGTCAGTCGCCAGGACTACAGGATGAACAATGTCATTCCACTGCTTCATGTCCTGGAACAGATGCTGGTAAATCTGGCTGGTCAGGGGACTAGAGACATGGCGCCTAGATCTCACGGCCACACAAGCCCTATGGGGGCTGAAATGGAGGAGGAGGAGGAAATTGGAGCACAAGCAATGAGTAGTGAAATGGGTAGTGTTTATACACAGGTGACAGGAGAGGAGGAGCAGAAGCAGCCAGAGGAGCTACAGGGGGATGAGGAAGACGAGGCAAAGGACCGAGACACACTGTGGCAGTATGCAGTGGATGTGGAGGCAGGGAGTCCCTCCGAGTCACTTGCGAAAATGGCACGATGCATGCTCACTTGCTTCCATAGTGACAGCCGAATTGTCACCATTCGGCAGAGGGATGACTTCTGGATCTTCACCTTGTTGGACCCTCGCTACCGGTCCAAAATGGGGGTCTTTTTTACACCCGCTGAGAGGTAAGTCAAACTGAACTACTATAGAGATATCCTAAGTAGTTAGTTGGCTGCCCACCTCCACACTGTGGTCTCCTGATGCTGCTGCCACCTCCACACTATGTCACCTTGCCACTCTGTGGCCTCCTCATGCTGCTGCCACCTCCACACTCTGTCACTGGGTCACTTTGTGGTCTCCTCATGCTCCAGCCACCTCCACACTATGCCACCTTGCCACTCTGTGGCCTCCTGATGCTGCTGCCACCTCCACACAATGTCACCTTCCCACTCTGTAGCCTCCTGATGCTGCTGCCGCCTCAACACTATGTCACCTTGCCTCTCTGTGGTCTCCTCATGCTGAAGCCACCTCCACACTGTCATTGTGCCACTCTGCGGCCTCCTCCTGATGCTGCTGCCACCTCCACAATCTCTCATTATGCCACTCTGTGGCTTCCTCATGCTGCTGCTGCCACCTCCACACTGTCATTGTGCCACTCTGTGGCCTCCTTACGCTGCTTCTACCTCACCACTATGTCAAAGGGCCACTCTGTGATCTCCTCATGCTGCTGCAACCTCCACACTATGTCACTTGCCACTCTGTGTTCTGCTGATGCTGCCGCCACCTCCACAATGTCATTGTGCCACTCTGTCGCCTCCTCCTGATGCTGCTGCTGCCGCCACCTCCTTGCTCTGTAATTGTGCCACTCTGTGGCCTCCTCCTGATGCTGATGCTGCCACCTCCACAATGTCATTGTGCCACTCTGTGGCCTCCTCATGCTGCTTCCACCTCACCACTATGTCATAGGGCCACTCTGTGATTTCCTCATGCTGCTGCGACCTCCACACTATGTCACCTTGCCACTCTGTGTTCTCCTGATGCTTCCGCCACCTCCACACTGTCATTGTGCCACTGTTGCCTCCTCGTTAATTATCTCATTGGTGGTGCAGTCGCCCCCCCCCCATCCCCAGTATTAAAAACATTGATGGTGCAATGCACCCCCCCTCCACAGTATTAAAAACATTGGTGGCGCAGTGCTCCCTCCCCCCCCCCAGTATTAAAAACACTGGTGGCACAGTGCGGCTTCCCCCCGTCCCCAGTATTAAAAACATTGGTGGCATAGTGTGCCCTCCCCCCCATCCCCAGTATTAAAAACATTGGTGGCGCAGTGCCACCAACTCCACAGTATGAATGTCAATAAGCCAATCTTAAACAGAATTCTCAATTTTATCGATAGCCAGTGTCGTGAGCGAAGGGTTAGTGTTATGTGGCAATGGCGGGGTTGTCTTGTTAACAGCCTTGCAGCGGCATTCTGTACTAATTGCAGGCGATGCAGGTCTTTGTTTGTAAGACCTGTATAGAGAACATTGCAGTAGTCCAACCGTGATGTGATGAAGGCATGAATAAGGTTTGGGAGATCTGCTGGAGGTATGAGGTGTTTAATTTTTGCAATGTTCCCTAGGTGAAAGAAGGAAAGTTTCACAACAGCTGAGATTTGATTCCTGAAGCTTAATTCCCGATCAATCAAGATGCCCAAGCTGCGCACAAAGTCTGATTTGTTCAGGTCAGAGCTCCCTATCCTTAGTGGTGCTGGCTGAGACTGGAGCTGCTTTGCTGTCGAGCGCTGACCTCCGATAACAAGAACCTCAGTTTTGTCAGCATTTAGTTTTAGCTAGTTATCATTCAGCCACTCCTGAAGCTCAGCTAAGCACGCATTTATTTGTGGGGTAGGGTCTGTGATGCCAGGTTTGAAAGATAAATATAGCTGAGTGTCATCCGTATAGTAGTGATAGGTCAGGCCATGTTTTTGTATGATTTTTCCAAGTGGCAGCATGTATATGGTGAACAGTAAAGGGGATAGTATCGCGCCCTGGGGTACACCGTATTTTAGTGGTATAGGGATAGAGAGTAGAGTTGAGCGAACACCTGGATGTTCGGGTTCGAGAAGTTCGGCCGAACTTCCCAGAAATGTTCGGGTTCGGGATCCGAACCCGAACCGAACTTCGTCCCGAACCCCAACCCCATTGAAGTCAATGGGGACCCGAACTTTTGGGCACTAAAAAGGCTGTAAAACAGCCCAGGATAGAGCTAGAGGGCTGCAAAAGGCAGCAACATGTAGGTAAATCCCCTGCAAACAAATGTGGATAGGGAAATGAATTTAAAAAAAAATAAAATAAATGACCCAATATCAATTGGACAGAGGTCCCATAGCAGAGAATCTGGCTTCACGTCAGCAGAAAATCAGTCTCTTCATGCCATAGCAAAGAATCTGGCTTCATGTCAGCAGAGAATCAGTCTCTTCATGCCATAGCAAAGAATCTGGCTTCATGTCACCCACCACTGGAACAGGCCACTGTCACACATTTAGGCCCAGGCACCCAGGCAGAGGAGAGAGGTCCCGTAACAGAGAATCTGGCCTTATGTCAGCGCAGAATCAGTCTTCATGTCATAGCAGAGAATCAGGCTTCACGTCACCCACCACTGGAACAGGCCACTGTCACACATTTAGGCCCAGGCACCCAGGCAGAGGAGAGAGGTCCCGTAACAGAGAATCTGGCCTTATGTCAGCGCAGAATCAGTCTTCATGTCATAGCAGAGAATGAGGCTTCACGTCACCCACCACTGGAACAGGCCACTGTCACACATTTAGGCCCAGGCACCCAGGCAGAGGAGAGAGGTCCCGTAACAGAGAATCTGGCCTTATGTCAGCGCAGAATCAGTCTTCATGTCATAGCAGAGAATCAGGCTTCACGTCACCCAAAACTGGAACAGGCCACTGTCACACATTTAGGCCCAGGCACCCAGGCAGAGGAGAGAGGTCCCGAAACAGAGAATCTGGCCTTATGTCAGCGCAGAATCTGTCTTCATGTCATAGCAGAGAATCAGGCTTCACGTCACCCACCACTGGAACAGGCCACTGTCACACATTTAGGCCCAGGCACCCAGGCAGAGGAGAGAGGTCCCGTAACAGAGAAACTGGCCTTATGTCAGCGCAGAATCAGTCTTCATGTCATAGCAGAGAATCAGGCTTCACGTCACCCACCACTGGAACAGGCCACTGTCACACATTTAGGCCCAGGCACCCAGGCAGAGGAGAGAGGTCCCGTAACAGAGAATCTGGCCTTATGTCAGTGCAGAATCAGTCTTCATGTCATAGCAGAGAATCAGGCTTCACGTCACCCACCACTGGAACAGGCCACTGTCACACATTTAGGCCCAGGCACCCAGGCAGAGGAGAGAGGTCGCGTAACAGAGAATCTGGCCTTATGTCAGCGCAGAATCTGTCTTCATGTCATAGCAGAGAATCAGGCTTCACGTCACCCACCACTGGAACAGGCCACTGTCACACATTTAGGCCCAGGCACCCAGGCAGAGGAGAGAGGTCGCGTAACAGAGAATCTGGCCTTATGTCAGCGCAGAATCTGTCTTCATGTCATAGCAGAGAATCAGGCTTCACGTCACCCACCACTGGAACAGGCCACTGTCACACATTTAGGCCCAGGCACCCAGGCAGAGGAGAGAGGTCCCGTAACAGAGAATCTGGCCTTATGTCAGCGCAGAATCTGTCTTCATGTCATAGCAGAGAATCAGGCTTCACGTCACCCAAAACTGGAACAGGCCACTGTCACACATTTAGGCCCAGGCACCCAGGCAGAGGAGAGAGGTCCCGTAACAGAGAATCTGGCCTTATGTCAGCGCAGAATCTGTCTTCATGTCATAGCAGAGAATCAGGCTTCACGTCACCCACCACTGGAACAGGCCACTGTCACACATTTAGGCCCAGGCACCCAGGCAGAGGAGAGAGGTCCCGTAACAGAGAAACTGGCCTTATGTCAGCGCAGAATCAGTCTTCATGTCATAGCAGAGAATCAGGCTTCACGTCACCCACCACTGGAACAGGCCACTGTCACACATTTAGGCCCAGGCACCCAGGCAGAGGAGAGAGGTCCCGTAACAGAGAATCTGGCCTTATGTCAGTGCAGAATCAGTCTTCATGTCATAGCAGAGAATCAGGCTTCACGTCACCCACCACTGGAACAGGCCACTGTCACACATTTAGGCCCAGGCACCCAGGCAGAGGAGAGAGGTCGCGTAACAGAGAATCTGGCCTTATGTCAGCGCAGAATCTGTCTTCATGTCATAGCAGAGAATCAGGCTTCACGTCACCCACCACTGGAACAGGCCACTGTCACACATTTAGGCCCAGGCACCCAGGCAGAGGAGAGAGGTCGCGTAACAGAGAATCTGGCCTTATGTCAGCGCAGAATCTGTCTTCATGTCATAGCAGAGAATCAGGCTTCACGTCACCCACCACTGGAACAGGCCACTGTCACACATTTAGGCCCAGGCACCCAGGCAGAGGAGAGAGGTCCCGTAACAGAGAATCTGGCCTTATGTCAGCGCAGAATCTGTCTTCATGTCATAGCAGAGAATCAGGCTTCACGTCACCCAAAACTGGAACAGGCCACTGTCACACATTTAGGCCCAGGCACCCAGGCAGAGGAGAGAGGTCCCGTAACAGAGAATCTGGCCTTATGTCAGCGCAGAATCTGTCTTCATGTCATAGCAGAGAATCAGGCTTCACTTCACCCACCACTGGAACAGGCCACTGTCACACATTTAGGCCCAGGCACCCAGGCAGAGGAGAGAGGTCCCGTAACAGAGAAACTGGCCTTATGTCAGCGCAGAATCAGTCTTCATGTCATAGCAGAGAATCAGGCTTCACGTCACCCACCACTGGAACAGGCCACTGTCACACATTTAGGCCCAGGCACCCAGGCAGAGGAGAGAGGTCCCGTAACAGAGAATCTGGCCTTATGTCAGTGCAGAATCAGTCTTCATGTCATAGCAGAGAATCAGGCTTCACGTCACCCACCACTGGAACAGGCCACTGTCACACATTTAGGCCCAGGCACCCAGGCAGAGGAGAGAGGTCGCGTAACAGAGAATCTGGCCTTATGTCAGCGCAGAATCTGTCTTCATGTCATAGCAGAGAATCAGGCTTCACGTCACCCACCACTGGAACAGGCCACTGTCACACATTTAGGCCCAGGCACCCAGGCAGAGGAGAGAGGTCGCGTAACAGAGAATCTGGCCTTATGTCAGCGCAGAATCTGTCTTCATGTCATAGCAGAGAATCAGGCTTCACGTCACCCACCACTGGAACAGGCCACTGTCACACATTTAGGCCCAGGCACCCAGGCAGAGGAGAGAGGTCCCGTAACAGAGAATCTGGCCTTATGTCAGCGCAGAATCTGTCTTCATGTCATAGCAGAGAATCAGGCTTCACGTCACCCAAAACTGGAACAGGCCACTGTCACACATTTAGGCCCAGGCACCCAGGCAGAGGAGAGAGGTCCCGTAACAGAGAATCTGGCCTTATGTCAGCGCAGAATCTGTCTTCATGTCATAGCAGAGAATCAGGCTTCACGTCACCCACCACTGGAACAGGCCACTGTCACACATTTAGGCCCAGGCACCCAGGCAGAGGAGAGAGGTCGCGTAACAGAGAATCTGGCCTTATGTCAGCGCAGAATCAGTCTTCATGTCATAGCAGAGAATCAGGCTTCACGTCACCCAAAACTGGAACAGGCCACTGTCACACATTTAGGCCCAGGCACCCAGGCAGAGGAGAGAGGTCCCGAAACAGAGAATCTGGCCTTATGTCAGCGCAGAATCTGTCTTCATGTCATAGCAGAGAATCAGGCTTCACGTCACCCACCACTGGAACAGGCCACTGTCACACATTTAGGCCCAGGCACCCAGGCAGAGGAGAGAGGTCCCGTAACAGAGAAACTGGCCTTATGTCAGCGCAGAATCAGTCTTCATGTCATAGCAGAGAATCAGGCTTCACGTCACCCACCACTGGAACAGGCCACTGTCACACATTTAGGCCCAGGCACCCAGGCAGAGGAGAGAGGTCCCGTAACAGAGAATCTGGCCTTATGTCAGTGCAGAATCAGTCTTCATGTCATAGCAGAGAATCAGGCTTCACGTCACCCACCACTGGAACAGGCCATTGTCACACATTTAGGCCCAGGCACCCAGGCAGAGGAGAGAGGTCGCGTAACAGAGAATCTGGCCTTATGTCAGCGCAGAATCTGTCTTCATGTCATAGCAGAGAATCAGGCTTCACGTCACCCACCACTGGAACAGGCCACTGTCACACATTTAGGCCCAGGCACCCAGGCAGAGGAGAGAGGTCCCGTAACAGAGAATCTGGCCTTATGTCAGTGCAGAATCAGTCTTCATGTCATAGCAGAGAATGAGGCTTCACGTCACCCACCACTGGAACAGGCCACTGTCACACATTTAGGCCCAGGCACCCAGGCAGAGGAGAGAGGTCCCGTAACAGAGAATCTGGCCTTATGTCAGCGCAGAATCTGTCTTCATGTCATAGCAGAGAATCAGGCTTCACGTCACCCACCACTGGAACAGGCCACTGTCACACATTTAGGCCCAGGCACCCAGGCAGAGGAGAGAGGTCCCGTAACAGAGAATCTGGCCTTATGTCAGTGCAGAATCAGTCTTCATGTCATAGCAGAGAATGAGGCTTCACGTCACCCACCACTGGAACAGGCCACTGTCACACATTTAGGCCCAGGCACCCAGGCAGAGGAGAGAGGTCGTGTAACAGAGAATCTGGCCTTATGTCAGCGCAGAATCTGTCTTCATGTCATAGCAGAGAATCAGGCTTCACGTCACCCACCACTGGAACAGGCCACTGTCACACATTTAGGCCCAGGCACCCAGGCAGAGGAGAGAGGTCGCGTAACAGAGAATCTGGCCTTATGTCAGCGCAGAATCTGTCTTCATGTCATAGCAGAGAATCAGGCTTCACGTCACCCACCACTGGAACAGGCCACTGTCACACATTTAGGCCCAGGCACCCAGGCAGAGGAGAGAGGTCCCATAACAGAGAATCTGGCCTTATGTCAGCGCAGAATCTGTCTTCATGTCATAGCAGAGAATCAGGCTTCACGTCACCCAAAACTGGAACAGGCCACTGTCACACATTTAGGCCCAGGCACCCAGGCAGAGGAGAGAGGTCCCGTAACAGAGAATCTGGCCTTATGTCAGCGCAGAATCTGTCTTCATGTCATAGCAGAGAATCAGGCTTCACGTCACCCACCACTGGAACAGGCCACTGTCACACATTTAGGCCCAGGCACCCAGGCAGAGGAGAGAGGTCGCGTAACAGAGAATCTGGCCTTATGTCAGCGCAGAATCAGTCTTCATGTCATAGCAGAGAATCAGGCTTCACGTCACCCAAAACTGGAACAGGCCACTGTCACACATTTAGGCCCAGGCACCCAGGCAGAGGAGAGAGGTCCCGAAACAGAGAATCTGGCCTTATGTCAGCGCAGAATCTGTCTTCATGTCATAGCAGAGAATCAGGCTTCACGTCACCCACCACTGGAACAGGCCACTGTCACACATTTAGGCCCAGGCACCCAGGCAGAGGAGAGAGGTCCCGTAACAGAGAAACTGGCCTTATGTCAGCGCAGAATCAGTCTTCATGTCATAGCAGAGAATCAGGCTTCACGTCACCCACCACTGGAACAGGCCACTGTCACACATTTAGGCCCAGGCACCCAGGCAGAGGAGAGAGGTCGCGTAACAGAGAATCTGGCCTTATGTCAGTGCAGAATCAGTCTTCATGTCATAGCAGAGAATCAGGCTTCACGTCACCCACCACTGGAACAGGCCACTGTCACACATTTAGGCCCAGGCACCCAGGCAGAGGAGAGAGGTCGCGTAACAGAGAATCTGGCCTTATGTCAGCACAGAATCTGTCTTCATGTCATAGCAGAGAATCAGGCTTCACGTCACCCACCACTGGAACAGGCCACTGTCACACATTTAGGCCCAGGCACCCAGGCAGAGGAGAGAGGTCGCGTAACAGAGAATCTGGCCTTATGTCAGCGCAGAATCTGTCTTCATGTCATAGCAGAGAATCAGGCTTCACGTCACCCACCACTGGAACAGGCCACTGTCACACATTTAGGCCCAGGCACCCAGGCAGAGGAGAGAGGTCCCGTAACAGAGAAACTGGCCTTATGTCAGCGCAGAATCAGTCTTCATGTCATAGCAGAGAATCAGGCTTCACGTCACCCACCACTGGAACAGGCCACTGTCACACATTTAGGCCCAGGCACCCAGGCAGAGGAGAGAGGTCCCGTAACAGAGAATCTGGCCTTATGTCAGTGCAGAATCTGTCTTCATGTCATAGCAGAGAATCAGGCTTCACGTCACCCACCACTGGAACAGGCCATTTTCACACATTTAGGCCCAGGCACCCAGGCAGAGGAGAGAGGTCGCGTAACAGAGAATCTGGCCCTATGTCAGCGCAGAATCATCTGTCTTCATGTCATAGCAGAGAATCAGGCTTCACGTCACCCACCACTGCAACAGGCCACTGTCACATATTTAGGCCCAGGCACCCAGGCAGAGGAGAGAGGTCCCGTAACAGAGAATCTGGCCTTATGTCAGTGCAGAATCAGTCTTCATGTCATAGCAGAGAATGAGGCTTCACGTCACCCACCACTGGAACAGGCCACTGTCACACATTTAGGCCCAGGCACCCAGGCAGAGGAGAGAGGTCCCGTAACAGAGAATCTGGCCTTATGTCAGCGCAGAATCTGTCTTCATGTCATAGCAGAGAATCAGGCTTCACGTCACCCACCACTGGAACAGGCCACTGTCACACATTTAGGCCCAGGCACCCAGGCAGAGGAGAGAGGTCCCGTAACAGAGAATCTGGCCTTATGTCAGTGCAGAATCAGTCTTCATGTCATAGCAGAGAATGAGGCTTCACGTCACCCACCACTGGAACAGGCCACTGTCACACATTTAGGCCCAGGCACCCAGGCAGAGGAGAGAGGTCGTGTAACAGAGAATCTGGCCTTATGTCAGCGCAGAATCTGTCTTCATGTCATAGCAGAGAATCAGGCTTCACGTCACCCACCACTGGAACAGGCCACTGTCACACATTTAGGCCCAGGCACCCAGGCAGAGGAGAGAGGTCGCGTAACAGAGAATCTGGCCTTATGTCAGCGCAGAATCTGTCTTCATGTCATAGCAGAGAATCAGGCTTCACGTCACCCACCACTGGAACAGGCCACTGTCACACATTTAGGCCCAGGCACCCAGGCAGAGGAGAGAGGTCCCGTAACAGAGAATCTGGCCTTATGTCAGCGCAGAATCTGTCTTCATGTCATAGCAGAGAATCAGGCTTCACGTCACCCAAAACTGGAACAGGCCACTGTCACACATTTAGGCCCAGGCACCCAGGCAGAGGAGAGAGGTCCCGTAACAGAGAATCTGGCCTTATGTCAGCGCAGAATCTGTCTTCATGTCATAGCAGAGAATCAGGCTTCACGTCACCCACCACTGGAACAGGCCACTGTCACACATTTAGGCCCAGGCACCCAGGCAGAGGAGAGAGGTCGCGTAACAGAGCATCTGGCCTTATGTCAGCGCAGAATCAGTCTTCATGTCATAGCAGAGAATCAGGCTTCACGTCACCCAAAACTGGAACAGGCCACTGTCACACATTTAGGCCCAGGCACCCAGGCAGAGGAGAGAGGTCCCGAAACAGAGAATCTGGCCTTATGTCAGCGCAGAATCTGTCTTCATGTCATAGCAGAGAATCAGGCTTCACGTCACCCACCACTGGAACAGGCCACTGTCACACATTTAGGCCCAGGCACCCAGGCAGAGGAGAGAGGTCCCGTAACAGAGAAACTGGCCTTATGTCAGCGCAGAATCAGTCTTCATGTCATAGCAGAGAATCAGGCTTCACGTCACCCACCACTGGAACAGGCCACTGTCACACATTTAGGCCCAGGCACCCAGGCAGAGGAGAGAGGTCCCGTAACAGAGAATCTGGCCTTATGTCAGTGCAGAATCAGTCTTCATGTCATAGCAGAGAATCAGGCTTCACGTCACCCACCACTGGAACAGGCCACTGTCACACATTTAGGCCCAGGCACCCAGGCAGAGGAGAGAGGTCGCGTAACAGAGAATCTGGCCTTATGTCAGCGCAGAATCTGTCTTCATGTCATAGCAGAGAATCAGGCTTCACGTCACCCACCACTGGAACAGGCCACTGTCACACATTTAGGCCCAGGCACCCAGGCAGAGGAGAGAGGTCGCGTAACAGAGAATCTGGCCTTATGTCAGCGCAGAATCTGTCTTCATGTCATAGCAGAGAATCAGGCTTCACGTCACCCACCACTGGAACAGGCCACTGTCACACATTTAGGCCCAGGCACCCAGGCAGAGGAGAGAGGTCCCGTAACAGAGAATCTGGCCTTATGTCAGCGCAGATTCTGTCTTCATGTCATAGCAGAGAATCAGGCTTCACGTCACCCAAAACTGGAACAGGCCACTGTCACACATTTAGGCCCAGGCACCCAGGCAGAGGAGAGAGGTCCCGTAACAGAGAATCTGGCCTTATGTCAGCGCAGAATCTGTCTTCATGTCATAGCAGAGAATCAGGCTTCACGTCACCCACCACTGGAACAGGCCACTGTCACACATTTAGGCCCAGGCACCCAGGCAGAGGAGAGAGGTCGCGTAACAGAGAATCTGGCCTTATGTCAGCGCAGAATCTGTCTTCATGTCATAGCAGAGAATCAGGCTTCACGTCACCCACCACTGGAACAGGCCACTGTCACACATTTAGTCCCAGGCACCCAGGCAGAGGAGAGAGGTCCCGTAACAGAGAATCTGGCCTTATGTCAGCGCAGAATCTGTCTTCATGTCATAGCAGAGAATCAGGCTTCACGTCACCCAAAACTGGAACAGGCCACTGTCACACATTTAGGCCCAGGCACCCAGGCAGAGGAGAGAGGTCCCGTAACAGAGAATCTGGCCTTATGTCAGCGCAGAATCTGTCTTCATGTCATAGCAGAGAATCAGGCTTCACGTCACCCACCACTGGAACAGGCCACTGTCACACATTTAGGCCCAGGCACCCAGGCAGAGGAGAGAGGTCGCGTAACAGAGAATCTGGCCTTATGTCAGCGCAGAATCAGTCTTCATGTCATAGCAGAGAATCAGGCTTCACGTCACCCAAAACTGGAACAGGCCACTGTCACATATTTAGGCCCAGGCACCCAGGCAGAGGAGAGAGGTCCCGTAACAGAGAATCTGGCCTTATGTCAGCACAGAATCAGTCTTCATGTCATAGCAGAGAATCAGGGTTCACGTCACCCACCACTGGAACAGGCCACTGTCACATATTTAGGCCCAGGCACCCAGGCAGAGGAGAGAGGTCGCGTAACAGAGAATCTGGCTTCATGTCAGCACAGAATAAGTCTTCATGTCATAGCAGAGAATCAGGCTTCACGTCACCCACCACTGGAACAGGCCACTGTCACACATTTAGGCCCCGGCACCCAGACAGAGGAGAGGTTCATTTAACTTTGGGTTGCCCCGCAATATAATTGTCAAATGAAATTAAAAATAGTATTGAATGAGGAAGTGCCCTGGAGTAGAATAATATATTGTTAAGGGGAGGTAGTTAATATCTAATCTGCACAAGGGATGGACAGGTCCTGTGGGATCCATGCCTGGTTCATTTTTATGAACGTCAGCTTGTCCACATTGGCTGTAGACAGGCGGCTGCGTTTGTCTGTAATGACGCCCCCTGCCGTGCTGAATACACGTTCAGACAAAACGCTGGCCGCCGGGCAGGCCAGCACCTCTAAGGCATAAATGGCTAGCTCTGGCCACGTGGACAATTTGGAGACCCAGAAATTGAATGGGGCCGAACCATCAGTCAGTACGTGGAGGGGTGTGCACAGGTACTGTTCCACCATGTTAGTGAAATGTTGCCTCCTGCTAACACGTTCCGTATCAGGTGGTGGTGCAGTTAGCTGTGGCGTGTTGACAAAACTTTTCCACATCTCTGCCATGCTAACCCTGCCCTCAGAGGAGCTGGCCGTGACACAGCTGCGTTGGCGGCCTCTTGCTCCTCCTCTGCCTTCGCCTTGGGCTTCCACTGGTTCCCCTGTGACATTTGGGAATGCTCTCAGTAGCGCGTCTACCAACGTGCGCTTGTACTCGCGCATCTTCCTATCACGCTCCAGTGTAGGAAGTAAGGTGGGCACATTGTCTTTGTACCGGGGATCCAGCAGGGTGGCAACCCAGTAGTCCGCACACGTTAAAATGTGGGCAACTCTGCTGTCGTTGCGCAGGCACTGCAGCATGTAGTCGCTCATGTGTGCCAGGCTGCCCAGAGGTAAAGACAAGCTGTCCTCTGTGGGAGGCGTATCGTCATCGTCCTGTGTTTCCCCCCAGCCACGCACCAGTGATGGGCCCGAGCTGCTTTGGGTACCACCCCGCTGTGAACATGCTTCATCCTCATCCTCCTCCACCTCCTCCTCATCCTCGTCCTCCTCGTCCTCCAGTAGTGGGCCCTGTCTGGCCACATTTGTACCTGGCCTCTGGTGTTGCAAAAAACCTCCCTCTGAGTCACTTCGAAGAGACTGGCCTGAAAGTGCTAAAAATGACCCCTCTTCCTCCTCTTCCTCCTGGGCCACCTCCTCTTCCATCATCGCCCTAAATGTTTTCTCAAGGAGACATAGAAGTGGTATTGTAACGCTGATAACGGCGTCATCGCCACTGGCCATGTTCGTGGAGTACTCGAAACAACGCAACAGGGCACACAGGTCTCGCATGGAGGCCCAGTCATTGGTGGTGAAGTGTGTCTGATCCGCAGTGCGACTGACCCGTGCGTGCTGCAGCTGAAACTCCACTATGGCCTGCTGCTGCTCGCACAGTCTGTCCAGCATATGCAAGGTGGAGTTCCACCTGGTGGGTACGTCGCATATGAGGCGGTGAGCGGGAAGGCCGAAGTTACGCTGTAGCGCAGACAGGCGAGCAGCGGCAGGGTGTGAACGCCGGAAGCGCGAACAGACGGCCCGCACTTTATGCAGCAGCTCTGACATGTCGGGGTAGTTGCGAATGAACTTCTGCACCACCAAATTCAGCACATGCGCCAGGCAAGGGATGTGCGTCAAACCGGCTAGTCCCAGAGCTGCAACGAGATTTCACCCATTATCGCACACCACCAGGCCGGGCTTGAGGCTCACCGGCAGCAACCACACGTCGGTCTGTTGTTCTATACCCCCTCACAACTCCTGTGCGGTGTGGGGCCTGTCCCCCAAACATATGAGTTTCAGAATGGCCTGCTGACGTTTACTTTGGGCTGTGCTGAAGTTGGTGGTGAAGGTGTGTGGCTGACTGGATGAGCAGGTGGAAGAAGAGGAGGAGGAAGCTGAGTAGGAGGAGGAGGAGACAGGAGACAAAGAATGTTGCCCTGCGATCCTTGGCAGCGGAAGGACGTGCGCCAAACAGCTCTCCGCCTGGGGCCCAGCCGCCACTACATTTACCCAGTGTGCAGTTAGGGAGATATAGCGTCCCTGGCCGTGCTTACTGGTCCACGTATCTGTGGTTAGGTGGACCTTGCCACAGATGGCGTTGCGCAGTGCACACTTGATTTTATCGGACACTTGTTTGTGCAGGGAAGGCACGGCTCTCTTGGAGAAGTAGTGGCGGCTGGGAACAACATACTGTGGGACAGCAAGTGACATGAGCTGTTTGAAGCTGTGTGTGTCCACCAGCCTAAATGACAGCATTTCATAGGCCAGTAGTTTAGAAATGCTGGCATTCAGGGCCAGGGATCGAGGGTGGCTAGGTGGGAATTTACGCTTTCTCTCAAATGTTTGTGAGATGGAGAGCTGAACGCTGCCATGTGACATGGTTGAGATGCTTGGTGACGCAGGTGGTGGTGTTGGTGGTACATCCCATGTTTGCTGGGCGGCAGGTGCCAACGTTCCTCCAGAGGCAGAGGAAGAGGCCGAGGCGGCGGCAGCAGCAGCAGAAGAGGCCGAGGCGGCGGCAGCAGCAGAAGAGGCCGAGGCGGCAGCAGCAGAAGAGGTAGCAGGGGGAGCCTGAGTGACTTCCTTGTTTTTAAGGTGTTTACTACACTGCAGTTAATGCTTTGCATGCAGGTGCCTGGTCATGCAGGTTGTGCTAAGGTTCAGAACGTTAATGCCTCGCTTCAGGCTCTGATGGCACAGCGTGCAAACCACTCGGGTCTTGTCGTCAGCACATTGTTTGAAGAAGTGCCATGCCAGGGAACTCCTTGAAGCTGCCTTTGGGGTGCTCGGTCCCAGATGGCGGCGGTCAGTAGCAGGCGGAGTCTCTTGGCGGCGGGTGTTCTGATTTTGCCCACTGCTCCCTCTTTTGCTACGCTGTTGGCTCGGTCTCACCACTGCCTCTTCCTCCGAACTGTGAAAGTCAGTGGCACGACCTTTATTCCATGTGGGGTCTAGGACCTCATCGTCCCCTGCATCGTCTTCCACCCAGTCTTGATCCCTGACCTCCTGTTCAGTCTGCACACTGCAGAAAGACGCAGCAGTTGGCACCTGTGTTTCGTCATTATCAGAGACGTGCTGAGGTGGTATTCCCATGTCCTCATCATCAGGAAAAATAAGTGGTTGTGCGTTAGTGCATTCTATCTCTTCCACCCCTGGGGAAGGGCTAGGTGGATGCCCTTGGGAAACCCTGGCAGCAGAGTCTTCAAACAGCATAAGAGACTGCTGCATAACTTGAGGCTCAGACAGTTTCCCTGATATGCATGGGGGTGATGTGACAGACCGATGGGCTTGGTTTTCATGCACCATCTGTGCGCTTTCTGCAGAAGACTGGGTGGGAGATAATGTGAACGTGCTGGATCCACTGTCGGCCACCCAATTGACTAATGCCTGTACCTGCCCAGGCCTTACCCTCCTTAGAACGGCATTGGGCCTGTCATGGTCTTACCTGCTTGCTGCTCTCCTTCGTTTGACATGTGCTGGCGGCCATCTTAGGTTTCTGGGTTTCTTGTAGCCTTCCACCCTGCGGCTCCTCCTTCCCCTGGGAGGAGCTGGATGCCTAGCTCATATATATAGGAGGTCTGTGGCTTCAGTTCCTTGCTTGGTCCTCTTGTGTTCACATGCTTCTAAGACTGCTGCTGCTTCTGGTTCCTGATCCTGGCTTCGTCTGACTACCCTGCTGGTTCCTGATCCTGGCTTCGTCTGACTACCCTGCTGGTTCCTGATCCTGGCTTCGTCTGACTACCCTGCTGGTTCCTGATCCTGGCTTCGTCTGACTACCCTGCTGGTTCCTGATCCTGGCTTCGTCTGACTACCCTTCTGGTTCCTGACCTCTGGCTTCGCAAAGACTCTGCTCGGTTTCACCATCCGTTTGGACTTTTGCTTTACAGCTTTATTTTCAATAAAGCCTTCTTATTTTCACTTATCTCTTGTTGTACGTCTGGTTCATGGTTCCGTGACATTAGGACCAAGCCATGAATTCTGACGGTACAGGGCTATCCTCGCTACCCACGCTGGTTGCCAGACTTGATCAGCAGGATCACCTGTTGGGTCGGTTCGCTGTGGCGTTGCAAACCCTGCTTGAACGCACGGCTCATTTCGCTCCCGTTGCCGATGGGTCGGTTGTCGCTCCTGGGCTCGCTCCTACTGCCGCTCCGGTTGTTGCGCCAGAGTCTACCCCGACACCTGTTGTTGCGCCTGCGGTGTTTCGGGGTATGACCGGTTCTGCCCCTCTTCCACAGCGCTTTGGGGGAGAGCCAACTCAGTGCCGAGGTTTCCTTAACCAGGTGGGCATTTATTTCGAGTTGCTGCCACATGCCTTTCCTACTGAGAGATCAAAGGTGGGCTTCTTGATCTCGCTGCTCTCGGACAAGGCCTTGGCCTGGGCCAGCCCTTTATGGGAGAACAACAATCCGGTGGTTGCCGAGTTTTCCGGTTTTGTTGCTTCTCTTCGGAAGGTATTCGATGTGCCGGCTCGTGCTGCCTCTGCTGCGAAGCTCCTTATGTCCATCAGACAGGGTTCACGATCTGTAGCTGAATACGCCATTGAGTTTCGTACCCTGGCAGCAGAGGTGGGCTGGAATAATGAGGCTCTGGTCGCTGCTTTCTCTCATGGTCTCTCGGATGCCTTGAAGGATGAGGTTGCAGCTAAGGACCTACCAGTTGAGCTCGAGTCTCTTATTTCTTTCCTGATTTTGATTGACACCAGACTCAGGGAGAGACCTTCCTTTAAGGAGAACCTGCTGAGGTCTTTTAACAGATTGGTGCCTACGTTTGCTGTCCCACCCGTGCCTCCCTCTCCTCCCACGCCTCCTGGGGATGACTTGTCTGGGGGTGAACCCATGCAGCTGGGGTTTGCTCGCCTGTCCGAGGGGGAGAGGGCACTCCGGAGACGCGAGGGCCGATGCATGCACTGTGGTCTCGGTGGGCATTTTCGGTTGGCATGTCCGAACCGTCCGGGAAACGCTCATACCCTGAGATCCTGTCGGGGGCAGATCTTGGGTGGAGTCTCCTCGTCCCCGGTTTCCCGTGTTGACAAACCACTGATCACTGTTGTCCTCTCCTGGGTCGGGGGCTCGGTGACGACCCAGGCGTTGGTGGACTCTGGTGCTGGTGGTTTGTTCATTGATAGTGTGTTCGCTGCCGCCAATTCCATTCCTCTGCAGGCTCGAGGTTCCCCACTGGCTCTTGAGGCGATAGACGGCAGACCCCTTCTGCCGCCACACGTGACTCATGAGACCCTTCCAGTGGGGATAGCCATTGGTGCCGTTCACAGAGAGTCGGTCTGCCTCCAGGTTATTTCGTCTCCACACTACTCGGTGGTCTTGGGGTACCCCTGGCTCCAGAAGCATAATCCGACTTTCGATTGGAGATCGGTCGAGATCCTCTCGTGGTCACCACAGTGTGGGGCTAGTTGCATCCATGGGTCTGTCAAGTTGCTGTGTACTTCCTCGGACTCTCTGTTGCCTCCTGAATACGAGGAGTACCGGGATGTATTCGATAAGGTGCGCGCGGTTGCCCTACCTCCGCACCGCCCATACGATTGTGCCATAGAGTTACAATCTGGTGCCGTTCCTCCTCGTGGCAAAGTCTATCCACTGTCGGTAGCGGAGAATGAGGCCATGGAGGAGTACGTGAGGGAGGCGCTTTCACGCGGACACATTCGCAAATCTTCGTCCCCGGCAGGGGCTGGATTTTTCTTTGTGAAAAAGAAGGGCGGTGAGTTGAGGCCTTGCATCGATTACAGGGGTCTCAATCGCATCACGATCAAGAACGCTTACCCGATACCCTTGATTTCCGAGCTGTTCGATCGCCTTAAAGGGGCCACGGTCTTTACCAAACTCGACCTGAGGGCGGCATATAACCTGGTAAGGATCAAGGCAGGCGATGAGTGGAAGACCGCGTTTAACACCAGGACCGGTCATTACGAATCCTTGGTTTTGCCCTTTGGGTTGTGCAATGCGCCCGCAGTCTTTCAGGAATTCATCAACGATGTTTTCCGTGACCTGTTGCAGCAGTGTGTGGTAGTCTATTTGGATGACATCTTGGTATATTCTGAATCCATGGAGGCCCACATTCTGGATGTCAGACGAGTGTTGCAACGGTTACGAGAGAACAAGCTGTTCGGTAAGCTTGAGAAATGCGAATTTCACCGATCCCAGGTAACCTTCTTAGGTTACATCATTTCCGCTGAGGGGTTCTCCATGGATCCTGAGAAGGTTTCGGCTGTCTTACAGTGGCCCCAGCCCAGTGGTCTTCGTTCCCTGCAGCGCTTTTTGGGCTTCGCCAATTATTATCGGAAGTTCATCAGGGACTTTTCCATGCTGGCCAAGCCTCTCACGGATCTGACCAGGAAGGGCAGTAATTCCCAGGTCTGGCCGCTCGAGGCCATCCGAGCTTTTGAGGCCCTAAAGTCCGCCTTTGTGTCGGCTCCGATTCTGTCGCATCCCAACCCTGGGTTGCCCTTTGTCCTCGAGGTGGACGCGTCTGAGACGGGAGTAGGCGCCCTTCTGTCTCAGCGTAGAACACCAGAGGGTCCTCTGCTTCCTTGTGGGTTTTACTCCCGGAAACTGTCTTCCGCGGAGTGCAACTATCAGATTGGTGACAGGGAGTTATTGGCCATCGTGCAGGCCCTTAAAGAATGGAGGCACTTGCTCGAGGGTTCGGTGGTTCCGGTTCTCATCCTGACGGACCACAAGAATCTGACCTACCTTTCTGAGGCCAAGAGATTGACACCACGTCAGGCCAGATGGGCTCTGTTCTTGTCACGTTTTAATTACGTGGTCTCCTACCTACCCGGTTCCAAGAACATCAGGGCGGATGCCTTATCACGGCAGTACTCCGAGCTGTCCAGGGAGGAGTCGATTCCGACTTCGGTCATACCTCCGAATCAGATCCTGGCCGCCATTCGCACCAGCCTGACCTCTCCCCTGGGTGAGCAGATTTTGGCGGCTCAATCTGGTGCTCCCTCTGGGAGACCCAACGGCAGATGTTTTGTGCCTGAGGAGTTGCGCACTCGGTTGTTGCGAACCTACCATAACTCCAAGACCGCGGGGCATCCTGGAAAGAATCAGCTGTCCTGGGCTGTTTCACGTCTGTTCTGGTGGCCTTCCCTACGTTCCGACATCGCCGCATATGTAGCGGCATGCTCCGTTTGTGCCCAGAGTAAGTCCCCTCGGCACCTTCCGTTGGGCCTTCTGCAACCCATAGCCACCGGGGAGCGCCCATGGTCACACCTGGGGATGGATTTCATTGTGGACCTCCCTGCATCCCGAGGCCATACGGTCATTCTCATGATTGTGGATCGGTTTTCCAAAATGTGCCACTGTGTTCCTCTCAAGAAGTTACCCTCTGCACAAGAGTTGGCCACGATTTTTGCCAGGGAGGTCTTCCGGTTGCACGGTTTGCCTAAGGAGATTGTGTCGGATCGGGGGAGTCAGTTTGTGTCCAGGTTCTGGCGCGCCTTTTGCTCCCAGTTGGGGATTCATCTCTCCTTCTCCTCGGCCTACCACCCTCAGTCCAATGGGGCCGCAGAACGATCCAATCAGGCCTTGGAGCAATTCCTTCGTTGCTATGTCTCCGATCACCAAGACAATTGGGTTGACCTCCTGCCTTGGGCTGAGTTTGCCAGGAACACGGCAGTGAACTCTTCCTCTGGGACGTCTCCCTTCATGGCCAATTATGGGTTCCAACCTGCCGTGTTACCGGAGGTATTCTCTCCCCAGGATATTCCGGCTGTGGAGGATCACCTTTCCGTCCTACGTGCTTCTTGGGTACAGATCCAGAAGTCCCTTGAGGTCTCTGCGCAGCGCCAGAGACTCCAGGCTGATTGCAGACAAGCGCCTGCTCCTTCCTACCAGGTCGGAGACCGTGTATGGTTGTCCACCCGCAACCTCAACCTTCGAGTGCCCACTCCCAAGCTGGCGCCTCGCTTTGTTGGTCCCTTCCGAGTGCTTCGCAGGGTAAACCCGGTAGCCTATGCCCTTGCGCTTCCTCCTGGCATGCGGATCTCCAACGTGTTTCATGTCTCCCTGTTGAAGCCACTGGTGTGTAATCGTTTCACTTCCTCGGTTCCTCGGCCTCGTCCGGTCCAAGTGGGCAATCGTGAGGAATATGAGGTGAGCAATATCCTGGACTCACGCCTGGTCCGCGGTCGGTTGCAGTTTTTGGTCCATTGGCGTGGTTATGGTCCAGAGGAGCGTTCCTGGGTTCCCTCCGCAGATGTCCATGCTCCTGCCTTGCTCCGAGCCTTCCACGCACGCTTCCCTCAGAAACCGTTTTGTGCTCCGCGGAGGAGGGGCCCTTGAGGGGGAGGTACTGTCATGGTCTTACCTGCTTGCTGCTCTCCTTCGTTTGACATGTGCTGGCGGCCATCTTAGGTTTCTGGGTTTCTTGTAGCCTTCCACCCTGCGGCTCCTCCTTCCCCTGGGAGGAGCTGGATGCCTAGCTCATATATATAGGAGGTCTGTGGCTTCAGTTCCTTGCTTGGTCCTCTTGTGTTCACATGCTTCTAAGACTGCTGCTGCTTCTGGTTCCTGATCCTGGCTTCGTCTGACTACCCTGCTGGTTCCTGATCCTGGCTTCGTCTGACTACCCTGCTGGTTCCTGATCCTGGCTTCGTCTGACTACCCTGCTGGTTCCTGATCCTGGCTTCGTCTGACTACCCTGCTGGTTCCTGATCCTGGCTTCGTCTGACTACCCTTCTGGTTCCTGACCTCTGGCTTCGCAAAGACTCTGCTCGGTTTCACCATCCGTTTGGACTTTTGCTTTACAGCTTTATTTTCAATAAAGCCTTCTTATTTTCACTTATCTCTTGTTGTACGTCTGGTTCATGGTTCCGTGACAGGGCCCCACCAAATATCGCTGTAAATTCTGCTGGCTACTGGGACCTGAGGTAGTTGGTTCACTAGGACGTGTGGCTGTGGCAGAACGGCCACGTCCTCTCCCAGCACCAGAGGGTCCACTAACACCACCACGACCATGTCCACGTCCGCGTCCCTTATTAGATGTTTTCCTCATTGTTCCCGTTCACCACAATTTTGAGAATGGCAAATTTGGGAATAGTTTTTCAACCCAGAACAAAAAGTGTGCTTTTACGGTGACTACAAATAACTTGACCAGCTAAAACAGTACAGATTTCGTTGAATAGAAATGTCAGGCCTGTTTTTTTTTTGCGCTATGTGACAGGTATAGGTTTAATCACAGAATTAGACTTCTATCTGCACGGTAGCGTGTGTCTTAGGTTTTTCTGAATGACACTATCAGCACCTTCAATGTAAGATATCCTTTTTGGGATAGATTTCAAGTAGGCCTCATATACCAGAAACTAGTTATTTTGAGAATGGCAAATTTGGGAATAGTTTTTCAACCCAGAACAAAAAGTCTGCTTTTACGGTCACTACAAATAACTTGACCAGCTAAAACAGTACAGATTTGGTTGAATAGAAATGTCAGGCCTGTTTTTTTTTTTGCGCTGTGTGACAGGTATAGGTTTAATCACAGAATCAGACTTCTATCTGCACGGTAGCGTGTGTCTTAGGTTTTTCTGAATGACACTATCAGCACCTTCAATGTAAGATATCCTTTTTGGGATAGATTTCAAGTAGGCCTCATATACCAGAAACTAGTTATTTTGAGAATGGCAAATTTGGGAATAGTTTTTCAACCCAGAACAAAAAGTCTGCTTTTACGGTCACTACAAATAACTTGACCAGCTAAAACAGTACAGATTTGGTTGAATAGAAATGTCAGGCCTGTTTTTTTTTTGCGCTGTGTGACAGGTATAGGTTTAATCACAGAATCAGACTTCTATCTGCACGGTAGCGTGTGTCTTAGGTTTTTCTGAATGACACTATCAGCACCTTCAATGTAAGATATCCTTTTTGGGATAGATTTCAAGTAGGCCTCATATACCAGAAACTAGTTATTTTGAGAATGGCAAATTTGGGAATAGTTTTTCAACCCAGAACAAAAAGTCTGCTTTTATGGTCACTACAAATAACTTGACCAGCTAAAACAGTACAGATTTGGTTGAATAGAAATGTCAGGCCTGTTTTTTTTTTGCGCTGTGTGACAGGTATAGGTTTAATCACAGAATCAGACTTCTATCTGCACGGTAGCGTGTGTCTTAGGTTTTTCTGAATGACACTATCAGCACCTTCAATGTAAGATATCCTTTTTGGGATAGATTTCAAGTAGGCCTCATATACCAGAAACTAGTTATTTTGAGAATGGCAAATTTGGGAATAGTTTTTCAACCCAGAATAAAAAGTCTGCTTTTATGGTCACTACAAATAACTTGACCAGCTAAAACAGTACAGATTTGGTTGAATAGAAATGTCAGGCCTGTTTTTTTTTTGCGCTGTGTGACAGGTATAGGTTTAATCACAGAATCAGACTTCTATCTGCACGGTAGCGTGTGTCTTAGGTTTTTCTGAATGACACTATCAGCACCTTCAATGTAAGATATCCTTTTTGGGATAGATTTCAAGTAGGCCTCATATACCAGAAACTAGTTATTTTGAGAATGGCAAATTTGGGAATAGTTTTTCAACCCAGAACAAAAAGTCTGCTTTTATGGTCACTACAAATAACTTGACCAGCTAAAACAGTACAGATTTGGTTGAATAGAAATGTCAGGTCTATTTTTTAGGCGCTGGGTGTCAGGCTCAGCCTGCACCAGATGTAGTATATGGCCAAAAAATAACCAGACTGTTGATGGTTAAATGCACTTCGGTGACACAGGCTCAGCCTGCAGCTGATGTAGGATATAGCACAAAATAACCACACTATTGATGGTTAAATACACTTGGTGATAGATTGTGCTGGCGCACCACAAGCCACAAAATGGCCGCCGATCACCCCATAAAAAAGTGATCTAAAAACGCTCTGGGCAGCCTCAAAAAAGTGAGCAAGTCGATATTAGCACTTCAATGATCCACAGCTGCAGATCGATCACAGAATGAAGTCTTTTGGAGGAGTTAATCTGCCTAATCCCGCCCTAACGTCGCAGCTGCAACCTCTCCCTATGCTTGAATCAGCAGAGTGACGTGCAGCGCAACGTGACCCAAGCTTATATAGAGGCTGGGTCACATACTGCACTGGCCAATCACAGCCATGCCAATAGTAGGCAAGGCTGTGATGGCCTCTTGGGGCAAGTAGTATGACGCTTGTTGATTGGCTGCTTTGCAGCCTTTCAAAAAGCGCCAAGAAAGCGCCGAACACCGAACTCGAACCCGGACTTTTACGAAAATGTTCGGGTTCGGGTCCGTGTCACGGACACCCCAAAATTCGGTACGAACCCGAACTATACAGTTCGGGTTCGCTCATCCCTAATGGAGAGGAAGGGCCCCAAGGATACCCTTTGAGTTCTGCCAGCCAGGAAGGAGTTGAACCACTGGAGAATTAAGCCATCTATGCCACAGTTCTCTTGTAGCCTGTTAAGCAAGATTTCGTGATCAACTGTGTCAAAAGCCACTGAGAGGTTGAGCAAAATCAGGATGGAACATTGACCTCTGTCTCTTGCCATGAGCAGATCATTGCAGATCTGGGTGAGGGCTGTTTCACAGCTGTGGTGTTTTCTGAAGCCAGATTGAAGAGGGTCAAGGATGCTGTTCCTTGAGAGCCTGGCTTCAAGTTGGAGATAGACAGCCTTTTCAATAACTTTCCCCAGAAAAGGGAGGTTGGAGACAGGTCTGTAGCTGTTTAGAGCATCTGGGTCTAAGGATGGTTTATTGAGTAGCGGTCTGATTGCTTCTTTCAGACAGGTGGGAAACCTGCCTTCTTGTAAGGAACAGTTGATTATTTTGTGGAATGCTGGTGTAAATATCTCAGGGCATTTCAACATGAACTTAGTTGGGCCAGGGTCTAGTTCGCAGGTAGTTTGGCAAAGGTTTAATAGGATATCTAGGATATCTTCTTCAGTAATTACCTTGAAATCAGACCATGGTGGTAGGCTATTTTTGCATCCATTATATGGCTCTGCTTTGGTGGGCAAATTTCTCATACAGGTCTTGAGAAGGTCCGATGCTGGATTTCCGGCACAATGGGTTGCAGAGGTTGTATACTGTGAGGAAAAGCTAGGCAGGTCTGTTGGCTGCATTTGCAATCTCCTGAGACAGGAATAAGGACTTTTTCTTGTTGATCAGTGTTTGATATTTTTTCAGGTGTGCAATTAGGGAATGTTTATCTTCGGAGGACTGAAGTTTGCACCATTTTTGTTCCAGTCTGCGCCCCCCTTTCTTCAGTTCCTTTACAGAGTTGTAATGGTGCGGAACGTTTAATGCGTAAGGGAGCTATGGAATCAAAAGCAACCGAGACATAGTGGTTATATTTGAGGACCATGGATTCAAGGCCTAAGTTGTGATCTGTCAGTTCATCAAGATTGAGGATGTTCTGAAGGTGTTGGGGTGACAGACCTTTCAAGAAACTGTATTTTATTAGTACTTTTACTTGGTGTTTTTTGGCTGGTGCTGTAAGGGAGAAGTGGATTGTATGGTGGTCTGACCAAACTACTGGATCAATTTCCACATTGGATATTAAAAGTTCTGAATGGAATATGAGGTCCAAAGTGTGGCCTTTTTTGAGGGTGGGGAGGTTGATGGCTTGAGAGAAGCCCAGTTCATTCAAAGAAAGAAGTAGCTCTCTTCCTAAGGGTCTATTCACACGTCCGCAAATGGGTACGCATCTGTTTCGCAATTTTGCGGAACGGGTGCGGACCTATTCATTCTCTATGGGGACAGAATGGATGCGGACAGCACACAGTGTGCTGTCCGCATCCTAATTTGCGGTGCGCGGCCCCGATCTTCCGATCCGCAGCTCCGCAAAAGATAGAACTTGTCCGAAGTTGCAGACAAGAATAGGCATTTCTATAGGGGGTGCCGGCCGGGTGTGTTGCGGATCCGCAATTTGCGGGTCCGCAACACGCCATGGACGTGTAAATGGACCCTAACTCAGAGGAATGTGTATCCACCCATGCATTAAAGTCTCCTACAATTATCCACCTAGGGTGTTTCAGTGTTATGCAAGATACAAGTTCTGCTAATTCCTTAAGAAAGGAACTACACTACACTAGTACACTGAATTTGCGCATCTGCATCCGCATCCGCATTTGCGGATCCGCACTTCCGCATCTGTGCTTCCGTTTCCTCCAAAAATAGAACATGTCCTATTCTTGTCCGCAATTGCAGACAAGATTAGTGTCCGAAGTAAAACCACTTAAAATAATATATTCTGGCTGTGCCATCATTTAGTGGTGCTAAGATTTTTAAAAGTGGTTGCACCAAGTTTTCCACAGGATAAGGGAAAATTAACTGATTGGTTGGCATCCTTGCTGCTTCATTTATTCTCTATGTGACTGCTGGAGTTAGCAAATAGAGATGGCCTTGCGGTTCGCCCGGCGGTCGTTTCGCAGCGAAATTTGCGTGTTCACGATTTGCTGGACATGCGAACATTTAGAGAAATTCGCGCCCGCCATATTCTTTTACATTATGAAGAACTTTGGCCCATGACACATCCATCAGGTGGTACAGGACAGCCAATTGAGACATTTCAGAACATGGACGTACCCCCTACCTTATAAATAAACCTGATCTGGCAGCCATTTTACATTCAGTGTTTTGCAAGTGTAGGGAGAGGTTGCTGTGTGGAGCAGGGACAGGCTGTTAGGGACACCAAGTGCTAGCTAATAGGGCCACAAAAGTCATTTTAAGGACTGGTATAGGTGTACTATCGATATGTGTGATACACAGAGGGGTGTGATATACTTATAATATACTTTTATAATGAGTCAAAAACACGTAGATCTATATAGTGATCACCTGGAAGTCAGGGGGCTAGGGGCTAGGGGCTTACTAGGGCCATTTTTATAAAGGGTAAGGTCCCGGACGGGGTCGCTCTTATCAGACCCATTCATTTTCAATGGGGCCGGAATGAGCATCTGCATCCGCATCCGCATTTGCGGATCTGCACTTCCGCATTTGCGGATCTGCACTTCCGCATCTGTGCTTCCGTTTCCTCCAAAAAATAGAACATGTCCTATTCTTGTCCGCAATTGCAGACAAGATTAGGCATTTTCTATTATAGTGCTGGCGATGTGCGGTCCACAAATTGCGGAATGCACATTGCCGGTGTCCGTGTTTTGCGGATCCGCAAAACACTTACGGACGTGTGAATGGACCCTCATAGAAAAATTATTAAAGGTTACGTTTTATCTTCATGTATATTCTAATGGATTGCCTTGCTTGTACAATGTTATAATATACTTTCTATGTTAGAAAGTATATTATAGTGCATTTGTATTGTGCGGCAGTTGTGTGCGGTTCTGCTGCGATACTGCAGGTATATAGAGGGACAAGCGCTATTGGAACAAATAATTTCTACTGGTGTGATATACCAGTCGCCCCCCAAAAAAACTGCTTGAAGCAGGGCGCTATATATACTAATATACTTTCTTTATAGTGCATTTGGGTACTGTATAGTGCATTTGCGCATTCGCGTCCGCGAAAATTATATTGCCAATATTTCGCATTGAAAAAAATTATGAATGGAGATCGCAAATTCGAATAATACATCTGATATGTCACTGTCCATGTTGTGGGACTATTTGTGCACTTCTAGTAATTATTTCTTGGCTGCAAATATGAGCTGAAGGTTTTTCAGTTTCGCCTGCCATCAAAATGAATGGGACCCGCCGCAAACTTGCGGTTCGCGAACATTTGATCGCGTTCGCGCTATCACGGTTGCGAACCGTCCCGGCAGATGTTCGTCCATCACTATTAGCAAAGTACAGTCCTCCCCTATATGTGGATAGGAGATAACTTGGAATCTTGGCACAATCTTTTTAACTTTTTCTAAAAAGCTGAAAAATTTATTTTAACTTTCTGAAGATAATTTTATATCATAGGCCAGTATTTTACCATTTACAAGTGAATGGTCGGCTGCATCCCCAATACTTTAACATATTTTAAAGTTTTAATAAAACTGCATCCTAATCATAGTCACATTCTGATATGGTAATTGAACACATTGACACATAGTCAAATCATGTATCTCAGCATCTACAGTGCTTAAAAATACAAAACTAATCAAATTATCCTTGCAAATCAGTCCTGGAATATGATTTGCTAGAATCTCCAAAGAGTTATATGGTTCAGTAGATAAATTTGATTTTGGAATGATTCCTAAAAACACCTGAGAATATTTATAATTTGTTGGATTCACATGGTATACATACCATCTGGAAGATATCATTTGCTGCTCAATTAGTTTCCGCTCTCTCAAGAAAGGTGGTTTCCAAGTGTCTACTGCGTTTTTCAGTTTGTAGCATTGAAATTAAAATTAAATTTCCAAGAAATTGTCAAGATGGCATTTGTTTGGCGCCTTTATATTATCAGTCCTTCTTACTCTAAACTCTTTTGAGGAACGCAAAGCAACAGAAATCACATTTTAAAAACTATCTCCATCTTTGATAGGATTTTAATTGCTCCTCTACATGCAATAAAAACATTCAAAAATTTTGTAAGTATTTCACTTCGCAATATATTGTTTTGTGTTAGGCCTCTTTCACACTTGCGTTGTCCGGATCCGGCGTGTACTCCACTTGCCGGAATTACACTCCGGATCCGGAAAAACGCAAGTGTACTGAAAGCATTTGAAGACGGAACCGTCTTCCAAATGCGTTCAGTGTTACTATGGCACCCAGGACGCTATTAAAGTCCTGGTTGCCATAGTAGGAGCGGGGAGCGGGGGAGCGGTATACTTACAGTCCGTGCGGCTCCCGGGGCGCTCCAGAATGACGTCAGAGCGCCCCATGCGCATGGATGACGTGTCCATGTGATCACATGATCCATGCGCTTGGGGCACCCTGACGTCACTCTGGAGCGCCCGGGGAGCCGCACGGACGGTAAGTACACTGCTCCCCCGCTCCCCGCTACACTTTACCATGGCTGCCAGGACTTTAGCGTCCCGGCAGCCATGGTAACCACTCTGAAAAAGCTAAATGTCGGCTCCGGCAATGCGCCGAAACGACGTTTAGCTTAAGGCCGGATCCGGATCAATGCCTTTCAATGGGCATTAATTCCGGATCCGGCCTTGCGGCAAGTGTTCCGGATTTTTGGCGGAGCAAAAAGCGCAGCATGCTGCGGTATTTTCTACGGCCAAAAAACGTTCCGTTCCGGAACTGAAGACATCCTGATGCATCCTGAATGGATTTCTCTCCATTCAGAATGCATTAGGATAATCCTGATCAGGATTCTTCCGGCATAGAGCCCCGACGACGGAACTCTATGCCGGAAGACAAGAACGCAGGTGTGAAAGATGCATATGCAAATCACTGTGTCTCCATTGGCACGGGCAGACTGGGAACTCAAAGTGGCCCTGGAAAAAAAATAAAAGTGGCCCCATGATGTAGGTAGGCCCAAATTGATAGAAGAGATGGAAACACGAGTAGGCAGGGTCAACAATACCATAGTGCAAATTACCGTCCCAGCAGAACCAAATACCTCAGTGCAGAACAATATATTGCCCCAAAAGCTACCATTTTCTTTCCTCCAGTTGTCTATTGTTAAGATATATAGCAGGGGGCTTAGGAGGTGATATGTGGGCCAGAACAGTTGAATTCAGGAAGGCATGTGTGGTCGCTGGCCAGGTACTTAAGTACCTGATTTTCACAACTATAATTACCGCCGAGAGCTCATTAGGTACCCGGCCAGTCACAGAAAGTAGGGCTTCGGTGTCCATTCCATTTGTTAAATTTGTTACATGAAATGCATGGGGATTTTGCTATCTAAAGTCCAATATTATTTATTACAAAGGTTATGGTAGTTTGCACGCCACCCGGAGACTGGGGTACACTAGCAACTTTTTTGTAACATTTTACAAAAAGTAGCAATGATAAATGTGACTAAAAATGTAGCTATGCTCACAAAATACCTGGTTGCCCCTTAATAAATGTAAATTGTCGGGCATGGCTCTCCCCCATACTGAATCATTGTTTGCTTGCAGCAGATCATGATTAGACAGCACGATCTGCTTAAAAATCTTGATTGCCCAATGAACAAGTGTTTGCTCGTTTACTGGGTAATCGGTGGCAGTATTTCACAGCCAGATCATTGCTAAAGAGCGTTCCTACAAACACTTTTCAGAGATGAACTGGCTGACCATCGGCAAATGTAATACAATACTACTACTAATAATAATAATAATTAATTGTTAGTGCTAATGGTAGACATAGGCTATGATGCTGCAATAAGGCAAAAAATATATGCACAGAGGGGTGTGCGGGGTTTAGCTATGGTAGATACGGTAAGCGGGTGCAGTACAGAGGCAAAATACAAGTTCTTAATTCAAAACGTCAGTGTTTATTCACACTTGAGGCAATTGCATAAAACAGCACGTAACTTTGCAGTCTTAGTGTTAATTTACACACAATGGAAAGTTCACAAGTCACCTTGCTGGCAGTTATGCATCCAGAAGTCCACAGCAGGCTTTAGGGGGCCTGTTTCCCCAGCGTGCGGCTCTCAGCCCTCCAGCACGGCACAAAGCTTTCGATTCCCAAAAACAGAGACATCTCTGCTGAGCCCAGCTGCCTATTTAAGGACAGCCAGGTGCTGCCAAAACCCGGACCGGCACTTAAACTCGAGTCCGTAATTTGACCTCACCTGGCTGGAAACCAGCCCAGCCGCACATGCTGGGAGGAAAATACCTGCCTTGCCAGACACAACCCCTCACTGTGTCACATACCCCCCCTTTGTTCAACCATGAGGAGGTGGACACACGCCAGACAATGCACCCGGGACAGGGCATCCGTGTTTCGCTGCCAGCGGCCTACTCTGTGTTCTACCGAGAACTTAAAGTTCTGCAGAGACAAAAACCATCTAGTGACCCGGGCATTGCTGTCTTTGGCCTGGCTCATCCACTTAAGAGGGGAGTGGTTGGTCACCAGGTGGAACTTTCTCCCCAACAAATAGTAGCGGAGAGACTCGAGTGCCCACTTGATAGCCAGGCACTCTCTCTCCACTATACTGTACCTGTTTTCGGCTGGGGTGAGCTTGCAGCTTAGGAAGACAACAGGATGCTCCTCCACGTTGACTTCCTGAGACAGTACAGCACCTAGGCCTCCTTCGGAGGCATCCGTTTGTACCACAAACTCCCTCTTGCAGTCGGGCGTCACCAAAACCAGTGACCCACACAGGTCCGACTTGAAAGCGGCAAAAACCTCTTCCGCCCGATCATCCCAGCGAACCATCACTGATTTCCATCCCTTCTAGAGCCCTGTCAAGGGCGCGGCTAGAGTAGCAAAGTGGGGAACAAACCTCATGTAATAGCCCACCATCCCAGGAATGACTTTATTTGCCTAGTGGCGACAGGTCGGAGCCAATTCCGTATCGCCTCTATTTTGTTCACTTGGGGTTTGATAACTCTGAGCCTTATAAAATACACTAGGTCCTTAGTCTCTTCTAACCCTATCGCACATTTTTTTTGGGTTAGCGGTTAGGCCAGCTTTCTGAAGGGAGTCCACTACAGCCTTCACTTTGGGTAGGTGACTTTGCCAGTCGGTACTTTGGATGACAATATTGTCCAGGTAAGCCGAAGCGTACCGACGATGTGGACGATGCACAATGTCCATTAGTCACTGAAAAGTGCAGACCAAAGGGTCAGAACTTATATTGATACAGCCCCTCAGGCGTGATGAAGGCAGTTTTCTCTCTGGCTGACACCGTTAAGGGCACCTTCCAGTACCCTTTCGTGAGGTCCAAAACAGAAAAATACCGGGCTTGTCCTAACCTCTCGATGAGCTCCTCAACCCGGGGCATGGGATACGCATCGAATTTGGAAACCTTGTTAAATTTTCAAAAGTCGGTACAAAACCGCAACGTCCCATCTGGCTTGGGTATCAATACTATAGGACTGGCCCACTCACTTTTTGACTCCTTTAATGACGTCTAGCTGCAACATTAACTGCACCTCCTCCGATATGGCTGGTCGCCGAGCCTCGGGTACCCGATATGGTTTTAATCGGACTTTTGCCTGAGGCTCATTGACAATGTCATGCTGGATTATGGAAGTGTGTCCAGGGAGGTCCGACAACACATCCGTGTTCCGACTAGCGAACTCCCTGGCCTCTTGAGTCTGTTTAGAGGAGAGGCTGTCAGCAAGTTTTACTGTGGCAGCCGCCTCTCTTGAATCAGACAGAAGGGCTGGTACCTCTTCTCCTAGAAAACCTGGCCGTGGGCTGGCAGCAATGGATTGGTAAGGAGCTAGTTACAGTTTAGTACATCTAGGTTGGAATGGTTCATTTCAGCTTAGCTCCCACTCTGTGGAGGTGTGGACTGTTCCCACATCCTGCACCTTGGGTGGAGAAGGAAGTGAGGTTCAGTGTAACCCAACCCCTGCTAGGGGTAGGGTGTGTGTAGGAGATCCCCTGCATAGGGAAGAAAGCCAGGATCTTGTCTCGGCTGAGACATTGATCACCTCCCCAGCCTGAGAACCCTCAGCCTCGGCTGGATGAAGCAAGCAGTCAACCTCCAGAGTTCCAGGACGAAAGCATTCCCTGAGAGCCTATCTGTGAGGAAAGCCCAGAGACCTAGGAGAAGCCATATTCCTCCTTAGCTAATCAATCCCCATAAAGCAGAAGATAAAGTGAAGTGCAGAAGCTAAATTCCTGCCACAGTTATAGAGCTAACAAGCAGACGTCTTTTCCTGCAAGTTCCTGATTTATAGTGCAGAAGGTTTATTCCTGCCAACCATTGCCAAAACCTGCTGGGACCAAAGACCAAAGCTGTATTTTTCTTGGATGAAAGTTATCTTCAGTAAAGCCGAGTTTGAATTTCACCTAAGGGTCTAGACATCAATTTCTGCTGCAAAATCCCTCTATTACTCCTACTATCACTACACTCAATTTATTGCTAGTGAGCTAGGAGCCCAGCCGTACCCAGGTAGGAGACACTGTTGACACCATTATTATCACCATTCAGAGACATTATAGACCATTGCACCACTCTGGCATTCCTAACCTGGGATGTGCGTTATAACATCTTGGAAGGGCCCTGTAATAGTACTCTGCGCACGCTGCAATTGGCATCACGAACAAACTACTAATTATTGTCTACTCATATCCTGACCCACTGCATAAGTGGCGTCAGCGTATACCCATATCATGCTCATTGCATATCCACAAAATAAACAAAATGACAGTTCGCCATCTTGGTGTTCATTCACACCATGGCAAGTCCACAGAACAAAAAACATTCACCTTGTCAGCAGTTTTGTCAGCAGCAGTCCACAACAGGCTGTAAGGGCCTGCTTCCCAGCAATGGGGCTCTCAGCCCTTTAGCACGGCACACATCCTTAGATCTCAAAACACAGAGACTCCACAACTTCCCTGTCAGATGAAGTATAATCCACCTCACCTGACAGTGCTGCCTGTGCTTTTATATCCCAAAGCGTGGGGAGAAGCCACCCAGCACTTTGGCTACTCCCTGTAAAAGCCGTTCCAGATCGGCTTTGCAGCCATACTAAACAGCAAACAATGACGGACCCTTGCGCCTTCCTACACCCTCTAAAACATTACGGGTGAGAGCATGCTGCTGAGCTGACCATCCAAAACTTTTGGGGGTGAGGGTCTTCTGCAGAGCTGATTCTCTAAAACATTAGCGGCGAGTGCCTGCTGCTGATCTGAGCATCGAAAAAATTTAATTATAGGCGAGTGCCTGGTGCTGAGCTGACCATTGAAAAAATGTTGGGTGAGTGCCTACTGCTTAGCTAACCTTTGAAAAAATTATGGTCGAGGGCCTGCTGGTAAGCTGACCCAGTAAAACATTATGGTTGAGGGCCTGCTGATGAGCTGACCCTCAAAAACATTATATGCGAGGGTCTGCTGGTGAGCTAACCCTCTAAAAGATTGTAGATGAGGGGCTGCTGGTGAGATGACCCTGTAAAACATTATAATTGAGGGCCTGCTGGTGAGCTGACCCTCAAAAACATTATATGCGAAGGCCTGCAGGGGAGCTGACCCTCTTAAAGATTGTAGGTGAGGGCCTGCTGGTGAGCTAACCCTCTAAAACATTTCATGCGAGGGCCTGCAGGTGAGCTGACCCTCTAACAGATTGTAGGTGAGGGCCTGCTGGTGAGCTGACCCTCTAAAACATTATATGTGAGGGCCTGCAGGTGAGCTGACCCTCTAAAAGATTGTAGGTGAAGGCCTGCTGGTGAGCTGACCCTCTAAAACATTATATGTGAGGGCCTGCAGGTGACCTGACCCTCTAAAAGATTGTAGGTGAGGGCCTGCTAGTGAGATGACCCTCTAAAACATTAGAAGCGAGGGCAGACTAATAAACATGTTGATATGATGGACGAAAAAAGGAAGATTGAACCATATACCCTTTTTTTGTGGTGGAAGGGGTGCACAGGAATACAGTGTATTCAGTACATTATAAAAAACACATTTAAAGTGCCTTTACGTTTAGCCGCTTTCCTCTGGTGGAGTCGAGAAGTCATGGGAAATCCAGACCTTTTTCATTTTTATAAGACTTAACTTGTCAGCATTTTCAGTTGACAGGCGGATGCGCTTATTAGTTATTATGCCGCCAGCAGCACTAAATACCGCTCTGACAAAACGCTGGTGGCAGGGCAGGCCAGGACCTCCAAGGCATAGTGCGCCAGTTCGTGCCACGTGTCCAGCTTGGACACCCAGTAGTTGTAAGGCATAGAGGGATCATTAAGGACGCTGACACGGTCCTCCTTCACCATCTTCCAAAATGTTTTCCTCCTTGTGACACTAGGCCGTGCATCAGGGTGAGGGGGCTGGCGAGGTGTTATGAAACTGTCCCAGGCTTTGGAGAGTGTTGCCCTGCCTCTGTTGGAACTGCTGTGTGTTCCCCTCGTCTCCCCTCCTCGGTTGCCCGAAGAACTACGTACTCTGCGCCAGAGTTGTCAGCTGGAAAAGTTTGAAGCAATTTTTCCACAAGGACCTTCTGGTATTGCACCATTTTGCTCATCCTCTCCACCACAGGAAGGAGAGATGAGAAGTTCTCTTTGTAGCGGGGTTCGAGAAGGGTGAGCAACCAGTAATCGGTGTTGGCCAAAATATGTAAAACATGCGGGAAAGGCAGCCTAACATAAAGTCAGCAATGTGTGCCAGAGTCCCAACAGGCAAGTCTTCGCTGTCGTCATCAGGAGGATGACTCTCAATCTCCTCATCCTCTTTCTCCTCCTCCTCTTCTACCCATCAACGCTGAACAGATGGAATAAACCTGCTATGAGTACTACCCTCTGTACCGGACGCAACCGTCTCCTGCTCCTCCTCCTCATCATCATCATCCAATTTGCGCTGAGAAGACGAACTGAGGGTGGTCTGGCTATCACCCTGTGTAATGTCTTCCCCCATTTCCACCTCTTCCACATGCAAAGCGTCGGCCTTAATTGTGAGCAGCGAGCATTTAAGTAGACACAGAAGTGGGATGGTGACGCTGATAATAGCGTTATCGCCGCTCACCAGCTGTGTTGATTCCTCAACGTTTCTTAAAACCTCACAGAGGTCAGACATCAATGCCCACTCCTCACTTGTGAAGAGCGGAAGCTGACTGGAAAGGCGACGATCATGTTGCAGCTGGTATTCCACTACTGCCCTCTGCTGCTCACAAAGCCTGGCCAACATGTGGAACATCGAGTTCCAGCGCGTGCTTACGTCGCACAACAGTCGGCGGGGTGGCAATTATAAGCACTGCTGCAGCGTTGACAGACCAGTGGAAGCTATTGATGACTTGCGGAAATGGGCACACACGCGGCGCACCTTCAGCAGGCAAATTGGGGTAGGTTTTGAGAAACCGCTGGACCACTAAGTTGAACACGTGGGTTAGGCATGGTATGTGTGTGAGCTTGCCGAGCTCCAAAGCCGCCATTAAGTTATGGCCCTTATCAGACACAACCATGTCTGGTTCTAGGTTGAGTGGCGAGAGCCACAGCTCAGTCTTGTCTCTTATTTCCTGCCGCAGCTCTGCAGCGGTGTGCTGTTTGAGCAGATCAGCTTAAGCACGGCCTGTTGATGCTTCCCCACGGCAGTGCTACACTGCTTCCAGCTACCAACTGATGGCTGACTGGTGCTGCAAGAGGTGGAAGTGGAGGAGGAGGCAAAGGAGGCGAAGTGGGGGTTAGAGCCACTAACGTAGGTGGTGGTGGAATTATGGCCCGAAATCATTGGCGTCAGTAGCACCAGTGCCATCCCAGGGTATGACTCGCTCCCGGCTTCCACAACATTCACCCAGTGTGCCGTCAGGGAAATGTAGCATCCCTGGCCGAAAGCACTTGTCCATGTGTCACTGGTTAAGTGGACCTTCCCATTCCCAGTAACTGCGTTGGTCAGGGCACGGGTGATGTTACAGGACACATGCTGTTGTAAGGCGGGTACGGCACACCGTGAAAAATAGTGGTGGCTGGGGACTGCGTAAAGAGGGACGGCCGCCGACATCAGGCTGCAGAAGGCCTCAGTCTCCACAAGCCTAAATGACAACATTTCCAGGGCCAGTTATTTTGAAAGTTGCGTATTTAGTGCTATGGCCTGTGGGTGGGTGGCTGGGTATTTGTGCTTGCGTTCAAATGCCTGGGGTAAGGACATTTGTATGCTGCGCTGGGACATGGAAGTTAATGTGGTCGCTGTAGGTGCTTGCGAAGGTCCAGGTGCAGGGCAGGAGGCATTCGGGCATGCGCCTTCGACAGGGGATTGGCCAGCACGTAATACAGGGGATGAGGAGGCAGTGTGTGACCCGCAGACACAGATTGTGGACCCAGGCGTTCGTCCCACCTATTACGGTGCTTTGATGCCATGTGGCGGATCATGCTGCTGGTGGTGGGGTTGCTAATGTTCACGCCCCTGCTCATTTTTGTATGGCACAGGTTGCAAATTACAATTCTTTTGTCATCCGCACTTTCCTCAAAAAAGCACAAGACTGCGGAACACCTACCTCTTGGCAAGGGAGATTGCCGCAAGGGTGTACTGCAGGGAACAGTTGCAGGCCTGTTTGGTGTGGCCCACCTTCTCCCTTTCGCCACCCCACTGCCTCTTCCAGCCTGTTGCGGTGCTGCCAATCCCTCCCCCTCTGTACTGCTGTCCTCGCTCGGCTTGACACCTTCCCAGGTTGGGTCAGTGACTTCATTGTCCACCACATCCTCTTTCACTTCCTCACTCTACTCTTGACCTAACAACCACGTCAGTTATTGACAACTGTGCCTCATCCTCATCATCAACCTCCTGAGACACTAATTGCCGTTGACTTATTGGCAACTGTGTCTCATCATCATCATCCACCTCGTGAAACACTAATTGCCGTTCCCAACCGCCATCTTCTTGTGACTGTGGATGCTCAAGAGTTTGGGAATCAAGGCACAAGATCTCATATCCCTCTTCAAGTGGGCTTGTCAAGAAGCCCAAACGAAGGAATGGCGCTGAAAATAGCTCCTCGGAATATCCGTGTGTGGGATCACTTGTTTGGCAAGACTCTCTATTGTGGGAGGAAGGAGGATCAGGGTGAGGATTTTGTTGACCAGACTCTTGGCTACTGAGACTGGACTTGGTGGAAGACAGCGTGGTGCTTAACCGACAGGAAGCATTATCTGCTGCAATCCAACCGACCACCTGCTCGCACTGGTCTGACTTTGAGAGCGTTTTCTTGCGCTGCCCTGAAAACTAGGACATGAAGCTAGGTATCGTGGGTGATTGTTTTTCTTTCAACGCGCCCAGGGACACGTCCTCTGTGTGCACCATCAGCATCACGGCCACTTCCCTGTCCCTTACTGCTCACCTTCATGTTAAATGTTATTTATGCTTGAAAGTATGTCACACGTACAGTAGCGTAGGATTTGTAAGTGTATGTGCAATTTTAAAAAAAAAAGGTATGTGGGATGTGGAAACGTCACATAGGAGATATACCGCAGATAATGTCAATGCTGTCACCAGCGGCTAATAAAATATTTCAGGGAATGTCACAGATATTTGGGATGTGTAAACGTTACACAGGAGAAATACCGCAGATAATGTCGCTGATGTGACACAGTAGCTAATAAAAAATTACAGGGAATGTCACAGGAATTTGGGATGTGGAAACATTACACAGGAGATGTACCCCAGGTAATGTCACTGTCCGCAGCAGTTATCATCTATGGAAAAAGTACACTGGATGTCACAGATACTTTTGAGATGCGCACACGTTACACAGGAGATGTAGCACAGATAATGTCGCTGTCTGCAGCGGCCAAACTATTGCACGCTATTTAGCTCAGGATACGCTAAAAATAGATATTGCTGCCACACACAATAGTCCTTAAAAGGACTTTTGGGTCTGTAAACTTTTAGAAATTCAGCGCAGGTTTCACTCAAAATATATATTGCTGCTGCCACACACAACAATAGTCCTTAAAAGGACTTTTGGGTGTCTGACAAGTTTTTCAACAAAAAAATTATAATGTCACTCTCTACACTATCTTTTCCTTCTTCAGCACAGCTCTCCCTGACTAACACTGAGCTGAACACATGTCATCGGGTGCTATATAGTACAATGCAAGGCAGTAGTTGTAATCCATTCAAAGGACATGACAAGTTAGTTGTGTCTGTAATCCTAATAACAGGCTCTTGGTGAGGTATTGACTCTGGTCACACTCGGGCTATTGTAACTTCTGGCTGACTATCTTCCAGGTGTGGAATATACAGTACATCAATAAACTTCTCTGGCCAGGCTACATATAGATTACTCACAATTTTCCTTTTCTAGTATTGTCCGCACTGTCCATAGAGGAATATGGCTCCAAATACAGTTTTGCACTTAACTGCAGACTGTGAACAGGCATCATAGGCTAACTTCTGTCTCACATTGGGTGCTAATAGAGTCTATAGGTTGAGGTAACACTCTTGTCTCTAATAGTCTCTCCTTATACTCTCTCAACACCCTGGGTATCTGTTATTCCTCTCTTGAGACCTACCTTTGGTCTGCACACAACTCAGAGGGGTAGCTACTTATCAGCTCACTTGTCTCCTGGGTTCAGCGGGTCTAGTCCTAGATTTGTGAAGTATAAGAACACGCTCCGAAACGCGTATGGGGCATTGAGTCAGCCATATTCGAACTAGCTAGCAACAACCAAAAGGATCCCATAACTATAGAGAAGCTCCGGAGCTATCTTCTTCCCTCCTGAGAAGCTGCAGCGTTTTTTCCCGCCACTAGCCTCCACGTGGAAAGCCGATACAGGATCGAGCGGGAGAGCTTACAAACGCAGGTGACGTCACTGGAAGTGACGACAACAGCAGCAACCAACGGCCTGAGCGTATAGCGGGCGGGAACCACACACGTGGACGCTGTCCTCCAGACAGGAGCCGCTCACCAGTTTAAACAACGGCCACCAGGAGGGTAATGTACCTGCTTACATAGCAGTTTTTTTCCACAGTTTACTATTGCTGGACCTGTGAAAAACGATCTAAACAAAATCGGATGAGATTATCCCTGATAAAAGGAGATACTTACCCCATAACTTTGGGTTTGAAATATTACTCCTCAAAGAAAGCCATTAACTTTTCAGCTTATATCAGGATACTGCATACTATTACCGGATATCATATCCTGAGACTGTACCTTTTTCCAACAGGTTTATAAGACTTGCCTTCTTTTCTCCAGCAGGATTTTACAAAACTGACATTTATCTATTTTATTGTATATCAGGATACTATATTCTATTACCGGACATCATAGCTTGAGACTTGATTTCTTTGCAACAGGTGTATAAGACTTGCTCCTTTTCTCCAGCAGGATTTTACAAAACTGACATTTATTTTACTATTTTACCATCTTATCATATCATTATGTCTTTTTATATTGATACTACTATTATGTCTTTTTACATTTGATATTTATATCTATTAGTCATTTAGTTTGATGGTATACCATTTTTTCCAACTTTTTTTATCAACTCAATATAGTTTTAACACGATTAGGCTTACCAAGCCATTCCCTAATAAATATATTTTTCCATACTCCACAAATGGTTTGAGTGCCATCCCTCTACTTTCACTTATAGTCCTAGATTTAGTTGACCAGTTCATTTGTCTGACTCTGCAGTCCGGCTGAGACATCTGACTTTTTGGGTCTGACTCCGGAGGTAGCGTTCCTTGGCTGTGGACTAAACATGTGCTGACCTGACTGAACTGCTCTCAACTGCTGCACTTCACTTCATAACTTCATCTGCACTGTTCTGCCTCACCCTTCCTATATCCTGTTCTATATATACACCGTATTTCCCCCCCATAAGACGCATGGGAGAAAATGCCCCAGCATCTTATGGGTCGAATACTAATGAGCGCTTCCATTATGGAAGCGCTCATTAGTACTGAAGGACTAACTGGTCCTCGGCAGTCGACTGTGCAGTGGCTGCGCACAGCGTAAGGGCACTCTGTGACCTCACGTTGTGCACACCCATTCACAGCACAGCCAGCAGCAAGATGAAGATGATCACGCTGGAGGAGAGGAGTGGCGGCGTTTGGAGCAGGAAAGGTAAGTGTTTTTTTTTTTTGTTTTTTTTTTAAGCATGGGGGCTGCTGAGGGCAGATTTGAGGCAATGGGGGCTGGATGGGGCTGATCTGAGGCAATGGGGGCTGCTGGGAGATGATATGCGGTAATGGGAGCTGCTGAGGACTGACCTGAGGCAAAGGGGGCTGCTGGGGGCTGATATGAGGCAATAGGGGCTGTTGGGGGCTATGAGGCAATGGGGGCTGATGAGGGGCTGATATGAGGCAATGGGGCTGATGAGAGAGAATGGGGGCTGATGAGAGGCATATGGGGGCTGATGAGAGGCATATGGGGGCTGATGAGAGGCATGGGGCTCTTAACTGAGGTTTGATTGGTGGTCATTCACATTGGAGTCTGAGCTGAGGTCTGATTGGGGGTCTGATCTGAGGTCTTATTAAGGTATTATTAACATTGGAGGTCTTATTGGGGCTGTCAGCTGAGGTCTGATTAACATTGTGGGTCTGATTGGTGGTTTGACCTGAGATCTAATGAAAAAAAAAAAAATTCTTATTGTTCTCCTCTAAAACCTAGGTGCGTCTTATAGGCCTGCATCTTTTAGGGCGAAAAATATGATATATCTTTAGCACCAGTATCACCTAGTGGTGACTGATGTGAAGTGGTGGTTTACCAGGCTGCTATAGGAATTACAGCAATTGTACATACATATCATAAAATTATTTATATATATACACACACAGATAGGACCCTGCTACTGAAACAGAGTGGGTCACTGCATAAAGATCTTTCCCACATACTGTAGTTGGATGGACATGTACCTGTGAGCAGATACGCAATTTAGAAATAGAAACTTTTTGCCCTACAGACCCCTCAGGAGAAGGGATTGTTTAAATGCATTGGGCAAGACCAGGAGCAGCGTAGGCTAGTAGGCCAAAAATGGTGGTTCAATATAATGTATGAACTTTTCCCCCAGTAAGTCGTTCCCTGTGGTTTACCAGGATGTTTGGGAGATGATTAGGGAACCTTAATGACTGCTTATAGTACCCTTGTCACTCTCCTGCCTGGGTGGAACATAACCTGTTTGGCTCTTTGTGTTGCCCCAGGTATTGCTGTGATATGGGGGCAGGAGCTTTCGTATTGTTCTGCCCGATTTGAGGTAAGAACCCATAATCTCTCTGCTTTCTGCTTACCATTTCTAGCAACTTTATCTCTCTGTTGTCATAATAGATACGGAGTTTGATATCTAGTTGCAACTTTGCTGCTCATGAGTAACTACATACAATAAAGCGAAAAAGATTCAAACCATTCTGGGTGGCGCTGATGCAGAAAAGGCTCATTACTCTAAAGGTACCAATAAAAGGTAATCTTTTATTCAAGAAGGTCTACGCGTTTCGGGGGCAGAACATCCCCCTTCATCAGGACAATAAAAATTATTACCTAATAATTTTTATTTTCCTGATGAAGGGGGATGTTCTGCCCCCGAAACGCGTAGACCTTCTTGAATAAAAGATTACCTTTTATTGGTACCTTTAGAGTAATGAGCCTTTTCTGCATCAGCGCCACCCAGAATGGTTTGAATCTTTTTCGCTTTATTGTATGTATTTTATCCTGATAACCGTTATTACGGCAAGGGATACGAACCAGGGGCAGCAGAAGCAGTTTTTCTCCTCCCGTGAACTGGACGGGTAATCGTCCAGTAAAAACGATTCGGAGGTGTTGTGACCCATCACAATCCTATTTGGTAAGCATAAATTGTGCTTTTTTAATACCAAGTACTGTAGGGTTCTACACACGAGGAGCTGCCTCCTCTCTTCTTTTTTTCCCCTTTTATGCTCATGAGTAACTGAAAGAGTTTAACCCCTGACTTGGCTGACCAGGTATCTGGCTTGAAGGAGCCTTTTTAATGCATACCATTAAAATTTATTATGCTTTATCCTGAGTTTAGTTCAGTACATTGTACAGTAAATAATCCCATTCTTTCCTCTACATTTGGGGATGCTTCCTTGCTAGGGTGACTTCACATATGGTAGATTTTGTTGAAGAAATTTCTTTGACTGAAAATCTATTTCATTCACTTAAATGAGGCTTGCCGAAATTCAAGTGCTAGCCACCAAAACAACCCAATTCAGATGAATGAAATTGATTTTCAGTCACAGAAATTTCTGCAACAAAATCTGCTACGTGTGAAGGCAACCTAATAACTACAGTCCTGGGTATAACTAGATCATAGGAGAGATGTTAGTATTGATCTCTGATATATTTATACATAGTTATCAGATCAATTAACATATTGAGCACATAGTAACCCTTGCTTAACCCAGTGTTTTCTGTGCACCACATTCATTTTTCAATGTACATTTTTATTCATTTGGGTTTATTAATATCCATTACAAATGTCTCAGAATATCAATAATAGTTTGAGATTTCTTTTCGAAAATAGAATTACTGGAGTCTGATATATTGAAATGCACAGCCATGCACCTCTGGCGAAAAAAATTGATTTAATATTGTGTCACTATGAGAACAATCATTCCTTAAGCTGTTGGATGAAGGATGGGTTTTGAACTTTTCCAGCTCAGAGAGAAACATTATTGTTCTTGAGCACCAGTCAAAATAATATTAAAATCAATTTTACCGTCCTGCACAATTTGGAAGCATTATGTGATATTTACAATAATCCGCTTTAAAATGTTGCGGCTTAGAACATTTAGGAATCATCTTACTTCCCTTTAATCCACTTAATTTGATTTAGTCAAGAAATATTTTTCTTTCTCATTTCCTGCATTGCTCTTGAGGCAAAGAGTATGAAAATATAAAGTGTACCTGAACTTCGCAATGATATTTCAGAATAAACTGCCATTTGCGTGTACTGTGCATGAGTGATAGCATATATTTTGCATGTTACATATCCAATTCGTAATTGTCTCTGAGCTGGTGGATGGAGACTAGCTGCTCATCAAGTTGGCCTATAGCAGTGATGGCGAACCTTTTACAGAACTGCAACCCAAAACCCACTTATTTATCACAAAGTGCCAAAACAGCAATTTAACCTGAATACTACAGTCCAATATTGTATATCTTCCATGTACTTTATCATTTAGCTATAATATCCTGCCTACATTAGTGCGCTGCCTGTGCTGTTCATAGCACGTCCTGTGCTGATGAATGGCAGGAAAAGTCTAAAGCATATTGGTACACCATACACTTTTTCCAGGGCGTGGGTGTCCACAGAGAGGGCTCTGAGTGCCACCTCTGGCACCCGTACCATAGGTTCACCACCACTGCCCTATAGAATGCACAGAGAGAATGAAGATTCTGTATTATGTCTCTCTCTCACTTACTCACTCAGAATCATCACGTATGATGTTATAGAGAAGTAATAAGCATTATAGATGTGAATAAAGCACTAGGCATGAGATATACCGTAACACTATTAGCTGCTCACTCTGCTGAATTATGTCTATTTCACACTGTCTGCTTGTTTCTCTCTGGACTTCCCCACTCTTCCCCTCTACAAAGACTTCTATGGGAATATGAAATCTGATCCTTCAGTGAGCAGGCAGCCAATCTTAACAAGATGGATTTATCACAAATTTCTGTGAGATACTAGAAAGGGGAAGCTGATAACTCTAGAGCAAGGTATTTTTCTTAGATAAGAAATATTACAAAGTGTCTTATATTTGCCAGTACTACTACTGATTTATATAAACTTAATATTGAATAATTCTACTGGGTTCCCCCACAGATTACCACTGATTAGTAGGGATCGGTAGGACACAGTGTGATCAGCTTATTGTTGAAAATTAAAAGGAGATTATCCAAAGTTGACAACCCCAAAGGAAACCTAAGAGTGTGTGCAGTGAAAGAGCAATACTGTAAAAAATATAAACTAATAACTTGGAGTATAAGGCCTTGAGATATGATGTTGTGTAGTAATATTCAATTTATCTCCTGAATGTTTTCATATTTCACTAGTGATCTTTGTTGGGGCTGATTCTGGGAGGGTGCCACTGATTGAAGTCCATAATCTGCAGCTAAGTTTATAGTAGTGTTCCTTGGAGTGGTACTGTAGAGAGAACAAACGATGGGAGTACTTTTTTGCAAGGTCAATATACAGTACAGACCAAAAGTTTGGACACACCTTCTCATTCAAAGAGTTTTCTTTATTTTCATGACTATGAAAATTGTAGATTCACACTGAAGGCATCAAAACTATGAATTAACACATGTGGAATTATATACATAACAAACAAGTGTGAAACAACTGAAAATATGTCATATTCTAGGTTCTTCAAAGTAGCCACCTTTTGCTTTGATTACTGCTTTGCACACTCTTGGCATTCTCTTGATGAGCTTCAAGAGGTAGTCCCCTGAAATGGTTTTCACTTCACAGGTGTGCCCTGTCAGGTTTAATAAGTGGGATTTCTTGCCTTATAAATGGGGTTGGGACCATCAGTTGCATTGAGGAGAAGTCAGGTGTATACACAGCTGATAGCCCTACTGAATAGACTGTTAGAATTTGTATTATGGCAAGAAAAAAGCAGCTAAGTAAAGAAAAATGAGTGGCCATCATTACTTTAAGAAATGAAGGTCAGTCAGTCAGCCGAAAACTTGGGAAAACTTTGAAAGTAAGGGCTATTTGACCATGAAGGAGAGTGATGGGGTGCTGCGCCAGATGACCTGGCCTCCACAGTCACCGGACCTGAACCCAATCGTGATGGTGTGGGGTGAGCTGGACCGCAGAGTGAAGGCAAAAGGGCCAACAAGTGCTAAGCATCTCTGGGAACTCCTTCAAGACTGTTGGAAGACCATTTCAGGGGACTACCTCTTGAAGCTCATCAAGAGAATGCCAAGAATGTGTGTGCAAAGCAGTAATCAAAGCAAAAGGTGGCTACTTTGAAGAACCTAGAATATGACATATTTTTAGTTGTTTCACACTTGTTTGTTATGTATATAATTCCACATGTGTTAATTCATAGTTTTGATGCCTTCATAGTCATGAAAATAAAGAAAACTCTTTGAATGAGAAGGTGTGTCCAAACTTTTGGTCTGTACTGTATGTGGTAATGGTTGTTTTACTTGGAGTTTGTACCACATAATAAGGCATAACAATGTGCACATGCCATTAAAGGATTGTCACCAAAAGGGGCATATAGAAATCTGGACTTCACAAAGGGTAGTCTTATCCTTAGGACCTCTGCATTCTATGAGAATGATAAGTCACAGTTGTTCTCCATTTAGCAGACTCACCACATCATATATTATACGGTCACCCATTTATAGCAGGAGCTAGATTTCTTTAAACAGCAGATTGTGTTTATAAATCCAACACTTCCATTGAAAGCTCGTGTTGACATGTACCACATAACAAACATGGGAGAAGGAACTTGGCGACAAAATGTAGTAAGCAAGCACTGAGCCCGCTGAGCTGCTTTTTATAGTTATTTTTTTCCATTAAAATAATCAAAAGGGGTTGTCAAGCAATTGTTAAAATAATCAAGAATGCAGACAGGGTTAAAAAAAAAAAAAATTAAAGCTTGAATTAACTTTTAAGGTCCTCCTGTTTCAGTCCCTGGGACTTCTAGTCTGGGCCAGAAATGATGGCGTCAGGTCCATCATTCACTTGACTACTCAGCCAATCACTGACGTCAGCATTTGCATGCACATTAATGGCACATGATCTCCGAGGCCAGGGATTGCCTAAGCGGTCAATGAACTTCAATTAAGATGAAGACCAGAAACCCAAGGGACTGGACAGATCAGAAGACAAAGCATTTTCTTAGTTTTATAACCTCGTATACTCCCCTGATCATTTAAAAAAATGTCAGACAACCCAGCTTAATGCATGACTCTATCATATACTATAAGTGTGTGATGTGAGTGCAGCCAATTTGCAATTTTCCACTTTACATATTCATATTGCTGTCACGAGGGTGTCAAGAGCCATGTCTGACTCCGTTATACCCGGGGTCAGGAAGTCGCAGCGGGTGGCTGCGCGCTCTATGTCTAAAGATAGCGCTGTTACTTAATGCTAGCTTTCTGGGTTTGCCTTGCAATCCATTTTGTCTCACTCAGGGATCCGTAGCTTCTTCTCCTCAGCTGTTTCTTTTCCAGCACTCCCAACCTCCTTATATTCCTCTCTCCCACTTCTCTGGTTGCCAGATATAGAGCTTCCTGCCTGGACTTCTATACTGACCCACTGGAGCTGAGTTGCTGTTATCCCTGGTTGTCGTACCAGAGCGTTACCCTCCGGATCCCTGTTGGTTGTTTGTTGTCGCCCATCTGGGACTATATGTTTTGTCAGTATTGTCTGTCTTCTCCCTAGTGTTTCCCTTTAGTGTTAGTGGTGCGGACTAGTGTTCCCACCGCCCTATTCACTACGTAGGGCTCATCTTAGGGAAAGCCAGGGTTTAGGAACGTGATCGGCGTACGGGTGAGAAACCCGTCTAGGGACGTCAGGGCAGTCAGGTGCCAGCCTCAAGGTAAGTTAGGGGTCACCACCTTTCCCTCTCCCTTGGACAGGGCCTTCCCATTTCCCTCCCTTTGCGTCACGTATGTGATCGGCACGCCGGTCGTGATATTATATCTGGCCCTTATTTTGTTTAAAAAAATAATAATTTTTTTTTTTTTCGTTTCTCTTCTGCCTATTTAGAATCCAGCATGGATCCTATTGCCGCTTTGACAAAGCAACTTCAAGGCCTGTCTTTGGAGGTGGCAGGATTGAAGGTGTCGGTCCTCCAGCAACAGCAGCAATTGCAGCAGACCGCAAGCCCAGCAGTTGCTATGGGTAACCAGGTTGCTCCGGAACCTAAGGTTGTTCTTCCTGACAGGTTTCTGGGGGAAGAGACAAATTTGTGACGTTCCGTGAGGCCTGTAAGTTATATTTTAGGCTGCGCCCCTACTCCTCTGGTAATGAAGAACAGCGGGTGGGGATTGTTATTTCCCTGCTTCAGGGGGACCTGCAATCCTGGGCGTTCTCTTTACCCACTGATTCTCCGGCTCTCCGGTCTGTGGAGGAATTGGGGCTTTGGGTCTCATATATGATGACCCTGACCGAGTCGCCCTGGCTGAGTCGAAATTATGGAGACTCCTACAGGGAGAGCGGCCAGCAGAGGAGTATTGCTCAGAGTTCCGTAGGTGGGCTACGGATACCCAGTGGAACGATCCGGCTCTCAGGAGTCAGTTTTGCTCTGGGTTATCCGAAAGGGTTAAGGATGCGCTTGCGCTGTATGAGACCCCCTTTTCCCTTGATGCGGTTATGTCCCTTTCTATCAGAATAGATAGACATCTTAGGGACAGATTGAAAGATCCTGAGCAATTAGTAACCGCTCCCAAGCAGCAGTTAGTCTGTACGGACTTAGACGAGCCTATGCAGCTAGGAGGAACTACTCGTCAGGTCCGTCCTCCTGAGGCTCACCGTAGGCGTGGGGTTTGTTTTTTCTGTGGGGGGAGGGGTCATTTCATTAATGTCTGTCCTTCCATACTCAAAAACAAAAGACTGTCGGAAAACTACTAACCCCAATCTGTGTGGAGGATGTCAGCCGGGGGGTATACGTTTCCTCCATATGAACTCTCAATTTGTGTTGCCAGCGGTTGTTGTTGTTGGTGTTAAGACAGAGACTATTTCTTTCTTCCTAGACAGTGGAGCAGGAGTAAATTTGATAGATGCCCAGTTTGCCCAGACTATGAGTTTGTCTTTCTGTACGCTACAGAGACCTATTCCCATTTTCGCTATCGACTCTGCTCCTCTGTCTCAGAGAAACCTCACTCACATTGTCCATAACTTACACCTTCGGGTAGGGGACCACCATAACGAGTGTCTATCATGTTATGTTCTGGAGGGTCTTCCCACTCCTGTGGTATTGGGTCTTCCCTGGTTGGTAGCGCACAATCCAGTGGTGGATTGGAAGGCCAGGGAGATATTGGAGTGGAGTGAGCATTGCAGAGAAAATTGCTTAAATAGAAATTGCTTAGTCGCCTCCATAGCTACCCTACCTACTTTTGTTTCAGACTTTGAGGACGTTTTCTCTGAAAAGGGGTGTCAGAAGTTACCACCTCACCGTCCTTATGATTGCCCGGTTAACCTGATTCCCGGTGCGAAATTACCCAAGACCAGGTTATATAATCTTTCGGGTCCCGAGAGACAAGCCATGAAAGATTATCTCAGAGAGCTTGGCTAAGGGACACATCAGACCCTCTTCTTCACCCGTGGCTGCAGGGTTTTTCTTCGTTAAAAAGAAAGATGGGGGCCTGCGTCCTTGCCTAGATTTCTGCGAACTAAACCGGATAACCATCCGAGACCCATACCCTCTTCCTCTCATTCCTGACCTGTTTAATCAGATTGCGGGTGCTAAGTGGTTCTCCAAACTTGATCTTAGGGGGGCCTACAATCTGATTCATATCAAGGAAGGGGATGAGTGGAAGACAGCCTTTAACAACCCGGAGGGGCATTATGAAAATCTAGTCATGCCTTTCGGTCTGACCAATGCTCCCGCTGTTTTCCAACATTTCGTTAATGACATTTTTAGGCTACTTTCACACTAGCGTTCTGCTGTCCGCTCGTGAGCTCCGTTTGAAGGGGCTCACGAGCGGAGCAGAACGCTTCCGTCCAGCCCTGATGCAGTCTGAATGGATGCGGATCCGCTCAGACTGCATCAGTCTGGCGGCGTTCAGCCTCCGCTCCGCTCGCCTCCGCACGGCCAGGCGGACAGCTGAACGCTGCTTGCAGCGTTCGGGTGTCCGCCTGGCCGTGCGGAGGCGAGCGGATCCGTCCACACTTACAATGTAAGTCAATGGGGACGGATCCGCTTGAAGATGACACAATGTGGCTCAATCTTCAAGCGGATCCGTTCCCCATTGACTTTCAATGTAAAGTCTGAACGGATCCGCTCAGGCTACTTTCACACTTAGAAAATTTTCTAAGTTTTAATGCAGACGGATCCGTTCTGAACGGATGCGAACGTCTGCATTATCGGAGCGGATCCGTCTGATGAAACATCAGACGGATCCGCTCCGAACGCTAGTGTGAAAGTAGCCTTAGTCATCTTATCGGCAGGTTTGTGGTGATATACCTAGATGATATTTTAATTTACTCGTCTGATCTGAAGACACACGAGGTACATGTCAGACAGGTACTGCAGGTCCTACGGAGGAATAAATTATATGCGAAAATTGAGAAGTGTATTTTCGCCGTTCAGGAAATACAGTTCCTGGGATATCTATTATCTGCTTCAGGTTTCCGTGTGGATCCTAGGAAAGTGCAGGCAATTCTAGATTGGAATCTTCCTAAGAACCTTAAAGCATTGCAGCGGTTTTTGGGTTTCGCAAATTTCTATAGAAAATTCATTAAAAACTATTCTGTAATTGTCAAACCCCTTACTGACATGACTAGGAAGGGGACTGATTTTTCTATATGGTCTGACGCCGCCAAAATGGCATTTTCCTCTCTAAAAGAGAGGTTTACCTCGGCACCGGCGTCTCAAATTATTAAAGGAACGTCATAATTCGGCACTTGCTGGGCACCCGGGTAGTAAAGCAACCTTGGAGCTATTGTCTCGTCGTTTTTGGTGGCCAAGGTTGCATCAGGATGTAATGGATTTTGTGTCTACTTGTTCGACTTGTGCACGCGCTAAAGTCTCTCATACACGTCCTGCAGGGTCTTTATTGCCACTTGTCATTCCCAATAGGCCATGGACACATCTGTCAATGGATTTCATCACTGACTTACCTTTGTCTGCGGGTAAAACAGTTATCTTGGTAGTAGTAGACAGGTTTAGCAAAATGGTACACTTCATTGCGTTACCCGCACTACCTAATGCTAAGACTCTTGCTCAGGTATTTATCAGTGAAATCGTGAAGCTTCACGGGGTTCCTTCCGATGTTGTTTCGGATCGGGGAACCCAGTTTATTTCTATGTTTTGGAAAGCTTTTTGTTCCTGTTTGGGGGTACACTTGTCCTTTTCCTCAGCTTTCCATCCTCAGTCGAATGGACAGACTGAGCGTACCAACCAAAACCTTGAGACATACCTAAGGTGTTTTGTGTCTGAAAACCAAGAGGTGTGGTCATCATATTTACTGTTAGCCGAGTTTGCTATAAATAATCGCCGTCAGGAATCCACTGGCATGTCACCATTTCTTGGTGCATATGGTTTTCATCCCCAATTCTGTACTTTCAAAGAGGGGGGGTCTTCTGGGGTTCCCGAAGAGGAAAAGTTTTCGTCATCTCTTTCATCTGTATGGCAGAAAGTGCAAGCTAACTTGAAAAATATGGGAGGTAAATATAAATGCATGGCTGATAAGAAACGGTCGCCAGGTCCGGACCTAGGAGTGAATGACTATGTGTGGTTATCTACTAGGAATATTAAGTTGAAGGTTCCCTCTTGGAAACTGGGTCCTAGGTTCATTGGTCCTTACAAAATAGTAGCCATCATTAACCCTGTGGCTTTTTCGCCTGGAGCTACCTCAAACTTTTAAAATCCATAACGTGTTCCATAAGTCGTTACTCAAAAAGTATGTTCCACCTCTAGAACCGTCACCGCTGCCACCCCCTCCTGTTGTTGTTGATGGTAATCTAGAGTTTCAAATATCCAAAATTGTTGATTCTCGTCGGGTCCGCCGCTCTCTTCAATATCTGGTGCATTGGAGGGGTTACGGTCCCGAGGAAAGAATGTGGGTTCCAGCATCAGAGGTAATGCCGACAGGTTAGTTCGGGCTTTTCATGCCTCTCATCCTGAGAGACCTAGTCCTGAGTGTCCGGAGGCCCCTCGTGGAAAGGGGGGTACTGTCACAAGGGTGTCAAGAGCCACATCTGACTCCATTATACCCGGGGTCCCGGGGTCAAGAAGTCGCAGCGGGTGGCTGCGCGCTCTATGTATAAAGATAGTGCTGTTACTTACTGCTAGCTTTCTGGGTTTGCCTTGCAATCCTTTTTGTCTCACTCAGGGATCCGTAGCTTCTTCTCCTCAGCTGTTTCTTGTCAGGCACTCCCAACCTCCTTTTATTCCCCTCTCCCACTTCTCTGGTTGCCAGATATAGAGCTTCCTGCCTGGACTTCTATACTGACCCACTGGAGCTGAGTAGCTGTGATCCCTGGTTGTTGTTCCAGAGCGTTACCCTCCGGATCCCTGTTGGGCTTCTGTTGTCCACTGTTGTCGCCCATCTGGGACTATATGTTTTGTCAGTATTGTCTGTCTTCTCCCTAGTGTTTCCCTTTAGTGTTAGTGGTGCGGACTAGTGTTTCCACCGCCCTATTCACTACGTACGGCTCATCTTAGGGAAAGCCAGGGTTTAGGAACGTGATCGGCGTACAGGTGAGAAACCCGTCTAGGGACGTCAGGGCAGTCAGGTGCCAGCCTCAAGGTGAGTTAGGGGTCACCATCTTTCCCTCTCCCTTGGACAGGGCCTTTCTTTTCCTTCCCTTTGCGTCACATATGTGATCGGCACGCCGGTCGTGATATTTGATTACAATTTTTGCAGGTACTGCTGCCCTTCATTTGGATGGTGTTGCTCTAAGTTGGGAGAGTTTTGATAATTCTGGGGGTCCCAGCTCCAGCTATTCATAGGAATTACTTGTCTATATGGATCTATTGCTGCAAGAAAAAAAATTTTATGGTGATTTTTTTTTTATCCTTCATACATGTACATACTGTAGCAGAACTGGGATTCTTTTAGTCAGTATTTTGGATAATTAGTTTAACATTGAAAGTTAGTGTCGCTTTGCTCAGTGGTAACATTTCTACAGTTTTCTCAAACCGCTCCTCCATTCCTCCTTGAACAGGGTGTTTTAATAGCCGCTTTCATTACTCTAGAGGAGAAAGGCAGAAGGTGAGTGATTTTTATGGAAAACTAGCAATCCGCACTGAGCAGATAGTAGGAGGGGATTCACACATTAAAATGCAAGGTGACAAATTGTCACACTACAGCAAAGATAATGACAAGTGACATGCTACTGCTGCAGACTCAACGATGCACCTACAGTATGTATGGTCTTATTTTAATGACTACTTTCTTTTGGGGAGACTATTTCCCCCAAAATCCTCATCACAGTATTGTGTTTATTATGCATTATAGCCTGACCCAATGGCAATAACAGCACATAACTACAACTATGCAGAATTGTATGCAGATTTTATTTAGAATCTATTTTAATGTCTTGACTAGTAGTCCCATTCAAAGCAAACCGTCATATTATACATCTGGCTGCCTGGCAACTACTTGTCTTCCTGTTTTGGTGACTACCCTTGTGTGTACATGAAACTATATCTAGTTAACCTCTTCCCACCTTCCGCCGAAATATTACATTGCGTAAGCTGCTAGTTAGCGTGATCCACCATACTATTACGGTGCAGCTATGGTGTAGGCGCACAACGTCTCTTGAGGGGACTGGCTCTATTATACGCCTGGTACCCTGCTCTCTTTGTCAGGATCTGAGAGAACGCCAATATCATCAGCTTAACCCCTTAGTTTCTGCAGTCAACGCAGACCACTACATCTAAATGGTTAGAGAAATGGAAGGGGTTCTCTCTCACCCCTCATCATTGTGCCTTTGACAGGTCCAGGCATTCTGTCATTTTTTCTGTAACTGCCATAATACACTGCAATGCAGAAGTTCAAGCACCCTATTGGGATTTAGTAATAGAATCAAAAAGTAGTAAAAAAAAAAAGTAATAATTACAGTAAAATTAAAAAACATAAATATGTTTTAAAAATTGCCATTGTTATTTTTTTGTTATTATTATTATTACTACTATTCAATGATACTATGATCACACCTTAAAATATATGTTTTATGCATTCTAACTCAAAAAAACTCAATAAAAAGTGATTAAAATACTTATATGTACCTCACAATGGCAGTATTAAAGATCCCACAACTGATCGCACAAAATACAAACTGTCACACATAGAAAAATAAAAATGTTATGGGTCTTTTAATGCAGTGACAAAAACCCCAAACAATTATTTTAAAAAATAAAGGAAGAGATTTATCAAGACCGGAGCTTTAATATCCCCTTCACTGCTGGAGGATGGGCCTAATCTATGATGAGATGCATGCATCCTCTGGCAGTCTATGTGCATGATAAAATTTTTGGGGCCAATAGCCATGCTGTGCCCTGCCACAGACTACTATTAGCAGTCTACGGACAGTGATTGGCTGCAGCAGTCATGTTACTGCTGATGTTTGTAAACAAACAGGGGCCAGGATACCTGGCGTTTGCCACAGAGGACAGCGCTGGAGAAATGGGTCAGAAACTCACTTTTTTTTTACGACATTGTATGGGTTGACCAAGATTTTTTTGAGGTTGTGTTTCCCATGATCAATGCAGTTGCAACTAGTTGAACCATAGAGCTGTAATTATGCTAAACACTTCATAATGAGCTCCTAATCTTCTAGGTCTGATATGAAGAAGGTCCTTTCATCACAAAATGTGATATGTGTTAGGTGTTTTTATGGACAATTGGTATTAAATCACATCATCATGTTCTCTTGGCATCATCAAAGCCACAGGCCCCCCATATGCAACTGTTTTGTGGTCTGCTCAGCACCATATTATGGAGGAATTTTCCTCTAGAAGCACTGTAGTATATGCAGCGGACCAGACTGTGGGGGCAACACGTGAGGAACAGTGGGCCGATGGGGGTAGTAGTTAATCTACTCACGGTTTTGCAGCTCCCTGGGTCGACGTGCAGTGATGAGGAAGACAGCACTAAATTCTCCGGGCACTCTCTATTACAGGGAACACCAGCCAGATGGAAGTTTAGGTGCCCTTGATGGTAGTGGGTATGCTTAGGATGCTTTGGTGGCTGGGTCCCTGTGTTCGTGAAGCCAGCACCGTAAGGTGCAATTAAGAGATGGAGCAGAAAAATGAGGAATGAGACAGTAGTTATACCAAACAGGAATATTACTTGTCAGATGTAGTAAGGCACCCAATACCATCACTTTGTTTTGCATACAGATGGCAAAAAGGGTAAAGTTGCAAATCCAAATTAGCAGGCTCCTTGAGGTGAAGTGTAGAGGTTAGCTCCAGCTCACTTTAGTAGAGGTGATGTTCTTACTTGTACTTGTTCCTGAACTTGCTTTTGTTACTCAGCCTTTCGATAGTAGTTTAAATCCTCTGTATGTGTGTATTCTGACAGATTGCCTTTCTGTCCTTGGTTACGGTGGGCAGCCAATAGTTTAGAAACTCTCCACCTAATGCAAAGGCGACTAAAACCCTATAAACGGCAGTTATCTTCCTTTGCCAATAGTCTATAGTTCAGTAATCCAGCAACCCAAGGGCGATCTCCCTCATGGCAGGCAAACTCTCTGCTTCATTATTTTAAAAGGTTGCAGTCCTCAAAGTGATAATTCACTTTATATCCCGGGAGGGTAATCTACAGTGTAGGATCAGAGAGTCCTAATCGTGGACTCAAATGTTGAGGTAAATTGGTTCCCCGGGCTAGACCCGGGAGAACAGAGACAAGCCTGTCTCCTCTCCTTCCTCCTAACTCCTAATCTCTCTCTAACTTCCTGTGGCTGCACTATATAAATGATGTTATGGTGACCTCCAGTGGTGGACGTATGTAATGCATGTTACCTGCCTGTAATATGGATTCAGCAGCATAGACAAAGGAATAATGCAAAATTACATCATACTATACATAACAATTTGGAGTGGACCATACAAACATATGTGCGACACTACATATATCTTTGTAATGTGGTATCCAATGGAACATGTCTGAGCTTTTTTTTCTCTTGGATTTTTTTTTTATAAACAGAGATACACATTAAGTGCCATAGCATGGTGCCACACAACTCATGACACTGTAATATGCATGAGTCTTTAGGATCTGGTACATTTTACAGACAAGACCAATAAGGGTCCATTCACACGTCCGCAAAATGAGTCTGCATCCGTTCCGCAATTTTGCGGAACAAGTACGGACCCATTCATTTTCAATGGGGCCGGAATGTGCTGTCAGCATCCGCATTTGCGCATCCGCACTTCCGGATCCGCACTTCCGTTCCGCAAAAAAATTGAACATGTCCTATTCTTGTCCGCAATTGCGGACGAGAAAAGGCATTTTCTATGAGAGTGTCCTGTGTCCGTGTTTTGCGGATCCGCAATTTTCGGATCTGCAAAACACATACAGACGTATGAAAGGACCCTAAATCAGACAACATTTTATCCAAGTATGACGTTTGAAGGATAAAGTAACATTGATTACCGGTACTTCTATCAAAAGAGTTAGATGAAAATATATGACATTGTCCTTTTCATTAGCTTTAGCAGGAGAAAAAAGCTTTTTAAAGCACCTCTTTCTCAACATCGATCCTACGTTTTACCTTTCTGCTGGTGGGGACAGATTATTTTTTAATGAAATTTCTAAATACTGTACTAAATGGACAGTAATTACTGGAAAAGTACACTAATTATAGTGTGGCTCACTGTGAGCTACATGCCTGTCTAATTAATGAGTACATTAACTATAATAGTATTTATGTGATTGGTGTCCACTAATCAGCACTAAAATGTGTTAATTATGCTGTTCCCTTTTCTGCTGAATAATAGTACATGAGCAGGGTGTGATAATAATAGTTTGCAGACAAGTGATGGCAAACTTTCTATAAAGAACATCTGTGCTCAAAAATGAAAAACTTAGTAGAGCTAAATATGTGGTCTTATAATTGTGCATCCTGTTTTTATTATTTGCAGTTGCTTTTGTGTCAATTTTAAGTCTGTCTTTGCTTTGTCTGCGGAAATTTTTTGAAATGGCGAGCATTAATAATATATTTGGGGCAATAACAATTTGGCTTACACCTATATATGTAAAATTAGACCAGGGGGGGAGCCTGGCATAGAATGTGACTTATTAGCGACATTTGAAAATGTTGCAAATAATAAATATCATCTAAAACAGGTGTAAACCCATTCACTTGTCATAAACGTAGAACACTGTGGAAAGTGGCATCAAGTTGCAAAAATTAGCTGCAAAAATTGACAAGCGACATTTCATGTGACAAAAACACAGCAAAAAAAACTGTAAATCTAATAGTAAGTGTTCCCTATAATAATTACAGATAGCTTAGCCTTGGAAGGCATTAAAGGGGTTATCCGAGTTATTTTTTTGTTCTTTCTATGTTCCTAACTGGGCAAATGTAACAGCTTTCCAATTCACTCACTTTATCTCCAGTGGCTGGTTTCTCAGATTTCACTGAGAGTCACATGACCTGTGATGTCAGCTTCTCTCCCTGCTCTGATAAAGGTCGTTTACAAGCCTGTAAACGAGACGTCACTGTGCTGGCCACGCCCCCCTTCACTGCCGCTGTGTGCTCTATCCTAGGAATCTTAACCCCTTCAGCTGCACAGACTCAGGGCTGAAGTGTTTACTGTGTAGCTGCAGGCAGTGAGGAGACAAATGCTGGGACCAGGAGCTGAAAGAGAAGTTCTGCAAAGCATTACAGGTAGGGGGAAGATCCTGTGTGTATTAGCAGTGTCATTATATAAGTGGAACTTGTAGTTCTACACTTACAAGTTGCTGTTGATTCTCTCAGCACTAAGGGCAGCTCTTGTATCCACTCCCTTAGCAGTGTCATTATACAGCTGGGACTTGTAGTCCTACACATACAACAAGCTGCAGAGTCTCCCAGCAGGCAGACATGTCACTCAGGGCAGCTCTTGTATTCACTCCCTTAGCAGTGCAGGGGGAGGGGCAGAGATTGTTTTTATTGCATGTAAACAAAGGGCCAGAAAAGAACCAGGGAAATGAGGAAATATATATATATACTTTTGCATAAAACTTGCTTAGCTCAGTTATATATCAGATATTCAGTGCTATATTTTTTTTTTCATAACTCGGACAACCCCTTTAAGTCATTGCAGCAATTTAGAAGCTTTTAAGCCCCCTGTAGCTTCATAGAAATGTCCTCTTACATCATCCTTGTCTTTTTTCTTACTTCTCTTTTTTAGCTTTTTCCTAAAGTAACGGGTTGTCAAGTATTGTTTAAAAAATAGTGTAAAAACTAACTATTATCTGGTAAATCCCAGCATCCCAATTTTAGTTGTCTACACCAGTTTTTGTTTACTTGTCCTGGAATGATGATTAGAGAAGAGTAAAGTTTAGAAAAATTTGATTCGGCAGCTTCGCCGAAGTTCACCAAGAAATTAGATTTGTTATGAATTAATTAATCACGAATCACTATGAATCAGGTATATCCAGGCCACTCTATCTTAGGGTACATCTGGGGGTGGTGCGGTGAAGAACCGTGCAGCCAATAAGCCCGCAGCTGCATTTCATTTAATAATGAAGACCTACAGTACAGACCAAAAGTTTGGACACACCTCATTCAAAGAGTTTTCTTTATTTTCATGACTATGAAAATTGTAGATTCACACTGAAGGCATCAAAACTATGAATTAACACATGTGGAATTATATACATAACAAACAAGTGTGAAACAACTGAAAATATGTCATATTCTAGGTTCTTCAAAGTAGCCACCTTTTGCTTTGATTACTGCTTTGCACACTCTTGGCATTCTCTTAATGAGCTTCAAGAGGTAGTCCCCTGAAATGGTTTTCACTTCACAGGTGTGCCCTGTCAGGTTTAATAAGTGGGATTTCTTGCCTTATAAATGGGGTTGGGACCATCAGTTGCGTTGAGGAGAAGTCAGGTGGATACACAGCTGATAGTCCTACTGAATAGACTGTTAGAATTTGTATTATGGCAAGAAAAAAGCAGCTAAGTAAAGAAATACGAGTGGCCATCATTACTTTAAGAAATGAAGGTCAGTCAGTCAGCCGAAAAATTGGGAAAACTTTGAAAGTAAGGGCTATTTGACCATGAAGGAGAGTGATTGGGTGCTGAGCCAGATGACCTGGCCTCCACAGTCACCGGACCTGAACCCAATCGAGATGGTTTGGGGTGAGCTGGACCGCAGAGTGAAGGCAAAAGGGCCAACAAGTGCTAAGCATCTCTGGGAACTCCTTCAAGACTGTTGGAAGACCATTTCAGGGGACTACCTCTTGAACCTCATCAAGAGAATGCCAAGAGTGTGCAAAGCAGTAATCAAAGCAAAAGGTGGCTACTTTGAAGAACCTAGAATATGACATATTTTCAGTTGTTTCACACTTGTTTGTTATGTATATAATTCCACATGTGTTAATTCATAGTTTTGATGCCTTCATAGTCATGAAAATAAAGAAAACTCTTTGAATGAGAAGGTGTGTCCAAATTTTTGGTCTGTACTGTATGTATAGTCCTTATTCATTGTTAACGGTCGTGTTGCTCCTTTAACCCCTTAAGGACCCATGACGTACATGTACATCATCTCTGGCCGTGACTTAAGGACCAGAGAAGTACATGTATGTCATGGTGATCGGGCGGGTGCAGGAGCTGCAGGGGTCCGGCAGGGGCAGGGGTCCGGCAGTCACTGATAGCTGGAACCCTGAAATCACAGATGCCGGCGCATTAACCCCTGCACAGCTGCGGTCAGCACTGACCGCGGCACGTGCGATGTCCGTGCAGGGAGAAAGCAGCCATCGGGTCCCCGCGCTGCTGTGACGGGGACCCGATGGCATGGAAGGCAGCACAATGCCTTCATTAGGCATTGTGGCTGCCTTCCAGGAGAGCCTGTGAGATCCAGCCCCCTGGATCTCACAGGTAGGAAGGCTGTAAGTGTATTACAGAAGTATTGTCATGCATTGTAAATTGGGTCAGACTCCCAAAAGTTGAAGTCCCAGAGTAAAATAAATAAAAACTGTGCTAAATAAACCATTTTTTGTCACCTTACATCACTAAAAGTGCAACACCAAGCGATAAAAATTGTGTATACCCCCCAAAATAGTACCAATCTAACCGTCACCTCATCCTGCAAAAAATGAGCCCCTACCTGAGACAATCACCCAAAAAAATATATATATATGGCTCAGAATATGGAGACACTAAAACATAGTTTTTTTGGTTTAAAAAATGCTGTTATTGTGTAAAACTTAAGTAAATAAAAAAAGGATACGTATTAGGTATTTCCGCGTCCGTTACGGACGCGAAAATACCTAATACGTATACTTTTTTTATTTACTTAAGTTTTACACAATAACCTGCTCTATAAAAATACCACATAACCTAACCCCTCAGATGACCACCATAAAAAAAAAGTGTCAAAAAAGCAATTTTTTGTCACCTTACATCACAAAAAGTGTAATAGCAAGCGATCAAAAAGTCATATGCACCCCAAAATAGTGCCAATCAAACTGTCATCTCATCCGGCAAAAATGATACCTACCTAAGACAATCGCCCAAAAACTGGGCTCTCAGACTATGGAGACACTAAAACATGATTTTTTTTGTTTCAAAAATGAAATCATTGTGTAAAACTTACATAAATAAAAAAAGTAGACATATTAGGTATCACTGCATCTGTAATAACCTGCTTTATAAAAATATCACATGACCTAACCCCTCACCCTACCGTAAAAAAAAAAAAAACTGTCAAAAAAGCCATTTTCTGTCACCTTACATCACAAAAAGTCATATGCACCCTATAAATGTTATGGAATAGAATGGACACTTGCTTGTCCCTTACAAAATTATGTCTGTCCGAGAGACAACCCCCAGTATGCATTCTATGATTGAAACTATTTGTAGCAAAAACTTGAAATTAGTCTATCATACATATGCCTTAAACTTATTTCCTGTTTACATTCCTTCTTGCTAAAAAAACAATCATGTTAGCCCACTCCTCCAACTTATATGGAGAGTATATAATGTGAGGCCCCCACCTAATAAATTAGAGTTATGCTTTGACCTTATATAGAGTGTCAGTGTTATTTCTCTCGCCGTGCATGCATTTATCTAATTTGGAGCAGTGCATCAACCTACCTGACCATTGATCAGAACCAGAACATAATAGTACCAATCAAACTGTCATCTCATCCTGAAAAAAATTTGCCTTTACACAAGACAGTCACCCAAAAAAATAATAATATATGACTTTCAGAATGTGGAGACACTAAAAAAATAATTTTTTGGTATTGGTCATATTTGGTATTGTTGCGTCCGTAACAACCTGCTCTATAAAAATACCACATGATCTAACCTGTCAGATGAATGATGTAAATAACAAAAAATAAAAACGGTGCCAAAACAGCTATTTCTTGTTACCTTGCCTCACAAAAAGTGTAATATAGAGCAACCAAAAATCATATGTCCAGGAAGAGGAGAGAGGCACCACAGCACATATTCTGGCATCATATCAGCCACCACAGGAGAAGCCACCATTGAGTTACTTTGACCCCTGCACACAGGAAGAGGAGAGAGGCCCCACAGCACATATTCTGGCATCATACTAACCACCACAGGAGAAGCCACCATTGAGTTACTTTGACCCCTGCACCCAGGAAGAGGAGAGAGGCCCCACAGCACATATTCTGGCATCATATCAGCCACCACAGGAGAAGCCACCATTGAGTTACTTTGACCCCCGCACCCAGGAAGAGGAGAGAGGCACCACAGCACATATTCAGGCATCATATCACACACCACAGGAGAAGGCCTCTTTCAGTGATTTAGGCCTTTGGACCCAGACAGAGGAGAGAGGCACCACAGCACATATTCTGGCATCATATCAGCCACCACAGGAGAAGCCACCATTGAGTTACTTTGACCCCTGCACCCAGGAAGAGGAGAGAGGCCCCACAGCACATATTCTGGCATCATATCAGCCACCACAGGAGAAGCCACCATTTAGTTACTTTGACCCCTGCACCCAGGAAGAGGAGAGAGGCACCACAGCACATATTCTGGCATCATATCAGCCACCACAGGAGAAACCACCGTTTAGTTACTTTGACCCCTTCACCCAAACAGAGGAGAGAGGTTCCACATCAGAGAATCAGGCATCATATCAACCACCACAGGAGTAGGCCACAATTTAGTTTATTTTACCCCTGCACCCAGGAAGAGGAGAGAGGCCCCACAGCACATATTCTGGCATCATATCACACACCACAGGAGAAGGCCTCTTTCAGTGATTTAGGCCTTTGGACCCAGACAGAGGAGAGAGGTCAGAGATTAGCTTCATATCCCCCAGCACAGCAGAAGACCGCTTTATTTGACTTAGGCCTCAGCACCCAGACAGAAGACAGAGGTAGCATGGCAGAGGTTATGGCTTCATGTCACCCGTTAGTTTAACCGGCCACTTTCATCTGGTTAGGCCCCGGCGCCCAGACAGAGAAGAGTTTCATTCAACTGTGGGTTTCATAAAATTTGTATCAAATAAAGAAGTGGCCCGTAGCACAACAAGACATGTTTTAGGCAGTTAATAAGGACTACTCTGCACAAGGGAGGGACAGGTCCTGTGGGATCCATGCCTGGTTCATCTTTATGAAGGTCAGCTTGTCCACGTTGGCTGTGGACAGGCGGCTGCGCTTGTCAGTAATGACGCCCCCTGCCGTGCTGAATACGCGTTCAGATAAAACGCTGGCCGCCGGGCAGGAAAGCACCTCCAAGGCATAAAATGCTAACTCTGGCCACGTGGACAATTTCGAAACCCAGTAGTTGAATGGGGCCGAACCATCCGTCAGGATGTGGAGGGGTGTGCAGACATACTGTTCAACCATGTTAGTGAAATGCTGCCTCCTGCTAACACGTTCCGTATCAGGTGTCGGTGCAGATAGCTGTGGCGTGGAGACAAAACTTTTCCACATTTCTGCCATGCTAACCCTGCCCTCAGATGAGCTGGCCGTGACACAGCTGCGTTGGCGACCTCTTGCCACTCCTCTGCCTTCACCTTCCACCTGTTCCCCTGTGACATGTGGGAATGCTCTCAAGAGCGCCTCTATCAGCGTGCGCTTGTACTCGCGCATCTTACGGTCGCGCTCCAGTTCAGGAATTAAAGTGGGCACATTGTCTTTATACCGGGGATCCAGCAGGGTGGCCACCCAGTAGTCTGCACACGTTAAAACGTGGGCAACTCTGCTGTCGTTGCGCAGGCATTGGAGCATATATTCGCTCATGTGGGCCAGGCTACCCATGGGTAAGGACAAGCTGTCCTCTGTGGGAGGCGTATCGTCATCGTCCACCGTATCCCCCCAGCCACGCACCAGTGATGGGCCTGGGCTGCCACCCCGCTGTGAACTTGCGTCATCCTCGTCCCCCTCCACCTCCTCCTCCTCATCCTCCTCGTCCTCCAGTACAGTGCCTTGGCTGGCGACTTGTGAACCTGTCCTCTGCTGCTTAAACAAACCTCCCTCTGAGCCACTTCGAACAGACTGGCCCGAAAGTGTTAGAAACGAGCCCTCATCCTCCTCCTCCACCTGGGCCACCTCCTCTAACATCATTGCCCTAAGTGTTTTCTCAAGGAGACATAGAAGTGGTATTGTAACGCTGATAACAGTGTCATCGCCACTGGCCATGTTGGTGGAGTACTCGAAACAGCGCAGCAGGGCACACAGGTCTCGCATGGAGGCCCAATCATTGGTGGTGAAGTGGTGCTGTTCGGCAGTACGACTGACGCGAGCGTGCTGCAGCTGAAACTCCACTATGGCCTGCTGCTGCTCGCACAGTCTCTCCAGCATGTGCAAGGTGGAGTTCCACCGGGTGGGCACGTCGCATATGAGGCGGTGAGCGGGAAGGCCGAAGTTCCGCTGTAGCGCAGACAGGCGAGCAGCGGCAGGATGTGAACGGCGGAAGCGCGCACAGACGGCCCGCACTTTATGCAGCAGCTCTGACATGTTGGGGTAGTGGTGAATGAACCTCTGCACCACCAAGTTCAGCACATGCGCCAGGCAAGGGATGTGCGTCAAACCGGCTAGTCCCAGAGCTGCCACGAGATTTCGCCCATTATCGCATACCACCAGGCCTGGCTTGAGGCCCACCGGCAGAAACCACTCGTCGGTCTGTTGTTCAATACCCCGCCACAACTCCTTTGCGCTGTGGGGCCTGTCCCCCAAACATATGAGTTTCAGAATGGCCTGCTGACGTTTACCCCGGGCTGTGCTGAAGTTGGAGGTGAAGGTGTGTGGCTGACCGGATGAGCTGGTGGAAGCAGTGGAGGAGGAAGCCGAGTAGGAGGAGGAGGCTACAGGAGGCAGAGAATGATGCCCTGCGATCCTAGGGGGCGGAAGGACGTGCGCCAAGGAACTGTCCGCCGGGGGCCCAGCCGCCACTACATTCATCCAGTGTGCAGTTAGTGAGATATAGCGTCCCTGGCCGTGCTTACTGGTCCACGTATCTGTGGTTAGGTGGACCTTGCCACAAATGGCGTTGCGCAGTGCACACTTGATTTTATCGGACACTTGCATGTGCAGGGAAGGCACGGCTGTCTTGGAGAAGTAGTGGCGGCTGGGAACCACATACTGCGGGACAGCCATGGCCATCAGCTGTTTGAAGCTGTCTGTGTCCACCAGCCGGAATGACAGCATTTCAAAGGCCAGCAGTTTAGAAATGCTGGCGTTCAGGCCAAGGGCTCGAGGGTGACTCGGGGGGAATTTGCGCTTCCTCTCTAAGGTTTGAGATATTGAGAGCTGAACGCTGCTGTGTGATATAGTGGAGACGCTAGTTGACGGTGGCGGTGGTGGTGGTGTCGGTGGCACATCCTCTGTTTGCTGCTCGGCAGGTGGCAACATTCCTCTCGAGGCGGAAGCCGAGGCAGCAGCGGTAGAGGGAGCAGGGGGAGCCTCAGCGAGTGCCTGGTTTTTAAGGTGTGTACCCCACTGCAGTTCATGCTTTGCATGTAGATGCCTGGTCATGCAGGTTGTGCTGAGGTTCAGAACGTTAATGCCTCGCCTCAGGCTCTGATGGCAGAGCGTGCAAGTCACTCGGGTCTTGTCGGTAGGACATTGTTTAAAGAAGTGCCATGCCAGGGAACTCTTTGAAGCTGCCTTTGTGGGGCTGGGTCCCTGTTGGCGATGTCCAGTAGCAGGCGAACTCTGGGGGCGGCGGCTCGTCTGCTTTGGCCCCCTGCTCCCTCTTTGGCTTCGCTGTTGTCTCGGTCTCACCACTACCTCTTCCTCTGAACTGTGAAAGTCATCGCCACGACCTTCAGTCCATGTGGGGTCTAAGACCTCATCGTCCTCTGCATCGTCTTCCACCCAGTCTCCCTCCCTGACCTCCTCCTGTTCAGTCTGCACACTGCAAAAAGACGCGGCAGTGGGCACCTGTGTTTCGTCATCATCAGAGAGTCGGTGACTCTGCTGTGGTGGTATTCCCATGTCCTCTTCATCTGGAGACATAAGTGGTTGTGCGTCAGTGCATGGTATGTCTTCCTCCACTGGGGAAGGGCTAGGTGGACGCCCCTGGGAAACCCTGGAAGCAGAGTCTTCAAACAGAAGAAGAGACTGCTGCATAACTTGTGGCTCAGACCGTTTCCCTGATATGCTTGGGGGTGATGTGACAGACTGATGGGCTTGGTTTTCAGGTGCCACCTGTGCGCTTTCCGCAGAAGACTGGGTGGAAGACCATGTGGTGAACGTGCTGGAAGCACTGTCGGCCACCCAATCGATTAATGCCTGTACCTGCTCAGGCCTTACCATCCTAAGAGCGGCATTAGGCCCCACGAGATATTGCGGTACATTCTGCCGGCTAGTTGAGGGAGTTCGTTCCCTACTGTGTGCGCCTGGGGCCGAACGGCCACGTCCTCTACCAGCAACAGAGGCTCCACGGACACCACCACGACCGCGTCCTCGTCCCTTAATAGTATTTTTCTTCATTGTTGCGATTCAACTCGCACCACAATGAAATATATTATTTTTTATAAGCAAAATCCCCTCACTGGAATACTTTCAGTCTTTTGACTGTATGGATTACAGATGGAATGACTGTTATATGTGAGTACCGCTTTCTTTGACAGATTCTAGTATGGGTACATATATGTTTTCCCAACCCCAGCACATTAGTTTGCTAATTCCAGATGTATGAAACGCAGGCCTAACTGTATCTAGTATATTGAACGCCAGATAAACTAACTTGGCCTTTTTTAAATAAAAAAAATCCCCTCACTGGAATACTTTCAGTCTTTTGACTGTATGGATTACAGATGGAATGACTGTTATATGTGAGTACCGCTTTCTTTGACAGATTCTAGTATGGGTACATATATGTTTTCCCAACCCCAGCACATTAGTTTGCTAATTCCAGATGTATGAAACGCAGGCCTAACTGTATCTAGTATATTGAACGCCAGATAAACTAACTTGGCCTTTTTTAAATAAAAAAAAAATCCCCTCACTGGAATACTTTCAGTCTTTTGACTGTATGGATTACAGATGGAATGACTGTTATATGTGAGTACCGCTTTCTTTGACAGATTCTAGTATGGGTACATATATGTTTTCCCAACCCCAGCACATTAGTTTGCTAATTCCAGATGTATGAAACGCAGGCCTAACTGTATCTAGTATATTGAACGCCAGATAAACTAACTTGGCCTTTTTTAAATAAAAAAAATCCCCTCACTGGAATACTTTCAGTCTTTTGACTGTATGGATTACAGATGGAATGACTGTTATATGTGAGTACCGCTTTCTTTGACAGATTCTAGTATGGGTACATATATGTTTTCCCAACCCCAGCACATTAGTTTGCTAATTCCAGATGTATGAAACGCAGGCCTAACTGTATCTAGTATATTGAACGCCAGATAAACTAACTTGGCCTTTTTTAAATAAAAAAAATCCCCTCACTGGAATACTTTCAGTCTTTTGACTGTATGGATTACAGATGGAATGACTGTTATATGTGAGTACCGCTTTCTTTGACAGATTCTAGTATGGGTACATATATGTTTTCCCAACCCCAGCACATTAGTTTGCTAATTCCAGATGTATGAAACGCAGGCCTAACTGTATCTAGTATATTGAACGCCAGATAAACTAACTTGGCCTTTTTTAAATAAAAAAAATCCCCTCACTGGAATACTTTCAGTCTTTTGACTGTATGGATTACAGATGGAATGACTGTTATATGTGAGTACCGCTTTCTTTGACAGATTCTAGTATGGGTACATATATGTTTTCCCAACCCCAGCACATTAGTTTGCTAATTCCAGATGTATGAAACGCAGGCCTAACTGTATCTAGTATATTGAACGCCAGATAAACTAACTTGGCCTTTTTTAAATAAAAAAAAAATTCCCTCACTGGAATACTTTCAGTCTTTTGACTGTATGGATTACAGATGGAATGACTGTTATATGTGAGTACCGCTTTCTTTGACAGATTCTAGTATGGGTACATATATGTTTTCCCAACCCCAGCACATTAGTTTGCTAATTCCAGATGTATGAAACGCAGGCCTAACTGTATCTAGTATATTGAACGCCAGATAAACTAACTTGGCCTTTTTTAAATAAAAAAAAAATTCCCTCACTGGAATACTTTCAGTCTTTTGACTGTATGGATTACAGATGGAATGACTGTTATATGTGAGTACCGCTTTCTTTGACAGATTCTAGTATGGGTACATATATGTTTTCCCAACCCCAGCACATTAGTTTGCTAATTCCAGATGTATGAAACGCAGGCCTAACTGTATCTAGTATATTGAACGCCAGATAAACTAACTTGGCCTTTTTTAAATAAAAAAAATCCCCTCACTGGAATACTTTCAGTCTTTTGACTGTATGGATTATAGATGGAATGACTGTTATATGTGAGTACCGCTTTCTTTGACAGATTCTAGTATGGGTACATATATGTTTTCCCAACCCCAGCACATTAGTTTGCTAATTCCAGATGTATGAAACGCAGGCCTAACTGTATCTAGTATATTGAACGCCAGATAAACTAACTTCGCCTTTTTTAAATAAAAAAAATTCCCTCACTGGAATACTTTCAGTCTTTTGACTGTATGGATTACAGATGGAATGACTGTTATATGTGAGTACCGCTTTCTTTGACAGATTCTAGTATGGGTACATATATGTTTTCCCAACCCCAGCACATTAGTTTGCTAATTCCAGATGTATGAAACGCAGGCCTAACTGTATCTAGTATATTGAACGCCAGATAAACTAACTTGGCCTTTTTTAAATAAAAAAAATCCCCTCACTGGAATACTTTCAGTCTTTTGACTGTATGGATTACAGATGGAATGACTGTTATATGTGAGTACCGCTTTCTTTGACAGATTCTAGTATGGGTACATATATGTTTTCCCAACCCCAGCACATTAGTTTGCTAATTCCAGATGTATGAAACGCAGGCCTAACTGTATCTAGTATATTGAACGCCAGATAAACTAACTTGGCCTTTTTTAAATAAAAAAAATCCCCTCACTGGAATACTTTCAGTCTTTTGACTGTATGGATTACAGATGGAATGACTGTTATATGTGAGTACCGCTTTCTTTGACAGATTCTAGTATGGGTACATATATGTTTTCCCAACCCCAGCACATTAGTTTGCTAATTCCAGATGTATGAAACGCAGGCCTAACTGTATCTAGTATATTGAACGCCAGATAAACTAACTTGGCCTTTTTTAAATAAAAAAAATTCCCTCACTGGAATACTTTATGGCTTTTCACTGTATGGATTACAGGTGGACTGGTATTAGTAGGGGTGACACAAGCACACCCAAGTCCCTGATGTAGGATTTCTATGGCACAGACCACTATTACAAGTGATTAATGGACGTTGGGAGAGATTGTGCTGCAGCACTAGTCCCAAGATGGCCGCCGCCTATCAGCCCAGTAACATGTGCCACAAAATGGTCTGCACAACCTTTAAAAAAAATAGCCTTGGACTGTGCTGCTAAATCGCTATTGGTCTGAATCCCAGGTGTAGATGTCTGACTTGTTTGGAGCTTTGGAATGCACACTGTGGCAGCTTCTGCTGCAGCACTACAAGTCGCAAAATGGCGGCCGGCGGTCAGCCCAGGTACATGTGGATGGAAAAATCACTCTGGCCACTCTAAAAATAGCCAATCCCTATCAAAAAAGCAGCTCAGCTGCAGTTGTTCAGATGAATCACAGGTGGAGGAGAGAAATTTGCTTCCAGTTATTCAATTATCCCTGCCTATTCTCGCCCTAGCATCAGCTGCGTCTATCCCTGTTCTATTCACATCGGGAGTGAGCACGTCCCGACGTGCGCACAAGCTTATAAAGAGGCTGAGTCACATGCTGCACTTGGCCAATCACAGCCTTGCCAATAGTAGGCATGGCTGCGATGGCATCTTAGGGCAAGTAGTATGATGCATGTTGATTGGCTGCTTTGCAGCCTTTCAAAATGCGCCAAAATACATGCCGAACGACGAACCCGAACCCGAACTTTTACGAAAAAGTTCGGGTTCGGGTCCGTGTCACGAACACCCCAAAATTCGGTACGGACCCGAACTATGCTCGAACTGTTCGCTCAACACTACTGTTAACCCTTGCAAATTTATTAAAATTGAAAATTTGGCAAAAAAGTGACATTCTGAAATTTCATCTCCATTTTCCATTAATTATTGTGGAACACCTAAAGGGTTAACAAAGTTTGTAAAATCATTTTTGAATAACTTGAGGAGTGTAGTTTCAAAAATGGGGTAATTTTTGGGTGGTTTCTATTATGTAAGCCTCACAAAGTGACTTCAGACCTGAACTGGTCCTTAAAAGTGGCTTTTGGAAATTCGTCCCCAAAAAATAAAATGGCATTCACAAAATGATCCAAACATGTAGTAGATGTATGGGGAATGTAAAGTAATAACTATTTTTGGAGGTATTACTATCTATTATAAAAGTATACATTTTTTCAAATTTTTGGTAAATTTGGTATTTTTTTTATAAATAAAAATATTTTTTTTGGACTCAATTTTACCACTGTCATGAATAACAATATGTGACGAGAAAACAATCTCAGAATGACCTGGAAAAGTAAAAGTGTTTTAAAGTTATCACCACATAAAGTGACACATGTCAGATTTGCAAAAAATGGCCTGGTCCTTAACCCCTTCCCGACTGCCATACGGCTATATACGTGCTAGCTGCACATACCCCGTGCAGCTAGCACGTGTATAGACGTCATGGCAGATCTTTAATCCAAGCACTGCAAAATGCTTGGATTAAAGCTTCTGCCCCTGCCCTGCTGCTGTCGCAGACAGCATACAGTGCAGTAATGCCGGCAAGGGACAAATCAGAGTGGTCCCTTGCCGGCAATCGATCCGATTGGTTAGTCTATGCAGACTAACCGATCGGATTGCGGCAGTGTAAAAATGCCTGTTCCAGGCTCTGATCTGCACTCTGCAGATCAGAGTCTGAAATCAGGTAGTGTATGCTCGTGCCCTCCCGATATGTGCCCCTTCCTGTGCGCCTCCAACCCCCCTCCCTGTGAGCCCTGCCTCTTTGCTGGTCAGAAGTAAAACGTCCCACGGCGCAAAAGACCATCCACCGGTCACCAGGATCAGGAGTACAGTAGTTTATTGCAGCAATACAATGCGTTTTTCGGGGAATTACTCATCTTCATCAGGTACAAAGGGCTGCACATATACAAGGAACAAAAGCTACACACATTTATACATGTAAGGACCACCTATTTGGGGGTCAGGAAGTCAGGGGGAGTGTTCCCTAAATCACCTTATGTCAAACTAATATTCATTTCAAAAATTTCTGTATATAGGGACATTATTATATAGAGACTGATCACTAATGGGTCATGCTATGAGGAATCAAGTGACTCTATATACTTATTAAACACTAAGGCTTATTAAACACTGGAGTCATATGATAAACGTGTCACACAGAAGAGGCCGGCATCTGCAATGGAGAGGTCGGAAGCGCATGATGACGAGCGCATAATGACGTAACGGTGACACGTGATCCGGATTCCGATCATGTGAGAGGAGCCAGATCACGTGATGGCCGTTACTAAGCAACAGGAACGCTCTGGTGGTGTAAGAGCGGTCCGGCACATGTGACCACTGTTGCTAGGAGGGCAGGACACTTGTGGATGTGAATGATATCGAAGGTCAGTGGATGCCGGGCCGCGACGCTGCACGGGGGCACTCTGACTCACAATAAATAAGGAAGCATATAGGTGGACATATATTATAAAAATAGGAATCATAAACAAGAAAAAGGACTCCTTTTGGGGGCTAGTATATACTATAAAAATATGATGAAACCAAATGAATGCTATATATAAGATATATATATATATACATATATATGTATATACAAACCGGATTCCAAAAAAGTTGGGACACTATACAAATCGTGAATAAAAACTGAATGCAATGATGTGGAGGTGCCAACTTCTAATATTTTATTCAGAATAGAACATAAATCACGGAACAAAAGTTTAAACTGAGAATTTCATGGTGTCAACAAATCCCCAAAAAGTTGGGACAAGGCAATTTTCACCACTGTGTGGCATCTCCCCTTCTTCTTACAACACTCAACAGACGTCTGGGGACCGAGGAGACCAGTTTCTCAAGTTTAGAAATAGGAATGCTCTCCCATTCTTGTCTAATACAGGCCTCTAAGGCTGCGTTCACACGAGCGTGTCCGGATTAGTTCCGGATGCGTCCCGGTGTGTTGCGGCAAACCCGCGCGAGTAGGAATGCAATTGCAGTCAGTTTTGACAGCGATTGCGTTCCGATGTTCAGTTTTTATCGTGCGTGTGCAATGTGTTTTGCACGCGCGTGATAAAAAACCGACTGTGGTACCCAGACCCGAAATTCTTCACAGAAGTTCAGGTTTGGGTTCGGTGTTGTGTAGATGTTATTATTTTCCCTTATAACATGGTTATAAGGGAAAATAATAGCATTCTGAAAACAGAATGCTTAGTAGGTGATCAGTTGAGGGTTAAAAAAAAAAAAAAAATTAACTCACCTTCTCCTGTTGTTCGCGTAGTTCTCCCGGTCTTTAGTTCTTTAAAAGATAAACTATGGGCTAAAGGACCTTTGGTGACGTCAGATCACATGCTCCAATCACATGGTCCATCACCGCGGTGATGGACCATGTGATTGGAGCATGTGATCTTACGTCACCAAAGGTCCTTTAGCCCATAGTTCATCTTTTGAGAAGTAAAGAAGAGACCGGGACTTACGCGAACAAACGGAGAAGGTGAGTTAATTTTTTTAATTTTTTTTAACCCTCAACTGATCACTTACTATGCATTCTGTTTTCAGAATGCTATTACAGGGAGTGCAGAATTATTAGGCAAGTTGTATTTTTGAGGATTAATTTTATTATTGAACAACAACCATGTTCTCAATGAACCCAAAAAACTCATTAATATCAAAGCTGAATATTTTTGGAAGTAGTTTTTAGTTTGTTTTTAGTTTTAGCTATTTTAGGTGGATATCTGTGTGTGCAGGTTACTATTACTGTGCATAATTATTAGGCAACTTAACAAAAAACAAATATATACCCATTTCTATTATTTATTTTTACCAGTGAAACCAATATAACATCTCAACATTCACAAATATACATATAGATTCTATCAGTGTTTTGATCTGTTCACCATCAACATTGCGTGCAGCAGCAACCACAGCCTCCCAGACACTGTTCAGAGAGGTGTACTGTTTTCCCTCCTTGTAAATCTCACATTTGATGATGGACCACAGGTTCTCAATGGGGTTCAGATCAGGTGAACAAGGAGGCCATGTCATTAGATTCTCTTCTTTTATACCCTTTCTTGCCAGCCACGCTGTGGAGTACTTGGACGCGTGTGATGGAGCATTGTCCTGCATGAAAATCATGTTTTTCTTGAAGGATGCAGACTTCTTCCTGTACCACTGCTTGAAGAAGGTGTCTTCCAGAAACTGGCAGTAGGACTGGGAGTTGAGCTTGACTCCATCTTCAACCCGAAAAGGCCCCACAAGCTCATCGTTGATGATACCAGCCCAAACCAGTACTCCACCTCCACCTTGCTGGCGTCTGAGTCGGACTGGAGCTCTCTGCCCTTTACCAATCCAGCCACGGGCCCATCCATCTGGCCCATCAAGACTCACTCTCATTTCATCAGTCCATAAAACCTTAGAAAAATCAGTCTTGAGATATTTCTTGGCCCAGTCTTGACGTTTCAGCTTGTGTGTCTTGTTCAGTGGTGGTCGTCTTTCAGCCTTTCTTACCTTGGCCATGTCTCTGAGTATTGCACACCTTGTGCTTTTGGGCACTCCAGTGATGTTGCAGCTCTGAAATATGGCCAAACTGGTGGCAAGTGGCATCTTGGCAGCTGCACGCTTGACTTTTCTCAGTTCATGGGCAGTTATTTTGCGCCTTGGTTTTTCCACACGCTTCTTGCGACCCTGTTGACTATTTTGAATGAAACGCTTGATTGTTCGATGATCACGCTTCAGAAGCTTTGCAATTTTAAGAGTGCTGCATCCCTCTGCAAGATATCTCAATATTTTTGACTTTTCTGAGCCTGTCAAGTCCTTCTTTTGACCCATTTTGCCAAAGGAAAGGAAGTTGCCTAATAATTATGCACACCTAATATAGGGTGTTGATGTCATTAGACCACACCCCTTCTCATTACAGAGATGCACATCACCTAATATGCTTAATTGGTAGTAGGCTTTCGAGCCTATACAGCTTGGAGTAAGACAACATGCATAAAGAGGATGATGTGGTCAAAATACTAATTTGCCTAATAATTCTGCACGCAGTGTATTTTCCCTTATAACCATGTTATAAGGGAAAATAATACAGTGAATAGACTGTCACCTAGCAACCATGAGTGAAAATCGCACAGCATCCGCACTTGCTTGCGGATGCTTGCGATTTTCACGCAACCCCATTCACTTCTATGGGGCCTGCGTTGCGTGAAAAACGCAGAATATAGAGCATGCTGCGATTTTCACGCAACGCACAAGTGACGCGTGAAAATCACCGCTGATCTGAACAGCCCCATAGAAATGAATGGGTCAGGATTCAGTGCGGGTGCAATACGTTCACCTACCGCATTGCACCCGCGCGGAATACTCGCCCGTGTGAACGCAGCCTAACTGTTCAATCGTCTTGGGCCTTCTTTGTTGCACCTTCCTCTTTATGATGCGCCAAATGTTCTCTATAGGTGAAAGATCTGGACTGCAGACTGGCCATTTCAGTACCCGGATCCTTCTCCTACGCAGCCATGATGTTGTGACTGATGCAGAATGTGGTCTGGCATTATCTTGTTGAAAAATGCAGGGTCTTCCCTGAAAGAGATGACGTCTGGATGGGAGCATATGTTATTCTAGAACCTGAATATATTTTTCTGCATTGATGGTGCCTTTCCAGACATGCAAGCTGCCCATGCCACACGCACTCATGCAACCCCATACCATCAGAGATGCAGGCTTCTGAACTGAGCGTTGATAACAACTTGGGTTGTCCTTGTCCTCTTTGGTCCAGATGACATGGCGTCCCAGATTTCCAAAAATAACTTTGAATCGTGACTCGTCTGACCACAGAACAGTCTTCCATTTTGCCACACTCCATTTTAAATGATCCCTGGCCCAGTGAAAACGCCTGAGCTTGTGGATCTTGCTTAGAAATGGCTTCTTCTTTGCACTGTAGAGTTTCAGCTGGCAACGGCGGATGGCACGGTGGATTGTGTTCACTGACAATGGTTTCTGGAAGTATTCCTGAGCCCATTCTGTGATTTCCTTTACAGTAGCATTCCTGTTTGTGGTGCAGTGTCGTTTAAGGGCCCGGAGATCACGGGCATCCAGTATGGTTTTACGGCCTTGACCCTTACGCACAGAGATTGTTCCAGATTCTCTGAATCTTCGGATGATGTTATGCACAGTTGATGATGATAGATGCAAAGTCTTTGCAATTTTTCGCTGGGTAACACCTTTCTGATATTGCTCCACTATCTTTCTGCGCAACATTGTGGGAATTGGTGATCCTCTACCCATCTTGGCTTCTGAGAGACACTGCCACTCTGAGAAGCTCTTTTTATACCCAATCATGTTGCCAATTGACCTAATTTGTGTTAATTGGTCTTCCAGCTCTTCGTTATGCTCAAATTTACTTTTTCCAGCCTCTTATTGCTACTTGTCCCAACTTTTTTCCTTTAAAATTATACATTTACTCGGATTAAACGTTTGATCTGTCATCTACGGTCTATTACAAATAAAATATTGACATTTGCCATCTCCACATCATTGCATTCAGTTTTTATTCACAATTTGTTTAGTGTCCCAACTTTTTTGGAATCCGGTTTGTATGTATGTCTATAAAAAAGATATATATATACAATAAATAAAATTGGCACATAAAGGTAAATATACAGTACAGACCAAAAGTTTGGACACACCTTCTCATTCAAAGAGTTTTCTTTATTTTCATGACTATGAAAATTGTAGATTCACACTGAAGGCATCAAAACTATGAATTAACACATGTGGAATTCTATACATAACAAACAAGTGTAAAACAACTGAAAATATGTCATAATCTAGGTTCTTCAAAGTAGCTACCTTTTGCTTTGATTACTGCTTTGCACACTCTTGGCATTCTCTTGATGAGCTTCAAGAGGTAGTCCCCTGAAATGGTTTTCACTTCACAGGTGTGCCCTGTCAGGTTTAATAAGTGGGATTTCTTGCCTTATAAATGGGGTTGGGACCATCAGTTGCATTGAGGAGAAGTCAGGTGGATACACAGCTGATAGTCCTACTGAATAGACCGTTAGAATTTGTATTATGGCAAGAAAAAAGCAGCTAAGTAAAGAAAAATGAGTGGCCATCCTTACTTTAAGAAATGAAGGTCAGTCAGTCAGCCGAAAAATTGGGAAAACTTTGAAAGTAAGGGCTATTTGACCATGAAGGAGAGTGATGGGGTGCTGCGCCAGATGACCTGGCCTCCACAGTCACCGGACCTGAACCCAATCGAGATGGTTTGGGGTGAGCTGGACCGCAGAGTGAAGGCAAAAGGGCCAACAAGTGCTAAGCATCTCTGGGAACTCCTTCAAGACTGTTGGAAGACCATTTCAGGGGACTACCTCTTGAAGCTCATCAAGAGAATGCCAAGAGTGTGCAAAGCAGTAATCAAAGCAAAAGGTGGCTACTTTGAAGAACCTAGAATATAACATATTTTCAGTTGTTTCACACTTGTTTGTTATGTATATAATTCCACATGTGTTAATTCATAGTTTTGATGCCTTCATAGTCATGAAAATAAAGAAAACTCTTTGAATGAGAAGGTGTGTCCAAACTTTTGGTCTGTACTGTATATATATATATAAATATATGATCATATATACATAAATATATGTATAAATATGTATAAAAATGTATAAAAATTTGACCATACATGTAGAAAATTACGTTGATATTAATTGGTTAGAGAAGTAAAAATGCATATTGATGTATAAAACATGATGATGAATAAAACGTATTTCATAAAAGAGAAATTGTTTGATTCACGAATAAAAATTTATAAAATGGACAAAAGAAAGACCGTGCAGACCACGACGGTCTAGAGTGCATAAAAAGAATTTTGCATATATGCATACATATACGTATCGGTATATGCATATGTATACATGTCCAAAAGGACAAGTGTGTCAGGTATGCATATATGTACACATCATAAATAAATCCAAAAACCAGAATAAATTTATGGACCTAAAGATGGACCTAAAGATGGGAGGAGACCTAAAAAATTAATGGACCTAAAAATGGAAGGAGAGACACTAACAGTATTGAGGAACGGCTGATGGTGATGAGTGGGGGAATTGATTGGGTTGAATATCTGAGAAGTGGGGACAAGTGATTTGAGATATAGGCTTATGTTGAACTATGGACAAGAGAATGAGTAAAAAGAAGTGGAGGAAAAAAAAAAAACAACATAGTGAAGTACTTGGTTATAGATTAATTTCGAAAGCCTCATTTAGGCCCTGAGGATTCAGGCTGTTTAATCTATAAATCCAAAACATCTCACGTCTTTTAATCGTCTGCATTGTATTCTGGCAGTCTATGTGAATCTGTTCTATAGGGGTAATGAAAATGCCCCAAAACAGGCCCTGATGATGATCAGCAACATGTCTCGAGATACTATGGTGCATGAATTTCTTTTAATGTTTGAACGGTGCGTATTCAGCCTGTTGCGTAACGTTTGTGTGGTGCGTCCCACGTACTGTAATCCACATTGGCATTCGAGTACATAGATCACATTCTTTGACCCGCAATCCAACTGCTGTTTAATGTTAAAAGTTTCTTCAGTGCTATTACTTTGGAATGAAGTGGAATTAGGTATAGAGAGGCAACATAGACACTTCGGTTGTCTACATTTGGAACTACCCATTGGTCTGGACAACAGAAATGAACTAGCAGCTGGTGTTCCAATTTCTACATGATTACGCAGTTTGATGGGGGTTAGTAGGTTTTTCAATCTTTTTGCTCTTCTGAAGGTTAAAGGCGGGAGGGTAGGTAAAGATTTTCCTATGAACGGGTCTTTTTTGAGAATATGCCAATGTTTTTGAAAGAATACCTCTCACATCTTTATGATTATTACTGTATGCGGTAATCGTTGCTGGGCAGGCGCTCTCTCCCGCCCAGCCATCTGTCCCCACCCACCCCCATGTATCCGGCCCCCAGTGAGTTTCAGCCTGATGCGGTTCCCCCATCTGTGCCCCCTGCCCCCATCTATGCCCCCTGCCCCCACTGCGGTCCCCCTGCTGTGTGCCGTTCTTGAGCCGCCGCCATCAGCAGCGGCAGCGGCATCCATGGGGTTAATAGAGGGAGAGGGCTCCCTCTCTCAACCATCGGGGCTGCCGCGCTGCGATGGCAGCGCCCGATGGTTGCCATCTACAGGAAATCTGATAGTACTATACTTTGCAATGCAAGAGCATTGCAAAGTATAGTACAGCCATCAACCCCCCTGGATCTTCAAGATCCAAGTGAGACTTGATAAGAAAAAAATGTGAAAATAATAAAAGTAAAAATAAATAAATAAATAAAAATATGAATTAAAAATAAAATAAATTGCCTTTTTCTATAAAGTTTACAACCACATATGGGGTGTTTCTGTAAACTGCAGAATTAGGGCCATAAATATTGAGTTTTGTTTGGCTGTTAACCCTTGCTTTGTAACTATAAAAAATTGATTAAAATGGAAAATCTGCCAAAAAAGTGAAATTCTGAAATTTCATCTCTATTTTCTATTAATTCTTGTGGAACGCCTAAAGGGTTAACAAAGTTTGTAAAATCTGTTTTGTATACCTTGAGGTGTGTAGTTTCTAAAATAGGGTCACTTTTTGGAGTTTCTTCTATAGAGGTGCATCAGGGGGTCTTCAAATGTGACATGGCAGCTTAAAATTATCCCAGGGAAATCTGCTTTCCAAAAACCATACGGCGTTCCTTTCCTTCTGTTCAATGCCGTGTGCCTGTACAGCAGTTTACGACCACATATAGAGTGTTTCTGTAAACTACAGAATCAGGGCAATAAATATTGAGTTTTTTTTAGCTGTTAACCCTTGCATTGTTAGTGGAAATAAATTGATTAAAATTGAAAATCTGACAAAAAAGTGAAATTCTGAAGTTTCATCTCCATTTTCCATTAATAGTTGTGGGACACCTAAAGGGTTAACAAAGTTTGTAAAATCATTTTTGAATAACTTGAGGGGTGTAGTTTCTAAAATGGGGTAATTTTTGGGTGGTTTCTATTATGTAAGCCTCACAAAGTGACTTCAGACCTGAACTGGTCCTCATAAGTGGGTTTTGGAAATTTTCTGAAAACTACTAAACTTCTAAGCTTTCTAACGTCCCCAAAAAATAAAATGGCATTCACAAAATGATCCAAACATGTTGTAGACATATGGGGAATGTAAAGTAATTGTTAATTTCTAACGATAATTTGTTTTCCCTTAGTCCTAACAGCAGCACAGATGGGGTTAACCACCCCCCGTGGACTGGTAGGACCGGCTGAATTTTAATGGGCCCAAGTAATATTTAAACACTTAACGCTCCCCTATAAAGGAGGGAATCACCTCCAGCCCATTGTATTATAGCAAGAAAAAAACTAGTCTAACTAGGGTGGGAAATTTGTGTGCTGCTGTTAGGACTAAGGGAAAACAAATTATCGTTAGAAATTAACGATTCCCTTATGTCCTACCAGCAGCACACATGGGGAGATAGCAAAAAGAACCCCTAGGGAGGGCCATCATGCCTGGCAGAACTAAGTATAGTCTGCCCAAAGGCAGAGTACTCAGCTAATCTGGCATCTAGTCTATAATGGGAGATGAATGTTGATTCAGAGCTCCAGGAGGCAGATTTGCAAATTATGTCGAGCGGAAGAAGACTCCTCTCGGCAAATGAAGTAGCTACAGCCCTCGTAGAATGGGCTTTTACAAACCCCGGAGGGTCTAGAGATTGGGAAACAAAGGATTCCCTAATAGCCTCCTTAATCCATCGACTGATGGATGGTTTTGACGCCATCGGCCTTTAAATTTACCGTCAAACAGGATTAGAAGATTTTTTATCTTTCCTGAACTCCTTTGATCTATCCACATAGATCCGGAGGCATCTCGAGACATCCAAAGGATGTATAGCAGGTTCCTCGGAGGAGGTAGAAGGTCTAGAAAGAACCGGGTGGGATATCACCTGGTTGATATTCTGGAAAGAAGGAACCTTAGGCCTAAAGTTCAGGAGAAATCTTAAAAGGACCCGGTCTTGCAAAAAAATGGTATAGGGCTTGTGCGCTGATAGAGCTTGAAGCTCAGAGACCCTCTTGACCGAAGTCACAGCAAGGAGAAAGACAAGCTTCCATGTGACAAACTTGAAATCTACCTCCTCCAAAGGCTCAAAGGGGGGAGATGCTAACCCCTTGAGAACTACTGATAATCCCCATTGAGGAATGGGTTTCAGTACTGTAGGCTTTAATCTTTCATCTCCTTTAAGGAACCATTTGATGAGCGGGTCCTGAGAAAAAGACTTGTTGAGACAAGCTGAAATGCGTGAAACTTGAACCCTCAAGGTAGATGGAGCAATGCCTTTGTCAAGGCCATCTTGCAGAAACTGAAGGATGATGGGGAGGGGCGGATCTGCAGACGCCACCTCCTTTGAGGAACACCAAGAAGAGAATATCCTCATAATCCGTGAGTAGGCTCTCTTAGAGTCTGCTCTTGAATGAGACAGCATTCTCAGGACCGACTCTGAAAGCCCTTCTATTCTGGGAAGGGACTGATCAACCTCCAGGCTGTCAGGTTGAACCTGTGCAGATCTGAGCAGAGGTGAGTGTCCCACGACACCAGGGTCTGCTTAGGGGGGAGTCTCCAAAATTGCCCTTGACTCATTTGGGTGAGCTGGGTAAACCAGGATCTCTTCGGCCAAAACGGTATGATTGCTATCATCGAGGCCTGATCCTGACGGATTTTCATAAATACCCTCGGAATCATGGAAAATGGAGGAAAGATGTAAGCCAGCCTGAACCTCCAGGATATTGACAGAGCATCTATCGCCAGGGGGTTGTCCTCCCTGTATAGTGAGCAAAACCTCTCTACCTTGGCGTTGAACCTTGTTGCCATAAGATCTACCTCTGGCATTCCCCACTTGAGGACTATCTGCTTGAATATCTCCGGATGTAAAGACCACTCCACTTTTGGAAGACCGTGGCTCAACTGATCCACTATCATATTGAGGGAGCCTCGAATGTGGATCGCAGATAAGTGGAAAAGGTTCAACTCTGCCCAATCAAGAATCACCCCCATCTATGATAAGAGGGGAAGAGATCTTGTGCCTCCCTGCTTGTTGATGTAAAGTACCTCAGTCATATTGTCTGACTGGACTTTCACCACTTTGCCCCGGATCTGAGGGGCGAAGTGAAGGAGGGCTAGCCGGATAGCTCGAATCTCGTGGAGATTGGATGAGAGGAGCCGCTCCTGAGGAGACCAGGATCCGTGAACTTGAGAATCGTCTAGATGAGCGCCCCAGCCTACTTAAGAGTCGACGCATCTGTTGTCAATATGACCCATGTTGGCTGGGTCATAGACTTCCCCTCTAAAAGATGGCTCCACCATCTGAGGGAATGCCGAGTTTGCCAAGACAGTGAAGACAGGGAGTTCAGCCCGGCGGGGCTGCCATTCCATTTGGAGAGGACCTCTGACTGCAGCGGCCGAAGGTGCCATAAAGCCCAAGGGACTGCTTCCGCAGACGCTGACATGAGCCCCAACATCTTCATGAGAGTCCGAATTGGAACTCGCCGAGGCACGGATAGGAATTCTGCCGTGTTCTGTATTCGGGATCTTCTTTCTGGAGTCAACCGGAGAGACATCCCAACGGAGTCGATTATGAAGCCTTAATATCTTACTGAAGTCGACGGGCTCACGTTCGACTTCTGCCAGTTGATGATCCACCCTAGGCGGAACAGAAAGGAAATCGCTACATGAAGATGGTGGGTCAGGACCACAAAGGAAGAGGCTTTTAAAAGCCAATCGTCCAGATAAGGAATGATGGTCAGTCCTTGGAATCTTAGAGCCGCCACCACAGAAACTACCACCTTGGTGAAAGTGTGAGGGGCAGAAAAAATGCCGAAGGGAAGGGCAATGAACTGAAGGTGTCTGGTGACACCCGACACCTGGACCGCGATCCTGAGATATTTCCTGGAAGCAGGATCAATCGGGATGTGCAAATATGCATCCTTGAGGTCCAGGGTTGCCATCACATCTCCAGGATTGAGAACGTGAACCATTGACCTGATGGTTTCCATAAGGAACCTTACTTTCCTTACGTATCGATTGAAGAATCTCAAATCGATAATCATCCGGAGATCCCCTGACGCCTTGGGAACCAGAAACACTGGTGAGTAAATCACTAAGCCCCGTTCCCCTGCCGGAACCTCCTCCAGAGCCCCCTTGTGGATGTAATCCTGAATGTAAGCCTCCAGAACCGACTGCCTTGCGGCCTGTAGAAGTTTGGTTCTGATGAACCTGTCCGGAGGCAGAGAAAGAAGATTGATTGAGTACCCCTCTGAGATGACATTCAGGACCTAAAGATCCGAAATATCTCGGATCCAGATGTCCTTGAAGTGGGAGAGTCGACCTCCAATGTGAAAATGAGGCAGGGGAGTGGGGAAGTCTTCTGGCAGGACGGCAGGAGTAACGGGAGTCATCCAAGAGCCTCGAGGAGGCCCGTAGTCAGGAGGTGGATTTTTTATCCTTGGCTCCTTCAGGAGAGCGCCTCGAACCTCTTCGCTGCTCTCCCCAGTCCCTCCGGGCTCTTGACTGCTGGTCAGACCTACCACCACGGTTTTGTCTGCCCCGCCCCCGAAAGGACTGTTGGGGAAGATTCTTCCCCTTTTTATCTGACAGGCCTTCCATAATCTTATCCAACTCTGAACCGAACAAACGGTTGGCTACATAAAAGGGAAGGCTACATAAATTATATTCAGAGGAATTGTCAGCGACCCAAGGCTTAAGCCACAAAGGGCTGCGGACCGCTGACACCAGGGCCATGGTTTTGGCCGCCAACTTCAGCTGTTGTTGCGCTGTATCAGACAGGAAATCCATCGCCAGGTTGACAGTCTTGAAAGCAGCCAGAATGTCGTCCCGAGACACCTTCTGATCCACATCCATCTGGATCTGGTTTAATTGAGACCGGAGAAAGATAGAAACTTCTGTAGCAGCGATGGATGTAGACACGGAAGCTGTAGCTGCTGTATAACCTCTCCTGAGTGTGCACTCTGCTCTCCTGTCAAGGGGATCCTGCAGACTCGACCCATCATCCGCAGGAACCAGAGTGCGCTTGGACAGTTTGGCAATAGCCATGTCCACCTTGGGAATGGAACCCCAAGATTCCACCAAGGGTTTAGCCATCGTAAACATGGTTCTGAATCTTTTAGTTAGAATCAGACCTTTTTCAGGTTTCTTCCACTCTGTGCGCATGACAGAGAGGAGAGTCTCATCCACTTTAAAGACGCAAAGTGCCCGACTAGCGGGATCAGAGGACTCCCCCAGGTCAACATCATGGTCCCCCGACCTGATGGACTTAAGTAACTTTTGCGTCTTATCAGGAGGAAAGAAGCATGAAGTAAGCTCCTCCTCATCCGAGGAGGGGGAACCCAAGGAGACTACGGAAGGTCTCTCTACTGGAACCGAAGACTCCATAGGAGTCTGAGTAGGAAGCCTCTCATCCAGCAGGCTTATAACCCCTTTGATGGATCCATCAAAATAGGTCTTCACCCACTGATACATATTCTGCATCGTAGGTTCGGTGGAAGGTTGGAACCTCGTACGGCAGCCGTCACACCTGGAGTAGGGACAGCTATCCTCCAAAAGCGCGCTACATCATAGCACAATAAATGTTTCCGCTTGGAAGCCGCCTTTCTGCCATTCGAATCCCGTAGAGACGACATCACTGCGGGGAAAAAAGGACAAATAAAACATTTGTAAACAACCAATAAATGTTTCAGGAGAAAGGTAAAAGAAAGGCAGACTGGCGGAAGCTGAAAATGAGGACCAGAAATAAGGCACCAATAAGTGGAGGAACATCAGCTTATAGGAATCTGGGAGCTAGCTTAAAAAGCATGTGCAGCCAGAGAACGACCTGGTGCACAATGCTTCCTTAAATAGGGGAGGGGATGGGCTCAGAACCGAGTCCCCGCCCCCAGAGGAGAAAACACATATCAGTAAATAAAAAGGTTTTCCCCCAGGAAGGAATACAATAAATCCTCCAACCGGAGGAAAAATCGCGAATTATATATGAAAAAAATCGCAAAAGGACGCAAAATCGCGTCGCAAGGAAAAATTCCGGAAGTGACGTCAGAGATTCCAACATCATTTCCAGAAGATGGTGGCGCCCAGCGGCCGCAAGGAAGAGGACCGAGGACGCTGAAAAACGCACCGCTGCGCAGCGCCTGCAGCAGGTAAGCTGCCGGACAAACCATCTAGTAAAAGCGGAGGCAAAGCCCGCAGATAAAATGAAAAAAAGATTCCCCCCTAAGAGAGGGGGAATCACTGCCTAGTCCACCTGTCTGGAGGACAGAAAAAAACACAATGGGCTGGAGGTGATTCCCTCCTTTATAGGGGAGGTTTAAGTGTTTAATTATTACTTGGGCTCATTAAAATTCCGCTGGTCCTACCAGTCCACGGGGGGTGGTTAACCCCATCTGTGCTGCTGGTAGGACGTAAGGGAATAACTATTTTTGGAGGTATTACTATCTATTATAAAAGTATACATTTTTTTTTTTTTTTTGTAAATTTGGTATTTTTTTCATAATTAAAAATAAATTTGACAAAATTTTACCACTGTCATGAATAACAATATGTGACGAGAAAACAATCTCAGAATGACCTGGAAAAGTAAAAGCGTTTTAAAGTTATCACCACATAAAGTGACACATGTCAGATTTTCAAAAAATGGCCTGGTCCTTAACCCCTTCCCGACTGCCATACGGCTATATACGTGCTAGCTGCACATACCCCGTGCAGCTAGCACGTGTATAGACTTCATGGCAGATCTTTAATCCAAGCACTGCAAAATGCTTGGATTAAAGCTTCTGCCCCTGCCCTGCTGCTGTCACGGACAGCATACAGAGCAGTAATGCCGGCAAGGGACCAATCAGAGTGGTTCCTTGCCGAAAATCGATCCGATTGGTTAGTCTATGCAGACTAACCAATCGGATCGCGGCAGTGTAAAAAGGCCTGTTCCAGGCTCTGATCTGCACTCTGCAGATCAGAGCCTGAAATCAGATAGTGTATGCTCGTGCCCTCCTCAGGCCATCTGTCCCCACCCGGCCCCCAGTGAGTTTCAGCCTGATGCGGTCCCCCCCATCTGTGCCCCCTGCCCCCCAGACTTGATAAGAAAAAATGTGAAAATAATAAAAGTAAAAATAAATATATAAAAATATTAATATAAAATAAATTGCCTTTTTCTATAAAAAAATAAAATAAAATAAAAACTAGACATATTAGGTATCACCACGACCGTAACGACCGGCTCTATAAATATATCACATGATCCACCCTGTCCGATAAACACCATAAACAAAATAAAATAAAAACTGTGTCAAAAAAAGCCATTTTTGTCACCTTACATCACAAAAAGTGCAACACCGAGCGATCAAAAAGGCATATTTCAAACAAAGTGGTACCAATAAAACCGTCACCTCATCCCGCAAAAAATGAGACCCTACATAAGAAAATCTCTCAAGAAATAAAAAAAACTATAGCTCTCAGAACATGGAGACACTAAAACATCATTTTTTTATTTCAAATATGCTATTATTGTGTTAAAGTGAAATAAAAAAAAAAAAAGTGTACATATTAGAAATCACCGCATCCGTAACAACATGCTCGATAAAAATATCACATAACCTAACCCCTCAGGTGAATACCTTAAAAAAATAATAATATTAAAACAGTGCCAAAAAAGTCATTTTTGTAACTTTACATCACAAAAAGTGCAACACCAAGTGATCAAAAATGTGTATGCCCCCCAAAATAGTACTGTAACAGACCGTTTCAGCAGACAAGGGGTTAAAATCCGTTTAGGCGATATGCCCCTTTTCTGAGAGACAGGCACAGCTACTGCAGGACACCAACCTCCCGAACTGGATACAAAGTAGCACTCCAAACTGGAACCTCACGAATAGCTGCTAGCAGACGAACAGGAATCAGCTTACACTCCTGGCAATCAGTCTCTAACAGCATGCATCGGATCCCCCCAAGAACGAGACAAGGCTCCGTGTTGAGGGTCAAGCAGTGGTCTGACTGTACTTCACGTACAGCCTCTTTTATTCATAAACCACAAACATAGTACTGCCCACAGGGTTTTGAAATGCAACCAATCAGTAATTTACAACACATACAATGTAAGTACAGCAACAAATCGTTCACGCCCCCAGAGGACCAGAAGGGAGACTGCGTCACAGGACAGATACAACATATCCCCACAATGCATCATGGTTCCCTCCTCTCTGTCCCGGAGACAACCGAGGAGCAATCCAATTATCTCTCAGGACAAAGGGAGATCACCAATACACATGTGAGGACAACAGAACAGACATCACCATTTAAACACACAATGGGACAATGGCACAATAGAAACACACCCAGCATATTCCTCCCAAGCTGACAAGTTACACTTATTATAAATTGTTACAACTTTGTGAGTTTACATTGGCCATACATATAACTAACATCAATTTAAACAGTATAACTTGGGGACAAACCTATCCAAAATTCACTTGAATAGGTTCAGGGGTTTAAAAGTTAGTATGGGCCATAATCCTGAGGCAAGAGGCTGATAAACAGGCCTCTCCAAAACCCAGTGGCGAGGTTGGTTTCGCCACACATCTCCCCCCCCCCCAGGGAAGACTAACCAGATACCTGACCTCACGCCGGTCAGTACCTGAGTTAGTCTGGCAGCCCACCCACAACCCAATACTGGACCTGTTGCATTTGGTAGCCTGTCTCTGTCCAGTGAGTCCACCAAGGTTATGTTGGAAGCTGGTACTCCCGGTCTCTGTGTTGCTCCCTGGCTTGGAGTCTGGTTGTTGGAGGGGGAGACCGACTGTCTCTACCCCCTGTGCTGTAAGTGCAGAGACCACGGTCCCATCTGCACTGTTGTGGGGGTTACTGTCTCCCCCTGGTGCATTAAGCTGCCGCTGGGGAGAGGGGGTAACGAGCTCCTCTCCCATACATACTTCCAGCCGCTGGGGAGGGCGACCGACTGTCTCCGCTCCCAATACAGTGTCCTGCTGCTGGGGAAAGGAGACTGGGCTCTCTATTCCCTGCTGGACACTCTGCCGCTGGGGAATGGAGACTGGGCTCCCAATTCCCAAAAAATCACTCTGCTGCTGGGGGGCAGGAACAACTACCTCTGCCCCCTGTAACTCAGCCTGCCACTGGGGAGGGAGGACGCTGCTCTCCTCTCCCTGCATTTCACACTGCCTTCCCGGCATATCACTCTGCTGCTGGGGGGCAGGAACAACTACCTCTGCCCCCTGTAACTCAGCCCGCCACTGGGGAGGGAGGACGCTGCTCTCCTCTCCCTGCATTTCACACTGCCTTCCCGGCATGTCACTCTGCTGCTGGGGGGCAGGAACAACTACCTCTGCCCCCTGTAACTCAGCCTGCCGCTGGGGAGGGAGGACGCTGCTCTCTTCTCCCTGCACTTCACACTGCCGCTGGGGAATGGAGACTGGGCTCCCAATTCCCTGCAATTCACACTGCCGCTGGGGAATGGAGACAAGGCTCCCAATTCCCTGCTGGACACTCTGCCGCTGGGGAGAGGAGACTGAGCTCTCTCTGTCCCGCAACTGTAACTTCCGGTGGAGGTCCACCCAACGTGGCAGCTGACCGTCACCTTCTGCCCGGTATAGTAGGGTCTTGAACACTAGACTCCTCACGAACTTCACGTATTTCTCAGCTGGATTGGGTCCGAAGAAGTTCAGCCGCAACCACATCATACGGTAAAATTCCTCCACAGAGTATCTGTACTCCACTGCTGGTTCCATCCTGGTGCTTTTAGGGTCGCTGTACTGAGACATGCGTTGCCCTTAAGTTATAAAATCCAAAGAAATGGTGTCTCCTGTAGCTGTCCTTCTGGCTGTAGGAACGATCCCGCTGCTTGCCACCAATGTAACGGACCGTTTCAGCAGACAAGGGGTTAAAATCCGTTTAGGCGATATGCCCCTTTTCTGAGAGACAGGCACAGCTACTGCAGGACACCAACCTCCCGAACTGGATACAAAGTAGCACTCCAAACTGGAACCTCACGAATAGCTGCTAGCAGACGAACAGGAATCAGCTTACACTCCTGGCAATCAGTCTCTAACAGCATACAGCGGATCCCCCCAAGAACGAGACAAGGCTCCGTGTTGAGGGTCAAGCAGTGGTCTGACTGTACTTCACGTACAGCCTCTTTTATTCATAAACCACAAACATAGTACTGCCTACAGGGTTTTGAAATGCAACCAATCAGTAATTTACAACACATACAATGTAAGTACAGCAACAAATCGTTCACGCCCCCAGAGGACAAGAAGGGAGACTGCGTCACAGGACAGATACAACATATCCCCACAATGCATCATGGTTCCCTCCTCTCTGTCCCGGAGACAACCGAGGAGCAATCCAATTGTCTCTCAGGACAAAGGGAGATCACCAATACACATGTGAGGACAACAGAACAGACATCACCATTTAAACACACAATGGGACAATGGCGCAATAGAAACACACCCAGCATATTCCTCCCAAGCTGACAAGTTACACTTATTATAAATTGTTACAACTTTGTGAGTTTACATTGGCCATACATATAACTAACATCAATTTAAACAGTATAACTTGGGGACAAACCTATCCAAAATTCACTTGAATAGGTTCAGGGGTTTAAAAGTTAGTATGGGCCATAATCCTGAGGCAAGAGGCTGATAAACAGGCCTCTCCAAAACCCAGTGGCGAGGTTGGTTTCGCCACAAGTACCAATCAAACCATCACCCCATCCCGCAAAAAATCATACCCTAATTAAGACAATCGCCCAAAAAATAAAAAAAGCTATGGCTCTCAGACTATGGAGACACTAAAACATCATTTTTTTGGTTTCAAAAATACTATTATTGTGTAAAACTTAAATAAATAAGAAAAAGTATACATATAAGGTATTGCCACATCTGTAACGATCTGCTCTATAAAACTGTCACATGACCTAACCCCTCAGATAAACGCTGTAAAAATAAATTAAAAAAAACTGTTCCAAAACAACAAATATTTTGGTCACCTTGCCCCATAAAGTGTAATAATGAATGATCAAAAAATCCTATGTACCCAAAAATGGTACCAATAAAAACCTCAACTCTTTCTGCAAAAAACGAGCCCCTGCACAAGACGATCGGCAGAAAAATAAAAATATGGCATTCAGAAAATGGAGACACAAAAACAGAATTAATTTTTCAAAAATGCTCTATTATGTAAAACTGAAACAAACAAAGAAAGTAGACATATTTGATATCATTGCGTCCATAACAACCTGCTCTATAAAAATAGCAAATGATCTAACCTGTCAAATCTTGTAGAAAATAGAAAAAAACATTGCCAATTTTTTTGTTACCTTGCCCCACGAAAAAACTTTATATAAAACCATACGGCGCTCCTTTTCTTCTGCGCCTTGCTGTGCGCCTTTACACCAGTTTACGACCACATGTGGGGTATTTCTGTAAACCGCAGAATCAGGGTAATAAATATAGAGTTTTGTTTGGCTGTTAACCCTCAATGTGTTAAAGAATTTTTTTTATTAAAATGGAAAATCTGCCAAAAATTGCATTTTATAAATTGAATCTCCATTTTCCTTTAATGCTTGTGGAACACCTAAAGGGTTAACAAAGTTAAAATCTGTTTTGAGTAATTTGAGGGGTGTAGTTTCTACAATGGTGTCATTTATGGGTGGTTTCCACTAGGTAAGCCCCGCAAAGTGACTTCACACCTGAACTGGTACTTTGAAAGTGGGTTTTGGAAATTTTCTTAAATTTTTTAAGAATAGCTTCTAAACTTCTAAGCCTTCTCACGTCCTAAAAAAAATAAATTACATTTACAAAATGATGCCAACATAAAGTAGACATATGGGGAATGTTAAGTAATAAATATTTTATGAGGTATCACTTTCTGTTTTAAAAGCAGAGACATAGAAATTCAGAAAATTGCGATTTTTTTTAAATTTTGGGTAAATTTGGGATTTTTTCATAAATAAAGGTGAAATATATTGACTCAAATTTATGACTGTCATGAAGTACAATGTGTCACGAGAAAACAATCTCAGAATGGCTTGGATAAATAAAAGTGTTCCAAAGCTTTTACCACATAAAGTGACGCATGTCAGATTTGTAAATTTTGACCTGGACACTGGGGCATCAATGACCCTTGGTCATTAAAGGGTTAAGTTGAAATATGGCAGGGTCTTAAGGGGTTAAACAGGGGCTGTTGTTGGTATGGAGTTTGGCTGGTTAGGTTGGGGGCACAATATGCATATTATTGCTGTTCTGTCCTGCAATCTCCTTCAGGTTATTTGACAGTAAACACTGAATATTATTCAGCTCTGGCATACCCACTTCTCCAACTCCAGCACTCTCCTGCCCTGTAGGTGGGAGCCCTTCTTCTTCCTCCTTTTCCACATCATCTAATATCAATGAGAATATGTCATCAGGAACATCCAGCTCCTCCTCTCTCTGCATCTTGCTGACTTCTCTACGACTTGGAAACTTTGAAGGATGATTTGGAAGAAGTAAAGCCAGCAAAAGATGAGGATGGTCATCATTAAGGCCTGGCCCCCCGAAAGGGGTGCAGACTGGATGGTTTTGGTTGGCATGCTGGCACTGGAATAATAAAGGCCTCTTATTGGTATTGAATTACATTTACGGCTGATGTAACATAGTAACATAGTATATAAGGCCGAAAATTGACGTTTGTCCATCCAGTTCAGCCTGTTATCCTGCAAGTTGATTCAGAGGAATGCAAAAAAAAAAAAAATGTGAGGTAGAAGCCAATTTTCCCCACTTAAGGGGAAAAAAATTCCTTCCCGTCTCCAAACAGGCAATCAGAATAGCTCCCTGGATCGACGACCCATCTCTAGTAGCTATAGCCTGTAATAATATTACACTCCAGAAATACATCCAGGCCCTTCTTAAACTCTTTTAGTGAACTCACCATCACCACCTCCTCAGGCAGAGAGTTCCATAGTCTCACTGCTCTTACCGTAAAGAATCCTCTCCTTCTTTCCTCCAGACGCAGAGGATGTCCCCTCGTCACAGTCCTGGGGATAAATAGATTATGGGAGAGATCTCTGTACTGACCCCATATATATTTATACATAGTTATTAGATCTCCCCTCAGTCGTCTTTTTTCTAAAGTGAATAGCCCTAATGCTGATAATCTTCCAGGGTACTGTAGTCCCCCCATTCCAGTTATTACTTTAGTTGCCCTCCTCTGTACCCTCTCCAGCTCTGCTATGTCTGCCTTGTTCACAGGAGCCCAGAACCGTACACAGTACTCCATGTGTGGCCTGACTAGTGATTTGTAAAGTGGTAGGACTATGTTCTCATCACGGGCATCTATGCCCCTTTTGATGCAACCCATTATCTTATTGGCCTTGGCAGCAGCTGCCTGACACTGGTTTTTACTGCTTAGTTTGCTGTTTATTAAAATTCCTAGATCCTTTTCCATGTTAGTGTTACCCAGTGTTTTACCATTTAGTATGTACTGGAGACTTGAATTATTCCTTCCCATGTGCATAACCTCACATTTGTCAGTGTTAAACCTCATCTGCCACTTCCTGCCCAAGCCTCTAATCTATTCAGATCCCTCTTTAGTAGTATACTGTCCTCTTTCGTGTCAATTACTTTACACAGTTTAGTGTCATCTGCAAAAATTGATATTTTACTGTGCAAGCCTTCTACAAGATCATTAATAAATATATTGAAGAGAATAGGGCCTGATACTGACCCCTGAGGTACCCCACTAGTGACAGTGACCCAGTCTGAGTGTGTACCATTAATAACCATCCTCTGTTTTCTATCACTGAGACAGTTACTTACCTACATACAGACATTTTCTCCCAGTCCAAGCATTCTCATTTTATATACTAACCTTACATGCGGTACAATGTCAAATGCTTTGGAGAAGTCCAGATATACAACATCCATTGATTCGCCGCTGTCAAGTCTAGAACTTACCTCCTCATAGAAACTGATTAAATTAGTTTGACATGACTGATCCCTCATGAAGCCATGCTGATATGGCATTATTTGCTTATTTTCATTGACGTACTCCAAGATAGCATCTCTTAGAAAACCTTCAAACTGTTTAGTTAAACTTACCGGCCTATAGTTTCCGGGCTCTGTTTTTGGACCCTTTTGAATATTGCCACCACATTTGCTATGCGCCAATCCTGTGGAACACTCCCTGTCAGTATAGAGTCCTTAAATATCAGAAATAAGGGTCTGGCTATGATATTACCTAATTCTCTTAGGATACAGGGGTGTATGCCATCTGGTCCTGCCGATTTGTCTATTTTAATCTTTTTTAGACGCCGCTGTCGTTCTTTCTGGGTCAGATAGGGCACTTTTAATGGGGAATTAACTTTTACATTCTGCATTTCATCTTACAGTTTATTTTCTTCAGCGAATACAGTAGAGAAAAAAATATTTAATAGCTTTGCTTTCTCCTCATCGTTCTCTGCAACTCCCCCCTCATTACTCTGTAGAGGGCCAACACCTTCAGATTTATACTTTTTACTATTTATATAATTGAAGAACATTTTAGGGTTAGTTTTGCTCTCTTTGGCAATTAGTCTCTCGGTCTCTAGTTTGGCTGCTTTTATTTGTTTTTTACATATTCTATTTTTTTCCTTATAGTTTTTCAGTGCTTCCTCACGACCCTCCTGTTTTAGTGATTTAAATGCTTTTTTTTGTCATTTATTGCTTTCTTTACAGTTCTATTTATCCACATTAGCTTCTTCTTGTTCCTTAACCTTTTATTCCCATAAGGTATGTACCTCTCACAATTAAATTTTAGGATGCTTTTAAAAATATCCCATTTTGTGGCTGTAATTTTATTTTTAAGGACTTTGTCCCAGTTAGTTAGGCCAATGGCCTCTCTTAGTTGGCTAAATTTAGCTTTTTGAAGTTTGGTATTTTTGTTCCTCCCTGAAGAAACCTCTTTTGAATGATAATTAGAAGGTTATTACTTTATGGTCACTATTTCCCAGGTGTCCCTCAAGCTGCACATCTGTTGTTCTGTCAGGTCTATTGGTTAATACTAAGTCCAGTATGGCTGTCCCTCTAGTTGGGGCCTGAACCAGTTGGGAAAAGTAATTGTCGTTGGTTATTGCCAATAACCTGTTTCCTTTATGAGATATACAGCTTTCAGTTTCCCTGTCTATATCTGGGTAGTTGAAGTCCCCCATAATAACCACCTCATTATGATTTGCCGCCTCGTCTATCTCGTTTAGTAGTACATTTTCTGTGGACTCTGGTATATTAGGTGGTTTATAATAAACTCCTATTAGTAATTTATTATTGTTTTTGCCTCAATGTATTTCTACCCACAGTGACTCCACATGTTGATGTCCCTCACTTATATCTTCTCGGACTGTGGGCTTTAGACAGGACTTTACATAAAAGCATACCCTTACCCCTCTCCGGTTTTGGCGATCTTTTCTAAACAGACTGTAACCTTGTACATTAACTGCCCAGTCATAGTTATCATCCAGCCATGTCTCAGTTATTCCCACTATGTCATAGTCCTCCCCACACATCACTAATTCCAGGAATAAGTTAATAAAACTGATGCAGAATAAGTCTCCCTGCACTCCCCCTGCATTTTCCCTGCACTCTCCCTCTCAAATATTCTTCTATTAATTATTTTTAGCACATGAGCACTTGCCACGTCTCTCCCTCTGCTCAGCTCAAGGGCATAAGGCTGTGACGGCACAGGGAATGGCTATCTGTGGATTGGCTGGCTGCATGGCATTATGGGTGATCTCACGTTCCTGGGCTTCTTACTTTCCCTTTGTAACACATGCAGCCACTATTTTAGGAAAAACTGATTCATTACAAAGTGTGAGGAAAGTTGGTATCGTTGCAAATCAAAGTTTTCTAAACTTCAGAATTCCGCTTCGAATGCTTCGATTCGCTCAACAATCATGGGCATCCACGTTAACGCTGCATCCAAGCACTAACCTCAGTGGTTTTGTGCCATATATGGTAGCATCACAGTTGAGGACTGGCATGCATGTACAGTACATCATCACAGCATTATAGTATACAAAGACCACCAGAGAAGAGGCAATAGAGAAGAAAGCGATTTGCCGGGTGACTGATCCATGAGTAATATAGTTGCAAGAACAAGTGAATCCTTTGGAATTACCTAGAATTTTGCATTGATTACTAATAAAATGACGTAAGAAGTCCCAATTATAGACAAGTGCAATCTAATTACATTGTTCCATACATGTCTTTTATAGAACACATTGATTAAAAACCCACAGTTCAAGCAAGTTAGTGAACCGTTGAATATAAAAACCTGTTGATCCCCATTTAACAACAGCCACCTGTCACACTCATATTGGTGTTTGACCGTGATGCGGTTGCCGTGCAGACTGGTTGCCAGGGGCAAAGTATAGTTTGTGGTTTGCACGTGCACTTCCCCTTTAAGGTGTGCCCCCCGGCTGTTTGGTGAGTAAGGGGTTAATCTTCTGGCTAGTGGGGATTAAGGTGTTTCCTGGGTGTGGCCGCAAGCTTGATATAAACCTGTGGCTTGCTGGCTGGGTGCAGTTGTACTACAGCGTTGCTTGGTGTTGGAGCTTTGCTCCTTGCCTGGGTGTTCAAGCCCAGTCCTTGAGGGCCACCTTATGGAAAATAAATTGTCCTCCCTTTTGTACCCTCCTTGTACCTTTACCTCACTTGTATGTGTGGTGTGGGTTTATGTTCTGGGTGTGTGTAGTGTTTTGTTGGTTGTTACATGTCTGGGCTTTTGTTGGTGTTGGTCCCTGCATGTATGCTGTACATCACCCGGTATGTGGATACCTCCGTGAGAGGGCTGGTTTCCCAGAGGGGTTAACCATTAGTCTGTATGCAGTGCTGCCTGGGGCTTCCATGCTCCTTGCTGCATGGGGTCCAGCCAGTATCAGGAGTGCTGAATACCTGTGTGTGTTGTCTGTACGGTGTCCTGTTTGGTGTGTGGGCACCTGTGCTTATGCTCGGGTTCCAGTCGTGGTGGCAGCGGCAGGTAAGTGAGTTTTCCAGTGTTCTTACCTGCCGATCCAGATGCTGCATATGGTCATTTCCCTTCCACCTGTTACTAGGCAGCTGGAGACTCCGGTTCATCTGAGTCCCTGAGGAACCGGTTGTCTCCTATTCCTGACCCCTATGCCAGGGACCGTCAGGGTCAGCAGGATCCAGGTTCTAGTGCATGAGCCCTCCCACCCTCAGGGTTTACTCATGCGGTCAGGAGATCAGGGTCAGGATTAGGGCAGCTGTAGGTTGTGGCCTGCTCCCTTCATTGTTATCTGGCCTAGTAACAGATCCTACTATACGGTGGGGAGTTTCCCCCACTCCCCACCATGACACCACCTCCACCTTCCTATAACTGCAAATAAGATTTGTACAATGTTGTGCAGGAATTTTGGAACATTTCTCCCTGAAAATGTGGTTTTAGTTTATCAATATTTCTGGTATGCTTTTCTTCTTCAGGTCATGCTACAGCATCTGGATTGGGTGAAAGAGTAACTAAACTTTTAATAAAGTTTTTTGTAAAATGTTCCAAATCCCCTAATAATACTTTTTCTAATATACTTTATTAATGGATTTTGTATTTTTAATAGAGTTTTCCCTTCCAAAAGCGCAGATTTTCCTATACATTTGAAATTCACTTTTCTCCACACCGCTGACTTGTCAGCGGTGTACGGAGAACAGAGTCCACACCAAGAGACAATGCAGCAATGCAGCTCCATACCTGATCCCTCCGCCATGCTTCACAGTTACGATTAGATTTTGGTTCTGCTATGTAGTGTTTTTTTTCCTACAACGAACTGAGCATTTGTGCTAAAAGTTCCCCTTTTGTCTCATCTGTTACATTGTCCCAAAATGAGTTGTGGAACATCCAGGTGGACAATGTTTTTTTTTTGGTTTTTTTTACAGAAGCGACATCCTTCATGGTGTCCTTCTAGGAATAGCATTCTTGTTCAATGCTCTTCTATAGTGGATACAGGAAACAATATTTTTGAACTTTATAGATTTGTCTGCTGTATTTTGCTGCTACCATTGGGTTTGCCCATTGTGCTCTTTGGGTGATCAGTGCCAATTGCCAAATAATACAGCCATTTAGTATCTAAATAATGTTGCCATGCGATGCCTTAATAATACCTCACATACTCTACTGTAGCATTCAAATAATACTAAAATTAAGAGCCCACATGATACTACCATATAGTTTTCAGGAGCCCTAAGTTAGGCCTCATGCACACGACCGTTGTGTGCACCCGTGGCCGTTGTGCCGTTTTCCGTTTTTTTTCGCGGACCTATTGACTTTCAATGGGTCCGTGGAAAAATCGGAAAATGCACCAATCCGATCGGTACACTCCGCTGCCACCAATGATAGGGGGGAGATTTTAATTAGGAGGGGGAGGGAGGGGATAAGGCCCACTGGCCACCAACGAGTTAACTACAGGGGAGGGAGGAAGGGGCCCACTGGCCACCAACAAGTTAACTACAGGGGAGGGAGGGGGGCCGGCCACACTGGCCACCAATAAGTTAACTACAGGGGAGGGGGGGGCCCACTGGCCACCAATGAGTTAACTACAGGGGGGGGGGGGGGGCCGGCCGCACTGGCCACCAATGAGTTAACTACAGGGGAGGGAGTGGGGGGGCCGGCCACACTGGCCACCAATGTGTTAACTACAGGGGGGGGGCTGCCCCCTGCTGCCTGGCAGCACCTGCCAGGCAGCAGGGGGCAGTCATGTACACAGTTCTTTTAGTATATTTTAACCTGAAGCGTCCCCATCACCATGGGAACGCCTCTGTGTTAGAATATACTGTCGGATTTGAGTTTCACGATGTAACTCAAATCCGACAGTATATTCTAACATAGAGGCGTTCCCATGGTGATGGGGACGCTTCAAGTTAAAATATACCATCGGATTGGAGAAAACTCAGATCCTATGGTATATTAACTCCTGACTTTACATTGAAAGTCATGGGGGGACGGATCCGTTTGAAATTGCACCATATTGTGTCAACGTCAAACGGATCCGTTCCCATTGACTTGCATTGTAATTCAGGACGGATCCGTTTGGCTCCGCACGGCCAGGCGGACACCAAAACGACTTTTCTTTCATGTCCGTGGATCCTTCAAAAATCAAGGAAGACCCACGGACGAAAAAACAGTCACGGATCACGGGAAAACGGAACCCCGTTTTGCGGACCGCAAAAAAATACGGTCGTGTGCATGAGGCCTTAACAAGGGTTCTGTGCAAATGCCCAGTTTACTACTGCTCACTAATATTAGTCATAGATTTTTCTTCTGATCAGTTTTCACCCCATTTGCATGCACCCCAGTAGCTTTACCCAATCCTCACCATAGATTTGGAAGATCACATGATATTTCTAGAAAGGCTTTGTTCCTTCTAACCAACCCTTCTCTGATAAAGTAAAATAATCTGATGACAAAAAACTGCAGTACGTTCTTCTTACTTGTTTGACATTTATTTTATCATTCTCTCATCCAAATCAATCTCTTATCCAACATAAATGAGAAAATCCTCTCAGCCATTATAAATAATATAATACAACATAATTCATTAGGGAGATCAGGTCCGAAATATCAGCAAAAATTATTTACATAAAAATCTCTGGGAATTTTTTCTAAAGTTCTTTAGACTCTGTTAATTTCCTTTAATTATAAGGTTTTTCTTAAGAAGGAACAGAGTGAGACATGTGGATGTTATTTTTGTCTATTTTCCTTTGGATCTTTCTATATGAATATATTACAATCCTCAACAAAAAAATAAAAATAAAAAAAAGGAATATAAAAAGAATTGAAATTGGCTGGTTGGGCAGATGCCACTTGTCACCCATAGGGAATGACTGCTCATCGAGATTAATACACTCACCTTCACGCATTGCTGTTTCGCCTCTGGGGAAAAACTTTCATTCCAGTTTTGAGTGATGTAATGAAAGGTCAAAGCTTTAAACCGTGGATACTTCCTAATGACAAGCTGCTGTGAAAGTTTCTAAGATTGTGCCGGGGCAATGTGATTCGATTACAAATGCTGTTCCCCTACATAATTCTGATCTCCTAGTAACCCCATGTAATGAAACTCCGATGAACCTACGGTAGACGACTTTCCCTTTGCGTTTTTTTATTTTAATGATTTGAAATATGTCTCATCGTTGAATAAGTTGGTTGCGCTGCACTCATCCATGCCAAAAATATCCCTTAAGGTGCATAAAGGCAGAAGTCGGCTGCTAAGCAGTTACTTTGAGTCTCGCAAAAACTTTAGGTACATTAAATGTTGAATTTTTTATACAGTCGACAATAACTTTGGGTAGTGGTAGAGTGTTACACAGTGATAAAGGATAAGGACTTGCAGTGACTATGACTGACTCTCCAGGGCCCCAATGCAAAAGCTGTAATAGTCCCTAACCCCCTACTACTTAACCATCAGTCCCTGAATTTATCAATAAGTGGCATATGATAACTGCCAAGAGGCGCCTGATGCTAACACATTCATTTACAACCTGCTATCAGATACTGAATCCATACTTGACCATCAGACTTAGACTGTTACACTAATTTGCCTGTACCAACAGAGTTTTGTTGCTTGATATTTTGCATATAAGGTGCAAATGGTGCTACATAATGTGACAGTTTTGTGGCTATTACATGCAAGGGTTCAAAGGCATTGAGCAATGAGTTTGAATTCAATAAATATACTGTACAGTATACCTTCCAAATTTATAGCTTAAAAAGTACCTAACATTATATAAGTTAATGGCAAATAATATCACTGAATCCCATAGGTATAATCGGTAGGCATGTGAAATAAACACTATCACTGAGCTTGAGGGGATACACCTACTCTTAAAATATAACTTTTATTTCTAGATATGAAAAACCACTTAGCAAAATAAATGTTAGATACAAGGTCAAAAATGTATGTATACAAACAACATCTCTTAGCAACCATCACTTGCTTGCGGATGCAATGCGATTTTCACGCAGCCCCATTTCACTTCTATGGGGCCAGCGCTGCGTGAAAATCGCAGAATATAGAACATGCCAACGCTCATGTACACAGACCCATTGAAATGAATGGGTCCGGATTCCGTGCAGGCGCAATGTGTTCGCATCACGCATTGCACCCGCACGGAATACTCGCTCGTGTGAAAGGGGCCTTACTGTTTGATGTCCCCTGGAAAATTTGGGAACTTCCACTGTATTTAAAATTCATGATATGGTAATGGTATGATTAATAGCAAAAAGTTGGTTTGTACAAATCAGTTTTACATGTCAATAAATGAAACTTTCAAATATATATTATTAAGGAAAAGTGACATCTTTCTCCCCTTACAGCAGCCTGTAGTTCCCCTTTCCCTGTCTGTAGCCTTCTTGTAAATTTTCAGAAACTTCATTAGTCACCAAAAAATGGTGCAGTGCGCTGGCGCTGGTTGCCACCACACCATGTGGTACTGTGACAAATGATAGTAGGTACTCAAGCAGAGAGGCAACCTTGACATGCTCAGTGGGCTTATCCATTTTTATCAAAACATATACAAGTTGCCTCATGTACAGTATGTAGATTACAACGCTGTATACTCCTAATTATGCTGAGAAGCAATATTAATTGTGCTGAGAAGCAACAAATAAATCAATGCATTGCATGTGGATATGTGATCCATGGTTTTCTCTTTCTCTTGGTATGTTTGTTAGACTGTCCTCGAGGCTCAACACAATGGTCTAACACAACACAACTGCTTCTAATACAACTTTGTAGATGAGAACTACACAATATGGTCCAGCCACAGCATCTGCATGCAGATTACCACTAATGAAACAATTGAAATAATAGCACAGTAGAGGTGCGGCCCGAAAATTAGGGCCTCATTTGTGCGTCCTCAGGCAGCAGGGTCAAGGGGAGGCTGCTATCTCTGCACCTTCTGTAGGTAACTTAGAAGGAGAAAAAAGTACAAGTGGTGGAGCGCCAATGCACAAAAAGAGGTGCATGCAGTTAAGAGGAATTAGGAATCTAGCTATATAGTCTTAGAGTAGAGAAAGGTAGAGAAAGGTATTCGGTTTTGATAGTCACGTGACCGTAAGTGCACGCTTCATCACGTGGCACCATTTTCCTTCTATTATGCAGTGTGTATATATACCCCTGTGAGCGTGTAATTGTTATGCCTATGTCTTGCTCCTGATGAAGGGGTGATCAGCACCCCGAAACGTGTTGAGCTTATCTGCAATAAAGAACTTCCTTGCTCCATACTGAGAGTCCACCGGGTCATCTATTTGGAGGACACCAAGGAATTTACTACTCTACAAGCGACCTCGGCGGGGGAGGGTCTGGCGTCAAGTGTCTTCCCTCCCTGGTGAAGTGAGTAACACACAGAGTGTGTATACACCTTAAATTGATCAAATTTTGTGGATATCGATTTGATTTTAGTGTCAGTACAAAAAATGTTATGTTGATTTTAATTACTTGATGCATCTATCTTTGGGGTCCTCTGGATATCAGGTGTCTATCACCCTAAAGTGGACTTCTAATAATTTACCAGCATCACATCTTTGGGTTACCTTTCTCTACTCTAAGACTATATAGCTAGATTCCTAATTCAGCTTAACTTCTGTACCTCTTTATTGTGCATTGGCGCTCCACCACTTGTCCTTTTTTCTCCTTCTAAGTTTTATTCACTACGGACTGACCGTTGCCTGGTTTGAGCAGCCTCACTGCCCTTTTCTTTTATTCTTTTCTTTTATTCAATTTTTTTCCTTCTGACATCCTCTGGTGCCCCTCCCTGCCTAATTACCTCTCTCCCATTTCAAAACCCCCTCCCTTTCCCTCCATTCCCAACCCCTCTCCTTCCGCCGCATTTTTTCACGCTCCTTCTTTTTCTTATCCTTTACCTTCTGTAGCTAAGCCCCCTGGATGACATGTCATTGCGGTGCAGGGACAACAAGAGTTGGCAGGACATCTCAGTGCCCTAGGGCATTGGAGTTGTGCCTGATTTACGGGTATGAAACTTTAAGGCAACTTTTTTTTTCAGAAGTCAGAATACTCTTTTAAGGTATACTTCTGGGCCAGGACGCTTCATATAAATGTTCAATGTTTTGAAGCTTTGCTATCCCTGATCTCAGCATTCTTCTCCAGAATGAGCTGGACTGGTATAATCTAAATGCGTGGAGATAATTCACTGAAATGACTCAAATGCTAGTGAACACTTCAGGATAGGATTTATTTTCTCCTAGGTCAGCTGTAATTACTGATTGTTTAGGAAGGAAAGAATAGAATTGTCGAATCGTGTCTATAAAGTTACATCTGCATCAAGAACCTATAAGGGATTTAATAACATGCTGGAGAATTAAATATAGAGCATTTAATAAAGGCGTCATAAGAAAAATTTCAGAGTTGTGTTAAATTTAAAAGTTTGTTCTACAATTTGAAAGCCAAAGCTGTGATGTATGGAAAAGTCCATGATGTTTTGTAGCAACGTGAAGAAGAGACTGCAACTAATGTACAAAAAATATTATAGGTTAGTGGTCAGTAGGGTCTTCTCAAAATTGGATTTCATGGGTGGATCAAGGTGAAACCCACCCCTAGATATACCACAACTTACCTTGGTGCAACCGATACCCATTTAGCTATATTCATGTCAGTGGTCTCCAACTCCAGCTCCAACAGCTGGAGAAGCACAGCTTGAAGATCACTCACTTTGGTGTTTGGTATTAATCATCTCTTTAGGGATGGATTTGATGGGGACTATTATTTATGGAAAAGGTAGCCAAGCAAAGGATGAAATTAGAAAGGTCACCTACTGTACCACATCTGCGGGTACGTCATTGGTAGGTTTGAGCGAATCGAGCTTCGGATCATAAAACCAAAGTTGAGTAGTTCAAAAACGTTGTCGTTAATGCTGTTTCTGTCCAGCATTAAAATGTATTGGCTCCGAGTAGGCAAACTTTGTGTCGTCCGAAATTGGTATTCCTATCTGTGTATTTAAAAACATTTTAAAATAGGAACCAAACTGGGATTTGGTACTGGATAGTATCTCAGATTCTTCTTCAGAATCATATTTATTTATTTTTTTGCTTTGGAGGACCCAATTCACAGACTGCACAGACAGCCCATTAATTTAATTGGGAAATGGGTGTAATGATTAATTCTACCTGTAGTGGCGTTGTAGAGGAACTGAACATTTGCAGAATTCCGCCCATATATTTAAGGGTTGTACCCAAATGGACATTCATGATATATTGATGATGGGATATGCTGTAAACATCAAATAGGTGCAGGCGTCACCTCTGGAGACCACATATTACAAGAACGGTGCCCTAACATGAATGGAGAGCAAGGCACACATGCATGGCTTTCCATTCACTGCTATAGGATGTATTTATGTCAAAATTTTAAAAAAAAATTTTGGTGATTTAAAAAAAAAGAATTCTATATCACCATCCTTTACAAAAACGTAATTCCTGTAGTTTTCACACTGGCAACTAGGCCTAAAATATGTTAAGACTTCCTGTGTTGTAAGAGCAGCTACATGAGTCATAGACAAAATGGATAAGTGGTGACTCCATTGGCTTCGATGGGAGAATTTTCCACGCATGCTCTGTGACCTATGCAGCGGTCAGGAGGGAGATGATAAGCTGTGATATTACCAATTGTGAATGGTGGCTCCTGTTTTATCTATGAGATGGGACCTGCACCTATCAGACAATGGGGGCATATCCTAGCGATATGCCTCCATTGTCTGATATGGGAATACCCCTTTAAATGCCATTTCTTGTTAAAGTTTACAGACCACATAATTCATACCTCAATATTCAGATCTCAAACTAAATCCCACACCGGCAGACACTAGAGATGAGCAAATTTCTCAAAACTTCGATTCGGCCGGTTCGCTAAATTTTCCGAAAAAAATTGGTTCGATCCGAAATTGCTATTTACTGGCTGTAGAGAGCCGTTATAGTGGTGTAGCACACTGTGCCTTGCAGTCACACTTATAGGGAGTCCTCTGTGGTAGTGAAATAATACTGTGAGTCAGTATGACATGCAGATGACAGGCGTCGCTCTTAGAATCACTGCACACTTCACTTATTTGGGCAGTTATGGGGCCAAAACTGACCAAATAACTCAAGTGTTAACTCAGCCTTACAGGTCAATGTTAGCGCCAGGTATAAAGAACTGTGCAGTGGCCCAAGATCCTACTATAGCGTGAAAGAGCGCACTCCTGAGAGAGAGTGGAGAGGGTGTCAGCAGTAAGTTTGTGTTGACGTCACAGATTATTTTGCCCTTCCTCTGATCTGTCAGAACAATAACCCCCAAAAAGCGGATCCTGTCTGCGGAGCATCCATCTTCACTCGGTTCGCATTTGATCAGTAATCCATCAGTATTGCTAAAGCTCAAAAAAACAGGAGTGGATCCAAAACAGAGATGACACGTGAATGGAATCTTTGCATGTCTTCTGTGTTTTGTACCCACTCCTGCTTTTGGCTACCAAATCATAAGCCAATTCTGATGCAAAATAGGGACCATGTCATTCAGACCTTACAGCTGTTACATAGACAGGATCCGTTGTGCGTCTCATTTTTCAGAATGATCAGAAGAAGGGTCAAATAAATGATGATGTCAGCTAGGCCGAAAGGCAAAATACTGCCCAGTCATGAAGTGGGGAGGATACGAACATCATGAGAAGTCCACAGAGTGGCCCTATGACATAGTGATAAGGTGGAAGCAGCATGAGGAGACCACAGAGTGGGCCAATGACATAGTCTGGAGGTGGCAACAGCATCAGGAGGAGGCCACAGAGTGGCATAATGACAGTGTGGAGGTGGCAGCAGCATGAGGAGGCCTCAGAGTGGCACAATGACAGAGTGTGGAGGTGGCAGCATCAGGAGGAGGCCACAGGGTGGCACAATGACAGTGTGGAGGTGGCAGCAGTAGCATAAGGAGGTCACAGAGTGGCACAATGACAGTGTGGAGGTGGCAGCAGCAGCATCAGGAGGAGACCACAGGGTGGCACAATGACAGTGTGGAGGTGGCAGCGGCAGCAGCAGCATCAGGAGATTTGAGTGGTAAGGTGGCAGCAGCATCATGAAACCACAGAGTGACCCGTTGATAGAGTAGGGAGGTGGGTGGCAATACCAGTACCAACTGAAGATGGTGGGTGAAAGAAGGAGCACTTGGCATCAAATGTGTGGCATCAGGAGGGTGGCAGCATCAGAATAGTAGCTGAGGCAGGTAACAAGAAGAAACCAGATTCTTTTGTCAAAGTGTTGGTGTGGCACCATGGATGGTCTAGTCTGATGCAGCAGGCAATGGTGGGTGAAAATCCTGGCTAATCCACACCTGATTCATCTTGACAAAGGTCAGTCTCTCCACATTTTGGATGGACAGGCGAGTTCTTATTGGGGTAACTATGGCCCCCGCTGCACTAAACACCCGCTCTGATGCCACACTACTGGCCGGGCAGGACAACTTTTCCAGGGCAAACTCTGCCAGTTGCAGCCACAAATCCAGTTTGGCTGCCCAGTAGTCCAGCGGATCTTCAATGTGGGATGGCGGGGTGCTGTCCAAGTATGCCACCACATGCTGGTTCAGGTTCTGATCCAGGTCTAGCTGCTTCTGCTGCTGGTAAGTAGTTTCTTCACTAGGCAGGTGAAGAAAGCTGCTCATCAGCGACTCTAGACTCAAGTTGCTGATGGAGCTGGAACTACTCCTACCCCCCACCCTGCAACAGCAGCCATGGCAGAGGAACGTGAGCAGCTTTCCCAGAGTTCCTTGCTCCATGTCTTCACACGTGCAGCAGCCATTTTAGAAAAAAATGTGATTCGTTACCACAAAGTGTGAGTAAATTCGGATTCAAGGTAAATTGAATTTTTCCTGAAATTCGGATAGAATTCCACTTTTTCAACTTGGATTCGCTCATCTCTACCAGACACCAATACAAAGACCCCAGACCAGATTCCAAAATGTATAACCCTTTATACAAACCTGTATAGTCAGACCTCAGTCGATGCACCAGACATTGTATTTCAGAAACCATTTAATTCTCATAATAAAAACACCAGACCAGATGGCAATTATCAGACCTTAGCCCAAACCTCTGACAAAACTTCATAATAAGAACCCAGATCCATAATTCAGACCCTCTAATATAAACCCTAAACCAGGCCACAAGACCCTATAGTTCATATCCTAGGCCAAACTCCATCATTTAGACCCAAAATTCTGAATCCTTTAATTACTCACCAGCTTCAAGGCATTATTCGCACAATCAGACCACCAGACCGCTGGCACCTGGAGCCAAAGAGGAGCCGGGCCGGTAAAGGAGAAGCTGGGAGTTGGGTTCAGTAGTTAATATAATTAATCTAATAAGTAAAAGCTGATTAAGAAGGAACTGCCACTCCTGTGTTTTCAGAACAAAGATTTTCCGTAAAAAATAGGGACAGCCTTTGCAAATCCAGGACTAGGTAGTCACAAAATCGCTAGAATTATTGTATCCCATAGGGATGCATTGATATTGTATCCCTGTCTCACAATCACAAGATTTTATCATGGCTCACGAGCAGTTCTTAAAAAGAATATGCCATCATGTCTAATCCTGCCTGTAATTATATCACCTGTGTATAGGTATGACAGGATCCACCATTCACATTAGGTGATTTTATCGGTTCCCTCCTGACCTCTGCACTGGTCACAGAGCATGCCTAGAGAACTTTGTCATAGAATTCACTGAAGTCCCCTCCTGACCATTCCGTCTATGGCCCATGGGGCTACCCTAAAGCAATTCTTCAAATGAGTTCTAAATGCTGTTAAGAACAGCTCAGGCAAGATGGCCGCCCTTATAATGGTGTTCAAGGAATAGAATGAATAAATCTGCAAGTGTCGCTATCTAGTTTTAACTGGCATAAAAAACTTTTTTTGTGACACATTCCTTTTAAGTGTTGCATGTATCCCAGCCTATGGCTAGGTTCAGATTTTGCCTTTTGCAATGGTTTTCAAGTAGCTGAGCTACCATAATTTCAGTCATAATTTGCATGTGATTGTTAAGGTCCGCGGTGTTCATTCTTCCATTATTTCTGTGCTTTTTCCCCAGTGACTTTAATGGGAAAACCGAAGCATTAAAATGATTAAAATGTTAATAAAAAAAAAAAAAGAAGAAAAAGTCTTTGCATGTGGTGCCATAGTTGAGATTTTAACTTTGTCAAAATGGTCTGAATTCAGCCTAACTCATAAGAAGTGCTGGAGAGGCAATCAGCTGCTATTCTTCCTTTGACTATAACACTATGAACGCGAGGCCGTGTGCTGCTGCACAATACTGTGAAGATCAGAGCTGCAGCAAATAACAGTGCGCCACGCTCTGTAGCTGTATAAAATACAAGGAGAAGTTCACTAAGGCTACATGCACACGACTGTTGTTTTTCTCTGCATCCGTTCAGTTTTTTTTTGGCTGATCGGATGGTTACCCATGCATTTCTATGGAGCCGTTAAAATTGCGCTGTACTCAACCATTTCTTTTCCGCGTCCGCTGTCCGTGTTTCCCGTCCGCCAAAAAAAAAAGTATTGCATGTCCTATTCTTGTCCGCAATAAACGTTTTGCGGACCCATCGAAGTCAATGGGTCCGCCAAAAAATGCGGATGACCAACGGAAGCCATCCGTATGTCATCCGCATGCGTTTTTTTTTTTTGGCGGATGGTTGCTGGGAAACCTGTATATATTAAATTTCAAGAATTACAGCCTTCAGGGTTTTTTTGCGGGCCGCAAAAAATAAATAAACTGTAGACACACGGAAACACAACCTACAAAATTTGCGGACAAACGGAATGGATGCGGATGTAAAAAAAACAGGAACACGGATCCGCTATTTGCGGACCGCAAAAAAAAACTGTCGTGTTCATGTAGCCTTATGTTGTTTTTTTCTTCCAAAAATGTTTTGCAACAGTAGTTTTGCCATATTTCCTCTTTTGCTGTTCTATTTCTCCTTCTTTCATTTTATTTTCTTTACATATTTTAATTGTTCTGTCACAATTTCATCAACAGATTTTTGCCCAACATAACCCATGCCACAAGGGCATTTTAGAAAGTACATTACTGATCTAGAGTCACACTGATCAGACTACACACAGGGTCAATAACTATAGAGACACATAGGTCTGCACTGGAGCTGAATACATATACATATATAAATCCTACTTGGTTTCTCTGTTGCAAATTGTCTGGTTTTTGGTCATTGACAGGAACCTACACGGCATTGCATAATGGACCCATCTTAATGGAAGGGTTCTCTAGGACTGCCCAGTGTACTGCAGCTAAAAGAAGAACTATTTCAAACCATTCCACTTTACTAAAAGTTTCATTCATCAATTAAACATGCCACGTCTCTGAACCAATCTTGGATGTAAATGTTCAGGATTCTCGGTAGAGATAACAGTTCAATAACGGCAAATACCCTGTTGCTATTTATATGCATCTTTAAAGGCCGTGTAATTGAACTAAACCTCTGATTTGCCATAAAAGACACAGAGACCACTTGTTCTGAAAGACTGCCATTGTGAAAGCAATTAGCAGCAGAATGATGGGAAATATGATCCTTATCGAGGATTAACAACCTGAGTACAACTATAAACAATTAAAAATGTATCAATGGAAAATAAGACACTGTCTCCAGAGGGATAGAGAAGTGCATGGGGGGATTCAGAAGTGAGCTTTATGCATTTAAGTTTGAAACTTTCTCTAAAAGAGCTTCTGTCACCATGTATGAGTTATAATCAATGTTATATTACAATGTGTTACCAATTACATTGACTGTTTTACAAAGTGACAGGGAGGTGACATGGCGTGGCAGGTCAATCAGCTGTCAACTTGTAAAGGAAGCTGGGAAATTATGTGCATTATAATCAGGTGGAACCCCTGATGAATATCCATAAGCAGCCATTTTGATTGATTCCCATATGACATTCTGAAGGATCACAGCGTGAGTTATGTGAAGATAACCTTTTCAAAGTGAGTATATATATATTCACTGACGAGCAAAAGGGAAACAATGTCCTCCACATCTCACCATCCACTACAGCAGGCATGGCCAACCTCTCCAGCTGTTGTAAAACTACAACTCCCACCATACCCTGCTATAGACTGATAGCTGTAGGTAGTCTAGGCATGCTGGGAGTTTTAATCTTCCAACAGCTGGAGAGCCTCAGGTTGGCCATCCCTGCACTACTGCTTTGAACGTGAGACTATCATTTTCAAGATCATCTTGGCTATATCATACATAAATTGGACTTGCAACTAGTTAGCATATGATTAGTTATGCGGATTCTTGTCAGGTAACTGCATTGTTATTGTTTTTCTCCTAAAATTTTAATTTTATTTTTATTCGATCAGATTCAAGCATACAGTACAGACCAAAAGTTTGGACACACCTTCTCATTCAAAGAGTTTTCTTTATTTTCATGATAATGAAGGCATCAAAACTATGAATTAACACATGTTGTATCATATACATAACAAACAAGTGTGAAACAACTGAAAATATGTCATATTCTAGGTTCTTCAAAGTAGCCACCTTTTGCTTTGATTACTGCTTTGCACACTCTTGGCATTCTCTTGATGAGCTTCAAGAGGTAGTCCCCTGAAATGGTCTTCCAACAGTCTTGAAGGAGTTCCCAGAGATGCTTAGCACTTGTTGGCCCTTTTGCCATCAGTCTGCGGTCCAGCTCACCCCAAACCATCTCGATTGGGTTCAGGTCCGGTGACTGTGGAGGCCAGGTCATCTGGCGCAGCACCCCATCACTCTCCTTCATGGTCAAATAGCCCTTACTTTCAAAGTTTTCCCAATTTTTCGGCTGACTGACTGACCTTCATTTCTTAAAGTAATGATGGCCACTCGTTTTTCTTTACTTAGCTGCTTTTTTCTTGCCATAATACAAATTCAGTAGGACTATCAGCTGTGTATCCACCTGACTTCTACTCAACGCAACTGATGATCCCAACCCCATTTATAAGGCAAGAAATCCCACTTATTAAACCTGACAGGGCACACCTGTGAAGTGAAGACCATTTCAGGGGACTACCTCTTGAAGCTCATCAAGAGAATGCCAAGAGTGTGCAAAGCAGTAATCAAAGCAAAAGGTGGCTACTTTGAAGAACCTAGAATATGACATATTTTCAGTTGTTTCACACTTGTTTGTTATGTATATAATTCAACATGTGTTAATTCATAGTTTTCATGCCTTCAGTGTGAATCTACAATTTTCATAGTCATGAAAATAAAGAAAACTCTTTGAATGAGAAGGTGTGTCCAAACTTTTGGTCTGTACTGTATATGAAATCTGTTGCCAGGTCTCTTCTACACGTTCCCAGTGTTGGTGCATACTGGTCGACTCACTTGGGTACGAATACAGCTTTTTCTTTAACACTTCCCACAAGTGTTCGATTGGGATGAGGTCTGGGGACTGTGAAGACCATTCCAGCACCTCTACTTCATTGTAATTGAACCATTTCTTCGCCAATCTCGACGTATGCTTGGGTCATTGTCCTGCTGGAACACTATGTTGTCCTTTACATACCCATAATACTAGAGTGTACAAAGTAACTCGTCTTGTAGGATACTCACATATAGCTCAGCATTGAGACATCCATCAATCCTAATTAAGTATCCAATGCCTATGGCTGTAAAACAACCCTATATCCTCAGGCTGCCTCCACCGAACTTGACATTCCTTGAATTTCTCGATCTGTTAGCCCCCTTTTCCCTTGTTTCTTCCAGACCAATTTGCACCTATCATTTCCCAGTCTATTGACTTTCGCCTCATCGCTCCGAAAAATCACCCGTTTCCGAACTTCAACTGTCCACTGTTCGTACTTTTTTGTAAACTCAAGCTAACACTTCTTATGACGATATTGAAGTTGAGGCTTCTGCACTTTTTTCAGGTCACCATTCCAGGCTTGTGGGGGGAAAAAAATTGTATTCCAGTTTGGAAATTCAGTTGAAAGACAACTTATTCTCTATCCAGAGGATCATGAGAATGGGGGCCCAGGCTTCCTGGCATAAACAGAGGTGGAGGTCATACATGCACGTTGCCTCTTCATTCAGCTCCTTGGGGCTGTTGAAGATAGGGGAGTGCTTGCGTTCAACTATCTCCGTACGCCCCGTAGAGTTGAATGGGGCACTAGACATGCATGTTTGTCCACTCCATTCCATTCAGATGGGGAGCACAGACTCCCATTTTCATGATCGACAGGGGTCCCAGCAATCAAAACACCGCCAATCAGGCACATCCTCTCTCCTGTGGATAGGGGATAAGATGTCTTAATGGGACAATCTCTTTAAGACAGTCTATTCACAAGACAGTTAATAACCATATCAAATCAGCTTCTAATATCTATTTATTATATTTTACAGCACTCAAATATTGTAGATGATTAGAAAAAATGTCTGCTTCCTTCAGCACCAAACCTGCATACTGGATGTGTGTGGTATTGCAAGTCAGCCCCATTCATCTCAGTTTAGAGGAGCTGAAATACCAGAAATAGCCCATAGACAGGTGAGGCATAAGGACTGGACCCCTCTGCCATCTTAGGATTCACAAGCAGCTGTGTTTTTCTAATTCTGGACAAGCCCTTTTAATTCTGGAAAATTCAGTGCTATACAGGAAATCTAAGCCTATTTGCAACCAAAACAATGTTTTTTTATGGTCTATGCCACTTCTCAGTTGTATATGTAAAAATAAAAAGCTTATACTTTTTAGACTGCAATTATAATAAAGGAAAAATCAATAGCGGCATATCAGCCACCTACGCTGTGAATATCCACATTATATTCAGGGCTTGTTCTCCTCATTAGCTCAAAGTAAAACACCTATCAGATATGAATTTATACTGTGCTGTTACTTTTGCTCTAACTGTATTACTTCCAGCCTATGGGGAACGGAAAGTGTCGGGCTTCTCCTCATTTTCACAATTCTCTTGTTATGATTAGGATTTTAATGCAGAAGTTTAATGTTCGGCGATATTGACATAGGGAGTTGTCTTGCCGTTAACTGCGGTAATTCTAAGCACCATTCGATACACAAAGGAGTTGGATAATTAAGAAAACTTCTACAGAACAGATGAGATAAGCGCTGCTTCATATAAAGTTAAATAAAAATAAGAGAATGTGGAAGCGTAATAAAGTTACCTATCGTCTTTGTTCATAATCTGTAATCATATCCTGCATTTTTATGGAATTTGCTAAAAGAATACAACAATCCGGTTTAACAATATTCAGAATAAATTTGTAATATAGCACAAAAGAAATGGCTTTGAGGGGTTCTCTGGGAATATGTAAATGTGGTTAGAGCAAAAGGACTGCGGAGCTCTGTCAGAACTCAGCCCCAACAGCTTAGCTTGGGATCCACATAGGCACTGCAGGAGTTGTTTAGCTAAAGGGATTGTATCCTCAGAAAACGAGGTCAGGTTTAATTGTATGCATATACTTTTAATGTGTGGAGCTCTTTTATGTGACTATCCATATGAAAAAATCTTGAAATATTCCAGTGGTGGACACCCAATAGAAGGACATTTCCTTTTTTCCCACAGTTCAGTGTTCAGCTTTGCTTTGTAGACTGGGACACAATCTGCAGAGTCATCTTATTATCATTAGGGGGCACTGGACTTAATGATGGTTTTGTTGTATGAATGGAGGCCTAGATAATGCAGGATAGCAATAATGTACACAGATAATGCTTTCTGTACAGCTACTTGGTGGGGGAGTAGCATATTCTATCTAGTCTTGGAGACTTTATTAGTCTATTGACAATTTTCTGACCATCAACTCTCATTTACTGCAACTGCCATAAAGCACACCTACCCTGCTTCACTCTCTATAGAAGAAATTAAGAAAGTAAGTATCCTCTCATCATTATTGGTCACTCAAAATAAGAATGATGCCCATCAAGTCGGCTTGTGCATCCTAAAATGGTTGAGGAGTCCGGTTCTCTAACCAAGATCTTTGGGACTGTGGGAGCAGGAGGAGACAAGAAATGGAGGAATCTTAACAGGTGCCTGGGCAGGGAAACTTTTATCCCCTCCAGGACCTCAATTGTACACGTATATGGCTGAAGTCCGGGGTTTAAACATGGCACCCATTCAGAAGCTAAGGGTGTTGTAGCCGCCTGGTGCCTGCTGTTTTACATCCGCAATAACGGTGATCGCAGACATCTAAACCCCCAGATGCTGTGGTCAATTGTGACCACAGCATCTCAGCAGTGAAGTCCCGGGAGCACTATTGCAGGGCTCCATAGGAACATAGTGAATCTCCTATGGGAGACTGGTTGCAGTTGTCACAAGGGTGTCACAACCTATTGCTGACACTGTTGTGCCTGGGGTCAGAAGGTCGCAGCGGGTGGCTACTCGCTCGGTTTCAAGAGATCGCTCCATGACCTAGTGGTGGGAAATGGATTTTGGTCCATGTTTTCCTGCTTAGGTTTGCGATCCTTTTTGTCCCATTTAGAAATCTGTAGCTTTTCCTTTCAGCTGTAGCTTTTCCTTTCTTGCTACTATGTATTCTCTCTTTCTGCTTCCCTTGTTGCCAGATATAGACCTTCTAACCAGATCTTCTATTCTGACCTCTGGTGGAGTTGCTGTGGAGGTGTTGGAACTGGTGCTGTTGGATCTCTGGTTCACTCTTGTTGTTGTCTCCTGTTTGTTGTCTTCCTTTGGGGACTGTTTGAGGAGTTTGTGTTGTTTGTCCTTTCCTTGTTGTTACCCTAGGTGTCAGTGGTGAGGACTAGTGCTTCCACCGCCCTACTCACTACCTAGGGCTTATTTCAGGGTAAGCCAGGGACAAGACACGTGATCGGAGTATGGGTTAGCAGCCAGTCTAGGGACGTCAGGGCAGCCAGGTGCCAGTACCAGGCGAGCTAGGGGTCACCACTCCTCCCTCTCCCTAGTGAAAGGGTTCTCGCCTTCCCTCCCATCTGCGCCGCACATCTGTTACCTGCTTAATCAGACGTGATAGCAGTGTTAAATAATTGCACTCTATGGGAGAAGTGATCAGATGATCACATGTTAAAGTCCCATAGGGGGACTTACCAAAATTGTGAAAAATAGTCAAAATAAACAATAAAAAATAACCATTATTTCCATTGCCCAAATTATTAAATTATAGGTGTATTTATCCCATATGGTGAACACCGTAATGGAAAATAAGAAATTGCCATTTTACTATTTTTTGCGGTTTCACCTAAATAATCATGTCCCCGTAACCCAAAATTAATAATATTGTCCCCTGCGCCCCTGAATAAATAATATTGTCCCCTCTGCACCTGATTAAATAATAATTCCCACAGTCCCTGAATAGTAATGCCCTCTGTGCCTCTGAATGATAATAATAATGCCCCTTATGCCCCTGAATGTTAATAGTAATGCCCTCTATGCCCCCTAAATGATAATAATAGTGCCCCCGACAATTGTCACCACTAATAAAAAAAATGTATAAACTTTTCACTCACCATATCTTGAGCAGCCAATGAACACAGCTGGCCATCTAGCACTATATTCTGGCATCCTGTATGCAGAAAACACACAGAAAGTCAGCGTCTCAGCACAGACTGGGCGATGACCTCACTGCATCGTGCGGCCTGCACAGCCTGTGCCTTAGAAGATGGAGAATGATAGCATATGAAGCCACTGGCTCCCTGCTTTACCATAAGCTTTAACAATATTTCCGTCCTGTCAATGCCGATATAGTCGATGGTGTGATAGTGGTGGTGTCGTATCTTAGATATCAGTACAGATTAAAGTAGTTCTCTGGGACTTTTATATTGATGACATATCATTAGGATAGGTCCTCAACGTCAGATCAGTGGGGTCCAACTCCTGTCACCCCCACTATTCAGCTGTAGCTCAAATGAATGAGAGAAGTGCTGCAGTAACCAGTTCTGTCTATTATGCAGTGGACAGAGTTGTGTAGGTCTGGCTTCAGAGCTTTTCCAGAACAGCTGATTGGGGAGGTGACAGAAGTTTAATCCCTACTGAACTACGGTAATATTGATGACCTATCCTAAGACTAGGCAATCAATATAAAAGTACCCGAGAACCACTTGATGTTCATAAACAGCTAGTATGGTTATAGTCAGGGTCGAACTGGCCCACCAGAATACCCAAGGATTATCCAATGGGCCTATTTTCTGAAGCCATAGTGGGCACCAAAGATCCAGGAGGAAAAAAAAACAATCCATTTCTTTGATTCAAAACCTATTACACTTAGATGATTTATGGCTTGGGCTCCAATAATAGTTTCTTCTGATGGGCCGTAGGAACCGCAGTCTGACACTGGTTACAATGTTAAAGCTTTGTATAGCTTACCTGATATTGCATCAATTTATGATTGGTGAAATCTCTTCGATCTTCACCGATGTCTTCATTTTCAGAACCAGTAGTGGTCCCAGAGTTTGGACAACCACAAAGACTTGATAACATAGGATTAACCTTTAGACTTGCACAGATTTTCATAATCCATGTTGTAAACCCTGTTCTAGGAATATACTATGTCCTATTCCAGTAGAATATCATCATTTTGCCTCACTTGTTTCTACATAAACCAGATCCCTGTAAAGTCACATATTTCCGCTAGATCAATATTGTTTCTTGATCTCTTTAAAAAAGCTTTATTCCCTCAGCACTGCATGTCGGGTCATCCCAAACATTTTAGAAGATGGAAAATGATGCTTCTCTGCAATGAATATTTCTGCTCCCTCAGCTCTGTGTCTGATCTGTCATTCACATCACACCGTTGTCAGTTTTTTTGTTTATTTGTTCTTCTACTTTTTATATGAGGATATATTCTAGTTTCTATTGTTGACGACTGTCAGCTTGAAGTATTTCAGCTGGGCACCAGGACTGAGACCATAAACAGACATATGTCTTTTAGGACAGTGAGATGACGACAAAAGTATTGATTTGACTTTTTGAAATTATGAGAATTCAGTGACAGACATGAAGTTAACCAAGGTTCAAAGTGTCTGCACTACATTGTGCCAAGTCAGTTCTGGCCTCTAATCATTCCCAGGGGACAAACATCAGATTTATGGAGAGCAGCACGCTTGTTATGATGATAGGTTATGAGAATTCTAGTAAAGGACGGCTTTAAAATGTAAGTGACTCCATATTTCCTGTCGGCTGCTACACTCAAGACGATATTTTCTCTTATCTGTGCTATCACACACTGTAAATAATGTGTTTTCTATAGGAGTCGGGTGGTTTTCTTCATAGAAATAGATCAACTCAATGTGAGAATTATGGCTGCTTATTGCTTCTTATTATTATACGTAGTTACCAACAGTGCCTAATTTTCAAAAATAGTCCGAGCGAATTTGTGTTGTCCTGGGTCAAAAAGTAGGTGGGGCTTTTGTAAGTCCTGCTGATAAGTGGGCAGCCCAGTTGGGTTTGGGGTATTTCCAGAGGCAGGTGCAAACCTTTACTGCATTCAAATGGGACGTAGGTATGTGTGGTACCATGCACAGCCACAACCCGAATGCCACAACCACTTCAAACTGGTGATGGTGGGGGTGCTGGGAATCATATGTAGTACCCCAGAGGGCACTGCCATTCCTATACCCTTCTACTGTCTCTAATAGCTAACAAATAATGTTATCTGTGTATTTGATTCCAGGTCCTTTGATATTGTGCCTTAATAATATTGTTATGTAACTATTATATATTGTATTACAGGTAATGTGCTTGGTTGCCCAGCGGGTGGCAGAGTACCTTTAGATAGAATGAAACTTAACATTTCATTATCCCCCTTTTTGGGCAGAAGTGGGCTAGTCCTGCTTCCTACCAAGGGAAGGGTTGCATGAAGTTCTAGTCAGTCTAGAGTCAATAGTGGAGCTGAAAGGGCACAAGAGGAGAATGGCCCCCTCCTGCATCAGGAGTCTTCCAGGAGAAGCAGCTTGTATAGCACCATGACTCCTTACAGTTTACAGACAGAGTATTACGAGGGGGTCAACAGCCAAAGGCACCTCACTCAAAGGTGCTAGAACTCTCAGAAAGTCCAGCTACCAGACCAAAGACCAGATCTAGCACAGAAGAGTAAGATAAAGCAAGGTATCCAAGTTTGCCTGCCAGTTTACCAAAACCTGCTGGAGCCAAGAGAAAGACCAACTATTGTCTGGATTCAAGTTTATTCAAGTAAAGCTGTTGAATTAGGAAGCGACAGTATCCAGGTAGGAACACAGTGACACCCAAAACTAATAGGGCCACATTACCACTAAGCATTCCTAAAAACCTGGGACACGATTGGCCCTGGGGGAAAAACGTTGCACATACCCTCACTGATCTATCCCAGGGATGGGCAAACTGCGGCTCTCCAGCTGTTGTAAAACTACAACTCCCAGTATGCCCAGTCTGCCTACAGCTATCAGCCTACAGCAGGGCATGATGGGATTTGTAGTTTTACAACAGCTGGAGAGCCACAGTTTGCCCATCACTGGTCTATCCTAAGGCTAGGTTATCGACACTGAATTACTGGACAACTTATTTTGTTGTACAGGAAAGTGCCAGTGCATAATGTGAAACCAGGATTGGCTCTAGAAGTGTATGACTTGTGCAACTGCGATACTTATCGACATTTGTGATGGTAAAATTGGGACATTTAAAAGTCATCCTAGGCCACCCAAAATCCCATCTGAGAACACCCACTTCTGGGTGGGGTTTGCAAATAGTTTTTACCGGGACAAGCCAAATTTGCCAGGTTTCTAAAAAGTTTGGAAAGTATTGTCAAATTCAAGACTGTTGGCAACTATGATTTACATGGTGTGCATAAGGTCAAAATACCTAATCTGGCCGCAGGTTCACCTGCACAATATGCATACTGCAGACACTGAATGCTGCTGGAGCTGGCTTAAGATAGTGTATCCTGGCTTCAGGGATGCCAATGAAGCCAGAGTGGGCATTTTTAGGGTATGGGCACTATGACTCTTTATCAAGGCGGCTCCTCCTCCATAACCAGAATAAGGTCATTTGAGTGTGTAAGGGGATAAAACTGCAGTTACAGATACAATTGCTGCTACTAATAATACAAATAGAAAACTTGAAAAACTACAATGTATTCCAATGGTGGTAGTTTAGTGATGCTTAGGGTAGTGGTAACATAGGCATTGTGTGGCTACTGTATAGTTGTGCACAAGACTACAGGACTGGACTTGACCTATAGCAGTGCACCGTCCCATGTCAAAATGCTAGCTCATGGTACTCAAATACCCCTCAACTTACAGTACAGCTTTCACAACAATTCGACAGTCGCAAAACCACATAAATATATATTTACTAGCAGAAGGACCCGGCTTCGCACGGGTATATTTAATATTTTTCATTTCATGTTTACGTGTATCCTAAAAAGATTTCAACACAATCCCCCATGACAGTGATCTCTACAATACCCGCCTCTTTACCAATGACCTCCACAGTGGCCGTCCCTTTAACAGTGATCTCCACAGTGCCCGCCCCGTTAACAGTGACCTACACAGTGGTCGCCCCTTTAACATTGACCTCCACAGTGGCCGTCCCTTTAACATTTATCTCCACAGTGGCCGCTCCTTTAACATTGACCTCCACAGTGCCCACCCCTGTAACAGTGACCGCATCTTTAACAGTGACCTGCACAGTGCCTGCCCCTTTAACAGTGACCGCCCCTTTAAAAGTGACCTCCACAGTGTCTGCACCTTTAACAGTGACCTCCACAATGCCCGCCCCTTTAACAGTGACCTCCACAGTGCTCGCCCCTTTATCATTGACCACCCCTTTAACAGTGACCTTCATAGTGGCCACCCTTTTAACAGTGACATTCACAGTGCCCGCCCCTTTAACATTGACAACCCCTTTAACAGTGCCAGATCTTTAACAGTGACCCCACAGTGCCCGCCCCTTTATTATTGACCACCCCTTTAACCTGTTCCGGACACATGACGTACCGGTACGGAGTGTTGTCCCGGTACTTAAGTACACATGACATACTGGTACGTCATGTGTATTTCCGATCACAGCCGTGTGGCGGACGGTGATCGGAACCCGGTGCCTGCTGAAATCGTTGAGCAGGCACCTTGGCTAAATACGTGTCGGCGATCGCCACAAACCGCAGGTCAATTCAGACCTGTGGTTTGCGGCTTTTACCTCGGCGGCGATCGGCATTGCCATCGGGTCCCTGTGGGGCTGTAGGGGGGACCCGATGGCATGGAAGGCAGCGCGATGCCTTCCTTAGGCATCGGCGCTGCCCTCTGGTGACGAGCCTGTGAGATCCTGCCCCCTGGATCTCACAGGCAGGAAGCTGTATGAGTAATACACACAGTATTACTCATACAGCCAATGCATTCCAATACAGAAGTATTGGAATGCATTGTAGAGGATTAGTCCCCCAAAAGTTGAAGTCCCAAAGTGGGACAAAAAATAAAGTGAAAAAAAGTTGAAAAAAAAAAGTTTTCCACCCCAAAAATTAAAAGTTTCAAGTAAAAACATCAATTTCCCCAAATAAAGTTAAACAAAATAGACATATTAGGTATGGCCGCGTCCGTATCGACCAGCTCTATAAACATATCACATGACCTAACCCCTCAGATGAACACCGTAAAAAATAAAAAATAAAAACTTTGCTAAATAAACAATTTTTTTGTCACCTTACATCACAAAAAGTACAACAGCAAGCGATCAAAAAGGCGCATGCCCACCAAAATAGTACCAATCTAACCGTCACCTCTTCCTGCAAAAAATGAGCACCTACCTGATCGCCCAAAAAATAAAAAAACTATGGCTCAGAGTATGGAGACACTAAAACATCATTTTTTTTTGTTTTAAAAAAGCTGTTATTGTGTAAAACTTACATAAATAAAAAAAAAAGTATACATATTAGGTATTGCCGCGTCCGTAATAACTTGCTCTATAAAAATATCACATGACCTAACCCCTCAGGTGAATACCGTAAAAAATAAAAAATAAAAACGGTGTAAAAAAGCAATTTTTTGTCACCTTACATCACAAAAAGTGTAATAGCAAGCAATCAAAATGTCATACGCACCCCAAAATACTGTCAATCAAACCATCATCTCATCCCGCAAAAATAATACCCTACCCAAGATAATCGGCCAAAAATGGAAAAAACTATGGACTATGGCTCTCAGACTATGGAAACACTAAAACTTACATAAATAAAAAAAGTATACATATTAGATATCGACGCGTCCATGACAACCTGGTCTATAAAAATACCACATGATCTAACCTGTCAGATGAATTTTGTAAATAACAAAAACTAAAAACTGTGCCAAAACAGCTATTTCTTGCTACCTTGCCTCACAAAAAGTGTAATATAGAGCAACCACAAATCATATGTACCCTAAAATAGTAGCAACAAAACTGCCACCCTATCCCGTAGTTTCTAAAATGGGGTCACTTTTTTGGAGTTTCTACTCTAGGGGTGCATCAGGGGGGCTTAAAATGGGACATTGTGTCAAAAAAACAGTCCAGCAAAATCTGCCAGAAAAAACCCTATGGCATTCCTTTCCTTCTGCGCCCTGCCGTGTGCCCGTACAGCGGTTTACGACCACATATGGGGTGTTTCTGTAAACTACAGAATCAAATCCATAAATATTGAGTTTTGTTTGGCTGTTTACCCTTGCTTTGTAACTGGAAAAAAAATTATTAAAATGGAAAATCTGCCAAAAAAGTGACATTTTGGAATTGTATCTCTATTTTCCATTAATTCTTGTGGAACACCTAAAGGGTTAACAAAGTTTGTAAAATCAGTTTTGAATATCTTGAGGGGTGCAGTTTCTAGAATAGGGTCATTTTTGGGTAGTTTCTATTGTGTAAGCCTCACAAAGTAACTTCAGATCTGAACTGGTCCTTGAAAAGTGGGTTTTTGAAAATTTCAGAAAAATTTCAAGATTTGCTTCTAAACTTCTAAACCTTGTAACATCCCCAAAAAATAAAATGTCATTCCCAAAATTATCCAAACATGAAGTAGACATATGGGGAATGTAAAGTAATAACTATTTTTGTAGGTATTACTATGTATTATAGAAGTAGAGAATTTGAAACTTGGAAATTTGCTAATTTTTCCAAATTTTTAGCAAATTTGGTATTTTTTTTATAAATTAAAATTATTTTTTTTTACTCCATTTTACCAGTGTCATGAAGTACAATATGTGACGAAAAAACTATCTCAGAATGGCCTGGATAAGTCAAAGCATTTTAAAGTTATCACCACTTAGAGTGACACTGGTCAGATTTGCAAAAAATGGCCTGGTCCTTAAGGTGAAATATGGCTGTGTCATTAACCTCTTAAGGACATAGGGCGTACAGGTACGCCCTTGTGCCCTGGTACTTAAGGACACAGGGCGTACATGTACGCCCTGTGTATTTTCGATCACTGCCGTGCGGCTGGCAGTGATCGGAACCCGGTGCCTGCTCAAATCATTGAGCAGGCACCTAGGCTAAATGCGCGGGGGGGTCCCGTGACCCCCCCCATGTCGGCGATCGCGGCAAACCGCAGGTCAATTCAGACCTGCGGTTTGCTGCGATTTCTGCAGTTTCAGAAACTTTATATGCCTAAAAAAACGTTTTATTCACCCCCCCCCTGCACCCCCGAATAATTTTATGGTGGCGGGAGGTGCAGGGGGAGGGTTGCGGGCGGTGTGGGCGGTGTGGGAGGCGGGCGGTGCGGCAGGCGGGATCGCGATCCCCCGCCCGCCTCCCCTGGTATAATCGTTGGTTTCTAGTGGGTATACCAGGGTGCCAGCACATTGCTGGCACCCTGGTATAAACGGCTGACATCTGCGATGCGATGTCAGCCTTTTAACCCTTTCCATACAGCGGTCCGTACGGACCGCTGTATGGAAAAGGTTAACAGCGCAGGGAGCTCCCTTTCCCATCGGGGGGCTGCTGTGCCTTTGCAGCCCCCCCATGGGGAGGGAGAGAGCCCCCAGACAGCCCCCCGACAGATCCCCTCCTTACCCTTCCCCGTCTGCGAAGTTCTGACCAGAACTGAGCAGACGGGGAAGGTTCCCATGGCAACAGGACGCCTCTCAGGCGTCCTGCTGTCCATGGTGCTGAACAGATCTGTGCTGAAGGCATAGATCTGTTCAGTGTAAGTAAAATACAGTGCAGTACAATATATATTGTTCTGTACTGTATTATACAGACATCAGACCCACTGGATCTTCGAGAACCAAGTGGGTCTGGGTCAAAAAAAAGTGAATAAAAGTGAAAAAAAAGTAAAAATAAAAAAAATAAAATTCCCTACACATGTTTGGTATCGCCGCGTCTGTAACGACCTGATCTATAAAACGGTCATGTTACTTTACCCGAACGGTGAACGCCATAAAAATAAAAAATAAAAAACTATGATGAAATTGAAATTTTGCCCACCTTACTTCCCAAAAAAGGTAATAAAAGTGATCAAAAAAGTCGCATGTACGCCAAAATTGTAACAATCAAACCGTCATCTCATCCCGCAAAAATCATACCCTACCCAAGATAATCGCCCAAAAACTGAAAAAACTATGGCTCTTAGACTATGGAAACACTAAAACATGATTTTTTTTGTTTCAAAAATGAAATCATTGTGTAAAACTTACATAAATAAAAAAAAAGTATACATATTAGGTATCGCCGCGTCCGTATCGCCCGGCTCTATAAAAATATCACATGATCTAACCCCTCAGATGACCACCGTAAAAAAAATAAAAATAAAAACGGTGTAAAAAAAGCAATTTTTTGTCATCTTACGTCACAAAAAGTGTAATAGCAAGCAATCAAAAAGTCATATGCACCCCAAAATAGATGCCAATCAAACCGTCATCTCATCCCGCAAAAAATGAGACCCTACTTAAGATAATCGCTTAAAAACTGAAAAAACTATGGCTCTTAGACTATGGAGACACTAAAACATTTTTTTTGTTTTAAAAATGAAATCATTGTGTAAAACTTACATAAATAAAAAAAATTGTATACATATTAGGTATCGCCGCGTCCGTGACAACCTGCTCTATAAAATTACCACATGATCTAACCTGTCAGATGAATGTTGTAAATAACAAAAAAAAAAACGGTGCCAAAAAAGCTATTTCTTGTTACCTTGCCGCACAAAAAGTGTAATATAGAGCAACCAAAAATCATATGTACCCTAAACTAGTACCAACAAAACTGCCACCCTATCCCTTAGTTTCTAAAATGGGGTCACTTTTTTGGAGTTTCTACTCTAGGGGTGCATCAGGGGGGCTTTAAATGGGACATGGTGTAAAAAAAAACTGTCCAGCAAAACCTGCCTTCCAAAAACCGTATGGCGTTCCTTTCCTTCTGCGCCCTGCCGTGTGCCCGTACAGTAGTTTACGGCCACATCTGGGGTGTTTCTGTAAACTACAGAATTAGGGCCATAAATAATGAGTTTTGTTTGGCTGTTAACCCTTGGTTTGTAACTGGAAAAAAAATATTAAAATGGAAAATCTGCCAAAAAAGTGAAATTTTGAAATTGTATCTCTATTTTCCATTAACTCTTGTGCAACACCTAAAGGGTTAACAAAGTTTGTAAAATCAGTTTTGAATACCTTGAGGGGTGTAGTTTCTTAGATGGGGTCACTTTTATGGAGTTTATAATCTAGGGGTGCATCAGGGGGGCTTCAAATGGGACATGGTGCCAAAAAAACAGTCCAGCAAAATCAGCCCTCCAAAAACCAAACGGCGCACCTTTCACTCTACGCCCCGCTGTGTGCCCGTATAGTAGTTTACAGCCACATATGGGGTGTTTCTGTAAACAGCAGAGTCAGGGCAATAAAGATACAGTCTTGTTTGGCTGTTAACCCTTGCTTTGTTAGTGGAAAAAATGGGTTAAAATGGAAAATTAGGCAAAAAAATGAAATTCTTAAATTTCATCGCCATTTGCCAATAACTCTTGTGCAACACCTAAAGGGTTAACGACGTATGTAAAATCAGTTTTGAATACCTTGAGGGGTGTAGTTTCTTAGATGGGGTCACTTTTCGGGAGTTTCTCCTCTAGGGGTGCATCAGGGGGCTTCAAATGGGACATGGTGTAAATAAACCAGTCCATAAAAATCAGCCTTCCAAAAACCAAACGGCGCACCTTTCACTCTACGCCCCGCTGTGTGGCCGTACAGTAGTTTACGGCCACATATTGGGTGTTTCTGTAAACGGCAGAGTCAGGGCAATAAAGATACAGTCTTGTTTGGCTGTTAACCCTTGGTTTGTTAGTGGAAAAAATGGGTTAAAATGAAAAATTTGACAAAAAAATGAAATTCTCAAATTTCCTCCCCATTTGCCAATAACTCTTGTGCAACACCTAAAGGGTTAACAACGTATGCAAAATCAGTTTTAAATACCTTGAGGGGTGTAGTTTCTTAGATGGGGTCATTTTTGGGTGGTTTCTATAATGTAAGCCTCGCAAAGTGACTTGAGACCTGAACTGGTCCCTGAAAATTGAGTTTTTGTAAATTTCTGAAAAATTTCAAGATTTGCTTCTAAACTTCTAAGCCTTATAACATCCCCAAAAAATAAAATATCATTCCCAAAACAATTCAAACATGAAGTAGACATATGGGGAATGTAAAGTCATCACAATTTTTGGGGGTATTACTATGTATTACAGAAGTAGAGAAACTGAAACTTTGAAATTTGCAAATTTTTCCAAATTTTTGTTAAATTAGGTATTTTTTGGTGCAAAAAAAATTATTTTTTTGACTCCATTTTACCAGTGTCATGAAGTACAATATGTGACGAAAAAACAATCTCAGAACGGCCTGGATAAGTCAAAGCGTTTTAAAGTTATCAGCACTTAAAGGGACTCTGGTCAGATTTTCAAAAAATGGCCTGGTCCTAAGGTGTAAAAAGGCTGTGTCCTTAAGGGGTTAAGGAGTTAACAGGGACCTTCATAGTGGCCGCCACCCCTTTAACAGTGACCTTCACAGTGCCCGCCCCTTTAACATTGACCATCCCTTTAACCACTTCAGCCCCCCTAGCTTAAACACCCTTAATGACCAGGCCACTTTTTACACTTCTGCACTACACTAATTTTACGGTTTATTGCTCGGTCATGCAACTTACCACCCAAATGAATTTTACCTCCTTTTCTTCTCGCTAATAGAGCTTTCATTTGGTGGAATTTCATTGCTGCTGACATTTTTACTTTTTTTGTTATTAATCGAAATTTACCGATTTTTTTTTTTGCAAAAAAATGACATTTTTCACTTTCAGTTGTAATTTTTTTTAAAAAAACGACATCCATATATAAATTTTTCTCTAAATTTATTGTTCTACATGTCTTTGATAAAAAAAAAGTTATAGCGTTTACAAACTATGGTACAAAAATTAGAATTTCTGCTTTTTGAAGCAGCTCTGACTTTCTGAGCACCTAATCAATTAGGAACAAATGGGCGGCACTGTGCTTCAGTCGGGGTCCAGGTGCACGGTCGGTAGGTTGATTCCCCAGATACTTGCAATAGAAAGACCAGCACTCCGTAATTCCAATAATGAAGAAAAGCTTTCTTTATTCGTCACCCATATGTGACGCGCGTTTCGACACTACTCTGTGTCTTTGTCAAAGTACAGGTGATAACAGCTCAATTCCACATATACAAGGCACCATTTAAATACAATTCAAATAACCCGCCTCCTAGTCACGTAAGTAATCACATGATCGGGACCGGACTGAGCCGCCCCCAGCCATGTGATCAGTCACGTGACTATAGCATCATATTGCTACGCAACCAGTCCAAACCAAGTTGAATCCTAACTAGAAGTGGAATACGGTAAGATATGTATCTGGATCCATGAACTATTAGATATCTGGGCAATCTGTAATCGACTGCGCATCAGATTTAGACACTTTTCATGAAATATCATACAGATGCATTAAAATTAAACCGTCTCCTAGCTATGTAAGCGATCACGCGACTCGGGGCAAAGTCCCGGTCACATGGCTTATCACATGACGTAATATTGCTACGCAACTGATCCAAACAAAAGTTGGATCTCTCAAAGGACAGGTTACGATGCAATATTTAAGATCCATACTATACTAAATTCAAATCTCTGAGGCATCCGTGATTAGTTACAAAACAAAAAAGCACAAATTTATGCAAAATAACATTACATGATCGTACATTCCATACATTGAATCAAATGAAGCTGCTCAATGAGTATTCCTTATTGAGGCCTTTAGGGGCAAGCGTCTCAAGTCGATGGATCCAATATGCTTCATGCTGGTGGAGCATCTGGATCCGATTTCCTCCACGTCGAGGTAAGGTCACTTCCTCTAAAATTTAAAAAACGCAGTTGTGAGATGCGGTGATTTTTTTCTTTGAAATGTTGGGGAATAGGTAACAAAGTGTTTTCCTTCCTAATTGTGGACTTATGTTTCCCTACCCGGTCTTTTATGCGCATTGTTGTCTCTCCAACATAGCACAATCCACACGGACATTTAAGTAAGTAGATTACAAAGCTACTGTCACATATGAAGTGACCCCGAATGGAATTTTGTTGTCCTGTCTGTGGGTGTGAGATGTTGGAGCCTTTGATAACATTTGAACAATGGACACAGTTAAGACAGGGAAATGTTCCCTTTCTAACTGTAGAGAGAGTGAGTTGTCGCAGGAGTGTCCTGTCACTTCCTATGTCCGCCCGCACAATCATGTCCCTGATATTTTTGTTACGCTTATAGCATACCATGGGACGATCCCTAAATTCCTGAATTGTGGGATATGATGTTTGTAAGATGTTCCAATGTTTATTAATGACAGCTTTAACACGATCCATCCAGGGGTGGTATTTTACAATTAATGGTATTCTCTGTCCTTTATCTTTCTTTACTGGTGGTTCTGTGGGACTTACTATCTTATCTCGCTGCTCATGTAGTAAATGGGGGGGATAACCTCTATCTACAAACTTTTGAGTCATTTCTCGTAACCTAAGATCACGTGTGTCCTGATCCATTACGATATTGGCTACCCTTTTAAATTGCGAGTATGGCAAAGATTTTTTTACGGTTGACGGGTGATTATTATGGAATGACAACAGGCTATTTCTGTCAGTTTTCTTGACATGCAAGTCAGTGGTAATCCTGTTGTCAGTACCTCTAATTACCCATGTATCGAGGAAGGAGACACGTTGTGAATCTTGGTGCAGGGTGAATTTCAACTCAGATCTAACATTATTAATATAGTCCATAAAGGACATGAAGGTCTCAATGCTGCACCGCCATACGCAAAAAACATCATCTATGAAACGTTTCCAAAATATGCAGTGATTCCGATATAGCTCATTTGGGTAGATGTACTCTCTCTCAAAATGTGCCATATAGCAATTTGCGTATGGCGGTGCAGCATTGGACCCCATCGCGGTCCCACACCGCTGTTGAAAAAAAGTGTCTTGGACAAAAAAATAATTGCGGCGCAAAACAATAGAAAGTAAGGACAAGAATTTTTTTTTTCCCTGTGTATGTGCTGTCCTCTAGTAATGCCTGGACAGCTTCCAGACCTTTTTCATGGGTTATACTAGTGTATAAGCTGCAGACATCTAGAGTGACCAGGATACAATCATGCGACAACTCAATCTCTCGTATTGTCTCCAAGAAATGTTGTGTGTCCCTAAGGTAGGAAGGGGCCTTTTTAGTGAGGGGAGTCAACACTTTGTCAAGAAATATTATCGGGCGACCCGGAGGTTGCTCCAGGGATTTATGCACTTTCGGGAGTGTATAGAACACGGGTGTCACAGGATGTTGGTTGATTAAGAATTCCGCTAATTTTTTGTCAATGACATGTTGTATCAGGTTCTCGTCAACCAAGGCCTGCAGCTCCCGCTTAATTGTCCAGACCGGATCCCCCTGCAATATTTCATAGACATTGTGGTCAGATAATTGTCCAAGGATCTCCTTGACATAATAGTCTTTGGACAATTATCTGACCACAATGTCTATGAAATATTGCAGGCGCGCGCGTTCACAGGAACGGAAGGTAAGAGAGTGGATCTCCAGCCTGCCAGCGGCGATCGTTCGCTGGCAGGCTGGAGATGTGTTTTTTTTAACCCCTAACAGGTATATTAGACGCTGTTTTGATAACAGCGTCTAATATACCTGCTACCTGGTCCTCTGGTGGTCCCCTTTGTTTGGATCGACCACCAGAGGACCAGGCAGCTCTGTAATATGTTGCACCAAGCACCACTACACTACACCCCCCCTGTCACTTATTAACCCCTTATTCACCCTTGATCACCCTTGATCACCCCTGATCACCCCATATAGACTCCCTGATCACCCTCCTGTCATTGATTACCCCCCTGTCATTGATCAACCCCCTGTAAAGCTCCATTCAGATGTCCGCATGACTTTTACGGATCCACTGATAGATGGATCGGATCCGCAAAACGCATACGGACGTCTGAATGGAGCCTTACAGGGGCGTGATCAATGACTGTGGTGATCACCCCATATAGACTCCCTGATCACCCCCCTGTCATTGATTACCCCCCTGTCATTGATCAACCCCCTGTAAAGCTCCATTCAGATGTCCGCATGATTTTTACGGATCCACTGATAGATGGATCGGATCCGCAAAACGCATACGGACGTCTGAATGGAGCCTTACAGGGGCGTGATCAATGACTGTGGTGATCACCCCATATAGACTCCCTGATCACCCCCCTGTCATTGATTACCCCCCTGTCATTGATCAACCCCCTGTAAAGCTCCATTCAGATGTCCGCATGATTTTTACGGATCCACTGATAGATGGATCGGATCCGCAAAACGCATACGGACGTCTGAATGGAGCCTTACAGGGGCGTGATCAATGACTGAGGTTATCACCCCATATAGACTCCCTGATCACCCCCCTGTCATTGATTACACCCCTGTCATTGATCACCCCCCTGTAAAGCTCCATTCAGATGTCCGCATGATTTTTACGGATCCACTGATAGATGGATCGGATCCGCAAAACGCATACGGACGTCTGAATGGAGCCTTACAGGGGCGTGATCAATGACTGTGGTGATCACCCCATATAGACTCCCTGATCACCCCCCTGTCATTGATTACCCCCCTGTCATTGATCAACCCCCTGTAAAGCTCCATTCAGATGTCCGCATGATTTTTACGGATCCACTGATAGATGGATCGGATCCGCAAAACGCATACGGACGTCTGAATGGAGCCTTACAGGGGCGTGATCAATGACTGTGGTGATCACCCCATATAGACTTCCTGATCACCCCCCTGTCATTGATTACCCCCCTGTCATTGATCAACCCCCTGTAAAGCTCCATTCAGATGTCCGCATGATTTTTACGGATCCACTGATAGATGGATCGGATCCGCAAAACGCATACGGACGTCTGAATGGAGCCTTACAGGGGCGTGATCAATGACTGAGGTTATCACCCCATATAGACTCCCTGATCACCCCCCTGTCATTGATTACACCCCTGTCATTGATCACCCCCCTGTAAAGCTCCATTCAGATGTCCGCATGATTTTTACGGATCCACTGATAGATGGATCGGATCCGCAAAACGCATACGGACGTCTGAATGGAGCCTTACAGGGGCGTGATCAATGACTGTGGTGATCACCCCATATAGACTCCCTGATCACCCCCCTGTCATTGATTACCCCCCTGTAAAGCTCCATTCAGATGTTCGCATGATTTTTATGGATCCACTTATAGATGGATCGGATCCGCAAAACACATACAGGCGTCTCCCTGGAGCCTTCCAGGGGGGGTGATCACCCCATATAGACTCCCTGATCACCCCCCTGTCATTGATCACCCCCCCTGTCATTGATCACCCGCCTGTCAGGCTGCATTCAGATGTCCGTATGATTTTTACGGATCCACGGATACATGGATCGGATCCGCAAAACACATACGGACATCTGAATGGAGCCTTACAGGGGGGTGATCAATGACAGGGGGGTGATCACCCCATATAGACTCCCTGATCACCCCCCTGTCATTGATCACCCCCCTGTCATTGATCACCCCCCTGTCATTGATCACCCCCCCTGTCATTGATCACCCCCCCTGTCATTGATCACCCCCCCTGTCATTGATCACCCCCCCTGTCATTGATCACCCCTCTGTAAGGCTCCATTCAGACATTTTTTTGGCCCAAGTTAGCGGAATTATTTTTTTTTTTTCTTACAAAGTCTCATATTCCACTAACTTGTGTCAAAAAATTAAATCTCACATGAACTCACCATACCCCTCACGGAATCCAAATGCGTAAAATTTTTTAGACATTTATATTCCAGACTTCTTCTCACGCTTTAGGGCCCCTAGAATGCCAGGGCAGTATAAATACCCCACATGTGACCCCATTTCGGAAAGAAGACACCCCAAGGTATTCCGTGAGGGGCATATTGAGTCCATGAAAGATTGAAATTTTTGTCCCAAGTTAGCGGAAAGGGAGACTTTGTGAGAAAAAAATAAAAAATATCAATTTCCGCTAACTTGTGCCAAAAAAAAAAAATTTCTATGAACTCGCCATGCCCCTCATTGAATACCTTGGGGTGTCTTCTTTCCAAAATGGGGTCACATGTGGGGTATTTATACTGCCCTGGCATTCTAGGGGCCCCAAAGCGTGAGAAGAAGTCTGGTATCCAAATGTCTAAAAATGCCCTCCTAAAAGGAATGTGGGCCCCTTTGCGCATCTAGGCTGCAAAAAAGTGTCACACATCTGGTATCGCCGTACTCAGGAGAAGTTGGGGAATGTGTTTTGGGGTGTCATTTTACATATACCCATGATGGGTGAGAGAAATATCTTGGTCAAATGCCAACATTGTATAAAAAAATGGGAAAAGTTGTCTTTTGCCAAGATATTTCTCTCACCTAGCATGGGTATATGTAAAATGACACCCCAAAACACATTCCCCAACTTCTCCTGAATACGGAGATACCAGATGTGTGACACTTTTTTGCAGCCTAGGTGGGCAAAGGGGCCCACATTCCAAAGACCACCTTTAGGATTTCACAGGTCATTTACCTACTTACCACACATTAGGGCCCCTGGAAAATGCCAGGGCAGTATAACTACCCCACAAGTGACCCCATTTTGGAAAGAAGACACCCCAAGGTATTCCGTGAGGGGCATGGCGAGTTCCTAGAATTTTTTATTTTTTGTCACAAGTTAAATGATGATTTTTTTTTTTTTTTTTTTACAAAGTCTCATATTCCACTAACTTGTGACAAAAAATAAAAAATTCCATGAACTCACTATGCCCATCAGCGAATACCTTGGGGTGTCTTCCTTCCAAAATGGGGTCACTTGTGGGGTAGTTATACTGCCCTGGCATTCTAGGGGCCCAAATGTGTGGTAAGGAGTTTGAAATCAAATTCTGTAAAAAATGACCAGTGAAATCCGAAAGGTGCTCTTTGGAATATGGGCCCCTTTTCCCACCTAGGCTGCAAAAAAGTGTCACACATCTGGTATCTCCGTATTCAGGAGAAGTTGGGGAATGTGTTTTGGGGTGTCATTTTACATATACCCATGCTGGGTGAGAGAAATATCTTGGCAAAAGACAACTTTTACCATTTTTTTATACACCTTTCGGATTTCACCAGCCATTTTTTACAGAATTTGATTTCAAACTCCTTACCACACATTTGGGCCCCTAGAATGCCAGGGCAGTATAACTACCCCACAAGTGACCCCATTTTGGAAAGAAGACATCCCAAGGTATTCGCTGATGGGCATAGTGAGTTCATGGAAGTTTTTATTTTTTGTCACAAGTTAGTGGAATATGAGACTTTGTAAGAAAAAAAAAAAATCATCATTTTCCGCTAACTTGTGACAAAAAATAAAAACTTCTATGAACTCACTATGCCCATCAGCGAATACCTTAGGGTGTCTACTTTCCGAAATGGGGTCATTTGTGGGGTGTTTGTACTGTCTGGCCATTGTAGAACCTCAGGAAACATGACAGGTGCTCAGAGCTGCTTCAAAAAGCGGAAATTCACATTTTTGTACCATAGTTTGTAAACGCTATAACTTTGTTTTTACCCAAACATTTTTTTTTTATCAAAGACATGTAGAACAATAAATTTAGAGCAAAATTTATATATGGATCTCGTTTTTTTTGCAAAATTTTACAACTGAAAGTGAAAAATGTCATTTTTTTGCAAAAAAATCGTTAAATTTCGATTAATAACAAAAAAAGTAAAAATGTCAGCAGCAATGAAATACCACCAAATGAAAGCTCTATTAGTGAGAAGAAAAAGAGGTAAAATTCATTTTGGTGGTAAGTTGCATGACCGAGCAATAAACGGTGAAAGTAGTATAGGTCAGAAGTGTGAAAAGTGGCCTGGTCTTTCAGGGTGTTTAAGCACTGGGGGCTGAGGTGGTTAATTTTAATGCATCTGTATGATATTTCATGAAAAGTGTGTAAATCTGATGCGCAGTCGATTACAGATTGCCCAGATATCTAATAGTTCATGGATACAGATACATATCTTACCGTACTCCACTTCTAGTTAGGATTCAACTTGGTTTGGACTGGTTGCGTAGCAATATGATGCTATAGTCACGTGACTGATCACATGGCTGGGGGCGGCTCAGTCCGATCCCGATCATGTGATTACTTACGTGACTAGGAGGTGGGTTATTTGAATTGTATTTAAATGGTGCCTTGTATATATGGAATTGAGCTGTTATCACCTGTACTTTGACAAAGACACAGAGTAGTGTCGAAACGCGCGTCACATATGGGTGACGAATAAAGAAAGCTTTTCTTCAGTATTGGAATTACGGAGTGCTGGTCTTTCTATTGCAAGTTTCTGAGCACCTGTCATGTTTCCTGAGGTTCTACAATGCCCAGACAGTAGAAAAACCCCACAAATGACCCTATTTCGGAAAGTAGATACCCTAAGGTATTCGCTGATGGGCATAGTGAGTTCATAGAAGTTTTTATTTTTTGTCACAAGTTAGCGGAAAATGATTAATTTTTTATTTATTTTTTCCTTACAAAGTCTCATATTCCACTAACTTGTGACAAAAAATAAAAACTTCCATGAACTCACTATGCCCATCATGAAATACCTTGGGGTGTCTTCTTTCCAAAATGGGGTCACTTGTGGGGTAGTTATACTGCCCTGGCATTTTAGGGGCCCAAATGCGTGCGAAGTAGTTTGAAATCAAAATCTGTATAAAATGGCCGGTGAAATCCGAAAGGTGCTCTTTGGAATGTGTGCCCCTTTGCCCACCTAGGCTGCAAAAAAAAGTGTCACACATCTGGTATCATGGAAGTTTTTATTTTTTGTCACAAGTTAGTGGAATATGAGACTTTGTAAGAAAAAAAAAAAACATAATTTTCCGCTAACTTGTGACAAAAATTTAAAAATTCTAGGAACTCGCCATGCCCCTCACGGAATACCTTGGGGTGTCTTCTTTCCAAAATGGGGTCACTTGTGGGGTAGTTATACTTCCCTGGCATTTTAGGGGCCCTAATGCGTGAGAAGTAGTTTGAAATCAAAATCTGTAAAAAATGCCCTGTGAAATCCTAAAGGTGCTCTTTGGAATGTGGGCCCCTTTTTTCACCTAGGCTGCAAAAAAGTGTCACACATCTGGTATCGCCGTACGAAGAAGTAGGGCAATGTGTTTTGGGGTGTCATTTTACATATACCCATGCTGGGTGAGAGAAATATCTCGGCAAAAGACAACTTTTCCGATTTTTTTATACAAAGTTGGGATTTGACCAAGATATTTATCTCACCCAGCATGGGTATAGGTAAAATGACACCCCAAAACACATTGCCCTACTTCTCCTGAGTACGGCGATACCACATGTGTGACACTTATTTGCAGCCTAGATGCGCAAAGGGGCCCAAATTCCTTTTAGGAGGGCATTTTTAGACATTTGGATCCCAGATTTCTTCTCACGCTTTGGGGCCCCTAAAATGCCAGGGCAGTATAAATACCCCACATGTGACCCCATTTTGGAAAGAAGACACCCCAAGGTATTCAATGAGTGGCATGGCGAGTTCATATAATTTTTTTTTTTTTTGGCACAAGTTAGCGGAAATTGATTTTTTTTGTTTTTTCTCACAAAGTCTCTCTTTCCGCTAACTTGGGACAAAAATTTCAATCTTTCATGGACTCAATATGCCCCTCACGGAATACCTTCTTCCGAAATGGGGTCACATGTGGGCTATTTATACTGCCCTGGCATTTTAAGGGCCCTAAAGCGTGAGAAGAAGTCTGGAATATAAAATTTACGCATTTGGATTCCGTGAGGGGTATGGTGAGTTCATGTGAGATTTTATTTTTTGACACAAGTTAGTGGAATATGAGACTTTGTAAGAAAAAACAAACAAAAAAAATTAAATAAAATAAATCAATTTCCGCTAACTTGTGCCAAAAAAATGTCTGAATGGAGCCTTACAGGTGGCTGTCAATGACAGGGGGGTGATCAGGGAGTCTATATGGGGTGATCACCACCCTGTCATTGATCACCCCCCTGTAAGGCTCCATTCAGACGTCCGTATGTGTTTTGCGGATTCGATCCATGGATGCGTGGATCCGCAAAACACATACGGACATCTGAATGGAGCCTTACAGGGGGGTGATCAATGACAGGGGGGTGATCAGGGAGTCTATATGGGGTGATCACCCCCCTGTCATTGATCACCCCCCTGTAAGGCTCCATTCAGACGTTCGTATGTGTTTTGCGGATCCGATCCATGTATCCGTGGATCCGTAAAAAACATACGGACGTCTGAATGGAGCCTTACAGGGGGGTGATCAATGACAGGGGGTGATCAATGACAGGGGGGTGATCAGGGAGTCTATATGGGGTGATCAGGGGTTCATAAGGGGTTAATAAGTGACGGGGGGGTGGGTAGTGTAGTGTGGTGCTTGGTGCTACTTATTACAGAGCTGCCTGTGTCCTCTGGTGGTCGATCCAAGCAAAAGGGACCACCAGAGGACCAGGTAGCAGGTATATTAGATGCTGTTATCAAAACAGCGTCTAATATACCTGTTAGGGATTAAAAAAATCGCATCTACAGCCTGCCAGCGAACGATCGCCGCTGGCAGACTGCAGATCCACTCGCTTACCTTCCGATCCTGTGAACGCGCGCGCCTGTGTGCGCGCGTTCACAGGAAATCTCGCGTCTCGCGAGATGACGCACGGATGCGTCCAGGAGGAATGAATCGACCGCCTCCAGGACTCATCCGTGCGTTAGGCGGTCCGGAGGCGGTTAACAGTGACCTTCATAGTGGCTGCCCCTTTAACAGTGACCTCCACAGTACCCGCCCCTTTAACAGTGACTTCCACAGTGCCCGCCCCTTTAACAGAGACCTCCACAGTGCCCATCCCTTTAACAGAGACCTCCACAGTGACTGCCCGTTTAACAGTCACTTTCACAGTGATCGCCCCTTTAGAAGTGACTTTACCAGTGACCACCTCTTTAACAGTGACCACCCCTTTTACAGTGACTTTCACAGTGACCGCCCTTTTAACAATGACTTTCAGAGTGACCGCCCCTTTAACAGTGACTTTCACAGTGACCTCCCCTTTAACATTGACTTTCACAGTGCCCACCCCTTTAACAATGATTTTCACAGTGCCTGCCCCTTTAACAGGGACCTTCATAGCACCCGCCCCTTTATTAACAGTGACCTCCACAGTGCCCGCCCATTTAATAACAGTGACCTCCACAGTGCCCGCCCCATTTAACAACAGTGACCTCCACAGTGCCCGCCCCTTTAAACAGTAAAGAAAAATGGCTGTGTTTTGGGGGAATATCTCAGGAATGTCAATCAATAAATTTGCCAAGCCTTTTGTACCAGAGAAGGTGTATTATTAAATCATGTTTTAAACAACACTTTATAAAGTTGAGAAATTTTAACCTTCTATCCCATATTCCCTATAAATGAATAGACGAAGCAGGGAGATCGAGAAAATGATTACACAGGTAATGGGGGAGGAGGGGTCAAACATGGAGGCAGAGGAGGACACGAAGCAACATATATTCGATCCAATATGTAAGAAAGAATCTAAATCGCACATCCTCATTACTATGCTTTTGATACAACAACTGTTATAATTTTAAGCAAGATAAACTATGGCTATACAGCACTATTATCATAAATTTGCTATGCACTATTAGGAGGCATTTAGTATACAGTTTGATCAAAGAGCATAGGCCCACTTACCACGACAAGGTCGCCTCCTTTCAAGTGGGGACCTACTCTAACTATGGCGCGGCGCAGTGCGGCGACCATCACGCCCCCACACCGCTCCAGCAGGCAATGGGACCCAGTAGCCACACAGCACACACTGTGCAGAAAAGCCAACCAAGGCCCCGGGTCCCATTACTCCACCAGCACGGCACAAAAGCAGCGACGGCCACCGCCCAGCACCGCATGTGAACTGGTGCAAAGAGCTCACCTGTTCACAGCCTCTCAGGAACACCAACTGAGATTTGGTAGGAATTTTAAACCCTATGCAGACTTCTGCAGATTAAAAGCACCTGAGCTAGGGTTTAAAATTCCTACCAAATCTCAGTTGGTGTTCCTGAGAGGCTGTGAACAGGTGAGCTCTTTGCACCAGTTCACATGCGGTGCTGGGCGGTGGCCGTCGCTGCTTTTGTGCCGTGCTGGTGGAGTAATGGGACCCGGGGCCTTGGTTGGCTTTTCTGCACAGTGGGTGCTGTGTGGCTACTGGGTCCCATTGCCTGCTGGAGCGGTGTGGGGGCGTGATGGTCGCCGCACTGCGCCGCGCCATAGTTAGAGTAGGTCCCCACTTGAAAGGAGGCGACCTTGTCGTGGTAAGTGGGCCTATGCTCTTTGATCAAACTGTATACTAAATGCCTCCTAATAGTGCATAGCAAATTTATGATAATAGTGCTGTATAGCCATAGTTTATCTTGCTTAAAATTATAACAGTTGTTGTATCAAAAGCATAGTAATGAGGATGTGCGATTTAGATTCTTTCTCACATATTGGAAACATATATTCGATTCTTCAAACTTCAAACGTGTAAACAGGTCCCAGCCGACACCGAATATCCAAGGAGAGGGGCGGCAGGAAGCAGGGGAGACCAAAACATCAGAAGGAGGGTAACCGCCCTGTCTGTGAGCAAGGCAGCAAGCAGACACCACCAGACAAGGCGAACAAACGCAGGGGATCTGCCAAGAGTCCGGTCCAGCAGAATGCAAAGGGCCCAGAGGTGGGGGTGTCCCATGGATCAGATAGAGAGACTTGTGTCTTACATAGTGCGGTGGGGTTGAAGGGAGGAGAGACGTTGAAAACCTATGTCATCATGTCTTCACCCCCTCTGACGAAGGGGTTTTATCATCGGGAGAGAAGAGTGGCAGCTTGCCCGTAAGGCAGCGGTGGAGCCAGCAAGTCGCTAGCGTGCCCGGGAGTCAGCAGGGTTTCAACAGTGGGAGGTCGGTAGCCAAATGTGCCCAGGGTAGACCACCAGCTTCGCACCATGGACCTGCGTTAACATATGCAGCGTCACCATAAAGTGGCCTGGGACAATCGTGGCTCTGATGTGGTGGTCCAGCCTGCAGAAGCAACTGCTGCATCACCCAGTGGCATGCAGCCGATTTCAGGCAGTCAAGGCTCCACCACCTCAGCCGAAGGGAGCGGTCTTTCTTTACCATCATCTAACGGTCCTGATGCTCCTGCTACTCCTCCTATTCCTCGTCAATCATTCCATCAGCAATCGATCACAGAAGCGATTGCCAAGAGACAACAGTATGCATGCACTCATTCAACTGTGCAGAAGCTGAATGTGCTCCTGTCCAAGTTGGTGGTGCTGCAGCCCTTCCCTTTCCAAGTGGTGGACTCTGCACCTTTCAGAGAACTGATGGCTTGTACCGAGCCGAGGTGTAGAGTCCCAAGCCGTCATTTATTTGCTAAAAAGGCAGTACCAGCCCTGCACACGTATGTAGAACAGAAGATGAACGGCAGCGCCGACGTGGGGAGCTGTAACTATGGTCAGGGACAATACATGTCCTATACGGCCCACTGGGTGAATGTGGTTCCTGCACAGCCACACCAGCAACTTGGTTAGGTGACGCTGCTTCTGCCTCCACGTTGTCACGCCATTGGTCCTAAGACAATGTCCACCTCTGCCTCCTCATCCTCCATCATGTCCTCAGCCTCCACTGCAGGGACAATTAACAGTGCCCCTCCAGCAACCACATGTTGTCACGGGTGAAGTTTGTAGATAGTTGGAACTTATAAATAAACGAGTGACTGGCTTGATCCCAAACTAAGGAGCTTATAGGTGAGCCCTATAAAACTCTAAGAGCTCTCCCTGACTGCTATGCACATGCAAGGGTCTCAATGGTAGACGATTGCATGCCCACGTACCTTAGTCTGTGTGACACCTTAAGACCCTATAATAGTGAGGGGACACGACCACCGGCTCCCTGCACTTAATACGGACGGAGTCAGGGTCACCTAGAATCAAGCCAGCAAGGAAACACAATAAAGTAAAGGACTTATCTGAGCAAACAGCAGAAGCAGCCTCCAGCAGTGAACACTTCATCCAGGAAGTAGTATAAACCGCAAAGTGAGGCAGTATGGGAGGGAATATAAAGGAAGACGATTAGTCTAAATAAGTGACACCTGGCAGAAGGAAAGGAGATGAGAAAGTGAAACCAAAACAAAGAATATCATACAAGAGGTAGAGAATAACGTCTGCCAGACCTTCTCACAGAACTGGCGGTGACACATGTGCAGGGCACGGCGGTGTCACGCTGTTTTGCACCTCGTTTGTTCCACAGACAGGATCCGTTTTTTGGGGGATGCTGTTCTGACAGATGAGAGGAAAGGTAAAATATTCAGTGACGTCAACATAAAATTACTGCTGACACCCTCTGCACTCTAAAGCAAACACAGACGGCACTCCATTGTTCTCAGTGGCGTGGTGCACGTGTCAGGGGTCGACTTCCCATACCCATACCAAGAGATAAGACCGGTACTCACTGAACAGCAATTATTCTTCTTTATTAGTCACATAGGGTACAATTGTGACGTGTTTCGGCTCTAATGATGAGCCTTTCTCAAACGGACAATACAAAATGAGATGCAAACCTTTAAATAGCCCGCTAAATGCAGGATATGACATCAGGTTGCCATGGTGATAGTAAACACAAAACATTGGAAGCCAATATCGCCGGTTAATTCCCAAAGTAAGTAGCAAATACTGAGATATAGGATGCGACTTGCAGACAAAACTATAATTATACTCAATAATTGAAAAGCAATATAAAGCAAGAATATTCGGAAGAGAAAAAGGCGAGGAAGCAACATACATTTTCAATGGCTTAATATTCAATCACATTTTCTGTAAAAAGAAAGGAAAAAGAAAAAAGAAACAATGTTAATCACCAAAATGGGATATATTCGCTAAAGAAACTCTAAATTAACATGACATATTCCCGGTTTAACCCTTTGGGTTCCATGGTCTGCAGTCTATGAATCCAAAAGGCCTCGTGTTTTTTGAGGGATTTAACCCTATCACCACCTCTCCATGGGCAGGGCACTTGCTCTATTATTTGAAAGCGCAGTTGCGATATGTTGTGTCGGCATTTATCAAAATGGTAAGGTATGGGGAGTAATAAGTTACAAAAACGGTCTTTCATTCTGGTAGATGTTTCTCCGACATATATCAGTCCACACGGGCATTTCAATAAATAGATGACAAAGTTACTGTTGCACGTGAAGAAACCATTAATGGAAAATCTCTCTCCTGTGTGAGGATGAATAAAATACTCACCCCTAATTACACTAGAACAGTGTATGCACTGTAGGCAAGGAAACGTGCCTTTTTTAGTGTACAAAAATGTCATCTGTCTTGCCACCATCCTTTCACTACCAATGTCAGCCTTCACTACCATGTCACGGATGTTTTTAGATCTCTTATAACATATCATCGGTGGATGCTGGAACTCCTCAATGTCAGAATAAACCTTAGGGCTCATTTACACGATCGTGGTTTGGTTCCGCATCCGAGTCGCCGGTTCCGCATCCGACCCATTCACTTCAATGGGGCCGCAAAAGATGCGGACAGCACTCCGTGTGCTGTCTGCATCCGTTGCACCGTTCCGTGGACCCGCAAAAAAAATATAACATGTCCTATTCTTGTCAGTTTTGCGGACAAGAAGAGGCATTCTACAATGGGCTGTCTGTTCCGTTCCGCAAATTGCGGAAGGCACACGGGTGGCTTCTGTGTTTTGCGGATCCACAATTTGCGGACCGCAAAATTTGGAACGGTCATGTGCATGAGGCCTTAGTCATAATGTTCCAGTGTTCATTAATAATGGTCTTACATTTATTCATTCATGGGTGATATTTAACTACAAGCGGGATACGTGATTGCTTTCGGGTAGATGTTGACACGACAGGATTAACTTTATCCCTCTCAACATGCAGTAAGGATCTCGGGTATCCTCGTGCCTCAAATTTATTCAACATTTCTCCTATCTGGACTTCCCTGGTATTGGTAATTGATACTATTCTACACACTCTCTGTAATTGGGAATATGGTAGGGATCTCTTCACTGCAGATGAATGATTACTGGTGAAATGTAATAGGCTATTCCTATCAGTGTCTTTAACATATAAAACAGTGAAAATCTGATCATTTTCAATTTTAACCACCTCCGGACCGCCTAACGCAGGATTGCGTTCCGGAGGTGGCAGCGCTGCGCAGAGTCACGCATATACGCGTCATCTCGCGAGACGCGAGATTTCGCTAAAAGCCGGCCCGCGCATGCGCATCGCGGGCCGGCAAAATTAAAAGAAGTATTTCGTCACCAGCCTGCCAGCAACGATCATTGGCTGGCAGGCTGGCGATTTTAAAAAAATCCAATCCAAAGTCATATAACAGATCATATTAGTAAATATGATCTGTTATATGGCTTGTCTGCTCCTGTGCTGGTCCTTTTCGTCGGTTGGATCCAGCACAGGAGCAGACTGAACTGTGAGTAGCACCAACACTACACCTTAGCCCCAGATCACCCACCTGCACCCCAATTAACCCTTTGATCACCCCTTTGATCGCCCCTGTCAATCACTAGTGAAAGGAAAAAAAGTGATCAGTGTAAACTGTCACTTTTTTTTTTCCACTGGTATTGGCTGTTAGGTTTTAGGGATAGTTTAGGCCCCTTGGTTAGGTAGTTAGCGTCAGTTAGCGCCCACCCCACCGCACCGCAGTCACTTTTATTCGCTGTTTAGCGTATCGCTAATCAGCATTTGTACTTTTATAGTATCTGTAAGTGATCAAAACTGATCACGGTCAGATCTATAATAGTATTAGTGTCACCTTAGCTCGCCCTCCACCCAAAACGCAGTGTTTGCCCGATTAGGCCTGATCGGTCGCCCACACGTGCGTTCACCCACGCCCGCCCCACCG